>NW_025814836.1:12268500-13627500 GCF_022079265.1 Lynx rufus
TGTGACCAACATGAAGCCCCAAATCACTGGCTAGCCACTTGTGAGGAACTGATGGTGTCTACCTGTGACCACGTGAGTACCAATAGCCTTGTAGGTGTCATCTCACTGCCTTTGCCATATACTATCCATTAGAGGTTAGTCACTGGGTCTAGCACACACTCAAGGGAAAGGGTTTACACAAGAACGTGTGCACCAGGAAATAGGAGCCATTAGGGGCCATGTTATAAGCCACCATGAAAGCAAATTTACCTTCAAAACCATATTTTAAGAATGAGGCCAAATTTTCCTCCTGGAGCTCTGTCTTGCTTTAGTAGTGAAGAGAATTTGCTAACGAGAATTCCCTGGTATAATGTTCCGTGGAATCCCTGGGAGCATGCACATGGAAAGCAAGGCCCCGATTCCTTGTCAGATCACAATATCTGCTGGGTGGTGTGTGAATAACACTGTCTGTAGCCTGGGGTGAGTCTCCCCATCAAACCAGGCCTTACACATAGTCTGCATGTCAGAAACTCTTATCCCAGGTAAGCCCCAGAGTTAAGCCACTCTGTGTCGACTCCAGAATCAAAGGAAATTAGTCCTGAGGCATGATTTCCTCAGTGATAGGATTGTTCTCAAGAACCAAGGAAGGCACAGATGGCTATGATCCAAACCATCCATTCAGAGAAATGGTTACTTTAAGGGCATCTCTAGAACTTCCAAGTAAAAATCTAGTACTGATAGGTTTTTTTTTTTTTTAATTATTATTTGTAGGACAATCACAGAGAGGAAAAAAAAAAAGATAAAGCAAAATAGAAACACATCAGGAATATTCTATTACCAGGCTAATTGTTACCTTTCAGCACAGAATCCACTCTATGGCCTATGAGACAGAATCTATGAGAGAGGAAGAGAGAGAGAGAGAGAGAACACCCAACTGAGTTACCAGAATCATGCAGTTATCAGCCCATAAAAATAGCAAACAGATGAATGGATAAAGAAGATGTGGTTTATATATACAATGGAATACTACTTGGCAATGAGAAAGAATGAAATCCTGACATTTGCAATAACGTGGATAGAACTGGAGGGCATTATGTTAAGTGAAATAAGTCAGTCAGAGAAAGACAGATATCATGTGTTTTCACTCATATGTGGAACTTGAGAAACTTAGCAGAGGACCATGGAGGGGAGGGAAGGGGAAAAAGTAGTTTCAAACAGAGAGGGAGGGAGGCAAACCATAAGAGACTCTTGAAGGCGGAGAACAAACTGAGGGTTGATTGGTGGGGGGTAGTGGGGGAGGAGAAAATGGTGATGGGCGTTGAGGAGGGCACTTGTTGGGATGAGCACGGGTGTTGCATGTAAGTGATGAATCATGGGAATCTACCCCCCAAACCAAGGACACACTGTATACACTGTAGTTAGCTAACTTGACTAGAAATTATATATACAATAAATAAGTAATAAAAATTAAAAAAAGAAGAGAGAACCTATGAGTCAAAGAAGAAATCAAAGAAAAAAAAAGAAATAGCAAAAATAATATATGAAGCCAGGTACTGATCCAGGGGCTAGTTTTCTCCTTGTGGCTCTGGCCATACATTCCCAGCGCATGGCTTTCGGCTGGGTCTGGCCAAGTGAGTGGTGAACACTTCTTGTTGGGTTCTGTCCCTCTTACCATGTTGGCTTCTCACAGGGCTTCCAGTTTCAAAATCCCTACCTCCCGAGCGTCGCTGGTCCTCTTGGTCTTTGGCTCTGATTGCTTTTTAGGACTTCCAAACGCAGATTTGTACAATTATGATCTCCCTTTCTCTCCCCCACCCCCACCCCATTCTCTCTCTCCCTCTTCTTTTAGGAAGGAACAAATTATGCTAAAAGAGATTTATGTAGACCCACTAAACGTGTCTAATAGTAGCTCTCAGACTCTGTGACTGATGCGTGGTGTTGTCAAGCCCCAGTGCCCTGCAAGCCGAAGGTGGTGATATTCATCCCCGCTGCAGTAGCAGAGACAGGGCCCATTTGTTCCTCTTGTGTCCCGCTCCTTATGGCCAATGACTGCAAAACTGTAACACAACTTAAAGACACTGGATGAATCTAAGATCTTGTGGCTCTAAATGTCATCCCAGTTGCCTGACCCTAAGACTCTGTAAGTGAATTTATGCCTCAGTGCGTAAATAAGATACGGATACACAAATCTATGCACGAAACATTCTAACATTGGGTTCATTAACAAAGATTTTTTAAATGTGTATTTATTTTTGAGAGAGAGGGAGAGAGAGAGAGGCAGGAGAGGGAGGGGCAGAGAGAGAGGGAGACTCAGAATCTGAAGCAGGTTCCAGGCTCTGAGCTGTCATCACAGACCCTGCCGTGGGGCTTGAACCCGTGAACCATGAGATCATGACCTGAGCCGAAGTTGAACGCTTAACCGACCAAGCCACCCAGGCGCCCCTGGGTCCATTTCTCAATGGGCTTCTGACACGTGGTTTAAGCTTTCTTCTTTGTACCAGCTGAGGAAACATGGACGTGTTAATTAAACTCCTGTCTACACAATGCATAGAATACTGGTCATACTGATCCCACAGAGTTCTGCAGAGATCCCACAGGTCTAATAGTATAAACATGGGAAAGTCATGAGATAGTACTTGGCATTTAGCAGATGCTCAATAAGGGTTTGTGCCTCAAGGAGTGTAGACAAATGAACAGTATGGACTGTTGGTTGAATCTTGTTTACCCTTTCTTGCTTTATTGTGTTTACAGGTGTGCTCCATTCTCTCAAACTGGAAGCCACTAGAAAACACTAATCAGGTCATATCATTCCTGGGACCTCAGTGCCTGGCTGAATAGTTTTCAAGATAGCTACTCATACTAAAAACAACAACAACGACAAGTCGATTGAATGGAAGAAGGTCTGGATTCAAATCCTGCTCTAAATTCTTTCATGACAAGACTTCTGGGCCTCCTTTTTCTCACTTAAAAAAGAAGAGCTTTTTTTTAAATGTTTATTTATTTTGAGACAGAGAAAGAGAGAGAGAAAAAAAAATCCCAAGTAGGCTCTACCCTGTAAGTGCAGAGCCCGAAGCAGGGCTCCATCCCAAGAGCCATGACGTCATAACCTGAACCAAAATCAAGAGTCGGAAGCTCAACCCACGACCGAAGTGACCCAGGCGCCCCAGGAAAGGTTTTGCTTTGTTTTAAATCTGCCTTTGAGGATTGCAGTGGAAAATGAATATGTTAAAGTACTTAGAATTGCCTGGCACATAGTAGGTTCATGAGAAATTTTAGTTCTGCTCCTTCCTTTTACTCAAAATGGCAAGAATCTCTCAGTCATGCTGTAGCCCTGGGTGGCCTTGGTGCTGTCTCTTGTTCAGAAAGTCGCTCTAAGTCCTAAGTGGCATGTGAGTGGAGGCAGCAGATGATATGTGTATGAGGTGCAGAAGAAGCCAGCTCTGACTGAACCCACCTCCTTCCATTCTTTCCTCCTTCCTGCCCATTCCTGCTGTCTACCTTCCTCCCAACTGGTTATGTTAGCTTCTATGTACCCAGCATGAGGGACATACTTCACCCTGGACCTGCGGAAGAATTTGCATCGGCTAAATATTTGGATTAAGAGGGGGGTCAAAGTTAGGGTGCACAGGTGGGGCTGGAAACAGTGGGAAACCAAGGTGCTTTTGGGCTATAAATGGAAATGGATAGTGGGCTGGCCATGGTGAGGCAGGTCACTTAGAGATGTGATCCCCTGGAGAGGCAGTTGCAGAAATCAGCGGGGACTGATTAGAAAGGATTTGGGATGCTATGTTCAGCAGTTTGGACCCCGCCACATGGCAATGGGGGGATTGTGACTGTTCGAGATAGCGGAGGTGGAAAGACGGAAGGGGACCCCGGACCAGGAGAGGGAGAGAAGCTGTGGGTATTCGTCAAAGCATGGATACCGGCGCAGCTTTATTTTCATCTTTCAAGAACACTGAGTTTGATGTTTTTCTCAGCTTGGGTAGCTCTAACAAAATACCACAGGCTGGGTGACTTAAACAGCAGACATTCATTTCTCGCAGTTCTGGAGCCTGGGAAGTCTACCTTCAGGGTACCAGAATGGTTGGGTTCTGGGGAGACCTCCCCTCCTGGTTTACGCACAGCTGGTCACCTTTTCGCTGTGTCCGCACATGGTCTTTCCTTGGCATATGCGTATGGAGAGACATCTCTCTCTCTCTCTCTCTCTCTTCCCCTTCCTCTTCCTCTTCCTCTTCCTCTTCCTCTTCCTCTTCCTCTTCCTCTTCCAAGGGCATTCAGTAATTCCATGAGGATCCCAACTTCATGGTCTCATTTAGACCTAAGTACGTCTCCAAAAACTCATCTCCAAATATTATTACATTGCATGTTAGGGCTTCAACATACGGGTGTTGGGTGGGTGGGAGCAGGGACGCAAATATTGAGTCCATCACCAGGGTAGTGCAAAAACTGACTCAGACTCTTCCTACAGGGTCATATAGACCTCTCCCCCTTACGGAGGGTCAAATTACCTGATGAAAATTGTCATTTTTAAATTTGCCCTCATTTGATAAGTGCACCTGGAGCCCCATGCAGTACAAACTAGTTCACGGGTTTGTGAAAAGGAAGATATAATGCATGCACTTATCATGCTCCACGCTTTGGCGATTAAAATGTTCGTCTCCCGAAAAAGGGAGGCCCGAGATCTTATCTCTCACTAGAATTTCTTTTTTTAAAAATTTTTTTAATGTTTATTTATTTTTGAGAGACAGAGAGCATGAGCGGAGGAGGAGCAGAGAGGGAGGGAGACATAGAATCCGAAACAGGCTCCAGGCTCGGGGCTGTCAGCACAGAGCCCGACGCGGGGCTCAAACCCATGAACCATTAGATCATGACCTGAGCTGCAGTTGGATGCTTAACCGACCGAGCCACCCAGGCGCCCCTAGAATTTCTTGACCTCTACACTGTCAAACGGGTAACCCATGTATCAAATATGATACATATCCGTGCCCCTGAGCATCCGTCCTCGTGTCTATGACATGTCACCGTAGAGATCTCTGAATTACAGAAAAGAAAGTCTCACGTTCAAAATCACTGGGATGTTGGCAACACGTACATTATTTGAAATCACTCAGAATCCACCCACCGAAGTTTTAGAAACAGGTATCTTCTTTTGAAGTAATTGTCTTTAATTTAAATCGAAAGGAAGAAAGGTGTTGAAGGGTGCAGCATGAAAAGAGGCAAAATGGTGACGTATCTTCGAGCATCCTCCCAAGGGGTTGAGACACTGGTTCAGGCCTTGGCTTATGAGTCGTGTGCTTTGTAGAGCTCACAGCTGTTTAGGCTTAAAAGGCAATTACATTTAATTACCGGTGTCAGATAAAACACACACACACAGCCACTCTGGTCCAAGTGCAGCCATGGTGGTGAGGGAGGTGAAGGTAGCCAGAGAAGTTACACTTGAAGATGCAGGTTTGATTCTTTAGAAAAGAAGTTCCTCGCCCCCAGACTCCTCTGAGCGTTTGTCAGACGGAAATTACTGTGGAGACTCTGGATATAAAGAATGTTGGAAGAGTGGAAGATTTATGTGCCCATTCTCAGATTTATTTTGATAGATTGTACTGTATCAATATGTAAAAATCTAATAAATATAACTCTTTAAAGAGGGGGCGGCTCTAATTTTACTGTTTCAGAGAAGAGGTTTGGCAAAAAGTCAGAATGTGCATTAAAAACACACTTTCAAGAAGTCTAATAAATAAAGTCTTTGAAATATGGTTTCCCAGTGAAAGGCATTTTAAATCATTTTGATAAAGGATCTAAATTAGACCTTTAAATAGGAAAGGCAAGTTTTCCTTAACTTATTATTTATAGATAGTTTGGAAATAAAATCTATGCGAGCTGATTTCTTCTTCCATTCTTTATAAGGCAAATAAATATATTGTCAAGTTTTAACAGCACATGTGGTAAGCCAGAGGTTGTCGTCCTTAAAAGGGAGAGGCAAAGGCTGGCTAGTTAGCATTGACTGAGCGGTTAGTACGTGTTGGGTGCTGTGTGAAATGGTGTATGCCCACTGTTTCATTTAGTCCCTGCTGTAGGAATTAAGCATGCGAGCTCTGGAGCCAGAATCCCCATCCTGTTCTAGCTGTGTGCCCTTGAGCGAATTACTTGCGATCACTGCGCCTTAATTTCCTCACCCATAGATAGGGCCAAAAATAATACCTGACTAATAGGGTACTTGGTAGATTCATTAAGTTTGGACATGCAACATGCTTAGCACTGTGTCTGGTACACAGGAAGTGTCAACAGAGGCTAACTCATAGTATAGTTGTCCTTATTTTACTTGGACTCAGGTGACCAAGGGATTTGCCCGCAAACGCAGAGCTGGTTAGAGATAGAATCTGGATTCAAACCTTGTGTGGCAACTGTGTCTGGGGATATCCTCAGATCAGTACACATTCAGAATAACGCTCTTCACCACCTCCTTCTCAGACTCTTTCGTGCTCTCATTCATTCATTCCATCACATTTTATATATATATGTCTGTATGCTATATACCTATAGTGTATTAGTAGTTATATACATTGTAGTATATCGTAATATGGTATATTTTATGATAAAATTATATGGCAATAATATTATATAATGTGTTATATATAGAATATGTGATGCATAATGTAAAATGTATCCTACTTTGTAATATACCATATACTATATCATATATGTAAAATGTATCCTACTTTGTAATATACCATATACTATATCATATATTAATGTATTGTATATTACTATACATATAGTATAAGGTAAACATATTTTATATCATGCACTATATATTACACATAACAAATTATATATTTATCATATAATTTTATCATATACTATGCTATAGCATATATAATATAATATAGCATATATATTATATTATATATATTATTATATATTTTATATTCTATATATTCTATATTCTATATATTATAATATATTACAATATATACTATATTACAATATACTATGTAGTGTCTAATATCCATGCATGTATACATATACATATACCTGTAATATACCTGTCCAGTGCACAAGTAGGGGTAAATGTCCCTGCACATACACAAATACATATACATATACTTTGTACTGAGGACTTACTCTATGCCATGCACTGGGGATTAAATGTGGCAAGAAGGGCCCTGTCCCATGGGTCTGAACTTACAATAGAATAGGGAAGACAAGATGTATCAACAATGATAATAAAGCTGTTAACTGTTATGATTAAGGGAAATGCAGGTTGCAAACAGGATACAAAAAGATGGGGGAGTAGGGGCTACTACCTGCTGTGCAATGAACAGATACTGACAATCTGGTTATTTCATTAGACTCCGTTTGCTAAGGTAGACTTTTAATTGACCAGAATGCCCCGTTTCCTAAATATTTTGGCTAATTTAGCTATCACTGAAACAACTACAAAGATCAGAAATAGTCCAAAGTAACGCTCGAGGCAGAATTTACGCTGACTGCACGCAGCTTGGTAAAGTAGGAAAAAGATGTGCCCCTGTCAGCCACACTTGGGTTAGATTTTTGTCCGGACCACTTACCAGTTCGGTGACTCCACTGTGACATTTACCTCATCTGAAATTCAGTTTCTATCTCTTTAAAAGGGGGACGGCGTTTCCTTCATAGAATTTTTGTGTGTTCCAATGCCCTCCGCCCTTTGCTTCATGCCTGGTGTAGAGTTTCCTTGTCCCTGGAAGGCACGCAGGTAAAACGTGTCAGGGCCCTGAATAGCTCACCTGCAGGGGATCGGGTGCCGGGGATACTTTAATGCTCAGTAAGTTGCCATAGTTGAGCCATTTTGGTGACAGTCCATTCTTTCTACAGAGTCTCGCAACGAAAGGGCTAAGCTTTAAGTGGGATAGGAGAACATTTAGGGATTCTTGGAATTTGCTATTCATTATTGGGAGTTTACCTGCCCAACTTCCTGGAGATCAGCTTGTGGGCCAGCTCCGAAGTCTCTTTGGGCAGCAGAGTTTGGGGCCACTTCATTGGCTAGTTTGGGATCAGTCTGTCCTTCACCTGTGTGTCCCACGTCTATTCCAAATCCCCTGTCTAACCTCCAAGCCCTACTTCTTTCTCTAGAAAATGACGCACTGCCCTAAGGAAACATTTTATGACTTGGTAGCATTTGGGGGATGATTGCATCAATATGAATTAGAGTTTAAGTTTGTACTTTGTGACTCCCCCGGGCATGGATTTGAAAGGCACCAGACTCAAGATGTTCACTCTGGGGAAGTGCATGGACTTTCACATCCCCTTGCCAAATCTATCATCTCAAAAGCTGCCGTGGAGAACTTTTGCAATAACTGAAGCCATACACCTTCCATCACGAAATTGCCAAGATGGTACTTGAGGCGGGTGGTGGGGGTGGGGGGGTGGAGGTTGGATTTATAAAGCCTCCTTCCCATCCTCTCCTAGGCATGCACAGGAACACTTATTTAGGGGGAAATTTATTCGGTAAGCACTATTTAAAACTATTTAAAAATCAATTTTTATTTACAAAAGTGTTGTGTAGTGTCACTGAGGCTTAGATCCAAGCCGTCTGCCATCCAAACTTAATAGCAAATACACCAAGGAAAATGATTCCTTCATCCCCCTCAACATTCATATTCAGGCAGACGCCGAGGGCCATCACTTTTCATATTAAGGTAATCCACGCTTGTTTGTATCTCCAGCACCCAAGGAAAACGAGACCGCATCCTTGCTGGATAAATTGCATCTCTGTGCAAGAAGAAAGACATACGGCAAGGCAGTTAAATGTCAGGAAAAATCACTTTCAGAAGCGCATCTGAAATTAAAAGTATGCCATGAGATGTGACATTCTTAACTTCGTCGCTACTGAGTAATTGTTAATTAGATTAATTACTGTCCGGTACGCTGATCTGGAAACTTCATTTTCATGCAGTAAGGTGTGAGGTCGCTGCTTTGCCTGCCTGGGACTGATCTTGGGGTTTCAGGAACAGCTGCGAGAAGAAAAGCAGCCATAAGGTGATTGCAGCCGCAGCAAAAAGAAAAAATAGAGAAGAGAAAATAAAGTCTCAAAAGCCTTCGAGTGTCTGTGTGCTTCCTCCACAAACCCACTTGTCGATTAAATTAAAGGATTCGTCCCAGCTCAGTTCCCCAATCTTCAAACGCTTCTCAATAAACTGTTGGAGATCTTAGCCCTTGTAAGAAATGAATCATATTTTCTCTGTCGTACTTGATCGCTGTTGACTACTAATTCACCCTGTATTGATCTCAAGGCCGTATTTCTTACCGTGTAGATGGGGAATTATCTTATGCCATTAAAATGCTGCCAAGTTTCAGAGGCCCTTACAATCGCTGTACCCAGAGGCCAACTTCATCCTCCAGAAGCGTGGAAAAATTGGGCATTCAGACCTGGCTTTTCGCCCTTCATTACTTGTGTCTTCTTTGGTTCGTGGGTCAAGAGGCCCTGTTATTTGGGGGAGGCAAAGAACACACAGTGCTTAAGAGGAAGCAAAAGCAGGCCTATAACTGGATGGCATCTCTGTGGCAGCTTGCCAAATTGCCTTATTCTCATACTTCTCTCTGGTCCTGGAAACTCCCAAAAGAGCTTTATTTAAAAGATTCCTTGGGGGGCATCTGGGTGGCTCAGTCGGTTAAGAGTCCTACTTCAGCTCAGATCATGATCTCCCCGTTCTTGAGTTCAAGCCCCGCATGGGGCTCTCTTCTGTCAGCACAGAATCCGCTTCGGATCCTCTGCCGCACCCCCCATCTCTCTGCCCCTCCCCTGCGCATCCTCTTTATTCGCTCACAAACAAATAAACATTAAAAAAAGGTTCCTTGGCACTGAGAGATTTTTTTTATTTTGTCTGAAATGCAGACCGTGTAAAACAGAGAAGACGTAAAAATATCGTCTTTTCCTGATTAGAAATGTCAGATACATTCATTATAGAGAATGTGGCCAACTTAGAAAAGCATAAATGGGAACATAAAACTGATCCAAAGCCTCACCTCTCAGGGGTTGCTATTATTAACCTCTGTATTTTGAAAGAAACAGTATCTAGTGTTTAAGAGTGTATACTCTGACCCCAGACACTTGGAGTGTGAATACAGGCACGGCTATTTGCTGGCTGTGTGACCCTGGGCTGTTTGATCATCTGATTCACGGGGATCTTATTAGTGATGACTTTCGAGGGGTGTTGCGAGGGACAAACGGGATGATCCATGTACAGAACCCAATCCAGTGCCGAGCACCTAATAAGAAGCTGACATATGCAACCATCACCATTGAATTTTGCGTGTTAGGATTCTTTTCCTCTGTACATAGGGATGTAAATACATACATGTGATTACACATAGTCAAGCATCGGCTACCACGTCAAAATGTGTTGATCGGCATTTTATATTATTTCGTATACTGAGCACCTGAATTTAATGTACTTGTTATACGACTTTGCTTTATTGAATCGTAGTAATTTATATTGTTGCATAAATCATAGGAATAGGAAATGAAGGTCCATTTTTTCCCTTCCAGGCAGCCGGGCCATTCCAGGGAAGCTCTTGGTAATGGAGCCAGATGCCTTATGGGATGGGAGAGGGCCAACTTGGCTCTGGGCACGGGGCTTATATAATTCTCCCAGGGAGACAGTTGTTAAGGGCAAAATAAAGAAAGTAAGGAAAATGCTCCCAGGTTCATTCCTCTTCCCTGATCATTAACAGAGGTGTCACTGAAAGCAGCCCCTCCACAGGATTTGAACCTATGACCTACGAAACACGAAGCAGCCCCACTTCCCAACCTCCTGGAAAAGCTCTTATCCTGGTGGGTGGAATCAAACTGACCTGAACTGGCATCTGGCCAAGACCCCGGAGAGAAGGGTTACTTTTCCTTCATGGAGGGAGGGAGCGTCCTAGTTGCTCTAATGACTGTCTTTGCAAGAAATGGCCTTGGAAAGCAGAGTGCAATTACCTGGGTTGAAATCGAGCCAGGATCTTTGGGTTATTATCTCTGCTTATATAAGATGTGCTAAGGCATTGCTAATGACCCTCTGGGTTAGGACCTAGGTTTACAAGAAAGAAGAGACTGAAAAAAAAAAAAAAAGAGAGAGGGTCATTGGATTAGAAAGAAGCTGCCTCTGAGTCTCCAACCTCTTCGCCGGGCATCGCTTTGGTGTTGACTCAGACATGTGGGCAATAGAGCTGGGGTTGTCTTGACTGCCTTTCTGATCTGATCTATGCATCGACCACTTCTGAAGTTAGTCATTGGTATTGCTGTTGCGGTGGGGGCCTAGTTGAATGGTGCAGGAGAATAATACCAGGTTGAATGTGCTGCTCTCTCCTGACTGACTACTACCTGGAGTCGTTTCCAACAGCATCAACCTTAAGGCCCAGAAGCTCTAACGGGCTGGGGTTGTGGGTCTTTAGAATTAGCCCTGCTACTCCCTCTGTGCCCCCTCCCAGGCCCAAAGTGTCCCTCCCCCTTTCCAGCCCAGCCCGTCTTTCCTTTGTTCTCCTCCATATTTTTCTCGATCTTTCTGTCGCATACATTTAGCTAAATGCTGGTTTTACAATGCTTGGAGATTTTTGCCAAAATCACAAATATACGTTTGTCTTTTCAACACGTCTGTAGCGTTTTCATACACACCTTTAGTTCAGGCTAGAAAATATACTCACACCAGGCCACACACCTTCCCGCCACAAATGTTATCTGAGTGGTGAATGGGCCATGCCATTTCAGGGATAAGGAAACTGAGGCCAGAGAGATCGAGCAACTTGCCCAAGATCCACAGTTGGTGGGGATGCGCGATCAACAGCCTTGATCTCAGTCTGCCTGTGTTCTTCTTACTCGTATGAGGAAGGAAATGACGAGTGACCTCGCCCACCATGTCTCCCCCGTTGCCTTCTCAGGAGAAACGATGAACGCCTCTTACTATGTCCCTTGGTTTTGTATGAGTCCGTCAAACTGACTCAAACTGAGTCGAACTTGCTTTCTGTAGGATGGATCCCCTGTGCTAAAAGCACGGCCTCCCATAGGCCTTTCAGACACAGACAAGTGACTGGGCCTTGGAACTCCTGCCCATCTGGGTTCTGGCTCATGGCCCTTCTCCAGCTCCCTTGTCCTGGATGAACAGATTTTTTTTTTTTTTTTTCTTTTTAGTGCTGACCAGCCCTCCTCCGTCTCTTTGACTTACCCCCATCTCATCAGGATGTCCATTTGATTTAAAGCCAAACCTTCTCTCCCGGGTCAGGAGGGGGCGTCTGCTGGGAGCCGCCACGGCCGCTTCCGCATTCTCCTTCCCAGCAGTGTGCCGGGCGCAACATGCCTCTCCTCACACGGCACCTCATTTGGTGCCTTTGTTTTCTGGTGTCTTTTCCAAGTCTTGGCAACCGAGTCGCACCTCAACACGGTTATAAACTTCCACCACAAGTTGTCACTGATGTTTTCCAGGACCCAAACTGCATTTAAAAAAAAAAATTTTTTTTTGTTTTACCTTCCGTCTGAGGCACTCCTGGAACAGCCCAGAAGAGCCAGGCAAGGCACTGACCAAGGAAGGAAGACTCTCCTCTGGCTAGAGAAGAGACAAGCTCTCTGAGCCAAAAATCGTAGGGGAAACAAAGAGAAGCCAAATCCCATGGCGTGCGTTCGCCGTTACCCACTTATTCGTTTAGCAGGCATTTTGGGGCTCCAGGGTGACTCAGTCGGTTACGCGTCCCAGTCTTGATTTCGGCTCAGGTCGTGATCTCACAGTTTGCGAGTTCGAGCCCTGCATCGGGCTTTGCATGACAGCGCGGAACCTGCTTTGGATTCTCTGTCTCCCCATTTCTCTCTGTCCCCCCTCTGCTCATGCTTTCTCTCTCTCTCTCTCTCTCTCTCTCTCAAAAAATAAACATTAAAAAAACCCAGACAAACACTTATGAATCACTGGCTTCTTTTTTTTTTTTTTTTTTAATTTTTTTTTTTCAACGTTTATTTATTTTTGGGACAGAGAGAGACAGAGCATGAACGGGGGAGGGGCAGAGAGAGAAGGAGACACAGAATCGGAAACAGGCTCCAGGCTCTGAGCCATCAGCCCAGAGCCTGACGCGGGGCTCGAACTCACAGACCGCGAGATCGTGACCTGGCTGAAGTCGGACGCTTAACCGACTGCGCCACCCAGGCGCCCCAAGAATCACTGGCTTCTTAATGGGGCAAGCATGATGCTGAGCGTCACAATTTTAACGCACGAACAAGAAGATATGGTTCCCCTACCGGAGGAGGTATTGAGATGAGAGTGGGATCCTTGTGACTGTGGCACAGGTGCCAGGCACATTTCCAAATAAAATTACAGGCCCAGATCCATGAGCATTTCCCAGAAGGGGAGACACTCTACAGAATTGAGCTCAGTTAAAAATTTGAGCTCAGGAGTTCAGCCAAGGATCGGCAAAGTATGCTCAGGCAGTGGTGACATTTGCAAACGCCCAGGGAAATAAGCCAGCATTAAAGGAATTGCAAAGAGGGGAGAAAGGTGAGGCCAGTGGGCAATGCAGCGTTGTATGAAGGGGTATTACTGGTGTGGTGGGCGCAATAGGGACCCTGAGGTCTTCTCTTGATGGTGGGGGGCATGACCAGATTTACATTATAGGCAGCATGGAGGCAGAGAGCAGTTAGGGTGCTGTTTCGTTCCTCCAGGGGAAAAGAAAGGAGGGCCTACATCATTGTGGGGGTAGAGGGGATGGGGGCAGGTGGAAGGTATTTCTGAGACTGAAGCAAAGGGCTTGGGACTGATTGTTGCGTGAGTGACAGAACAGGGTCTTAAGAAGACCCCATTTCTGTCCAAGGCCAGTGTTGGATGGCAGACGGTGCCATTTGGTGAGAGAGGAGGCAGGTGTAAGTCTGGTGATATGGAAAAGAGGAGTGTCGTTTGGGATGTGAAAATTCATTAGGTAGTACTTGAACAGGTTCACATGAGCTTGGAAGATATGTGTGACCTGGAAGTGTCTTCTCCTGAGGAAGATGGCTGGTGGTCTGCTGTGAAAATTTCCCATGACCACCTGGAGCCCAATCTTATCCCTTGGAGAAGAACAGATACTATTAGAAGGATAAAACATTAGGAAAAGTTCAACTGCTTCCAGGATTTGGACAAGACAGGAATGTGTTGTTAACTCAAGTCCTTCTCTGTCTTCTCATCCGAGAATCTGAGAAGAAAGCAGGAAGTTTCCTTTGGCCAAGAGTGTGGTTGGCGATGCAGTTGAACATGCTGTTGACACAGTTGACCGTGACACTGACCCAACTCACTGCAGTTGTCCATGCAGTTCTCAAAGCACCTTCATCATCTGGCTTGATCTCCCTAATATTAGTATGGAAAAATATTTTTGTTTTTTCCCCTTGACAGGTGAGAAAATTGCCTCGGGGACCACAAGGCTTGGAATTAGTGGGGCTGGGATCTAAACCAAGGTTTCCTTGTTTCAAATATTAAACTTGCCCTGCCCATGACACCATCATCACTGATTGGAGAAGACCCACATCTGTTCCCTAGAAACCCAGGATTCTTGGAGGCACAACCCCAACAATTGCTGAGGCTTTTCTTCATGCTCACATTTCTGTGTGTCTTTCGTGGGAATTATCACACCCACACCACGACCATAGCGGGATGGGGGCACGCTGACTGAGACAAAGACATTAAGGTTCAGAGACCTTCCCAGTGGCAGGGCAGGAATTTGAATTTATATATATGCTTAACTTTTAAAGCTCTCATTTTGTAAATGAAGGCAGGAAAGAAAGGAAAATGTTTGGCAACCAATGCAGCAAAAACATGAGAATTATAAGCAAGGAGGTTTTGCTCTTATTTTAATTAATGCTTGTCACTGGTCGTGTTTACTGTAAAAAAAATAAAAACACAAAAAGCAAATAAATAACTTAGTTAAATGAAATTGCTCGCCAGTCTTTGAACTGCTTGGAGGTCAGGATTTCATCCCTTTTGTTGCTGCTGGGTTCCCAGCAATTGGAAAGCTGAGTCACATGGAATGAATGAAAAATGTCTCCTAATTTCACCTCCTAAAGATAGGTACGTTAACATTTTGGTGCCTACTCTTCAGGAATTAGATTGTAGATAGATGATAGATAGATAGATAGATAGATAGACAGATAATAGAAGGATGATAGATAGATAGATAGATAGATAGATAAGAGAGAGAGAGAGAGAGAGAGAGAGAGAATAGATAGATACTCTAAAGAGAGAGAAAGAAAAATTACATAATACAGGATTCAGTGGTTGAATTTATTTCAGGACCCATCCTTTTCCTTTTCCTGATAATCTGGGAATGCTTTCCTGTTGAGAAAGATGTGATCTCACTCTCTCCAGTGAAGAATTATTTCTCCATGGATTTGGGTGTGGATTTGAGGTGTCCACTGTAGACCTTTTGTACCTCTCCCTCCACTTCTCTCCTCACAGCTTGGGAAACTTCCATCTTAGCTCGGAGAGTTTATTCCTACCACAGTGGAGGTCTTGGGTGCTTTGTTGAGAAGGGGGGTAGCCTTGTGCGTCAACAAAACCAACTCAGCAGTAGGGGTCGTTTGTCCATGTGTGGGATGTCTGTATGGACCCCACAGTGCTCCCTGATGGGACCTGTTTTGTCCGGGGGCCCAGAGCCTCACTGTGGGACCTTAGGGGCCTTTCCTGTTTTTGGCAGACCCCCTTTGTGGAAGATTGTAGCCTGAAGAAGCTAGCCTAGCTGTATCACGGGCAGGCTTTAGAAATGCGGTCTTCTGGTTCCTTGTGCTAGAAATTTCCCCAGATTCTAATACTTTCCCTGGATTTCAGATAACCCCTCCTTCCTAACAGCAGTGAGCTCCCAACTGTGACACACACACAGTTGTGTGGATGGATCCAATTTTCTTTGAACTGAGAAGAGGAAAAATACCTCTTAGTGAGTTAGTGAGTTTTCATCATTAATTTGGCTTTTATAAAACATAAAACACGCGGTTTTTGAGTCCAAACACACATCAACCTTGTTGTGAGGGACTTAGGCTGTGGAATGCAAATCATTGTGACCAAGTGTCCAGGATAAAATGGCCCTGTGTTCACAGTTTGAGAACGTAAACCCCAATAAAAGAGAAGGAACTGTTTATAATCACCAGATAGCAGAGCCCTGGGAAATAACCCTGCTTTCTCCCTCTTATAAAGGTGAAGTTGCTGAGGCCCAGAGCAGGTAGCGACTTGCCCAAGGTCACACATGTCACTGAGGGCTGAGTCCCCAGAGTCAAGCCCAGTGCTCTGCTCCACAAATCCAGGGCATATGTTGAGCTTCAGAACCACCTGCTGCTTTTTCCAGCACAGGCCTCAAAGTTGAGCCTTTCTCGGGGCCCAGGAGATCTGGCACCTTCTCTCACAACTCCTTCCAAAGCTGTAAACATAGCACAGGGGCCCCAGATTGGGCATCTTCTGTTCAGTGAAAGACTCCTCTCCCCTAGGTGATCACGTTCATCTTAAGAAGACGGCGTTGGGGGAGGGAGGGTGCCTGGCTGGCTCAGTCAGTTGAGTGTCTGACTTTGGCTCAGGTCATGATCTCACAGTTCGTGGATTCAAGCCCCACCTTGGGCCTTAGGCTGACAGCGCGGAGCCTGCTTCAGATTCTCCGTGTCCCTCTCTCTCTGTCCTTTCCCTGCTTACACACACACACACACACACACACACACACACACACACACTGTCTCTCACTCTCAAAAAAAAAAAAATATTTAAAAAATATATAGAAAAAAGAAGCCAGGAAGTGGTGCCTCACAAGAGAGATGATATGCTTATTTTACAGATAAAGAAACTGAGGCTCAGGGCAAAGAAGTTACTTGCTTAAGGAGAGAGTGGTGGGGAGGCGGGGCTTGCATTCAATCTCAAGTTTGGGTCAAAGATCTTGTTTCTTTCCCCAAACGTTTCACAGTCTCCACTAAATGCCGTTTATAGCTCCGTGCCAGGCTCTGCGCTGAGGGCTCTGCAGGTGTTGTGTGATTTAATCCACACCTCCACGCCATGAGGCAGGGATCAAGGCAACGGTCAATGGTAGGGAAGTGCTGAGAGAGAGAAGCAAGTCCCATCCGGCCCTTTCTGGCCGGGGACCACTCTGATGTTTGGTGTCTTCATCTTGCTGGCCCCTGTGTGACTTTGGGCAAAATATGGAGCTGATGGTGCCCGTTGGGAAGCACTCTAGAAGACTCTTCCTTTCTCTGCTCCCCTTCTCAGAATGACAAACAAAAAACAAAACCCCTGTATCGGTGTGTCAGAAGCAGTAGACATTTCTTTTCTCAGTTCTACAGGCTAGAAGTCCATGATCAAGGTGCTGATCAATTTGATTCTGGTGAGAACCTCTTCCGAGCTTGTAGACAGCTGTCAACTCACTGTGTTGCCTCATGGCCTTCCCGCTGGGTGTGTTCAGGGGAAGGCGGTCAGGGCAAGCGCTCTGGTGTCTTTTCTTACAAGGACACCAATCCTGTCAGATAAGGGCCCTACTATTATTACCACATTTAACCTTAATTACTTTCTTAGAGGCCTGGTAGCCAAATACAGCCAGCTACACTGGGGGATTAGGGTTTCAACATATGTTTTTTTTGGGGGGGGGGAGGGGGCACAAACATTCTGTCCATAACAACCATCAAACTGAAATACCAATCGTCCACAGCCCCAGCTGGTCTCCCCAAGGCCTCCTATTGGGCTTTGCCAAGTTAGGAAGCTTCTACGTTTACCTAAATAATTGTTTAAAATGTATATTACTCAAAGGCGGGATTCTATTCCAAGTAACTTTCCAAACATGGTACGTGGTTAATCCTCCAGCATGGGTCAAGCCAACTGGGCTGAGGTTGCCCGGCCTTGCTGTCTGGTGGCAACGGTCAGGCTCAGGTCAAAAGTGTCCTTTTCACAGCTGAGACTTGAGAGTATGGAATGCATTTGCCACAATCTTAATAATGAAAATAGATAAGCTTCCTGTGTCAGTAATGGTTTTGACTCCGTCTAGCACCGACATCAGGGGTTACTGTTAGACTTAGCGCATGAAGATAAAATATAACATTCTATTACATGAAGTTCTTAGAATAGTGCCTTGCTCATAGTACACATTTTATAAGTGTGTGCTGTTTACCATTGTTGTTTTGCTGTTGCTATTGTTGTCTGGTTCATTTCGATGCCACTTAACTGAATCCAGCAGCTACCTGATGGACTGGCTACCCTGTCCTGTGTTAAGCATTGTAGATTCAGTATTGAATGATGCAGACCTGGCCTCTGAATGTGCATCGCCTGAGGGTTATCAAAATAACCTTGGACCATGGAAATAGTTGCTTGGACAGTTGGTAAGTGCCACACTCACCTTGGAGATAGAATATGGGGAAACTGGGCCTGGGTTCTAGCCTTGGTACAGCTCCTGTCCCGTCCTGGTATCATCTCTGTCACAGGGAGAAGGACTTCTCTGGTCCCAGCACTTTCTTCTGTAGTGGAAGGAGTTATGTATATAACATCTAAGGCTTCCTCACTCTGGACGTGCTCTGAGGTAAGGCACGGAAGCCATGCCGTGTCACTCAACTTCTCTGTCCCCAAATATCTGCTACCAAATTCTTTTTTCGGTTGATCAGCTTCTGGAGACCAAATTTAGATTCAATTTGGTCCTATATGTTGTAAGATATAACTGTGAAACGAGGCATCAATTTCCTGGACCATATAGTCATTAGTGAAGTCCAAATATCTAGATATTTCACTGACTTTACAATTTTTGTTCAGACATTTACCGTCATGAAAACAGTGCTGCCACTAACCAATTGGATGAACTGAGACCCTTTGCCTGCCTGCTCACATCATCATCCTTTCAGGGACCAAGGTGGATGATCCTTAAGAGATGGTCCATCACCCATATTGAACAGGACGGCTTTCTGTTTTGGTTTTGTGCATCCTCATATATATTCAGACCATTTGGGAGTGAATATAGGAAAGCTTTCTTCAAGAAAAGGAAGAACCAAGAGCCACATCAAAAGAGCAATGGAAATAGAAAGTTCTGAATGCCAGGCTTTAAATCATCCTGGCAAATTGTAAGTCTGTTTTTTTTCCATTCTGGTCTCCAAAGCTTGAAGATGGATTGCCATTAGCTGGAAATAGTTGGGGCTTATGATATTAACCTAGTTGTTAGAGTGATCAAGGACATCTGTTCTCCACAAATAATGGGTCTCGTTCCAAGAGTGTTGACTGTGGCAAAATCTTAAGTTTTGATGAAGACCTCCCGAGTTAGCATATGCTCATGAATGGGATGGACTGACTAGTGTAGAGAAGATGTTGTTTACTGATAATTGAGGAACCCACCCCAACGTGTCTTTTTTCACTTTGTGGACAGGCATGTTCACCGAGGAGCCTTCCTTATAATCGTTGAAATTTGTGGAATTCAGGTAAACCTATGATATAATAATGTTGATGATGAATTATACTCCATATCACCATTCCTGAAAGTAGTTTCATTACGTTCTTAGTGGACAGAAGAAATAGAACACAGAGGTATTTCCTACTCTTCCTAACTTTATTCAGTGATTAGTGGCAACATGAGAACCTCAGCCCACCAATGGTTTTCTCTTCTTTGAGGGCATTCCAACAGATGCTCCGGGTCCTAGGATGTCTCATCTGTGCTCGCATCCGCAAAGCTATGACATTTCACCTCACTCTTGAGAAGAAATACTTCATTTAACCTACTTTCAATTGATCCAAAATGATAAAAAAAAATCTCCTCAGCCCCTTAATTTCCACAGAGATCCTTTAACTCCAGGAACTTGGAAAATTCCAGCAAAATGCTTCATAATGACATTACCCAGAATCAGATTTTCACGCTTTCTTCCTTTCACACTACAACCTCCGCAGACTTTAGAAAAATATAAATTTTCTCCCTTGTTTCCATGTTTCCTGGCTCTCCCTTTTCATCAGGGGTATCTGACCAATCCTATGAAAAGGCTATTTCATTTAGAACTCCAAAAAGAGGCATTTTTTTCCCATAGAATTTCTACTTCTGGTCATTGCCCTGAGAGTTCTGGTTGTGGGGTTTCCCTTTTTCCACAGTGACTCTACAATCACTGTCACGGGAGTATCACCCCTACCGTAAGTTTCATCTTAGATTATGTATCTTTGGAGTTTGCCATTGATTCATAAATGGCGCCATTTTGTATATCCAATGAAGAAAACTAGGGCTGTATTCTAAAATGTGATGACAAATTGCTTATGATGCTGTTGACATGTAAAACAAATGAAAAGAGTCGAGTCAAAACAAAACAAAACACAATGGCAAAATTAAAGAGGTGTATGCTTTCCTCTTTGAATAGAAACTTCAAGCTTTTGGGGCGCCTGGGTGGCTCAGTCGGTGAAGCATCCGACTTCAGCTCAGGTCACGATCTCGCGGTCCGTGAGTTCGAGCCTCGCGTCGGGCTCTGGGCTGACGGCTCAGAACCTGGAGCCTGCTTCTGATTCTGTGTCTCCCTCTCTCTCTGCCCCTCCCCCATTCATGCTCTGTCTCTCTCTGTCTCAAAAATAAACATTAAAAAAAATTTAAAAAAAATTAAAAAAAAAAGAAACTTCAAGCTTTTATTTATTTATTTATTTACTTGCATGTTAGAGCTCCAGAGACTTTTTTCATCTTTCTTAGGTAGGAGTCAACTCTCTGTAAGGTGGGAAGATTGTCTCTTCATTCACTGTATGAGTGGAGAAAATAGCCAGTACCATCAGAGGTTGTTATGAAATATCACCTGTCATGGTAACTCTTACCCACTGAGTCACAGGTTGTCCCCACAGCTAACTGTTCTGTAAGACTAGTTATTTTTTTTTCCTGCCTCTTGTCATATGAAAAATACCTCACAGGATCGTGAGAATTGTGCCTATTCCATAATAACACGTCCATGCCTTTCATTAAGGATCACCATATAGCGAGCAATTAATTCCTTCTTATTTGGCTTAAATGTTGACAGGAATCAAGACCTGCTTGGCATTGCATCTCACTAGCACCTGCATGGGCACTGGACACAGAGGTGCCTGATAAATGTAGGCTGAAGGAGTGTGAATTGGCTGACCGAGAGAAAGGAAGAGTTGGTTTTTCTGTGCCATTGTATAGTGTGTTGGGATCCCGACTCAAACAGAAACGAAGGGTGAAATCATGACAGGGCCACGGGATGCTGAGTTGGAAAGGGGTTTTCCTCCTATACCTTCTGGGGTTTTTCAGCAATGACTCTTCAGTCTTGTGTTCTCTCAGGCATTCGAAGGTAGAATATAGAAGGGTCTATTTGTCTCAGAACAAATCAACCAATGACAAAAGCTATGGGAATGGTAACTTGAGCCTGGTGTTTTGCTTCTGGGGACTTCCCAGAGGCAACTCCCTGTTTCTCCCCAGCACGGCTGCCCCTCATAGAGCTTTATCTGGAGTTGGCTATATTTGGTTTAGTTTTTAATTATCTTTGTCAATAAACAGTGAATTAGAAATGAAATCATCTTTATAGCGGAGTTTTAAAACTGAGTTATAGGCTAGACCTTCAATCGTAGGTCTCTAGATTAGGAACCACTCAGCTTATCCATGGGGTTTTGGGCTTTTTTGAACACTTGAGTGTCAGTCTACCCATCAGGAAAATTGGCTGCAAACACAGCCGCCTGCCTCCCAGCCTGCCAGAGGCTTCCTCAATCTAAGTCTGCCAGGAGGAGGCCAATGAAAAACTGCATTGGGTGGGGGGGAGGGGTGCCTGGATGGCTCAGTTGATTAAACATCGGACACTTGATTTCGGCTCATGTCATGATCTCACGGTTCGTGAGCTCGAGCCCCACCTTGACCTTCATGCTGACAGCACGGAGCCTGCTTGGGATTTTCTCTCTCCCTCTACCCCTCTCTCTCAGAACAAATAAATAAACTTTCTTTCTTTTTTAATTTTTTAAAGAAAAACTGCATTGGTTTACTTAACATCTCTGTGAAAAACAACTTCCATCCGTTCTTTTGCCACACATAAGGGTTCATCCATAGAGATGAACAATGAGAGATGATGAAACTGAACGCTGATGAACGCAATGAGAGATGATAAACTGAACACCTGAGCCAATGGAGACAGGATTGTAAAAGACCTTGTTAATTACTACTAAGGTGGAGGTCTTCCTTCTGAGGATGGCTTTAGTATAGACCTGAAAGAAACATCCCCGTTACCTCTCGTTAGGACTCAAGATGCACATGAGCAATGCAATTACCCTCTTACAGATCCATAATGCTGACAGCCCCTAGAAACACTCCTTGAAGCTTGAGGAGAAATATAAGGAATTTAGAACATCTTCCTCCCTGTACAGTATATCCACAAAATATATTTTCACTCTTTAGAGCTACATGTGGCAGTGTTTTTATATTCATGGAGAAAAAAAAAAACAGCACACTTCTGAAAGTCTGACTTTTTGTTGTTGTTGCTGGGATGTTTATAAATAATCCCCCCACCCCCAAATAGCTCAATGAAACGTTTTCGTTTTTGTGGGTAGCAATTGTCTCAGAGAAAAGCAAAAGGAAGTATTCACAGCAGGGGCAGATTTGCTTTCCTTGGAATGGGTGATTGGCCTAAGGAATGTATTTCAGAGATTGTAGAAACAAGCTCATTCCTCTCAGCTTCTATCCCATATGCGGGTCAGGCTTTAGCTGCATATTAATTTTTATGGGCGAGTTCCAGACTTGGAGGAGGGAGGCGGGAGGGCTTTGGTGATGGAGAAGCGGAGTGACCCACACTCCGGAAGAGCAGGGAGAGGATTCTTCAACTACAAGCAATTGATTTTATTTTCAGCTTCAAGGCTTTCATCACTAACAAAAACGATATACAAATTAATGGAGCTCTCTCTGTCACTGGTGGATTAAGCCCCACAGACAGCATCTGATGGCTACATAAAACCACAGTTTGCTTATCATCAGCAGTAGAAGGATTTATAGTGCCTGGGTCATTTGTTAACCCCATGTCTGTCCCATATCACCCCAACATCAAAGCGGAGAGAAATAGGATTAATAAACATTGGGAGGAGATTTTTTTTTTTCTGGACACAGCCCATCACACCGTTGTCTCTTTATATTTTATTTCTCTATCTAGCTCTGCTTTGTGGTTAAGCGCCAGTGTTTCTGTTGGCGATGAAAAACTGCAATGTTGAAGTTTCTTTCATTTTTTTAAAAGTTTATTTATTTATTTTGAGAGACAAACAGAGAGAGAGAGGGAGAGAGAATCCTAAGCAGGCTCTGTGCTGTCCGAGCAGAGCCTGAGGCGGGACTTGGACCCACGAACTGTGAGATCATGACCTGAGCCAAAACCGAGATGGATGCTTAACTGACCGAGCCACACAGGCGCCCCTGAAGTACCTTTTTAGGACTGCTGGAATCCCTGGAACACACGAAGGAGAACACACCGTACTTGTGGTCGACGGGCGAGAAGGATACACGTGTTGATGGTCGGATGGGGAGGAACATGGGCTGGGAATGTTGACCCATGGGTCACAAAGCATTGTCGGTGCTTGCTTTCTCTGCTCTGTCAATCTATTGCCTCCATCGGGGCGAAAGGCTCACATCTAGGCTGCTAGTGAACAGTGGGGAGGTGGTAAACCCACTGGTAATATATCTTACAGTTTACACACCACGTTCACGGATGCTGGCCCATCTGACCGTGGAGTACCGGTGTTCGCATCTCACAGAGGAATCAGAGCTCTGCCAGGCAAAGTGCTGTGCCTACAGTCATGCAACTGGACTGTGGCAGTTCCCATGGAAGCCAAAGCTCTAGCTCCCATCCTGGGTTCTTTCTCAGATACCAAGTTTCTCTGAACTACAGGAGAAAGGGGAAAGAGAGTCGGGTTTTGTGCCCAGCTGCACTGCTTTGTCATCATCTGGCTTTTGTTGCATTTTCATTATATCCAATGTGGAGAAATTAGGATTGATTAGATAGTCCCAATTGACCCACTGGGTCAACTTATGCTGCCTCTCTACAATATGCAAGTATACCTTGTCTTATAGGGTCAGGGTTGAGTTCAGTGCTTAGAGTTCAGTGAATCAGACATATGATACCAAAATCTCTCTCAATTATTGGCTAAATACACCATGTGTCCTCTTAAAACTGTATCTTCACTGCTCATGGCCTTTTAGTTGTGAAAAGCTCCCATGATTAAAAGCAAAAGTTGCTTGGGGCGCCTGGGTGGCTCAGTCAAGTTCAGCATTTGATTCTTGACTTCTGCTCAGGTCATGATCGTGTGATTTGTGAGTTCGAGCCTGGCATTGGGCTCTGTGCTGACAGCACAGAGCCTGCTTGGGATTCTCTCTCAGCTTCTCTCTCTCCCCCTCCCCTGCTTGTGCTCTCCCTCTCTCTCTCTCTTTCTCAAAACAAACAAATAAATATTAAAAAGAAGAAAACAAAAGTTGCTTGAGATTATTATTTCTAGTGTGAATAGTATCATGCTTTCTTTTTATAATCTTTTATATTAGAAAAGTGGTAGATTTTTATTGCAATTTGTATTTTCTAGAAATAAAATCAAGCAAATAGTTCACCTGCAATCCCACAGTAATATTTTAGTTTTACCTTGAATCTTTGTTTGATGTTTATATTCTATCCATATTAGGTCACATTAAGAAATGCCTTATAATTACAATCATGTTTAAAAGGGAAGAAGTTTTTTATTACTTTTAAACATTTTTTAATGTTTATTTATTTTTGACAGAGAGAGAAAGAGACAGAGCATGAGTGGGGGAGGGACAGAGAGAGAGGGAGACACAGAATCCGAAGCAGGCTCCAGGCTCCGTGCTGTCAGCACAGAGCTTGACGTGAGGCTCGAACTCATGGGCCACAAGATTGTGACCTGAGCTACAGTCGGACGCTCAACCGACTGAGCCACCCAGGCGCCCCAAGGAAAGAAGTTTTTTATATACTGATTTCTAAATCTTGAGATATTTAAGCAGCTTCACTAAAGAATAATTGATATATAATAAATTGCACCTGTTTAAAATGTGCAATTTGTTCATTTTGGCCCTACATCGATATTTGTGAAACCATCAGCATACTCAGGATAATGAACATATCCAGCACTCCCAAAAGAATGCTCCCATCCCTTCTTTGTAATCCCTCTCTTCCTGCCTCTCCCCACACTTGCATCCCTCATGCAAAAATAAACCCCGATTTATTTTCTGTTACTACAGATTCATTCATGTCTTCTAGAATCTTATATAAATGGAATCCAACAGTAGGCACTCCTTATTTTTGTCACACTCCACTACTCAGCATAATTATTCCTTGATTCATCAACGTTGTGTATAGTAAACTGTTCATTTCTTTTTATGACTCAGTAGTGTTTCATTTTCTGGCTATACCACATTTGTTTATCCATTTGTTGGTTGGACATTGAGTTGTTTCCAGCTTTGGGCTATTGCTATTAGCCTTTGTATGGACACATGCTTAATTTACCTCAGGAAAGTATCAAAGAAGAGGGAATTACTGAGTCATACAGTAAGTCAATGTTTCACATTTTAAGAAATTGCCAGAAGGGTTTTCAACATGATTCTACCATTTTGCATTCTCTCTACTGTTGTACGAGAGCTCCAATTCTTTTTTTTTTAATTTTATTAAAATTTTTTTTAATGTTTATTTATTTTTGAGAGAGTGAGAGAGACAGAGCATGAGTGGGGGAGGGACAGAGAGAGAGGGAGACACAGAATCCAAGGCAGGCTCCAGGCTCTGAGCTGTCAGTACAGAGCCTGACGCGGGGCTCGAACTCACAGACTGTGAGATCATGACCTGAGCTGAAGTCGGACGCTTCACCGACTGAGCCACCCAGGCGCCCCAATTCTTTATATCATTGTCAAAACTTGGAATGGCCAGTCATCTGAATTTTGGCCAGTCTACTAGGTATGTAAGTGATTTTTTCCTGTAGTTTTAGTTTCTATTTCCCTAATGACTACTGATGCCCAGCAACATTTCTTGTCTTCTTTGTCACCTATATCTCTTCTCTGGTGAAGTGTCTTTTCAAATATTATGCCCATTTTTAAAATGTGGTTGTTTTTCTTATTATCAAGTTTTGAAAGGCCTTTATATATTCTGTGTATAGGTCCTTTGTCCTTATGTGATTTGCAGATATTTTCTCCCAATCTGTGACTTGTTCTTTCATTCTCCTAACTGTATCTTCCAAAGAGCATGAGTTATTAATTTTGATGAAGTAAAAATTACCAAATTTTTCTTTTATGGGCTGGAAATTTATGGGTTGTAAGTTTTTTTTTTTAATAGATACTTTCATGCGTCACTCTTTTGACATCATATCAAATAAATCTTAGCGTAATCTAAAGTCATGAATAGTTTTTTTTTCCTTTGTGTTTTTTCCAGAAATTTTATAGCTGAATTTCATCCCATGATCTATTCTAATTGTTGTGCATGATACAAGATATCAACCAAAATATTTATTTATTTGCACATTTAGCAATGTCTTGTAGCTTCCAGCTTGTAAGTCAAACTTATTTGTTAAATTTATTAACTATTTTATTATTTTTGATGGTAATTTTGATTGTATTTTTATAATTTTTGATGATATTTTGGTGATAATGTAAGAAATTGTTTTGTTTATTTTATTTTTTAATAGTTCATTGATTGAATGTAGGAATACAATTGATTTTTTTGCGTATTAATCTTGTGTCTCACAGATTTACTGAACTAACTTCTTAGTTCTGATAGTGTGTGTGTGTGTGTGTGTGTGTGTGTGTGTGTGTGTGTATACACGTGTATTTGAATTCCTTAGAATTTTATACGTATAAGAATATGTCACGTAAGGGTAGAAATGTTTTTATGTCTTCCTTTTTAATCTGGATGCCTTTTATTTCCTTTTTCTTTCCTACCTGCTGTGGCTAGTAGCTCCAGAGAAATGTTGATTGCAAGAAGACAGCACACTTTCTTATCTTGTTAATTTCCTGTCTTGATCTTAGGGGAAATAATTTAGTCCATCCCATCACTTGTGAAGTCATCTGTAGGTTTTGGTATATGCTTTCTCTAAGGTTTAGTATCTGGTCTTCTATTTCTAATTTGCTATTTGTTTTTCTCATGAACAGGTGTGAATTTTGTAAAATATTTTATTGAGATAGACATGTGGTTTTGTCTTTATTCATTAATAGGTTATATTTCACTGACTTATTTTTTAAATTCTATTTTGCATTCCTTGGATAATCCCCCTTCTGGTCATGGGCATTACTGGGATTTGGCCTGCTGGGATTTCGGTGAGGATGGTTGTGTCTATATCCACAAGGAACATTGATCTTGTGATGTCTTTGCCTGGTTTTGGAATCAAGGCAAGACTAGCTTCACAGAATGAACTGGGAGGTGTCCCTTCCTATTCTATTTTCTGAAAGAGTTTGTGAGGGATTGGTATTAATTCTTTTAAGAAATGTATTGTTGTGGGTGCCTGGGTGGCTCAGTTGGTTAAGCATCCGACTCTTGATTTCCGCTCAGGTCATGATCGCATGGATTGTTTGAGCCCTGCATTGGGCTCTGAGCTGACAGCATGGAGCCTGCTTAGAATTCTCTCTCTATCACTCTCTTCCTCTCTCTCTGCCCCTCTCCTGTCTGCATGCTCTCTCTCACATTCTCTCCCTCTCTCTCAAAATAAGTAAATAAACTTTCAAAAAAAATGTGTAGTTGAATTCACCAGGGAAGCCATCTCGTCCTTAGCTTTTTGGAAACTTACAAAATCACTAACTTAATCTTTAACTTGCTTTGGTCTGTTTAGATATTTTTGGGTTTTGTTGAGTCAGTTTCGGTAGACTCTGTTTTTCTAGGAGCTTATCCACTTCCTCTCAGTTATCTGATGTGTGAGCATATAGTTGTTCATTGTATTTCCTTATAATCCCTTTTGTTTCTGTAAGGTTGGCAGTTATCTCCCCTCTTTTATTCCTAATTTCAATAATTTGAGTCTTCTTTCTTTCTCTTGGCCAAGCTAGCTAAAGGTCTGTCAATATGGTTTATCTTTCCAAAGAACCAACTTTTGATATCATTGATTTTTCTCTACCGCTTTGCTCCTGACTACTTCCTTTATTTCCACTCTATCATAATATTTCCTTTCTTGTATTTGCTTTGGTTTAATTTGCTCTTCTTTTTCTAGTTTCTTAAGGTGGAAAGTTAGGTTATTCACTTGCAGTCTTCCTTCTTTTTAAATATAAGTGTTTATAGCTATAGATGTCCTTGTAGGCACTGCTTTCACAGTGTCCTATATGTTTTTACATGTTGTATTTACATTTTCATTTGTCTCAAATTATTTTCTAATTCCCCTAAAGGGAATCGTTGGTTATTTAACAATGTGTTGCTTCATTCCCACATATTTAAGAATTTTTGAAATTTCCTTCTGGTATTGATTTTTAATTTCATTCCACTGTGGTTGGAGAACATACTTTATATGATTTCAGTTCCTTTATATTTATGGAGGACTGTTTATTATATAACATATGGTCTATCCTGGAGAATGCCTATCTTTTCATGTATTCTCTATCTACCTCTGTCAAGGTTTAGATGGTGTCTTTATAGTTCTGTTGCCCAGGGATGTGTTGAGAGAGTCTATGCTATCTATCCTGCCCTAATTATTATTTTTTGATTGGTGCAGATCTAGAAGTAATGGTTGGATTTGTAGTAATGGTGGCCTCTAATAATCCATTCATAGATAGACATCTATAACACATCTTTAGTAAGTGCTTAGTATGTATGAGGTCCTGTGTTAGGGGTACAGAGTTGACAAAGAGATCTCTCACTTTAGGGAGTTTTTAATCTGGTCGAGAAGGAAAACTTATAAACAAAAAGCATAATACAGAAGCTGGATATAACAGAACCGCAGAAAAAATGAGATATAAGGGCACCAGTGAGACTCTCCTAGAGCATGCGATATCTGAATTGGATTTTGAAAAAAAGGAGACCACTGAGAAGACAAGAAGTAGAAGGACGTTTCAGGCAGGGAGCTGCAAAAGACAAGTTAGATCCAAGTGTCATGGTGCCTGTGCACAGCTATGATGGCTTTCTTAAATAAAATTAAAAATAGGTAAACTTTAGTAAGTCTTTTAGATAGAACTTCCTATTTGTATGAGTTTTCTAAGGCTGCTGCTATAAAATAACACAAACTGGGTGGCTTAAACAACACATATTTTTGGTCTCACAGTTCTGGAGGCTGGGAGTCCAAGATCAAAGTTTGACTCAGGATTTGTTCCTTTTGAGGGCAGTGAGGGATCTGTTCAGGTGCCCCTCCTTGGTTTGTAGATGGCCATCTTCTGCCTCCATATTTTCACATCGTCTTCCCTCTATGCCCATATCTGTGTCCAAATTTTTCATTTTTATAAGGATACCAGTCTTGTTGGATTAAGGTCCATCCTCACGACCTCATTTTCCCTTGATCACCTCTGTAAAGACCCTATCAGTACAGGGTCTGACACATTCTAGAGATCCGTGTCTGTTGCATGAACAAATAAATGAATAAATACCAGACATCACTGGCAGCTAAACAGGGCCCCTCACTGACTTGGCCACCAAGGTCCTGGTTCTGAAACTGGCACTGAGGAGCTGGGTGACCCTGGCTCATGAATTTATTTCCCACAGTGCTGCCTCAACCAGGCATCCTGGGCCTCTTCCAGCCGTCCAGGTTCTGCTTATGCAGCTGTATCCTGTGTTTACTATACTTCCTGTCTCTTCAGTGCTTATCCAATTTCTGGTCACCCTTCATGCTGTCACCTCTCTTAAAAATGTTCTCTGCCACCGTGAGTCTTTATGGAGACCCCCTTTTATCCCTGATTATTTTGTGTGTGAGTCTTATCTGCCTCCTTATATGTAAATGGATGGAAAACAAATGCTCTGTCATCATTTTTCTTATATTGTCTCGTTACCATTACTCTGCTTTTATTTCCCCAGTGTTCTCGGTGACAAAAACAGTTGTGACAAATACTCGTTGAGTACTGTCAGGACATTAGGCACCACGCCATGTTACCTTTAACCTTGACAGTAGCTCTTTCTGGCTGACAAGAGGCTTTATGGCAGGTAAGAATTGAGCTTGGGTCTGTCTGACTCTGAAGTGTGGGTGTTGAACCACCACACACACGCTGACCCATAGTAGGCATTCAATTATTGGTGCCGTTGTCGTAACCTATCATGCCTTTGACCTCCCTGCATGTCTCAGAGTTACACTGATAGATTTCTTCTGACCCTTTATGATGATGTCTCCCTGATATATTGGCTGATGACCCCCTCCCCATCCAGGGAAAGGCAGCTCTTATTAGGGACTGAAAATCAGATGCCATGCTTTCTGTGGCTCCCTCGGAGGAGTCATGGCCAATGATGAAAGGGAACGAGTCCGTCAACAATCCAGATGTTTTAACTTTAAAATATATTAGTTGGGACCTTGAGAAATCATCGAATGGCAGATGGCATTTTTGTCTTGAAAAGTGGTAAAATAGCTAGATATTTTAGTATATGTTATAGAGGACTGTGGGGGCAAGACCCATCATGGGGTAAGTGCGGATGGCCCGCCATTCTGATACAGCTTCAACTTCACACTCGTGGGGCCATTTCCAAGTAAGGTGGTACCTGTAGTCACCAGGTATATTGATAAGGTTAAGAGACCAAAGCATGCATTGTTTTACTTAATTTAAAAATGTTCACAGTTTCAGGGCCCCTGGGTGGCTCAGTCGGTTAAGCAACCGATTTCTGTTCAGGTCATCATCTTGTGGTTCGTGGGTTCGAGCCCTACATTGGGCTCTGTGCTGACAGCTCAGATTCTGTGTCTTCCTCTCTCTCTGCGCCTCCCCTGCTAATGCCCTTTCTCTCTCTCTCTTTCCTAACGATAAATAAACATTACAACAATTTTTAAATGTTCACAGTTGTGATTTGTCACAGTTTTTATGACCCTATTTTGACATTTCTCAAGGTTAAACAATTTTTTGGGGTGCCTGGGTGGCTCAGTCGGTTAAGCATCTGACTTTGGCTCAGGTCATGATCTCACAGTCCCTGAGTTCAAGCCCCGAGTCAGGCTCTGTGCTGAGAATTCAGAGCCCGGAGCCTGCTTTGGATTCTGTCTCTCTCTCTCTCTCTTTCTCTGCCCCTCCCACATTCGTGCTCTGTCTGTCTCTCTCTCAAAAATAAAATAAACATAAAAAAATTAAAAATTGTCTGGAAACCAAAAACACAATAAGATGGCTCTCTTGATTTCTGAGATATCCTGAGGAAAAGATCTAAAAAAACTTCCTGTTCTTGGTCTTTCCTCTATCAGGAAGATCAGAAGACTTGCATGTTGGGTCTTGGGTTTGAGTATTTCCATTGATATCTAAGTGGATCTTTCTAATGCTGTGAGGAGAGGAACAATCACAGTCTGTCTAGCAGGAAGAGATGTTGACATCACAGAGTCTGACTGCTTTAGTCTTGGATAAGGAAACTGAGGCCTCCACAGCCTTTGGGCCTTGGCCACCATCACATACCCTTTGGTTAATAGGTGAGTGGGATAAGTTTGTCCTTGGCCACTGCTCCACGACTTTGCTGCTTCTCTAAAGGTTCGGGGACCAGAGCTCAGGGCAGATTCTGTACCTGACTCTGCTGTGCTCTGTGGCATCTTATGGACCTCCCTTGTGGGACAGGGTGGGGAGGGGTGCAGCAAACTCGTGGACTGGAGAGATCTGGGTTGTTTCAGATGGTAGCACTTCCTGGGTAATGGCTAATGGAAGGTGGACAGGTAGAACTTCTCCAGCTGGTCCAAGAAAACATGGTCCACAGTACTCAGGCCACAGTGGTTTGTTCTTATAGCTGGAGATGACATTGACACAACTGATGGAAAGAGGCCTGAAAGGGTCAGACCTGCCCTCAAACCCGGGCTTCACCTCTTACTAGCTGGGTAAGCTTCTCTGAGCCTCAGTTTCTACATCTGTAAATTAGTAATCACGGCTAACTCAATGGGTGGTTGTGGGAATCATCTGAGGTAAAGCATATACCTCAGATATATATATATATATATACACTCAGGTATATATATATATCTATATATATCTATCTATATATATACACCTCAGTGTGGGGCCAAAGAACATTTGGTTCCTTTCCTCTTGAATTCCTGGGTATATATTAAAGTGGGAACCCTCGCTGACGTAAAATGTAATTTATTTTGCAAATGGTTCTACTAATAGCAAAGAGCTGGGGGTTCCCAATCTGAGACTCACACAACCATTTCCCCCTTCGTACATCCTTCGGTCGTAAGGCAGTTTTGTCTTCCCTTTGCCTTTAAATCCACTTTCAACAGTGATAGCTCATTGGTGATTTCTCTCATCACTGTCAGATTCTCCAGTCACTGGAGCCACAAAATACTGCCTCCGTTTAATTAATTAATTGTTTGTTTGCTTATTTTAAGAGAGAGAGAGAGAGAGAGAGAGTGCACATGTGAGTGGGGGGAGGGGCACACAGAGAGAGAAAGAGAGAGAGAGAAAGAATCTCAAGCAGGCTCCGTGCTGTCAGTACACAGCCGGACGCGGGGCTCGATCTCACGAACTGTGAGATCATGACCTGAGCCAAAACCAAGAGTCTGACGTTCCACCAACTGAGCCACCCAGGCATCCCTCAGTTTAATTAATTAATTAATTCTTCTTATTAATAAGAAGAAACTACTTGTCCTTCAGGATTCCTCTCCTCTTCTTCCTCTGCCTCAACTTCAGAATGGCTGCTGGTCAGAGGAACAGGAGGCCTGGCTGACTTCCGCTCTATCTGGTGCTTCCGCACGTCCTCCCCCGCCACGCGTAGAATGGTTTCTGAACTTCTTAACTTGGCTGGAGTTGTCCTGGAGATCAAGCGTAGCACTCTCCATCTTGGCATTTATTTAAAGCCGATCTTTGCTGTTCTGAGATTACTCTCCACACCCTCTTCTCCTTCTCTCGCCTTTGCGCCCTTGGTGCATGTGTCCTTGCACGTGGGTCCCCGAGCATCAGTCACCCTGCGCTTCTGTTGAAGGGGCAAATGCCTCCCTCCTCCGGCTGGTCACTTGTGACCCCTTCAGAGCCTCCAGCCACCTGCCGCCAAAGTTCCCTTTCCACAGGCCATCATCTGGGATGAATCCAGCTGTTTCTCTTGTGTGGTTCCCATCTGAACCACAGGAAACCGTCAAGCATTCATTCCCCACACCAGCTCTGGGAGGGCAAGCCTGTGTCAGAGCAGCACTCTCCGCTCCTCTATTCCGCCATCAGAAGAGCAGGCTGTGTCCTGTGACCCTCAGACAACAGGGCACACACATTTAAGCTACAGGAAGTGTTGACAGAGGGTTGCCAAATTTAGGGGGGGGAAAGAAAAAAAAAAGACGGCACCTATTAACACTGAATTTCAGATAAACCAGGGAAATATTTAGCGTAAGTATGTCCCATGCAGTATCTGGGACATACTGATACTGATAAAATTTCTTTATCTGAAATCCAAAGTTAATTGGCCATCCTGTGTTGTATCCACCAACCCTGTGCTGGTCAAATTTAGAAACGCCCCAGGTCCTTTTATACACTCACTGTTGGCGAGGTGTTAAATAGTCTTGTAAGCTATTTTTCTCCCCCACCCCTGTGAGCTATTTTTTTTTTTTTTTTTTTTTTGATAACGTTCTCAAGTCAGAGACATCCTTTTGGAAGGTGGTACCTATTATCTCAGTGCTTTAGCTGAAATTTCATGTAAATATCCTGCTACATTAGAAAAAGATAAAGCTCTTGGCTTGCTCTCCTCAGTACCACACCGTCCCCAGGCCTCAGGAAATCGGTACATTTAAAACACGTTTGATTATGTTCGACTTAACTGTTACATCAAAGACTTCTTACCTTCAGAATTTGGAGATCGATCTCACAGGGATTGCTTAGGCTAACACAGTGACTCATTTGGGGGCGTTGGGAGTCCGAACGTTTTAGAAAGCCCTGTGCTTGGTTTAACTTTGGGAGCACTACTGGCTCCTTCCCAGTACTGGTGAAGAGTGCTTCTAATTCACAGTGAGTCGAGGCCGGGGTCTCTGCCTAAGTTTGCCTTCTGGGGCCAGATCTTGTTTTTTTCTTTGAAATGGATGATATACGATACAAATACTGTTCTTAATCAAAACTATATTAGCAACCCACCATGATGCAGAGTGACAGAGAAATGTGATAGCATATTTGGAGAAGATTGTTTTCATAAGAAACATATTCATTTCTCTGTCTGCCTTTTATCAACATGTATTTATCAAAATGCGGAAACTTGTCCATGGGCCACGTTTTAATGACTCATAGGTTGCTTGAAGACAGCTGCAGTCTAGGAAGGAAGAGAGATTGAAAAGCATAGGGTGTTCTTAAAATTTGGCCATAATTTTAACTAGAGGATTCTGTTGGCTTTCTTCCAAAAATCCAAAGAGAAGTTTCCACCCAGCCTTTTGTGATCACTGACATTTCCCCATGTAGCACTTACAGTGGCTCCAGTAGACTTCTTAGCCTTTATCGTGTGTGTGTGTCTGTCTGTATAATATTTTTCAGATTAAAAATTACATAAGTTCACCAGATTTGGAACATATACAAAAAAGGGGAAATAGCTCCTTGGATCCTACCGTGAAGGATTACATCTTGGTGGTTGTAAAAAATATTATGCATGTTATTTTCCTATGAAGTAGAAATTATGTGGATTATACTATTTTGTAATTTCCCTTTCTGTCTTAACAATATACCATAGAGTTGTCTTATTGAAAAAATATTCTGTACTGCTATTTCTGCCTATGGGGCATTTTATAAGGATGTCCTACAAATACCACTGTGTTGGATTATGTACGTTGTCTTTCTCATTTTTTAAATTATTGTAATTAATTCTGCAGTAAAGATCTTTGAATACAAATCCTTGTGTACATTTGATTATATTTTATTTATTTATTTATTTAATGTTTATTTATATTTGAGAGAGAGAGAGAGACAGAGACAGAGTGAGAGCTGGGGAGGGGCAGAGAGAGGGAGACACAGAATCTGAAGCAGGCTTCAGGCTCTGAGCTGTCAGTGCAGAACCTGATGCAGGGCTCGAACTCAGGGACCGTGAGATCATGACCTGAGCCGAAGTTGGATGCTTAACTGACTGAGCCACCCAGGCGCCCCAGGTTATATTTTAATATAAATTTATAGTAATGAAATTACATGTTTACTTTGTATACTTACTTACGTGTATACTTACGTGTATACATGTTTACTTACATGTATACTTTGGAGGCCTTTGAAATGTATTGCCAAACTGCTTTTAGGAAAAGCTATGGCATGACCTTTCCACTAGTGTCCTATGAGACACTATGAATATTTTTCTAGAGAATTTCCTGAACCTTCATTAACATTGAGTTTAATTGGCTTTGAGAAGAAAAATAGCACACTTTCATTAGCGTGTGGACGTTTTCAAACATTCAACAGACTGGCAAAAGGGATGGAGTTTGAGATCTTTGGGTTTCATTTATTTGTTACTGAAAATCGGGGGATTGAACAAGAAGGTCCCCATCTTTCTTTGCCTCTCACTTAGCAGCTGAGTCATGGTGTATCAGCAGCAAGCCTTGTCCGGGTTTTCTTCTCTGCAACATGTGAGATCAGGCCTTACTCATGGTCTCAGACTAGTTGTGAAAACAATGGCCACCACACAACGTCAGCTTTAAAATATCTACCTTTGATTCCAAATAGCTTGATCTAACCTTTGCCTATGTCCACCCGACGAAATAACACCTCTACACAGCTTATGGTATTTGATTTTGCCCCTCTTGCCAATTCCCCGGACTCAAGTACATTGAGCTTCCGGCTGACGTAACAAATAAGGACATCAAGTCAGCGATGGGATCCCGAACCAAGGTGTTGACTTTGAAAAATGGCAATGGTTAATATTGTTTGTGCACTTACAGTGTGCCAGGCTTTGTGTTGAATGTTTCGCATGCAAACTTTTGTTTATGCCATAGTGAAGCCTACACTTCACTATGGTTACCCAAGGACACACAGACACAGTGCAAAGGGAGAACTTGAACCTCAGATTTAATGGGTCTCACCTGCGCTCCTAGACCCACCATCTGCCACGCTGCCATGTGCTGGGGGTTCCCTCACCCACCCTGTGTCCTTCCTTTCTCTTGCGCACGGTCCTGAAGGTACCTGATATATACAGCGAGATCCATGTCAGGGAGATCTTATTTTGGAAAGTTCTCAACTTGAGATCGTTTTTCTGAAATCTGTTATTTATTTCGATATAGTGGGCACTCAGGAGATAATCCCTTATTCTACATATGAAGCGTGATGTGTATATGCACCCACTAAGGAAACTGGCTCTTTAGAAGGATGACTAGGGAAGGAAACCATACATGGAAGGCCAGTCATGTGCCCGCCTCTGGGCTAGACATGTTCAGAAGGAAAATAACCCCATTACAATTCAATTCTTCCTTCTTTTTTTTTCAAATATATCCCGCAAATAGTGGTTTCCGCATTAAAGCCACAATTTCGGCTGAGTCATAATCTGTATATAGATGTGCGTGCGCCTGTGTCTGGGTGTGTGTATTCTTGTTTTTTTGGCTTGTTAGTTCTCGTTGCTTTTGCTAAAACCAAACAAAATAAATCTGATTTTTAAATAGACATCGTGTGTGGTGTATGTGTATCGATTTGGGGTCGTGGGTATAGCTGGGTGTGGGGGGGCCACGGGTGAGTGCAGCTGTGTTTTGTGTGTGGTGTGTAACACGTCTTGGCGGGAAGAAGACTGGGGAGACCTGGTGGGTGAACAGTGCACTGGCCCCTGAGTCCTTTGTCTTTGGCAGGTGCAAGAGTAAGTCTGCCACCAAGAAGAAGGCCTGAGAGCAAGCTGGTGGCCCCTAAATATAACAGAATCACCTGCACGTTTCAGAATTCATCAGAATTTCTGTTAATTTCAAGCACTGCTGGGGTGCCTGGGTAGCTCAGTCAGTTAAGTGCCTGACTCTTGGTTTTGGCTCAGGTCATGATCTTACCATTCATGAGTTCGAGCCCCGTGTTGGGTTCTCTCTGCTTGAGATTCTCTCTTCCTCTCTCTCTCTCTCTGCCCCTCCCCCTGCGTGCACATGCTCTCCCTCTCTCTCCAAATACATACATGAACATTAAAACAATTTTGTTTTTAATTTCAAACTCTGCTGTTAAAAATTATTTTCAGGGCTGCCTGAATTCCTATTGACTCAAGTTAATGTTTTTAAAACTTTAAATACAGTGTCATGGTCATCTATTTTTCTTTCCCTTCAAATTAAGTCATAAAAAGATGAACTTCAAAGCCAGGAAAAGTTAGCAATCTCAGCTACAATTGATGTGATGGTAGACAAATGGCACTTTCTCACTTTTTCTCCCCCGCCCCCCTCCCAGAATCAGTGAGGTGACCCGGATGGCCGATTAAGTGGAAAGGGTTAGTTTAGTAAACGTTTCAGGCAAAAATGAGTTCTTTATGAGATGCTCCAATGAGGAAGTGTCAGCATCTACGCTTCATCCTGCTACTTCTTGGGGAAAAAAAGTGGAAAAGAGATGCAATGAAATTTCCAGTCGTTCCCAATGTATCCACAGATAGGCCAGAGAACGTACTAGACAAAGGCCTTGCTCTCACCGAGCTCGTGTTTTAACCAAGAGGGGAGACTGAAGCAATGAACAGTTCAATAGATAATGTCTTAAGTAGATAAACCAAGAAATGGCAGGATACATCACATTTTTCAAGGTTATGGAAGTTACCCCCCCCCCCCCGCCAAAAAAAAAGACAAAAAAATGAGAGGCATTGAAGACATCTTGGGAATCTAACTGGGATAAGGCAGGACGCACAGGTCTTTGTTCGAGTACAAGCCCTTTATCCTGCTCGCTGTCTTTATATGTATTTTAATTGATAATTTGATAGCATGAAATATTTATTTATTTATCTATTTATTTATTTATTCATTGAGAGAAAGAGAGAGGGTCCACGTGAACGAAGGGGCAGAGGGAGAGAGAGAGAGAGAGATGTGGGGCTCCCCGAGGTGGGGCTCCAGCTCACCAGATGGGAGACTCCAACTGTGAGATCATGGAGCTGAGCCAAAGTCAGAAACTCAAGGCTGAGCCACCCAGGCACCCAGAAACATTTGTTTACAACGCAAAACTTGAGTTAAAGAAAAATCAGAGAGACAGAGACAAGCAACAGAGAGTGAAGCTCTACCTTGAGAAGCATCAGTAAGGAGGACAGGAGAAGGGGCAGAGCCACCGATGGAGAACAACAAATAATGATTATGTTTATTTATTTATTTATCTATTTTATATATATTTTAATGTTTATTTATTTTGAGAGAGAGAGAGAGAGACAGAGTGTGAGCAGGGGAGGGGCAGAGAGAGAGAGACAGGGAGACACAGAATCCGAAGCTCCAGGCTCTGGGCTGTCAGCACAGAGCCAGACGCGGGGCTCGAACCCACGAACCGTGAGATCACGACCTGAGCCGAAGTCGGGTGCTTCACCGACTGAGCCACCCAGGCGCCCCAATAATGATTATGTTTGAATGTGCCCGTGCTCCCGGTGGGAGACTGGCACAGGTGGGGCAAACAGCAGGGCCCAGAGACTCCTCGGTCTGCATCTCCAGTCATGCTTCTGCCGTTGGTGGGCTCCCGTGTGTTTGCCAGAGTCACGCTTTCCCCGTGGATTAGAGAGGTTAGGCAGAGACTCGGACGGTTTAAACACCTCCCAGAAGTCGGGATGGGGGCAATGGTTAAGAGAGCTCTGCCCTCTGGCTGCTCCGTGCAAACCCCAAACCCCAAACGCTCAAGGAAAGTCTTTGCATCAGCCTTGGTTGGTACCTGTTTAGCTAATTTATGTTCTTCCCATAGTTTGTATCTTTGCCATAAAAACTTCGGTGTTCTAGAACCTGAGATTTTTAGCAAGAAGTTAAAAGTTTTATATAGTTCCCGTGACACTTATCAGAAGAATGTTGTTTCACTCCTCGGGTCGTGTCTCAGGTTTTTATCTAATACTGGTTTTTTAAAAAATGGAATCATGTTCAATATTTTAAAAAACTATATATATTTTTTTAGATGGAAATTCTGATGAACGGTCTGATTTTTCTTTTTCCTGGTGGGAGAGGCGTTCACCTCCTCCTCATCTCCTTTCACGGATGCTGCGGGTTAAGTAAATGCTATCTATTTTAGTCCAATTTTCAGGAGCTAAAAAGTGGGTTATTAGACCCCAATACATACAGAGCTCTATTAAAATGGAATAACCCTGGCCTAAATATATTAATTCTGGGTCGTTCCAAACAGCAGAAAGCAGGGGATGAATTCTGGAACTGTGTCAGTCTATGCCAGTCCCGGGTGACCCGAAATGGCACGGCTCAGGGACCCGAGTGCCATGCTCTGGTTACTCTTAGAGCAAGAATAGGAACCAAGGGGAGGTAATGACCCTGGCTCAGAGCAGGTGGCCCCAGCAATTAACGCGGAGCCCAAGGAGAAACTAGACACCATCCCGCTCCTCGTTCACTTTCATCTTTTCTTTGATTCAGAACATTGTTTTCTCCTCGATAGGAAGAACAGATATTAGGAGAGAATTGGAAGCCTGGGTGCCGTGCAAATGGGCAGTGGGCTGCTGCAAGTGAATCCCCAACTGCCTTGACGTGCAGAGGCTCCTGGCTATGAGGAACTAGCCTCCAGGAGCTGAGCCTCCCGCTGGAGACAACGGTCACATTGTTCGACCATTTGTGAGGACCTGCGGTGAGCAGAAAAGGAAAAACAGAGGCCTCAGAGTTAGAAATTGCAGTTGGTAGAGTGAACTTTACTATTATAACAGATATTTGCATAATGGTAATTTATGTCCTAGATTGCAGTTATATCATGCATCTGTACTAATTGTTTTTATTAATGATAATCACAAGAATAGTTATCATTTGTCAAGATTTTATGCTGTGCTAGGCAGGCTGCTAGCTAAGCACATATATTTCCTTGACGCTTTTCCATAAGGTATCTCAGCAAAGTGGAAGATCTCTACAGGGATAGAGAAAAATCGTTTGGAGAGGAATAGTAGGAAATATGCTAACTAGATAACAATATTGCTAGATAACAAATATATAACCATTACAAAGTTGGAAGAGATAGAATTAGAATACAAACAGGGGTGCCTGCGTGCTCAGTCGGTTAAGCATCCGACTCTTGATTTGGGCTGGGTTATGATCTCACGGTTTGTGGGATCGAGTCTCGTGTCGGGGTCCATGCTGACAGTCCACAGTTTGCTTGGGGCTCTCCCTTTTCCTCTCTCTCTGCCCCTTCCCTGCTTATGTTTTCTCTCTCTCTCTCTCTCTCTCTCAAAGTAAATAAAAATAAATTAAAAAAAAAGGATTAAGATACAAACATGATTTGGCAAGCTGGAACAATGGGCCATCTCTCAGCAGAATATATCTCATATAACTGAATATAAGAATATTTTCTTAGTTTCAAAAAAAACCAAACAAACCAAAAACCAAAACAGTAGTCTTCACAAGCCAATTAGGAAGGCAAAACTTAGCAGCAAACAGAACAGATAGAAAAGATCTGGGAGATTTCTTGAGTGCACATCATATGTGGTGTTTGCGACTGCCAACACCTCTGGTTATGTTGACATGACCTTTGGTTATGTTGCCAAAGGTGGAAAGAACATGCAGATCAACGCATTCTGCAAAGTGCTTTCTTTCGGATTCAACATTTAAAGAGAAGAGGAAGTAAAGAGAACTGTGTTCAGGGGATAGTCCTCTGACTTGCCGAAGGCCTTGTAACCATGTCAGATGTGGCACTAACAGAAAGAAAGAAGCCTGCTTAGCTTGCAGGAGAGACGGGGCGGGGTGGGGGGGTGCATGTGTATGTTGGGTGGTGAACGGTGAGGAATAGAGAGGAGTAGAGAATCCTGCCCTCAGAATTCTGAAGGGTTGGAGAGGGAATTGGCATTCTCAGTAGAGCCACAGAAGACAAAGCCACGCCCAGGAAGGGGTAGTCACTGGTACATAGATTTCAGCTCCGAGGAAGAATGTATTTTTCGAGCATCTGGAGTAACCTTGGTTCTAAAATTCTTTAATTCTATAAATGTAAACCTGTACCTTTAAATCGTTACATTTGAACAATGGTCAGTAGATGGCGGTAGGATACCATGGATTTTGCCAGTAGCATCTGGAATTTCACCCTTAAATATTCTGGAAGTAGATGATTTTTTTTTTTTCTAATTATTATTTGAAGGTGTGCCCTAATCCATTGTTCAGAGAGAAATCGCTGTTTTGAGAAACAGGAAATAATGCTTTCTAATTAAATAGACAAGAGTAATTAGCAAATAATTTTATTTTATGCTACTAATACTACAATGTCTCTTTATTGGCCTTTCTAATAATTCGTGGTAGGAAGTGCACGTGTGTGTGTGTGTGTGTGTGTGTGTGTGCATGTAAAGAAAAGAATGAAATGTCTGGTTTGTTTTTAAATAATTCCAAAATCTAATGATATCCTAAATTTGTGTGAAACTTAAAAAATACCTTAGCTTACTAAATTGAAAATGTTTCTACAAAGCAATTTATTGAAGAGTCTTAATTTCTTCCTTAAACAAGCATATTGTTTTTTGTAGTTAGATATCTCTGCATTTAAAAATAAACGTATGCCTTCTTTATAAATGCATTGAATTGAAGCTGTTTTCTTAGCACTTAAAAAAATACAGTTTTGTCAGGGAATGCTCAGCTTGGGAGATTTTCATCTATAAGAGATTGTTCCCCCTCTGGATATCTCCGAGAGCTTTGTAAAAGAGAGAAGAGCCTGTATTTTTCGAGATGCAAGGCTAGAGAAATGCTCTTTAGAAATAGATACATGTCCAAAACGTGGAAATAAAGCATATTGTTTTTTAATTTGGAAACAGGAAAAATATGTCATTTCAACCTTCTCCTCAGTTTTCTTTCTCTCTTTCTTTCTTTCTTTCTTTCTTTCTTTCTTCTTTCTCCTTCTTTTTCAAAAAGCATAGCATGACATTCATACCTGTCAGGTTCATATGTATCTAACATAGCAACACCTTACAACACCTTATAACCATCTACCTCTGAGACGTGAATTTACACTATGTGTTAGTTTTACGTATTCTAGGCTGGTTCCACGTAAAAAAAAAGTTGCAAGTCGAGAGCAGTTACTCACAAAAGCACATGTGGGCTCCCTTATCCCTCCTCAATTCAAAGCAGTGAGATGTACCCGGGCTTCCAGAGAGACAAATTGTTTTAATTTGCTCACATTTTGGGACTCTCCAGGACTATGAGAGTTCATTCCGAAGTAGAGGGAGCCCCCTGATAGAGGCTTAGCCAGACATTTTGTCAGATTACTCTTCTAGACAAAAACCAAGCAAGAAATTAATTTCCACACAGGGTTCCCACCCGAACCACTCGCTCCTGCTCTTTCTAATTCATTCTCTCTCCTGTCTCTTTCTTGTTTTGATGTTCGTTGATGGGAAACACGAGCAAAACTGTATTTCTCTGGGAGGTAAATGGCAGTCCGGAGATGAGCGCCCCATCACGGAAAGGCCATGTGACCTTTGCCAGGCCCCTCGTCTTTCTGACTCAGCCTTGCTATCCACGTTTGCTCTCCTGCTGTTAGAAACTTGGCAAAGACTTACGCAATAAATGTCTAAAAAGTTGTGTTAAAATTCTCTCAACCAAAGTCTGTATGTAAAAAGAAAGTGACATGCACTTAGACATAGCACTGTCAGAGCGTTCCGTTTTGGCCGATAAAATAATCATAAATAATGGTCACCTATGCATTCTCCCTATAAAGCCTTTAGGTTGCCCTTTTGAAGGAGAAACTCAGAGGAGGCTACACGTTCTCCTTTATTTTAGCAAATAATGCTAATATTCTTTTCCTGTGAAATATACATTCCTCCTATTCTTTTCCTGTGAAATATACATTCCTCCTATTCTTTTCCTGTGAAATATACATTCCTCCCGTATGTATAGATACAACGTCTAGGTAATATGTTGCATATTTTTTTCCTGCTTCCTGTTTCTACAGGCATTAAAATGTTTAAGTAAAATTTAAACTCTTTCTTCCAAGTATTATTATTATTTTTTTTAACATATAATTCTTCACCCATTAGTCCAGGCTATTGCTTTAAGGTAATGTTTTTTGTTTTTTGTGGTTTTTTTTGCTTTCTGTTTCTTGATTTGAGTATTAGTTAATGAGAGGCTGTAGTAATACACACTTTAAAGAAACGTGTAATTTAAAAATCTTAAAGACTTGTGTCAACCAAAGAACCTTGTGTAACACAGATCTCGAGGTTATCCACTTGAAATTCTTCAAGGTTAAGTCCTAGTTCTTTAAACATATTTTGATTTGAAAGAATTTGTCAGTGAGCAACTGTTCCCGTGCTCACACAATAAATGTTTTAGAAGATTATCAGCATAGAAACATCTCCCACCAAACAACTTGTTCAGTTTGAACTCATAAGAGATCATGTTATTTGTTTATTTGTTTGTCTTTTCCTATGAGAGATAGTTAATTATTGAAGCGTTGAGAACATTTTGTATCCCGGTTAGCAGTTGTGCCTTACAAACCTGAGTCTAATGAGACCAAGTTCTTGCCCCAACTGTGCACTTGCTGACTTATCTGATTTAAAATCGGAGCATCTGAACATTGGTGAGTTATTTGAAACAATGATTTCTTTTTGTTGTTGCTGCTGCCTCATGAAAAGTGATTTTTTTTTAACACAACAAAGACAATGCCTCAGATCTGATGTAGGAAAAAGGCGTGATGGTCGGGCAGACACATCTGTGGCACGTATATTTATTTAACGGCTTGCTATAATGCATATTATTAATGATGACAATCATGAACTTGCATGCATTGTTTATTTTGTAAATACACATAATGGAGCTTTCAAAAGAGGAGATCAGCTGCCCCTTGCAACGATCCCTGTCTGCTGTACAAGTACGGACTCAGGGACCTCTTAGGACGAGGGCTCCTGACCTGGTCCATTTCACTATTTACGGCTCTTGGAACATTTTCAGGCCATCTATAATTTTCCCGAGCGAGCATCTAAAATGAACCACAGGGCTCCTTTAAATCTATATGGCAGATGAAATTTGAATATCTATGAGTGGATTTGAGCCTCAGCAGCACCTGCAAAACTAAACAGGCATTAAAAGCCATTAGTTTGTGGTCATAAAATGCAAAAAGGATCCCAGGGTTCTTGGGTTATGGGGAACACTTGTTAAGACTGGAGATAGGTAATTTGATCAGCGTTCCCCGAATCTACTCTGTTTTGACTCTGAGAAGAAGAAATAGAATGGAAATAGAAGACAGAAACTCCTTCTACCTGAGACCTGAGATATCTTGGTTCACTTCAGCACTTTCAATTTGTATTCTGTATTTTTCCACTAACCCCCAAAACTTTTTCGGGACATTTGGATTCCTTTTTGAACTTCCTTTGCTCTATCCCAACATCTGAGTTATTTGATTTCCCTGAAAATAGATGGATAGAATGAAAGAAGCCTCGATTTAGAGGGGCAAATCTAATCATGTATTATCTCTGAATTCATTTGCCTATTACCTGAACCCTGAGCCATCAGGCCTGCCTGACGTTAATTTTCCCATCTGATGGAGGAGTCGGAGAATCACAAGGAAACACTTGAATAAAAGGGGAAAATGTTTGCTTCTGTAAGTTTCACAAACCTTGGCTGTAAGAGATCTTAAAAGTCTATCTTACATAGCTTGGAGACTCAATATTACATCTGCTTTAAATATTGTGGGGTGTCTGAGGTCTTTGTGGAGAGGGTTTCATGCAGTCTTTTGTTGTAGGACAACTAGTGTATTCTGTGATGCAGGAAGGTTGCCTAAGGATACAGCCCTACTTAGGGTTTCTTTTCTTTCTGTCTTTTCTTCTCCCCTCCCCCATCCCCACATTGTGGTTTTTGCTGGGGGGGGGGGGTGGGTTCTTTAGTTTAAAACATTCACATGGAACTCCTGACTTTCTTCTTTCAAGAAAAGACAAACCCTTTATGATCATAATTACAAAATCTGCAGTAGGATTTATAAATTGAATATGCATAAAAATATATTGGCTAGTACCACGACCTTTGTCCTAAATCAGGTAAATAACTCTAAACTTTGTGTTGGTGGAATGGAGAGTGTTTGTAGATATTAATTACCGTCAAGCTAATTTAAAGGATCCCTTATTAATTTTCTTCCGGTTTTACAATTTTCAAGAGTAATTGCAGCCACCTACATGCACAGTCCTTCCATAATATTCTTAATTATATTCAAAATCAACCTCCCCCCCACCACCCTGTTTAAATAGTGTTTTAATAAGTATCCTTTATTCATTTTTTTTAAGGGCTTTGATTCATTCAAACGAAATACAAGTTTAGAAAGTGGAGGAAGGAGCCACAAGTATCCTAGTCCTGGGAGGTTTCACAGACACTGATCTGGGCAGGGCGACTGCGTGTTTGGTTGAGAAAAGAACTGGATGGTTTATTGACAGTTTCCTATCAATAGCTGGACCCTGGAGGCCTGGCTGTTTGGGCCCACACTGATTGACTACTGCTTAATAGACATATAATTGTTGACAAATACCTTCCAATAGACTGTGGCAGCGCCCGGCAGACAAAGGAGATTTCAGGATGATAGAGACCAAAGCAGAGCCATTTGGTAGAGGCAGAGCCTTACAGAGGAAAGGACTCTCGCTTCTAGAGAATTCTAAGAGAAACCAGGTCACCGTATCTTTGTCACCAATCAATCCCGAGCCATGCTGCCTAAATCGAGAAACTAAAGGGACTTCATTGTCTCCGCGTATCATGGAATTCGCTGGGAGAAACGAACCCAGAGTTCTTTCTCTGTGGCTTCGTATCAAACCCATTGATTTCCTCACATTAAAAAATAATTACGTGTGTGTGTATGTGTGTGCGTGTGCGTGTATGTGCATATTATGTACGTATGCACGCATATATGTAAGATATGATATCGAGAATATTTTTCAGCCTGTTATGCATTATGAAACCTATCAACCTGATGCTTGCAGGAAAACAATAGGCTTATTCAGAGGATTTCAAAGAGCTTTGGGTAGTAATGAGAACATGGAAACAAATTTTGCATTTGGCCATCAGCCACATTTACTACTGAAACATCAGAGGAGCTTAGAGCTGTCCCTATAAGGCGAGAGCATCCGAGAGCATTCGGGAACCTCCATCTCAGCCTCCGTGGGTGTCTGGCCAAGGCTGCCTTCCCAGATCAATGCCTGGCTAAGAAACAGCTCTCGAAAGTTGGCCTCCCAGGATGCATTCCCTCGTTCCATTCAGTGTCAGTAATTCGCCCTCCTTGGGGGTCTTACTGTCAACCACGAGAGGCAGTGCACGGTGGGAGCCTGCTAACTATGGCACCAGGCAATAGTATTTAGATTTGCAAGCTGGTGTAAGCTAATGAGATGAAATGAAATGAAATGAAAACCAAGTTCAAACGCACCCTCGGCCTATTGGCACCCGACACTAGACAAAGCAGCAGATCGAGCCAGGCCTGACGCGATCCGTGAGGCAGGTTCCCGAACGGGGTCCTGTGAACGCTTCGGGGTGACAGGGCAGGCCGCCTCCTGACATCCTGCATGAAACTGAACCCACTTGTGCCCCAAAGACCTTGAGTCCTGCCTTTGATTCTTATTGATCAAATACACAGATTAAATCCCACATCACACGGCCAGGGAAAACCCCAGCTTCTGTGTCAACTTCTAGGAATCCCGGTGAAGCCCCCTTCCCAGTCATCTTTTTATGCACGAAGGAGAATCGAAGTGCACACATATTTCAGGAAGATGTACAAAGTGGGCGAGTAGATATGCAGGTCTGATAGCTCCTGGGCTCCGTGGCAGAAGGACGGGCCAGATAAGAATGTGATGCTTGTTACCTGTTGTCAAATTCAAACCCCCAGTTAGGATTCATTTGGGGCTGGGAGCGGGGGGGGGGTGGGTAAAAGATGATTTTTAAAGTTGCTTCTTTGCAATCTGTAAGCATTCCTAAACAGGCAGGCTTCTGCAAACAGCTGCCTCAAAATGTTGCGCGCGCGTGCGTGTGTGTGTGTGTGTGTGTGCGTGAGTCCATTAATTCAGAATTACTCCAATTACAAGCTTTCGATGCTCTGAAACCCTCTCTCTAACCCAGAAGAGATGGAGATTCCTCGGACCGTCCAATCAGATCATTTTCCCGGCTGCCTACAGCAGATGTAAGCAATTTACTTTTTTATTTCTGCATATTCAGTGTGAGCGGAGCTGTGGGGGACCTTTCACCCCAGAGCCTGCAGGATTCTAACCCTATCAAATTAAAGCATTTTGCTCACTTATTCCCAAACGCTTTGCTGGTGCTAAGCAGACATCCCTCTGCATAGCAATGGCGGGTGTTCGTGTCCACTCATAGCCCCAGCCTAATCAGAGATTATTAAGGAAAATATACAGTGCTTTAATTTGATGAGATTGGTTATAGGTAGTGCAGTTAAAGGTCACACTCCTGCGTGTATCTCCCTCCGTCTCTGTAATATTTTCTTCTTGCTTCACAGTCCTGAGCTGCAAACAATAGGCCAAGGCGACACATTTATTTGTGACATGCTGTGATGGGCTCAATAGGGATAAAGATGAATTATTTAAAGATTGCATAAACAAACATCCTAGGCCAGGTTTTGGTGACATCTTTCCCTTTTGTGCTCTGCGGATGCTGGTGCCTTAAAAGAACGTGTTCAAGAAATGTGCCTCCTTCGGGCAGGGACGCAGTTAGATGGAGGGCCCAGATAGGCTGCTGCCAGATGGCTTAGGTTGGCTGCCTAACTCCTGTTGCTGGCTCGGCAGGGAGGGAGGGCCCCCGCTCTCTCTGGGCTCCCAGGCGAAGGTGTCTCTGAAGAACCGATTTGCTCCTCTGACCCTGCAAACTCCACCTGCTGTGAGCTAATTGAGCCGGCCTGGCCGCCCCGTTGGGAGTGGTGGGGCGTCTGGAGGCCACAGGGCCTGTTTGCTTTGCAACTCGGTGCATCTTCGGGACGGAGCCAGGGTACCGGGGTGGCCCAGTCGCTCCCTGGCAGCGCGAGAGAATTACCTGACTCCTCCTGCTCATTTGAAGGTTGATTTTCATACCAACTTTTCTTCCTTTCCCAGAGAGGCCCTTTCTGATTCCCTCGCATTCCAGCCTCGGGGATGTGCAGGCAGAGATGAGCCCCTGTGCCCGTGTGGCGCTGGGGGTACGCGTCCCACTCCGGGTGTTTCTGATTCAGACCCTGTCCAAGGCGCAGGGGAAGGCGTCCAGCGAAACAAGGGCAACTTCTAATCTTCTGTCAAACTTAATGGTTTCTGGGTACGTGTCCATGTAATAGACCAACTGCAGGCTGATTTACCTAGAAATTTACATGAAAATTGCTTTATGCAGCTGTATGTAAAAATTCAAGGCGCACAGTGTCACTGTACCGTGCAGGTCAAAGCGGAGCCCCATGGTATTGTAGCCGAAAACAATTTGTTTTCGTTCATGGGACAGGGGGAGGGCGGCGGCACGCGGACATGGATAGGGCTCTTCGGGACAGCGCGGGGGTTTAAGGGGGCAGGAGCGTGGAGGCGAGGCGGAGGGACTGCCGGCCTCCTCCCCCTCCTTTCGGTGGGTGCTTCCGACTCACGTCTTTAGCGCCTTTTCCCCTTGAACCTTTCATATTTGAAGGGGAGACTGTGCCTGATGTGTTGTCCTGGTCCCAAACTGGGTTACCCAGCGCGTGTACTCGATTATTTGAAAGGCATCACCTGGGAAATGGAAGGGAGAAAGCTTCCTTGAGAAATTATTGCCGTGTGCGTCTTCACAGATTTCTTTCACTCGCTGTTTTCTTTACAAGTGGCGGACTTTTGAAATGTGACAACTTGGAGAGAGCCAGGGAGGAGGAGGAGGAGGGGGAGGAGGGCGAGGATGAGGATGAAGAGCGCTTTGGAACCGTTTCTCGCGGGGCATTTAGGTGGGGTCTGGGTCTGGCTCAGTTCTGGAAGGTGGTACCTTCTCTGCCTTCCCAAGCAAAAGCCACAACCTGCCGGGAGTTCTGCGTTCATTCCTCAGCGGGCTTTCACGCATTTCAGTGTGGGTGCGCAGAATGCACCCCACTGCATGAACCTGGCGCAGGGAGGCTGCCCTTGGTCCATGAATCGGCCCTGGCACATCCCAGTGAGGTCGCCTTTGTGGCTGCTGTCTGGGAACGGGGCCTACCTTCCTTCTAACTGCTGGGCCTGCAGCCTGGAAGCAACCTCCTCCCCGGGTTTCTGTCTTTCTTTCTGTTTATTTATTTATTTGTTTGCGAGAGAGCGAAAGAGAGAGAGAGCGAGAGCGTGAGGGGGAGAGGGCAGAGAGATGGAAGAAAGAGAATCCCAAGTAGGCTCTGTGCCGTCAGCACCAGGAAATCATGACCTGAGCTGCAATCAAGTCAGCGGCTCAACCGACTGAGCCACCCAGGCGCCCCTCCCCAGGAAGGCTGTGAGCTAAAATATGCCAACAACAGCTTCTTAGGTTTAGTTAATGCTTTATTAATTTGAATATGTGCATATACTGTATCCATCAAAGTTTTTATCACCGTTTTATGCCATGAAATGCTTCCATAAAGCAGTTACTATGATGGCTCTCATTTTCTATAGTTATATGGCTAAGCGAATAGCTTTATTTAGAACAATTTGTTACAGCGGGGACCTGGGTAGTTTCGAAAATTGAGTTCGAATTCTGGGGCGCCTGGGTGGCTCGGTCGTTAAGCGGCCCACTTCGGCTCAGGTCATGATCTCGCGGTTTGTGAGTTCCAGCCCCGCGTCGGGCTCCGTGCTGACAGCTCGTTGGAGCCTGGAGCCTGCTTCGGATTCTGTGTCTCCCTCTCTCTACCCCTTCTCCACTCATGCTCTGTCTCTCTCTCTCTGTCTCTCAAAGATGAATAAACATTAAAAAAATTTTTTTTAAAGGGGCGCCTGGGTGCCTCAGTCGGTTGAGCGTCCAACTTCGGCTCAGGTCATGATCTCACAGTTTGTGGGTTTGAGCCCCGCATTGAGTTGTGCCGAAGGCTCAGAGCCTGGAGCCTGCTTCGGATTCTGTGTCTCCCTCTCTCTGCCCCTCCCGTGCTCACGCTGTGTCTGTCTCTCCGTCTCAAAAATGGATGAACATTAAAACATGTTTTTTTTTAAGGAAATAACTTAGAATTCGGTGTTGAGGGTTGGTGGGTGAGGGTAACCTCCACCGTGGAGCTGCTGGGTCCACCTCTCTCCTTGATGAGCCATCTCTGTGCTTTCACACCCATTTCTCTTACTCCCTGCTGCTTCCTGCGGAAAACCTGATCCTCCAGCCATGTGTCTGGTCTCATTTTTCTCTTTGCTTAGCTCCAAACTCAATAGTCCCCACTAGAGGAAAAAAACAAACAAACAAACAAAAAAAAAACAATAAGAGAAAATAACTAAACTAAACAAAAGCAAATGACAACAACAAAGAACATTTAAAGGCCCGCTACCCCTTTTTTGCACAACATTCAAAACAATTAAAAGCATGGTTTGTGTTTCCATCTTTCCATTTTAAGACCTTAACTCTGCCCCGGGTGGTACCTTGAATTCTCATCTTTATTTATATATTAAAGACGGAATTGGGGGGGGCCACAGGTCAGATGAGAATACGCTCTTCTGGTGAATAAGGAAAGCTTTAACTTGATAGAACAAAAACCACCTTTTTTTTTTTTTTCAACGCTTATTTATTTTTGGGACAGAGAGAGACAGAGCATGAACGGGGGAGGGGCAGAGAGAGAGGGAGACACAGAATCGGAAACAGGCTCCAGGCTCCGAGCCATCAGCCCAGAGCCCGACGCGGGGCTCGAACTCACGGACCGTGAGATCGTGACCTGGCTGAAGTCAGACGCTTAACCGACTGCGCCACCCAGGCGCCCCCTTTTTTTTTTTTTTTTAAAACATTTGAGGGCCTTGCAATGTAAGCCTGGTATATTGGAATCATAGGAGAGGTTGAGACATTGGAGGATATGGCATAAGGAATGATGTTTTTAGTTGAAAGCTTTGTAGTTATTGGTAGGGAGGGGTTACCAGGCCGAGGGAGGGGATAAGACTGGGTTTGCACGTTGTTGAGCTGATTATATAGATTAACTAGGAATAAATGCTTGGGCTACTTCTATTAGACATCCGTTCTAATTGTATCCAAAGCACTTTTGAAACATGAAAATAATTTCTTTCGAATTTTCCTCAGACTGATGTCATCACGTTATCACTATCGGTTTTGCAAATGGGATTTATTATGATTTTTCCATAGCCGCTGCACCGTTATAAAGGCTGCTATTCCCCTTCATGATTTTCCACATGAGTTCCACGTAATGGACATGATTCAGCTGTCATATGCATCGCCGAATGTGTCATGTTATCAAACATAACCTGGTGATCAGGCAAAATGGGACAGAGAAGTTTACTGAAAATTAGATGAATAATCTAAAAACAAAAACAAAAAGGGGTTATTTTAAAGAATTTTAATACACATATTTGCATTTCTCCTGGATGTTTTATTGTCTAGGTAAAATATACGGCACAGCTCATCTCAACTAGATGATCATCTCCCTTAACCCTGCAGGGAGAAACAAATAAAACAACAAAACAAACTCTCCTGGAATTTAAATGTTAGAATGTACTTCAGTCTAATGTAATGTGACAGGCTTAAATAACTACCATCTTTCTATAGTAGTGAAATATTTTCCTGATATGTTATTGTGATTCTTTCCATTTAGGAAGCAGGTTACCTTTGAAATACCTGAAGCTTATAAATGTTGATTTTCATGGAGACCTTCTGCTTGTAATTATGAGAATGGCCACTAGGTGGGAGTGGTGCTAATGAGGGTAGTTGAGGTCTCCCAAGTAAAGGACTTCTCCACATGAAGTGACTTCCATGTGTGAGTATGGCTTGCCACAAAATAGAGCTGTGTAAGAAAGCTACAACAAAATATCCCACTAATCACTCTTTGCCGGTGTTTGATTCTGAAACTAAAGAGAAATACAGTTTGAGAGGAAGAAAAAGAAATAAAGCCATCTTGGTAGGCTAAGTGCCCAGCCAAACCGCTTTGTTGCTAATCATTTAGCCCTGTTAGACTTACTGTACCATTAGGTATAATTCTGGAAAAGCTACTCAAGTACATATGTTATTACCCTGCAAATAAAAAAAATACTTCTTTTCAGGCATCCATTGAGAAATTAAAAAGAAAAAAAAATAATTATATTCTAAACCTTAGAAAAAGAACTCTGCCCCCCAAATTCAAAAAAGATACATGGGAGAAAAAAATTAAATCAATATATTTAGAAAACTTGCTTGCTATTCTAAATATCTGTCAGGTCAAGAACAAAATTATAAATACTGTTATCATAAAAGCAAAAAAAAAAAAGAAAGAAAGTTATTGGATGCTTCCAAAACTGTAGTAAAAAGCAAATTCATAGCATTATTAAACAAGACAAAATGGAAAATGAGTTAATCATTTAACACAAGCAGCTAGATAAAATTATAATTACAAAGATGCAATATTAGTAAAGAGTAGAATCTATAAATAAATGGATGAGTCAATCTAAGAGACTATTTTTATGAGGACAACATTTTCAAACGTACCTCTAGAATTCGCCACAAGATAATAAAACAAATAGTACAAATACAATTAGAATTGAGAAATGGTCTAACAGCCAATGTGGAGGAGCTGGAAATGATAAGGTCATTCTGTATAAATCTGTGCTAAACAAATTGAAGAGCTCGGTACCACAAATGATTTTCTTTTTCAGAAGATATAAAATGCTAGCAGTAATTCCACATGAATAAATAATCTGAGTGTGCTAATACCATAAAAAGCAGTAATAAGTACACATCATGAAAAAAAAGCTATAATATAAACAAATGGAATCAAATAATATTTAAAAGAATACAAGGTGGGGCTTATTACAGGAATGCACAAGGAATACAATAGATTTCAAATACAATCGTTTTCTAAAACTGAGCATGACGCGGAGCTTGAACTCGTGAACCATGAGATCATGACCTGAGCGGTCTGTTGTAAGTGACTAATATGCATATTCTTATCAAGAACTCATCCCACACGTCCACAGAAGAATCACAAACAATACATGGATATTAAGGGCATTCTGAATATTACACAGGATGCGGTAAAAATGGAACAACCAAATGAGAGCACTTAGAAATCAGAAATACGGTTTTCATTTTTGTAGATAATATTTTTTAACCTACAAGCCCTGAAATAATTATTTAGAAAAAAAAGATACTAACAGTAATAAGAAAGTTCATTTAGGTAACTGAACACCCGAGAAATAATGTGAAACTCTCATATCCTACCTGTAAGCAGGAAACATTTAGAAATGTAACAGAAACATCTAATTCAGAAGAGAGAATTAATTGAGGCACACACAAAGCCCTGAGTAAATGAGGATCCATTTTCAAATGAGAGACGTGGCCACTGCAGTTGCATGCTGATTTATTTACAGTTTTAGCAACGTCATCTAAATCCTAGGGGTATTGTTTTGGCACTTCTTTCTGTGATTAGAAGTTCATTGGATGAATGAAGAGCTAGAATAACCCAACACACTGGGGGAAAAAAAAGGATAATTAAGGAGAACGTGCCAAGGTAAATATTATTATTATTTTTTAAAAACTGGCACTGTTTTAGAAAGACAAATTGGTATGAGAATTAATGGAACAGATCAATAGCAAAGAATGAAGTTTCTATCGCTAAGAAAAAGTAAAACCTAAGCCTCCCTGGCCTCAGACACCTCTCTAGAGAGCACCTCATTCCCAGGCACCCACTTACGGCCCAAATTCTCTAAGATCGCTCTACACTCACTGGCTCTGCTCTTCACGATGCACACCTCCATCTACAAGAGAGGGCAGACCCTGTCCCCACTTCTACAGTGAAGTGATTTTCAGAGACCCAAATGAACTCCAAGCTGCCAAATTCTGTGGATTTCTCTGTCTTCACTTTAGAGCATCGTTTGCAGTGTTCTCTTTTCTTTCTGTTTTTTTTTTCCCTTCTGTCTCATTGGCCATTCCTAATTAACTTCTTTGCCTCACAGCTTCTCCTTTGCTGCACCAAAGCTCAATCTTTGATTTTGTTCTCTCCTCTATATTTACTTTCTCCTTGTGTCATCATAGATAGTCCCATGACTTTAAGTACTGATGGGGTTTAGGGCATGCTCTCCCCAAATATGGCCCCTTAGCATATTGAATGTTTTTAAGCCGGAAGGCTTTGAGAAATGGCAGGTTATGGAAGGACTTCCTGAAGCAGGTCATAAGACCCTCAGGTGAGAGGTGGCTTTCCTGTACCCAGAGGACAAGGAGCATCCTTATCTCCAAGAAAGGAGGAGCTTGAGAGGAATGGGAAGGACCAGGCCTTTCTGTCTCCCCCAGTTTAGTGCACTTAGTTCATACCTTTGTCCTGTCACAATTTTCCACTGTTCATCAAACTGAGCACGAAATCACTTAGGTTTAACCTTTCCTCCTGATCTTTCCTTTATGAAAGCTCCTGTGTCACATAAAACTTACATGAAATCAATTTCTATTTTTTTTTTCTTGTTAATCAGTCTTTGGTTATGGAGACCCAGCCAAGAACCTAGAAGGGTGAAAGGAAAAAATATTTTTTTCCTCCCCTACAGCACTTGGTGCTATTTACTCCTGAATCCACACCGCTCGTCCTCACTACTCCCCTCAGCTCCAAACCAAGGTGTTCAACCGCCTATGTGGTCTCACTACCAGGATTCTGATAGAGTCTCTGCCACAATAGGACCAGATGGATCTTGTAATCCTCCCTATACTCAACGTGGCTCTTCTCTCAAGTTTCTTCTACCTAATCCATCCCATCTCAGTAAGAACTCACCATCTACTCTTTACCCACATGGAAAAGCTAGCAGTTGTCCCAAGTTATTTGTTTTTTGTTTTTTGGTTTTTTTTGCATCCAATGGTAAGGTTGGGGGGGGGGGAGGACGAGAGAGGCTTTTAAATTGGGCCAACAACAACCTCACGAACTCAAGTTATTTACTTATCACTATTTTCATAATAGCTAAAATCTGCATAACGATTTTCTGTATATAAAATAAAATACTTTCAAATACATCGTCAAATTTAATGTGAGGTACAAACCATGTGCAAACTGGTCTGTAAAGCACAGAAGTAGCTCATTAGGCATAGATATAAAGTGCCATTTACTACACTGAAGATTGTCAAGAGATAACGTGTTCCATTTTCTTTCTTTAATACTGATTTGGGAGGAGGCTATGGGTGGGAGACATCAAGTCTTGAATCTGTGATCCTGTCCCTTCCTTAATCTTTCCAAACCTCAAAGAAAGGTGTCATTCTTGACACCAAGTGCTTTTTAGGGGATGATCTTAAATTCTGTATGTGTGCCCCAAAGCTTGCAAAGAGCATAATGTCTCCGTGTGGTGATTTCGTGCCTGTTTAATGGCTCTGCCTTAACATGTTGCCACTCTGAGGTTGTATGGAGAGGGAAGGGCCGCAGCCCAAACACAGGAAAGCTTTACGCAGCTGGGCTTTTGTTCACTATGGCATGGCCAATGATACCTCATGGAACAATTACCATGTGCCTCTGATTCCCACCAAATTACCAGGGCATAGTCTGGCATGCCCAGGGACATATACACAAGGTCAAATGAAGAAAGGATGGCCTTTCTGGGGCTAGTGTGAGGAGAAAAGAACCTTCTGCAGACAAAACGTGTCTCTGAAAAGCCTCAGCGGGATGCAACATCTGAAGGTATTTGCTACCGTCTTGATATTGAAAATCAAATAGCTCTCATTCAGGAGCAAAGCCTATCTTCCCTTTTTATGTCTTCCGTGCCTATTGACAGAAACAGAGTTGAGAATGGTAGAGAGGAATTGTATTGCTGTGGCTTTCAAACAGAGGAGACACTGGCTGTGCAGACAGGGGGTAATGATCCTCCCCTCTAGGGAGGGATTGTAGACCGAGCAATAGAACACAGACACGGAGAGAAGCAAGGCAGGTGTACTTCTCACTTCCGCATCCTCTTTCCTGTGGGCACTCATAGGTTATGGAGTTATGGGGATGTTGTCATGAGTAGGAACCAAGACAAAATACGGTGGCTTCTCCTTCCCCTGCCTACACCATCATCTCATATCGTAAACAGGGGTAACTGTATATGGAAGAGGGAAGGCAAGTGGTCTAGAGGGCCACCATGCTCACCAAGTTCAGGAGGTGCTATTTACACAGGATACAATGCCCGTGACCCCCCTGGAGCTGGGTAACACCCTATGACCCCGAGTTCCTGACTGACCTTTCCCTGAATCATATAATGTCAGTCAAAATTCTATTGATTATCCTCTTCTACTCCTAAAGCATCCATTGTCTCTGGTAAAAAATATGCAGAACTCCCCCAGGGCTATTCTGGTGCCAGTCATCCAGATAAACCAACACGTGGTGAAAGGGAGACTCTTCATTTCAAACCATTCCACATTTAACTCAGGCTTTATCAGCAATGAGAATATAATTAGGGAAATGAGATCTCCATAATCCGATCTTGGAATACAGAAAAGCGTGAGGATGTGCACAGGAGTTTGGAGAATTTGGGAATATATAACGTCAGACTTTGGGGTACCACATAGAAATATTTTACATTTGCGTGCCTGCACCCTTTATCCTGTGAACTTTATCTCGTCTGCTAAAGAAGTTGTTCACTTACTTTAAATAACCACTGAATTAAAAAATCCATAAGGTCACCCTGGGTTCAAGCAGTCATTTGCATTGAGGCCACAGGGAGAGGCCATGCTAGGATGAACTAGTTATGAACTAAACTCACAGAGGCTCCCCTTGAAAGAGGATGAGTCAGCCTTATGCTCCTTCTTCCTTACAAAGGGGAGGTGAGTCTGGCCGGCGTGATCTTTTAAAGGATGCTTTTAAAGGCTTTGTTTCAATCATCCAAATGGATTAAAAAATTATAGTCATTTTAACCGGGGGGGGGTCTTTCCTATTTATTATTCTTATTTTGAGATCCATTTCTGATTCCTAAGACTAATAAAATCCCATTCAGATTGTGTTGGGGTTCATGCCAACCTGACTCGGGGCACTAGGTCTGATACATAACCAGAGTGTGGAACCGTAGACAAATTACCTAATACCTTTGAGCCATACTAGTGTGGGAATACTGATACTTAACTTGAAGGGGTTGTGTTTTGAGATTAAGTGCACCATTCTGTAGGAGATCATCTACACAGCTCCTGGTTCACTGTAGGTGCTCATTGGAGAGTAATTCAACTTGAGTATGGCTAATGACTAAGCAGGAGGAAGCCAATGTCTGGTGAGTGCAAAGGGCCTAGGGTCAGGTACGATTAATTATTCCATCATTTAGTTCTTCTCAATGCCCTCCAACCAATACACCTGACCTCACTCTTGTAGTTAAAATGACATCAACCCATTTTAGCTATTAATTTGTTTTTTTTTTCAAGTCTTCCTTCCCATAAATAGTTATTAAATACCAGCCATGTTCTAGGTGTTCAAGGGAGTCAAAGCTGATAGAGAAAATTTAGAGGTGGATTAGAAATGGACTATGTCCTAAAGAACTCATATTATACAGGTTACGTCTAGGGGCACCTGGGTGGATCAGTCGATTAACCGTCCGACTTCGGCTCAGGTCATGATCTCCCAGTTCGTGGGTTCGGGCCCCGCGACGGGCTCTGTGCTGACAGCTCGGAACCTGGAGCCTGCTTCGGATTCTGTGTCTCCCTCTCTCTCTGCCCCTCCCCTGCTCATGCTGTGTCTCTCTCTGTCTTTCAAAAAAAAAAAAAATTAAACAGGTGACGTCTGAATAAAAATGTCCTACGTGGTAATAGGGATAATAGAGAAGAGGGAGAAGTGAGCTTCACTTTCCTCAGGCCACAACCTGGGGGGGGGGTGGAGGGAGCCAAAGTTTTCTCATGTATTTTTTCATTGCCAGCCCTGGTAAGAAAGGTCTACAAACATAAGCCTAATGCATGCATGGATGGGTAAACTTCACCCAGGAAATGCCAGGTTTTCCCACAGTACTGCACTCACACACATTCAAAAGCAAGGATCTCGAATCTTCTAACAACTGGGCTAGCAAAGCAAGAGGAATGATTAAGAAAAGTAGTCAGGAGGCCCAGAGAGGTTCCAGGAGGGAGTTTTTACAAAGCTTTCGGAGCCAGAGAACCCCTTTGAAGAAGCAACAGTCAGACCTACTTATCTACACGGAAGGAAGCATTCTGACCTGTATCCAACTCAGAGCATGAGATGAGTGGGGTTTTTTTAATTAAAAAATGTTTGTTTATTTACTTATTTATTTATTTATTTACTTATTTATTTATTTCTGTTATTATTTTTTAAATTTAAATTCAAGTTAATTAACATACAGTGTAGTCTTGCTTTAAGAGTAGAGCCCAGTGATTCATCTCTTACATACAACACCCAGGGCTCATCCAGAAAGGTGACCTCCTTAGTGCCCATTGCCCGTTTCACTCACCCCCTCACCCACCCTCTACCCCAGTAACCCTCTGTTTGTGCTCTGTATTTCAGTCTCTTACGGTTTGCCTTGTCTGTTTTAATCTTATTTTTCCTTCCCTTCCCCTATGTATATCTGTTGTGGTTCTCAAATTCCACATATGAGTGAAATCATGTGATCTCTGTCTTTGTCTGATTTATTTTGCTCTGCATAGTACCCTCTAGTTCCATCCACATTGTTGCAGATTGCGAGATTTCATTTGTTTTCAACATTGAGTAATATTCCATTGTATACACATACCACATATTCTTTATCCTTTCATCAGACAATGGGCATTTGGGCTCTTTCCATAATTTGGCAATTGTTGATGGTGCTGCTTTAGACATTGGGGTGCATGTGCCCGTTTGAATCAGCATTTTTGTATTCTTGGGATAAATTCCTAGTAGTGAAATGGCTGGGTCGTAGGATAGTTCTATTTTTAAGTTTTTGAGGAACCTCCATACTGTTTTCCAGAGTGGCTGCACCAGTTTGCATTCCCACCAGCAGTCCAAAAGGGTTCCTCTTTCTCCACATCCTCTCCAACTTCTGTTGTTTCCTGAGTTATTAACTTTAGCCATTCTGACAGGGGTGAGGTTATATCTCGTGGTTTTGATTTGTATTTTCCTGACGAGATGGATGTTTTAACAACATGGTGAAAAATTCTTTCTCCTTGCTTCAGTCTTTGATGGCATGGGAGAAGCTTGCTGGCTACTCCTGTCATCCAGAGCCACTGACAAGAAACACAGTTGAATTTGGATGCCTATCCTGGGAGTGTCAGCACCCCAGTATGCTGTTGGTTGAGGGGTAATGGCTGGGCACAGGTAACCCCTTCAATGCCTGGGTTGTCACTGTGGGCTTTGAACTCTTGACCTCTGAGGATTGCTGCCTTTCTGAGACAGGAGAAAGAAGACATGTCTGCTCAGTGACTTCAATTTCACCCAACATACCTCAAATACAGAGTTGGCTATCTCTCATCTGGTAAGCATTAGCTAACTTATGATCTGCTCCCCCACAGCACTGGGCCCCAGATTCATTATTGGAGCTCTCCTAATTTTGGAATGCCCCATGTGTTTGATCATCTGAAACTGGTGAATGATATTAGCCCAGGCACCAAGGACCCTTTGCAGGTGTTTGGCTGTTTACGATGTGCTTTAATATGCATGATTTTACTTGAGTTTCAACAAAATTTTGAGGCAGGTAGGGAGGGAATATTATGTGTATTTTCTTCTGAAGGAACAAAGAAGTCATTTGATTCACCCAACCAGAATTGCATGTCTAAGAAGAATGGAGTTGGGGCAAATCTGACAATGATTTCCATTCAAACAGACTCCATTACATGCCAAATCAGTCCTTGTCCTCTAGGGACTCTGAGCTGAAAGAATTAACCAACACGGAAAATATGAATCTTGAATAGAACGCTTTCCATTTATCAACACCAGTGCCGTTGAATATTGATTTGTTTTCCAGCATCTCTGTGTAAAAGTTACCCAGGTATTTACTGACCTTTATTTCCAAAAATACCCCACAGCAAACAGATTAGCCAACCATCATGTCGTTCCATACTGTTAATTATGTCCTCCTGGGGAATATCAAGAAACTAAGCTAGGATGAAGTATGGAGAAGTGGGGGCTGACCCCCTGCTCTCCCTGGGGCAGCGGGCAGGTTAACGTTCACCACTGGCAGATGAAACAGGGCTCTTTGGCCCCCACAGAGCCTTCGAGCTACGTTGGCCTCTGCTCTGTGAACTCTGCCCTCTTATTTACAATAGGACATTTCTAAAACAAAACCAACATTTGTGAAAGGTCAGCCGCCAAGAGGAGCAGAGAGTATCAGTGAAAGTGACAGGAAGAAGATAAACAAACTGGAAAACATCTGTCTCAAATATTTACCCAGGCTGGCCATTTTGGGATAATGGCCGATGGGGCCAATCGCTAAGATGCCGGAGGGTGAAGCCCCTGCTCTCTCCTCCCTACCCTCAGACATTAAGGGGACTCCTAGAGGCTGACTTACTTCCTGACCATTCCTATTTATGCTTCTGATTATTTATATACGCTGCTGTCTAGTTTCAACACTCAAAAAGGCCCATGCTTGGAAAACATATTTGGCAGCTTGTAAATTATAGTAATAATTCAAGGAATCACACTGGGAGCAGGGTGGGGGTGGGGCGGGCAGGGACAAGAGGGCAGAAAAGAAGCATTGCTTTTCTGAACTGCTGATGTGTTGCACAGCTTAGTTAGGTTTTTGTTGTTGTTATATTTTATTTTATTTTATTTTATTTTATTTTATTTTATTTTATTTTGACCTGGTCATTATTTTATTTTGAACTGGTCATACAAGAACAGTGTACCTGGAAAGAATGGTAGCCAGACTGTTGAGGTTACCAAAACTCACTTGTTCCACTCCCCTACCTGGGTCTCTTTCTGTCCACTTTGGTCCTACTGCAAACATCCTGACCTCGGGGAGGAGCACTTCGGAAAGCCACCAAAATGGCACCGACAGCGTGAATCTCGCAAGCCTGAGCTAGATTATCACTCAATTCATCAGTGACACTCCAGAGAGCACAGAAACCAGTAGCGTTTTAGGTGGCTGTTTATAGGAAATGTGCCCAGGGTGCACGAGTGCCCAGAGATCCCTAAAGAGGATGTATGTGCTTACTGAGCCCATCTCGAGCTCCAGTGGAGGTGATGATTTACTGGGATATATTAGGTGAATCTCATGACAGCATCCATCATGAGAGACAAACTTCCTCTAGATTTACCATAAGGTTCTGGACTTTGTCTTTGAAATCAATATCATAAGATATTAATGTTTCTATATAGGTCAATGCCAAAGATTTGCGGTGTGGCACTACTAAAATTTATTAATTTATAATAGCAGTAAGGATAATTCCTGGAAATTTTCGCTCTTGCAAGAATAGCTGAAGGCCCACCCCTTGTTAAAAAACGTGGCTTATTATAATAGTGATCTGCATATCCTGGGGGCTAAATCATTTTCCTTGAAATGAACCAACTCTAACAATTAAATCCTGATAAAAAGTTGCCTATAACACTGATAAGGATTCTGTCTCCTGCACCAAACTTAGAAAATAAAGTGTACTTAATAAGTGAATTTCTCAGGGTTTTGTGAAAGATCTTAATAGTATTGCCTGTGTTATTTCCCTTTGTTTTATTTTTTAAATATCTACTTTCCATGTATTTACACACGCATACCCATCAATTAAAATATGGGTATAAACATGTGCCATTTATACACACACACATACAAGCAACTCTCTCTCTCTCTCTCATACACACACACACACACACACACACACACACAGCCTTTTCTCATACAGACTTTTCTTTTTTTTTTTCCTATCAAGGTTTTCTCCTACGCTGACTGAAACTTGAAGGGGTCTTGGCATTGATTTCTATGCGTAGTCCTATTACCCATACACTAGGATAACACGTGTGTTATCTTGTCGTGAAGGAAGGACAAGAAATAATTAAGAACATTTGGTGTGGGGTCAGGCTAACCTGGTTCCAAACCTGGTTCTGCCATCTACAGGGTCCATGACTTGAAGTAAATCATTGAACTTTCCTGAGCCTCTGTTTGCTCATCCCCAGATTTGGTGCGACCATACTTACCTTACAGATATTTGCATCCGTGTGTATGTGCAAGATGCAGGTGCTCAGAGCAGTACCAGAAACAAAGTGCTCAGTAATAATGGCTATTGTTATTACCATTATGATATGATCCTAATGGATAAATCATGTTAACCTTTTCTATTTCTCATATCTTACCGATAATAATTATTGCTGTCAGGAAGGCAAGATAGCATGATGGAGAGTACATGGAGTGATGGTTCAAAAACATGGATTTTTGGGAGGCTCAAGGAAATATTTTTATTTTCCAAACAATGACATGAGGATGGTTGTTGTTCGTCCTGCCTCTTCACAGTGCTGGCGTGAAGTTGACTAGTTAAAGAAAGAATCCAGGTTCTTAGCGAATTGTAAAATAGTCTCCAATTGTTGGCTATGACTCTTGCCATGTCTCATTATCATCGACATATAAGATATGGTAGATTTACTTTGGATCTTACCCAACAAGTTATCAGGTGTGTCCATATTATATAAATGTATATGTACCTAATGTGTATATACATTTAAACCGAGTATTTGAAGATGCTCACAATATGGTTAAGATAATTTGATGGTAAAGGTCACTTAGAGCAATGTTATGATAAAAATTCAGTGCGAACACTTTTGCAGTCCCCAGCAATGACTAGTTTCTGTGATGAATTAAGAAAAGTCAGGTACATCAACATATACCACAGGTAACATCTTTAAGGGGTATTTTTTGCTGGAGGGCTTATGAAATTCTCATCAAGAGGCTTATATAATTCAGGCTCTACATCTCAGTTCTTCCACTGAAGATAGTGGGGTTGGTGGAGATCAGATCAAGGGATCTATTTTCTAACATCTCTTGTGCAGCTCTAAAACCAAATCACTTAGTGAAGACAGAGGTCAGTATTCTTACATACAAGGAATGTGTATATGTGAACATTTTTACCTATTCATATACATGCCCAGCAGCCAGAAGGAAGCCTCTCATTTTAAAAGTAGTATTGAAAAAAAAAAAACGCAAAAAACCTGTGTGAAATACTTTTGAAAATTTAAAATTAAAGTTAGAGCATGCCAATTTTCTAGGAAAAAAAACTAACCCTTTGGCTAACATCACCATATCCAGATCTGATTCTTAAAATGCAAAGCGTCTGCTTTAAATCATGGTTCTCTTAATTAGGGTCATTGCTACAAATGAAAGCTGATTTGGGTGCTCGTCTAATAAGAAAATGCCAGTTACGGTATATTATCAACCTCGACTTGCCAGGCATTGAATTTCCTGATATGGTCTGCTGGGAACCTTAAATGAACAAGAACAATTATAAACCTAAAGTCTGCAGCCATTTGTTGGCATTATCTCAGGATAATTTCCCTGAAACATTCATGATGAAATGCAAAGGTAGATAATTTAAAAATCCATTTAAAATAGCTGTGGTATAATTTAAGCTAAGATCTTTCTCTATAGTGGACATTACAGCAAGGCCGTGCATTTCGAAATGAATCCCTTACAAATGATCTTTTGTTAGATACCATTGCCTTGGGAAGCACTTCAAACAAGTTGAAACAATTTTCTTCGGTGGTGTGAGTAAAACAAAAACATTGGTACTATTTGGTTTTTGTTTAAATGAAGAAAAGCATAAAAGTTCATCTTTTTTTTTTCTCTGTTTCGTATTTTTTTTTGTTTTGTTTTGTTTTTTTTGTTTTTTTTTATTTTTTTTTTATTTTATATATGAAATTTATTGTCAAAATGGTTTCCATACAACACCCAGTGCTCATCCCAAAAGGTGCCCTCTTCAATACCCATCACCCACCCTCTCCTCCCTCCCACCCCCCATCAACCCTCAGTTTGTTCTCAGTTTTTAATAGTCTCTTATGCTTTGGCTCTCTCCCACTCTAACCTCTTTTTTTTTTTTTTCCTTCCCCTCCCCCATGGGTTCCTGTTAAGTTTCTCAGGATCCACATAAGAGTGAAACCATATGGTATCTGTCTTTCTCTGTATGGCTTATTTCACTTAGCATCACACTCTCCAGTTCCATCCACGTTGCTACAAAAGGCCATATTTCATTTTTTCTCATTGCCACGTAGTATTCCATTGTGTATATAAACCACAATTTCTTAATCCATTCATCAGTTGATGGACATTTAGGCTCTTTCCATAATTTGGCTATTGTTGAGAGTGCTGCTATGAACATTGGGGTACAGGTGCCCCTATGCATCAGTACTCCTGTATCCCTTGGATAAATTCCTAGCAGTGCTATTGCTGGGTCATAGGGTAGGTCTATTTTTAATTTTCTGAGGAACCTCCACACTGCTTTCCAGAGCAGCTGCACCAATTTGCATTCCCACCAACAGTGCAAGAGGGTTCCCGTTTCTCCACATCCTCTCCAGCATCTATAGTCTCCTGATTTGTTCATTTTGGCCACTCTGACTGGCGTGAGGTGATACCTGAGTGTGGTTTTGATTTGTATTTCCCTGATAAGGAGCGACGCTGAACATCTTTTCATGTGCCTGTTGGCCATTCGGATGTCTTCTTTAGAGAAGTGTCTATTCATGTTTTCTGCCCATTTCTTCACTGGGTTATTTGTTTTTCGGGTGTGGAGTTTGGTGAGCTCTTTATAGATTTTGGATACTAGCCCTTTGTCCGATATGTCATTTGCAAATATCTTTTCCCATTCCGTTGGTTGCCTTTTAGTTTTGTTGGTTGTTTCCTTTGCTGTGCAGAAGCTTTTTATCTTCATAAGGTCCCAGTAATTCACTTTTGCTTTTAATTTCTCTTGCCTTTGGGGATGTGTCAAGTAAGAGATTGCTACGGCTGAGGTCAGAGAGGTCTTTTCCTGCTTTCTCCTCTAAGGTTTTGATGGTTTCCTGTCTCACATACAGGTCCTTTATCCATTTTGAGTTTATTTTTGTGAATGGTGTGAGAAAGTGGTCTAGTTTCAACGTTCTGCATGTTGCTGTCCAGTTCTCCCAGCACCATTTGTTAAAGAGACTGTCTTTTTTCCATTGGATGTTCTTTCCTGCTTTGTCAAAGATGAGTTGGCCATACGTTTGTGGGTCTAGTTTTGGGGTTTCTATTCTATTCCATTGGTCTATGTGTCTGTTTTTGTGCCAAAAAGTTCATCTTAACAGGAGTCTGCCAATGGCTCCTTGTCACCCAAAGGAAAGAAAAACATGGTGGGACATTTAACAAGTAAGAACACTACCACCTTTTTTCTTTCACAACTTTTACACAGTGGTAAACCTCACATTTTTAAATCAATTTATGTTTTTATTGGGGTGTAGTTGACATTAAACCTCATGTTCTTTAGCTGACTTGAGGCGTAAATTAAAAGGTGAAGACATAGTCATTCTGTGGACATTGCAGGTATGGTAATTGTGCAGAGGGAAAACTGATTTGACTTTACCATTCATTTCCCTCTCTCAAATAATACTTCCTCTATCAAATAAGCCTCATGATAAATGAAAGCATAATGAAACAAAACTGAGCCTTATAATCAAAACATTGCCAAAACAAATGCATAAATATAGAAATTATGATGTCTGTCCATGGGTTTTTCTTTCCATCTCTTTATATCTATCCTTCGTTCTTTAATTTCTCCTCTTATGTTCTTGGGCAGGGACTGAATATCAAGATTAAGGTTCAGTACTAGCCCAATTTTATTGTTGATCTCTCAACCCAGAAAATATGGCTTTATAATGGAAGCCTTGACACAGGCTGTGCTCTAATAAACTACAAGATGGACCAATAAACTACAGCAAGAGCCTATTATGAAGAACCATTACTACTCGGAGAACAGAGCAAAATTTATTGTGTTCTGAATCTTGCTGGAGATCTCTAGCATAACACAGACGACTTTGGACTTTGCTTCATGTTGAAGAGAAGTCATCCCATGCTTATCACAGAGGGCAACCCTGGACTCCTAAAGAAGTAAAAGCCAACTTTACTCTTCTTGTAGTATCCAATGTGTGCCAAATCAAATTGGGAGGTGACTCATCTCTGAAGAAAACTTACCTTGGGACACAACAGAAAAGGCGTATGGATCATACCTACTATTGGTTCCAAAGAGCACCCCTTGAGAGACGATTAACATATTGATTGGCAGTTCCGGTGGTGCCCTGGTGTTCTGTAACCTTTTCTTTATCCCAGAAGCTTCTTGGATGGATTCCTTTAGAAGTGGTACAATGGTCCCTCCTTTTTTATCCCTTCCCATTTGTTCAAGTTCCACCTTACCACCTCACCCATGATGTTCTGATCACTTTGCAATGACAGCTTGTTGAGAATGGTCACTTAATGTTACCCACAGTAGAACAATGAATTGTATTTGAATCGCTGTCTCCCAGGCCCGTGTTGTGATGCTTGAACTTGTTCTTCCCAATACAGATATTGGTTAAGTTCAGAGCCACTGCTGTTTCCAGTATAAGGCTCCTGATTTCTTAATTTTTTTAAATGTTTATTTATTTTTGGGAGAGAAAGAGAGACAGAGCATGAGCGGGGGAGGGGCAGAGAGACGGGGAATCAGAATCTGAAGCAGGATCCAGGCTCCGAGCTGTCAGCACAGAGCCCATCATGGGGCCCGAACTCACGAACCTCAAGGTCATGACCTGAGCTGAGGTTGGATGCTTAACTGATTGAACTACCCAGGTGCCCCTCATAAGGCTGCTAATTTCTGGTGCTGACCTCCAGGTCTTGCATTTCTAAGATAGGCTTTTGGAAAGATTAGATGCAAACAATTTCAGGTTTGAGGATATGATGCCTGAGTACTGATATCTCCTGCCTTCATCAGATTGGAGTGACTTTGGCCCAAGTTCATCCTAGGGATTTTGCTTCTTGTTTGTGACCCACTGAGGATTTTATTTCTCATTTGCTTTCCCAGAATTGGACATCGATCATTTTCTCTGAATTATTCTCTGCTGCCCAGCTCAGTCCTGGCATCCCCATTCCTACCTTCTCTTAGTTTTACATTATATTTACTTTTCTGCACAGCCCTGCCCCTTCCCCCAAATACCCACGTCATACAGGCTCCATCTTGGCGAATGGTGACTTTGGGGATAGAGTAGAACTGATGTTTACCAAAGACTGAGCAAACTGTGTATCTGTATTAGAAGCAAACTCACAGACCAAAAACCTACCATCATCATAAAATAAAACTCAGGCGACTGTTTTAGGCATACTTACAAATTATACGCTAGAAAAGAACAAAAAAAAATCAAGGAGTAAGAAGGAAACAGTGGTGAGTCAATACATGCTGTACAAAGATCTTTCTGTACGACTTTGTCATCTTTCAGCTTGTTGGTTGTTACGGTAAATAATTAGAGGCAGAGCAATCCTGAGCCATTTTATGTGAACATTGTTAAAGGAAATAAAGGTGAAGGCAGACAAACATAAAAACTACTAAGGAACCATGAACAGAAATGGCTAATTATAGAGCTTCTATTAAAATGCATTTTTTCCCCTTCATGAAACAGAATTTTCGTTTGATAATTAACAGACCTACAGGGCCCATTACATTCTCAGGCTCTGAAGGTATTGATCCCTCTGTCTCTTGCTGCCACATTTGTTCTTTCTGGGTCTTCTTCCCTTGAGAGGTTTGCTGATTTTATAATAGAGGGGTGGAGTGAAGACGGGGGAAGTCACCAAAGATGACCGGCTGGGGCTGTGAGAAGGGGGCTCCTCGGGTGCCCGTGCAATTTCCCTGCTTTATTTTATTTTATTTTATTTTATTTTATTTTATTTTATTTACTTTATTTATTTTATTTTATTTATTATAAATAAATATTTATTTATATTTAGAGTGATTTTCATGGCAGGAAGCTTCCATATCAGGGTATGGCTTTAAAAAAACCCCAAAAGCCTTCCGAGGTAAAATATGCGTACTCTATCGCTAGGGATGTATTTATCTTTTTTTTTTTCTTTTTTTTTTTTTTCTTTTTCTTTTTTATTTTTTTTATTTTTGGGACAGAGCGAGACAGAGCATGAACGGGGGAGGGGCAGAGAGAGAGGGAGAGACAGAATCGGAAACAGGCTCCAGGCTCTGGGCCATCAGCCCAGAGCCCGACGCGGGGCTCGAACCCACGGACCGTGAGATCGTGACCTGGCTGAAGTCGGACGCTTAACCGACTGCGCCACCCAGGCGCCCCATGTATTTATCTTTTAAAACAAACGGTTCTGTTTAACCCAGGCCCTTTTGTGTCTTGTCAATGGAAAGAAACGGAGAGCAAACAATTTTTACAATCTTGAATCCAATTCATAGCTCAGGAATCCTTGGGTTGTGGGTGACTTGTGTAATGGGACATCTCACCCCATATCCGAAGGAGGTTTTGCTTTGAACGGAGGCTTCCCTGCAAAGACATCTTGCGTCCATCCTAGCGACCCAAGAATGAGCCCAGTGGACGATGAGGACTTTTGTCTCTAAGCTGCAAAGGGTGGGGTAAGTGAAAGGCGTGACTAAGAAGGCGTCTTGGAAAAAAGCTATGTGCCAATCCACCTCAAAGGAGAAGGGGTCTTGTCTAAATGACCTGACTGGCAGCAGGCAGTGCTGTTCCCTGGCAAACAGTTCCCATGGATACTCTGACCGGTACGCAAACCATCTTATCTCAGGTACGCCATGCTCATGCAAACCAAAAGTCAAGGCATACATATGGTGGGAAACTATAGAACTTGTCATTTTTTATTCTAGAAATATCAGAGATTTTTTTTAAAGGTCTTATTTTAGTAATAGGAGACCCATTTTAGTAAAGAGGGACGGCTCCAGATTGAATACAGAGTGAAATGATTTTCCTTTCAATTTTGGAATTGTAGATTTCTGTAATAGGGATCTTACACATAGTAGGGCTTCAATAAATTCTTGCTTGGTGTTTTTTTTTTTAAACACACTCTGGGGGTCAAAATAAGAAAAGGAAAAGGGGAAAGGATTTCATGTTAAATTTCCTGCCTCATTCCACTGTCCCAAACCTGCTGGAAAGAGCTGAGACTATGTGTTGGAAAATTAAGGATGAAGAGAGAGCCTCATTCCTTTATGTGGTGGGATCAACAAAACAGGTGGTGGAGGGAGGAGGAAACAAGTGTCTCTTACAGGGGAATAGAGTACAATCCACTCTGATAGACTAGCAATGAACAGCATTTTAATCCAGGCAGAGCCATGGAAACTCTGTAACCTAATTGAAGGTAGTCCTTGAATGCCAAGAATTCCAACAGGGCCTACTCTCCTTTGTGGGCTCACCCTTTCGAGATGTCCCTTACCGTACTGGTCCATGGAGAGCAGAGTAGACCATCGATGCGGCCTTCTCATGTGTTGCCTGCCTCTGTCACAACTGTAACCTTACCACTAGGGCTGGAGATTTATTCCTGACATCTGGCAAAAGTCATCAAAACAATACAGTCCAATTGGTTGCTGGAAGGCAACCAATGTGCCTAAGGCTGTCCCTCAGGCACTGTCTGTGTGCTGGTTCCCTGAACCTTGCACTCTTCACTAGTCAGCCTGCTGAGAGTGTAATCTGAATGTCCTTACCTCTTTGGTCCTGTCTGTGGCTTGCTCCTTCCTTCCTCCCTTCCCTTCCCTCCCTCCTTCCTTCCCTCCTTCCTTCCTTCCTTCCTTCCTTCCTTCCTTCCTTCCTTTCCTCCTTATTCCTTCCTTCCTTTCCTCCTTCTTTCCTTCCTTCCTTCTTTCTTTCCTTCCTCCCACCCTCCCTCCTTCCCTCCCTCCCTTCCTTTCCCCCTTCCTTCCTTCCTTCCTTCCTTCCTTCCTTCCTTCCTCCTTCCCTTCTTCCTTCCTTCCTTCCTTCCTTCCTTCCTTCCTTCCTTCCTCCTTCCCTTCTTCCTTCCTTCCTTCCTTCCTTCCTTCCTTCCTTCCCTCCTTCTTTCCTTCCTTCATTTCCTCGTTTTTCCTTCCTTCATTTCCTCCTTCTTTCCTTCCTTCCTTCTTTCTTTCCTTTCTCCCACCCTCCCTCCTTCCCTCCTTCCCTTCCTTCCTTTCCCCCTTCCTTCCTTCCTTCCTTCCTTCCTTCCTTCCTTTCTCCCTCCCTTCTCCCTTCCTTCCTCCCATTCCTTCCTCACTCCCTCCTTTCCTCCCTCCCTTCCTTCCTTTCCCCCTTCCTTCCTTTTTCCTTCCTTCCTTCCTTCCTTCCTTCCTTCCTTCCTTCCTTCCTCTCTTTCACTGAAAGCCTGAACAATAAATTGATTCTTTATGTCAAGTAGTGTTGTTTTAATAGTCATTTCTGAGGTTTAGCTGATTCATAACCTCTGCAATCACAGGCTTGGCATTTTTCTTCCCGAAAAATCTAAGTGAACAGGCAGGAATCTGTCCACATTATAGGCTTCAGTCGCCCCTCCTTTCATCCTGCTCTGTCCCACACATGCCCTCATTGCTCTGCTACTCACCCACCAAGGCAGGCAGCAAGAGGTCGACATCAAAGCATGCTCCCAGCCGGCGGCTGGCCTCTAATGCTGGCATTATAGAGGGAAATGGAGAGTGTGTGTGTGTGTGAGAGAGAGAGAGGCCAAGAGAGAAAGAGAGTGAGGGAGAAGTACCCGATTGCTTGAATGGCCTCTCACACAGAAAAAGCCTGAAGAATAGAACAAAACCTTCAGTCCTCCCGCTCTTTGTAATAAGCCTGGGCAGAATGGGCATGTGTGGTGTGGAGCTGAGTTTGAACTGCATTAGTACTCTTTCAGTTTACAAACAAGAGGCCTAATTTAGAAGAAAAATCTCCTATCTGATTATTTCTTTGTGTTCATCCGTGTGGAAAAAAAAAATGTCTGTTCAGAGAAGGGGGTGGGGTATTGAAGGTGGCTTATTAACTCTTCAGGCTGAATCATGATTGTGAAAGGCAATTGGGAGATCATTATTCAACCTTAATTTCCAGCCTAAAAAAATTAATTAAAGATTGCTAGTTTTGAGCACTATATAAAAATATTATTAAGCAGATCTTATTGTCACTCTGCCTAACCAGCTTCCACACAAGCAATGCGGCAGGTACGTGTGGTTTTTGATTAAATGCCCCCTTTCTCTTAAATACATTTTATGGCAATATGAGAGGATGCAATTAGGGTCCCTGATAGAAAGCTCCAAACCATCACAGGTGGGTAAGCGAAACCATCACAGGTGCCAAATCCCTGGGTCCTAACTGGCTTCAGTTTTCCCAGAGGTGATCATCTCAAATGGGTTGAGGAAACACAAATAGGAGCCTGGCGAATGGGACAGACGATGGTTACGTTTTATTGTCCAATAATTCCAAAAAACATGCATTGGGAAGATTTACTGATTTCTCAATAATGACGGAAGGGAAGAAGGGTAAGACAAAAAAAGATGGATCGCATGGGAGATGAAGACTTGTTTTTCTTTAAGATAATATCTGAATCTTTCCTAAGTTAGGCGAGGTGGAACTATACTATGTAAGAACATCGCTTCTTGCATTTTGAACATGAAGTACGTCTTAGGGAAAGATAAGATGAACCCAGATACGGGCTGTAGAGTATGTCTGGTCTTTCACCTTGGACACTCCTTTGGGTCAGTCTCATAAGGTCATTTCCTCCCCCTAAATTCTTAGAAGCATTTCTGAGGTTGAGTACTCTGGGGTCTTATGAATGTGGTTGAAACTCTACACAAAGCCACAGCCTTAGGAAGACAACAGGAGGACTTAACCATCTATAGCTGGAGGCAGCCTGTTGTGTACAGGTCAGAATGGGAACTTGAATAGTTCACCAAGCTTGGTGAATATGTTCACCGAAGACCTAAATCTAGGGCAATATCATTGGTCCTCAACAGTTCAGATGTGTTCTTTCTCGAAGGCAGGAGGAACGCAATGCTATTTCACCTCATGTGCGACCACTGATTGATTGGTAGTGGTTATTTTTTCTTGCCTTATTCAATTGGCCAGATGGCCCATATAATGTTGAATAAAGATTTTGAGAGTAGATGTTCTGGTTTTACTCCTGCCCTTAACAGAACAACATTTAGTCCTTCATTTAAATATGATGCTAGCTGTAAGTTTTTGTAGATGTCCATTATCAGGTTGTGGAAGTCCCTTCTATTCTGAGTGTGCTGAAAAATTTTAGTCAGAAATGGATTTTGCTAAATGCTTAATTTTACATGTGTTGAAATGTTGAAATGAGCCTATAGTTAATCATTTTTGGATTGCTAATATAGTGGATTACATTGATTGATCTTAGATGGTAAAACCAACCTTGTTTTCCTTTAATAAATCCCACTTGGTCATGACATGTTACCATTTGTATAAGTTGTTGGGTTTAATCTGCTAAAACATCTAGAATTTTTGCTTCTTTATCTGGGAAGTATATGTTTCTTTATTTTTCTTTTCTTGTAATTTATTTGTCAGAATCTATCAGTAGGTAATGCTGGCCTCATAAAATACATTGGGAAATATTATTTCCTCTTCAATATTCTGGAAGAGCTTGTGAATAATTAATATTATCTCTTCCTTAAATGCTTGGTAATATTTACTCATGAAGTCATCTAGACCTGGAGTTTTTTTTTTGTTTGTTTTTTTTTTTGCAGAAAAGTTTTACCTCTAAACTCATTTTTTTCAACACTTATAGGGCCGTTCTGATTACCTGTGTCTTCTTTTTTTTTTTTTAAATGTATACTTACTTATTTTGAGAGAGATAGAGAGGGAGAGAAAGAGAGAGCTGGAAAGCACACATGAGCGGGGAGGGACAGAGAGAGAGGGAGAAAGAGAATCCCTGCTGTCAGCACAGGGCCCAATGCAGGGCTGAATGCAGGACTCAATCCCATGAACTGTGAGATCATGACCTGAACCAAATCAAGAGGCAGACACTTAACCGACTGAGCCACCCACGTGCCCCTACCTGTGTCTTCTTAAGTAAGCTTAAGTAGTTTGTGTCTTTCTTCTTTCCTTCTTTTTTCTTTTTTTTTAAAAAAATTAATTCCAATGTAGTTAGCATACAGTGTTATATTGATTTCAGGGGTGCAATATAATGATTCAACAGTTCCATATATTATTAAAGTGCTCATCAAGATAAGTGTGCTCTTAATTCCCTTCAACTATTTCACCCCTCTCCCCTCTGGTAATGATTTGTTTGTTCTCTATAGTTCAAAGTCTGTTTTTTGGTTTGTCTTTTTTTTTTCTCCTCTGTTGGTTTGTTTTGTTTCTTAAATTCCACAGATGAGTGATATCGTATGGTATTTGTCACTCTCAGACTGGCTTGTTTGCTTAGCATTATACTGTCTAGCTCCATCCATGTTGCTGCAAATAGCAAGATTTCATTCTTTTTTATGACTGGATAATGTTCCATTGCATATACATCACTTTTTCTTTAGCCATTTATCTATCGATGGACACTTGGGCTGCTTCCATAGTTTGGCCGTGGCAAATAATGCTGCGGTAAGCGTAGGGGTGCGTACATCCTTAGAATTGGTATTTTCGTATTCTTTGGGTAAATACCCAGTAGTGTGACTACTGGTTTAGAGGGTAGAACTATTTTTATTTTTTTGAGGAACATCCATCATATCTTCCATAGTGGCTGCACTGGTTTGCATTCCCACCAACAGTGCACAGGCTCCTTTTTTTCCATCTCCTTGTGAACACTTGTTGTTATCTTGAGTTTTTGATTATAGCCATTCTGACAAGTGTGAGGTGATATCTCATTGTGGTGTTGATTTGCATTTCCCTGATGACGAGTGATGTTGAACATCTTTTCATTTGTCTTATCTTTCAAGGAATTGACAATTCCATCTATGTTGTTGAACTTATTGACATAATGTCGTTCATAATATTTCCATATTATCCCTGTAATATCTGTAGAATATGAAATGATATCACCCCTCACATTCCAGATATTTATAATTTATGTCTTCTCTCTTTTCTTTACTGATAAGCCTAGACAGAATCTTAATGATTTTAGAGAACTTTTCTAACAACGAGGTTTGGTTTCATTGCTTTTTCCTTATTTTATATTATCTACTTCATTGATTTCCACTTTGATTTTATTATTTTCTTTCTTCTTCCTACTATTGTTGTAATTTGCTCTAATTTTCCTAATTTTTTTAAAAAGTGGAAGCTGAGATCATTAATTTGATATGTTTCTTCCTTTTGTAATGTAAGATGTTCATTTCTATACATTTCTGTATAATTATTGCATTAGAAGCATCCAACAGATTTTGATATGCTGTGTTTTTGTTTTAATCCCATTCAAAATACTTCCTAATTTTCCTTTTGACGGGTTATTTCTGTGTATGTCATTTTGTTAACAAATCTTTGGGGATTATGCAAATATATTTTTGCTAGTGATTTTTATTTACTCCCTTTGTGGTCAGAGAATATACCTTTTTTTAATTAAAAAAATTTTTTTAATGTTTATTTATTTTTGAGAGAGAGAGACACACACACAGAGTGTGAGCAGGGGAGGGGCAGAGAGAGAGGGAAACACAGAATCAGAAGCAGGCTCTAGGCTCTGAGCTGTCAGCACAGAGTCCCATGTGGGGCTCGAACCCACGAGCGGTGACATCATGACCTGAGCCGAAGTTGGACACCCAACCGACTGCACCACCCATGCGCCCCTATCAGAGAATATACCTTATATGAATTGATCATAAAATTTCATCCACACACACACAAATAAGTAAAATAAAATTTCTTCCACACTTTTTCCCATATATTTCCCTTTCTCATGGCCCAGAATATAGTACATCTTGGTAAACATTCTGTGTGTACCTGAAATAAATGTTGTTGAGTTTTTGTAAGTGTCAATTATATCAAATGTTTGGCAGTGTTGCTCATCTTCTATATCCTTACTGGTCTCCGAATTGTTTTTTCATTTATTAAGGAAGATTGAGTAAATTTCCAGCTATCTCTGGGGTTTTGAAAATTTCTCCTTGCAGTTCTATTAGTTTTGGAGTCTTGTATTTTAAAAACCTGTTACTGAACACACAGACTTTTAGAATTGGATTGTTACATTCTGTTGATGAATCCACCCACTCATCGTCATTACTACTCTATCTGTAGTAGTATTTTTGCTACGAAGTCTACTTTATCTAAGAAGAAAATAGCCACTCCAGCTTTCTTTTGACTACTTTTAGCAGAGTGCATCTTTCCTCATTCTCTTTCTTTTAGTCTACCTGTGTCTTTATATTTTATTTTCTGTTAGATATTCCTATTTTATCCAAAATAATAATTTCTGGTTTTTCATTGGTTCTTAGGCTATTTATATCAAACAATTATTGATGTGACTGGATTTACATATACTATATTTTAATATTTATTTATCTATCTATCTATCTATCTATTTATTTATAGAGAGAAAGCACACACACAAGAGAGGGAGGGACAGAGAAAGAGGGAGAGAGAGTCTTGATGCAGAACTCAATCTTATGACTGTGAGACCATGACTTGAGCCAAAATCAAGGGTCAGACACTCAACCAATTGAACTACCCGGGAGCCCCTATCTTTTTTATATGTTGCATTTCTTTTTTTTTTGCTCCTGTTCCCTCTTTTACTGCAGTCTTTGGGATTAATTTTTTTATTAATTTTTTTATTTTTATTTTTTATTTTTGGGGGGTGATTAATTTTTTAATGATTTTCTTCCTCATCAGATTATTAGTTATCACATTTTGAATTGCTTGTTAGTAGTTGCTTTAGGGTTTATCATCGTCTACCTATAAATACTATCACAGCAGCTGATATACATCAGAGGAATCTTACTATGCTATTTTCCCATTTCTTCTTTGCCTTTCTGTTATTGTAATTCTGTTATTGTACTTGTAACATATGTACTTCTACATATGTTACCCCCCCCCAGCAGTATTACTTGTAAACAATTACCAATCAAGCCTTTTATTTAAATCAAAGAAAAAAAGGTTTTTATATTTCCCCATGTACCTGTTATTTCTGGCATTTTTAATTAGCTTGTGTAGGTTCCTAGTTCTCTATGGTATCATTTTCCTTCTTCTAGAACAACTTTTAACCTTGACTGTGGCACAAATCTTCTGTTGCTGAAATTTGCAGTTTTTGAGCGTCAGAAAGAATCCTTTCGTTTGCCTTCATGTATGAAAAATATTTTTGCTAGGTATACAATTCTAGGCTGACCTTTTTTCTTCCTTCAACACTGAAAGATATCTCTTCAATGTGTTCTGGTTTGAATCGTTTTTGACAAATCTTGTTTCTCTGTAAGTAACACGTCTTTTAACTTCTAGCTTCTCTTAAGATTTTCTTTCTGTTGTTTTATAAGGAAATTTGACCATGATGTATTTGGGTATGGTTTTTGTCTTATTTTTTGTGCCTAGGTTTCCTTGAACTTGGATCTGTGGTTTTATAGTTTTCATCGAATTTGGAGAATTTCCAGTCGTTATTGCTTTAAATCATTTTTCTCTCTCATCTTTCTTCCACTCTCTCAGCTTGCAATTACACATCTATTGAATCAAAACGGTTTAAAGTTTGAAGTTCAAACCTCGTTGAAGTTTCCGGTATTTAGTCTTTTTTATTTTTGTGCTTTATCTTTGATTATTTTATAACTTCAAGTTCACTTATCTTTTCTCTTTCAGTATTTAATCTGCTTTTAGCCAAATGTACTGTACTTAACGTCTTCGTACAGTGCTTTTCATTTTTAGAAGTTCAAATGTCCTGTTTCTTTTTAAAATTTCCATGTCGCTTTTTAGCATGATCACACTTTCCTTTACCTTCTTGAAAAATGGAGTACAGTTATAATAATTTTATATTATAATTATAATATATATTTTATATAATATATATAAATATATATAAATATATATATAATTATAAATTATAATAATTTAATCTGTCCTTGCTTACTGATTCTATAGTTTATGTCACTTCTGGGTCTATTTATATTGATTTATATTTTTCCTCATATGGGTCATATTTTCCTGCTTCTTTGTATATTTGCTAATTTTTTAATGAATGCCAGATTCTGTGAATTTTCCTTATTCAATTCTAAATATTTTTGTATTTCTATGAATATCCTTGAATTTTGCAGGGCAAACAACTCCTTCAATTTAGTTGGGACTGCCTCAATTTTAAAATTAAATGTTCTATATCCTAGGAAACTTTCCATTCAAGGAAAAGTGGGATTGTTAGTCGAGCTAGTCTCTTAGAAAAATTTTGATGCTTCTGTGGCTTGTTTTTAAGATATCTTAGATGGGTACAAAGTACCATTATTGTAGGGCTAAGCTGCCCCACTACTGATGAAATACCTTTCTGAGTTGTCTGCCTAACTCCCTTTGGATTATGAAGTTTTTCATACTGGCAGCGAGCGGAAGAATTGCGTGAACTGTGGGAAGTGTTCTTTTGCTAAGTTCAGGTGGTTCTTTTCCTGATCTTTGTTTCTTTCCTCATACACATGTGCTCAGAAGTACCTTGTTCAACACTCAAGGGTGACCCTTTGCTGATCTCTGGAGCTCTCTCTATGCAGCTCTTTCTTTTCTGGTACTCCGCCTTGTGAGCTCTTACTGCCTTGGTCTGCTTAGAATTCTGGTGTCACCTGCTCATCTTAGGGAGACCATTAGGCTCTCACTGAGCTCACTTTCTCTGAATTGCAGCCTGGAAGGTTTCTCCAGGTTATAAACCGGGGAAGTCATATACTCACTTCATTTGTTTCTTCTCTCTCAGAGATCACTGCCTCTCATGGCGTTTTGGGAAGAAAACTGATGTTAATGTCAGAATAACCTGGATTGAAATCTCACCTTCATTTCATATGACCCGAGACCCTTAACTAATGTATTAACACCCTGAATTTCTGATTCCCCATCTGTAGAATGAAGATAGTAAGAAAGCCTGAGGAAAATTCTGTATTTTTAATTCTTTGTAAAGTATAAAGCTTTATGCAAATTTAAATTAGTTCAATGATTATTTAGAGTCTTTCAATAAAAATAAAACTACAGGGGCACCTGGGTGGCTCAGTCGGTTAAGCGTCCGAGTCTTGGTTTTGGCTCAGGTCATGATCTCAAGATTCATGGGTTTGAGCCTTACCTTGGTCTCTGCACTGACAGCATGAAGCCTGCTTGAGCTCTCTCTCTCCTTTCTCTCCTCTCTCTGCCCCTCCCCTGCTCTCACTCTCTCTCCTCTCAAAATAAATAAGTAAAAAATAATAATAAAGTTACAAAAGCTTTTTAGTCCCATGTGAAATGTTAGACCCCTGCAATCAAACGTATCGGTATACAGTTTCAGCTTCACCCTTGGCAAGATATTTACTTTGTCCAAAATTTTATTTGGTCAACATAGTAATCTATAGTGTAATCCATGACACCAAAGTTGGTACGTCAAGGAGTTTAAATGATTTTTTCATGGTTATACAGTTGGCATTTAGCAGCAACGGGATTTTCCACTGTAATACACAACCTTACTTAATACTGCCTAGTAATGATAGAACAAAATGTGAAAGAAGAAAATTTGGGCATCTAATGACTAATCTAATACATCTAATAACAATCTAACGATGTTCTTCTCCACATCCATCTGTAGAGACAATTAGGTAAATACATAGAGAAAAAGGAAATCCAAGGGGCCATGTTTATTTTATTGTAGCTTCTAAATCTGTAAATCTCCCAGCTATGCAAATAAGATTTAAAATGTGTGTATTTGATGAGTCTGGGTAATTGCATTTTTCAAGTGTCTATTTTAGGTAGATATAAGCAAGATATAGATATAGATATAGATATAGATATAGAGATGTAAGCAATATGGTGGATTGCTTATTCAGCCCATTCCTGCCTTTCCTTGGTGGTGGAGATTTTGTTTAGATATCCACCTGTCTTCCCTTCTGCTACCTCAGTTGTAGATCCTGATTAGAGTAAATCAATAACGACCATATATTTATAAAATCGATCCCTGTGAGGCATGTGGTTATAGAGCAACTGTTTCCACCATTGATGTAAGCATTCTACTGCGTGCATATATCAAAGCATTTGCATCTATTTTCTTGTGTACATTACAGTGGTTGTTATTATTATTCTGTTAATATTATTACTTTAATGGCCATATGTTAGTGGTTATTATTATTATCGTAATTATTATTACTATTATTAATGCTGCTTTCACACTAGTGTCATGAACATTCTTACACATGTCCCTTGGAGTTGTAAATTTTGTTTTTCTTTCTTTAAATGAATGATTTTTGGCTTACTCATCCTCTCTGCTATGTTTTTTTCTCTTTTGTTATCTTTTCTATTTCCATTTTTTGAATAAGAGTTTTTCCTGTTTATCTAAAATTTGATTTATTTTAAGCAGAATCAGACTTATAAATAAACACAGGGAATGAACTGATGGTTGCCCGGGGGGTTGGGCAAAATGGGTGAGGGGGGGTGGAAGATAGAGGCTTCCAATTATGAAATAAATAAGTCATAGGAATAATAGGCACAGCATAAGGAATATAATTAATAATATACTAGTGATGTATTGGGACAGATGGTAGCTACACTTGTCATGAACATAGCATAGCACATAAACTTGCAGAATCCCTACGTTGTACACCTGAAACGAATGTAACATTGTGTGTCAACGACATTTGAATGAAAAAATTGATTTGTTTGAAATATTTATATGCTTTCTTTTTAATATGAACCGGATTTTCATGAACGTTTGACAGTTTCAGCACTTAACTGGTACTTGAAATATTTTTTTCTCAATTTTTTTTAAAAAATTGAGGTATAATTGACACATAACATATATTAGTTACAGGTGCATAGCATAAAGATTTAATATTTGTATATGTTGTGGAATGATCAAAATAAGTCTAATAAACCTCCATCCCTGTACATAGTTACAAAGTTTGTTTTACTTGTGTTGAGAACTTTTTGAAAAAATTTTTTTTAACGTTTATTTATTTTTGAGACAGAGAGAGATAGAGCATGAATGGGGGAGGGGCAGAGAGAGAGGGAGACACAGAATCGGAAGCAGGCTCCAGGCTCTGAGCCCGACGCGGGGCTCGAACTCACGGACCGCGAGATCGTGACCCGGGCTGAAATCGGACGCTTAACCAACTGAGCCACCCAGGCGCCCCGAGAACTTTTAAGATATACGCTTAGTAATTTCAAATATGCAATCTAGTATTATTAACTATAATCGCCATGCTGTATATTACATCCCCATGACTTATTTATTTTATAACTGGGAGTTTGACCCCCCTCACCTATTTTGTCCATCGCCACCCCCCTGATAACCAATTTGTTCTCTTAGCTCATTTTTTGTGCTTTTGCTTTGTTTCACTTTGCTTTTGATTATATATGTAAGTGAAATCATACAATATTTTCTTTCTCAGTCTGACTTATTTCACTTAGCATAATGATCTCCATGGTCTCACAAATGACAAGATTTCATTCTTTTTATTTTTTAAATTTTTTTTTCAACGTTTATTTATTTTTGGGACAGAGAGAGACAGAGCATGAACGGGGGAGGGGCAGAGAGAGGGAGACACATAATCAGAAACAGGCTCCAGGCTCTGAGCCATCAGCCCAGAGCCTGACGCGGGGCTCGAACTCACGGACCGTGAGATCGTGACCTGGCTGAGGTCGGACGCTTAACCGACTGCGCCACCCAGGCGCCCCTCATTCTTTTTATTTTTTAATGGCAAAATAGTATGCTATTGTATACACACACACATATATATGTGTGTATACATGTATATATACATTATACATATACATATACATATCTGTGTGTGTATACATACATACATATATATGTGTATATATACACACACATATATATCCCACATATATATGTGTATCCATTCATCTGTATCCATATTCTGTATCCATTCATCCATCCATGAACCACTTAGGTTTTTCCATATCTTGGTTATTGTAAGTAATGCTGCAATGAACATAGGGGTGCAGATACCTTTTTAACTTAGTGTTTTTGTTTCTATCTCCATGTCTATTCAAGAATGTGCTCAAAAGGTCATCCAAGGCGTTAAAAATATAAAAGGAAAAAATAGACATCATCATCTACCAAGTGTGTTGCATTGACCATTTTAATTTTGTTTTATTACATTTAAATAATTTTTCAAATAACTTACAGAATTAAGAACAAAGTATAGTGAAAAACAAGTGTATTAGAAATTTTTGGGTAAGAAGTTAAACATGGCAAACTGAAAATATTATTCTAGATTTTCCTGGTTTTGAAAGTATATTTATAAAGACAAATATGCCCTGAAGAAGCAAGATTTTTAAATGCAGGTAACTATTCATCACTGTAAACACTCATCCAGCTTGAAAATATTGATTTATTTATTATTACTTCAGTTTCTTCTTGTATGTGCATTCTCAAAATCAATACTTCTAAAAAATTGGAAGGCTTATTGTGTTAAAGAGAATTTCCAGTCTTCTTTGCTCCATAATTGCAAAACATTTTCTTTTTTAGAATTATAAACACCAATCAGAATAATCAATTCAACAAGCTTAAAAACATTTCTATATCATCTATTTACTTCTAATCATCTCTACACCTGCCTTCAGCATGTCTCCATGTGAAAACTATATTTTGGAGGCAAAAGGCGGGTATTTTCTACAAAGATCACTGAAAAAAATGGTAGTGTCACACACACAGTATGTATTTGAGAAGGGAGCAGAGAAAGGGTAATGAGGCATAATAATAAAAAGAAAATATCTCACAGATTTTCTTTCTAATTTATATTTTTAAATGTTTTATAACAAGTCCACCAAAACTCATAAAAAGATAAAATTGTTCTAAATTTTAAAGTTATTTTCTGACCAAGATAGAGCTAATTTTAGTACTATGGAAACTAATATTTATCACTCTTTCATTGTGTATATTTAGGTACTTATTTGGTCATCTCAATTATTACTTATGATTTTACTTCTTGTAAGTCAATATACTTTGTAAGGGAGGAATACTGTCTTATCTTGTTTTCATTTAAGGTGATTTTGATGCAAACAAGCTTCACTAAAGCTTGCCCAGATGGAAAGGTTTATGATAAGGATAATGAGTGGAATCTAGGACTAGAGTTATAATAGCATAACAGAGCTCAGCCTCTAACTTTTTCAGCTATCACTGTAATAGTGCTGTGTAACAAACATCCCCAGGCTTTTTGGCTTAAAACAACACTTACTTTTCACTCACAGGTCTGTTGGTCAGCTGTAACTCTGCTGGGTCAGTCTGGGTTCCAGGCAACCAGAAGATTCAGGTATGTTCCCTCAGAGATCTCATTCCCAGGCCCAGCTCTCAAGGTGATCACTGTAGCATAAGAGGTCAAAGAGTCAATATAAACATGTTAATGGCTTCTGCTACCATATGTCTGCTAATATGCCATTGGTCAAAGTGATTCCTAAAGCCCACTACCAGTGGGAGGGAAAGTCGATCTCACCCAAAGTGGGAGAGCACTGAAAGTTACATGGCAAAGTGTGCGATTATATTTTTATTGTTCTTCAAAGTATTGGGACACATAATTCCATCTGCCATGGCTTTCATGGAAGGTGATGTGGGATATGAAGTTATTCTGAGGCTATTCATAAAGGCTTTTGGAGGCCTGATTTAAGAGAATTACCTAATTCATTTCACCCATACTCCTTTCCTCTTTGTTATCCCCTTGACAACCAAGATCATTGAGACTCTGGCCAGTGACATAATCCCATTTCTCACCTGTTTTTCTAAAACTCCAAAGAATCAAAAATGGCCACGGTAGTATCAGCTTTGTCAATTTAGAGAAACTATTATTTGCTATCATGATGGAATCATCTTCCTCTTGGACTTAAAACTTTTAGGTATTCAGAGCTAGAGTCTTTATTAGAAGAGCCAACATTTTGAGTGTGAATCATGTGCTATAATCGTGCATGGTGGCATCTTTGTTTTCATGTTCTTTTGTTTTAACTATGAGCAAATCATTCCTGTATATTGGTTATCTATTTGGATCACATGCTATATCATTAGGACAATTTTGCAAGACTCATTCATTCATTCATTCATTCACCCATTCATTTATTCATTCCTCTTGGATTGATCTTAGGTTGATAGCTGAATATGAACAAGGCATTCTGATATTTTAATAGGTCAACTGCTATGGATCATAAGTACATGATTTGCCCAGTAAATATCATTTCCATTTTAAATAGCAGCTGCAGTAAGAGTGAGAATATTTTTAACATGCTTAAAAGATGCTTAGTGTCTTTCAATAAGGCCCTTAACGTTTCACCAAAATGAGGTGATTCACTGGAATCTGTTTGAGGCCGAGGCCATGTATTATTGGTTCTGTGACTTTATTTCTCTGTCACTTTATTCTGTGACTTAATTTCTCAATGGAATTCTATTCCCTTACTTGTAAGATGGATACAAAGAAACCTAATTGGCCTTTGTAGATTATATACACATTCGTCTGTCAAAACCCAACTAAAAGTCCAGACAGTTTTCTAAAAAGTAAAACAAGAGAATGGAAGAGAAGAGATCAATGGGGAAATCAAGAAATTTTTTTGTTTGTAATTTAAAAAATCTTAATAAAATGCATATATTTAAGGTGGCCTACATGACGTTTTTAAATTTTATTTATTTATTTAATTTTTTTTAATGTTTATTTAGTTTTGACAGAGAGAGAGACAGAACATGAGTGGGGGAGGGGCAGAGAGAGAGGGAGACACAGAATCCGAAGCAGGCTCCAGGCTCTGAGCTGTCAGCACAGAGCCTGACACGGGGCTCGAACTCACGGACCACGAGATCATGACCTGAGCCGAAGTCGGACGCTCAACCAACTGAGCCACCCAGGCACCCCATGATGTTTTTATATACATAAACATAGTTAAATAATTACTGCAGTCAAGCTAATTGATGTATCCATTTCCTCACATAATCATTTTTTGGGGGTTCTACCCCTTTCTTTCTCTTTCTTTCTTTCTTTCTTTCTTTCTTTCTTTCTTTCTTTCTGCGGTGGTATCACCTGAAATCTACTTTCTTAGAAACTTTTAAGATGGAGAATGAGTGAATGAGCAGAAACTGCTCCATAGGATTGGTGAAAGATGAAAACCAAATGGTTTTCTAACAAAGGCAGACCCTTCAAGTTGTAGAAGTCCAGGAAGCCTCAGGAACCCAAAGGGTCCTCCAATTTTAAAGGTTAGATGGATGAGTAGATGAATGACAACAGGAATGGTTGAAAGTCTGTGTGAGGCATAGCTGTCTCTGCAGCTCCTCTCCCAGCTCCCAATCTTTCTTCTTGACTGAGCCATATGGACAAAAAACTATCAACCTGTGTCCATAGTGTTCCAACCTGCTCCTCATCTTCCCTTCCTGAAAAACTTTGAACTTACTTGGCCAACCCCAACAATTGTGTAAGCTAGTTCCTTGGATTGATCTCTTTATATATGCATATGTAGGTATATACGTCTATGTTTATCTATACCTGAGTCTATATCTATATCCATCTATATCTATCATCTAAGTCCACACCCATATCCATATTTATATACCTATCTTTGTATCTCCTACTTGCTCTGCTTCTCTGGTTGAACTATGACTTAGACCATCAGTATGTTTCTAACTTAGCTTCCAGAATGTCAACAGGAATAATTGGTGCTGCCAGTTGGTACTGAAGAAGGGTGTCCCCACTATAATTTCTTAGTCCTCAACTGTTTCACAACTGAAACTTTTTGCACAACCCTTTCTCTCTCATAGATATCTTTGATCAAAGTTTATTCTTCTGCTCCCTGGGACTTGTGGTCTTGGAGATCTTTCTTTCTTTCTTTCTTTCTTTCTTTCTTTCTTTCTTCCTCCTCAAAACCAAGAATATAGAAGAGCAGAAGACATTCTGGGTGTCCAGCCATCCGCCATTTCTCATCCTAACCTGGCCTGTCACCATGGCTCCTTGGCTAATGTGGGTTTACCCTTCTTGTCTGTATCAAGCAGAAAAACAGGAGCATAAATATTTAACCTTCAAAAAAGGGACTCGTTTACTGGAACTCTGAATGTATGAACGAGGGTTATAAATCTTCCTGAGGTATTTCAATATGCATAAGAGAATGAAACCACATGAATGACGGAGCTAACTTTAACCTCTGATTGTTTAAAAGCATAGCCTTTTCTCCCTCTCTCTTAAAAAAGGGGCCCTCTGAACATGCACACTATTGTCAGACATACATGATGAAATTTATCTTATAAAGAGGCCCCGTTTCTTTTCTTTTTTTCCCTGGGCACTGAAATTTATATCAAGTCTGTCAAGAAGCTGAAAGGAAATTATATTTTACAGCTGCCTATACGTTTTGTTATGCTGGGAGAGAATCATTTTACTTTTCTCACAATAGACTGAAAGGCAAATTCTTGTTCTTGGCTGTCTGTCAACAAGAAGAGGGCAGGGGGGATCTTCAGGACACAGGCGATGGAATCCTGTAGACTGAGGTCCATTGTCCTTCTTATGTGTCCTTTCTGATGGTTTATATTTAATTAAAGGAATCTGTTAATCAGCAAAGAAGAATTGAATTCCTTCTCTACGCACAATGCTGTCTTCGATGCTAAGACAAAGTTTAATCTAAGTAGATGTAGAGATTGTGCAAAAATGCCTACGAGACTCCAACTTGGGAGTGGACAATAGAGCTGAAGGGACAGGGTGGGTCCAGGAGCTTGAGGGTCCCTGATGTGTAGCTGGCTTTATGCGATTTAACCGCTATGTGATTTTTTTTTTTTCAACATTTATTTATTTTTGGGACAGAGAGAGACAGAGCATGAACGGGGGAGGGGCAGAGAGAGAGGGAGACACAGAATCGGAAACAGGCTCCAGGCTCTGAGCCATCAGCCCAGAGCCCGACGCGGGGCTCGAACTCACGGACCGCGAGATCGTGACCTGGCTGAAGTCGGACGCTTAACCGACTGCGCCACCTAGGCGCCCCACCGCTATGTGATTTAACCATTACGATCTTGTTAAATCCTTATACCACCCCTGAGAATATTGAAATTCCAAGTTTCAACCTCCTCAAAGCCACTCATTTGAGAAGCAGAAGGGACCTCATGATGCCAGACCTACGTTCTTTCCACATCTTGGCTTTCTTTTGTATTTATTTCCACAAACATTCACTGAACACCCAGTACAAATTAGTTACTATGCCTGGCCTCAGGATATTTAGAATATTTTTGTTATCATCTTATCAAATACTTAATTTACTATGCAGGGATATTTCATTTTATTGCCCTTTGCTTTACTGCACTTGACGAATATTACACTATTATTATTATTATTATTATAGATTGAAGGTTTGTGGTAACGCTGCATGGAACAAATGTATCAGTGTCATTTTTCTAATAATATTTACACACTTCGTGTCTCTGTACTGCGCTTTGATAATTCTCGCAGCATTTCAAAAACTTTTCATTATTATTATATTTGTTGTGGTGATCTCTGATCTGTGCTCTTAGATGGCACTCTCGTAATTGTCTTGAGGTGCCACTGGCCGCTTCCGTAGAAGACGGCCAACTTCATTGATAAACGTCGTGCGTGTTCTGACCGCTCCCTCAAACGGCTGTGTCTCATCTCTCTCCCTCTCCTCAGGCCTCCCTGTCCCCCACCACACAACAATATTGAATGCAGGTCAGTTAATAACCTTACAACGACCTCTAAATATTCAAGTGAACGGGAAGACCCATCTATCTGTCACTTTAACCCCAAATCTAGAAATGCTCAAGCCGAGTGAGGAAGGCAGTCGGCAGCTCAGATAGGCTGCAAGCTAGGCCGCTGGTGTAGGCTAGCCAAGGCTAAGGCCAAGCTCTTGAAGGAAATGAAAAGCACCACTCCAGGGGACATGTGAATGATAGGAAAGCGAGACTGCCTTATTGCCCATACGGAGTAAGTCTTAGCGGTCTGCACAGATCAAATCAGCCACAATATTCCCTGAAGCCAAAGCCTAATCCAGAGTCAGGCAACTAACTACCTCTCTCCAATTCTGTGAAGGCCGAGAGAGCGGAGGCGGCTGCAGAAGGAAGGTGTGAAGCTAGTGGGGGTTGGCGCACGAGGTTTACAGAAGGAAGCCATCTCCCTAACATCAAGGTGCAAGATGAAGCCACAACTGATGGTGTAAAAGCTGTAGCGACAGAGAGGCCAGACAGACCCCCAGCAGCAGAAAGAGTACGACTTGCCGAAAGCTCAGACGGAGGTCAGCATTGTTTAGCGATAAAGTAGTTTTTAAATATTTATGTCCTTTGAGAGAGGGGGGAGGGGTGGAGAGAGAAGGGAGAGAATCCCAAGGCTGGCTCTGCACTGTCAGCCCAGAGCCTGAGTTGGGGCTCAAACCCACAACCCCCAAGAACCGTGAGATCACGACCTGAGCTGAAACCAAGAGTCGGGCACGTAACCCACGGAGCCACTCAGGCGTCCCTAGCAATAGAGCATTATCTGTAATTAAAAAAAAAAAATTTAATGTTTACTCATTTTTGAGAAAGAGAGAGAGACTGAGTGTGAGCGGAGGGGTGGTAGAGGGAGAAGGAGACACAGAATCTGAAGCAGGCTCCAGGCTCTGAGGTGTCAGCACAGAGCCGGACACAGGGCTCAAACCCACAAACTGTGAGATCGTGACCTGAGCCGAAGTTGGATGCTCAACTGACAGCCACCCAGGCACCCCAAAGAATTAAAAAAAAAATTTTTTTTTAATTTTTTTTTTCAACGTTTATTTATTTTTGGGACAGAGAGAGACAGAGCATGAATGGGGGAGGGGCACAGAGAGAGGGAGACACAGAATCGGAAGCAGGCTCCAGGCTCCGAGCCATCAGCCCAGAGCCTGACGCGGGGCTCGAACTCACGGACCGCGAGATCGTGACCTGGCTGAAGTCGGACGCTTAACCGACTGCGCCACCCAGGCGCCCCCCAAAAAATTTTTTTTAATGTTTATTTATTTTTGACAGAGAGAGAGAGAGGGAGAGAGCATGAGTGGGGGAGGGGCAGAGAGAGAGGAATCCAAAGCAGGCTCCAAACTGTCAGCACAGAGCCTGATGTGGGGCTCGAACCCACGGACCATGAGATCATGACCTGAGCCGAAGTCAGACGCTCAACCGACTGGATCCAGGCGCCCTAAAGCGTTTTTAATTAAGGTATGTAAATTGTCTTATAGACATAATGCTTTTGGACACTTAATAGACTACTTTATAATAATCGTAGCTTTTATATGCACTGGGCAACAACAAAATTTACTTGACTCTCTTTATTGTGACATTCACTTTATTGTGGTCATCTGGAAGTGAATCCACAACCTCTCTGAAGTATGCCTGTATTATACCTACTGAAGGCTAGCGTTAAGTTCATATTCAATTTGTACAAACTCTGATTTGAAAGACAGTTCTCCAGCAGGGAAACACCTTATTTAATTGTCGTGAAAGTTTTAGGGTTTTTTTTTTTAAGTTTATTAATTTTGAGAGAGAGAGAGAGAGAGAGAGAGGGGCAGAGTGTGAGTGGGGGAGGGGCAGAGAGAGAGGGAGACACAGAATCCGAAGCAGGCTCCAGGCTGCGAGCCATCAGCACAGAGCCCGAAACAGGGCTCAGACCCATGAGATGTGAGATCATGACCTAAGCCCAAATCAGACGCTCATCTGACTGAGCCATCTAGGCGTTGCTCAAGTTTTAGGTTTTGACTTACTCTCCTTCCCCTCATCTTTCTGTAATATTTCCCATCCGACCATGCAGTGCTTTTTTTTTACCCTGTTGCTCAAAACAACACTCCGGTGACATTCCTGAGTCCTCCCTTTCCCTTAGTCCCCAAATGAGGTGTGTTATCAAATTTTATCGGTGCTGATAGCACCTGCCAGCTTTCTGCCCCCTCATCTCTGCTTCTGCCTTCTTCCTCCTAGATTCCATGGCCACATCCTTCTTGCTTCCGCTTTTGCCCTAACCAATCCACCTTCCTCATAGAAGCTGTAAGAATTCTTTTCAAACATCAACGATCCCCCTGCTTTGAACTCTCTTGGGTGTCTCATGTTCCTTGGAGCGATCTCCAAACTCTGCCATGGGCACAAGGTGTTCACGTCTGGCCCTTTCTGATCTCTGCCCACACCGCAAGTCCCTCATTTCTTGCTTCTTGCCCAGTAAGCTCTACCTGCTGTTCTGTGAGCATGCCAGAACCTTTCCCGCGTCTGGCTCTGTGCACCTGCCATTCCCTCTGCTGGGGAAGCCCTTCCCTCCTCAGCTGTGCGAAAGGCTGGCTTCTTCTTAATCTTCAAGACCCCATCCAAATGCGGCCTTTTCAAGGAGACCTGCTCAAGGAAATCCTACTTACTGACCACCCCCCCATCACTCCATGCCCTAACTTGTCTTAACACTAATGACATCTGTAACGAACTCGATTGCTTTGTCACCACGAGGAGGCCCTGTCCACTAGTCTTCTGCTGAAATTCCGGCATGAAGAACTGTGCCTGGCCCCAGGGAGTTACAGAAAAAAAAATATCTATTAGATAGATAGAGTAGGTTGCTCTGCATGTTGAAATTGAGGTGCAGAAAGAACCCACGAGCTCGTAGGAATATGGACCTATTCTGGTCAATGACTCCTCTCTGATTCAGTGTGCAGTCTTTGGACCAGAAGGGTTGAAGTTGGCTTCTGCTCAAACAGGAAACAGAACAATCTTTGCAGTGTGTGTGTCCTTAGGCCCCCGAGGTTAGTGCCTGGTGCCTGGTCTGCATTGGGCAGGGAGAAGCTCTGGGGACACAGGCATGAAGGGTGGTCTTCCTTTAGGATAGTGGGATGGGTAAGGGGGTGAACACGGTGACCAGGATGTCAGGGGGGGAAATAACAGTACCTACCTCATAGGCTTGTTTGAAAAATTTAATGAGTTGATATTTGGAACCTCTTACTGCCTGGTGTGAAATAACTACTAAATAAATGCCAAAAACAGAGGAGTAAAAATAAATAAAAACACGCCCTCCCTTCGGGAAGCCAACAGGTTTGCAATTGCTCATCCCTGCCCTGGTTTTAAACTTCATCAAAAATCTGGGGTGCCTGGGTGGCTCAGTTGGTTCTGCCCCTGACTCTTGATTTTTCACCCAGATCGTGATCTCACAGTTTGCGAGGCTGAGCCCCGCGATGGGATCTCTCTCTCTCTCTCTCTCTCCGTCTTTCTCTCTCCCTCCCTTGCTCACACACTCTCCATCTCTCAAAACAAATAAATAAACTTTAAAAACAAAAACAAAAAGAGTTCTGTGTTTAAGTCTTGTTCACTTTTCTTAGTCTCTGGAATGTCTGTGGCCCTTGAGTCTTAAACTGGCTTGGCTTCCGATAGGATCTTTTAAGACTTTCATCAGCACTTCTGGCCTCTTTGCTACATCTCATCGCTGCCTTAACTGCATACAGGTCTTCTTCTTCTTCTTCTTCTTCTTCTTCTTCTTCTTCTTCTTCTTTTTAACACCCTTACAGTCACTTTTAAAGCTTGTTTAGCTCAACCTTTGCTTGGATTTATTTTTCCTTGTTACTGGAAACACCTAGCAGCTGAGATGGTACCATCTGGCTCCAACTTCCTTCTGAAAATGTTCGCGGTCCCCCAGCGAACTTAATTGTCATTTCAGCTTCTGAAAGCAGAAACAATATTTGAAAAGTCTCACTTTTTAATCAGTTGAGTTAACATGAAAGTCTGACCTCCAAACCAAACCTTTAAACACGCAACTTGGCAATTTATTACTTCTGCAGTTATTGCTATCAGACCAGCCCGAGGAACAAGTAACTCATCTGAAACACATTGTTCGCCTGCTGTTGCCATTAAGACAAGTGCGAACCTACATGACATCAAGCAACTAGTCATTTGGGCAGACAGCAAAACAGGGCGACCTGGAGTCACCATGGGCACTCCGCAGTGTGACCTCATTGCACCTTATCAAACTGGCTATAAAAATCAGTTTTTTAGTGAAGCACCTATCTTTTCTTGGAGATGAGAATGGTTATGTACATTAATTCTACCTCTGATCTCTCGGAAGTAACTCTACTCATCATTCAATTTGAAGAATCAAATACAGCCCAGACACTTCAGAAGATCAATTGGAAGAAAAACTTTGTACAAAAAAACCCAATTTTTTGTTTTTTTGGTACCTTTGTGTGTGCATGAGTGCTAACTGATTTCTGGTTGAACAGACAAAACTGTTCCCTTTTCAGAAACACACTTAAAGAAGCCATAATACAGATGTGGCTGTTCTAATTCTAAGTGGGACGTCAAAGTTTAACTTCAACATTGTAAAAGTTTCCGTGCCCGGAAGTCCAGGTGGGATCCGAAGGGTGTAAGCAGCTGACTGTTTGATCTCCGTTATTTTTCTTTCCCTTTTTTAAAAAAAAATTTTAAACGTTTGTTTATTTTTGAGAGAGACAGAGACAGAGTACCAGCAGGGGAGGGGCAGGGAGAGAGGGAGACACAGAATCCGAAGCAGGTTCCAGGCTCCGAGCTGTCAGCACATACCCAATGTGCGGCTCGAACTCACGAACCGTGAGATCATGACCTGAGCCGAAGTCAGAAGCTTAACTGACTGAGCCACCCAGGCGCCCCTCTCCATTATTTTTCTGGGTGCATGAAAGTGTTAGACTTTTCTCACAGTGAATGAGGAGCTACAGTTCTGTTATTTTAAGCAAAACATCTTCTTCTAACAGAAAATGCCTTTAAAAGAGAAACTGTACTGGTAGGGATTTGGTGGAGGGCATAGAAACCATAAAAATTGGAGCACAGGGGTGCCTGGGTGGCTCAGTCGGTTGGGCGTCTGACTTCGGCTCAGGTCATGATGTCGCGGTCCGTGAGTTCGAGCCCCGCATCGGGCTCTGGGCTGACAGCTCAGAGCCTGGAACCTGTTTCAGATTCTGTGTCTCCCTCTCTCTCTGACCCTCCTCTGCTCATGCTCTGTCTCTCTCTGTCTCAAAAATAAATAAATGTTAAAAAAATTTTTTTTTAAAGTTTGGAGCACAAAATGTATGGACTTTTCTCAATCCAAAGGTTTCCCTGAAATCCTCATTATTCTTTTAAGACCCAACAAGCTTATCTCCCTGGTTTTGTAATTCACAACATATTAACAATAAAAATAGAAGTTTGGGGATACTAGAGGTGGGTACACTTGCAGCCATTTGGATGGCCCACCCATCTCATGGTGGTAAGACAGGATTAAAAAAACAAAAACTAGCGACAACATTTTTGCAAAGTAACAATTAGAGAAAAGGAATTCTTTAGGGCCATTTACTGTAGGGGTAAACTCTTCCTGAGGACACTTTTATTGCAGCTTAATGATAAATTTGCTATTCAGGATAATGATTCCTAGAGGCAATTGCAATTATTTCAATATGTGTTAATAACGGATTTCACAGTTAGCAGGATTCCATTCCAAAATATTCAAAAAATGGGTACGTTTGAGAGTGTTAAGCTTTAATCACCAGAAAATTTCCTCATTAAAAATATGTTATTTTCCAGTAATTCTATGTAAGCATGGCAAAGAATGATAATTAATAAAAAAATAATTAATAATCAAATTAACCTTGAGAGCTTACTCCCTTCCAGGCAAAGCCTGGAAGACTTTACATGATTGTCTCGTGCAATTCTTTTTTTTTTTTTTTTAACGTTCATTTATTTATTTTGAAAGAGAGAGAGAGAGTGGGGAAGGGTCAGAAAGAGGGGGAGAGAGAGAATCCTGAGCAGGCTCCGCGCTGTCGGCACAGAGCTCGATACGCGGCTGGGTCATGAGATCATGACCTGAGCCCAAACCAAGAGTCAGCTGCTTAACCAACTGAGCCACCGAGGAGCCCCGGACTCGTGCAATTCTTAATCTGTGAGGTACGACTGTTTTCTTCATGAAGACACTGGAGAACAGAGGCCGTAATAAGCATCTTGCCTTGTATTACACAGCAAAGGCGGAATCCAACACTGTGCCGATGCTCATGCTTCAAACTCTATATCATCTCTGAGGTCACAGAATGATCCAGTTCCAAGTTACCCAATCTGAAGGGCTCACATGGAGTGCTAAGGGGGAAGGACAGAATTGGCCTTTATTGGCCAATTACCATTATTGGTAATCTGTAATTTTTTGATTACAAATCCAGGAAATAAGCATATTTAATGGAATTGCAGTGTCAACATACATTTTATGATATTGTATAGTATCTAATCATATATAACTTGGGCATCCCAACCCGCTGTCCTCCATGAATACATGATTTAATGAAACAACCCTTTAGGAACGTCAACTGAATCAAGTATTTTACTTAAAAAGGAAACGGGAACCCAAACAGTAGGAATCCTGTGGGTACACACTTTACCTCTTTAAAGAGTTAATTTCAAGAAACCACAGTTCGATACTTTTTGGAACCTGGTACAGAAAATGGAAAATGCACGTGTGAACACTAAGGTCTAAAAAGTTTAAGCAATATAAGCTCATGTGAGAGGTAAAAATGCTCTTGATAATTTATTCACGACAGAACAAAGAATGGAGACTCATGTGATATGCAACGTTTTCTGCCCAAAAGCACATGTTGAGTAAAGGGAAGGAAGCACAGACCTTTTTCCTATTCTTATTTTCATCAAGTGCAAATTCTCTACCATGGCCTCCAAGTGCCCGTTTGACCTGGCCTTATTCACCCTCTGTCTTCCTCTCTTCCTCTTCCCACCCTTGCTTTTCTTCCTGAAATGCGCTGGACACTTATTTCCACCCTCCACCCCACCCCCGACCGCCCAGGCCTGTGGCCCCTCCTCCCCTCTGTCCTGTTTCCCCAGGACAACCTGCCTTGGTGAAGCTGTGATCCTGTGGGACAGCGTCCTCCTGTCCTCACGCTTACCCACGTGACTCTCATCGCTTGTTGAAGTGCGTGCCTCTGCTCCTTCTCTTCTTAGGCTATGAGCTCTGTGTGCGCAGGGATGGGAGCTGTCGAGGTTGGTCACTGTCACCCTGGTTCCCAACACAGGAGGGGCAACGAATGTCTTTTGTTTGGACTCATAAACACAAACATGGTTTAATTATAATCTCATGATAGATACCCTACAGAGGGTTCCACTGATGAAGCTGGCTCACCTGTGTTACCTTGTTTACACCACGCCCCCTGGGATGGCATCGAGGTACCTGACGTTGCCAACCTGTCTTTGTCCCACTTGACCCGACCAGGTGGCTTCCCCACCCCACCCGTTTGCAAGTTCACTTATCGGAGAAGGTTTCTAGAGCAATTCGAAAGTAAGTTATAACATCACGTTCCATCCAACATTTGATCAACACCTTTTCATAAAGAGAATGACAATCTGTGAGCTGTCTGGAGACCCCGGGGAGCCGTGGCCCCCGTATGGACAAGGCTGTCATTTGTCAGCAAAGGCAGTTTTTCCTCCTCCCCAGGCACCAGAGCTCGAAAATGTGCTACTGTCCTTTGAATCCTTTTTACTGACAATCATCCTTTATCACCTGGTTTTCTGGAGGCTTGACAGACTTTTGTTGTTGTCGTTGAATCGTACTCCTAAGCTTGGAGCGTGGGTTTCCCCTGTTTATCATTCTGTCCTTGGCGTAAGTTTCTCTTCGAGGCCGCGTTCGCTTTTCCACGAGTAAGGCTCAAGTATGCCTAAATCAAAAAACGCAGGCATTAGCGAAGCCTATTTATCTCTACTAATTTAAAAGGTGACTATCGAGTCTAACAGCTGGGCTCTGGGAATGGCATCGGAGGAACCGTTAAAGCAGGGGGCTCTTTACAGTTCAGCTCATTTCTTTTTCCTCTCTTCCAGCGATGCAAAAGAACTAAGGCACCAGCTCCTCACCATGACATTCAAGATCTTTCACCTCTGGTCTCACACCCTTTGGAAATTTCATCTCTTTGCAGTCCTGTGCACACACAAATGCATGTGGGCCAGGCGGCCTCTCTGACTCCCAGCTTTGCTCATTTCTTCATTTGCTCGCATCCTCCCACCCCCCCAATCTGCCTGTCGAACTTGCATTGATTCTTAAAGCTGGTAAACAGCACCACGGCGTAGCACAGATCACAGACGCCAGGAGAATTTGTCCGAGTAGTGAAGGTTCTTGTTGATGACCATCCGAGGAAGAAATCACTCCTAGGACAAAAGCATGAGAAGAGAGAGAGAGAGGGAACAACAGGTATCTCCCTTGGCATAGGGTTAAACTGGCTCCGACTCCAAGCTGTGAAGATACCCAGAGCCTGTCTGGAGAGATCTCCCCTTGGGAAACTGGAGGGAGGGCAGAAGCAAGGCAGGGAGCTTGCCCAGAAAAGTCCTAACATCAGATTGAGCTTTGGCAAAAGGTTCAGAGGGCCTGGGGCCATGATAATATAGAATATCTGCAGTCAGGTAAATGGCAACTTTTTGTTTGTCAATTTCGACAGTAACGAACTCTCTTTTTATTCAGGTCTAGAAGAGGAGAGCTGTGGAGATCGGAACTGGCCTTGGAGGTTTCAACCAGGAACCTGGCAACAATTCTGGGCACTCCCAAATTATTATAATTGTCATTATAGCTTGAGAACAAATCCCACTAAGTTTCCTGAGAGCCTCTGTGTCTGGAATCCACCATGACACTGCTCTGTCCCCTGGCCTCATGTAGAACAATAGAATGCGTCTTTGCCTTAACAATGCTGTGCATCCTGTGTGCTTTTGAAGACAGCTGGGAAGGAGAGGCAAATGTGCAGAGGTAAGGAACCTTCTGGAAGAGAAGAATAAATATTTGCATAGCTTGTCTTTTTGAAGATCAGTACTGATAGAGCATCTCCGAGGAAGTAATACACTGTCTCAGATGCCACAGAGAACCCCCTCTCCCCCAGGAGAAAGTAACCAAAGCTCAAACACCAAAAACTGAACTGTGTGGGGAGAGAGCGCCTCTAGACACAGAATGTGGCTGAGGCTAAAATCCTCTTCCCGAGCCACCGGGACCATGCGTTGAGAATCGGGGTCTTGCATTAAGAACAGGCTACAGAATTTTGCTACAGTTCATTCAGGCTTATGTTGCACTGAAAAGAGTTTCACACCAGGAACGCCTCCCCTCCATCCCTTTCCAGCTGGAGAAGTTCCTGCAGGAACTACAGAACACTGAGAGGCAGAGACCTGAGGGAACAGTGTTCTCAGGTGGGGGGAACAGAACACACTAATGCCCAAGAGGGGGTGATCAGATCACAGAAGAATAGGGAAGTGGCAGGCGCAGGTATTTCCTTTTTTAAAAAAAATTTTTTATTCCTTTTTCAGAGACAGAGATAGAGCGTGAGGCGGGGAGGGGCAGAGAGGGAGGGAGACAGAATCTGAAACAGGCTCCAGGCCCTGAGCTGTCAGCACAGAGTCTGACGCGGGGCCCGAACTCACGGACGGTGAGATCATGACCTGAGCTGAAGTCGGACGCCCAGCCGACTGAGCCGCCCAGGCACCCCCAGGTATTTCCAGTATGTTTACAAAGCCCTCAGAGGCTCACACATGGTCAGTACTCATATTTTGGTACATTTTTAAATGCTTTACCATGAAAAAATTGCAGATGCATGCGCAGTCGTAAGATGTAATACAAAAAGAACCCATGCGCTCTTCACCCAGGTTTCTCCATGGATAACATCTTGCATAACTGCAGGGCAGTATCACAACCCGTATATTGGCATGGGTACAATCCACCACAGATTTCCTTAGTTTTACGAACACTTTTTGGGGTGTGTGTGTGTGTGTGTGTGTGTGTGCACGCGCGTGCCCGGATGTAGTTCAATGCAATCTTACTACCTGTGTAGATTAGTGTCAGCGCCACCTCCATCGAGATATGGAATAGTTGCATCACATGGATCCCTCCATCTGCCCTTTTCTACCTCTATCACCTTTATCCCACCTACCTCCAACCCTGGCGACCACCCATCTGTTCGCCATCTCCTTCATTTTGTCATTTCAAGGACGTTCTATAAATGGAATTATCTAGTATGTAACTTCTGGGGATTGGCTACTTTCACTCACCATATTCCGCTTGTGATTCATCCACATCGTTGCCCGTATCAATAGCTTGTTTCCTTTTTGTTGGCTGAGTAGTATTCCATTGAATGGATGTACTGCTGTTCGTTTAACCTTTCACTCATTAAAGGACATTTGTTTTTGACATTTGTGAATAAAACTCATACATGAATAGACATCCATGCACAACTATTTGTGTAACACAAGTTTTTATATCTCTGGTTCAATTGCTAGGTTATATGGGAAGTATACGTTTATAAGAAACTGCCAAACTCTTGTCCAAAGTGACTCTACCATTTTACATTTCCCATCAGCCATATGATGGTATTATTTTATTTTATTTTATTTTATTTTATTTTATTTTAATTTTATTTATTTTATTTTATCCATTCTGGTAGATGTGTAGTGACATCTCAGCTTTTAATTTGCACTTCCCTAATGGCTAATTATGTTAAGCATCTTATCATATGCTTGTGTGTCATCAGTGTATCTTCTTTAGTAAAATGTCTGCCCATGTCCAGGGCCTAGTTTCTGTCTGGATTGTTTTTGTCTTGTTCTATTTTGTTTGTTCTTACTATTGAGTTTTAAGAGTTCTTTATATGGTCGCATACAAGTCCTTTGTTGGATATGTGGTTTGCAAATATTTTCTCCTACTCAGTAGCTTATCCTTTCATCCTCTTAGTAGGGTCTTCCATCAGGCAGAAGTTTTTTACTTTTTTTTTTTTTTTAAATTTTTTTTTTTCAACGTTTATTTATTTTTGGGACAGAGAGAGACAGAGCATGAACGGGGGAGGGGCAGAGAGAGAGGGAGACACAGAATCGGAAACAGGCTCCAGGCTCTGAGCCATCAGCCCAGAGCCCGACGCGGGGCTCGAACTCACGGACCGCGAGATCGTGACCTGGCTGAAGTCGGACGCTTAACCGACTGCGCCACCCAGGCGCCCCCGAAGTTTTTTACTTTTAATGAAGTCCAATCCATCATTTTTTTCTTTTATAGATTGTGCTTTTGGTGTCAAGTCTATGAACTCTTTGTGTACTTCTATATCACAAACATTTTCTATTTTTTCTAAACATTTTATGTTTTACTATTAAGTCTGTGATCGCTTTTTTAAAATATTATTTAAATTCTAGTTAATTAAGATAAAGTGCCATATTGGTTTCAATAGAATTTGATTCAGTAGATTCACTTGATTCAGTAGAAGTGATTTATCACTTACATACAACACCCAGTGCTTATCATAACAAGTGCCCTCTTTAAGACCCATCACCCATCTAGCCCACCCCCCACCCACCTCCCTCCATCAACCCTCAGTTTATTCTCTATCGTTAAAGGTCTTTTATGGTTTGTTTCCCTCAACAAGGTATGGAACATACCTCAACATTATAAAGGTCATATATGAAAGACAGACAGCTAGTGTCATCCTCAATGGGGAAAAACTGAGGGCTTTTCCTCTATGCACCAAGACAGGGGTGTCCACTCTCATCATTACTATTTAACATAGTACGAGAAGTCTTAGCCTCAGCAATCAGACAAGAAAAAGAAATAAAAGGCATCCAACTGGCAAGGAAGAAGTCAAACTGTCACTATTTGCAGATGACATGATAGTCAATGTAGAAAACCTGAAATACTTCACCAAAAAATTTCTAGACCTAGTACATGAACTTGGCCAAGGCACTTTTGTTGAAACTTGTTGCATTTCTATACACCAATAATGAAACAGCAGAAAAAGAAATCAATAAATTGATCCCATTTACAATTACACTGAAAACCATAAGATACCTAGGAATAAACCTAACCGAAAAGGCAGAAGATCTGTACTCTGAAAACAAGAGCACACTTATGAAAGAAATTGAAGGGGACACAAAGAAATGGAAAAGCATTCCATGTGCATGGGTTGGAAGAAAAAACATTGTTAAAATGTCTATAATACCCAAAGCAACCTACACATTTAATGCATTCTTAAAATTTGTATGGGCCACAAAGGACCCTGTGATGCATTTTAAGTTAATTTTTGTATAGAGGGTGAGATTTAGGTTGATCTTTATTTTTTTGCCTATAGATATCATTTGTCTCTACCACATCTGTTGAAAAAGCTAACCTTCCTTCATTAAATTGCAATACACTTTAAAACATTTTGCACTACGTTGATCTAGTTTACATGCTGTAGCGCATAGAAATGTCACATGGAAATCTGCCGTTTCTTGTACTCTCTTTCCTTTATTTACCAATCCTTTGTCTCCTTGCGAAATGTTACATCGAATTGCTGTTCCAGCATAATATATTGAAGCAAACTTGTGGAAAGAATGGCCATATTGTGTTGGTGTTATTAAAAGTTCTACCACTGAGTAGTTTTTTTTTTTTTTTTTATTGTCTTCACGGTAAGGTCCCTAAAGGGCAATTCTACATGAGTTTCAGGCTGGAAGACTGTGTGTTCAGAATACCTGAGACTGAGTTAGTTTCTTTGAACACCCAACAAGACAAAATGCATGGATACCTGTCTACCTACACACTTAGCCACCAGACAATGAGCTGGAGGCTGGAGCTGGAATAACTATACAGCTATTTCAGAAAGAATACAGTTATTTGTGGGGCATCTGGGTGGCTCAGGCATCCAACTCTTGATTTCAGCTCAGGTCATGATCTTCGACTCTTGATTTCAGCTCAGGTCATTCATTATCTCACGGTTCACGAGATCAAGTGCCACATCGAGCTCTGTGCTGATTGTGCAGAGCCTGCTGGGGATTCTCTCTCTCTTTCTCTCTCTCTTTTTGCCCCCCCCATCTTGCGCTCATGCTCTCTCTCTCTCTCTCTCTCTCTCAAAATGAATAAACATTTATAAACACAGGATAAAGTCATTTGTAACAGGACAACCTTAGAAATACTGTACCTTTTGGGGCGCCTGGCTGGCTCAGTCAGTTGAGCATCCAACTTCGGCTTAGGTCATGATCTCACAGTTCGTGAGTTCGAGCCCCGCATCAGGCCTTGTGCTGACAGCACAGAGCCTGGAGCCTGCTTCGCATTCTGTGTCTCCCTCTCTGTCTCTACCCCTCCCCCACTCGCACTCTGTCTCTTTTTCAAAAATAAACAAAAAAATAAAAATTAAAAATTAAAAAAAAAGAAACACTGTACCTTTTGATTGTTCTTTAAAATACAAAACACAAGGACACACAGTTGTTCCCTCTGACAGTAACACATAGGAATTAGGTAGCCAGCCAGTAGTGATTGCAAATGAGGACAAAAGAATGATGTTAGCACTGCAAAATCAGAAGGGATCATATTGGAATGGCAGCATTGATACTGACATATTAAAAGTGTGATGTGGTCACCGTCATTTCTAGACTCCCAATTAAGAGACAGCCAGGTTCAGAGGCTGAGGTCCCCTGCGCTTCTTGTTGAAATTCTCCTGGGAAGGATCACTGAGGAAGAAGGTTGGAGGTCAAATAAAAGATACTAGGGAATAGCATAACAGGCTCCAAAAGGATGTATCTGGTGCCGGACGAAGAACCGGTAAAGAAAGGGTATGTGGTAGATTCCCGCTGGAATCGTTATGAATCGTGCTAGGTCCTCTCTCACCACCTTCAAGGCCATGGACCCCTGGTTCAATTCCACCATACTCTCTCCTCTTATTTTCCTCAGCACGTCTTCTGCTCTTCGTCCTCCAGATCGTTGGAGCACATGGAAGACTAACTCATTCTCTGAGAAATGCCTTTCACTAATGCACATTACCAGAGATGCTCAATCTTCTTCATAATCTGGGGAATGGGAATTTAAATGAAGACTAGCATGCCTCGGAACGCGGAGTAATCTTTGACGAGGAAGGATGTGGCAGATTTGTTTCTCAACGATGCCTGTTTGTTCTTTTTCATAGTGCAAGGTAAATTATAAGTTTCTGGTCACAGTAGAGATATAAATGAGAACTCAGTGCTTATAATACTTAAAAATAGCACGGTACAATGGAGTTGGATTTACTAGAATCCACAGCATGGGGATCAAGGATGCAGGTGGCTGGGCCATGTCACCTAGATTTGGAAGTGTCGCCTCTGGCTTTGGGGATGCAATGCCCTCCATCCCTGGTGATAGAAGCACACACATTCAGAGGTGGGAGGCATTGACGATACCCTCTGAGCTAACCTCCAAATGACTGGCAAATTCTTGACATTATCTTTGGGAAAGAAAAAGCCAAGATTTGCTTGAAAACAAATTCTTGGGAGAAATTTACTCCATCCTCCCCAGTTCATTTATACTTTCATTCTGTTTTTTTTCCCCTTTTATCGAAGTAAAACTCGCTGCCTTGTAACTTCTTGACAGAATTTCTATGCTCCAGAGTACACAGAAAAAGCTGAAACCTACGTGCATGTGACAGGCTTTGAAAAATGTGAAGGCAGTTCTCCTATCTCCCTCCCTGAGCTTTTCCTCTTCTAGATGAAATAGCTTCTTCTCTTTCGTGCATGTGAACTGTGCAAGGCGCATGCTTGACGTGTTGCCCAAGTTGTCTTCTGAATCCTGTCAGGAGCGCTGCCTGGAGAGATCCTTATTGACGCTTTCAGATGACACAGAGGTTTGGAGAAGCCATGGTCTCAGGTCCCCAAGCTGCGTTTAAGCTGAGACTAGGACCCCGAACTACTCACTGCGGGGTTGATGTGTCTCCTTCATGCAGCATGGCCCCGATGACTAAGGACCCTCAGTTCCTTTCAACTTGCCCTCCCATCCCAGATTGTATATTATCTTTGTTCTCACTGACATCTCCACCGGTGGATACCTCTTGTTCACTCTGACCTTCCTCTGGCTCCCACGGCAACGATGGCTCCCCACATTTCAGCCAGGGGTTTACGTAGGATTTGCGTGTGTGACTCCATGACCTTTGCCACATTAGATATAGACAGGGGTAGGACCCTTACCCAAGCCAAATAAAGTCCTCCCTGGGCTTGTTTTTTTTTTTCCCCCCTTCTTAACTGGAACTCTGAAAGAGAGTCGTCCTTCTCTGATGGGAGAGATGGTAAAACAACATAAAGAGTGGAAATATTGGCAGCCATTTTATGGACAAAGCTTTTCTATAGAGGTGAGAAGTAGAGTGGCAGAGTTGAGTGTGTGTGTGTGTGTGAGAGAGAGAGAGAGAGAGAGAGGGGAGGGGGAGGGAGAGACAGCAAAAGTAAGAACAGTGGGGCGTCCTGTGTCTCTTCCCATTTGCTCCTAAAATGAAGCCATGTCCTACCGCTGGTATATTCAATGTTTGATTTTCCCGAGCCGACCTCCTTCATATGGCTGTAGTAGTTGTTGTTGTTGTTTTTCACTGATAAAACCGAGTCCTATCTAAGACCAAAGTGGGATAGTTATGTGGCAGACCCTAACACGTGGAGTTGGCTAAGTTCAGGCGGGGCGGGACGCAGGCAGAATCCTTCTGTTTCGCGCTGGGAAGTTAGCTTTGTCTTCGCTACGCCACAGCTAAGCAGTTGGTTCAACTAGTGCCTGTGGTCTCTTGGGACTCAGACCATATGCCCACAAAGTCTGTGTCTTTAGGCAACGTAGCATAAAAACGTGGAGATGTTGAGCATGCCAGCTACTCCTGGCCTTTCATGAGGTGCTGCAACATAGCTGCACTGAAACTGGCTCACCTGAAAGAAAACAGGGGGGAGCCAGACTGGTGTAAGCCATCAGAAAGCATAATTTTCAAGATTTAAAAACACATACTTTTTTTCAATACTTATTTTTGAGAGAGAGAGAGAGAGAGAGCATGAGCTGGGGGCGGGCAAAGAGAGAGAGAGAGGGAGACACAGAATCCAAAGCAGGCTCCAGGCTCTGAGCTGTCAGCACAGAGCCCGACGCGGGGCTCGAACCCACGGACCGTGAGCTCACGACCTGAGCCGAAGTCGGAACCTCAATCGACTGAGCCACCCAGGTGCCCCAATAACACATACTTTTAATTCAAATATACTGTGATCATGTATCAAAGTTTTCTGCTTTCAGAGAAAGACATAAGAAAATGATGCATAGATAGTTAGGTAAGGGAAAGCAAATTCTGGACATAATATTGGTAAGGTAGGTACGCAATGGTGGATATCTGCACAGCAATTATGCTACAACCTTTAGGGTCATTTTTCACTGAACAGAAAACATTTCATCACTATGAAACAGAAACCACTTTCATTAGTATTGAGTGATCATTTGCACTGCATAGGACAAAAATCACTTACAGTTTCTCAGGTTTCTACAAATAAACGCTAGTTTTTAAAAGGTTGTGAAATATCTGGACCCTACGCAACAACAAAGGGCCTGATGATCCTCCTATGAGCTTCGTAGATGGTGCCCTAACTTGATAACGAAGATCACTTTATCTCTTTTATTGGTTTATTTGCAAGTATCAGACTTTCTTTGGGTTATCAAAACATAGTATTTGTACAAAGTAAAGCACTTTCTGTGTGTAGTTCATGATTTTTGTAGAAGATCAGCAAATTTTGGTTTAACCGTAATTCTAGAGCACTGATATGCAACCCTAGAATTTTTCATTTTGAGCAGGGATATTCCAGAAGAACCAGAAGAATTACAGAAAATAAGATTCACACTGTCTCATATAAGTGCCTAGTCTCATTAACCCCTTGCCTTACAGGGACTCCTGAGGACGCTTACCAGCCTGAATCAGCTCTCTTCGGGTAGTCTGGAGGGTTTTTGTTTCTGTTTGTTTTGTTTTGCTTTTTTTCAGTTGTATCCCAAAGCAAAGTCTCTAAGTCTGGGACTAAGAAACTAAAATTAAAATGTAATATTAAAGGGCATAGCTAAGCTAGCTATATATATGTGTGTATGTATACATATATATATATATATATATACACACATCAAACTGCTTTGGATTAAACCTTAGTCATCTGTGTATCAATTTGAAAATGATAATGTTTCCAAGCTTGCCAATAAGCAACAGTATACATATATATACATATACATGTATATATATACATATACATACATATACATATATGTATATATACAATGTATATGTATGTATATGTATATATACATGTATATATACATATGTATATGTATGTATATGTATATGTATATATACACACATATACATATATGTATATGTATATATACACACAGATACATACACATATATATGTATATATATGTGGGTGTGTACATGTACATCATATATATGGCCTATATGTGTGTATACACACATATATATGCATATACACACACACACACATATATAGTTGATTATTGGCAAGCTTAGAAACATTATCATTTTCAAATTGATACACAGATGCCCAAGGTTTAATCAGAAGCAGTTTGATTGATTAATTCTGACAGTAGTCAAATTTTACTGCATATCAGGGATCATGTTAAAAGGCCACTTGCTAAACCCCACACCTAAACGTTTAGTTGGGCTGAGTTAAGGCCCAATAATCTATAATTTTTACCCTTCATGGATTCAGATGCTGGTGATCTGGGGGTACCAAATGACACCAGTCTTTAAATCTATCCTAGACACATGTACTTACTCCAACTGTAAATACAATGCTAAGAGAGCACACTCCTTGCTGGAAGACTCTTTCCATTTTTCTTTTGGGAGAGGGAGAGCGAGAGGGGGGGGCAGAGAGAGAAAGGGAGACAGCTCAGCTCTGACAGCAGCAAGCCCGATGCGGGGCTCGAACTCGCGAACCGTGAGACCATGATCTGAGCCAAAGTCAGACGTTTAACCACCTGAGCCACCCAGGCGCCCCCTCATTCTCCTTTTTGTGTCTGCCTACGCATGACATTGAATGAGGACAACATCACGCTGGCCAAAGGATGGGGGTAGCCAGCTTGGTTGAGGAGAGAATTCATTTCACTATTAAGAAAGTCAATCAGGTAATGGATACCCAAAGCCTTTTTATGAATGTATCTTTTCTCTTTACATGACTAATTGGAAGGAAATGATGTACAGTTTAATGGTAAACATCATTTCCTGTTTCTACTTTCCTCTTTTGCCAAATGAGTTTTACCGAAGTTATGTCTGTTTTTCCATCACCATTGTATATCAAATGCTCTGGGCATATGAATTTAAAATTTAGATCATACATTTCAGATGCATAAGGGGCTATATGTAGATTGACTAAGATTAAACTACAAGGAATAGAAATACCTCTGAGAGGAAAGAGTGGTCTAGGACATAGCCTCTGGAGGAACTAGCTATTTTGCATTCAGATCGTTCCTATTTGGAAGGGCATGAGATAAACGCATTTGTGGTAGTACATATTAAGAAAAATTATCCAATATTTGGAAAAAGGGAAAATACTCCTGCATATCATGCTGAAGTCAGGCCAGGACATTGTTAAAAAAGACCATATATATGAGAGGAAGGATACTTGTCTAGTGGGAACCCAAGTACTGGATCATGGTAAAAAATTTTAATTTAATTTAATTCACTGATTAATTAATTGATTGATTTAGGGTCTCATCTTCTTCAGGTACACTATCCCTTTCCTTCTGGACACCGCATGTACCCTAATTCTAGTGATGTGGTTCTTGGTGTAGACATCTTTGGCCACAGTAAACTGAGCCAGGGAAACGCAGTCAATTAAAGCTGCACAAATAAGTCAGGGAAATAGAGCCTTTCTGCAGGAATTTTTAAAATAAAGTTTAAAAAGGAATCAGGCCATCTCTGTAGAGCTGGAAGTTGTCAAATGTTAATCACAGGCTATGTTAGTATTCCAGTATTCATTTGTGACAGAAAAAAAAAAATACTAGAGAGGAAGACCATATTCCAGTATGTACTCTTTGGACTCCAGACTATGTTTTGTTGAGGAAATGACTGTTAAAATGCAGTTAATTATTTAATTCTAAAGGGAGTTAAAAGAGGGAATGTGCCATGAAAACAATGTCAGGTATGGGTCAGAGAAACTGGGTGTTCATCGTGCATCATGACCTACTATTTAAGGGAACAGGACAAAGCCCTTTAGAGCCCTGTGGCTCAGTGTCCTCATCTATGTGGTAAGAAAAATCGCGTTACTTAGGGCTTATTCCGAGGTTCAAATAGCGGGAGGGCTTCGCGAATTGAAAAGCATGTTATAAATATGATGAATGAGAACAGGAAATAGAGCGAGGGAAGATGTTCTTTGGCAAGTTCTGTCTCATTTACTTAGAGCATATAATGTGACAAGCACCAAACCATACATTTTATGTATAATTATTTATTTCATTTACAGTCACTCTCGTCCTGGACCCTAGACCTCATTGTTCAAAATCTAAAGACAAATATCGGTGTCTGCTTTAATTAGCCCTAAAGATTTTCTAACCATGCATCATGGGGAGGCGATGGAGCCAATGTATCCTAAACAGGGAATGGAGGGCCAGCCCTGGATGTACCTCTGGACTCCTCAGAGGCTCAGCTTGTTCACCTGTGAAATGGGAAGACAACAGTTCAATGTTTCCCAAAGTGATTTCCAGCAAACTGTAGTTCTTTAGAATATTTTTGAGTATTTTTATTTATTTTTTCCACTAAACGTGGTAAGTTGTCAGATTTGGGCCGCACTGATTTTAAACAACTTAAGTAGGACTTCTCAGAGCCTTTGGGAGGCTGGACACCGTGAATCTGTAAGAAGCAAGATATAGTATAGATTTACTTATTCATCTGATCTACGTTATTGAGCAGAGAGCTTACCCCAGGCAGTATTCAGGGCGCTGGGGTTATAGCAGTAAATATGGGATGTGAGTCCCTCTGTCAAATGTTTTCATTCTAGTGAGGAAACACAAATAGATAATTTAGCGGGGGGGGGGTAAGAATCTGAAACGTACAGAATTTGAGTAATCTGAGCAAAATCACACCTTTAAATTTGCATCTCGTATTGATACCAAAGGGTTGACTCATAAAAAATGTTGCTAAATTTTGGACTCATGAAAATAAAAAAAAAATATTCTGCTCTATGAAAAAACCCAGTAAAAAGGCTGAAAAGATAAACTATAGACTGGGAGAAAATATTTTCAAATCACATTGCAACAAAGGCCTTACAGTAAGACATAATGAAAGAACCTTCAACACTCAAGTATACACAAAACAAAGAATCCAATTAGAAAACGCACAAAAGACGTGCACAGAGAATTCATGGAAGGGGATATGCAGATGGGAGATAAGCCCAGCAAAGCTGGTGAACGTCCTTAGCCGTTAGGGAAATGCAAATTCAAACCACAGTGAGATGATACGGCACACCTGTCAGAAAGACTAAAATTAAAAACAATAATAACACCAAATGCTGGTGAAAATGTGGACAAACTGCACCCCTCATGCATTGCTGGTAGGAGTGGAAAATGGTACAGCCATTCTGGAAAAGGGTTTGTCAGTTTCTTAAAGAAAGGAAACATGTGTTCACCGTATGACTCAGCGATTGCACTTTGGGCATTTACCCCAGAGAAGTGAAAATTTATGCCACATCAAAACCTGTGTGTGAATATTCATAGCAGCTTTCTTCATAATAGCCCAAACCTGGAAGCCACTCAAATGTTCTTCAACAGTGAATGATTAAACAAACTGGCACATCCAGACCACGGAAGGATAAAAATGAACAAATTATTGATACAAGCAACGGCATGAGTGAATCGCAAGGGAATTACAGAGTGAAAACAGCCAGTCCCAAAAGGTTACTTATTGCATAATTCTGTTTGTGTACCATTTTTGAAATGAAAAAGTTTGAGATAAGAAGAAGATACTAATGGTTGTGGTTGTCAGGGTTTCGAGAGCTGGGAGGGAGAATGAGGTGATTCCCTACAAAAGGCAGCATAAGAGGTACTCTTGATAGAACTATTCTGCGTCTTGATTGTGGTCTTTTGTATCCATACATGAGCTAATATTGCATCAAATTAGTACACACACACACACACACACACACACACACACACGGGTGTATACAAAGCTGGTGAAATCTGAATATGGTCAGTTGGTTTTATTGGTATCAATTTGTTGTATCCATTACTTGGCGATGATATTTTACCATGATGTGTAACCCCCCGCCATTGGGGAAAACTGGGTGAAGGCGTACGTGGGTGCTCCCTTTACTAATTTTGCATGACTGCATGCCAACATTCAATTTTCTCAAAATAAAAGAAACTTCAAAATGGGTATACACTGTGGAGTAAACACCGGGTCAACATCCGGTACCTCTGTTCATTGGGTGAGTGACAGGGCACATTTTAGCTAACCATTCATGACCATAGGTTCCTTATCAGGAAAATGGGAATAACCCCAGTATTAGCTCACAGAGGTGTTGATGAGGTGGTGACAATATATGTAAAGTGCTGAGTATAGTGCCTAGCACAGAGTCAGCAATCAATAAATGTTACCTATTGTGTGTAACTCTTTTTTTAAATATTTAATCCTTTTTTTGAGAGAGAGAGAGAGAGAGAGAGAGAGAGAGAGAGAGAGAGAGAGAGTCTGGGAGAGGCAGAGAGAGGGGACAGAGGATCCAAAGTGGGCTCGGAGCTGACAGCAGTGAGCTGATGTGAGGCTCAAACTCATGTGAGATTATGACCTGAACCCAAGTCTGACACAAAACTGACCGAGCCACCCAGGTGCCCCTTGTGTGTAACTATTATTAATAATAAAAGAGAATGCTGAGATGTAAACAGATCTAATAAAAATTTTTGTTATTTTATTAAAAGTTAAAATGATGGACAGGCTGATCAGTCTTTCCCTGTAATTTTTTCCTTTTTAAAAAATTTTTTAAAAATGTTTATTTATTTTTGAGAGAGAGAGACAGAGACAGAGCATGAGCAGGGGAGGGGCAGAGAGAGAGGGAGACACAGACGCTGAAACAGGCTCCAGGCTCTGAGCTGTCAGCACAGAGACCGATGTGGGGCTCGAACCCAAGAACTGTGAGATCATGACCTGAGCCCAAGTAGGTCACCTAATCGACTGAGCCACCCAGGGGACCCGTTTCTAATTTTCTCTAAGGAGCTCTTAAATACTATCAATACTGTATGCCCCCCACCCAGAGATTCTTTTTTTTTTCTTTTTTTTTTTTTTAACATTTATTCTTTTTTGAGAGACTGAGAGAGAGCATGAGCAGGGGTGGGGAAGAGAGAGAGGAGGACACAGAATCCGAAGGAGGCTCCAGGCTCCGAGCTGTCAGCACAGAGCCTGATGTGGGGCTTGAAGCCACGAACTATGAGATCATGACCTGAGCTGAAGTCGGTCACATAACTGACCACTCCCCCCTCCAGGCAACCCCAGAGATTCTAATTTAATTGGCCTGGCATGGGACCCCAGCAACTGGCTTTATTTTTTAACGCTTCCCGGGTGATCTAATGTTCAACCTTGGATAAGCACCACTACTGTGCGAGTGGTTGGTTACCTTTTGATTCTATCTGTTTGAAAGTTTTAAGTTGAATTAGTCCAGAGCTTGATGACATTGCCAGTTTTGCTTTCCCTGCTGTGGCAAGGGGCATCGTTTCTCAGAATGCTCACCTCAATGGCTGCAAACCCCCTGGATGCATGTAGCTTTGATGCGTGTGGGGCCATTTCTAATCCATTGCTTTACTCCACAGTCAGGTGGAGGTGACATTTTCCCAGGAGAGTGTGGGCTTGTCTCAAGGAAGCGGCCACCAGAGCACTGATAAGGGACACTCAGCTCTGCTAAGGCTGGGCAGACGGGGATTGAGAACCCTGAGAGGAGAATTTCTTCCTCTAGTCACTTGTGAATGACAACTGTGGGCCTCTCTTAGCAAATGATGCTTTTTAATGCATACCATTCAAAGGCGGACAAAAGACATGGGAAATAGTCTAATCAATAGGAGTTGGCAGTTTTCAGTAGAGAGATTTAAAAAGGAGAAAACCCCTGTTTTTCAGTTTTTCAAGACTTTACGTGGTTTAACAAAACAGAGGATAATACTATGAATGCAAAGGGTTTTTTTTTTTTTTTTTTTTGGTTTGCTTTCTTTTTTGTAAGAAATTGCATGAAATTAATATAAGGACAAGCCAACTTCTTTAGTTATTTCAAATAGAATATATTCCTCATTACCTGTTTGCACGCCCTCAACCTGAACACATATACTGAGGGGGCCGCCACAAGCCCTCCCCGGGCACCCTCACTCTTACATGCAAGCCCTCCTCTGAAGATCTGGAGTGTTCTTCCTCACGCCTTGAACCTGGCCTGGTCCTCAGATTGGCTCCAGGCCTGGAGCTGAACTTGAGAAGATTCTGACTTGGCTGTCTTGGAATGAGGTTGTTCCTTGTTAGAGAGAGGCCAGCTGGAAGGGACCTAAAGACGGGGTAACACCTAGAAGGAATGGCCACGCCCCAGAGAACCCGGTCCCCCTGATGTTGAGTGCCAGGGCCCAGGTGGGAGCTGGAGGCCCCGTTTGGAGACCTGATGGGCCAGCCCAGCCCAGCCCAGCCAAATGCCAGCTCCTGAGGGGAGCAGGGCAGTCCAGGCCAACCACAGAAGCACGAGAAATGGGGAGTCGTTCTGGTTTTATGTCACTGAACTTTGAAGTGGTTTTGTTATGCAGCAACAGCCAGGTGAAATGCGTGCCATCTTCCTGATTTTAGAATTGCGGATACAATTTGGCTGGGACTCGTGATCACACGTATTTTAGTCCGTGCTCATTTGTGCTCCGTCTGTTGATTTTTCTCTTAAGAAACATAGTTCTTGGGGGGCGCCTGGGTGGCGCAGTCGGTTAAGCGTCCGACTTCAGCCAGGTCACGATCTCGCGGTCCGTGAGTTCGAGCCCCGCGTCAGGCTCTGGGCTGATGGCTCAGAGCCTGGAGCCTATTTCCGATTCTGTGTCTCCCTCTCTCTCTCTGCCCCTCCCCCGATCATGCTCTGTCTCTCTCTGTCCCAAAAATAAATAAACGTTGAAAAAAAAAATTAAAAAAAAAGAAACATAGTTCTTGGGGTGCTCGGGTGGCTCAGTCCATGAAGTGCCTGATTCTTGACTTCAGCTTAGGTCGTAGTCTCATGGTTCATGGGTTCAAGTTCACTGGGCTTCATGCTCACAGTGCAGAGCCTGCTTGGGATATTCTCTCTCTCTCTCTCTTTCTCTCTCTCTCTCAAAGTAAATAAAGTTTAAAAAAACAGAAGGAAACATAGTTCTTGATGATTATCGACTGAAACCCATTAGAAACAGACCCCTCCCCACCACTACCACCAATGACAAGTGTAGTCTATTGTGACTTGCTTTGAGCGTCTGAGAAGGGGAATCAGTCATTGTGTTGTAGAATCATGGAGACGCAGCTCAGCGGTGTGACTTGGGCAGAGGTGAGGGTCTAAATTTTGGTTTAAACTCTGGTTGGCTGTGCTCGAGATAATTAGCTCTCCGTCTCCATTCCTGGGCTACTCCAGACCGGTTCCTAAACCCATGTTATGCATCGAATTCCTTCAATACATGTTTTGCTAAATTGCATTAACGTATATTCATCAGGAGATCAATCTGAAAAATGCTGAGCTCCATTAATTACGCTGAAGACCTGGGGTACAAGGTGTTTTCGGAGAGAAGCAGTGGGAAGGAAGGGACCCAACCATTTCGTAATACAGATTAGATGCCACCTAATACAAAGCTGAGAGAAAGCAAACTTGCTTTGCGCTCCGAAACGGTTGAGATGTCGGCAGTGAAGTTAATACTCAGGTTTCTGATGAAGGGTCTCAAACTGAGCCCCGTGGATTATTCTAGGCCATTAATAACCACAAACTGCTTGGAATAACCATGGCAACAAGCCGTAGCTAAGTACAGTACAATCACCCTGATTACCATAGAATTAGCTCAAAACAAATGTTTATTCTTTTCCTAAATAGATGTATTATTATGATGATAACAGCCTTCTATTTAGCCCACCGGTTTCTCCTCAACCGCTCCTGCTGCAAACAATGGGAAGACACATCCCTGCCTGACATTTGTTTCTGCTTTCTCTTCCCGGAGAACCAAGGAGAGTGCAGGGGGAAATGGGTGGCGGCTGACCTTTCCTTTCGCTTCCCCTCTGGCCTCAATCTGATCCACCAGAAAACAGAACACACACATTGATTCATTGATCACTCTCTGGGCGCCAGGAGGGGGACGCTAACCTTTCAAAATGCGCTTTGAAGCCTCAGATTGAAATGGCCAACCCCGGATTGCTTATTAACTGAAATCACGTCCTTTTGATTTCTTTGGGATCCACAGAGCAGAGCTCCCCGTGCCTTTGGGTCCTGCCACCCACGGTCTGCGGGGAGGGAGACTCACAAGAACCCAGGACGCGGTACCTGCCCCTCTGCCCTCGCCCGTGGTGTGCACCTGCCAAAGACACGGCCAGCCAGCCCGGGGGGGCGGGGAGGGGGCGTCGCGGGGGCCAGGCAGGGCAGACGGAGGTCTAGCCGCAGCATCCCCGTTTGCTAGCCTTGTGAGCCCCGCGACAGCCAGCGCTCGGCTGTCCCCCAAACCCTTTTCCACAGCTCCACAGCGATTGAAGCAATTAGCTGCCGTGTGGCTGATGTACCCCGCGGAGGACTGATGGCTCGTCTGACACATCTGGGCACCGAAAGTAATTGAAACAGCTGCTTCCGCCCATATGGCAGCGAAAGCTGGTCGTGCGGAGTCTGCTGCCTGGGCTGTACCAACCTCGGGCAAATTAGCCGTCATTAATGCCCAGATCTGACCAGCATACTCACAGCCACTAATCAAGACAGCTGGGGGGGGGGGAGGGGCGCTGAGGAGGAGAGATTCCCTGGAAGATTTCTAAAAAGAAACAAAATCGGACACACAAAACCAAATTATAGGCTTCCTCTCCATGAGCCCTTTCACGACCCCCGCCCCCCGCCCCCCTCCCCCCCACCCGACGAGGACACTCTGTCTGTCGGTGCTCTTTGTCAGGGGAGTGCTAAAATAGCAACGTGACTTTCTGGAAGTGTCGCGCGGCGCTATGCAAGCCTCGCATCCTGCAGTTATAAAGAGCTGCATGCCTGGAGGGCAGGCGTGGGGGTGTCGTGCAGTCTGGGTGCTGGGGCTCCGGGGCAGAGAGAACCATGGTGGCCGCGGCCCAGCCCCAAGAAGGTGAGCTGCCCGGACCCCGAAGGGAGGGCGCAGCCAGCCTGTCCTCGCCTCTGGAAGGTGCGATGCTGGGTTTCGCAGGGATGGGATTGCCACATCCGGGACCTCCGAGGGATGGGCCCGCCTCGGCTGGGAATCTTTAGGCTAGGAGTTAGTTGTTGCAGAGGAGAAGGGGTGAGAGGTAAGTTGTCACCTGACAGGTCAGGGGGAGCTCGTCACCGTCACCGGGGTGGAGGTTTGTGATGGCACCAGGCTGCAGCTTGAAAGCAGTGTGTTGACTCAATCTCCACGTTGGGTGAGCGGGGCAGGCAGCTGTCCCATCGACACCCTCCAGCTGATGGCATTATTCAGATGGCTTGTCATTATGCCTGACAACACCCCCGTGTGTTAAATAGGTGGTGTGCAGTGTATCTGGGGACGGAGGAGGGGGAGGGGGGATGGCCGGCCGAGAGGACGTGTCATCGGAGAGGTGTGAGGGCAATCTGGGCGGAGGCACGGGGCCGTGTCGCTGACCCGTGAGGCCAGAGCCACAGTTCCTACACGGGGATTTCAGCTCTTTGAGGAATGGAAATGTCTCCAACGAGTGGTGTTGGAATAAGAAGATCGAGCTGCCATTAGATTCATCCCGACGTCCCCCCCCCACTCCCCCCCCCCCCCCAGTTTCCTGCTTTCATCTCCATTTCCAGAGGGAAACGCCTTCCCTGTGACAGGCGCTCTTGTCTTTACCACACAGGTCACCCATCCGCCTTCCTGGTGTCAGAATTGACGCCACCTGCTTCATCGCAGAAATTTACACTTTCTCCCCATCGTTCACCCCTGCTAAGCTGTTGCGGGTGACAGCACAAAACAAATAATAAATGACCCCCCCCCCCACACACACACACAGCAAGTGAGATGGTTACTCCTTCCGTTGCGGAAATGACCCCAACAGGTTGACAGAATTATTTTTTGCCAATCTGGACGTCATTGGGAGGACCACTGGTTTCCGGGACTTTTCTGCCGGGACCAAAGGAGAGAGTAAAATCACCTCTTGCAAACGGCGGTTTGTCAGAACAGTGACTGCGAAAATCGTGGGTAGCGTAACAATAGAAAAGCGTTTTCTGATACACGTGCCATCTTTCCCACTGTGGTTACTATTATGTGGGGCTAATAATGTCTTCATGCAGAGATCAGTTTTGCAGACAACGGTCTTCTGTGGCCCTTCCTCCTCCCTCGGATGTTCCTTTACGTGGATTCGCAAGCCCGCTGGCGTGTCCCTTCTGTTTGTGGGTATTCTCTGCGTTTGCCCTCCCTTCAGATTTATTCCATTTTGACTGAACTGCTTTACTGGCCCGTTGATCACTCGCTGCTATTTAACCACGATGTTTATTGAAAAATGACAGCCGCGGATGCTTACTGACTTCTTTGGCTGACAAACCTCTATCGAGGGCCTACTGCGTGCCAGGCACAGTAGTGCAGCATGGGGCGGATCGTCGTGAACCAATTCTGGCCTTGAAGGAGCCTGCGGGCTAGTGAGGGAGATCAACCCTGAACAAACAGGTGAAATCTACGCAGTGTGCTCCGTGGTGGTGAATGTTAGGGAGAAAAAGAATAAAGCAAGGAGGAAGAAAGGCAGTTCGCGGCATGGTCAGGCAGGGCCCCCTGGGAGGTGGACATCTTAGCAAAGACCTGACGGAAGACAGGGCGGAAGCCACGTGACTCTGACGAGCCAGTGCCTTTCAGTGGGAAGAGTAGGTTGAAAGGCCTATGCTTAGTGGGTTGGAGATTAGCCAAGTGCCCAGGGTGAGTGGAGGGCAGTGGGTGTCAAAGAAAAAGTCAGACACTAGCTAAAGTGGTAAAGACAGATTTTCATCAGTAATCTGCTATTGGGAGAGGGAGGAACGTCTACCATGAGCTGAACTCAACTTCATTTTGTACAGAGGTAGTGGGCGTTTTTAAATTTTTTTTTAATGTTTATTTATTTTTGACAGAGAGAGAGAGACAGCACATGAGCAGGGAAGGGGCAGAGGGAAAGGGAGACACAGAATCCGAAGCAGGCTCCAGGCTCCGAGCTGTCAGCACAGGGCCCGACACAGGGCTCGAACTCACAGACCACGAGATCGTGACCTGAGCGGAAGTCAGAAGCTCAACCGACTGAGCCACCCAGGCGCCCCAAGGTAGTGGGTGTTTTAATGGGAGAATAAGAGAATAGAAGAGGAGGTGTGGGGCCTCAGATCAGGGAAGTGAAAGATTATGCGAAAAGCAGGAAACACGGTTGGTCCGTGTGAAACCCACTGGGTTTGCTAACTGGCGCTTCCCAAAGTTAAGCCCCAACACTCCCCAGAAAGGCTGGGGAACAGAGACCCTACCCTTGGGTACTGTCTGGAACAAACAGTAAATACCCCTGGCAGTCCTGAGTTTTCTCAGGCAGGCACGTTAAGGGGACCAGGGCCATCCTAGGGGGGTGGCCTTGAGCTGGTAGAAGCTGTGTTAACATTTGTTCAAATCTTTATAGTCCGAGGCTGAGGCCTAGTTGAGAAAGGGCTCCCAAGAAGCTGGCTAGGGTTTGGTCAATGAGAGAATCTTTGCTGGTGGTGGGGAGGATGGGGTGGTGCAGGGAGAGTTGTAAGAGTTAAAACCAGCAAGAAAGGGGTGATGATGGTAGGTGGCGGATTCCAGGTCTCTGTAGACAGAAAACCACTGGAGTTTTTAGCAGGAGTGATATATTGTAATACTTTAATGGAATATGGTGACTGCTCTCAGAATTGTCTGGAAGGGACAAGGGAAGAAGCAGGAGACCAGGTAGGAGGTTATTGCAATCATCCAGGCAAGTGACGTGTGCCTTGGGTCAGTGGTCATGGTGCAGAAGATTAAGGAAGCTGGATCCACGCACATGTGGAAGGCAGAGCCAAAGGACCAGCTGAGGATCCCGAGGTGCGGTGTGAAAGAGAAGAGTCAGGAAGCCCTTGAAGACTTTTGGGCCAAGTTTACGGAGTCCTTGCTCTGCACCAGACTCCATGTGAAGCGCTTTGTGTGCATTACTGCTACTAATTTAATCATCAAACAGTAGCCTGAGTTAGGGGTAAAGGTCTTCTCTTCTACGCCATTGAGGTAACCTGTCAAGGTCATATCAGAGATTCAGCCAAGATTCAAACCAGAGATCCCAGCCAAGGTGGGAACCTGGGTGGCTTCAGTGCCCAAGAAATTTATCCCTGCCCTCCTTTGAAGAGTCAGGGAGAGTAAAGAACTGAGAACTAATTCTACGTCTGGCATGACTTTTCAGTCCTTATCTGCCTTTTGGCAGAAACCGCCTTCCCTATTTCCGCAGCGGCTTCCTGCTGAGTGAGGACAGGGATGGAACGATCCTGATGTTCTACTTTAGTCTGCAGAACTTTAATAGCAGTGAAGTTTCCAGCTACCAACAACAAAACATAACTTGCTTCCGTGGTTCTTTATTCCTTCGTAAAAGTGAGATCCCAATCACCAGGTACGTTCTTCATTTTTCTCTATGTCCCCCATTGATTAAACCATACTCTTCCATTTTCTTCCGTGTTCTTCTTCCCAGGATAGAATTCCTGATCTAATCATGATGAAATGACTTCATCATGAAACAAAGGTTTCCACATGTTATCTGGCTAGGGACTGCCAGGATTCAGCTTTCTGAAATTCCTTTGCTAGCATATCCTCACAAGGTGATGTCCTTGGGAGTTACATTCCAAAATTCCTCAGATGCTTTTAGATGGAGGATTTAGCTTCTCTGGGGGTTACCTAAGAGCACACTATTTAAGAACCCACGGTCTGGAGTTTAAATGCCTGCAGTTGAATCCTTGCTCTGCACTTCTTGGCTGTGTGCTCTTGGATAAGTTACATCACCTCTCTGTGCTTGTTTCCTTTTTTATAAAATGATGATAAAAATATCAACATTAGGGAGTCGTTGTGAAGATCAAATGAATTAATATGTGTAAGGTTCTTAAAACTAGAGACTGGTAAATGCTTGACAAACATGAGCCACTATAAAAGAAATATTATAAATAACAAGAAAGTATTATTATGTGATAATTGTGACCATTGTCGTCATCATCCCCGTCATGATCACGAAACACAGTCCTGGCCAAAACGCACCTCATCAAGTTGGGGGTGAATTGAAGACACTCAAGTGGAAATTAGTAATACTGAAGTTATCTGCCTCAACGGTTTAGATGTGCTTTCCATCAAATACAGGTATCCCATTTATATATATACCTTAGACAATTACTAAAAGAATATGCTTTTAAATTATGGACTGATAAACAATCCAGAGACCATGACCGATTGCGATTTAGGGTCAATTACTGTTGGTTCCAACCAAGAATTATGAAGCACAATCCACTCCCTATAATTATGGGCCCAGAGAAGGAGCTCAAACAAGCTGGAGACCCACATACCATCTATTTAGATGCTTAAGGGACGTCACACCATGGACAGTGTAGGCCATCTCAGAGAATGAGTGCCGTCTTCCTGACTCTGGATGGCTTATAGGATCATTGGAATTGCAATTGAAACTCTCTTTCTGCTCTGCAGGCTAACAGTCCGTGTACCTTCTTCCCTGCAACCTTGGATGGCCGCTCCATGGAAAAAGTACCTCATGGAGGGAAAGAAAGAGTGTAATGGCTTCAGACAGCTCTTTGGGTAGCAGCCTTTCTATTAACAGGTCCACAAAGCCCAACATCATATCCTGAGACATGGATCTTGAGAAAGAGAGAGCCTTCCTGCACACCCCAGAGGAGTCTTCTCTAATTGACCTTTCTAGAAATGCGCTGCAAGTGGCCTTTGGGAAAAAACAGCAGAGGGCCATCTTTAACCCACCCACTGGGCTTTCTCCTCCCTTTATCTCTAACATTAGGCTCCTAGTAAGACTGTGTTTGAGCATGAAGGGCAGAAAGATAGAGAAGGAACATAGGGGAGAAAGGCAGATCTGAAAGTCCCCCTCACCCTTCAGAAGCTTGCTACTTCTCTGCTTTTCTACCTCTAGCTTAATGATGGACGACATTCTAACTAAACAGCCTGCTTCCCTGTTCCACCTCCAGGCTAGACTTCCATTTTCTTCCCTTGGCAAGAGTTGATTCAGAGTTTTAATGAAGGAATCTTTACAGCAGAGGCAGGCACTAACTGCCCCTTTCCACAGAACATACTACACATTCCAAGAGTAAAGAAAGAACTAATATTGTACGTGAGAAGGCAACTTGCACTCAGGTACCAAACCCCATCCCATTGGCCAAGAGTTGCTTGAGTTCACCTGCTCCTTCAAGGTCTTGGTGGATAAAACCTCTTTGCCAGTCAGCTTTAGAGGGCAGGGAATCACCCTGCGGTGCAACAAAATTTACTCTGTGTGTGTGTGTATGTGTGTGTGTGTGTGTGTGTCTGTAGTGACAAAGCCTCTCTGTTCGTAAGTTTTTCTGGTGGGGTGGAATATGGGGGTAGAGTGAGTTCCAAGCAAGGATATTCTCTCTTTTTTTTTTCATTTAATACTGGAGAAAAATGAATAAGTACCTCAACATTGCTAAAGAGGCTGACAAAGTAGTTTTTCTCTCTGTTTTTCCGCTCATATCTCTGACTCTTAGTCTTTCGTAGCATTGTGATACATAGAGGGAGGAAATCAATTCACAGAGTAAAAAAGACACCGTCCAGTTATTTCCTCTTTCAGTTATACGCTTCTCCCTTCTATTGTGGCCCCTATGAAAGATGATCTTTATGGACACTTCAAAGGGGAGAGTCAGCGTCCCAATCACAAAGGACCTGATGTGCAGCCATGTATTCAGTATTGTTTTGCAAATTTCCTCTATGAAAGCTGATAAGTAAGCAGTAGAGTTGGAAAATGAAATCCTCTCTTCTCTTCAGATGCAAACTTTGTCTCAATCGCTGACAAAACATAATCAATCTTTTAATTATTCAGGAGATGAAATGCTAATAAAGATCATAGTATGGGTAAATTTCTTCACTTCTTTCCTACGGTATTTTTATAGCTTAACAGGACAAGAGCTTACAGATATAGTTACTTAGCAGAAAATACTCACTTTTTCATCGACGAAAAGATTTTATTTTTTATTATTACTATTTTTTAACTTTTTTTATTTTTGAGAGAGAGAGAGAACAAGCAGGGGAGGGGGCAGAGAGACATGGAGACACAGAATCCGAAGCAGGTTCCAGGCTCTGCACTGTCAGCCCAGAGCCCTACATGGGGCTCGAACTCAGGAACCCGGAGAACATGACCTGAGCTGAAGTCAGATGCTCAACTGACTGAGCCACCCAGGAGTCCCTTGACTAAAAGATGTTAAACCCACATATAAGAAACAGTGTTAGAAAATGCAGAGTAAACCCAAGACTAGAATTCTCTGAAATATGATGTATGTTTACTTATTCTGTTTTCTCGTGTTTCAGATCAGAACTGTACTAGTTCTGCCCGAAGGCTGGTATGAGACACACACAGAAGAAGGTAAATGCACTGTGATCTCTCTCTATTTACTTAATTTTTTTAGTGACCTATAAACTAATAGCAGGCATATCAGAAATGGATCGATTACATTTCTGAGTTAATGAAGAGAGAATAATTTAGAATGACTATGTAAGAGTAATCATTAGGCCAACATTCTTTTGTATCTTAAGATGTTGTTTTTTTGGTTTTTCTTTCTTTCTTTTTTTTTTTTTTTTTTTCAAAATGCTCGGTGCCACATACTCCAAGAGCAGATAGTAATATATAACTTAGGATGTCTCTTGAGTGAATTTGGACTAGAATAATGTTTCCCTGAATATACATTATTGGATGTGATGGGAAGGAGATTAATGCGATGCCAGTCTTTTGCATACTGTCAGCCTCAACCCTGCCTTCTGTGATCCTGAGAGGGAGACTAAAACCATATTTCTGCTTTATCCGCGTCCCCTGTAAGCCCCTGTTATAGGCTCTGCCAGTAGGAGGCGGTAGAGAGGCCTGGCAAGGCCGGAGAAGGAAGCACCGGCTGGGTCTTGCCTGTTTGCCTCTTGTCCATTTCAGTGTTACTCCAACAATGCAGTTTCCTGCCCCCTTGACGTCACTTGCCTCGGAGAGAGGCAGCCCCAGTATGCCTGTGGGAAAGGTTTGAGCCCCTCAAGCAGTGTTCTCTCATCGGAGCTCAGAGCCTGGGCACCAGGGAGCCCCTCGCCTTGCCCCCACGTTCCGATATCCACAACCACTTCTCATTTCCCTTCTAGTTATTGTCTTTGGGTTATCTAATACAGCATTCTTTTTGTTGTTGTTGTTCTTTGTGCACCCAGAACCCATCTAGCCAACCCCTTATATGAAATTCTGGACCCTCGCATACAAGAAGGTTATATATATCGACACTGCAGAGGTACTGCAGGGAAATGCAAAGGGATTATAATGCTGCATGAAAAAGAAAAATTCTTCTAGAGAGATTGTGTATACATATATGCAGTCAATTCTCATTATTATATTTATTATATACAATATTTTTACAATTATTAATTAAGATTATATGTAGTAAATTATATATCATTTATATATAATTAATATTACACACACACACACACACACACTCACATACAGTCAATTTGCATTGTTTATGGTAGTATGTTCTATAAAGTGTGAACACTTGGCAAATGCAGAACCCTTGCCCCTAAGGGACATACAGAGTTGGGTTCCTGTGAGTCTCTGGTCACAGTTTTGTCAACCAATCAATAGACAGCTTCTTTTATATGTGCTTGTGTCTAAAAAATCATATTTAACAGGGGTGCCTGGGTGGCTCAGTCGGTTGTGTCCAGCTCTTGATTTCGGCTCAGGTCATGATCTCACGGTTTGTGGGATCGAGCCCCGTGTTGGGCTCTGTGCTGACAGTGTGGAGCCTGCTTGGGATTCTCTCTCTCTCCCTCTCTCTCTCTGCCCCAAGCCCACTCATGCACATATGCTCTCTCTTTGTCAAAATAAATAAACATTAAAAAACAATCTTATTCAACAGTTTATTTGATAACATTGCACTCATGACTAACAGTTATCGTGACTGAGTGAAGCTTATAGAGCACCCGTATTTCCTCCGTGAAGCACAAGACAGCCTTCTTGCATGTAGGAACACTGCTCAGAACCTCAGCACTGTGCTTGGAGGGCATTTTAAACAATGCGATCACCAAAGGAAGGTGCACAAGTACAAAAACTAGTGAGATCGAGGGTGAAAAGGACACTCGTTTGCAGTATGAGAGCTGACAAGAAGGTAGAGTCACTGTCAGGTCAGATGTCAGGTGACTCCAAGTTTTTGTCACTTTGCCCCAAGCCACAAATGACTACAAAAGTGCCACGGGTATTGATTTGGGGGTTCCACATCAATTTTAACAAGTAGGAAAGATGGCAAATTTAGAATCTGCAATAACGAAGACTTGCTGTTATTCATCCATGTATCATGCATCTATTTGTCTGTCTTCCTAAAATGTCCCAGACGATCTCTTGCTCTTGAAGCAGATGCGTCTCAATAAGCTTTGTATTTTCTGCTCTTGCGCCAATCCACCCCTGGGGACTTCTGTTGTCTCACAGTGTCCCCACACCCCAATCCCAATATTTGTAGGAGCGACAAAATGGTCTTCCAGGGTACTAATGAAACAGGTGCCTCTAACCTTTATTTTGTATTCTCTGCTTGTAGCATTGTTTGAGGGCCACGCCACCTTCACTGAAGGCAGCCATCACCGACCAGGACAGCAGTCATACCCCCTGGTCTTCCTAAATGAATCATATTCTGGATTGGCATGGGGTTCTGTGCAGGATAGGAGAAAGGACCACTCTGCAACCCTCTGCTCTTAAGTATTTAATCACGCAGCGAAATCCAGCCTAATGAAATTAAGGAACTCAAGAAATGGCTTGTTTACAGAACTGTGCTGCCTAAAATTTACCAGGGGACATTTAAAAAATGCAGGTTATTATGGACATTTTTGGTCGCCTATCCAACTGATACCTCGCCACAGCACGACTTGGAAACAAGGCAGCTATATACGTCAGATGAGACTGGGTTCTGCCCAAATCCGGGATGGGGAATCTTATTTAGTTACAAATTATGCTAATTCTATTGAATAACTAGGGGTTATCTAGGAACGGATTTGTGATGCAATTCTGGCCAAAGGGGAGTGAGGGTAAGTCAAATGGGGAAACTGAGGACCAAGGAACATGGTTGTGGTCGTGTAGTGTAAAGATAGGAGCTGCAGTAACCGTTGTGTCACCATGAGGGGCCAGTCTGAGGTTGCCACGCAGAGAGAAAGCAACATAGCGCAGAAGGTAGTGCGGAAAGTACTTGGGTCTCTCACCATGTTGCTGAGTTGTTTTGTTGGTCATCCCTGAACAGCTCTTCTGAGTTACTTGTGTGAGATAATAACCCATCTTATTTAAGTCACTTTAAGATGGGTCTTCTTTTACTTTCATTCAGTAGTACCCTGATTCATAGGTTTCTTTGTAGAGATCCAGATTCAGTTGGTATGGGGTGGTGTGGTCTCAGGAATTTGTGGTTTTGGAAAGTTTCTCTGGGTTTCTGCTGGGCAACCTGGGACCAGTCCCCATGATAAGTTCTGTTAATTTGGGTTAAGTCGAGGAAGAGTGACTTTGTCTCCTTGGCCAATCTGAATCACAGATTGGCATGATTCTCTTCTCTTCCTAAATCTGTCCCTGGCCTTCTAGTTATATTCATGGCAGTTTCAGATATGAACAGTTGATGAGGGGCTCCAAGTCCAACACCCTCATTAATCCAACGCACAGAGGGTGTCCTTTGTTCTGCCCTCCTCATCCCACCCTACTTCTCTGTGCCTCTTATCAGGCTTCTACTCCAGAATTTTGAGGGTTGGACCCTTTGGTGGCCATACTTCTTACTCAGAAACTATGTATATCTCCTTTTATGAAATTTGTACATCTTCCTAACAATGCAACTCATTCTTATGTAGACACAGATGCCCTTATATACATGATGCTCTTGAGAACTTAAATGCAGACTATCAATCCTGATAGAACAGAAATAATTATAATCCAGATCTCATGTCTTGAGACTCAGCGGGCTCAAAATTTGCAAATGGGCCTCAACTGCCCATAGAAGTCTTTGTAGAATTATGTAAACACTCAGCCATCCTTTAAATGGGCCACTTCACATTGTATCCCCTATAGTCTGCTTCTCTGCCCTGTTGGTTCCCTAATTTTCTAACCTCTACTTGGCTCTATGTCTTTGTTTTAATCATCTCAACAGCTACCTTTGGCTTTGGACATCCTACTTCAGCCAATCTGGCATTCATTCTTCTTGGACTTAATTCTAATATTCAGCAATTGTCTTCAGCAGCATATTCCTAACTTTTTATTGTCACTCTCAAGTTAGAGGATATTATATGTTATTTTTTCTTAGAGGATGTATTTAGATGAAGGGAAGATTGTAAGAGTTGAAACATAGGCAATTCCTAGATCTGAGGACGATTCCAAATGCATACTGCTTTTCGAATTTTGCCCGAGTGCCAAAATTCTTGGATAGGTGTTTATAAAAACCTGGACCATTAATAAAATGGTTAGTTATATTTAGACCGTTATAAAAATGGACCATTAATAAAAATGTTAGTTATATTTAGAGTTTTTGAGAATTTTTATAGCAGTTTCAAATGTAACTTTTAGAGAGAGATGGGGGATCACTACCAGCCAGTGGTGTTTCTCCCCCATTCATCAATTATAAGCAGAAATGGCCTGAGACTCACCCAAGATCCCGCAGCTTGATGAGGGCAGAGTGAGCAGGAGAGTGGACTCATTCCTTCAATCCCTCCTGTTTCCAGCTCACCTCTTGAGATCGCCGCCAACTAGAAGGCCATATTGAGGCTCCAGCAGACCATTCATGTGGTATGGAGAAAACCCAGGACAGATCATGCCAAACAAATGTCAGATTTCCAAACCTAGTTTGCTTGACATTTGGGCATAGCTGCTTTAGGTGGGAGAAAATGAGAAGCAAATTAGAAGAGAGACAAGAACAATTCAGACTTGAAGAAACTATGCTTAAGGTTAAGAGAGAACTCAAGTGAATCTTAATGCACTTGGGTAGTCTCTTAAGTAAATTCTCATTTGTACATTCATTTTACAGCTTAGCAATTTTCATAAACTTAACCTAAATTATTCTTTGATAGTAATAACATGTTGCCCCCTTTCCGGTCCCTTGTTAACTGGTTCACTAAGACTTCACATTTTCCTTTCACTTAATAATTTTGCTTTGCCATTCTGGCTGTATATTTTAGATCTGATAGACGTGCAACTATATTTTGAGAGGGAAAATACTCATGTTAAATACTTTTTTTAACATCTTTTTTTCTAAGCTAATATTTTATGTAAAAAAAAAAAGGTTTAATGAAGAACATTCCATAACAAAACAGAGGACTTGCTTATTGAAGCAGGTTGTAAACATGTTTAATATACATCCTAGTAGTCAATTGAGACAAATGCTGTTTTTTTTTTGTTTTTTGTTTTTAATACATCCACCCACCTCACACAGCTCTTTTAAGCCTCTTTCTGACTTTCTCTTCTGCTATTCTTGTCATCTTAGCTTTCATCTCTGGGTTTATTGCCCAATGGTTTCAAGAATGCTGCTACAACTCTAGGTATTACATCTGCATTCTGACATAACAAGATAAAGGCTTTTCTTTAAGCTTCACTTATAAGACTTTACTTGTATCTCACTGTAGGACCCACGGCTACCACCAGACTCATCACTGGCCAATGGGAAAGGGATTACTGATATCTAGTCTAGATCACACTAGACATTGAAAAAGAGATCTGCTGTCTTTGAGATCAATAGGTCTCCATGGCTATGTGAACAGAATAATTTTCTTCTTCTATTTCTTTCTTTATTTTACAAAGAAGTGGAGGACTACATGTGGGTGGTGCAAAAGAGTTTAGCCAACTGCAAAGCTACAGGGAACGGTCTACCCAACACCACCCTGACTTCTGACACCAATTACAAGTTTGAGGGCTTCCCCAAACCCCTCTCAAGTTCACTAATTCACTAGAAAAAGCTATAAAACTTACTGAGAACCATTATTCTCATGGTTCTGATTGATTACAAGGAAAAAAATACAGATTGAAATTAACCAGGGAGAGAAGCATGTAAGGTAGAGCCCAGGGATGTACTGGATGTGTTGCTCCATTGTCTTCTGTCCATGGAGTCAGGAAAGAATTACTCTCCTGGGATTGATGTGTGCCAATGTGCACAAATACTGTCAGCCAGGGAATCTCACCTGAATCCTGGAGTCTGGAGGTTTTATTTGGACTCCATTATGTAGGCATGAAAGGCTGCCCATGTAGCCGACTTCAGTCCCCAGTCTCCAGTCCCTCTGGGTGTGACCCAAAGCCTCCACTCTAAATCACATTGTTTTGTCTTTCTAGTGCAATCAGGCCCAACCTAAGTCACGTTGTTAGACTATCCAGTGTGAAACAAGGCCTCTAAGAAAACAACTCCTATCAGGCATGACTTTCCAGGGGCTTAGAGATTACTTCTCAGAAGCCAAGGGCAAAGGCCGGACCTCTCTTTGGTCAAGGCTAAATTCTTTACTACACAAGTAGACAAAAGACAGTATGCATCACAAATTCTCTTTTGGCTGACAGCATGAAGACTCTCTGGGGGAAATGATGGAACTAAAGGAGGAATTTTTTTGCCAAGGTATCTGGGTTTTGAAGATTAGCGATTTAAGAATCACAGGGTTCCATCTATTTTCTATGCAACACAATTTAAAACTCTATCTTACAGAATATATATTGCTAGAGGTGAAGAGATATCATTTGAAGGAGAATTTAGGAAAATTTGGAAAACATTGGGCTCTAACAAAAAGTTAAGACAGTTTTTACATCACTGGACTCTTCGTGGTCATTAATATGCTAATATAATAGTTCTAAAAATGTTGGTCTTAGGATACTCTACACTCTTAAAAATTAGTGACATCTGCAAAGTTCTTTCCTTGAAGTGGATTTTATCTGTTGATATTTACTATGATAGAAATCAATCTGAACATTTTAATATTTAATTAACTATTAACTCATTTAAAAGTAACAATAACTCGTTAATGTTAACAAATAATTTATTTTTATGAAAATAGCTGTATTTTCCAAAATTAAAAAAAAAAATTAAACAATAACAGTTACATCGCTTTACACTTAAAAATTTACTTAGAGTTTGGCCTTACAAAAGTCAGCAAGAGTCTCAATACTGTTTCTGCATTCAATCAGTTGTGATATATAGTTTCAGTTGAAATATGTAAAGGAATTACATATTCCTTTTCAGCTATAAGTAGTTAGAAAAGAGGAGACTTTTTAACAGGCTTTAGACATATTTTTGGATATGGTGTTTTGATAATGTATTGGTGAAATTTTCAAATTCTGCTATATTAACATCCAGTATCCTATCTTATACTTCAAATGGTTCTTTGACCCATGCATGATTTTGTAACATCATGCATTGTTTTTTGGGAAAAAAATTGGATCATGAAGTTATGCGGGTCATCCAAATATTAACACATTTCATTACACAATGTCAAAAGTTTATATTTGTTAATATCAACACCAGTCTCATCCGAGGTCCTTAAATATTTGGAAGCTGTCAAGATCAAGTTACAAGGTTTTCAAACTTCTGAGTTTTTCTAGAAAACCTACATTTGATTACAAGCTTTGAAATTAGCCAGAGCACATTAGTAATATGTAGTCAATAATTATATATGTTATTGATAGTGATTACCATTGTGGAAGATCGAAGATACTTGTATTAGCAGGTGTAAATTATTTCTTTGTTTATGAATTGAAGTAGAATAAACCATTCAGTTATTACCTCTTTATGTCTTTTGGGTTTTCCATCAGCTGTGTCCTCGAAGTCCACAATTCGAGGTATAACGTGTCCAAGGCACTTCAAGCTTTTATGAACACTCTCCACAAAACTCACTCTGTGGTTCTAAAACCAGTCCCATATTTTCAGTTTTTCATTATAGCAGCATTCCACTTTCACAAACCAAAATTGCTGTGTAACAAATCAGATCAAAATTTGGTGTTTAAAACAACAAACATTTCTTATCTCACAGTTTCTATACATCCAGGCACAGCTTTTGGAGGTCTTGACTCAAATTCTTTCAAGAAACTGTAATCACACTGCTAGGACTGCAGTTACCTCAAGGTCTGGGGAGAATTTACTTCCAAACTCATTCACATGGTTATTGGCGGGAGTCAGTTGCTAGAAGCTTCTCTCAGTTTCTTGCCATGTAGGCCGCATGGAACAGCAACTCCCCAAATGGCACCTGGCTTCCTTCACAGTGAGCAAGCAAGTAAGCAAGCAAGAGAGAGTGAGTGCTCAAGACAGAAGGCAGTCTGATTGTAACCTAACCTCAGAAGGGCTATTCTATCATTTTTCCATAATATATTTATTAGAAGGGGATTCTTGAAGAGGAGTTCTAGAAGCCACACTCAAAGGGAGGGGACTACAGAAAAGCATGTATACCAGGAGGTGGGGTCACTGAAGGACATCTTCAACTCTGCCTATCATAAACACTAATGTAAAATGTAAAACACACTTAATAACATACGAGTTATAGGAGAAATAAAAATAGAAATCACTGAAGTATTTAGAAATAAGGAACCAAGCAACAAGAATAGTTTAGGCAACAAAACCTATAAATGTAGCCAGAGGAGTATTTTAGAATGAAACGTGAATATTAAGTGCTTATTTTAGGAAATAAAAAAAGCCTAAAAATGACTAAGCCAACACAAGTGAAGAATTTCTTACATCAAGGACAGACTTTCTTAAAAAAAATGGAAGGGGAAAATAAAATTGAAACAAAAATCAGGGGTGCCTAGGTGACTCAGTCGGTTAAGCATCCAGCTCTTGATTTCAGCTCAGGTCATGATCTCGCAGCTCATGGGTCCGAGCCCTGCATGGGGCTTCGTGCTGTGAGCATAGAGCCTGCTCAGGATTCTCTCTGCCCCTCTCTCTCTGCCCCTACCCTGCTCGGGCTCTGTCTCTCTGTTAAAACAAATAAATAAACTTAACAAAAAAAGATAGAATAAAAAACAAAGAAAGAAAAGAATCACTAAAGGCATCAGGCTCAGATGGTTTTACAGGTAAGTGTACCAGAACTTCAAGGAAAAATTTGACGTTTATATTTGAAATAATTCAGAAACTAAACACAAAGTAAAGCTGTTGCTGTTCAACTCATTTTAAGAAGCCAACATAATCTTGCTGTTAAATATAAGTAAAGGTAGTATAATTCACTAATAGGTATAGAAGTAAAAGTACTATGTAAAATATTAACAAAACAATACAGCAGTGTATTAAAAATAATATCTCATAAAGCAGTAGAGTTTAACCCAGGGTTGAAAGGATGTGGTGGTGGTGGAATATTTATTAATGTGATTACTGTCAGATTAATGAAAAACATATTAAAATCTCAGTGGAGGTTTCTTAGCACCTAATAAAAAAATATGAGATAAAATTCAACACCATTTTTGATAAAAAAAAAAAAAAAAGTTTAGTCCCCTGTAAATGTCAAGGCACTTCTTTACTTGGTTAAATGGTTTCTACTGAGTTGAAAGGGGTCCAAGATGTGGGTGCTGAAACTTTCTGAACTCATCTCCTCCCACAGACACATCAAATCTATAGCTACATATGAATAATTTCCCTCCTCTAAAGGTCTGAAAACGAGATGAACTCCTCTGTATAACAAAAGATAAAAGAAGCACATTGAGATGGGTAGGAGAGGCAGAGTTATAGTTTTGAAAAGATCCCCATTTCTAGCCCGGCAACACACAATAAGAAGGTGTCTCAACAAACAGGCACTGCTCCTAGAGGAGTAAGGAGTGGGTGCCCCACATCAGGCACCCAGCCCCTAGGGTCTGGACCACAGAAATGAGCCCCCAGGATGGCTGGCTCGGAAAGCCAACAGAGCTGTCATTTGGGGGTCCCGAAGTGTTATAGGAAACTGAGACTCCCCTCCTGGAGGCCTCCCCTGTGGTCTTGCTCCCCCCAAGACCCAGTGGGAAAAAAAACCCAGCAGTTTGAGCGCCTAGGCTCTATGTGAAGGAGATTCATTTGCTGATCTGGGGTCATTGGCCAGAAGGGTGGAGGACAGTTGAGACACTCCCCAGAGCTGGAGGTACTGAATGATGCCATTGTTACTCTCTCCATATAACCAGCTTGGATGGGTTGGACATACTCGGACAAGGCACCCTCCTGCCTCCTTGCTGAGATGGGTACGGGCCAGTGGTCATGGCACTTGCTGAGGCCAGAAAGTGGGAATGGTTGTTACACTCCCGAGCTCCCTGGCTGGGGCCAGCAAGCATGACTGATCACAGACTTCCCCCACTCCCTCGCTAAAGCCTATGAGCACAACCACACAGGGGACACCTTGATCACCTTGTTCTGGTGGGCTAGGGGGCTGGTTTCCAGAGCTCCACGGGACTACAACAATCAGAAAGACAGCTCTTGGCAGGCTACCAGCCTCATGGCGCTGCACAAACAACAGACTGAATCACAACCTTGGTTTTCCTGAGACAAAGGCCTATTTACTCAGCCTAGACCGTCAGCCAAAGGGAGAGGCTTCAGGTTTTCTACCTATCTAAGCTAAGGAGGTGCTCCCAGGAAACAAGTACCATCCTTGGGCATCCCCTTGGCCTTGCTCAACAAGACTTCCCAGAAAGGAGCTTATATACTCCTCTGGAGCCTTGAGTTTTGTAACTGTCACCCAGGAGACACCTCCAGTTCTCCCGTTCTGAAGGCTAGCAGAGATTATGACTGGGGTTCCACAGTCTGTATATATTTGCATACTTTAAAAGCTACTGCCTGCGGGTCTGGCTTCCAATCAACCTGGAAGTAGGTGTTAAATGAGATTCCTCTCCTTGGATCACCTTACACCTGTCAGAATGGCTATTATCGAAAAGACAAGAAATAACAAGTGTTGATGAGGATGTGGAGGAAAGGGAACTTTTGTGCACTCTTGGTGGGAATAGACATTGATGCAGCCACTGTGGAAAACAGTGTGGTGATTCCTGAAAAAATTAAAAGCAAAGCTACCATATGATCCAGCAATTCTACTACTGGGTATCTATTTGAAAACAAACAAACAAACAAAACAAAGACACCGATTTGAAAAGATACATGCATCCCTACGTTTACTGTGGCATTACTTACAACAGCCAAGATATGGAAACAATTTAAGTGTCCGTCAGTGAATGAATGGATAAAGAAATAGTGGTCTATATATCTATATCTATATCTATAATTATATCTATAGATATAATTATAATTATATATATACACATATATTTGCAATATACTCAGCCATAAAAAAAGAACGAAATCTTGCCATTTGTGACAACATGGACAGATCTTCAGGGTGTTATCCTAGGTGAAATAAGTTAGAGAAAGATAAATGCCACATGATTTCACTTATATGTGGAATCTAAAAAGCAAAAAAAAAATACAAAAAAAACCCAAAAGAAACAAACTCAGACTCATAGATAGTGAGAAAGGATTGGGGGTTGCCCAAGGGGAGGAGGGTTAAGATGGGGGGAAGGAGTGGTATAGGTGAAGTGTATTAAGCAGTGTCAAATTCTAGCTATAAAATAAATAAGTCATGGGGATATAATGTACAGCATGGAGAATATAGTCAATAATGTTAGATTAACTTTGTAGAATGACAGACTTACATAACTGAAATTATTGTGGTGACCATTTTACCATGTATACAAGTATCAAATTACTATGTTGTACACCTGAAGCTAATATAATACTGTATGTCAATTACACCTCAATATTAAAAAAGGATTCCAGTAAAAACTAGTTTATATTAATACTACAAAGTAAATAAAATATTTAAGATTTATTAATTTAAGATCAAGAACAAGAAAAGGATATCTACCATTTTTTTTCATTTTTTTTTAATTTTAGAGAGAGAGAGAAAGAGAGCACACAAGTGAGGGAGAGGGTCAGAGGGAGAGAGAGAATTTTAAGCAGGCTCTACACTCAGCACTGAGCCCAACACGGGGATTGACTCCATGACCCTAGGATCATGACCCGAGCCAAAATCAAGAGTCAGATGCTCAACCGACTGAGCCACCCAGGCTCCCCAAGGATATCTACTATTAATGCTAGTATTCAACGTGTGTTGGAGATTTTAGATAACACAAAAATACTAGAAGACATACATTTTAATATTAAAAAGAAAGAATTCAAGTTCATAGACAATATAAGTTTCTGTATACAAATACAAAACAATTGGGATGCTTGGATGGCTCAGTTGGTTAAACGTCTGACTCTTTGATTTCAGCTCAGGTCATGATATAACTGTTTGTTGGATTGAGCCCCGTGTCGGGTTCTACCCTGAAAGCATGGAGCCTGCTTGGGATTCTCCCTTTCCCTCTCTTTCTGTCCCCCACTCCCACCTCTCTCTCTCTCTCTCTCTCTCTCTCTCTGAAAATAAATAAATAAACATTTAAAAAATACAAAACAATCTATGTAAACTATTGAGATAAATAAGGAAGTTTGACCAGTTGGTTAGCTATAAAATTATCATAACAATAATAACACAAAATCAAATGTGTGCTATATACCCAGAAAAACCAGTGAGTTTCTTAGCACTATATCTAACAAAAAAAAAATTCTAAAGGCTTCTGGGTAGCTCAGTCAATTGAACGTCTGTCTTTAGTTCAGGTCATGATCTCACAGTTTGTGAGTTTGAGCCCCTCATTGGGTTTGCCACTATCAGCGTGGAGCCCTGTTCAGATCCTCTGTTTCCCTCTCTCTCTGCTCCTCCCCTGCTCTCAAAAGTAAGCCAAAAACATTTAAAATTTTTTAAAAATTCTAAATTAAGAGAAATTATTATGTTCTTCTATGGAATGTTTTAAGCTATATATATATATATATATATTTGAATCCTATTAAGCTAAGTTTATAGAGCAAATTAGATGTCAGCTAAAATCCACCAAGGATATTTTTTGTTGTTGTTAAATTGGACAGATTCTAAAATATTGGAATAAATATACTAACAATAGGTATCCCAGCAGCATACCCAGGAATATACATGGGCATGATCTATGACAGAAGTAGTACAATAAATTATTGTGGAAATGATGGGCCATGTCATATTTAGCATTGGGACCACTGGATGTCCACATGGCAACAATGACTGGATGTGCTGGTACTTTCAAATGGATTACAGATATAACCTTGAAAAACAAAACTCCCAAACTTTGCAAAAATACAGAGTAATCTGTTCATCAACTTGGTATAGAAAACTTTTTCTTCAGTAAGATAAAGAAAATACAGATAATAAGAATTGGGGTAGTCTGACTCACCAAAATTATAAACCTCAGTATGACAAAACCACCAATAAAAGTTGAAGGAAGAGCCTCAGGTTGGCAAAAATATTTGCAACACAAAACACTAGTCGATGATTAGTGGTCAGGTTATATGTGAAATACCTAGTATTAAGCAGGAACAAAAACAACAACAGATGTTGGCGAGGACGCAGAGAAAGAGGATCTCTTTTGTATTGTTGGTAGGATTGCAAGCTGGTGCAACCTCTCAGGAAAACAGTATAGAGGTTCTTCAAAAAGTTAAAAATAAAACTACCCTATGACCCAGCAATTGCATTACTAGGTATTTATCCAAGGGATACAGATGTGCTGTTTTGAAGGGACACATGTACCCTAATGTTTATAGCAGCACTGTAAACAATAGCCAAAGTATGGAAAGAGCCCAAATTTCCACTGGTGGATGGAGTATTATATATTGGCAATCAAAAAGAATGAAATCTTGCCATTTGCAACTACGTGGATGGAACTGGAGGGTATTACGCTAAGTGAAATTAGTCAGTCAGAGAAAGACAAATATCATATGACTTCACTCATATGAGGACTTTAAGACTCAGAACAGATGAACATGAGGGAAGGGAAACAAAAATAATATAAAAACAGGGAGGGGGACAAAACATGAGACTCTTCAATACGGAGAACAAACTGAGGGTTACAGGAGGGGTTGTGGGAGGGGGGATGGGCTAAATGGGTAAGAGGCATTAAGGAATCTACTCCTGAAATCATTGTTGCACTATATGCTAACTAATTTGGATGTAAATTAAAAAAATAAGATAGATAAATAAATGAATAAATGAATAAATAAATAAATGAATAAATAAATAAATAGAACAGATTGATCCCCGAGGAAGAAATCTGAATGGCCAATGATGATATGATAAAATGCTCAAACTCCACAGAAAACAGGGAATTGAATGGTGTATATGCTTCAGGGAAACTCTTGCCCATGGCGCGTAGATAGGAGGACAAAGTGTCCACAGAGCAGTGTTTGTAGTTTGTAAGTAACCTGAATATTTCTCATAATGGATGGGACAGTACATAGCAACCAAAACAAACAGACCATGAACATACCAATGAACATCGGATTCTTAAAAAACAAACAAACAAAGCAATCCATGACGCCTTAAACGAAACAGTGTGGAAATGTCAAGATGTAGAATGAAACATACAATGCCGTAAATGTATTTAAATTAAAATACAAAACCAATATTATTTGTTGGCTCCGATGTATTAAGTATGAAAAAATACATGGGCATGATAAACGCCAAGTTATCTGGGGGGAGGGAAAGAGGACTGGGAACCGGGCAGGGGTCTCTACTGTGTTTTGACTTTGATGGAGGTGATGATGGTGCACAGCCTGTCGGAACATCAGTTGGTGTCAGTGGTTGAGCTGTGCACAGCTCTGCCAGTTGTTTGGGGTCATTCATCTCAGAAGAGAGAGGGTGGGCGGTACTCAGTTGTCATCTCTGAGGGGAGCACTCAGATGCTTCTGCTTACTTGCTTACTGCCTCTTCTCTGGGACCTGTATCTAGACGTCTGGGCAGGAGTCTATCTTGCACCACTTCTTCCTACTCTTGTGCACACAATGACTCTAGGGTGGAACAACTCTTGAATTCTCTGAGCCTCCATGGTGAGTCCCTCATTCTTCTGGATCCTTCATAAGCAGATTTCTTCCCACTCCAGTTTTCCATTGCCAAGCTATTGGTTGACATCTCACCGTCGTTTCCTTGGTCAAAAAATATCCCTTTAGGGATTTTTTTCCTACACAATTCCTATTGTTACCCTCACAGGAGATTCAAGAGAACCTTTTCTGAGAGCTCATCTATACGTTAGAACACGTTTACACCTAGATAAAAATTTAACTTCCACTGAGGTCTGATGGAGAGGTGAAGGTCGAATGGGTGGGTAAATGGGTTGGAGAATTTCCGGCATGCTCTGTCTTTGAGTGTCTTTAAGGCATTGATAGCAGAACAAAACCCCAAGGTTAGCTGATATTGGGGTTGACCCTCTCCATAACACACTTTTTTTGTATCAATAATGTTTATGTTAAAGAGATATGGAGGACTCCATATGACTTAGTTTTTTTTTGCTAGGTTCCTGATATATCTCTTCATTCCAAGGACAATGTTCAAGATTCAGTGTTATGGAGGAGAGAGAACATGAGTAGGTACTGGTGTATGTGAGGCATGGCCTTTGTTTGAGGGCCAGATAGCAACTATTTTAGATTTTGTGGGCATGCCATCCCACTTTCAACTAATTTCTGCCATAATTACATGAAAGAAGCTAACATAATCTGTAAAGAAATGGATGAGGCTGTACTCCAGTAAAACCTTATTGACAAAAACAAATTTAGCCTGCAGGCTGTAGTCAGAGACTAGTATAAACGTGTGTGAACTCTCACTTCCTTGAGTCCTCATCTTGAGCCCTCCAATTAAAGGTAGAAGATGGGAAGAAATGAAGTCAAACAAGGAACTTTAGGAGGGTAAGTTTTTCTGAGTTAAAAAATGTAAAGAGCAAATGTAGGAATTAGCTTTTATTTAAAAAAAAAAAAAGGATATTGAAAAAAAAAAAGAGCCCATCCCCAGCTGGCTGAAGGCTCAGGAAGAAAATTTTCTGACAATTTTATTTGGATACAGTAGAGCAAATGGTTTCCAGAAAGACTTCATTGAACTTTTACAGGAAGAAGAACCATGTAGAAATCAATCCAAATTGGTAAATGGAGTGGAGTGAAAGACAAAACTATACTTTTGGGTTACGTAGTATGGTTCCATCTGGAATGAAACTCCAAGTCATTTCTTTTCCCACCCAGGTTTGGTTCCATTTTCTCAATGTGACCTCTTCAACGAGCAGAATCAATAATGGGTCTGTCTCAAAATCCCCAGCTGTGATATGTTCAAGGCTTATCTGGACTTTTAGGAAAACAGCAATAAATGTCCAGATAAATGAGCAGTCCTAAATCAAAGGTGAGTATTCTCTTAAACTGGCTGAGAGCATTTCTAAATTGGTACCTTACCAACATGGATCAGAAAAGCCATGACTAGTGCCTACTCTAAGATTTGGTTTGCCAAGAAACAGCTTCAGTAGAACAGCCAATTAGCTATGAAGCACAATTAAAATAAAAATTACAGTGTGCTGAGTTTCTTCTCTTACATGAACAAGCTCAGCCAATATAGTATTTTAGTCCCAGAATTGTGAACTCTGTAATAATCCCTAAAGGCATTGTGGGAACTTTCTTACGGCTATGTGGAGCGTTCTGATCCAGCATAAGGCCAAACAGAGGTAAGAGGAGGCAAGCAAAAGGAAAAGGGTTGGAGGGGTGGGAAGGGAGAGGGAGAGAGAGGGAGGGAAGGGGCAGAAAAGGGAGAGAGAGTGAGCGAGAAAGAGACAGAAGGCTGATGACCCTGTATGGACGCTGGGATTCAGACATTCCTGAAACCAATTAATTCCTTGGAATTCTAGTTACATAAACTAATAAAAATTATTGAGGTATAGTTTACATTGCAGTATAAAATACAAAGGTATTAAGAGTACAGCTTAGTACATTTTAACAAATGTATATATTCTTGTAACCCAATCAAGACATGAAACATTTCCCTCACCCTATAAAGTTCTTCCATGACCATTTCATGTCAGTTCCCGTGCTTTACCCTGGAAGCAGCCATTGTTCTGATTTCTATCTTTATAGATTAGTTTTGAATATTCTTGAACTTTGTATAATAGAATCATTACATGGTGACACTTTTGTGTTTCTCTTTTTTTCATTCAACATGGTTTTGAGTTACCTCCATGTTGTTTCATGTAATAGGAGCTCTTTGTATCGCCATGTTTTCATTCATTCATTCATTAGTTAGTTAGTTAGTTAATTTAAAACATTTTTTTAAATGTTTATTTATTTTTGAGACAGAGAGAGACAGAGCACAAGCAGGGGAGGGGTAGAGACAGAGAGGGAGACACAGAATCCAAAGCAGGCTCCAAGCTCTGAGCTGTCAGCACAGAGCCCCACGCAGGGCTCAAACTCACTGACAGTGAGATCATGACCTGAGCTGAGGTCGGTCGCTCAACCGATTGAGCCACTCAGGCACCCCAATTAATTTTTCAAAGGCTGATCTTTTGTTTTTCTTTTTTTTTTAAGCTCATTTATTTATTTTGAGAGAGAGAGAGAGGGGGAGAGATGGAGTGCTCGAGTGGGGGAGGGGTGGAGAGAGAGGGAGAAAGAGAATCCCAAGCAGGCTCCACATTGTCAAAACAGATTGTTCATCCATTCACTTGTTGATTGACAGTGGGTTATTTCTGGATTTGGGCTCTTGTGGACAAAACTGATATGAACATTCTAACATTCTTCTACCAGTTTTTTGGTGGACATGTATCTTGACTTGAGGAGAGGATAGTATAATATAATTACTAGTAGTATAATGACTGGTTCCTGGGGGCAAGTAGATAGATTTGTTAGAAACTACCAGCTTCCAAAGGGGTTGTACGCCATCAATGTGTTAGTCTCCATGCAATGTACATGCTTGCTAACATTTGGTTTTCTCAGTCATTTAATTTTAGTCATTTAAATTTAGTCTATAAAAGCCCTTTGTCTTCCCCTCCCCCCAGTTTTTGTGTTGTAGTAAAATGCACCCAACAGAAAAGTTACATTCTTCACTATTTTAGAGAGTGTACTATGGTATTTAACCGCATTGTGCAACTATTACCACCATCCATTTCTATAATTTTTCATCTTGTAAAACTGAAATTCTATACCCGTTAGGCAGCAACTCTCTGTTCTCCCCTTCCCCCAGCCCTTGGCCAGCACTAGTCTGCTTTCTATCTCTACAGATTATACTATGCTGAGTACCTCCTATAAGTGGAATCATACAGTATTGACCTTTTTATGACTTTTTTACTTAGAATAATGACCTCAACCTGTATCCATGTTGCAGCATATAGCAGACTTTCTTTTCTAAGGTTAAATAATATTCTATCGAATGTGTAAAGCACCTTTAGTTCATCCATTCATCTGACAGTAGATATTGTTGCTTCCACATTTTAGCTACTGCAAGTAACGCGGCAATGGACGTGGGTGTCCAGATGCGGCAATGGACGTGGGTGTCCAAACGCCTCTTTGAGGCCCTGCTTTCACTTTGGGTGTAAACCAGAAGTAGAATTGCTGAGTTAGCTGGGAATTCTATTTTTAAGTTTTTGAGGTACTGGCATACCATACCATTTCCACCACAGCTACACCATTTTATATCCCCACCAATAGTGCAGAGGAGTTCCGGTTTCTCCACATTCTTGGCAATCCTTATTACTTTCCGGGTATGAGGTAGTATCTCATTGTAGTTTTGATTTGCATTTCCCTAAAGATCAGTGATGTTGAACAACTTTTCATGTACTTATTAGCCCTCTGTACATATTCTTTGGAAAAATAACTGTTAAAGTCTTTTGCCCATTTTTGAATTGGGTTGTATGTTTTTTTTTTGTTGTTGAGTTGTTTGTATTTTCAATACATTCCAGATATTAACCTTTTATAATATATATAATTTGCCATTATGTTTCCCATTCTGCGGATTGCCTTTTTACTCTGCTGATTCTGCATTCTGATGCACAAAATTCCCTTTCTTTCTTTCTTTCTTTCTTTCTTTCTTTCTTTCTTTCTTTCTTTTCTTTTCTTTCTTTCTTCTTTCTTTAATTTTAGGGAGAGAGAGAGAGAGCACTCAAATGAAGGGAAGAAGAGCAGAGGAAGAAGGAGAGAGAATCTTAAGCAGCCTCCATGATCAGGGTGGAGCCTGGCATGGGGCTTGATCCCACGACCCTGGAATCACGACCTGAACCAAAATCAAGAATTGGTATTCAACTGAGTGAGCTATCCAGGCACCCTACAAAATAATTTTTATAAAGCCTAGTTTATCTGTGTTTTCTTTTGCTGCCTCTGCCTTTAGTGTTAAATCCAAGAAGTGATTGACAAATTCCATATTATAAAGCTTATACCCTATTTATTTCTGAGAGTTTTAGGTTTTATATTTAAGTTTTTGATTAATTTTGAGTTAATTTTTGTTTATGGTGTTAGGAAAGGTCAGATTTCACCTTTTTGTATGTGGATACACAGTTTTCTCAGCACCATTTGTTGAAAAGATTGTCTTTTCCCCTCTGAATAGTCTAAGCATCCTTGTCAAAAATCATTTGACAATATATGCAATACATGCAAGGATTTTTTGCGGATCTCTATTCTATGCCATTGATCTATTATGTCTGTCTTTATGCCAGTACCACACTGTTTTGATTACAGTAGCTTTAAAGTAAGTTTTCCAGTGAGGAAGTGTGAATCCTCCAGCTTTGTTCTTTTTCAAGATTGTTTTGACTATCTGGGGTTTTTTGAGATCCCATATAAATTTAAGATGGGTTTTTCTATGTTTGCAAAAATATCATTGCGATTATGGCAGGGACTGCACCAAATCTGTAGATTGCTGTGGTTAGTACTGGCATCTTAACAATATTGAGTCTTTCAATCCATGAACATGGGATGTGTTCCCATTTATTTATGTCCTCTTCCATTTCTTTCAGCACTGTTTTGTGGTTTTTGTTGTACAGGTCTTTCACCTCTTTGGTTAAATTAATTCCTTAAATTAATTCCTTTGGTTAAATTAATTAACCCTTTGGTTAAATTAATTCACCTCTTTGGTTAAATTAATTAATTACTAAATGCATTTCAAAAAAAATTATTCTTTTTGTGCTCTTGAAAATGAAATTATTTTTGTATTTTACTTTCTAGATTCTTCATTGTTAGTGTAGGGAAGTACAACTGATTTTTGTGTTTTGACTTGTATCTTGCTACTTTGCTGAAGTCCTTGATTAATTCTAACAGCTTTTTTGTTGTTGTTGAATATTTAGGGTTTTCTGCATATAAGATATTTGCCCATTTTTAAAACTTGGATTGTTTGTTTGGGTTTGCAGAAATTCTTTATTCTGGGTGTGAGGCTTTTGTGAGACAGAAAAGTTGCAAATACTTTCTTTCTATATGTGCCGTGACCAATCATTGTTTAAAATAACACCTTTTGATCATTGGAAATTTTTAACTTTGTTGATATCCAGTGGTAAATAGACGCATTCCCAGCTATTGTAAATGTTGGCTGCAGGAGGCTTACATCAATAGCTTTCTCAGAATTATTCTCAGCCAATGGGAATCATTTTACCTAGAAATAACTGGGGTATCATGCTCTCTTCTGAAATACTTTACTCAAATGACTGGGTGTTATGGTGGTACAAAAAGCTTGTATCCTGACTTCTGTATGGGATAGCACTGAAGTGTCATTTGTGTCTGGGGCTCCTTGTAGGCTCAGGGAGAGGCTGGGCTCCAGCTGACCCCACTTCCTTGCTAAGCTTCCTCTTCTGTTATATCCTGTTTTGCTTACTTCTTTACAGATATCATTTATAGGCATTCACTCAATAAATGAATCACACAAGAGTCCTGATCTCAGGCTATGCCTTTTAGGGAACTCAGTCCAAAATACCAATTCATCAATTTTTCTTTTATGTTTAGTTCCTTGTTTGTATCCTAAGAAATCTTTGCTTACCTCAGGTCGTGCAGATTTTCTTCTATATTTGTTTTAAGGTGCTTTATAGTTTTAGCATTTACATTTAGGTATATGATGCATTTCAAAGAAATTATTGTGAACAATGTAAAATGGGAGTTGAGTTGTAATTTTTCCACAAAAATATCCAGGCATTTCAGCACTTTTCTCTTGCCCAAATGAATTGTATTTGCACTATCATGAGAAATCAATTAACCATATATTTGCACAACATTTATTTTTATTTTTGCTTTAAGTAGTTTGTCATGGTTTTCTTTCACCATACATGGAAACAAACTCAAAATGGATTAAAGAGATAAATGTGAGACCTGAAACCATAAAGATTCTTGAAGAGAGCACAGGCGGCTCTCTCTGACATTGGCCATAGCAACGTTTTTCTAGATATGTTTATTGAGGCAAGAGAAATAAAAGCAAAAATAAACTATTGGGACTTCATCAAAATAAAAAGTTTCTGCACAGAGAAGGACATAATCAACAAAACTAAAAGTCAATCTACTGAATGGGAGAAGATATTTACAAATGACATATATGATAAAGGACTAGTATCCAAAATACACAAAGAACTGATACAACTCAACACCCAAAACCCAAATAATCCAGTTAAAAAATGGGCAGAAGACATGAACAGAAATTTCTCTAAAGAAGACATCCAGATGGCCAACAGACACAGGAAAAGATACTCAACATCACTCTCCATCAGGAAAATACAAATCAAAACTACAATGAAATGTCTCTTCACATCTATTAGAATGGCTAAAACCAACAACACAAGAAACAGGTATTGGTGAGGGTGTGTAGAAAAAGGAATCCTCTTGTGCAGTTAGTAGGAATGCAAATTGGTACAACCATTGTGGAAAACAGTACAGAATTTCCTCAAAAAACTAAAAATAGAACCATCCCACAATCCGGGAATCACACTGCTGGGTTTTTACCCAAAAACTACAAAAACACTATTCAAAGGGATCCATGCATCCCTATGTTTATTGTATTATTTACAATAGCCGAACTGTGGAAACAGTCCGAGTGTGGATGAATTGGATAAAGAAGTACACACACACACACACACACACACACAATGGAATGTTATTCAGCTGCAAAAAATAATGAAATCTTGCTATTTGCAACAACATAGATAGAGCTAGAGAGTATAATGCTAAGTGAAATAAGGCAGTCAAAGAAAGACAATTACCATATGATTTCAGTCATATGTGGAATTTAAGGAACAAAACAAAGGAGCAAAGGGGAAAAAAAAGGAGAGAGAGAAACCATGAAACAGACTTTCAACTATAGAGAACAAACTGATGGTTACCAGAGGCAATGGGGGTGGGGGAATGGGGGAAGTAGAGCATGGAGATTAAAGAATACACTTATCATGATGAAAAAAAATAAGACAAAATGACAAAAAAAGTAAAGTGGTGGGGAAAAAAAGAATGTAAGCTCTAGGAAAAAAAATCATTTGACCATACGTTAAACAATATTTATTTATATTTTTGCTTTAAAGAAGCTTGTCATGGTTTTCTATTTCTCAGAGCTCATTGGCCCTGGCTAATTTAAGGTCTCCCTTTTAGGCGACTTTCCACCCAGTGTTGCTAGACTTACCAAATAAAAAATATAGGACTTGAAGTTAAATTTGAGTTTCAGATACACAAAGGGCTCCTGTGTGGCTCTGTTGGTTAAGCTTCCAATTCTTGATGTTGGCTCAAGTCATGATCTCACGGTTTGGTTTGTGAGATCGAGTCCTGCTTTGGGCTCTATGCTGATGGGATGGTGGATGCTTGGGATTCTCTCTCCCTCTCTCTCTGCTCCTTCCACTCTATAAAGAAATAAGTAAATAAATAAATAAAACTTAAAAAGGAAATAAAAAACATTTCAAATACACAAGCAATAATTATTTTAGTGTAAATATATGCCATGCAATTTTGGGGAAACATATTTAAACACTTTATTAATGTGTACCTGAATTTAGAAACCAAACGTCCTGTATTTTATCTGACAACCTTATTGCCACTGGACTCCTTGTATTCTGATGCTCTGCATCCCATCACCGCCTGCTGTCCGGCCTTCTCCCACCTACACACAAGGTGAAGCTTCCTGAATCTCCCCACTCCAGTGCACTCTATCCTTCCCACCTGGGAGGCTGGAATGGACAGTTCACAGTCTTATCACATTCTTCAGCTCTTTTGGCCGTCAACTGCTGAAGCGACTTGATTCGTTTTTAAATGGCTTTCCACCTCTGAGGTACAAATTCAATGTTACTGACCCGCGAGAACAGACAGAAGGATGTTGTGACTTCCTAGCTCTTCTCAGGCCAATCGACTCCTATCTTCATACCTGTGACTTCCTAGCTCTTCCTATCTTCATACCTGAAACTTCATGAGTGGGCCTACAGCCACCAGCTGTGACCACTGAGGAAAACTCGCTGGATCTGAGGACACTTCTTCTGTGACACAGGCAGCATGAGAACCACACTGTGAGCCGCTGGGGACACCCTTTCCCCACCATGCGCAAGAACCCCACAGCTGGATAGCCATGGAGTGGAAGGGTTGAAAACCTCTGCCCGCAGGCAGTGTGACAGAGGCAAAGTGAGCTGGGCAGGCTGGAGGGAAGAATCACGGCCCACGGTCCATTCCACAGTAACACTTCCCCCCTCACTGGGAGACCGGAATGCCTTAGCCTGTAGCCTGGGATGAACCGGATGCGGGCCCATAAAAGGTAACCAGCCGAAGAGTCCTTATGGCTCCTCAGTACCAGAGACAGATTTCCTGCAAAGCTGATGAAGAAAGCTTGAGCTTCAGGGGCCCTACGAGTCCCTGTGAGTTCTGGGAGGTGCTGAGAGTGAAGGCCTGCTCAGGTGAGGGACAAGCCAACTCGCCATTGGAAGTATCATTCTGTAAGTATTTCTAGCAAATTGCCTCAAGCCACCACAGAAAAATGAATTTCCAAGTCTCGAAAACGTTGTGATGTCTTATTCTAAATAAATATTTCCATGCATAACGAATGTTATATTCACAATTTCTTTGTGTTTTTTAAGACGGTCACTCAAAATGGTTCAGATTCCACTAAGTCTGAACTGTACCTTCTCATGCCTGTGAGGATAAAGACAGAAGAGGTATAGATTCAGGCTCATGACTTTAGGACATGGCGGAAAACGTTCCTCACCTGGTTCATGCATCTATGTCGCAACTGTCAGACGTCTAGTGATCCACCTGGGACAACAGCTCCAACACTGTGACTTCTTTAGAATCTGCCTCTATATCTCTCTGAAGAGATCGTTCCCAAAACACCTCTTCCGGCTCCACTCTACTGTTCCTACCCTTTCTCTTCCTGACGCCTTTTTCAACCATCCCAACTGCACTGATTTACTTTGCAGGCATGTGAACCAAAATTACTTTGTTTCTGTAAAAGATATCCAGAAGTAAGTCTGCACAGAGTAGAAGTTTGTACAAAAAAAGCAGGCAAAATAAAGATTTTTGTCTACTCCCTTTAACATACTTATTGCAAAGGCTAGAACGTTCTGAGCCTTTATTAAACAGAGAACAGAGCACCAATCTTTGATATGCAAAAATATGTAAAGTTATGTCCTACTTTATGAATATTTAACATATATTCGATACAAACCGTTATGTAAAATCTACATCAAAAATTCTCTTGAAGAAGTACATTATTCTTATCCCAGAATAATATTTATCAGTCTTTAAATTGAGTTCCCTTAGTTTATAAAAAAAATTATTTTGATTTATTATAAATCTATTTCTGATCAAGTAACAAGTTTTGAATCAACTGGTATATTTACATTCCATTTCTTCTAAAAAGATTGATTTATCATCATCAGAATTAGAGATTTATAATTTGTAACTTGCTGTGGCTAGAATTATTAGCTAGTTACAGAAATTTAGCAGTTTAGTTGTTCAAATTTTGTTAAATGTTTTTGCTAAATGTGTTTCAATTGGGATCAATTTGAAAAATCATTCAGTTAATCTTATTATTAAAAAATAGTAATTATTTTAAACTGTGTGTATTAGGAAACAAAATTAAAATATTAGGGACTTCCATTACAATTTCCTCCTGTGATTAATTAATTTATATATTTATTGATATGGATTCTTTTTGGGGCACCTGAGTGGCTCAGTCAGTTAAGTGTCTGACTCTTGGTTTTGGCTCAGGTCATGATCTTGTGGTTCATGAGACTGAACCCTGCACTGGGCTCTGTGCTAGCAGCACAGAGCCTGCTTGGGATTCTGTCTCCCTCTCTCTCTGCCCCTCTCCTGCTCTCTCCCTATCTCTCTCCCAAAATAAATAAAAATAAAACTTAAAAAAATGGATCCCTTTTTATTTCACATTATACAATGTATTTATGTGTATTTAAGTGCAAATGTATTTCAATATTATACATATTTATATGTAAATTATTTATATATATATGTGGTGTATTTAAATCCATTATATTATCTAACCTTCCCCAACAATTTCATGATATAAATAGCAGACAAACTTTTCTTCCTATTAGAAGTTAAATATCTTAAAAGTGGATGAGACAGAGTTGGTACCTCGATTTCCAAATTCCAGCTTGGAATTTTTTCTACCGAATTTGATTTGCCACCTCTCGTCCTTTATCTTTCTCTTCATCCTCATGACCCTTTGGTATGTAAAAACTTAGTATGTACTCAAAATTGTACTAGAAATGTAATGCAGATGTTGCTTTCAATAGATTTATAGTCTAGTTGGTAGAAAGAATACATGCAAATATACGCAAATATACCCATATATAAATGCATATATACATATCATTAAAAAATCATACAAAATGGCATATCAAGTTGTGATTTTTATATTAATTTTAAAATACTACTTGGTGCTGGGCACCGTGTAGAGGCCAAATGAAACCGACTGGTAAGAGTTCTTGGTAAAATTTAGAAGAGGAGCGGGTATTTGGGCTGGTGAAAGAAAAAAACAAAACAAAACAAAACTTCACGAATTGAGTTTTTAAGCCGAGTGACCAGGATAGGCCGAGAAAATTGACAAGTACTCAAGAGGGAGAAGTCTAGATGCAAGAAAGAACGTGGGTGCCTTGGGTAACAGTAAAGCTATTTATCTGGAGTAGGGGGATTTGGTGAAACAGTATGGATTTGGAAACAGAAATGGGGACAATTTGTGAGCATCTCATTTTCTAAGCCAACTCCATTTTCTTAAATATTGATAATGCTCGGAGTTCCACACTTGACTTTTCTATTGCTTATACGGGTGGTTCTTTGAGGATTTTGATCTCTTTGAGGATTTGTTGTATATAATGCATTTATTTCCTTCTATTTATGTGCATATGAGAATGCATAATTGCCCAAGAACTTTAGAGGGCTCAGAGGCCCTGAAGTCCACCTGAAGACCTCTAGGTGTAAAGACTCTTCTTGGACAATCTAGTTAGAACTTAAAGCTCTTTCCTGAACTCCAGATCTACATATTCAATGACCTGGTGGACAACTCCACTTTGATGTTACCCTGAACATGGCCAAATAAGACTCATAATGCATCCTCAGTGACCTCTTTCTTTGGTATTTCAGCAGACGGTAGAATCATTCAGTAAACCTAATACAGTAAATGGTAGAATGCTAGATCATTCACATGATCATCCAAGCCTGAGATCCAAGAGACACTCAAGGCACCCACCCCCTGTTTTCTTTCTACTTTCAGTTAATCACTCAGACCATGCTTTTTTTCCATCCCAAAGGCTCCTTCCCTGGTTAAGCATTTATCATTTCACACCGGCATCCAACTGTGTCCTGTGCCTCCAACCTTGTCTGTTCCAGTTCATTCTCGGTGTTGCTGGAAGAGTAGTAACACTAATAACAAATCTGGTCACGTCATTCACCTGCTGAGAATTTATCTATGGGTTCTTCCATTGTCTTAAAGAATAAAATTCTTACTCCTTAGCATGATATGGTTTGGCTCTGTCTTCCTTGCTTGTCTTGGTGCCATTTACATGCTCACTGTTAGCTCCACATTTGCCTTTTCTATTCCCCTCTGTCTGAAATGCCCTAAGACCAAGTCTACATCTGTCCAACATCAGTTCATCCTCAAAGTTCTAGTCCCTGAATCATGCCCTTGGGACTGTCTACCTCTTGAATCCCATCTAGATGTTCATCCGTTTGCATTCTTATAGTGCTTTGATCTGAATTCCTTTAGGGAATTTTTCACATCAGGATATCCCGTTTTCTTTCTGCCTATCCCTAGGGTTGTCACCCCCTCAATGCCGGAGGAATTTCCTAAGTTTCCCGTGTGAAATCCCAGCCAGTACGCATTTGGTAAATATGTGGTACATGAATCTATGAATGAATACATTCTGTAGACCAGTGGTTTTCTACCTGTTCCCAGATGCTCCCAGGGACACCTCAATGATGCCATAGAGAATGAAATACCTTCTTTTAAACAGTAAGGATTTAAATCCCCCAAGGAAACCATTCATTTCCTCTTGTTAATTCCTTTTCGAGGTAGTAATTCCTGTAAGATTTTATTTGGCAATCCTACTACCAATCTATTTTTACACCCTAAAAAATGTCTTTGTAGACAATTAAGTTATATTGTTGAACTAGGAACCGAGAAAACGATAGTACTATTTTAGCAAGAGTCCATTGGCATAGTACGAAATGTGCATTGGAAGAAGCAAAGGTATGATCTGGTCAGAAAGAAAGATGAACATAAGATTTTATTTTTTAAGTTCAATACAACATTAAATTTACCTTTTTAACATTTCTCGTAGGGCTTTGGAATAAGAGGTTTTAATTTTAACAGCAAGCACTCTGTTCAGCTTCGTATCTTGGTAAAGTTCAGCATTCTAGTGGCCTACAATGCCACAAATCCAATATTTTCAAATTCACTACAGGATCCTGGTGAAAGGAGAAACCCTCTTCTGAGCATGTTCTAAAAATGTAATTTCTACCTTTAAGAAACTGAACATTCACCTGTGATTTATTGTCTCATCCACTAAAAGCTTCCAAAAAAGTACAATGGATGGAGTTTTGAATAAAATGTCACGGACATTCACAGGCCTTACTTCCGAAGTATGCAAAAGTGGTCTTCCCCAGAAGGGAGGCTCTCTCGTACATTCGTGTGTTAAAAAGTAAACAAAATTCCCCATTGGATGATTATCTAAAAAGTCCCAGTCTATAGAAAATATATACTCTGACTTTTAAATGTCGACCAGCCTTGGAAATCTATATGACATAAACTTTTGCCAAAAAATCAATCTTGAGTTATGATTTGATTAGCAGAAAATTGCTATCACATTTGTTTCTACATTTGTCTACCTCATGTCCTTTTCATTCATAGGCTGGCTGATTCAAACCTTCTTTAAAAACTCCCCGAGAAAGTCTGTGACATTAAAATGTCCTTTGATGCTCTTTTACTAAGCAGTGAATATTAACAGTTATGGTGACCCTGTTCCCTAATGTGTCTCAGCAGGATCAATAGCAGTTAAGTGCCACTGTTTTACAATTAAAAAGGGGATCATTTTAAATTTAAAAGCTCATAGCTAATTTTCTTCTTGGCACTTAATGGCGTAATTCATTTTTGAAAAACCTCATTGGGAGAATGTAGGCTTTTTTTTTTTTTTTGGTGGCAGCAGAGGAAGGGGGTAGTTTTAGCACCTCTTGTTGACTCCTGAGATGATTTGTAGCTTTCTTCATTAAGTGGCTAGTGAGGCATCCATAAAATTTTCTGCAAAAAAGGGGACCCTGATGCACAGCTTGAGTAATCATTACAGTTCTCCGTCAAAACTAGTCAACGGCCACTTTCTTTGGGACTTTCTTCCTGAGTGCTGCTGCTTTCGGCCAATCCTGCTGTTACATTCACATTTTCCCCCCTGATTTTTGCTTTTCATTTTGGTGACCTCCTCCTATTCCCTATTAGGAACCCTAGGCACACGACAGGTGGATCGGAGCAGTGCATATATTTCTCCAACATCTAATTGGCTAACATTACGCTGGAAATGTCATTCTGATCCTACCTCATTGACATTGCAGAGAGCCTTGGCTCTGCTTCCACAGGAGGATGGCTTTCCTGGTTCCCAATTACAACAGTAACAGACGCATCGAGTTACATATACAGTATACCCCCGGGGATAAGCACTCGATACAGATCCACTCTGGGGTAAGTCTCCTGTCTGCTTACAGAATTTACATTATCTTGAGGCAAAGGAGAGATATTGTCTGTCATTTATATTTGCTGCTTGAAGCTTGGAAAAATATATTAATCCATTTGGTAGTTTTGGGGGGGTATTTTTTAAGATGTCTAATTAAAAAGTAGACGATACCCATACTACCTCTAATTTAAAAAGCAAACGCCTGAATGTCGATTGCATGCAAGGCACTGTGCTGGGCTCTTTAGACGTCTTTTCTCTGGTCCTGAGTCCACCTTACAAGATAGACGTTATTTTTTCATAATTTACAAATGAAGACATTGACTCTCAGGGAGGTTAAGTTATATGCTGCTAGTCACACAGCTTATAAATTATTGCAAATGGGACTGCAGATTTGAGCTGTCTCACTTCCAACCCCCCCCCCTCATCTTTGAATTAAATGATTGATCATATCCATTGAAACTGCTTTAGATTTAACTATATATCTTTAACTATGTAACTTATGTAGACTTAAGCCCCAAGATCAACTCACCGGAATTTAGAGGCTTTTTAAAAAACATTTCCATGACACTCGTTATAAGAAAGTTGGGACCAGCCAAGAATGTCAGTTCTTCATGTAGGATTTGATTTTTTTTTTAATTCTTTTGACTTTTGTCAGTCTATTACAGTATGTCTGTCACAGACTAGGAGCTGTTACTAATTAAAGACTACACGCAATATCTCATTTCATTCACTTTCCTTCTGAATCCGATAATATTCTCTGTAACTATAAATTTTGGACTGAAGGCTAATGTTCCAGTAAGGAACCCTGAATAAACAGGAACACGTGCCTATTAGATTAGGGTTTGGAATAAATGGGATATCAGGACACCAAGGACAAATGGTCCCTGAAAATAGGATTAATTTCTACTGGGAAATTTGTCTTTATTTCCCTTGCCTGTGTGTAAAAACAGTAACCATGGAAGAGGGCTGTTTTTCGAATTATCACATCTTACAGAAAACTGGCTCTAATTTAAAAATAAACAAATACAAGAATTTTTCTCGTATACATTATTCTTTGATCAGTTGTTTTCTTGCTTCATATCCCCTATTTTTTTTTTTTCAGTTTATTTATTTTGAGAGAGAGAGTGTGAGCAGGGAAGGGGCAGAGAGAGAAGGAGAGAGAGAATCCCAAGCAGGCGTGGGGCTTGAACCCACCAACCCTCAGATCAGTTCATGATCCGAGCCCAAATCAAGAGTCAGTTGCTTAAGGGACTGAGCCACCCAGGCACTCCTCGCCCCATTTAAAAAAGTTCTATTTAAGTAATCTGTAGATCCTATGTGGGGCTCTAACTCAGGACCCCCAGACCAAGAGTTGCACACTCTTCAGACTGAAGTCCCCAGGCGCCCCTCCCCCCTTTTTGGTCTTTTTGCCTTTTCCTCCCTCCCTCCTTTCTTCCTTTATGTTTTTAACCGCCCCCCCCCAACCTACTGAAATCAATATACTTGATCAATATACTTTTCCTCTTTTAACCAGACATCTGTATGTAAGTGACAAAAAAAAAAAACAAAACCCAAAAAACAAAACCCAAACTCACCACAACAAAACCCCCCACAAAACCAGGGCTCCAGTCCCGGCCCAGCAAAGGCGTGTCATAGGCGCATGGGTTGATTTAAGCGAAAGCCACCCAACCGGTCCGTCCCGTAATCCGAACCCTGAGTCAGAGGACCAGGCGCCCGCTAGGCAAGCGAGCGCGGCTGGCTTCGCACGCGCGTGGGTCTGACATGCCATCGAACGACACAATTAGCCGCTGACACCAGGTGCTGCCCGCTTCCTGCCACGTTACACGTCTCGCATTTCATGTAATGGTGCTTGCGAAGCGCTCCCCCGTTTCCGTTAGCCAGCCCTGCCCTCTCCACTCCCCCATGCGTCCGTGCGGGTACAGGGGGGACCCCGGGAGCCCGCGGCTGGGCTGGCAAACGCCAGGCCACTAAGCGCCGCGGCCGCGCCCCGGTGGTGGCCCGGCGGCTTACAGCCTGCCTTTAGGCATAACGTATTCCAGATGCTGTCGACGAAGCCCATCGGGGCTGTGACTTCTCTTTTGTTTATGTTTAAAGAAGGGGCAAAGCCTCCCCGAAGAAGAAGCCCCAGCAACTTCAGCGCTGCGGGTGTCCCTTGGCTCCTGCTGCGTCCGGGGCACGCAAGGATTTTGGAGAGGCAGAGCCTCGGGTTTCCCCGCTTGGACGTAGCTGCACGCTTCCTGGGCTGCTTTGTGCATTCACGACCCCACTCGTCCTCATCCCCGCGATAAACACTACCTGCTCCATTGTTATGATTTTTGTTTCGTCCTGCAGTAATTATCCTTTTATATTTACATAAAGGGGCTGCCCTCCGAGTGGGCAGAAATGCTGACGAAGGGAGGGTTTCTGTGCGTTCTGCCCGGATTGCATTAGCTGCTAATTACCCGGGAGTGCCCCGGGTGCCTCTGGTCTTCCCAACTAAAGCGCGCGGTGTAATTTACATTTACATTGTGTTCTATCACATGCGGGTGGTGACACAGCCAAATGTATTTTGACATTATGTTTTAATTGTTCCCCCCCTCGCCAGTGGTACCTGCGGGGAGGGGAGCAGCAGGTGCGGCAAGGCCCCCTGGGATCGTGGATTCAGGCCCTCACCTGCCATCTTACTCCTGTTGCCACTGCGCGCATCATTTGGCTCCCTGAGTAATTACCAGCCTCCTTTCCATCCATCCACGGCGGTGATTTCAGTTTCTGGTGAGAAGTCAGTCCTGTTTGCTCAAGGCTAGTGAGGTGATTTACATTCATTTCTCCAGCAACTCTCTGAACGGAGCATGGTGTTCTCATTTCACCCAAGGGGAAAGTGGTACTCAGCGTTAGGATCCCAAACCACTCAAGATCATCTCCTTAGAGAGCGGGTGGGAGGCCTGAGGGTGAGACTCTTACACATTTGTGCTCACCTCCACACCCGAGGATTTGGGAATGCAAACTTGAAAAGCAAAGCGTCAGACGGATGGTTGTTGGGGGGTGGGGGGGTGGGTATTCACGTGCGCGGTACAGATGTGTCTTCGCTAATATCATTTGAAGGAACTGGTCCTCACCTATACCTCACACAGTGCGTGGGAAGTATTCCCACTCTGTCCTAGAGCGTCACTAGGTGGGTTCAGGCAGGGCAGGCCATCTGGATTAGAAACTCCCAAGTGGTATTTTGTCTGACAAAATATGTCCAGTTTTCAAAGGGGTTGTTATTCCACAGGCTGGATCATCCAAGAGCAGTGGTCTGAACTGGCTATTTTATTGGGTACTCCTGAGTCCTGTGAACTCTATGACATATTCTCAGAGACACGCTCACAGGGATCAATAAGAGATAGCACCTGTTTAGGGGGATAACTTCCCCTCGGAAGCACAGCTAGGTCTCCACTGCCCCAAGCAGTCAGCCGCACTCAAGGGAGCATCTGACAAGGATCTGAGCAAAATCTCAGATCGATTCTCCAAAGTTGGTGTGGTTCAATAAAAAGGATGGGCTTTTTCATAGTTGTTTCTGTTTTTGTTTTTGTTTTTGTTTCCTGTCGTCTTGACACGAAGCTGCCATATTTTGAGCAAACTCACGAGCTGAGGGTTGTAGTGGATGGACACCCATGGATTTGAAAGAAATCTGCCTTTCACTAGCTCCAAGGGTATAGGCAAGTTATTAACTTCAGTGAGGCTTAGTTTTCTCTTCTGGAAAGGGGCGATGATAAATATCTACCTTTTGGAAGTATGAGGACCAGATCAAATGGACATCTACTCATCTCTGGTACAGAACAGTGACTCAAGGTGGGGAACCTGCCTCTTCTCTTTCTTCTTTTTCCTGTTCTTTTTCCTTTTTTACCTGTTCGTCATCTCAGATTTTACCACCACATTGCGAAGAAAATGGAAACCCTCTGCTTTCTGCCTTGCTTGCACCCCTGACATTTCACTGGGCATCAACTACTGTCTATTCTGCCTTTGTAATGTCACTAATGCCCAAGACACCCCCACGGTCTACGTCATTTCTCATTTCTGGGTCCCGTCTCTTGACCTTCCAGCCATCTGTCCTAATGCCGCAAGAGTCATCCTTCTGAAATTCAGGCCGAGCCATGTCAGCCCATGTTATATCTTCAACACGAAGGCATTTCAATCCTCAAAAAAGGAAGAAGGCTGTTTTTTAATTAAAGTATAGTTAATACACAACATTACGTTGGTTTCAGGTGTACAATGTAGCGATTGGACAAGTCTGTACAAGGCTGTGGGCTCACCGCAAGAAGCCAGTTTTTTGTTGTTGTTTTGACTGATTTTTACTCAAGTGTATTTGACCATGGAACAAGGACTGACATTTCATGGGACACTATGGTTACAAGGACAGCAAATTGGGAATCATTCTTTAAAAAGCGCTATAAAGCCTCTCCTGGCTTTGCAGAAGCATTTCTCCATGTTCCATTATTGTTCAGTCAAGAGGAGCAGGTGCCCAGATCACTTGTCCACAGGTTCCTTTTCAGGCTAACCTTGAGCACGTATTCCATGCCAGGCACCGTGTGAAGCATTTTGCAGGCACAGACTCACTGAATCTTCCCCCAGACACTGTTTGGAAATAATGATTATTTTCTAGTGTGGAAAAGAGATTAGATACCTCTCCTAAGTTATGTCTTTGAAAGGGTCGGGCCGGGGTATAAACAGAAATTGGGTTGATGTCATTTTCAAGCAGGCAGACTTATTTTGGTGTTTTGTTTACACCCAGGGCCTGTTTTAAAAGTTTGGCACACACCATGGCGTTTGCCAACCCGAATGCCTTCCGAGGTACATCTGCCCTGGTGTCACCAGGGGAGTGCCTCTGCCTTTCATCGTATGTGGGGTTTGAGCTCACAAACTGTGAGATCATGACCGGAGCCAAAGTCAGACGCTTAACAGAGCGAGCCACCTAGCTGCCCCGTTGTCTGCTTTAGCTTAATAGCAAGATGTTGGGGTTGCAGTTCTGAATTTGGTAAGAAATAAAGTGAAAACCCATGGCCTACAGGTTGGGGGAAGAAGCCAAAACCTATTGGTGTGTGAGAACAGCTTGTTCAGGACAATGCAGAACTCCACTCCATCCTGCTGCTTGGTGTCTCGGCTGTCCCCATCCCAGGGTACACACTGAGGGCCTCTCTCCTAGACACAGGACTGCTCATCATAGACGTCTCTTGTTTCTCTCTGACCAGGCTGAAAGTCGTGAGTTGTGTGATCTCCAGATCTATACAATGGGCTGCTCCAGTGACCTTGGCCTCCTCACTCTTTGCTAGGCCCTCTTGCCCTGGACCCTTGCCTTCAGCTGCTTCTTGTGCTTCTGCTCGTGCCTCTGAAATGCACCCCCCACCTCCCTCAAATAAGGCTCAAGTCTGGCCTTCCCTGTCAGGCCTATCCTAGCTGTATAAACACCACGCGCTGCCTTCCAGCTTCCTTACTACCGCCACAATGCTCTGTCTCCCATTCTTGACCTTACCCGTTGTTCATTCCAAAGCACTTATTAATTATTTAGCCTAATTAATTCATTACTTATTAACTGTTTAGCCTAATTTACCTGAGAATATGTTATTTTAAGAGCAGTTTTGAATATGAAATGTACGGACGATAGAGTTCCCGTATAGCTCCTTTCCCTCCCTCGCTTTCCCTATTAGTAATGTGTTGCACTAGTGCGGTATATTTGTTATAATTGATGAGTCAACGTCGATACATTATTATTAACTGATTTCAATGTTATTGACTCATTGACGTTAACTAATACCAACTAATTAATGTGATTAACTAATGTTGGTTATTAACTAATGATTATTAACTAATGTTCGTAGTTTGCACTAGAGTTGACTCTGTGTTCTACAGTTCCATGGGTTTTGACAAACGCGTCATGACATATGTCTACCATTGCATTAGCACTGAATAGTCTCCCTGCCCTAAAAATCTCTTGTGCTCCGCCCATTCACCCATCCCTCCCTGATATCAAACTCCTGGCCACCATTGATCTCATTACTGTCTTTTCCCAGAATGCCACATAGCTGGAATTCATATGGCATGTGACCTTGTTCCATTGGGTTCTTTCACTTGGCAACGTTCATTTAAGGTTCCTCCACGTCTTTCGTGTGACTTGATAGCTCATTTCTTCTCCTCACTGGATAACATTCCACTGTCTGGATCCATTTGCCTACTGAGGGACAACTTGGCTGCTTTCGAGTTTTGGCAATTATGAGTGTCTGTAACTGTTCACGGGTAGGTTTTCTAAGGGACGTGCGTTTTCAACGCATTTGCAAAAATATCTAGGAGCATTATGGCTGAATTGTACGGCCAGCGTATATTTGCCTTTGTGAGAAACTGCCAAACTGTCTTCCAAAATGACTGTCCTGTCTTACTTTTTTGACTTTCTCTACTTTAATTGTATGTCTCCTCAGCAGTTACGGAGTGCCCGGTTTTTTTTTTTACAGCCTCCGTAACCAAGCAGGTTGCCAAGCTAGGAGTTTTGCCAGTCTAAAAGGTGAGAAATTGTATTCCAGGGTAGTTTTAATTTACTTTACTTATTTTAGGAGTGAGTTTGGTGTGTTTTTATATATTTAAGAGTCGCTCGGTTTTCTATTTCTGTGAACTGGCAATTGACATCTCATGCCCATATTTCATTCGGGTTCTCGGTCTTTTTGGTCTCTATTTCAACACGGCCAGATATACTAAGGATGTAAATCTTTCATCAGTGGTATCAATCGCAAATATTTCCTCAAGTTTGACATTTGCCTTTTTACTTTACTCTCAGTGTTTTTCTTTCACGTTGTGAAGGTTTTCTTTAGCATAGACAATTTTACAATTCTTTCCCTTATATATGTACTAATTTTGAGTCACAGAAAATTTTCTCCTTGCAAGATTATGGAAGAATTTCTCCACTTCTTTTTAAAATCTCTGATCCATTTGGAATGTATCGTGCTGTAAAGTGTGAAAACAGATCGAATTTTAGCGTATTCCATATGGTGATCCATGATCCTAACGTCATTTATTACAAAGTCTACTTTTGCCCACTGATTTTTGAGATGTCACTTTTATATATGCCAAATTCCCATTTGGACTCATTCTGCATTTTATATTTTATTCTATTCATCTGTTAATTTATGCATGCACCAAAAACACTGTTTCCTTTACAGATAATTTATAATATTTCAGTGTGTGGTAAAAACATGTTCCCTTTGCAGAAGAAAAAAAAATTTTTTCAACTTTTGAGATACAATTTATGTGCAATAAAATTCACCCGCTTAAACTGACAATGCACTGCATTTTGACAAAAATATCAAACTGTGAAAACCACTGCTACAATCATGATGCCACTAATTTCCAACACAAGCAGTTTCTTGTTGTACCTTTGCAGTCAATTCTTCCCTCCATCCCTGGGAAACCGGTGATCCGCTTTTTTGTCAATGTAGACAGTTTGCATTTTTAAAAATAATTTAATGTATATGGAAACATGCTGTATGTACACTCTTATATCTCATTTCTCTTACTCAGCATAATTGTTTTAAGATGCATGATGTGTGTCAGTCGTTTGTTTGTTTTTTTATTTTAAGTAGAATTTCATATTATGCATAAGCTATATTTTCTTTGTTCACCTGTTGACGGTGGACATCTGTGTTACTTCTAGTCTCCTTGGTTCCTCAAAGTAACGCTGCTGTGGATGTTTCTATGCATTTGTATGGACATACACTTTCACTTTTGTTAGATAAAGATTTAGGAGTAAAAGTAATTTCTTAGATAAATGCTCAGAAATTGGTGTATGTTGAAGTTTTTAAGAAACTGCAAAGAATATTCCAAAGTAACGGTACCATTTGACATTCCGACAGAGCCTCGCTGTTCCATAGCTTCATCAACACTTGGTGTCGGCAGTCTTTGTTTTTGTTTTTAGTTTGTTTTTATTTATTTGGAGGGAGACAGCTGGAGAGCAAGCGGGGAAGGGGCAGAGAGAGAGGGAGACAGAATCCCAAGCAGGCTCTGCGCTCTCAGCACAGAGCCCGATGCGGGGCTTGAACCCACAAACCAAGAGATCATGACTTGAGCCGAAATTGAGTCGGATGCCTGACTGACTGAACTACCCAGGTGCCCCTTGGCAGTCTTTTTAATTTGGACTTTCATAATGGATATGTATTGCTATCTTTTGGTGATGCATCTACTTTGGTGAAGAGTCTGTCCAAATTTTGCTTGTTTAAAAGTTGTGTTTCTACTCTCAAAATAAACAAACCTTTTTAAAAAAAATTAAAAAAGTAAAAGTTGTGTTTCTTTTTAATATTATTGAGCTTTATGTGTTCTTTGTATATTCTGGGTAGAAGTTCTTCATCGCCTACATGGATTACAAACATTTTTCCACCATTCTGGGTCTTGTTTTTATTTCCTTAAAGAAACACGAGTAGTTTTTATTTCAAAATAGTCACATATACTGTTTTTTAATGATTTTTGTGTTAGGAGATCTTTGCCTACCTCAAAGTTGCAAAAAGTTCCCCTTCCTTTTACTCTTTTACCTTTGACATGTAATGTCAAAGAAAATAACCATACCAAACTGAATACACCCTTATTCTTACATCACACAACTCAGCGTTTCCTGAAAATGGACCATGTTGTGCGATGTGAGGGTAAAGGTCACTTTCCTTCCCCTACAGAGTGTCAGTGTGATTTGTTGTGAAGAGTTCTCATTCCCTATTGTCAAGTATCAATTGGCTACAAACATGTGTCTTTTTCTAAACTGTTTATTCTGTTCTATTTACTTGACTGTTTTTTCAGCAAAACCACAACAGTCTTGAAATCAGATAGTGTAAATTTTACATCTTGGTTTTTATTTATCTGTTTGTTTATTTATTTTGAGTGACAGAGAGAGAGAGAGAGAGGGAGGGGAAGAGAGAGAGAGGGAGGGAGGGAGGGGAGGAGAGAGAGAGGGAGAGACAGAGAATCCGATGCAGGCTCTGTGTTATCAGCCCAGAGCCAGACACGGGGCTCTATCCCACAAACTGTGAGATCATGACCTGAGCCAAAATCAAGAGTCAGATGCTCAACCGACTGAGCCACTCAGGTGCCCTGATCATCCTTTTAAAAATACAACTCTTTTAGCTGGTTTGAGTGCCTATATAAATTTTAGAACTAGCTTGTCAACGTTTGAACTTTTTTTTTTTTCAGAGAAAGGTAAATCTAGTAGAGTTTGATTAAGAGTAGATTGACTATTTAGACCATGTTGGAGGAAAACCCTGAGCTTTTTAATTAAGGAAAATAATATATCTCTGCATTCAGTTGGTTCCTTTTTAATATTCCCTCAGCGACATTTTACAGTTTTCAGTGTAAATGTTTACATGTCTCTTTTTAATTTTTCTAAATATTTTACTTTTTTTAACTTCAATTTATTTATACTAACAAAACACAACAAAAACAGTTCACCAATTTCTTTCACCCCTACTCCCCATGTTTGGGAACTATCAATTTTTTTTTCTTTATCTATGAGCGTAAGTTTTAGACTCACATATAAGAGAAATCATATGTTAGTTGTCTTTCTCTGACTTATTTCACTGGGCATAAAACCCTTGAGATCTACACATATTTTCACAAAAGCTTTATGGCTGTGTAATTTCCTCTGTGTAGCCTTTCATGAAGATCACGTCAAAGCAAAGAAGGAAGCCCCTGCCCCTCCCAAAGCTGAAGTCAAAGTAAAGGCTTTGAAGGCCAGGGAAATGGTGCTGAGAGGCATTCACAGCCACAAAAAAAAAAATTAGATCTGCACATCACCTACATTCTCATGGCCCAAGACACTGCATCTCTAAAGCCAGCCCAAATACTCTCAATAGAGTGCCCCCAGGAGAAAGAAGTTTAACCACTATGCCTTCACCAAGTTGCCGCTGACTACTGAGTCAGCCTCGAAGAAGACAGAACATGACAACACACTTGTGTTCGTTACGGATGTGAAGGCCAACAGGCACCAGATCAAACAGGCTGTGAAGAAGCTCTATGACATTGATGTGACCAAGGTCAACAGCCGGGTCAGGTCCGATGGAGAAAAGAATGTATATTTTGGCTGGCTCCTGACTATAATGCTTTGGATGTTGCCACCAAAATTGGGATGATCTAAACTGAGTTCAGTTCATTCAAAATTGGGATGATCTAAACTGAGTTCAGTTCATTCAAAATTGGGATGATCTAAACTGAGTTCAGTTCATTCAAAATTGGGATGATCTAAACTGAGCTCAGTTCATTCAAAATTGGGATGATCTAAACTGAGTTCAGTTCATTCAAAATTGGGATGATCTAAACTGGCTACATCTAAATATAAATTTATCACCATAAAAAATATTCCGTTGTGTGCATATGTGTGTTTCTATATGTATAAATCATAGGTTATAGTATACATATTATAATACACACATGTATATACACCCATCCAAATACTCAAATATATAAACACACACATATACAAATATATAAACACACACACATACATATGCACACATGCATATCTCCATATATACACAAACGTAAATGTACAAATTCTCAAACATATATGCCACATTTTCTGTATTCATCCATCAACGGACACTAGGTTGTTTCCGTATTTTGGCTATTGTAAATAATGCCGCAGTGAATATGAGAGTGCAGATATCTTTTCAAATCAGTGTCTTCATTTTCTTTGAATAAATATCCAGTAGTGGAATTGCTGGATCAGATGGCAGTTCTGTCTCTGGTTCTTTGAGGCAACGCTATGCTGTTTTCCATAGTGGATGCACCAATTGACATTCCCAGAAACAGTGCGTGAGGGTTCCTTTCTCTCCACATCCTTGCCAACACTTGTCATGTCTAGCCTTTTTGATAATAGCTGTTCTAACAGATGTGAGGTGAGATCACATTGTAAATTTGATTTGCATTTCCATGATTATTAATGAAGTGGAGCATCTTTTCATGTGCCTATTGGCCATCTGTATGCCTTCTTTAGAAAAATGTCTATTCAGTTCTTCTGCCCATTTTCTTCATTGAATTTTTTTTTTTTTTTTTTGCTGTTCAAATACGAGGTTTTTATATATTTTGGATATTAGCCCCTTATCAGATATATGATTTGCTAATATTCTCTTTTTCAGTAGGTTGCCTTTTCATTTCATTGATGGTTCTCTTTGCTGTGCCGAGTCTTTTCAGTTTGATGTAGTTCCTTTGTCTATTTTTGCTTTTCTTGCTTTCGCTTTTGGTGTCAGATTAAAAAATCAGCACCGAGACCAATGTCAGTAAACTTAATGCCTATGTGTTCTTCTAGGAGTTTTATGCTTTCAGGTCTTACATTCAAGCCTTTAATCTATTTTGAGTTACTTTTTGTGTATGATGTAATTTAATGACGTACTTTTATTTTTTTGCATGTGATTATCCAATTTTCCCAACACCATTCATTGAAGGAAATGTCCATTCCCCATTTTATTTCTTAGCTCCTTTGTCATAAATTAATTGGCCATACATGGGTGGGTTTATTTCTGGACTTTCTATTCCGTTCATTAGTCTATGTGTCTGTTTTTATGCCAATAGCATACTGTTTCAATTACTATAGCTTCGTAATAGAATTTGAAATCAAAGATTGGGATGCATTCACTGTGCTTTTCTTTCTCAAGAATTTTTTTGCCTCTTTAGGGTCTCTTATGGTTCCACACAAATTTTAGGATTTTTTTGTCCTATTTCTGTAAAAAATGCCGTTGGAATTTTGACAAGGATTGCATGGAATTTGTATGTTGCTTTAGCTAGTATGAACATTTTAACAAATTTAATTCTTCCAAACTATGAGCATGGAATGATTCTTCATTTGTTTGTGTATCTTTCAATTTCTTTCGTTAATGTCTTGTAGTTTTAACACATGCGTCTTCTACTTGGTTACATTAATTCCTAAGTATTTCATTTTATTTTTTGATACAATTGCAAAAGGGATTGTTTTCTTAATTACTCTTTCTGATAATTTATCATTAGTGTATAGAAATGCAGTAGATTTTTTGTGCATTGATTTTTTTATCCCACAACTTTACTAAATTTGTTTATTAGTTCTTGCAGTTTTTTTGATGGGGTCTTTAGGGTTTTCCCTAATATAATGCAAGATAATCTGAAAATAATGAGTTTTATTTCTTCCTTTTTAATTTGGAGTCTTTTATTTCTTTTTCTTGTCCAATTGCTGCAGCTAGGACTTCTAATACTATGTTGAAAAGAAGTAGTGACAATGGATATCCTTGTCTTTTTCTAACATAAGATGAAAACTTTTCAGCTTTTCACCATTGAGTATGATTTTAGGTCTGGGCTTTTTATATATGCCTTTTATGTATTTATTTTAATTTATTTATTTTTAAAATGTTTATTTATTTTGAGAGAAATAGAGAATACAAGTGGAGGAGGGGCAGAGAGAGAGAATCCCAAGCAGGTTCCATGCTGTCAGAGTAGAGCCTGATGGGGGGCTAGATCTCATGAACCATGAAATCATGAACTGAGCCGAAATCAAGACTCAGATGCTTAACCCACTGAGCCATCCAGGCACCCCTCATATATGGCTTTTATTATGTTGACATATGTCCTCTCTGTACCCACTTTGTTCAGAGTTATCATAGATGGATGCTGATTTTTTTCAAATGCTTTTTCTTCATCTATTGATATGATCATGTGATTTTTATCCTTCATTTTGTTAATGTGGCATATCACATTAACTGATTTGTGGATGTTGAACCATCCCTGAATCCCTGTAATAAATTTCATTCGCTCATGATATATGATTCTTTTAATGTTTTGTTGAATTCGGTTTGCTAATATTTTGTTGAACATTTTTATATCTTTCTTCATCAGGGATATCGCCTTATAATTTTCCTTTTCTGTGGCATCATTGTCTACCTTTGGTATCAGGGTAATGCTAGACTTGTAAAGGGCATTTGGAAGTATTACCCTCTCTTGTTTTTTAATGAATTTGAGAAGGTTTGGTATTAATTCCTCTTTGAATGTTTGGTAGAATTCACCAGTGATAATTTGCGGTCATGGACTTTTACTTGTTGTGAGGTTTTTGATTGCTGATTCAACCTCCTTATTAGTAATTGGTTTATTCAGATATTCTTTTTCATCCTAATTTAGTCTTGCTAGGTTGTATTTTTTTAGGAATTTATCCATTTCTTTTAGGTTATCTAATATGTTAGTGTATAATTGTTCACACCAGTCTTTTAAAATCCTTTGTATTCCTGTGGTATCAGTTGTAACCTCTCCTCTTTCATTTCTGATTTTATTCATTTGAGTGCTGTCCTTCCCCCTCCCCCCTGCCTTGGTGAGTCTAGGTAAATATTTGTCAACGTTGTTCGTCTCTTCAGAGAACCAGCTCCTAGTTTTATTAGTCTTTTCTATTGCCTTTTTAGTCTCTATTTCATTTTTTCTGCTCTAATCTTTGTTACTTTATTCCTCCTACTAACTTTGTGCTTCCCTCGTTCTTTTTCTAGTTCCTTTACATAAAGTTAGAGACTTCTGTTATTTCTTGAGGTAGACATTTGTTGCTATGAACTTCATTCTTAGAACTACTTTTTCTACATCCCATAAATTTTGGTATGTTACATTTCCATTTTCATTTGTCTCCAGGTATTTTCTGATTTCTCTTTGGGTTTCTTTTTTGACTCATTGATTGTTCAGGAGCCTGTTGTTTAATCCCCACTATCCATGAATTTTCATTTTGTATTTTATTATGCTACTGTAAGTGGTTTATTTCAGTTTTTAATTGGTTTTAGTGTGCAAAAATACATTTGATTTTTTTGTATTTACCATGAATCTGATGGATTTCTCAATGTATATTTTAGTTCTTTTTTTTTTAAAGTTTATTTATTTATTTTGAGAGAGAGAGAGAGGGCATGATATGAGTGGGGTAGGAACACAGAGAGAGAGGAAGAGAATCCTAAGCAAGTCTGTGCTGTCCGCGTAGAATCTGACACAGGGCTAAAACTCTTGTGTTGTGAGATCATGACCTGAGCCAAAATCAAGAGTCGGACACTCAACTAACTGAGCCACCCAGGTGTCCCCTTGATTTTAGTTCTAATAGTTGTTTTGTAAATTTCCTAGCATTTTTTAAAAATGTAAACAGTCATGCCATCTTTACATAGAGAGAGTTTTGGTTCTCCCTTTGTGGTCTTTGTACTTTTTATTTCTTCCTTTTACCTTTTACAGTAGTTAGGACCTTTAATATAAAGCTTAATAAAAATGGTCAGTGTGGGAATGCTTATTTTATTCTCCCCACTACATTAAAACATTAAATATTTCATCTTTAAACATGACATTATTATAAGTTGTTTGTAGATGATGTTTATCAGATTGAGGAATATGCTTTATATTATAATTTTATAAACTTTCTACTTTTAAAACACTTTTTAAATTTTATTATTATTTTTTTAATGTTTATTTGTTTTTGAGAGAGAGAGAGAGAGAGACGGAGCACAAGAGCGGGGAGGGGCACACAGAGAGGGAGACACAGAATCCGAAGCAGGCTCCAGGCTCTGAGCCATCAGCACAGAGCCCGATGCGGGGCTCGAACTCACAAACTGTGAGATCATGACCTGAGCCGAAGGCAGATGCTTAACCGACAGAGCCACCCAGGTGCCCCTGAACTTTTTTATTGTTAATTTGCGTTGAGTTCTGTGAAATGCTTTTTCTATATATATCAAGAGTATGTTTTTTTCTCTTATATTCTATAAATATGGCAAATTATGACAGTAATTGGAGGCTCAAATGTTTTATTCTAATAGACCAGCTTTATTATACCTACAGGATACTGGACAGTGGAAGTAGAAGATACGTGTTGGTAGGGGTCCAGGAATTTCGGGCACAGGCTGTTTGTCCTCACACTCCTGTGTTGCACCAAAGCACTTTGCTCGAGGGCTTGCACCACTGCTGGCTTATGTAAAGCACTTCTATAACAGGAAGCCCCAAAGTCTGCTCATGGTCACATATATTTGAGCTATGTGTCCAGCTTTAATATTTGAACTCCTACATTCCACCCCCCTACCCCCCGCCCTGCCCCGCAACTCAGCTAAGCTCCACTGAAACCTGGTCCAATTTATAAATCTAATTATTAATAAACAATGTTGTCAAGCTGAGAAAGTCTTCTCTGAAACACCTCGTGTACAGATAGTTACAGAACATCCTTGATATTTAATTAATAGATTCTGTAGCACTGGATTAGAATCAGCAGCTCTAGAGATAAATCTGTGGTCAATCCAGACTAACTGAAATTACCCAGTGCTATGTTGTTACGTTAATTAATTCTTGATTGTGAAAACAATCTGGCATACCTGGATAAATCCTATTTTTATCCATCTTATATGTAATTTTGGATTCAGTTGGTAATAGTTTGTTACAATTTTTTTTATGTGTGATCATGAGTGATTTTATTCATTTTGATAATGCACTTGCCAGATTTTAGCATTAGAGATATGCTGTCCTTATAAAAAAAATTGGAAAGTCTTCCCTTTTCATTTGTTTTCTGAAAGCTTTCATGTAATTAATACTGGTCATATCTACCTTGATTGTTTGATAGAATTCACCATGAAAACATATGAGCCAGAAGTTTTCTTGGTAGGAAAGTTTTGATAGCAAGTTTATTTTATCAAATAACTTGTCAACTTTTCAGTTTCATCTTGTGTCATTTTCCTTATTGTATCTTTCAATGAATTTGTCCATTTCATGTAAATTATAAAGTTTGTATGGGTGATATGGTCATTATATTATTATTATTATTTTTTTAATTTTTTTTTCAACGTTTATTTATTTTTGGGACAGAGAGACAGAGCATGAACGGGGGAGGGGCAGAGAGAGAGGGAGACACAGAATCGGAAACAGGCTCCAGGCTCTGAGCCATCAGCCCAGAGCCCGATGCGGGGCTCGAACTCACGGACCGCGAGATCGTGACCTGGCTGAAGTCGGACGCTTAACCGACTGCGCCACCCAGGCGCCCCTTATTATACCTCTAATGTCAGCTGGTTCTGTAGTAATAACTTTTCCTTCACTCTTAATATTGGTCATTGTTTTCTTTTTTTTTCCTTGCTCAATCTACTTGATGGTTTGTCAGTTTATTTACCCTTCGAAGAACTAATTTTTGCTTTTGTTAACTTATCAACACTAGGGATTCTTTATGCTATAGACTTCACGTAACGTCCATCAACAGAATAACATACCCCCATGATAATAATAAATATATAAATATATATATATTAAGCGTTATATTTAATCATTATACTGTATGAAATATATATATATACCATTAAAGTCATGCATTTTACAGATATAATGAGAAAAATATTGTCATTTATATTTAATCAATTATTTACCATTTGTGATTCTTACCATTTCTTCTGAAGATCTGAGTTTCACTCTTCCAACAATTTCTCTTCAATGTGGAGAAATTTATCTACCACTTATTACAGTGGGTGTGTGGCTTAGAAGTTCTTTTAATCATTTTTTTATTAAGAAATACTTTTTGAAGGATCGTTTCATTACATATAGAATCCTGGATTAGGTTTTTTTTTTTTCCTTTTGGCATCTTAACTGATTTTCTTGTTTCCAAACTCATTATTTTGCAGACGGGTGAGTCCACGTCATTGAAATTATTGTGCACCTGCCATAAAGTGTCACATTTCTCTGGCTGGCTGCTTTCAAGATTTTATCTTTGTTTTTGTTTGTCCGCCATTTGATACTGATGTGCCTTGGTATGCTTTTCACCATATTTGGCATCTTTGGAATTTACTGCGATTCTTGAGTCCGCGAATTTACACCACTCGCCCAAATTGAAAACCTTTGGCAATTGTTTCTTGAAATATCATTCTCCTGTTCCCTTTCTCCCTCATCTTTCCTTCTTCAACTCAACTTGCGTGCATTTTAGATAAATTAATCTTGATGTGTATGTATCTGAGGCACAGTTTATTACTTTAGAGCTTTTTCTCTTTCTTCAGATTGTATCATTTCTATTGATTTATCTTTGGGTCGATTGATTTTCTTCTCCATTATCTCCATTCTGCTATTAAGCGCATTCAGTGATTTTTACACTTCAGATATTACATCTTTCAGTCCTCTGATATCAATGTGGATCTTCTTCGTATTTTCTATTCCTCTGCCGAGTTTCCTAACTCTTCATTATTATGAGTATATTTTCCTTAATCTCATTGAGCATGGTAATAAGAACTGCTGTAAATTCTTTGACAATTCCCACATTTGGGTCATATCAAGATTGGCCTGTTTTTGGTCTTTTTCATCGAGAGGGGGTCATATATTCCTGGTACCTCAACTGTCAAATACATTTTTATTGTCTTCAGGACATTGTGAATATCCTGTTCTGGGGATTTATATATACATATAAAATTAAATACACACACATACACACGCACACACTCCTCACAAGAGTTTCATTGCTTTTGTTTTAGCATACAGTTATTGGTTAGACACAAAGGGTCTAAAGTTGATTTTTTTCTAGTGCTGATTTTTTCCTCATCTGCAACTACCAGCACCTCAGACCTCAGTCGATTATTTTAGTCCTAGCTGTGTGGTGGAGTGACCCCACACAGGTATCGTCCTGTGTTCCTTCTGAGGTCGAGGCAGAGTTCATACACATAGAACCTGGAGCTCTCCTCAGCCTTTGCTCTTTCCAAGACTCCCCCCTCACCTTACCACAGTTGTGGTGCCCTGGTTTCTGTCTTTTTGAGGTCAGAAATATGGTGGGTGCTTTTTCGGAGCTCTGTTGCCCTGCACCACACTGTGACAACGGTCTTTGTGACGGCCAAAGCCCCAAAGATGGAAAACTCATCCTGCGCTCTTCCCTCTTCCAAGTTTTAAATCTCTTCCCAAATATGCCTGCTGTTTGTTTTCTGCTTGTTTGTTTGTTTGTTTCACTCTCCAGAATCATCTGGTGGCTGCTTTTTTGTGCTTTCCCCAGACTGTATATTTTATCTATCTGGGAACTTATTCTGATATATAATGAATGCAGAGTCCTCTGGAAGGATTAAAAACAAACTTTTTGTGCCTTAAAAAAATAATTTATGTTCATTACTTATTAAAATAGAAAACACACTAAAAATAAATATAATTCGTGACTACAATAGCTCAAAATAACAACATTTACATTTCAACTCTCTCTATATGTATATATACATATATAATGTATGTATATCTATATACATAATACATGTATATATATGTGCATAATACATAAAACATGTTTTTAAAGAAATGTGGGATTTTATTATGTGTTTTCTCAACGTAAAATGTTTCGACTGTTCTTTATAGTCAATAAATATGTGCTATCATAATACACGTGATAATGCACTGATCTTTGACATACCATGTGTATTTTTTGCCAATTACAAATTACATGGAAGTAAATATTCTTCTTTGGGCAAACTAGTGAAGTTTAAAAGAGAAACTTTTCCAAAAGTACAAATGCGATCATGTGTTAATGGGTCACTAAAAGAATTGGGAAAAATAAACATCTACCAATTATATAAAAGGTTAATGTGCCTAGTCTTCTAATCACTTAATCAATACGAACATCCTGAAAGCCTATTAACTAGCCAAAAGAATGTGAACACAGATTAGTAAAAGCATATTGGTAACAAACACAATAATTAAGTATTCAATCTCAGAATAAAGAAATATGGATAAAAATAGATTTATTACCCCTATTCAATTGGCAATTGAAAGAAACATCCTCAGCATCAACGATGGGTATGCAAAATTTTTTTGTAAAGCGCTTTGGCAAAATGTGTTGAAAGTCTTATAATACTCAATCCTTTTTTTAAGTTTATTTATTTATTTTGAAAGAGAGAAGGTGCCAGCAGTGGAGGTGCAGAGAGAGTGAGGGAGAGAGAGAACCCTAAGCAGGCTCCGCACTGTCAGGGGAAAGCCCCACACAGGGTTCCATCCTTCAAACCCACGAGATCATTTCCCGAGGCAAAATCAAGAGCCGGTAGCTTCACTGGCTTAGCCACCCAGGGGCCCCATAATATTTATTCCCTTCGATCTATTAATTTCCCTTCCTGGAATCAACCTTACAAAAACAACCAAACGTATAGAACTGTTATGAAAAACACAATCTTTTACTTTTGTTAAATATGAAAACAATCTCAACAGAATAATTCAGAGACGTTGATCTAATTGACATTGAAATAAAATGCAGCCACTAATAAGAATGTTGACAAAATATCTTCAGTAATCTTTTAAAAAATGCTTGTATTTTAGGAAAGAGTGAACTAAGCAAAATACAATTTTTTATGTAAACACAGTGAAATAAACTATTTAGAAAAATAATCCATGTAGATACAACTGGATGAAAGTACACAAAAAGGAACTGTCTTTGAGCACTGGAATTAATAGTAATTTAAAAAATACTCACATTTTTTCTATAACAAGCATGTATTAGATTTGTAATTTGAAAGTAATTTTTAAGTTTTATGTGATGTTTTGTTTCATTAACTTGCCAGTAGACTTTTAAAGACCTAATTAATATATTCATGAAGTTAGCTCCTAGGAGCAGGATGAAATAAGGATGTTTGTTTAATCGCGTCTTATCCACACTCTTCTAGATACCTTAGACAATAAAGCAAGAAAGGAGAAAAGAAAAAAAAAAGATGATATTTACATACTAAGAAGAAAAATCTTTGCAGATTATCTGATGTCTACTTGGGAAATGGAACCATATTTAATACAATAACAGAAAAAAAGATTCAAAAACCATTCACATCATTGTATATTTGTCCAAACCAAATAGAATGTACACCAAAAGCAAACCCTAATGTAAACTACAGACTCTGGGTGATTGTGACCTGTCAGTGTAGGTTCAGTAATTGTGACAAATGTACATCTCTGGTGGGACTAGAGATAGTGGGGGAGGCCACGCATGTTTGGGGATGGAAGTTGCATGGGAAATCCCTGTACCTTTGTCTCAATTTGGCTGTGAACCTAAAATTGCTCCAAAAATGTAAAGTCTTAAAAAAAAATAAAGGAACAGACTTCAGTGGGGGAGCTGTGGGCTCAGTTGGTGAAACATCTGATATAGGCTCAGGTCACGGTCTCAGAGTTTGTGGGTTCGAGCCCCGCGTTGGGCTCTGTGCTGACAGCTCGGAACCTGGAGCCTGCTTCGGATTCTGTGTCTCCCTCTCTGTCTGCCCCTCCCCTGCTCACACTCTGTCTCTCTGTCTCTCTCTCAAAAATAAACATTAAAAAAAAAGTGACGAGACTTTGGTAGTTCTGTACACATTAAACACACCAGTACTCTATATAGTAGCAATGGCCAGGAAGGAAATGTAGTTCATAATAAAAACATGTTAATAATAAAAACAATAAAGTATCTATAAATAAAACATGTTCAAGATCGAGCTGTGAAAATGATGTTAACAATTTACGAAATAGCTGAAAAATGGATATATCTTCCATTTTTGAGATAGAAAAACTAACAGTAATAATAATAGCAAAACTATTTGGCATTATTATGTGCTGATGTATAGTAACTCATTTTTTTCTCATAATATTTGCATGATGCTTGTAGCATTAATTTTACCATTTTATACCTATGGAAACTGAGGGAGAGAGAGAGAGAGAAACCAGCATTATGAAAGTCATTCACCTGTAACGTTTAGGCTTTTTAATTCGGCTCTCAGTAGAAAATTTTATAGAATTTTGGCTCTAAAATGTATCTTAAATAAAAATGATACAAATACGTATAGGCCTATTGTGAAGCAAAATGAACATCAATACAAAGTTATATATATAATTATATATTAAAATATATATTAAACTATATGTTGAACTATATATCATATATAATTTATATGTTATATATTAACTATATGTAGTTGTGTGTATATAGTTAATGAAACAGGTGATATTAGAATATAAAAAAATTTTCTCAATGGAAGAGAATAGGAAATTTAGTTTATGATGTAATTTCAAATAAGTAAGGAAGTATGGACTATTCAAAATTGATGTTGTGACAGTTTATATTTCTATGAAATAAGAAACATCAGACTCACACCACAAAATGTATGCCAAAAAATTCACACAGATAAAAGAACTGAACCTGACAAATTGTAGGGTTAGAATAAAATAGTTCTCTATTTTAATGTTAAGAAAGATCTTTCTAAGCAGAATATAAAACCTAGAATCCTCCTCCCGTGTAAGACTTCCAGCTTTGTGGGACCCCTAGATGGCTCAACTGGTTAAGCGACCAACTCTTGATTTCAGTTCAGATTATGATCTCATGGTTCGTGGGTTTGGGCCCCATGTCAGGCTCTGCACTGACAGTGCAGGGCCTGCTTGGAATTCTCTTTTTCCCTTCCCTGTTCTCTCTCTCTCAAAAAACAAACAAACAAAACTTCCAGCTTTGATTAAATACAGAAAAACTATTAAATACAGAAAAACTTCATGAAAAAGATACTTGAAGTTCAAAATCAAGCAAGTAATGGGGAAAATATATTTGGCATCTCTTAATTTGATAATATATCCTAAATATGTAAAAGTTTCCCACCAATCAGTAAGAAAAAGACACACATACATTCAAACACACACACACACACACACACACACACACACACTAGAAAAGAATGGAAGGGAATAAAAAGCAATTCTCAGAAGAGTTGACCATGTTGTGGTGAAACCGTGGTTGAATTATAACTAAATTTGAGACAATTTCACATTATCTATCTACTTTATGAAACTATGTACTGTTGGGCAAAGTAATTCTACTTCAAAGAAATTGTCCTATGGGGCGCCTGGGTGGCTCAGTCAGTTGGGCATCCGACTTTGGCTCAGGTTATGATCTCACGGTATCGTGAGTTTGAGCCCCGTGTCGGGCTCTGTGCTGACAGCTCAGAGCCTGGAGCCTGCTTTGGATTCTGTGTCTCCCTCTCTCTGCCCTTTCCCAACTCGCACTCCGTCTCTCTCTCTCTCTCAAAATAAATAAATAAATAAATACCACCCCCCCAAAAAAAAAACCACACAAAGAAATTTGTCCTAGATGGCAATTATAGTTTTGTTTGTAATAGAATTTATAGACACTCTAAAAAAACAATCAATAACAGAATTCTTCAATAAATAATGATACATCATCAGATGTTTTGGGGAGATTTAGGGAAGATGGCGGCGTAGGAGGACGCTGGGCTCACCGCGCGTCCTGCTGATCACTTAGATTCCACCTACACCTGCCTAAATAACCCAGAAAACCGCCAGAGGATTAGCAGAACAGAGTCACCGGACCCAAGTGCAGACGAGAGGCCCACGGAAGAGGGTAGGAAGGGCGGCGAGGCGGTGCGCGCTCCACGGACTGGCGGGAGGGAGCCGGGGCGGAGGGGCGGCTCGCCGGCCAAGCAGAGCCCCCGAGTCCGGCTTGCAAAAGCGGAGGGGCCTGACGGACTGTGTTCCGACAGCAAGCGCGACTTAGCGTCTGGGAGGTCATAAGTTAACAGCTCTGCTCAGAAAGCGGGAAGGCTGGAGGACAAAGGGAGGGTGAGCTGCGGAGCCCCCGGACGACAGAGCTCAGTTTGGCGGGGAACAAAGGCGCTCTCCAGCGCCATCTCCCCCGCCCATCCCCCAGCCAAAATCCCAAAGGGAACCGGCTCCGGCCAGGGAAATTGCTCGCTCCGCGCGAACACCCAACTCTGTGCTTCTGCGGAGCCAAACCTCCGGCAGCGATCTGACTCCCTCCGGCTGCACAGGGCCCCTCCTGAAGTGGATCACCTAAGGAGAAGCGAGCTAAGCCTGCCCCCCCTGCCGCCGTGCACCTTGCCTTCCCACCCCAGCTAATACGCCAGATCCCCAGCATCACAAGCCTGGCAGTGTGCAAGTAGCCCAGACGGGCCACGCCACCCCACAGTGAATCCCGCCCCTAGGAGAGGGGAAGAGAAGGCACACACCAGTCTGACTGTGGCCCCAGCGGTGGGCTGGGGGCAGACATCAGGTCGGACTGCGGCCCCGCCCACCAACTCCAGTTATACACCACAGCACAGGGGAAGTGCCCTGCAGGCCCTCACCACACCAGGGACTATCCAAAATGACCAAGCGGAAGAATTCCCCCCAGAAGAATCTCCAGGAAATAACAACAGCTAATGAGCTGATCAAAAAGGATTTAAATAATATAACAGAAAGTGAATTTAGAATAATAGTCATAAAATTAATCGCTGGGCTGGAAAACAGCATACAGGACAGCAGAGAATCTCTTGCTACAGACATCAGGGGACTAATGAACAGGCACGAGGAGCTGAAAAACGCTTTAAAGGAAATGGAAAACAAAATGCAAACCGCCACAGCTCGGATGGAAGAGGCAGAGGAGAGAATAGGTGAACTAGAAGATAAAGTTATGGAAAAAGAGGAAGCTGAGAAAAAGAGAGATAAAAAAATCCAGGAGTATGAGGGGAAAATTAGAGAACTAAGTGATACACTAAAAAGAAATAATTTACGCATAATTGGTATCCCAGAGGAGGAAGAGAGAGGGAAAGGTGCTGAAGGGGTACTTGAAGAAATCATAGCTGAGAACTTCCCTGAACTGGGGAAGGAAAAAGGCATTGAAATCCAAGAGGCACAGAGAACTCCCTTCAGACGTAACTTGAATCGATCTTCTGCACGACATATCATAGTGAAACTGGCAAAATACAAGGATAAAGAGAAAATTCTGAAAGCAGCAAGGGGTAAACGTGCCCTCACATATAAAGGGAGACCTATAAGACTCGTGACTGATCTCTCTTTTGAAACTTGGCAGGCCAGAAAGAATTGGCACGAGATTTTCAGGGTGCTAGACAGCAAAAATATGCAGCCAAGAATCCTTTATCCAGCAAGTCTGTCATTTAGAATAGAAGGAGAGATAAAGGTCTTCCCAAACAAACAAAAACTGAAGGAATTTGTCACCACTAAACCAGCCCTACAAGAGATCCTAAGGGGGACCCTGTGAGACAAAGTACCAGAGACATCACTACAAGCATAAAACATACAGACATCACAATGACTCTAAACCCGTATCTTTCTATAATAACACTGAATGTAAATGGATTAAATGCGCCAACCAAAAGACATAGGGTATCAGAATGGATAAAAAAACAAGACCCATCTATTTGCTGTCTACAAGAGACTCATTTTAGACCTGAGGACACCTTTAGATTGAGAGTGAGGGGATGGAGAACTATTTATCATGCTACTGGAAGCCAGAAGAAAGCTGGAGTAGCCATACTTATATCAGACAAACTAGACTTTAAATTAAAGGCTGTAACAAGAGATGAAGAAGGACATTATATAATAGTTACAGGGTCTATCCATCAGGAAGAGCTAACAATTATAAATGTCTATGCGCCGAATACCGGAGCCCCCAAATATATAAAACAATTACTCATAAACATAAGCAACCTTATTGATAAGAATGTGGTAATTGCTGGGGACTTTAACACCCCACTTACAGAAATGGATAGATCATCTAGACACACGGTCAATAAAGAAACAAGGGCCCTGAATGAGACACTGGATCAGATGGACTTGACAGATATATTTAGAACTCTGCATCCCAAAGCAACAGAATATACTTTCTTCTCGAGTGCACATGGAACATTCTCCAAGATAGATCATATACTGGGTCACAAATCAGCCCTTCATAAGTTTACAAGAATTGAAATTATACCATGCATACTTTCAGACCACAATGCTATGAAGCTTGAAGTCAACCACAGGAAAAAGTCTGGAAAACCTCCAAAAGCATGGAGGTTAAAGAACACCCTACTCACGAATGAGTGGGTCAACCAGGCAATTAGAGAAGAAATCAAAAAATATATGGAAACAAACGAAAATGAAAATACAACAATCCAAACGCTTTGGGACGCAGCGAAGGCAGTCCTGAGAGGAAAATACATCGCAATCCAGGCCTATCTCAAGAAACAAGAAAAATCCCAAATACAAAATCTAACAGCACACCTAAAGGAAATAGAAGCAGAACAGCAAAGGCAGCCTAAACCCAGCAGAAGAAGAGAAATAATAAAGATCAGAGCAGAAATAAACAATATAGAATCTAAAAAAACTGTAGAGCAGATCAACGAAACCAAGAGTTGGTTTTTTGAAAAAATAAACAAAATTGACAAACCTCTAGCCAGGCTTCTCAAAAAGAAAAGGGAGATGACCCAAATAGATAAAATCATGAATGAAAATGGAATTATTACAACCAATCCCTCAGAGATACAAACAATTATCAGGGAATACTATGAAAAATTATATGCCAACAAATTGGACAACCTGGAAGAAATGGACAAATTCCTGAACACCCACACTCTTCCAAAACTCAATCAGGAGGAAATAGAAAGCTTGAACAGACCCATAACCAGCGAAGAAATTGAATCGGTTATCAAAAATCTCCCAACAAATAAGAGTCCAGGACCAGATGGCTTCCCAGGGGAGTTCTACCAGACGTTTAAAGCAGAGATAATACCTATCCTTCTCAAGCTATTCCAAGAAATAGAAAGGGAAGGAAAACTTCCAGACACATTCTATGAAGCCAGTATTACTTTGATTCCTAAACCAGACAGAGACCCAGTAAAAAAAGAGAACTACAGGCCAATATCCCTGATGAATATGGATGCCAAAATTCTCAATAAGATACTAGCAAATCGAATTCAACAGCATATAAAAAGAATTATTCACCATGATCAAGTGGGATTCATTCCTGGGATGCAGGGCTGGTTCAACATTCGCAAATCAATCAACGTGATACATCACATTAACAAAAAAAAAGAGAAGAACCATATGATCCTGTCAATCGATGCAGAAAAGGCCTTTGATAAAATCCAGCACCCTTTCTTAATAAAAACCCTTGAGAAAGTCGGGATAGAAGGAACATACTTAAAGATCATAAAAGCCATTTATGAAAAGCCCACAGCTAACATCATCCTCAACGGGGAAAAACTGAGAGCTTTTTCCCTGAGATCAGGAACACGACAGGGATGCCCACTCTCACCGTTGTTATTTAACATAGTGCTGGAAGTTCTAGCATCAGCAATCAGACAACAAAAGGAAATCAAAGGCATCAAAATTGGCAAAGATGAAGTCAAGCTTTCGCTTTTTGCAGATGACATGATATTATACATGGAAAATCCGATAGACTCCACCAAAAGTCTGCTAGAACTGATACATGAATTCAGCAAAGTTGCAGGATACAAAATCAATGTACAGAAATCAGTTGCATTCTTATACACTAACAATGAAGCAACAGAAAGACAAATAAAGAAACTGATCCCATTCACAATTGCACCAAAAAGCATAAAATACCTAGGAATAAATCTAACCAAAGATGTAAAGGATCTGTATGCTGAAAATTATAGAAAGCTTATGAAGGTAATTGAAGAAGATTTAAAGAAATGGAAAGACATTCCCTGCTCATGGATTGGAAAAATAAATATTGTCAAAATGTCAATACTACCCAAAGCTATCTACACATTCAATGCAATCCCAATCAAAATTGCACCAGCATTCTTCTCGAAACTAGAACAAGCAATCCTAAAATTCATATGGAACCACAAAAGGCCCCGAATAGCCAAAGGAATTTTGAAGAAGAAGACCAAAGCAGGAGGCATCACAATCCCAGACTTCAGTCTCTACTACAAAGCTGTCATCATCAAGACAGCATGGTATTGGCACAAAAACAGACACACAGACCAATGGAATAGAATAGAAACCCCAGAACTAGACCCACAAACATATGGCCAACTCATCTTTGACAAAGCAGGAAAGAACATCCAATGGAAAAAAGACAGCCTCTTTAACAAATGGTGCTGGGAGAACTGGACAGCAACATGCAGAAGGTTGAAACTAGACCACTTTCTCACACCATTTACAAAAATAAACTCAAAATGGATAAAGGACCTAAATGTGAGACAGGAAACCATCAGAACCTTAGAGGAGAAAGCAGGAAAAGACCTCTCTGACCTCAGCCGTAGCAATCTCTTACTCGACACATCCCCAAAGGCAAGGGAATTAAAAGCAAAAGTGAATTACTGGGACCTTATGAAGATAAAAAGCTTCTGCACAGCAAAGGAAACAACCAACAAAACTAAAAGACAACCAATGGAATGGGAAAAGATATTTGCAAATGACATATCGGACAAAGGGCTAGTATCTAAAATCTATAAAGAGCTCACCAAACTCCACACCCGAAAAACAAATAACCCAGTGAAGAAATGGGCAGAAAACATGAATAGACACTTCTCTAAAGAAGACATCCAGATGGCCAACAGGCACATGAAAAGATGTTCAGCGTCGCTCCTTATCAGGGAAATACAAATCAAAACCACACTCAGGTATCACCTCACGCCAGTCAGAGTGGCCAAAATGAACAAATCAGGAGACTATAGATGCTGGAGAGGATGTGGAGAAACGGGAACCCTCTTGCACTGTTGGTGGGAATGCAAATTGGTGCAGCCGCTCTGGAAAACAGTGTGGAGGTTCCTCAGAAAATTAAAAATAGACCTACCCTATGACCCAGCAATAGCACTGCTAGGAATCTACCCAAGGGATACAGGAGTACTGATGCATAGGGGCACTTGTACCCCAATGTTCATAGCAGCACTCTCAACAATAGCCAAATTATGGAAAGAGCCTAAATGTCCATCAACTGATGAATGGATAAAGAAATTGTGGTTTATATACACAATGGAATACTACGTGGCAATGAGAAAAAATGAAATATGGCCTTTTGTAGCAACGTGGATGGAACTGGAGAGTGTGATGCTAAGTGAAATAAGCCATACAGAGAAAGACAGATACCATATGGTTTCACTCTTATGTGGATCCTGAGAAACTCAACAGGAACCCATGGGGGAGGGGAAGGGAGAAAAAAAAAAAAAAGAGGTTAGAGTGGGAGAGAGCCAAAGCATAAGAGACTGTTAAAAACTGAGAACAAACTGAGGGTTGATGGGGGGTGGGAGGGAGGGGCGGGTGGGTGAGGGGTATTGAGGAGGGCACCTTTTGGGATGAGCACTGGGTGTTGTATGGAAACCAATTTGTCAATAAACTTCATAAAAAAAAAAAAAAAAAAAAAAAAAAAAATAATGATACATCAGTATCATGGAGTCCTCTGCAGCTGTCTGAAAGTATGAGGCAGATATGGACACTGTTAATGGAAACATAAACCAAAGACTATCTTAAAATAAAATAAGCATGTTTCAGAAGTTAGAGTGTAGTAGCACCCCATTTAAGCAAGAACTATAAAGTAAACTAACTTTCCATCACCCTCAAAATATTAATGCATGTATATACATATTAAGCTGATAAATTTGGTTGCTCTTTCCTCTCTAGGCGCAATACTCTGGAAGGTTGCCATGTTAAGCTTCCTCTGTTGGCTGAAGGTACTCAGCTCAGTTTCTAAACTCGCTGACTCCATTCCATGAAACAAACATCTCTGTGGTTAATCAGGTAAAAATGCAGCTAAAAGAAGCAGCGTGCAAAAATGTTACATTCGTAGTGGCTCCGCATACTTCTTTTGCATGATTTAGTTTTCTGATAATTAGAGCAATTTTGCAGACTATGCCACATCTTGGCTTTGAGGACATGTTCATTATCTCTAGAAAGACTACACGGCTGTGTCGACAATGAATTCGGGAGCCGTCAGACATTGTAGTCCCCAGCCTTTTGTCTGATGGATGACTTTCCCTTTCTGAAGATTGACTCATGTTTTATAGAACCCATTGCTTCAACTTTAAAATGATACATTGTTCTCAGGGAAATTCATCTTCTCGTTTACAGATACTTATTTTCCTTTTAAAGTAGGTTAACATATTAATGAACACTTACCCACAAATGTTTCAGGCTTTGTCTCCGTGTGCCCATTGATGAAAACTTTCAAATAACCAGTTGAAATGATACTGAAATGTATCCTGAAGATGTATATTCTTCTTGCATTTCAGTTTGTTGACCTCAAACACACCTCGCTCTCAAATGAACTCCCTTTGTGCTTTTGGGAAAGTGACTCAATATCTTTGGACCTCTTTTATCAACTTCTTTTATCCCTTCCAGAAAGTACAAACTTGTAAGCTCTCGTCTATCTCACAAGCACAGATTACAAGTGAGCAAATGGAAAGATACTTATTTCTTCAAGGTTTTTTGACATATGAATACAATACAAATGGCACCAATATTTGCATGCATCTCGGATACTTTATCTGCTCTGCAGAAAAAGTAAGTTTAAACTGCATTAACACACGAGAAGAAGAGCAGAAAATAGGTCTTAAGTGATTGCTTGGATCCCAAACTTAGCATTTCAACTCTCTTACACAGATCAACCAGGTAATACTGTTTATGCAATGTAGAATATGAAAGGGCGGGCCTACGCCGGCCGACTCCATCTTGTTCTGTGTTCTCCACCTTGAGTGACTATGTCCCCGACATGACCCCTTTTCCGGGGAAAATCGCAGAAACCTCAGACCGCGCCTCCTCCCCTTGAGTAACCTCCCGCTCACCCGTTCAAACTTCTGATCAAAACACGCCCAGCGACCTGAGTAACAGGAGTCCGACCCTTCCCCAGCCAACCGGCCAAGGCCACGACCCTTCCGCAGCCAATCGGCTGAGGCCACAGCCATTACCTCACCAACTGCCCCTAGACCCCTATAAAACCTTTGTGCTTTTGAAACTCGCCCTCTCTCCCCGGTATCTCACCGCTGCGTCAGTGCAGGTAGGGGATTGAGCTCGAGCTAGCTCGAATAAAGGCTCTTTTGCTTTTGCATCGGACTCGGCTCCCTAGTGGTCTTTGGGGATCACGAATTCTGGGCATAACATTAACACACGAGAAGAAGAGCAGAAAATAGGTCTTAAGTGATTGCTTGGATCCCAAAATTAGCATTTCAACTCTCTTACACAGATCAACCAGGTAATACTGTTTATGCAATGTAGAATAATCAACTACTTGAGGGTGCTATAGCATCGCACACAGAAGAATGATTAATTCATTATACTTTCTACATAAAGACAAACTCTTCAACTCAACACTTGAGACATTCTAAATTTTTTTCTTTTAATGTTTATTTACTTTTGAGACAGAGACAGAACATAAGCAGGGGAGGGGCAGAGAGAGAGGGAGACAGAATCCAAAGCACACTGCAGGCTCTGAGCTGTCAGTGCAGAGCCCAACGTGGGACTCAAACTCACGAACCTCGAAATCATGACCTGAGCCGAAGTCGGATGCTCAACTGACCAAGCCACCCAGGTGCCCCTCAAATGAGGCGTTCTAAAAAGAGCCCGTTGAAAGGAATCGAGAGCTAAAGATGTGCGTGGGTTGAAAGTACAAGGCTGAGATATTCCAAGTGGTCTTCATGGTCTTACTGTATGGACACAACTTACAGAGAGACTAGGACTAGGCTTTCCAATGTAAAGTCTCTGATTATGGGCTGGAGTAGCTTTCAGCACCAGTAAGTTGATTGAGTGTGCTTTGCTCCAAAAAGTCTACGATTTTGTTGAGTTCCAGATGAATGTATTAGGTGTATTAGCACAGAAAATTGATTATGAATTTATCTATTTATTTATTTTTAAATGCTTATTTATTTTTGAGAGAGGTAGAGCATGTAAGTGGGGGAGGGGCATAGAGAGAGGAGGACAAAAGATCTGAAGGGGCTCTGTGCTGAGAGAGAGCCTGATGTGGGAGTTGAACTCACAAAACCGTGAGATCATGACCTGAATCAAAACCAAGAATTGGGCACTTAACCAACTGAGCCACCCAGGTGCCCCACTGATCTAAACTTTTAAAGTCAGAATGGGGGTGGTGATAGCAAACATTTATAAACCCTGGATGTACTAGGGGTCTCTTTGTGTTTGAACAAGTACTGATTACTTGAATCAAATGTCTGATAAGCTCTTGAAAATTACCTGGGTTGGAAACAATTTTTCTTATTTTTTTCTGTTTCCCTTGCCTCATATTAATTATTTGTTTGATATGATCTGGACTGGGCTTGTTGTTATTATTGTTTGTTTGTTTTTACATCATGACCTGAACAGTTTTGAAGAAGTGACACTGTTCACTTCTGGGTGATTGAAAAGGATAGGATTTGTGCTTGTAAGTGTAGGATGTCCTACTCATGTCCTCAGTGGGTGGTTACAAACTGGGTCAACATCGTTCCACCGTAGTTAGAAGTGCCTCGTGGTCTCGAAGGCTCCCTTTTGAGCATTCAGTTAGGTGCTGATAAGCAGTTGCATGTGAAAAATGTATCCAAGGTTGGCAAAAGAAAAACTGGAAGGATTAGAGTGACTAATGACCAACACTCCCAGAGAGAGATTAGTGGTTTCCAGAAGCCAGAAGGAGGACTGAGAGGGAGTGACTGCTAATGGGTATGGGGTTTCTTTAGGGTTGATAGAAGTTTTCTAAAGTTAGATGTGGTGAGGGCTGCACGACTATGAGCTGAACCAGTGAGTTGTACTCTTAAAAATTACAAATTTTATGGTATATGAATTACATCTCAGTAAAGTAGTATTTTTTTAAATGTGCTGTGTGATTAAAAATAAAGCTGAAGTGGTTATATGAATACCAGAAAAAGTGGATTTTTGTGTAAAGAATATTGTCAGGCATAAAAGAAAGTGATTTCATAATGATAAAGCTGCCAATTCATGAAGAGGATATAATGCTGCTAAACAATTTTTTTGTTGTTATTTGTTTATTTATTTATTTTGAAAGAGAGAGGAATAAGGAGGGACAGAGAGAAGAAGAGAGAGAGAATGTCAAGCAGGCTCTGTGGTCTCAGTCTGGAGCCTGACGTGGGGCTCAAGCCCATGAACCATGAGACCATGACCTGAGCCAAAATAGAGTCAGATGGTCAGATGCTTAACCAACTGAGCCACCGAGATGCCCCTGCAATTCTTTATCTAGTAACAACTTCAAAATAAGTGAAGAAAACTGTTAGAACTAGAGGAGTGCACAAATGTATAGCTATCATCAGAGACTTCAGTCCCTTTTTTCAATAACTTATACAAGTAGATAAAACAATAATAATATTAAAGATTTGAACAACAGAATCAACTACATAGAACTAAATAATATTTGTGGAGTACTCCACACAAGAGCAGAATGCACATTTTTGAACTACACATGGAACAATTACCAAGATAGACTATATTCTGGGTCATAAAACAAATCTAAGACTTAAAAGGATTCTTGTCATATCACATAGGTATTCTGAGTACAATTGAACTAAATGAGAACTCAAGATAAATCAAAGATTACAGAAAGATAAATAAAAAAAACACTCAAATTGTTGGAAGCTGAATAATACACTTTTAAAGAAGAAATTAAAAGAGAAATTGGAAAAATATTCTTAACAGAATGAAAATGAAAACAACAAATTTAAAAATTTGTGCGTTGGTGCTGAAACTTAGAAAGAAAATTTATAGCCTGAAACACCTTTGCTAGAAAAGAAAAAAGAGAAAGATCTCAAATCAACTTTAATATAATATAATATAATATAATATAATATAATATAATATAACTTTAATAACATCAACTTTAACCTTAAGAAACTAGAAAAAGAAGATCAAATGAAGCACAAAGAAACAGAAGAAAGAAAATAATACGGATCAGAATAGAAACCAAGGAAACAGAAGAAAAATCAACAGAGAAAAAAATAAATGTAATGAAAAGTTGTTCAATTAATCTCTCTACCTAGACTTATCAGGAAAATAGGGAGAAGACGCAAATAGCATTATTAGAAATGAGAGTGGTGACAGATATTCTGGAGTTTACAGATTAAAAAAAGAGAATGTTATGAATAAATATGTAAATAAACTAACGACTGGATGAAATGGACCAATTTTTGAAATTTACACAAAAAACCCAATGCTCATTCAGACAGAAATGTGTAACTGGAAGCTCCCTACGTCTGTTAAGTAAATTGAGTTTGTAGTTAAAACAAAAACAAAAAAAATTCCTGGTCCAGGTGATTTCAGAAATCTGGCAATGTATAACAAGAAATAATACTGATTCTATTCAAATTCCTCTGGAATATTAAACAGAAGGGAATATTTACCAGCTTATTCAATGAGGACAGCAAATCCTTGATATTAAACTACACAAAGATACTATAAACAAACAAACAAATAAACATACCCAGAATGAGATCTAGGGGAAAAATGTCACAGAAACATGGATATAAAAATTCAAAGTACAATATTAACTAATTTTAATTTAATTTGTGTGCATCAAATAAAAAGGATAATATATTATGACAAATGGGGTTTATCAGGCATGCATGTTTGGTTTAACCTTCAGAACTCAATTAATATTGTTCACCATATTAACAAACTATTATGACGAACATCTCAATTGATGCAGAAAAGTATTTAACAAAATCCCACATTTATTGTTGCTAAAATTCTCTGAACAAACTGAAAGTAGGATGACTCACCTAAGGGGGAAATTTTACCGTTCTTACATTAAAAACAGGAAAAGATCTCAAATCAAGAGCCTAACTTTACAACTTAAGGAACTAGAAAAAGAAGAGTAAACTATGCTGCAAACTAGCATAAGAAAGGAAATAATAAACATTATGGTAGAGATACTTGACATTTTAAATAGAAAAATAATAGAAAAATCAATGAAACCATAAGTTGGTTCTTTGGAAAGATCAACAAAATTGACAAACTTTAACTAGATGGTCTAAGAAAACAAAAAGAGGGAAGACTCAAATTACTAAAATCAGAAATGAAAGTGGCATCATTGCTCCTGATTCTAAGAATTAAAAACAAAAATAAGAATGCCATAAATAAGTTGCATGCCAACAAATTGAATGAATAGTGTAGATGAAATGGACACATTCCTAAAAACACAAAACTGACCAAGACTAAATCATGAAGTAAGAGAAAATGTGATCAGACCTATAACTAGGAAGGAGACTGAACAGTAATAAAAAAATCTCACAACAACAACAACAACAACAAAATGTCCTGGATGTGACGGCTTCCCTAGTGTATTTTACCAAACATTTACAAAGAACTAATGCCAATCCTTCTCAAAATTTTCCAAAAAAACTGAAGAGAAGAGGGCATTTCCTAACTCTTTCTATGAGGGCAGTATTACTTGAACACCAAAAACCAGACACAGATATTATAAGAACAAGAAAAACCACAGACCAATATCCCTTACAAACCTGGTGTAGAACTCTTACCAAAACACTAGCAAACAGATTTTAACAGCACATTAAAGAGACTATATACCATGACCATGTGGGATTTACTTCTGGAATGTAAAGATGGCCCAACATATAAAAATTGATTAAGATAAAGCCCTGCATTACCAGAATGAAGGGGAAAAAAAATACATGGTCTTCTCAACGGAGGGAGAACAAGTATTTGATAAAATTCAACATTCTTTCATGATTAAAAAAAAAAAGGACTCCACAAGGTATGAATAGAAAGACTACCTCAACAAAATAAAAACAATATGTTCCTGTACCCACAGGAACATCATATTCAATAGTAAAAACCTGAAAGCTCTTCCCGTAAGATCAAGAACAAGGCAAGGATGTCTGTTTTTATCTCACCTATTCAATATAATACTGAAAAAGGTAAGAAAAAGAAATAAGAGGCATCAAAAGTAGAATGGAAGAAATAAAATTATTTCTTTTTTTTAATATTTTTTTTCAACATTTTTTATTTATTTTTGGGGACAGAGAGAGACAGAGCATGAACGGGGGAGGGGCCAGAGAGAGAGGGAGACACAGAATTGGAAGCAGGCTCCAGGCTCTGAGCCATCAGCCCAGAGCCCGACGCGGGGCTCGAACCCACGGACCGCGAGATCATGACCTGGCTGAAGTCGGACGCTTAACCGACTGCGCCACCCAGGCGCCCCAGAAATAAAATTATTTCTGTTCACAGATGATATGATCTTATGTGGAGAAAACTGTAAAGATATCCCTCCTCCCCCCCGGCCCCCCAAAAAACCCTCTGTTGGAACTAATAAATAAACTCAAAGTAGCAGGATATAAATTCAAAATATAAAATTCAGCTATATATCTATACACTAACATTGCACAATCTGAAATGGAAATTATGAAAACAATTCCACTTACAAGAGCATTAAAAAGAAATATTCTGAATTGAATTCTGGATCAAAATAAAGACATTAGTAGAAAAATTGATAAATTTGAGTAATTGTAGTATAGTTTATTTTATCAGTATTATTTTCCTAGTTCCCACTTCCACAATTGTACCGTGGCTGCGTAAGATGTAGATCCACATTATACAAAAACTCTGTACTATTTTTTGCAATAATTTCTATAAATTTAAAATATTTAAAAAATAAAATGCTGAAAATACAGAAGAAGAGAATAAAATACTAATGAATTAACCAAGGGGGTGAAACACTTGTACAATGAAAACTATAAAACAATGCTGAAAAAAATTAAAAGACATCAATGAATGGAAACACATCCCATGTTCATGGACTGGAAAACTTAATATTGTAAAGATGCCAATGTTATCTAAAACAATCTACAAATTCAAATTAATCCCTGTCAAAATCCCAATGTTTTTTGCAAAAATAGAAAAACCCATCTTAAAATTCAAATGGAGTATCAACGAACCCAGAATAGCCAATGGAACCTTGAAAAAGAAGAACAAAGCTGGAGGACTCATACTTCCTGACTTTAATACGTATTACAAAGCTACAGTAATCAGAACAGTGTGGTACTGGCATAAGGCAGAAATATAAACCAATGGACTAAAATAGCACAGAAATAAACCCTTGCATGTACAGTCAAACTATTTTTGACAAGGATGCCAAGACCATGCAAGGAGGAAGGAACAGTTTTTTCAACAAATGGTGTTGAGAAAATTGGATATCTACATACTAAATAATTACGTTGGGTCTTTAACTAATACTGTAAATAAGAATTAACTCAAAATGGAACAAAAACCTAAATAGAAGACCTAACTTTATAAAAATCTGGGAAGAAAACATAACACATAAGCTTCGGGAGAGTAGATTTGGCAAGGACTTCTTGGATATCAAAAGTACAGGCAACAAAAGAATGAATCAACAAATTAGACTTTTTGAAAATTAAAAAAAATGTGCATTAAAAGACTATCAAAGATAAAAAAGGCAACTCACAGGATGGAAGAAACTATTTGAAAATAGTATCACTGATAAGGGATTAATATTCAGAATATATAGAAAACTCCTACAGCTCAACACCAAAAAGCTTACAGCCCAACCAAAAAATGAGCAAAGTACTTTAAGTTTTTTTATATTAATTTTTTTTTTTTATTTTTGGGAGAGAAAAAGACAGAGCATGAGCGGGGGAGGAGCAGAGAGAGAGGGAGATACAGAACCCGAAGCAGGCTCCAGGCTCTGAGCTGTCAGCACAGAGCCCAACGCTGGGCTCAAACCCACGAACCGTGAGATCATGACCTGAGCTGAAGTTGGACGCTCAGCTGACTCAGCCACCCAGGCACCCCTGAGCAAAGTACTTTAATAGACATTTCTCCATAGAAGATATACAGATGACCAATATGCACATGAAAATATATTCAACATCATAAATCATTAGGGAAAAGCAAACCAAAATCACATGAACTATCAGCTCACACTTATGAGGATGCTTCCTATGAAAAAATACTCAGAAAGTACTCCTCGTTGCAAGGAGGTGGGGACATCAAAATCCTTGTGCTCTGTTGGTGGACCCATGAATCCATAGAATTACCATGTGATCTACAATTTCCACCTCTGGATGTACACCTAAAAGAATTAAAAGCAGGATCTGGAAGAGCTATTTGTATACCTATGTTCATAGCGGCATTGTTTGTGATAATTAAATGTGGGAGCAACACAGTTATCCATTGTTGGATGAATGGCTAAACAAATTGTGATACATACATTTACAATGGAATATTGAGTAGTCTTAAAAAGGAAATAGATTCTGACATGCTACATGGATGAACCTTGGGGACATTATGCTAAGTTAAGATGCCAAATTTTATGTTACGTGTATTTATCAGAATGAAAGAAAATTGGAAGAAACTGTGGAAGACATGAAAGCAAGTTGGTTTAATAAAAACAATATATTGAAATATATTAGACTTTCTAGTAAATAGATATATAGTTTTTAAAGATTTTATTGGTGCTTTGATGTAGATTATATTATTTAATTTTATATAAGAGAAACTTGAGGCTTCAAGTAGTAAAATGACTATTGGGAAGAGAAAAGTCTGAGAAAAGATTCTGCTCTTTTAATCACTATGCTTATGCTTACTTGTGCTTTGTATGGGTGATTTTTGATTGATTAGGGATTTTTATTGACTTTAACTGTAGATTGATATACAAACATCTATATAGTACTATATATTATCATACTATATATATACTTTTATATATAGTATATAGTATGTATATAGTATGGTATTATGAAGTCTTACACTTACTAACGAAGTTTTAAATTACCTAAAACCAGAAATAATAGCCTTCACAGCAATGGAACGTCAACTCATCTTTTTGCAAAAATCTGTGTCCATTTGAAACATTAGGTTGGGTTCTGCTCTCTAAATTTTGGAAAATAGCAATGAACTTGTATTTCTCCAAGGGGTGCAATCACAGTGGTGAATTGACTTGACAAATATGCCTTATGTGGAAGATAAAAGGTAATTGAGCCTGAGTAAAAGAAATGTTAGCACGATCGTAGTTCAAGATCTCAATTACTGCAATATGGGACAATGTCATATTTCTTGTGGATTAACTTCAGAGATAAGGATTAGGACTTGGAGAGGCAACTTAAATATGAAAATGCCTCCCTACTGACACTGTAAAATGGAAAGATAAGTTTCCCTAAGAGTCATCCATCTGGATGGTGTTTGCAACCACTGGATAACATTATACAGGGTATCCTGGTATTGAGCTCATTTTCATCAATAATGTTTAATATCCCATTTCATGCAATAAGATGAAAACGATCAAATGTAAATGTATATATAATCATATGCGAGGAGAGACTATTGGATGATACATGAGATATATGACAATAGCCAGATTTTTTGAATGTTTATTACTTATCAAGGATTCATGCATAATATCAACAAATCCGTACAGCGGCTTTATGAGATAGTTACTATCATTATCTTTCTTTTTCAGTGGGGGGAACGAGGCCAAGAAAGGTTGTAAATTTCCCAAGAATACACAGCTAATAAGTGCTGGAATTGGGATCTGAATCTAGGGCCTGCTGACTCCATATTAAGAGCTCTGAATCACTGTATCATTGAAAATTTGCAGATAGATTTGTTGATTTGTTGAAAATTTTGAGCATCAGTAAATGTTTGTTCTCTGTATATAATGGAACGGAAATGAAACACTGAGTAATATGCAGATCCTGACTACAGTGAGAAGTACTAAAGAGTATATGTTGTTTGGATTAGACCTTAAGGAACAGGAAGAAGAAGAGGCCGGTATTTTATGTGTAAGGAATGACCCACCAAAATCACAACTTTCTTTGAACTAGTGTAGTAACATCAGGTGCACAGAATATAGTATCAGTATTCTAGAAAGATGAGAGGTGGGCCTGAAAAGTTCACTATATGCAGATTTTTCTTGTCTTTAGAGGCAGAGATATAAACTTTGGCTCCTTCTTTATAAACACCAGCCCACTGGGGGCATTTTGAGTAAGACGTAGACATGATAAAAATAAGACTTTAAAAGGATGATACATGTCATTATTTTTCACATTTTTACACACTGGTGGTATTAGGAAATATTGCAAGTGGTATTGGGGATAGCAGACGTTAGAAAAGTCCATGCTCAAGGCATTCACGCCCCACAGAACAGAAAAAAAATGGACAGAATTCTCAAAAATCAGGAAAGGAAGTAGAAAGAGTAAAAATGCCTCAGGTCACAACTCTTGGGTGGCTGCTTCTTTGCTGATATTTATTTTAAAGAGTCAAAAAATCCTAGGATTGGAAAGATTCCAAAGATCTCCTGCCAAGGCTGGGAGCATCCCTACAATGTTGGCCCGTCTCAGTTTGGTCCCCATTAGGTTACCTCTTCTCTAGTCTACCCATTTGTGGAAAAAAAGACAGCCAGCTCTCCACAAAATTCATTTCCCCTGCTTCCATACAATTACCATTCTGGGGGCACCTGGGTGGCTCAGTCGGGTAAGCATCTGACTCTTGATTACGGCTCAGGTCATGATCTCACAGTTCATGAGTTCAAGCACCATGTCGGGCTCTGTGCTGACGGTGTGGAACATGCTTGGGATTATCTCTCTGCCCCTCCTCTGCTCTCTTTCTCTCTCTCTCTCTCTCTCTCTCTCTCTCAAAATAAAAAAAAAATGAAAGAAAGAAAAAAGAAATACCATTCTGGCCACTCACATGGCTCTTCAGTTTGCCGACCCTTCTAAACCATCCCTGTAGTCGATGTGGCCATTGAGTACGCTCTTTGCCATAGAAAGTGAGTTCAAGAGATTTGTGCTGCTTCTAAGTCTAAGACATAAGACATCTGCCATATCTCTTTGAACTTCAAATTGAAGCAACCGGCCTCATCTATGCAGATGACAGCAAGCTCGTAAGTGACAGTGAACCAATAGGAAAGAAGGAGCCTCAGATTTTGGATGTTCAGAGACAGCAGCGTCATTTGCTCACCTGGAATGTTCGGCTGGGAATGATACGTGAGACAAAGGTAAACTTTCTTTTTTTTTTTAAACTTATTTAGTGTTTATTTATTTTTGAGAGAGAGAGAGAAACAGAGTGTAAGCAGAGGAGGGGCAGAGAGAGAGGGAAACAGAATTTGAAGCTGGCTCCAGGCTCTGAGCTGTCAGCACAGAGCCTGACGGGGGCTTGAACTCACGAACTGTGAGACCATGACCTGAGCCAAAGTCAGGTGCTTAACAAACTGAGCCACCCAGGTGCTTCCAAAGGTAAACTTTCTTAATGCTCTGTGCTAGTGTTAGCTTTCTTTGTTACATTAGCCTGGCTTCATCCAAATTAATATGCTATCTTACTTTCATATAGAAAAATGGCTTTTCTCTGAGTGACAAAGGCAACAAAGTTTCTTTAACAAAATAAGGAATCTAGTTATATAAATAACTGGTTGACAGGGAGAACATTATTTGTAATCTATTTTATTTATTTTGCCTCTTTGGAAAAATTCTGTTTATCGTTTTAAATTTGTTTACTTATTGGCACAAAAACAGAAACATAGACCAATGGAATAGAATAGAAACCCCAGAACTAGATCCACAAACGTATGGCCAACTAATCTTTGACAAAGCAGGAAAGAACATCCAATGGAAAAAAGACAGTTTCTTTAACAAATGGTGCTGGGAGAACTGGACAGCAACATGCAGAAGGTTGAAACTAGACCACTTTCTCACACCATTCACAAAAATAAACTCAAAATGGATAAAGGACCTGAATGTGAGACAGGAAACCATCAAAACCCTAGAGGAGAAAGCAGGAAAAGACCTCTCTGACCTCAGCCGTAGCAATCTTTTATTCGACACATCCCCAAAGGCAAGGGAATTAAAAGCAAAAATGAACTACTGGGACCTTATGAAGATAAAAAGCTTCTGCACAGCAAAGGAAACAACCAACAAAACTAAAAGGCAACCAACGGAATGGGAAAAGATATTTGCAAATGACATATCGGACAAAGGGCTAGTATCCAAAATCTATAAAGAGCTCACCAAACTCCACACCCAAAAAACAAATAACCCAGTGAAGAAATGGGCAGAAAACATGAATAGACACTTCTCTAAAGAAGACATCCGGATGGCCAACAGGCACATGAAAAGATGCTCAACGTCGCTCCACATCACGGAAATACAAATCAAAACCACACTCAGATATCACCTCACGCCAGTCAGAGTGGCCAAAATGAACAAATCAGGAGACTATAGATGCTGGAGAGGATGTGGAGAAACGGGAACCCTCTTGCACTGTTGGTGGGAATGCAAACTGGTGCAGCCGCTCTGGAAAACAGTGTGGAGGTTCCTCAGAAAATTAAAAATAGACCTACCCTATGACCCAGCAATAGCACTGCTAGGAATTTACCCAAGGGATACAGGAATACTGATGCATAGGGGCACTTGTACCCCAATGTTCATAGCAGCACTCTCAACAATAGCCAAATTATGGAAAGAGCCTAAATGTCCATCAACTGATGAATGGATAAAGAAATTGTGGTTTATATACACAATGGAATACTATGTGGCAATGAGAAAAAATGAAATATGGCCTTTTGTAGCAACATGGATGGAACTGGAGAGTGTGATGCTAAGTGAAATAAGCCATATGGAGAAAGACAGATACCATATGTTTTCACTCTTATGTGGATCCTGAGAAACTTAACAGAAACCCATGGGGGAAGGGAAGGAAAAAAAAAAAGAGGTTAGAGAGGGAGAGAGCCAAAGCTTAAGAGACTCTTAAAAACTGAGAACAAACTGAGGGTTGATGGGGGGTGGGAGGGAGGGGAGGGTGGGTGACGGATATTGAGGAGGGCACCTTTTGGGATGAGCACTGGGTATTGTATGGAAACCAATTTGACAATAAATTTCATATAATGAAAAAAAATTTATTTACTTATTTTGAAAGAGAGAGAGAGAGAGAGAGAAAGAGAGAGAGAGAGAGAGAAAGAATCCCAAGCAGACTCCACACTGCCAGTGTGGAGCCTGATGCAGGGTTCAAACTCACGAACCACAAGGTCATGACCTGAGCCGAAATCAAGGGTTGAACGCTTAACCAATTGAGCCATCCAGATAACCTGGAAAAATTCCGTTTAAATAGCCCTTCCCAGTAATCAAGTAAGCAAGACTCACTAATAGATGTGATGTGTGTAAACATATGGATTGTGAGGTCTTTGGGAATCTCAGATTCCTTTTCTGTGGACTTCTCTGAGCCTATACTCACACGCACTGGGAATCCTGAGAAAGAGATATGGCAGGTGTTTACTACCTTTGTTGATCTTGGAGCTAATTCTCTTTTCTTCTGGAGTTTCCTCAGAGAATAATGCTCCCTCCATGTTCAAGAGCAGTGTTTCTGTCTACCAGGAACTCAGCTCAGATTCTTATTTCATTCTCTTCCTTCCTCTGCCTTCCAATAAATAGCGGGATTGTATATACTGGTTATCCCAGGAAAATCTCATTTTTAACCTGTTTTCTCTGTGTAAATTCGAATAATGTCCTTTTCACTCTAAACAAGAACTCAGTTTCGGATGACAAATAATGTGGCAGTTTACCTCTGGATAATTACTATGTATGCTGGCATCTCTATCTCTCTTTTCTCCCCTTCTTCCTTGCCGCTTACTTCCTTGATAATTAAGTTAGTTCAATGGGGTAGCATTAGTTAATGCTAGATAGAATTCACTGGATCTAAAGAGGCAAAGTGATAAAACGTCCATATCCAAAGAAGGCCAAAACAATACAGCAGATGAAAAATTTAGGGACCATTCCATCTCGTTCAGTGAGAAAAGATGAAAATAATCACCCATATTAATTATGGAATCATACTGGTAATTCAAGGACTGTCAGCAGCCAATAAACATTTCCAATGTTAGATGTCAATGGCCACCAACATGAGGTACGGAAATGAGAAATCAGCAGAGTGGGAGAGCATTGGAGCCAGTAGAGTAATGGCTGGGGCCAAGCAAGGGGCATTTCGGAAACTTTGTACAGAAGTTATTGGAATTTATGAGTGGATTCAGCAAGTATGTAGTGGGCATTTACATTTTCCAGAAAGTGTGTTAAGAAATGGGACTTGAGAGCTACCTGAGACATGGCCTCGATTTCACGAAGCTTATGGTCCGGTGGGACGAGACACATTATTACACGATGTGATAATTGCTTTAATGGAGGCAAGAGGAGCTAAGAATTCAGGAAAGATTGTGATTAATGGATCACAAAGACACTAAATATTATTACCAATACTGAGATACTGATTTCATCACACACAAACATTACTTCTATGGGCCAGATTTGGCCTGCATTATTTCAGGGGTTTCTTCTGATAATGGCATAATGTAGGTATCCAGTATTACCCTATTTGTGTATTAGGAAACTGAGTTTTAGGATTTTAAAGTTACTTATACCAAAAGTCGTAAGTCCTAAATACCTCATCTTGAAGACCGGAGGGTAAGTGGAAAAAGAACTTCTTCCTGTCCCATACTCTTTTGAGTTGGTGGGGGCAGGAGTCTGCAGGAAGAGGGAAATCTGGTTAAACTCGTATTTATGAAAAGAAAAGTATATTGTCTACCAACACTCCTCAAAAACGTTAACCCCAGTAACGTTAAGATTTAATGTTGTCTTTCAGATTTTTGAGCATTTCAGGTTTTTGTCCCCCTCATTAAACAATGTCAAACAGTTACATTTCTGTTTTGGTAATATGGCCAGATGTATGAATATTTCACTATTTTCCTAGCATGGTGTTGTCCACAGGCCATGTTTATTCCACGGGGTTGGCGGGGGGGGGGGGGGGTTGTGCTAGAGGGTGATCACCTGGGAGGCAAAACTTTTTTAAAAGGGAGGGGCCCAGACTTCTCTTCACTCTAGATTGCTTGAGGAGAGAAGCAGGGCTTTGGAGCACCAGTCCGGGTCTGTGTTCCTGCTGGCCAGTCCCTGGGAGACCTCTCACAGCCCACTTCCTACTTCATCGCCTGCATTCCGAGAGGACCATGAATTGTCCCAAAGGGATGAAAAATGAAGCCCAAGTTTCCATAATTGAAGCAAGAACTGCATGGCGGCACATTTATTTTTTAATTTTTCAAGAGTCTGAGAAATGCCAAGTACAAATAAAGACCATGGTACTTCACTGAATTCAACACGTCTTTCAGTAGCATCGCAGAAAACCGAAGTCACAGCGGGACTTTGTGTATTCTGCAAAGGTTGCCCACCTCCATTTGCAGCTGACTTCGCTGTGAGTGATATGCAGCGATGGCTGGCATCCATAGCCTGTCCAGGGGAACAACGTGCTGCTTTGACCCTGTGGTTAGCTGAATAACTAATCACACCGGAATCGGAATCGCTGAGAAACACAGTTCAGATGGCTCATGCCAACAGTTGCAGAGAAACAGTTACCTACAGAGAGAAACTAATGATCATCTCCATCAAAATAATAACAATACTGATGCTAACAAGAGGGGCCCGTTTACGAGTGCGTGTCCACTGTGCTGGTTGGTCAGGTTGCTGATCGTAGTGCCATTGACTCAATAGGGCTCGTGGTTGTCACCAGCCCTAGATCTACATTTACGTAATTCAGGTGGTCTCGTTTTTTAAACTTTAGGAACTTCCTTGGCTAGAAAGAAAAACTGGGGGATCAAGTAATTTGACTTTGTTACAAATGTTAAAAACACACAAAAGAATTGTCCCCTCCTTCTTTGGGGGGGGGCATAATGGATACAACACAAAATTTCTCTCTAGCTTTAGAGATTTCAGTCCTAATAAAGCAGCATGGTGCTTCTCAAAACATCAGTGTCACTTGGAATCCAATGAGAAGCGCACGTTCTGGGGCCCCACCTTGGATCCGTTTCATCAGAGACTCTGGGGGCTCTTGTGCATTGCAATGAGGCCTCCAGGTGACTCTCATGCACACTCACATCTGAGAACCAGTGCTGCAGCATAACACTTAATGGAAAAAAAAATTATGATAATCTCGACACTCACTAAAATGAATGGATAGCTTTCAAAATATCACTTCTATGTAAATAAAATATCTGCTTATCTGCACTTACGCTTCAAAATGAGATGCATTTTTTTTTCTCCTGAAAGAATTGAAAAATGGAGGGGAAGAGTGAATAAAACTTACATTGATTCAACGTCTGGTATGTGCCCAGATTTGTCCTGAGGCTTTTCATTTCAGCATCTCTACTCCTTACCGACAACTCTATGAATCGATCAGCATTAATCTTATTTTAAAGGGCAGGAAACTGAAGGATTTCAACTTTCCCAAATGACAAAGCTACCTTGTTTCTTTTCTGAGGTCAAAAAGTAAGTGCTTAAAGAAGTCACACAGGTAATAAGAATGAGTGAAATAGAACAGGATGTAAATGACAAGAAGAACAAATTTGATGGAAAAGACAGCTGACCCTCAGCATTGATTTTGGAGGAAAATTAGAGACGGTGGCAAACTTCTAAAGGCAGCTGCTGTTTTCAGCCCTTTCAGGCTGTGGTCAAAAGTATTTTGTACCCAAGTTCGTCCAATAATCTGATTTTTTCTCCTCCTTGGGAAGGAGGATAACATCAAGAGTTTGCATCAGATCGCCAGATTTTTAATATTAGCATTTAAATTATGTACATTAAGGGGCGCCTGGGTGGCGCAGTCGGTTAAGCGTCCGACTTCAGCCAGGTCACGATCTCGCGGTCCGTGAGTTCGAGCCCCGCGTCGGGCTCTGGGCTGATGGCTCAGAGCCTGGAGCCTGCTTCTGATTCTGTGTCTCCCTCTCTCTCTGCCCCTCCCCCGTTCATGCTCTGTCTCTCTCTGTCCCAAAAATAAATAAACGTTGAAAAAAAATTTTTTTTTAAAAATAAATTATGTACATTAAAAAAGCATTTATTACTTTTTATTTAAAATTTTTTTAACTTTTTTCTTTTAATTTTTGAGACTGAGAGACACAGAGCATGAGTAGGGGAGGGGCACAGAGAAAAGGAGACACAGAATCCGAAGCAGGCTCCAGGCTCTGAGCTGTCAGCACAGAGCTTGACACGGGGCTCGAACCCACAAACTGTGAGATCATGACCTGAGCCAAAGTCAGACGCGTAACCGACTGAGCCATCCATTAAAAAGCATTTTGAATACCAAATTAAACATACCTGCTGGCTGTGTTTGTCCAGGTAGCCACTTGTGATACACAGTAATGTCAAAACCTGTGGGGTTGCCCCAGCAGCCTTTCTGACTTCCATGCTCGTCTGACAGCTTGAGAGAAATATTATGGAAATTTCCCCCCTAGAATTTAGTTTCACATTTGTTCAGGTCGTTGTCTAGCATTTTAGACCTTGGGGGAAATACAGAGTTCTATTTCTAACAAGGTTCACTGTGCTTAGGCTATCGGGGATGGCGGGGCAGCCGTCATGGGCAAGGGCATCTAACGGGATCATTTCTTCAGTCCCCTGGACCAACAGGAGGTTTGTACCAAGATGAAGGTCTCCACGCTGGCAAGACTCACCGCTCTCTCGTTGTCAACCTGCAGCGCAGCAATCAATATTTCTGTAATTACTATGCTTCCTCTTTGGCATAGCTAAAAATCCAGTCTTGTGCTAGCTCTGCAAACAGAGCTTTTCTCAATTCTTCTTTTTATCCTTCTTTGCATATTTATTAGACCATTTTGGACTGTTCCGTGCAAACTGGCTGAAAGTAACCAGCAGAATGAGGCCCAATGTTGCTTGCTCTCCCCAGACTATCAAACCATCAGTGGAGATTGGACAGGTCCTGATGAAATAAATGTTGGCTGCTGACTCGTCCAATTCTGATGCACTCCTCCGTGTCACTCGTGCGGGCTTGTCCAAGATTGAGATATTTGCAAACTGTCATCTTTCATAAATATCTGCCTTGAGTGACACTTACTCCCCCTACACTTCTCTTTGAAATGCACCTGGCGGGTTCCTAGCCTGAGGCCTTTCATTGCTTGTGATACGTGATTAGCAAAGGGATGTTTCCTCCCCCTAGTGCCTGTCCCTTCTCTTCCCCCTCCCCCCTCAACCCTACCCCTTCTTGACCTTCGCCCTTTCTTGCCCTCCTCCCCACCTCCTTTGGGAAAGGCCTGAGTCATAGTTGTAAAATGCTAAAGACAGCAAATTTGGCAGTTATCATGGTATCATGGTAACTCCAAAAAATACTTTTAAATTCAACTTGCCCAAATTACAGTGAATTACAAACAATCAAAAGTTTGTCAAAGCTTTTCAAATTAATTTAACCTCCTCTTAACACAAAATCTCCTACAATCTCCAGGAGCCGGCTCAGAATGTTAATACGCTTACACGAACAGATACTGTCTTTTTTTACATGCCCCTTCGGCTCTAAACTCCAACAGAAATGGAAACAGCATGTTTTAATGACGAAGTTAGTAACAATATTTATTACCATTTCCATAGACTGTTTTTTTTTTAGGATTGCTTGTAAGAGCCCCCTGTAGCAGCCAACACTGGCACCAACCAAATGAATCAATGTGCTTGCACGTAAATGTTGGGATTACTGTAAGCACTGAGATGTGAAACTCAAATCTGCAACTGGAAAAGGATCACTACGTTCAATGGAATTACCCCTTCTTAGAAATGCATATGTAGAGATTACAAGGTAATCAAACATTCTCAGTTCCTAATGTATCTGATCAGATTTCCCATGCATAATTTAGCAGAAAAAGGTTTAATATCTTAATGTAGGGTTATTTTGTTATACATTTGGACTGGAGAAATTTTAATCAGTAGGATTAAGAGAAATTCTAATTTTCAGTACAATCTTGGTAGATTTTGAATACCTGTAAATAATACAACTTAGCATACCAAAACTTTAACGACCTTATTTTGCTGCAAATGTTTGCAATGTTTCAATCTATTATCGGTTGAACATTCTTTTGCGACTACTGTGTAATGAACATTCTTTTGCGACTACTGTGTAATGAATAAATCGTCCCTCTAGGTGATAGGAGAATGGTAAAGTTGCATTATAAGAACAAGAACATGAGTACAGGAGCGCCTGCCTGGGTGGTTCAGTTGGTTAAGCCTCCCACTTCGGCTCAGGTCCTAATCTTATGGTTGGTGAGTTTGAGCCCCACATTGGGTTCTCTGCTGTCAGTACAGAGCCTGCTTCAGATTCTCTGCCCGCACCCCTCCTCTGCCCCTCACCCACTGATTCAATCTCTTTCTCAAAATAAATAAATACACTTTAAAAATAAACAAAAATAATGTGCAGGTTTGATCACTGTACCAAAGTGTAATGTCTTACCAATTACGAGTTAAAAAAAATTTTTTTTTCAATGTTTATTTATTTTTGGGACAGAGAGAGACAGAGCATGAACGGGGGAGGGGCAGAGAGAGAAGGAGACACAGAATCGGAAACAGGCTCCAGGCTCTGAGCCATCAGCCCAGAGCCCGACGCGGGGCTCGAACTCACGGACTGCGAGATCGTGACCTGGCTGAAGTCGGACGCTTAACCGACTGCGCCACCCAGGCGCCCCACCATTTACGAGTTTAAATGCAAAAGTGTGCCAAAAACAATGTGATCGATGCAATATAATATATATATATATATATATAATGCAAAGTAATATTATACTATACTAACTATTGTATTCTATAATATTAAAAAATAATATGAAGCATATGCTATGCAGGTTTGATTTCCACTAGAATTTTTTCATGTGCTACAGAAGAAATGTAGTTTTTATATAATATGATTAGCATGGAAGTAATATAAACTTATATAAGCCCTGCAATATGCATTTTAAAATGTATTCTTTTTTAAGGCTTTACAATTTTTATTTTACATGATTATGTATTTATTTTATGGGCTATGATATATTTTAATTCGATTTTGACACATATTAAACAATGATGAATTTAGAGTGAGCAATTAACAGAAACTTAAGGAGTCTTTTATTTGATCTCAGAAATGTAATTTAACCATGCTTTGCAGATAACAATTGTGAACATCAACGGAAAAGAAAAAGTTCATAAATATTAATTAATTTTCACATATCTCATTGTTTATGGAGATATTTTATCATATTCAATTACAATTTCCATATTAACAGGTAATTTCCTTTCTGCAAATTTCTATCCATACTGGAGAGCAAAAATGAGATCCCAGCTACCCAGTTACATTCAATCGGCAGACTTCGGCATTTCAATCGTGTGTCAGTCATTGAACGATTCTAAGCAATGTCACCAGTTTCATCCCACGTATTCTTCCCAATCTGCTTGGAAAGTAAGTGGTACAATTCCGATTTCTCAGATGTTTTAACTCAACCTCGGAGACTTTAAGAAACTTGCATCCAAAGGCTAATGTGCATATGCTTGTCTGGCCGTGGATGTAGGACGTGGTCTTCCTGGTCACCATGTCTTTATTCATCTCAACATAGGCCATTTTTATCATTTTGTCTCAGATAATTGGCCATCATTACTGCCCTGACTTGGCACAGTAACAGTCCAGAACTCTAGCAATTCTAAACCTTACATGTACATTGTTTACTTTGGATCATGTTTGAGACTTTCTAAAGCTCATATAATTTTTATTTGATTTTATTTTTTTATTTAAAAATTTTTAGTTTATTTATTAAAAAAATCTTTTGTTAATGTTTATTTAGTTTTTGAGGGAGAGACTGAGAGACAGAGTGAAAGCTGGGGAGGGGCAGAGAGAGAGGGAGACACAGAATCTGAAGCAGGCTCCAGGCTCTGAGCCGTCAGCGGGACTCAAACTCACAAACTATGAAATCATGACCTGAGCTGAAGTCAGATGCATAACCTACGGAGCCACCCAGGTGCCCCTATTTATTTTTTGACAGATAGAGAGAGACAGAGAGAGAGAGAGAGCAAGGGAGTGGCAGAGAGAGAGAGAGAGTTAGAATCCCAAGAAGGCTCCACACTGTCAGTGCAGAGCCCGATGCGGGGCTCGAACTCAGGTACTGTGAGATCATGACCTGAGCTGAAATCAAGAGTGGGAAGCTCAAATGACTGAGCCACCCAGGCTCCCTGCTCATATAATATTTTGTTTTTTAAGGCAGTTTTTGATTTAGTTTTGGAGCGAAAAGCACTGAGATTTCCCATATGCCCCTCCCCCTGTGTCCCACATGCACAACCTCCCCCTGTGTCACCATCCCCCCTCAGAGTGGTACATTTGTTACAACTGATGCATCTACGCTGACACCACATCATCACCCCAAGTCCATGGTCCACATTAGGGTTCACTCGTGGTGTTGTACGTTCTCTGGGTTGGGACAAACATGTGATGTCATATATCCACCATTATAGTATCATACAAAACCTTTTCACTGTCCTAAAAATCCTCTGTGTTTCACCTGTTCATCCATCTTTCCCCCAACCCCTGGCAATCACTGATCTTTTTACTGTCTATAGTTTTGCCTTTTCTAAAATGTTATATAGTTGTTATCATATAGTATGTAGACTATTCCGATTAAGCCTGTGTACTTTTTTTTTCCCTTCAGGATTTTGTTTTTGAGGCTTTGATGGCTCTGGAATACAATTCCTTGCTAATGCCCTGAGGATGCAGGCCGTGGACAGAATCTTTTTAAAATGTTGTGATAATTGGTTTATTGATAGTTATTCCTTGTTCTTGGACATGTATGATCAAGAATTATATGACCGGGGCACCTGGGTGGCTCAGTCAGCTCAGCGGCCGACTTCGGCTCAGATCATGATCTCACAGTTCATGAGTTCGAGCCCCACATCAGGTTCTGTGCTGCCAGCTCCGAGCCTGGAGCCTGCTTCAAATTCTGTGTCTCCCTCTCTCCCTGCCCCTCCCCCACTCGTTCTCTCTCTTTCTCTCTGTCTCCCTCTCTCAAAAATAAACATTTAGGGGCGCCTGGGTGGCGCAGTCGGTTAAGCGTCCGACTTCAGCCAGGTCACGATCTCGCGGTCCGTGGGTTCGTGCCCCGCGTCAGGCTCTGGGCTGATGGCTCAGAGCCTGGAGCCTGTTTCCGATTCTGTGTCTCCCTCTCTCTCTGCCCCTCCCCCGTTCATGCTCTGTCTCTCTCTGTCCCAAAAATAAATAAACGTTGAAAAAAAAAAAGAAAAATAAACATTTAAATAAATTTAAAAAAATGATATGACCATCTATCAGGAATACCATTATATCAGAAAAGATATTCTTGCCCTGGGAAAGAGGTGAGTATTATAGATGTAGATAGCTCCCAACACCCTTCCAGCTCTGAGATTGCAAGTCTGTAGAAAGTTACCCTTACAACTTCATTAATCTTTTCGTTTTCTTTCTTCCTCCCTTTCTTTCTTCCTCTCTTTCTTTCTTTCTTTCTTTCTTTCTTTCTTTCTTTCTTTCTTGTCTCCACGCCCAACGTGGGGCTTTAACTCAGGAGTCTGAGATCGAGAGTCCCATGCTCTACTGCCCGAGCCAACCAGGTACCCCTTCCTTCATTAATCCTTTAATAAAACTTGTATTTATGCATTTCTGAAAGCATTTTCTGTGGATTCAGTGGGTTTTTTTTTTTTTTTATGCTCCTGACTTGGATTTCCAATAGACATTTGGACACTGCGAATATTTTGTCTTCCTTTACAGGTTCTGCCCACTATCTGAAAGTAGAGTGCCCCTATGAAACTTTCATTAAGCTGACATGGTGCAAAGCAAAAAAAAAAAAAAAAAAAAAAAAAAAGCAATTGCCATTAGTTTATATAAAAAATATTTTGAGCATTTCCAGATCCTAAAAATAACCTTGCTTAGACTTTTCTGATAGCACAAGACTTAGCTTGCTAATGGATGCACAACATAAATCAAGATAAGATGCTCACAGACACAATTCAAAGCCCTGGCGGCTTGATGCTGAGATGCTGAGAGGGTAGTTTCCCGGGGAAGCAGTGGGGTGGGGAGGCTGTCCCTGTGAGGGGTGCGCCCCGTCTCTGTAACAGTGCTGAACACTATTTTCGCTTTGTGTAAAAACCCCTCTTCAGATTTCTTTCAGGTACGGAAAACAGGTTACCCATGCAGGTCTTTCGTAAAAACAAGGCGGCATAAAGTTGAAAAACTGGAGATTCTTGTATTTGTCTGACTCAGACGCATTGAGTCAGTGGAGTGCAGGTGGGACAAACTTCTCTTACGCTAAATCAATAATAAACCTATTAAGGAGCTCTTTTCTTTTCCTGTGGGTCTTTCCATTTTAATTCTGCAATCAGTTATTGAATGATTATCTTTGTATCGTAGAAAGGGCATATGTCAATTCAGTGACGAGTTTCCACCAACAAGGAGGCAAGTATTAGGTACTTCTTGAAGAGACTCTTGAGTTATTACACATGCTTATGATAATATAGCTTATAATAATACATGCTTATCAACTGCCTTCATTATTGGGTTTTAATTAGTCATTCGGTAATGCTGTTGTTCAGTTTTCTTGGCAGTTAATTATTTAATCCACTTTCTGAAACTTGGGCATTTTGCTTCAAGTTGAAAAGTCAAACGAGGAAACGAGGTTTCTTTCATTTTAAAACACGGTGGTTTCTTGTTCAGAAAGAACTCATTAAAAACTACAAAAACTGTTAAAACATATGTATACTAAAGGATCGGAAGAAGGGTTATCGTCCCCTTAGCAAGTTACTGCACATCAACTATATTTACACTGTCACTGAGTTGATGCTTCTAAGGTGATTTCAAAGGTTGAGATCATTATGAGAGTTTTGCCTGGGTTCCTAGCTAGCCAACCTTGAGAAAATTTTTTTTTCTTAAGCATATTTATTTATTTTGAAAGTGAGTATGTGTGAGCAAGTGGGGGAGGGGCAGAGAGACAGGGAGAGAGAGAGAGAATCCCAAGTAGGCTCTGTGCTGCCGGTAAGGGGCCCAGCATGGGGGTTGGCTCACATACACTGCGAGATCATGACCTGAGCCGAAATCGAGAGTTGGACAGTTAACTGACTGAGTCACCCAGGTGCCCCAACACAGTCTTTTTAAAATCTCCATTCTCTTTGCAGACTCAAGGAGTAAAGGCAGTGTTGATTTGGGAGAAAAAAGAAAAACCTGAAGTATACAATACAGACGCATTTTTCCTTTCCAATGTTGTTTGCCAACATTAATCAGGTTTACCAAAACCTTTGGCATAATAACTACTTGCTTAGTGAAAAGCAAGCTGAACGCTGGAGTCACTACTATAGGAAAAATGTTTTCCCCACCTCTTGTACCTAAAAGAACAGTGTAAATTGGGTGGACAACTGCAGGGTAAGCCTAGCACTTTGGCTGACCCAGAGCAGGTGCTCATTCATTACACATTAACTGAATAAAGAAATCAATCAATCAATGAAAGAATGTATCGGAACTCCTGATAGGTTGAGAAATGTCTTAGGTGCCATTTCGTTTCGTCTTTCAGTACCATATCAATTTGACTTCTGAGTCATGGCCATATTTATTTGTAGAATATCTGCTACATGAAAGGCTTTTCACTATGTGCCAGAGTGGACGTAAGAATAAAAAAGACGGAATTCTTTTTTTTTAATTTTTTTTTCAACATTTTTTATTTTATTTTTGGGACAGAGAGAGACAGAGCATGAACGGGGGAGGGGCAGAGAGAGAGGGAGACACAGAATCGGAAACAGGCTCCAGGCTCCGAGCCATCAGCCCAGAGCCCGACGCGGGGCTCGAACTCACGGACCGCGAGATCGTGACCTGGCTGAAGTCGGACGCTTAACCGACTGCGCCACCCAGGCGCCCCAAAAAGACGGAATTCTTGACCCCAAGGAACAGACAGAAGAGCTTTTTTTTTTTTTTTTGTAGTATATAGTCAATCTTGAAATGACTTGAATTCTGCTGCAAGAAACAAGCAGCTGCTACCGTAAGGTAGTCTCTGGACCTATGAGTTTGCAGCATGCTTCTTTTGTAAGTTCACTGCGGTCAAATAGAACATTCCATCTTTATTTTGCAGTGAGAACCCTCATTGCCTGCATTTGAAAACCTCATTTGCAAATGTGGATGCCTGGTTTCCAATGGCCAGATGGGTCTTGACTACATGCCGAGTAATGTTTAGGGCCCATGAAATTTATTAGGACCGTTACCTCTGGCATGATATAAGAGGGAAAAAAAATCCTTGCCCAAGAAGAAACCTCATCTCTTGCCTTTTATTTGGCCTTCTGAGCCAGCGATGCAAAGTTTTAAGTGTTTGATCTGAATTAATAGGGAGACCAGATGAACTCTAGGGTCCCGTCTTGTTTCATTTTTCGAGATAAGAATGCCTCCATAATTGTTTATTGTGTCATGCAATTTGCTTGCAGAAAACCACATGACTACTTTTTTCTAACCAACCCTCTTCTAATTGTGCCCCAAGCGTTGGTGTTGGCTTTGGTGCGAATGGGCCGCTCTACCAGGGATAGACTTGTGTTGTTCAGAAACATACACTCCCAGCTTCACATTAGTGTGCTTATGGGTCTTGTATCAACTCCTCTCCATGTAGAGGCACTTTGCAATCTGAACACTGCTTCCCCAGCGCACAAACACGGACACACACAAAGACCCACACATATGCGATTTCTCTTCCCAGTTAATCAAATTTAAAGGGTTGACCAGGAACTAAAGTCAACACCCCGGGAGGAATTTCTGGCCCTTGGAATACACACAAAAACAAGACTGCTCATTCACGGGAAAAGTGGAACGAGTCCCCAGAAAATTCAGTTGCAGGCAACGGTTCACCCTTTGCCATCACTGGTCTCGAACCTTTGTTTCATGTTTCTTTTGTATTTTTTTTTTCCGGGTTATTTTCTCACTTGTGATGAAAATAAACATAAAAACAGGGAATACAGATATAATGTAATATTTTTCTAATGTTTTCAATTAAGCAGCAGCTGCTGTTACCAAGCTGTCATCTCTGTTGCTACGGGGGTTTTGTGTGTGTGCCAGTGCAGGACTGGCTACTTTAATATACTAATCCTATTGCTAGGGCTCTTGTATGGAATCTACGTTAATATTGTTAATTTAAGAGTTGAAAAGGGGCCGCCATCTTTTCTGTTAAATCTACCTGTGGCGGAGAGCTCAGGATCTCTTTATAAGCAACCCGTTAAGATCTCCGAGAGTCCGATGTGATTCACGGGACAAGGGGAATCCACGACTTAAGAATCTTGTTGGTGTTTTCAGACCCACTGTCTGCAATGCTTCTGTGCTTTCCCCATGTAACTGAACTTGACCCGCTCCGAAGGTAACTAAAGGCAAGCGAGTGCTTGCCTTTCCGCACGTGGTGTGTGAGACCCGGCAGTTCATGCACACAGCGCTGCCTACAGCAAGGAACCTCTCAGAGAACAGACATAATTCAAGAGCTAAACCACACAGATTCGGTTCTTGGCACAAAGTCTGGTATACCAGAAGTGTTGGAAAGGATTTTTGCTCAGTTAGTGGATTCATTCAATGAACATCATATTATAACGCAGGCTTTCAGCTTGTTTGAAATGTGAGTATAGTAAATCTTTCTCCACCCTGAAGCTCCTGTCCCCTCATCTAGACTTGTGAAGTTCAAAGTAACAAATTGCTACTTTTGTGAATGCATAGGCTTCTTCCTTTTTTTTTTTTTTTTTTAAATCCCCAAGTCCTACAGCACATCTCAAAATTGACAGAGGGGTATCTTTTGCCTATCCCAGAACGAAGTGAATCCCCCCGGGCTTTGAAAAGGGTGCCATTTGGATATTACAACCTTAATATCTGTGACCTGGTTTGTTTTGTGCTTCAACTGAACACACCAATAGCTCTGAATAAACTACTGGAAAGTGAGGACAGGATAGACTTCACGCTTGATGTCATATTGTGACTAGATTGCCATCTCATTGAGAACAGGAGTTATGCCCTCTGTCTCTGTATATGCCCCGTGGTGTCTTGCATACAATAAATGCTCAATAAATGCACTAACTATGAGAGATTAGAGAAGCGGCTATGCCAGCCCTACCCACACTGCCCTCCATTTATCTGTGGCCACGGTCACTGACACGGCTCCAGGCTTCTCATCCTTTACCTGTGCTTGTTGCAGTTTTCTTTCTGCTTCAAAGCAGTTGAAGACCTAATGTAATTTTGCCCTCAGACCAATTTTTGTGCCTATACTTGTTTCATGAACAAATGGCTTTCCCTTAACTGGTTATGGACAGAGCCAGGGCCAAGACTTAGGTTTCCCAAACGTACAACATACAGGTCAGTAAGAAATCAACCTTTGTTGAGGCCAGGCACATTTCTGGGGTTGTTTGTTACTGCAGCATAACCTGTAGCATTTCCTGACTGATACAGCTTTCTTTCAAGCACACCATTTGTTGTTTATTCAACAAATAATTCCTCTATTATTATCTTTTATATCTTTTATTTTATTTATTATCTTTTATTAGTTTTTATATCTCTATTTTACATTCATGTATAAATTTCATTCTACCCCGATCTCCTTCATAGCACTAGAGTGAATTTGGAGGTAATAGAAACAGGAACTGGAGGTAAGGTTGACTTAATGTGGATCCAGGCCCACCACTTACTAGTCTGTAATAATGGGTTAGACCTCCAAGGCTCAAGTTGCCCTTCTGTGAAATGGGAATAATAATATCATTTCTTTACTTTATGGAATTTGGAAAGCAAAAGAAAGAATATATGTAAACTTTGTGGAAGGCAAAGCCTTGTGTAAATAAATGTCATATCCTATATTTCCTGCCCTCTCTCCTTCCAGCCTCATGGTGAGAAGTTAGAAGTGGCCATGTGACTTGCTTTTGACAATGAAATGTGTACCACAACTGGGCACGAGATGCAAAATCCAATGAGTGATTATTTAAGTCCTTTTTTTCACCATGGCCTTCAGCAATGCTCCAGATGGCAGTGCTCCATCAACCTAGGATACAGGTTTTATCTCAAAACAAGTGGTGACTGCCTGTGGTGCTAAGTTGTATGTTGTTAGATAGCATTCGGAGTCAGCTGGGAGACTGCAGGGATTGATTAGACGTGTCTGCCATGGATGAGAAAGAGGAGACTACGTGAATACGAATACCACTGGATTCAACGGATAGGAGTCCAAATCCTCTTTCAAAGTGAGAAGCTGGGACCCAAAGATCGGTGGCTTGATTAGGGTTGCATAACTAGACAAGAGTACTATTATTTATTTATTTATTTATTTATTTATTTATTTGTGTTGTCTGCTTCCATGAGAGTTTTGAGGTAATTTAGAAGATGGGGTAAACGTACAATCACATGACTCAAACAGAAAAAGAAAACTTAAAGCGTGGAAGTTGAAAGGCATCAGTCTTGCCAAACGTGAAGGCGGCTGGTGTGGTTATTCTGAATAAGTAAGACACCTAATTCTGAGGTTTCTAGAAGTCAAGATCCTTCTAAATTATTGGGGCTAAGATCTGGCTTCAGCTATCTTCGGTAGCTCACATTATCACACGCACAAACATAGCCATACAATGAACCTACTTTTGCCAGAGAGGATTATGAAACAAATGGCATCCAAGCACTGAACGTGCCTAGGACTCTGGGAGGAGTTAGAACTGAATTAGCTTCGAGTTATCAGGTGTCTCCAAGGGTAGATAACATACCTGTTCCTGAGGTAATAGGATTCATCAGAAACTGGCTGAAGTTACAAGTAACTTAACAAGTCCTTGAAGGGAGCACAGTTACCAACATAGCAACTGGAAAATGGTTCATTCATGAGCACCACATTTCTGCTGCGCTCATAAGAGGATGCTCGGAACTGGCCAAGCAGACGGCCCTCTCTTTCCCTTTCCATTCTGGTTGCCTACCTGAGGGACTTCAACTCCAAAAAAACCTGCAGACAAGCCTGAAAATTTGATATTTGAGATAAATATCAGAATTGGAAACAAGCCCAAGAATCAGCTCGATGAAATGATTGACTCCACTTATCGTTCAGTGCTTTTCATACACATTTTAAAAGATAAGGATTCTTGGGACGCCTGGGTGGCTCAGTTGGTTAAGCGTCGACTTAGGCTCAGGTCACGATCTCGCGGTATGTGGGCTCGAGCCCCGCGTCGGCCCTGTGCTGACTGCTCAGAGCCTGGAGCCTGTTTCAGATTCTGTGTCTCCCTCTCTCTCTGACCCTCCCCCGTTCATGCTCTGTCTCTCTCTGTCTCAAAAATAAATAAACGTTATAAAAAAATTTTTTTAAAAGATAAGGATTCTTTAAAAAACTTTGGGGCGCCTGGGTGGCGCAGTCGGTTAAGCGTCCAACTTCAGCCAGGTCACGATCTCGCGGTCTGTGAGTTCGAGCCCCACGTCGGGCTCTGGGCTGATGGCTCGGAGCCTGGAGCCTGTTTCCGATTCTGTGTCTCCCTCTCTCTCTGCCCCTCCCCCGTTCATGCTCTGTTTCTCTCTGTCCCAAAAATAAATAAACGTTTAAAAAAAAAAACAACTTAAACACAGTACTATTTTATCACCTAAAGAGATCAATAATTTCTTGCTATTTAAAAATATCTGTCAGTGTTCATATTTCCTTGATTGTATCATGTTTTTTTTTTATTTTATTTATATTTTGAGAGAGAGAAAGAGAGAGGGAGACAAGGGGGAGGGGCAGAGAGAGAGGAAGAAAGAGAATCCCAAGCAGGCTTCGCACTGTCAATTTGGAGCCCGACGCTGGGCTCAATCCCGTGAACCCTAAGATCATGACCTGAGCCAAAATTGAGAGTCTGACGCTCAACCGACTGAGTCATCCAGGCGCCCTATATCATAATTTTTAAAATTCGTTGGTTCAAGTAATACCCCTCAAAAAGATATATAGTCTCTCTTTCCTTTTTTTTTAATGTGGTAAGAACAATTAATGTGATGTCTACCCTCTTAACACATTTTACGTGTATAATAAGAGTATGAACTGTAGGCACTAGGGTATACAGCAGAACTTAGTCGTCTTGTATAAATACGCAACAACATGGATGAACCTCGAGGACATTATGCTAAGTGAAATAAACCCATCACAGAAGAACAAATACTGCATGATACCATTGTGTGAGGTTTGCCATCTAGTCAAGCACATAGAAGCTGCCAGAGGCTGAGGTGGGGAGAGGAAAAGGGGAGTGGTACCACTTCTTGTAATGTACTGATTTCTCTCTGCCTATTTTTTTCCTTACAACTTACATTTTGCCAAACCTGAATTTTTTTTTTCCCTGTAAAGTTTCCCACCTTCTGAACTTTGGTGATTTCATCTTTGGTCTCTCATTTCTGAATTTCCTGTGAAGAGGTTGTTGGATCAGAGGATGCTCGGATTCAGGTTCAATTATTTGGCAAAAATAGTTCCTAGGTGGTAGTGTGTATTTCCATTAGGAAATACATAATATCTGGCTAGTAGCATGTGTGTGTGTGTGTGTGTGTGTGTGTGTGTGTGATGTCTGGGTTTACTCATGTATTTTGAATTCCCCGTTAGCTCTGAGCTAGGGATAGCATTACCCTTCTGGAGACAAAGGGTCTCTGAGATCTCATAGCTGATCACCCAGTGGCTTTTTCTAACAAACTAAGTGCTTAGGAAAGATGGATTGATTTTTGTAAACCTAATATGAAATTTCTCAATAATAAGAAAAAAATCGTACCAATGTATAAACCATGCCGAATCACTCACTGTAAGTACTCTTATGCTGTTGATTAAGAACTATAAGTAAAACATAAGTAACAACAAAACAATAATATCGATTTATCATTTATAAAGGACTCATTAGATAATAGTGAGTTTACTAAGCTCTTTATGTATATATTTACATCTATTGCCTTTTTAATTCTGATAAAGTCCAACCAGGGTTTCTGTATCTTCATCTATTTACTGAGCAGCTACTATCAGCGAGGCGCTGCTCTGCTGGCAGGATTCATAAAGGTTATATCACTGACTCAAGGTCACAGAGAAGATTTAAATTTTAGGGGACTAATTAAATAGCCTAAGGTGTATCCATTCAGTGGATTATGGAACAACTGTAACATGAAATCGGAAACGTCTTCACATCACTATGAAGCTAACCTTCCACATGTAGTTTTGAGTTAGAAAAAGCAAACTGGAGGAAAGTACTTATGGCATTTATAAGGCATTTTAGGCATTGTAGTACCTAAAAATATGAAGATACTTTTCATATATATATTTAAATAAAGGAAGGATAAATCAAAATATAAAAAAAGAAAAAACAGAGCTGGAGGAGGGATCAAGCAAGGTGAGGGGCTAAGAAAGGTGGTTCATTTCCTTTGATCATATTCCTTGTTTTGTAAATGTGTGAAAGGAAAGAGTCACACCTCTAGGGGCATTATCATGGAAGAGAAAGAAAGCAAAAGACCTAAGAAAATCGAGCTCGTCAAATGAATAGAGATTTAAAAGAATATAATTGATGTCTGTAATTTAGAATAATGTATTTATTAATTGTTAATTTTATTGTGTAAGTTGTATTTATATAAATATTTATTATACAAATTAACTAATATTAAATTAATTTCTTAGAGAGCCATGAAAAAAAAAATGATACATCTATAAAACACCATCATCCAGATGCCTTGGAAATTGAAACTTTGTTGAGGTAAAAGAAAACATGAAAGAGGTAAGTGGCAAAAAAGCACAGCTGAACAGAAATTAATGATCTTAAAGATCATTCTGAAGAGTCTCTCTGAGAACACAGTGCAAAAGAATAAAGAAATGCAAAAAATGTGGATGAAAATTTAAGAGACATGGAGAACATACCTAGAAATCTCTCGTTCCTTAAGGACATGTGGGTGGAGTGAGGTTGTTTTTGAAACAACAATGAGAGAATATTTCCACACTAAAGAAAGACAGACAAGCTTAGGGGCACATGGGTGGCTCAGTAGGTTAAGCATCCAAATTTGGCTCAGGTCATGATCTCATGGTTTGTGGGCTTGAGCCCTGGGTTGGGTTCTGTGCTGACAGCTCAGAGCCTGGAGCCTGCTTTGGATTCTGTGTCTCCTTCTCTCCCTGCCCCTCCCTCAGTCGTGCTCTCTCTCTCTCTCTCTCTCTCTCAAAAATAAACAAACATTAAAAAAATTAAAAAAAAAGACAGATAAGCTTCACGTAGGAACATACCTAATTCCAGAAAAAAAAAACCCACACCCAAATATATCACAATGAAATTTTAGAAGTTGGAGGTTAAAGACAGAATTTGTTAAAGAGGAACACACACACACACACACACAAATACATACAATCACACATTTTCTCACATACAACGGATAGTGCACAAAGCAAAAGGAATCTACTATTTGTGCCTGGCCTTTCCTAGAAGACAAGCTAAAAAAGTAAGTCTTGGTCATTGCATTCAACAGATTACCAATCATCCAACGGGGGCCCAGCCTGTTTATTGCAGGCAATGAGCATAAAACCAAAAGGCCGAAGTTCTGAAAACAGCCTCCACTGATTCTCAGCTTGTCTTGGGACTGAGCACCTCCTCCTATATAGATACCATCGCAGTGAAGGGAAGATACCAACCCATGAAGCCTGGGTGATAGGTTTGGCCTTCCCAACGAATAGCTGTGTGACTTTGGGCACAAAGTCCCGAACCTTGCTAAGCTCCCAGTTTCTTGGGTATAAAGGCAGGAGATGCATTTGCTGGTCTCTGACTGTCATTCTGCCTTTATCAGTCCACGTCCAATGGAGCTCATGGGCTTCTCTGGTGTTATTTTTCACAATGTTTTCTTCGCTTGCGAAACGGCTTGGTATGGCTGGCATCCTGCTTTCTTCCAATGTTAAGGAATGTTCTACTTTCTTGCTTTACCGGACAATCTATGTTGTTTGTGGCTTGATGCTTGTTAGATAGGTGTCTATCCTTTTCCATAAGATCCTGTGTTGACCAAACGTCTTGAACTCCTATAACAAGAGGATTTCTCTACTGGCAGATTTATATTTAAAAAAAAAAATGAAGCTTCCAGGATGTGATGCTTTTTGGATACTCATGGAGCAAGGCCATTGTATTGAATGCACTGAACTCTGCATTAGGGACCCCCTTCACCCTCTGGCTACCTCTCTATGTATTTAGGATTCTAGGTGTAGAGTTATAACAGCATGCTATCTCCTAAGGGCCATATTTCGTGTTGATATGATGCCACAGGAATAGAAAAAATTATTGAATGATTGCTTCCTGAGCACCTTTTCATGCCAGACACTTTGATAATGAAAACCCTCAGTGATAGTGGAAGGTAGGTGTTATTTCTTCCTCACAGGTACTGAAATTAAAGGTCAGACTGCTAGCCATTTGGCCAACCAAAAGCTCCTCTCCATCTTGCCTCTTCAGAGCTACAAAGTTGTAATGTGTCCTCATAATGGTAATTCTCAGTAGTGGGGCCCAACCCTTAGGAGTAATGCCTCGTGGAAAGAGCAGTTTTAGACCTACAGAAAACAACCTTTTCTTGCCTGATTTCTTACCATCGACAATAGCGTATTTCAAATATCTTTTAAACAGATTTTTTGACCAATATCAAGATGGCGTTTGACATAACAAGGTAAGACTTGCTTCATTTATTTTTTTCTAATAAAGTCAACCTAACAAAAACTTTCTAACCCATAGGCACAGAGCCAAGATCAGAAAGGGTCCCCATAGAAAAAGTTAAACAAGGCGTACTTTTATCTGTAGTTTTCTGTTATCTGAATGAGAGCTTGATTTGGGGGACCGGTCCCCATTTTCTTGTTTTGGGAACGATTGAAATGACATGCTTTTGTTCTTCCCCTTCAAATTTCTTACGTTTGGACCCTGTTTCTTTAACATGGTGGATTCTTAATGCTTTTTGTTTTAATATTGGACCTTGCCTCTTGACACTTTGATGGGCGATGCCATTTTGTGGCTGATTAATGTGTCCCAGCATTTAACAAAGGCCAGAAGCAGGTTAGAGATAGTGCTCAACATTCTCCAAGAAGATAGTCTTAAATTTTTGTCGATGTTGGTGAAACAGAAGTGCAAACAGGTCAGGTTAAATTTCTTAGCGGCTTAGAGACATTAAAAGAGGTTTTCTAAGTTACCTCACCTTTAATAAAATGAAGTCATCTTATATATTAATATATTAATATTGCAGCTGGGTTTAAACTCATGTAGACCAAGCTTTACTTAATAGTTAAATCAAATTGAATCTCAGATTTTATGAGTGATAAAATGACAATAAAACGGGTCTGGTCAGTAAAGATAATAACACGATTCAGTACTTTGGATGTAAGTGTTTAAGGTTTCTATGATAAAACTGTAATTTTATACCCCAAAGTGTGTTAATAACATTAAGTGAGGTAATAGGCAAAGTGCACTGACAATGTAATGCCCACAGGACCACAGTAATAGAAATAATTTATAATGTATCAGCAATAAAATCTTTAATGTTATCTCAATTCAGGCCAGGCACCATATCTGGGGTTTCAGATTACACGTGTCCCCATCCCTCCCCTGTTACGGACACAAGTGTTAACCTAAAATAATTAAGAAAATGGTTTTCAGAGTGCAGAAATCTTTCACGATTATGGGCATAATGACCATCCTATTAACTATTTCCATCCTGATCCATTTATGTTTGATTGATGGAATCTGATCCCAAAGTTTGTAAGGTAAGCATTTCTAACAATAATCCCGAGAGTCACTTTAATTCACTCTTGGCTTTCTTTATTCCAAACAGAACCAATGCCTAACTTTTAAAGTCTATAAAAGAGTTATTTTTCAAAGACAGAAGAGTCAGTTCTTTGTATGACTAAAACATTATTTTATTTTATAAAATCCTGGTTTGATGGTTTAATAGGTCTGAGGCTGAATTCACAAATGGTACCTTACGTTGAATCATCCCCAAACAAATGTTTTCCTAATGACCAAAAGGTAAACACTTATATTGGGTGACTTTAATTGGTGTAGCTTAGGTCAGGCATATTTCTTCTTTTAACTTGCTTTACAGTGTGCACATTTAAGGGACTAATCCATAAAGCACATATCATTTGATAGGACGATAGTATTCTGTTTGGTTTAAAAGTACGTTTTTAAAAAGTATGTGAAAACTTCAGGTTCAGTTCCTAAAGTTTCATCCCATTTTTCTTTCTTTCTCTTCCTTTCTTTCTCCTTCCCTCCCTCTTTTTTCTCCTTCCTTCCTTCTTACTGTCCTTCCTTCCTTCCTCCTTTCCTTCCTTCCTTCCTTCCTTCCTTCCTTCCTTCCTTCCTTCTTTCCTTCCTCTTTCTCTCTCTCTTCCTTACTTCTTTCCCTTCCCTTCCCTTCCTTCCCCTTCCCTCCCCTCTCCTCCCCTCTCCTTCCCTTCCCTTCCCTCCCTCCCTTTCCCTTCCCTTTTCTTTCTTTCTTTCTTTCTCCCTTCATTCCATTTTTAATTGAATGTATTCTAAATATTCATCTCATTGATTCTAAAATCCATAGAAAAATCTCTGGAATTTCCATGTTTGAGCATTTAAACTAACTATAATAATGACAATGATCATCATAACCGCTTATGTTTATTGAGTTTACTATGAGCCCAACTTTAAATGACATTTAAAACTAATTAAATGTCATAAGAATTCTATCATTATCCGATTTCATCTGAGAGGGAACTGGGAGGACTTAAAATGACTCCCCCAAGGCTCCAGGGCAACAGGCAGCAAAGCCACTGGTGAAGTCCTGGGGCCATTCGAGAGTTGCTGCTTCTGAACCACCCATCACATTGCTTCTGTCTCTTTCAGAAGCCTTCCTTAAATTCCCCATATAAATGTGTGTGTGTGTGTGTGTGTGTGTGCGCGCGCGTGTGTGTGTGTTTAGTGTTTCAGATAAGGTTATCCTGCCTAAAAGTAACAGGAATAGCTTTCTTGGCAGGAAATCTATAGCATCTCTGAGTATTAGTTTGCCTGTTGATTATCTCTAAGGCGGGGTGGGGGGGGCGGGATGCTCAAAGGATAGGGAAAGCCAGGGTAAGATCTCCAGAAGCAAGTTGGGTTTTTTTTAGTCTTTATGTACTTATTTTAAGAGAGAGAGAGAGAGCACGTTGGGGAGGGGCAGAGACAGAGGGAGACACAGAATCCCAAGCAGGCTCCACGCTGTTAGTGCAGAGCTCTCTGCAGGGCTTGACCTCATGACCCATGAAATCATGACCTGAGCCGAAATCAAGAGTTGGATGCTTAACCAACTGAGCCACCCAGGCACCCCTCTAAAAGCAAGTTCTCTCAGCCTCACTGCCACTTTGTCTCTACAGAACTGTTTTGCTTTCAAAAGGCCTTCAGTTTCAGGTACAACCCAAGTGCTCAGGCCAGTTATGTCTTCGGGAGGGACATCAGAAATACAAAGTCAATGGCTTAGATAGCTCAGCATTAAATCTACTTCTTGGAAATCTGACTCTGCCCTTAGTAGGAACCACTCTCAACCCACCGCATAATCCCAGTCCCAGGAGAGAAGAATCCCACTCCTATATGCCTGAATGTCAAGTTGCTGTCTGGAAGGCTTTCCCGGAACTCTGTTTCTACAACAATGCAGTTCTCTTTCCTTGAGAGAAATGGATTTCAGCTTCTGGGTCTGAGGTCCAAGAACTTCTTGCCTGTTGCCAAGCGTGTTTAATTGCTGCTTCTGGACTGCTTGCATGAATGTTTGCAAAATGTCTGAAGAGGTGATGGATATATTAATTGTAAGTCTATTTATGCTCTATATTCCTGGTCCTATATCCTGCTGCACTGAATGGACCTTTCCTAGAAGATGAAGGGATGGGAGGGAGGGAGCTGATGAACTCTGTTTCCTGTAGTGGGGGTAAACTCAGTCAAAGAAAGTTAGTTTTGTTCAGATGGGCTGAGGCTCAAACCTGAATCTTACTTATGGAGGGATCTTGGCCAGTTCTGAAATCTAAGTTCCTTTATCCTTAAAACAAAGATAATCATTCTTTCTTCTGAGGGTTGCTCTGAGGTTGATGTATTTGGTGATCGGCGCAGGGCGGGTATGCCTATCCTGGTGGTTCCCATCTTTTTTCTCTAGTTTTCTTCTTCTCCTGGTCTGAACCCATCTACTGGCAAATGAGCTCCTCAACGCTGCCTGTAGAATGAAACTCTTCCACTAAAGAGACGAATGATACAGGGGCACTTGGGTGGCTCAGTAGCTTGAGGGTCTGATTTCAGCTCAGGTCATGATCTCGCGTTTTGTGAGTTTGAGCCCCGCATCAGGCTCTGTGCTGACAGCTCGGAGCCTGGAGTCTGCTTGGGATTCTGTGTGTGTGTCTCTCTCTCTGCCCTTCCCCACGTGCTCTGTTTCCCTCTCTTTTGCAAAAATAAATAAACATTAAAAAATTAAAACAAAACAAAAGAACCAAAAAAAAAGAGATAAATGATTCTTTTTTTAAATGTTTATTTCTTTTTGGAGAGAGAGACAGAGAGCATGAGCAGGAGAGAGGCACAGAGAGAGAAGGAGACACGGAATCTGAAGCAGGCTCCAGGCTCCGAGCTGTCAGCACTGAGCCTAACGCGGGGCTCGAACTCACAAACCGCGAGATCATGACCTGAGCCAAAGTCAGAGCCTTCGCCAACTGAGCTACCCAGTTGCCTTGAGATGAATGATTCTGAACTAACCGTGGCCCACCCTGGGATTTTGAACCTCGAAGCATAAGATATAAACATTCGTGCCATACAACTTGTTCCTAAGACTCAGCTGAATGCCATTGTCAACACAGAAGCCTGCCGTGAAAGAAACAAGTGTCTCACAGGTATTTTCTTTTCCATATGCTGGGGCCTGCATCGAAGCCCAAAGTGTTGGATGGAGAGATTTTGTGTTGGCTATGTGGTGGCCACGTTGCCCTGATTCGGGTTTCTAGAAACCCATGAGCAAATTTAGAGAGCATGCTCCGTGGCTGTGGGACAGAAAATCTCCCACCACATGCCAGTTGGTGGTGATTTCTGTCCATCTTAGTCTAATTTATCTTTCCCACAGGGAGACCTACTGAGAAAACCTCACCCATCCTCCTGGTAGCATTTGCTCCAGCTACTGAGCATCTAAACAGAAGCGGGAAGTTTATCGGCAAAGCCAGCATCACCATTTTGGGGGTGTCAGAGTGCAAAGTGGTGAGTGCCTTGCCAGGGGTGAGCTGGAACATCCATGCGGCAGCTTAACCCTAGTCTACCCTGGAGGTTACTTTTCAACTGGGCTTTTGCTCAGATTCTCTGAATTTATAGGCTATGTGATCTCCCCAAGTAAATCCTGGGGAACGTGAGATGTGAAAGTATGGCTTTTGCTTGTATACCTCCATCCAGAGCCACTGGGTACGGCTGTGTGACTAGATTGTCCCCGTACAGCACAAGGACGTTATGTTCACATAGACTCCTCTGTGAACGGTGCTCCCTGGACTTGGGCAGTGCACAACCTGCCCCATGGTACGTGGCGGTCCACGGGATTCTTACCCGGTGTTTGGTATCCAACAGAGGTGGCTGTTTCCAAGGAATTGTTGGAAGACACTCCACTTCCTGATCAAGTTTTCACACACTGACTTCCTGATACCAAAGGTTTCTTAAACTATGTGAATTTTTCAACCCCTCTGGACATTCTTCACCTGCCAACTCTGTTTTCTCATGCTCCCCTCTGCCTTATCCGGAGTCTGCCTTACTGTAATGTTAGCGTGCCTCATTCCTGAGCCTGCTCCCATCGTGAGAGCCACCGTCCTGAATTTGCCTAGTGGATCTGACAATGTGGGTTACCAATAAACACCTGGCTTTATGCTAACATAGGGGCAACGAATGTACCATTCAAAGGGGTATCCATCCAAAGAAGAGGAGACCTAAGATTTCTGAGACAAGCTAGGAGGCAACATTATTTAAGAAGGAGCATTTTGCAGAATAGAGGTTTTTTTATTCCACTCTGACACCTGCAGGGATAGAGTCATTCCTGATTGAGAGGAATTTGGTCCTCTTTTGGCTCTAGCTTTTATGTCCCAAATTCTGACGTATTACATTTATTTCCTCCATATTCAGACACGAAGTCTCTCCCCTTTCCTGCCAATGCCACCTACATCCTGATTCTGAAGGTGCATTTAACATCCTCACGGCTGCTGGCTGGCTGTCTATCCCGACAGACAACACAGCTCTTGATCCGTCTCTGTAGGTGGCTTCAGGCTAGCTAAGGAAAAAAAAAGGAAGAATAATAACAATCTTATCGTCTCAGAGCCCCGGAATATAAAAATAGCCCGGCCGTTTATTACACCAGGCTTTTTAGGCCCAGGTGTATCAGGAGTAGAGAAAGTGGATTGTCACTGACTCAGCTGGATGTGGCGTCTTCCAAAGAAGCGACGAGTCACAGATTAAAGGGGGTGTGGCCGCAGTCAGCCCTCTCCAAGAAGGCTTAACGCTTCCTCACACAGGGCCTTATCCGGCGGGGAGAGGGATACAGAAGATAAACCTCAAAAATAAATGCCAAAAAAAGAAAAACAAGAAAGTCCTGATTATCACCTCTGCGCCCTCCACCACGTCCGGTCAGCAACGCGTTAAGTGAATTGAAACTCGATTGTAGAGAGACAGTCACAAGCTGGTTATCAGTGGCAGTAAATGGAAGATAATAGCCCCACTAGAGAGTTATGAAATGGCTTGTCTTTGAGCTGCCAAAGTGTTTAGTCTCTCTTTTATTATATTCACAGCAGTAATCCGATATGTCCTGACTTCTGTCATCTGTATGTAATGCTTATCAACTCTCTGTCAGTGATTCACCCTCTTGTCAGGGACAATTATTCCTCAAAGTGCCGAGGTTATGACTGAAGCAATATTATGACTGGAAAGAAAATATGAAAGGTGTAGCACATCACAGCAAGCAATCTGGGGGCTGACGTCGACGGCAAGGAAAACACCGTGGATGAAAGGAGAGCAGAAGGCGAGACGCGTTCTGTGCGCCGGGAGCTTGGCTGGCATGGCTGAGGTCAACCGGGCCGAGAACCCTCTCCTGAAGAAGCTTTACTAATTCATGACTGCGGGACGTGCTGGCCTCGGCCCTCCCCGGAGGCCTCCGTGTTTCCACTTTACATCTCAATTTACAGGGGCCTCGAGTTAGGTTTTGCAAGTGTAGGCCTGCTGAAGAGAGTTGGATGGGGACAGGCTGGCCCCAAGCTCCGTCTTGGAACAGGGAGGAAAGCCGTCTGCTCTGTGCACCACCCGGGGAGCTCCACGACCCTGACTCACGCTGGGACACGTTTTCCATGGAGCACATCCCTTGAGCACATCCATGGAGCACATCCTTGAGATGGCAGTGGGAACATGGCGGGGGGGGGGGCTGGGGTTTTACAAAGAGCTGGGTCAAGATTTAAATCAGAGACAACGTTGGGATGCCTGGGTGGCCCAGTGGTTTAAGTGTCCGACTTCTTTTTTTTTTTTTTTCAACGTTTATTTATTTTTGGGACAGAGAGAGACAGAGCATGAACGGGGGAGGGGCAGAGAGAGAGGGAGACACAATCGGAAACAGGCTCCAGGCTCTGAGCCATCAGCACAGAGCCCGACGCGGGGCTCGAACTCACGGACCGCGAGATCGTGACCTGGCTGAAGTCGGACGCTTAACCGACTGCGCCACCCAGGCGCCCCTAAGTGTCCGACTTCTGCTAAGGTCGTGATCTCGTGGTTTGTGGGTTCGAGCCCCGCATCGGGCTCTGTGCTGACGGCTCAGAGCCTGGAGCCTGCTTCGGATTCTGTGTCTCCCTCTCTCTCTGCCCTTAACCCACTCGCATTTTGTCTCTGTCTCTCTCAAAAATAAAAATAAACATTAAAAAAAATTTTTTAAACTTGGACGGTGGGACCAAATTCGTTTTGAACGTGGCCCTGACCTCTGGTAGTTGTCTCGGGATGAACGAGCTACGTATGTGATGTCGTCCATATCAAGGGTAAAGTAGGTCCTGACGATACCTGTCTCATTGTGGGCTTGCAGGATCAAGAAATGAGGCACTGGAGTAAATGCTCAGTAGATCCGATATGATAAATAGCAGCAGGTGGCCAGAAATAAGATGCTGTTTGACCTTTCAAAGCCTGATTTCTTCATGCGTAACTATTTCAGGGTCCCCTGACCTAAGACAGACCATCAAGATGGGGTGTAATACTACTGACTTGCATTTTTGTGCTGTCAGTAACAGCCCCTCCTGGTGATTCTCATGAACATAGAGCAGGGATGCTGTTGAGGTCCTTGCCGATTTCGTCACTAGGGTGCTGTGTGTGACCGGCCTTGGTTGGGACCAAGACAACAACGATGATTTCTTTCTTCCTATCGGGAACACCGTTTCTGCAGAACAGTTGGCTTGCATTTTATCTACAAATCCTGGGCACGCCCCGCTTGTCATGCCGTGCAATTGCAGGCCTGTTGTAGAATTCGCAGGCAATTACATGGACGGAGGTGATATTCAAAATATTTAACCACCAGCGATGCATGGGTATAGCAGCGTCTCCCAGGCTTCCTGACAATCTAGGCAAGAATCCTAAATTGCTGGTGAAGGCTGCGGGCCTAGAAAAGGTGCCCAGCAGCTCGAGCACTGGGACACTTGGGGGATCGGGAAGCAGGCATTTCCCTTAATACAAAAGTATTTCACTATTTTAACAACCCATCTGACTGTACTGAGACATATGTGATGAACACCCGCCGTACACATAGGAAAAGATCAAAGTTTCCTAGAGCTGACTCCGCGGCACACATTTTTATATCGGCTTTTATTTTATATTCTTAACTTTGTTGTATGTTTTGTTTTTGTTTGTCTTTTAATATGTATTAATGTTATTATTAAAGTTTGCTCATTGCATCATTGCAAGAGTAAAACGTACAACATATTTAGAACACATTTAGAAAATAGAGATGAACGAGAAAAGAAATACATAACACCTAAAAACCTCACCACTTTGATGTTTATTTATTTTTGAGAGAGAGAGACAGAGCGTGAGCGGGGGAGGGCCAGAGAGAGGGAAGCAGGCTCCAGGCTCCGAGCTGTCAGCACAGAGCCCGACGCGGGCTCATGACCTGGGCTGAAGGCGGATGCCCAACCGACTGAGCCACCCGGGTGCCTCCAAATCTTACCATTTTGAAATAACCACCAACTTCTTGGTACATTTTTTTTTTTTTTCCAGTCCTTCCTTCATGTCATCTTGGACTGGTTCTTGATTTTAATCAGAAGGTCCTCCATATTTTACCGTTAGGCCTAAAGATTGTGATCGGTTTCAGAGAGAACTTTGATAGCATATATCGTAATATCAATATTTAATATTGGTAATTAATAGCTTTTCTTTTTCAAATTAGAAACAAATGTGGAATTTCACAAAAGAACTTATTGGCACATGTCAAGATGTCTTCTTTGGTACAATGAATTATTTAACTTTGATATCTAAATTTGAATCATCTCCACATTTATCAAATAAGTCCTAATGAATCCTGGTATACTGATGGAAGGACTACCCTACTTTATAATTATCATGTGGAGGGGCTACTCATGTCTTCGACATCAGGGCTGTGTTCACTTTGGAAAAAGAAGAAGGAGATTTTCATTTTCTTATGCTCTGGACAAATTCACAGTAGGAAGGGCCTAAAAGTTTGAAGAAGTAAACAAAACAAAACAAAACAACCTTAAACAAACAAAAACCCCAAACCAAATAAAACACAAAAACCCCCACAGAACCCAAAACACATAAAGACTCAAAACAAAAACAACTTAATTTGAACTTTAGAGATGAAGTTTTGACTATTTCAATTTTTTGAAAATTGCTATTCGTGTACTCATCTTTCCTTTTTATTCTTTTTGGTAACATTTTGACATTTATTTTTCCCCATGTAACTTTTTTATTGCATTCATATTTCCATATTTTTTAAGAGAGAATTGCATATGGTTGTCTCTTATTATACGTTTTTTTAAATGTTGATCGAATTTTGAAAGAGAGGAAGACAGAGCACGAGCAGGGGAGGGGCAGAGAGTGGGGGAGACACAGAATCCAAAGCAGGCTCCAGGCTCTGAGCTGTCAGCACAGAGCCCAACGCTGGGCTCGAACCCACAAAGTGCTAGATCATGACCTGAGCCTCAGAGGCTTCATGGACTGAGCCATCCAGGCGCCCAGGTTATCTCTTATAAAGTGTTCTCAGTAACTGGGATTATTTTCCATTTCTTACCATTAGTTTAGTACGTTATCTCCTTTGTGTTACTTTTTCTTGGCTGAAATATATCCTTTGGTTGGTATTTTAAAAAAAGAAAATAAGCTATTTCCTGAATTTGTCATTTAAAATGTTTTTTGAATTCATTTTTTAAAATATTACTGTAAATTTCCTCTTGCTTTCTTTAGATGTCTCATTGCTCTCAGTAAAGTATTATAATCAAATCCTCTATTTATTTATTTATGTAATAATGACAACATTTAGGATATGAAATTCACTCTAAATGTGGGGGAAGCTGCATCTGTGTTTAAAAATCTGTTTATTACCACACATGCTATCATGATTTCCTGTTATTTCAATTTCCACTATGATTCAGAATTTTTTTTTTTTTTTAAATATACGTTCTGGGGTGCTTGGCTGGCTCGGTCAGTAGAGCAAGTGACTCTCGATCTCGAGGTCATGAATTCCAACCCCATGTTGGATGTGGGGCCTGCTTAAAAAATTAAAAAGAAAATATATGAAAATATATTTTAAAAATCTTTCTGATTTCTAGCAGATGGGGCTTTAATTTAAAATTTTGTATGCCACTGTGGAATAATTTGTTAAGATTTTATTTTTGGAATTTAGCTATTTTTTTTTAAATGTTTACTTCTTTAGTTTTGAGAGAGGGAGACTGGGAGCAGGGGAGGGCTAGAGACAGAGGGAGACAGAATCCCAAGCAGGCTCCGTGTTGTCGGTGCAGAGCTTGACATGGGGCTTGAACTCATCACCTGTGAGATCTTGACCTGAGCCGACACTAGAGTTGGACACTTGACTGACTGAGTCACCCAGACGCCTCTGTGGCAGTTTTTCTAAATATCCCATTAGCTCTCTGAAAGCAGGTTAGAATTAACCACAGCAGCAATGGAAATTGAAGCCCTCCTTCCGACCACATCTGCTTGCGCAATTTTGTCATAGGTTATGATGTCCTTTAATTAAGGACGCCCGTTAATTTATCATCCTAATGGGCACGGTTAAAAAAATTCTTTAGGAATTCTTTTTTTAATTGGAGTATAGTTGACACAGGGTTACGTGAGTTTCAGGTGTATAGCATCATGATTTGACAACTCTATACGTTATGCTCTGCTCACTGTAAGCGTACTTATCCTTTGTCACCCTGCAGCACTATTACAATATCATTGACTGTATTCCCTATGCTGTATCTTTCTTCTCTGTGACTTATTCATTCCATAACTGGAAGCCTATATCTCCTTCTCCTCTTCACCCCTTTGGTCCATCCTTTCCCTCTGGCGACCATCGTATCGTTCTCTGTATTTGTGAATCTGTTTCTGCTTTCTGTTTGTTAGTTTATTCTCTCTCTCTCTCTCTCTTTTTGATTCTACATATAAGCGAAATCATACAGAATTCATCTGACTAATTTCACTTAGTAATAGTGTCGAGGTCCATCCATGTTGTTGTAAATGGTAAGGCCTCATTCTTTATTTATGGCCGAGTAATATCCCGTCGTGTGTATGTACCATACCTTCTTTGTCCATTCATCTATTGGTCCATATCTTGGCTATTGTAAATATTGCTGCAATAGACAGAGGGATATGTGTATCTTTTCAAATCAGTGTTTTTGTTTTCTTTGGGTAAATACTCAGTATGGAATTAACTGGATCACATAGTATTTGTGGTTTTGATTTTTTGAGGAAGCTCAAAAGGTTGTGCTTTCCACAGTGACGGCACCAATTTGCATTCCTAGTGGGAACATTTCTGAGAGTGAAGAGGGGAGTGATCATTACTTCTGGACAGCCCGCTAAATTGGAATATACCGTGACCTGGAACGTAAGGTCAACCATCCTGTAACCCATCTTTGGTTCCTTCCGAATTCATGTCAAACATAAATTAAACAAACAAACTTTGCAAGTACTATTTGTTGTAAGGTTTAAATAATACTGAAATAGTATTTGTGGGCTAACATATGGTCACTTGTAAATAATCTCTGAGTGGTAAAAGACAGAAGTCCCTACTTCTTAATTGACTATTTGGGTCCATGTTATACATCACCAAAAGCAATTCCAAACTCTCCAGTTGGAAGAGATCCAATATTAATTTAATATTTAAGGACTTCTAGATCTTTTGTAAAGTTTAACTGTTCAAACATACAAAATATTTGGTTTGGCATCTTCTAGAACATAACAGATACTGATATGATACTATATAGTCATTTTCATCTTGACTAGAGTTAAGATTTTAGAAATGGCTGAGTCATGTTTATAAAAGTATGGAATCTCGTTTTATTCTATCTATGATTTTAAATGCCAATAAAACATGCTCCTCAAAAGAAGATTTGTATTTTAGGTATGGAAAGTTGTGTTCATGTTTCAGAAAGAAAGTAGGTAAGTGAGGTTTGAAAGTGTGATTCTCAAATAGTATTAAACTATTAAATACAAAACACTGACCTTTAAAAATATAAATTTCAAGTAGCTGAACAAAATATAGATGATGAAATACATAGGGATAAAAATGGCTTCAGTAAACTGGTTCTTTTTTTTTTTTTTTTTTTAACAGCAGTCACAATATGCCTTGAGATTCAGGCCTTGTCCAAAATAAATTTTAAGAATAAATGAAGTTTCTTTTCTTAATCCCACGCACCTCTATCGACTGTGTGTCAAATTTACAAATGAGTACCTCATTTCGCTTAGCACTCAAAAATTTGGTTGTGATTTTTTTCCTTTGGATTTTCCAGGTGAAAATGGGGAAGCATTTCAAAGGAATTCAAAAATTCGAAGGACGTATTAAAGACCACCTCCATGTCCAATAATTAACTGTGAATATATACCTACGTATTGATATTGCATTGACATATACATTCTCTACATAGTGAGATAAGGTTCGTAATTGTGCAATCATTGTACGTGTTTTTATATTTGCAATATATTGTTACACAAAGGCACAGGCCGAAATTTATTTTTCTTTTGGGAGGTGGGGACCAATTTAGGTAATTGCCCATGAAAATCACAGAATGGACAAAGAGATTACCTCCAATCATTAATAAAACATCTCAGGTCGGATTTCTCAGAGTGGCTTTCAAATCTGATTAGAAATTTGAAATATTGCTGTGCATATAAATGGGTAAGATAAAGAACACTCTTGAGGAGATACAGACACTCAGGAGGATATCAGGAGCACATTTAGCTGACAGCAGGCAGTGCCACGAGGTACCCAGTCACTGTTTCCTTCTGTCCTCTGGTCCTCTTTCAGTAGCACACCAGAGAACAAAATTAAAACAACGTTGAAAACAAACATGGTGTCCCGATTTCCTTCATGCCCCAGCACCTTCCGGCACGTTAGTCTCGCTTTTCGGTTTCTCCTGGCATTGCAACTCTCCATCAGCAGGAACACTGGGGATGCTGGCTCCCTTCTGTCTGCCTATTGTGATGGAGTCAGGGTTTGGGGACCTAAAGCAGGTTTCCATGGCGACTGACTAATCCACAAGTGGATGGGGTGATGGGGCGCCTCAGACTCCCGAATTCTATTTTGGAAGATCACTATTTTATCACTCTTCTGTTCTGAGGCGTGAATTAATTGTGCAAGATCAGGATGGGAGAGAAATCATGACAGCCTGGAACAGGCATGCACTTTTGGTGAGGGGGTGTTTGGTGCTTGTAGGTATCCACGGTCTCAGCCAGGGTTCTAGCTGAGAAATAAACCTAGATATCAGATAAATAAAGAGATAGATGATAGATGAGAGATAGATATCAAAACAATAGATAGATGTCAAAGGAATAGATAGATAGATAAATAGATAGACAATAGATAGATAAGACAGGTACCAATATAAATAGAAGATAGATACCAATATAAATATATGGTAGATAGCTATTGATAGAGATGATAGATAGATACATAGATAGATAAAGAGAGAGGCCAACAAAGACTTATGCAAGGAATCGGAGTACCTGGTGTAGCGGCCCAGCAAGGTGGAAATTCTCAGACAGATGCTGACGACAGCAATTCACAGGCCCCCTATCTCCTTCCTTGGGGAAAACCCATTTTTGCTCTTAAGGCCTTTCAACTGACTGCAGGAGGCCCACCCTGATTATCGAGGATAATCTCCTTTACTTCAAATTAACCGATTGTAGACGTTAATCACAGCACACATAGTGGCCTTCGATCGCCTAACTCTGTACCACAGCTCAGCCAGGATGACACATGAAACTAACCAGCATACCAACCATAGGTATTCCGAAGTCCATTTGTTGGGATATTTGGGGATTGTCATCAAAATGCATCAAGCTGCCTTCGGCTCAGTGTGATGATCTATTAGGGGCAGAAAGAACTGGCCTTTCTTTTTTTCTTTTTTTTTTCTGAATCTAATTACTTGGGAGGTAGAGTACAGGTTCACTGAAGGGACTCCAAGGGACCATGGGACTCCATGCAGACCGTTCAGCCACCTTGGGGTTTGGGCAACGATTGCTCTGCTCCAAGGACTCTAGAATCAGTCAGCTTGAGTCAGTGCTCTGATATCACTGCTTAACCTGAGATAGTGATCACAACAGAGTGATCTGGAACATGAGGACCATGCGAGCACTAATGTGAAGGAGAATTGCAAGGAACGTGTGAATAAATGAGTACATAAAGATCTTAGAATCGTGTTGGATGTGTCCCAGGTGAGTGCTCGGTCAAAGGTAGCTAGTGTGGTGAATGTTGCTGATGTTTCTCTGCACAGGCACTGCACGTGCCTTATCATCCTGTTAAGGCCTCACAATACTCTTATGGGGTTTTTAGAGTCGAAGGGACTGAGTTCCAAAGAGGTAATTAGCTTCCCCAAGGTCACAGAGGTAGTAAGTGGAAACATTTGAATGGCAAGCAATTTCAAAGCTGAAGATCGGAATCACGGTGCTATCCTGGTTTTCCAACAGAAGAATTGAAATAGAAACGAACTGAACCTTTCTGATCAACAGAAAAATCTCTAATATGCTAATTTTGATCCCCTATCTTCCCAGTATCTGCTCATTATGATTTACAGTCGGTCTCTGTCCATCTTTAGCAATGCGCACACATAGATCGGGAGGTTTCCCTCATTGGGGATAGAGCCCGTGTTGTTTATTATTACATCTCCAGCGCTATCAATATATCTGGCTCATATTAAAGGCTCAATAAACATGACTGAATATGATATACATGGTATAAGCTCACTTTTTATAGCAAACCAGAATACTAATAAGGATAGCATAAATATAATCTTTATCTGGTACTCTATAACTCGTTTTGATTCTGTCAACAAGCAGGCATGAAAAATCCACTATCTTGTAAAGGAGGAAATCTGGGGCGCGTTCCTAACGGAGAGTGACAGAGGAAGCTGGTTGTCAAATGCACGTTTTCAAGCAGGATTCTTATTCAAAAAACGGGGTGACAAAAATCTGACAGAAAAAAAAATGTCTGGATAGCTGAAACGCTAAATGAGCTCAGGGACAAGAATGGAGGACAAGGGTAATCAAAACAGACTGTCTCCCTGGATCCCCAGCTTGGTTCCATCCACGGCTAGAAAATGGAGCCGCTGCCTACACCGTGATGGCCTCAGCAGATCCAGAGAAAACACAGACGTTGTCAACTCCTGTTTCACACCTGCGCTCCCTGTGAAGAGCTTTGGAGTCAATTTGTGTGAAGTGAGTGAAGTTGAAGGAGAACAGTTTCCTTATTGAAGGAAAAACAACTACTGTGGCTCCAGGAGGGTGAAGGGAAGAAGCTGTCGCGATGGGAAAGGCTTCAAGACAAGTTTGAACTGATAGTGTGGTGTGCTGGTCACTGGCCTTTGAGGAATGGGGGCTTGGGAAACAGGAGGGAAGAAGCACAGGGACACCTGTCATTCCTTCCCTGAAAGTGGGGAGGAGAACGTCACAAACCAGAAAACCACCACTGACGAACTAGAACTGATTGTTGCAGAGTTCATACAAACTTTCTAAGCAGGGTCACAGAAGGCCTCTGTTCGCTCCATCCCAAGTTACTGTGGCAGTCCTAATGCAGACGGGCTTCAGTGAGGTTTAAGCCCTGGTACAAGTCGTTTCTGGAAGTACCTGTAAACAAAGAGAGGATCATGTATGATGTCCTTGCAGTTAGGAGACTGAATTCTGGCGTCACAGCTTGCTGGATGGGGAATTGGAGTCAAACTGGAATGTGATCTCCTGCGGTGTTTCACAGGGATCTGTCCTCGGCTCTATCGATGCCATGCCACATCGAGGGGAATTATTGAATCAAAACTGCAGAGTTCACAAATCGGGGGAAATTAGAAAACATTTCATAATAGATCCAAGGCCGTAAAGGTCATGGTCAACTAATCAGTAGGCTGAATAAAATTAGACAAAATTTAATGGGAATCAATGTAATGACCAAAACTTGGGACTGAAGGGTCGATGGCACAAGCCCAGGAGGGAGATGGTGTGATTGTATGAAACCCTACTTAGCTGACCCTAAGTTCATGCAGGAGAAGTCAAGACAGTGTTCTGCATGCCAAACTTCTGATTTGGACTTCAGCTCTTTCAAATAAATATACAATCTATTATAAGTAATAAGAGAGCTGTTTGGATGTATGAAATATTTCTATCATATCTGGGGTTTGGACTTCATTTTTATACCCAACTCTTTAAGTCATGGAATGCATTTATAGACTTGATGTCTTATAAACCAGGACTGAGTTCTGACTCTTTACTACTATGTTTTCTGGGGCACACCCCTTAATTTTTCTTTGTTTCCTTATCTGTAAAATGAGAAACAAGACATCCATAATGTCCTTGTGAGGGTTGTATGTCAAAGCCCTTAACCCACAATACATAGCCAACAAATGTTACTGAAGATATGATTCAAGAACAATAATGGTTCCTTCAAATTTACGTGTTGGCATGAGGCGAGAGCTCAGACTGGGACTCCCAGAGAGGGTTCCCAGTCTGCTTAGATGTCAACACTAACTTTTGAGTGTGGTCACACCCACCCTATTCCCTTTCCCTCATACCCTCACTCTTACCCCAGTCTGCGGGAAGAGAGAGAAAGAAAGAGAAACCAGAGAGTTGATCTGGGTTTGGATGCAAGCCAAATAGTCAATAGTATGTCACCAGAAAAATGTCACTGGCACCAGAATTTAGTGGCTGGAATCAGAGTCATTTCACTGAGTCTGAAAGTAGCTAGCTTCTATGGTTGAGGGCTGTTGACTGGGTCTTTGGGAAGGGGTCCTGACTCGGGGTCACCGATACTTTTGTTCCTTCCTTTCTTAAGCCCTTACACTCTCTTTTTATGGACTATCCTTGCGTGTCTCGGGACACAGGAGCTTGATCTAAAACCTAAAATGATGAAAAGGCTCTTTGGGTCTCTAAAAGGAACATACTGCTTAAAAGAGCTGTTTCTGGGTGAAATGAATCACCTCATGAGGTAGTGAGTTCCCTGTTGCTAACAGTGTATGAGTAAAGGCATACTTAACTCAGGCATCAGAAGGAAGTGGGTATGGGCACAAATAGTTTAAAGATCTTCCCAGAATGGAATTCTATGAATCTTGTCACATGGTTGAGCCTTGTGCTATGTCAATTTATGCCTTAGCATTTTAAAATCTGAAGTGATAGAATACTCTTTGATAATATATTCAATAGTGGTATATTATCTTTATATATTTTGCAAATAGCCGTAATGTTGTTTTCAGTAAACCACTTTAAAACATATGCTTATACTGCCTACGTGTAGGCAGTGACCAGTAATGACCAGTACACTACATGTAGTGACCAGTAGATCACTGGTTATCATGACTCTTATATAAGAACATTGTTAAATTTTTGGTCTATCATCATAATTTTTTAAGCAAATCACAGACCTTATGTGATTTCACTCATGCGTACATCAATCAATATGAAACATCTGCTTTAAAAACGGCTATTTTCTTATATAACCATTATGCCATAGTTATAACCTTACAACAAAATTATCGATACTTCACTGATATCATATAGTACCCGGACTATATTTAAATACCACAGATTTTCTCAAAAGTATGATTTTAGTGGTTATTATATTAATGTATCACAATTTATTCAATCGGTGCTCTATTAAAAGGCATTTGGGTTGTACTGAATCTTTTGCTTTTATTTTTATTTTCTAATTTTTTTTAAAGATTTTTAAAGATTTCATTTTTAAGCAATCTCTGCACCCAACATGGGGCTTGAACTCACAACCCTACGTCAAGAGTTGCAGTCTCCACCAACCGAGCAAGCCAGGTACCCCAAATTTCTTGCTTTTAAAAATAATGTCACAGAGAATAAGCTTGTGTCTAAGTAATTTCTTACTTTTGCTAGGTGAAATAGATTTCTAAACACGAGATTATTCAAAAAGAAATTATGTATGTCATTTTGCTAGGTATGGTCTGTATTTTTCCATTTTGGATTCTCACCAACAATGCATGAAAGTCAGTTGATCCACCGCTCTTCCAATGGATGATGGTGTTAAATCTTTGGTGAAATATCAGCGAAGTCAAAATCTGCCTTTCTCTTCTTCTGAGACTGAGCATTTATCGTGTGTTTATTGGCCATTTATACTTCTACTTTGAAATATCTTTTCATATAACCTTTCCAATTTCATAGCAGCTTGTTGATCTTGCTTTGAGATTTTTGCCATCTCTGTGTCTGTCTCTTCCTCTGATAGAAGCGTAAATTGCAAGTCTTTTCTCCCTGTGTCATTTGTCTTTTGATTTTGTTTTTGTTTGTTTTCATGTAAACACTTTCATTAGTGTTTTTATAAATTTTTAAATGTTTATTTATTTTTGAGACAGAGAGAACACAAGCAGGGGAGAGACATAGAGAGAAGGAAACACAGAATCTGAAGAAGGTTCCGGGCTCTGAGCTGTCAGCACAGAGCCCCACGCGGGGCTCGAACCCACAAACCGCGAGTTCGCAACCTGAGCCAAAGTCGACCGCTTAACTGACTGAGCCACCCAGTTACCCCCATTAGTGTTTTTAAAATAATGATTTATCGGGGCGCCTGGGTGGCTCAGTCGGTTAAGCGGCCGACTTTGGCTCAGGTCATGATTTGGCCGTCCATGAGTTCGAGCCCCGTGTCGGGCTCTGTGCGGACAGCTCAGAGCCTGGAGTCTGTTTCAGATTCTGTGTCTCCCTCTCTCTGACCCTCCCCCATTCATGCTCTGTCTCTCTCTGTCTCAAAAATAAATAAACGTTAAAAAAACATAAATAAAATAATGATTTATTGATTTTGAGTAATTATTAGGAAGAAGAAAATAGAAATAAATTCACTCACAAAATAGAAATAAATTCACCTAATTTTCTTCTACTTGTCTGATTTCACATTTTTACACTGAGATCTCTGATTTACTTGGATTTTATCTTGGTTTACTATACGATCTGGACTCATATCTTTACATATATAGCTATCATAAGGCTACCCAGGTGTTCCAACATGATTTACTTTAAAAAAATCTAATTTGAGGTGCCATATTTATCATATAAATTGTTATAAGCACTTGACTATATTTCTGGATTTTCTGCCCTATTCCCTTGGACTGTCTGTCTCTACGTGTGTCAATAGTCATTGATTTTTTTATTTTTAAATTTTTTTTAACGTGTGTTTTATTATTGAGAGACAGAGACAAAGCATGAGCTGGGCAGAGAAAGGAGGAGAAACAGAATCTGAAGGAGGCTCCAGGCTCCGAGCTGTCAGCACACAGCCCGATGCAAAGCTCAAACTCGTGAACCATGAGATCATGTCCTGAGCTGAAGTCACACACTTAACCGACTGAGCCACCCAGGAGCCCCGCCAATAGTCATTGATTTGATTAAATTGGCTTTATACCCACATTTCCCTTTTTAAGGGTTAAGCTGGCCATTTTTGTTTGTTTACTTTTTTCATTTGAACTTTGTAACCAAAGTTTCAACTCCAAGAAGAAGATATCATTGATGTTTTGTATTGAGAGTGTATTAAATTTATAAACTATCTTGGTGGGGGAGCATTTATCTTCATGACACTGATGCTTTTTATCCCAATACATGACATATTTTTCAATTTGTTTTAGTAAAACTTTGAGTCTTTGCATTTATTAAATTTATCCCTGAAGAAATTTGTCATTTTGTTCATTTGTAAATGTGGTATTTGATTCTGTCATCGAGCATAATAATATTGGCATTGTTTTTCTCAGATATGCAATCGACCCAAATAAAGATTATTTACCGCTCTCTTTCCAATTATTATGTCTCTAAATGCTTTCACTTATCTACTTGCATTGGCTATATCCTACAACATCATTTTTACAAAGTCATGCAGATAAATAAAGTCAATTGAAAGCATTACTCATAAGCCCATTAACTGAAGAGTTCTTTCTAAATTTTACCTGTTTATTCTTTATTTTGAAAATTTGGTAGAGTGTTTTTCCTTAACATGCCTTCCAGTATTTACAGAATAAACTACCAAACAGTACGCATACTAGATCAGAGATTGTCTAACATTGTGGAGAGAGCCTGTCTTGGGTCAGTGATAGGTCTGTGGTTAAATCTTGATTCTGCTACTCAATAGATCTTTCACTGTGGACATAGAACTTGTTGGAGGCAGTTTTCACAGGTAGAAAATGAGATTTCTGCAAAGTATAAATGGATTCGGATGCGTGTGCATAAAATGCCTAGCAAAATATTTACCGTAGTCATAGCTATTAATATTAGTTTCTTTCATCCTTCCGTGAGAGCATGAACAACATCTAACTAATCACAGCCTGCTAGCAGAACATCTTGGATAGAGTAGGTTTTCAAAATACGGTTCCTGAATTAAATTTTTGCAGATGGGAAATGTCTGTTGAGTATGATCACTTTTACGGTTTTCCTAAGCTATGCTAGAGACAGAGGTAAGAAGCAGAGGAAAAAAAGGTATTTTGTGTGTGAAAAATTTTTAGACGTTCTTCCTTTTTATATCACCTCAAACCTGGCATGCAAGAATCATGCTTATTTTGCAAGGAGATAACTCTGGCTCAGACAACTGAAATGCAAGGAGCCAGAGTTAGATCTCGGAATTTAATTCACGTCTTTCTTCTACATGTCACTTAATGGCCAGTGCAGGTCTGTTATTTAATAAAGCTAGGATTCAAAATCAGTCTGTGGCTTCTGGGCAGATGCTTTCAAAGGGCATAATATCAAGTGTTGTTCACATTTCAAAATGAGCACTGACATACACTGTACTGAGAATGCAGATTGATATAAAATTTCTAAAGGTCAGTTTTGCGCTTTGAACCAGTTTAAAAATAGGTGAGGAGGGAATGCAAACGAGTGCAGCCATTTTGGAAAACAGTATGGAGGTTCCTCAAGAAGCTAAAAATAGAAGCACCCTAGGACCCAGTAGTTGGACTATTAAGTATTTACCCAAGGGATACAAAAATACTGATTCCAAGGGGCCCATGCCCCGTTGTTTATAGCAGCATTATCAGATAGCCAAATTATGAAAGAACGCAAATGTCCACCGACTGATGAATGGATAAAGATGATGTGGTATGGCCATCACTCAGCCATCAAAAAGAAGGAAATCCTGTCATTTGCGATGACATGGATGGAACTAGAGTGTATTATGTTAAGTGAAATAAATCAGGCAAGACAAATACCATAGGATTTCACTCATATGTGGAACTAAGAGATAAAACACATGAACATAAGGGAAGGAAGGAAAAGAAAAAGAGAAGGAAGCAAACCAGAAGTTACTCTTTTATTTATTTTTTTCTGAGAGAGAGAGAGAGAGAGAGAGAGAGAAAGAGATCCCCTGGGATCATGACTTAAGCCAAAATCTAGAGTCAGATGCTCAACCGACTGAGCCTCCCAGGTGCCTTGAGACTCTTTTAACTATAGAGAGTAAACTGAGGGTTGCTGGAGTGGAGGTGGGTGAGGGATGGGCTAAGTGGGCGACGCGTATTAAGGAGGACACTTGTGATGAACGCTGGGTGTTACATGTGAGTGATGAATCACTAAATTCTACTCCTGAAACAAATGTTACACTATATGTTAACAAACCAGAATTTAAGAAAAACGTGAAACAAAAAGAACCCTAAAAATAGTTGAAACCTAATGAGCAGGAATTACCATATCTAGGAATTTACCCTAAAGAAATAATCAGAAATGTACCTGTTGATGTTCTCCAGTGAGAGCTCCACACCTTTGCTTTTTCCTCTGGTATCTGAGCTCCTTAGGGATCTGATCTGCCCTCTGCTTCTCTTCACCCTCAGCGCAGGTGAACTCAGCTGTTTGTTCTTTTTTTTCTTTCTCTATTTTTATGATGCCAAATATTAACAGGATGATGACACCTCTCCAGACTGGATTTCTCCACGTTTCCCCTGAAATGAAGATCTCTATTTCCATTTCCTTCATGGACATATCTATTTGTTTCTCATAAAAGTAACCACACACAGAATTGAAACCATAAACTCTATAATATCCAAATCCCACAGCCAAATACGTTCCTCGCTTGAAGTTCACAATCAGCGAATGGCATCACCTTCCATCCAACTGCTCAAACAAAACCCTGGGTATCATATTTGACCACTGCTGTTCTCTACTCATCCACCATCCGTCCACATATGTCCTATTGGCTTTGCCTTCTAAATATCAGGGAAATCCAGCCACTTCTTTTTGTTCCATCCCTTGGCCACCTCCTTGGCCCCAGCTAATATCCCGTCTTGCTTGGCATCCTGTCGGATCCCTTTGCTTGTTTCCCCTTCAGCTCTCGGGGTCACTTTCTCTTTCATCTTGCCACACAGTGAAGTTTGAGGCTGGAGAGGGGCTCTTTCTAAAATACGAATGCAATTATTTCAACTCACTTCTTTTATTTTTATTTTTAGAGGGACAGAGAGAGCAAGTGGGGAAGAGGGCCAGAGGGACTGAGAGAGAGAGAGAATCTGAAGCAGGCTCCATGCTCAGCGTGGAATTGGATGCTCAACTTACTGAGCCATCCAGGTGCCCCTTAGCTCTCTTCTTAAAGCATGCCCATGGAGGGGCGCCTGGGTGGCTCAGTCGGTTGGGCGTCCAACTTCGGCTCAGGTCATGATCTCACGGTCCGTGAGTTCGAGCCCCACGTCGGGCTCTGTGCTGACGGCTCAGAGCCTGGAGCCTGCTTCAGATTCTGTGTCTCCCTCTCCCTCTGACCCTCCCCCGTTCATGCTCTGTCTCTCTCTGTCTCAAGAATAAATAAACATTAAAAAAAATTTTTTAAAGCATGCCCATGGATTCTCCCTAGGATGAGTTTAAACAAACCACGCATATTATCACTTACCACTCTCGTGCTACTGGCTCGCTGCACCAGCAGGAACCCCTGTAAGCCCCAGAACAGTCCACACACTCTTGTGTCTCCAGGACTTCTCATGCGATGTTTTCTTTCCTTGGAATACCACAAGCTCTTCCCTCCCACCTGCCTGAGAGATTTCTACTCCTATCTGTTTCCCTTTAGACATTACTCCCTCCCAGAGGACTTTCTGACTCCCAATTACGAGTAGGTGGTCCTGGGATACCTTCTTCATATACTATCACATTATGCTTTATTCAAATTGTTTATTTAGCTTCCTCGGATGTTATGAGTGTAGCGATTGTACCTGCGTCATTTATCCCGGTGCCTTGCACGTGTCTCCACGCATGATAAACATTCCACCAACCTCGGCTGAATAGAGGATCTCCATCACAGTGCTGTTTGCGACAGTAAAACATTGAAAAGAGTGCACGCTTTCGACACAAGCGTGGTTATACATACCACAGCACACCCACATGATGAAATCCTAGCACAATGATTTAAAAAGCGTCATGGGGGCGCCCGGGTGGCTCAGTCGGTTAAGTGTCCGACTTTCGGTTTCGGCTCAGGTCATGATCTCACGGTCACGAGATGGAACCTGGGTCAGGTTCCACACTGAGCATGGAACCTACCTCGGACTGTGTCTCTTTCTCTCTCCCTCTCTCTGCACCTTCCCTGCTTATACACTCTCTAAATGAGTAAGGAAATAAATAAATATTTAAAACAAAAGGATAAAGCATGATGTTCTGAAGTGCGTTTGAGGACAAGGGATTTTATGGAAAAATATAGGTTAAGAAGACATTTGCAATGCGTTCCCAATTGCCTAAGGAAAATAGCTAATATTTTAGAGATTAGATTTGCAAACATTGTGCTAAGTCTTTTAAATCAATTATCGTGTTTAATTTTTATAAGAACATAATAAAACGGGTGCTATCATTATCTTCATTACAGAATTGGCAGTTACCCCGGTAGAGAGTGGCTGAATAAAAGGAACTTTCTTTATTCATGGATTCAAAACCAGGTTTTGCCTGATTTTTAAGCACACACTTTGAAACTGTAGGAAGAGACAGATGGGTAGATAGAGCTTTGTGTGTGCACACACGTCAAACGTACTATTTTCCCATTGTCCACACTAGTTTATGAAACATAACAACCTGTTCAATGTTCTTCTCCCTGGAGGAGAGGAATATAGGTGACTCACTTTTTTTTTTTTTAAATGTGTATTAGTTTTGACAGAGACAGAGACAGAGACAGAGAAAGAACGCAAGTGGGTGAGGGGCAGAGAGAGAGACACATACACACGCAGAGTACGAAGCAGGCTCCAGGCTCTGAGCTGTCAGCACAGAGCCTGACACGGGGCTCAAACTCACCCTCCGCGAGATTTTTTCTCCTACTTTCCCATAGGGAGCACGCATTATCTAATAAAGAAATTGAATAGTACATTTAAAAAAATCTCTGCTAGTAGTCTTAATCCTCTAATGCACGATGCCTCTCCATCACATTTGTAGATCGAGAAGGAGCCACCTGACAAACCACGGCGAGACTCCATTCTCCTGGATATCCAGGTTCATGGACACATGTGTCATCCTGAGCATGCGGGGTATAGCTACACAAATCATCTGCACGACAGAGACTTGTCACAGGCAGATGGAAGATGGTCAAGGGCACGTGGTTACTCCATGGACTGCATTTAGGTCTCGTTCCAATGGCCAGAGCCAAACGCATCATTCTAAGAATGGAAGTTGAGACTCTTTCACTCATTCCCAGTCCCTTGACCAAATTTTTGGAACACTTTATATGCTAGAAACCATGCAAGGATCAGGGGGAATACAGAGAGGAGAGATGCAGATTTCTGCCCCAGGAAGAAGGAATTCAGAATCGGGTTGTGGGGCGGGCGGAGTAATCTCAGCAGAGAGGGAGGGAGTGCAGCGATTGGCCTGAAGGACACCAGCAACAGGGCAGGGAGGGGAGCACGGCTCAGATTTTGGCATCGGCTCCAGTGGGCCTGGTACAGACTGAATCCCTGGCCTGTGTGTAACACCCACCTTTTGAGAGCGCCGCCAACCAAGTTCAGATTTTATTTCAGATGATACTTTCCACATCTGGCTCGGTTAACATCGGTGTGGATGGCCTCCTTGCCTTCTCCTCTTCTGGAAATATGCAAACTGAGAGCACATTCTTGGCCCTCGCTGCTTTGTGTCAAAGTTGGCACAGAGGTCAGTTTTTACCTGTTCCTCTTTCTTGCCCACGACCCTCTGGACTTTGTGCAGACTTAATTGTGCCCAGCTGGGTGTACTTTGCCCTTTCGCTGAATAGGACAAAGGAATACTTACCCTCCCCCATTTTCAAAGGCTTTCCCTTTCCCTTTGGATTTGTGGTTCAACAAACCACATCTTCCTTGACACAGCTCCCAAATTACCTTAATAGCCCGTGGCATCTAAAGGGTGACCTCCCTCCTGTCCTGGATCCTCTGGTGCCTTTCAGTCACACCTGCAGTCATTTAAAATGGTGTCACCAAGCTGTGGTCAATTCCTGGCAACAGCTGCTAAGCAGCATTCAAATCTTTTATTCCTTACTGGACAGAGCCATGATTTATAATTAAAAGACTTCTTTGTCCTCCACTTTCAAATATTAAAACTAAATTACATCTAAATTCTCTTCTCTCTTCTCCTCCCCCCCCCCCCCGCTTTCCCTCCCCACCAGCAGCATCATGGCGTCATAGTCCAATGCAAGAGCATCTGTTGACTTCAAACCCTTGGGTGTCAGCCCCACACCTGATAGTCCCAACTGTCATGTCAAAGCATCAGTTTCTTCAGCTGTAAAACAAAGAATAGTCTATGTTTGGGGGAAAAAATAGAGACGGTAAGATCCTGTTAAGAGTAGTAAGTACTGTAAATCAAAATAAAGGTAAGGGAATAGACAGTATGGGGGTGAGTTTTAGAACTCAGGATCAGAAAAAGACTCTCTGACAATGTGACACTTGAACAGGAGGCCAAAGAGAGTGACTGAGCAAGCCATGAAATTATCTGGGGAAAGAACATTCCAGGCACAGAGGGTAACAAATGCATCCAACTGGGTTATGGGGAGCTTGCATGGTGTGCTCAAGGGACAGTGAACCAACAGGTATGGCTCAGAGTCAGTGAGTGAGGTGGGGAGGTGATACAAGATCATGTCCTCCATAGGCTTAGAGCCAAGAGGAAGATTTTGGATTGGGGTATTAAAAACCATTAGAGGATTTTTAGTGGAGGGTGAGGGCGACATGATAACAGTTTCATATTAGGAGGGACACTGCACTGCATGGAAAATAGATTGCTAGGACACAGAAATAGAAGCAGGGAGACAAGATTGACGATCCTGCAGCCTAGCAGAGGAGTGATGACAGGGCTTTGGACTGGGAGTTTGTCATGGCATCCTGGAACAATTACATTCAGGATAGAGGCATGAGAGAGAGGAGAAAGTCAGAACTCAGCTCTTGTCCCAAGCAATTGGGTGGAAGAAGTCGCCATTTACTGATACAGGGAGGGAGGACTGATTTATAGAGGTAGAAATCAAGAGGTTGGTATCATATAGTATAAGTTTAATATGATTAACAGATGTCCTCCTCTGAGATTCAGAGGAGAAAGCTAGATATGTCATTTAAAGATGGGGCCGGAGAGCAAAATTTGGACTTATTGGTGTATACACCAAAGACTGTGAGGCCATCTGGTAAGACGGGCTTAGAACTTGGAATTGACCACACGGGGTTGTTGGTTACAGACATGTGTTTGAACTGAAGTGATGGGCACAGGCCCAACAGGCTTGTGTTCTAGAGAAAATTTGGAGTAGAAACAGCTTGTATAGAAATTAAATTGAGTTTTGAGACAAAAGGGGAGCTAGAAAATGACGTCCCTCATAAAATGGACATTTTTATGCTAAAAACAAGTAGTGTGGAAATGCAACTTAATACTACAACAAGTACAAAATCTGACCACATGTTTTCATTTATTCTGATATTATCACAATTAAATGAAAACATGCAAAGAAAAGATCCTGGAAGAAAATACTTCCCAGGTATCAGTGGTGGTTTTTAAATTTTATGGTGGGCTATGGATGATGTAAACAAAAATTAAATAATTCTCTCCTTTGTTTTTATACACACACCTTATCATGCATACACACTGCTTTCAATTTTTATTAAAATGAACACATCTGCTCCATTTTTTAATAATTTAAGCATTGCAATTAAATTTAATATGATCAATGTTGCCAATCCTTCCTCAAAATATATTCCAGGTTCCTTCCTCAAATATGACTATTAGAGTGGGTTTGGAAAAGAATGTCCCTAACCCTCTCCTTATATTGCATAACTATTTAGGTGTATCCAGTATCTTAAATATAATTTTCAGTCCAGTATGTATATTTTATATCTGAGAAAACTTTTCATCTCTTTGCTCACCCTATTCTTTCATATGCACTTAACCTTAAGCATTTTTTAATGCTAATTTATTTTTGAGAGAGAGAGAGAGACAGAGAGACGGAGTGTGAGGGAGACACAGAATGTCAGCACAGAGCCTGATGAGGGGCTCAAACTCAGGAACCGTGAGATCATGACCTTAGCCGAAGTCTGACGCATAACTGACTCAGCCACCCAGGTGCCCATATGCACTTTACATTAGATTAATATTGTTAATAATAAATAAACTTACAAACGGATAAAAACTTGATAGTGTTTTATATGCCTTCTTAAAATATTTCCTGAACAACCTTCTTTTCCATTTTTATCTTTGTGTAAATTCTCTTAGGGTTCTTTCAGAGAAGTTCTAGAAATTGTAGAGTTTCTATGTCCACAAAAATCTTTGTTATCTTCTTCCATCTCAAATTATAGTTTGGTTAGTGGAGCTTAGTGTGATATGCTACACTCAGAACACTACAGCTCAGAACTTTGATGATGTTACTTCGTGTTCTTGTATTCACCACTGCTGAGGAGAAGTCTGGTGTCAATCCGATATTCATTTCCTTGTAAATAATCGTTCTTTTTCTATTGGCATCTTTTAGGAATTTTTTTGTCACTATTGGTATTATGAAACTTTATTTTTTTGTGTGTCTCAATGTGAGTTTTTGGTTTTTTTTTGACTAAGTTTATCCAGCTCTGTGTACTCATTCAATGTAGGCTAGATGTTGTTTTTGCCTGTATATATATGTATGTATGTATCGATTATTTATATAGTGGTTCTAGGATATTTCTTGCTATGTATATATTTTTTTTCAAATAGTTCTCCCTCAGTCTCTCTTTACTCTTGCCACAAATGTTTTCAGATGGATGGTAGAAATTTGGTTCTTTCTTTAAAATATTTAAACATTTAGTTCAATTTTTGTTTCTATTTTTCTTTGTTCTGTGATCTACAAATGTTTCTTAATTTAACTTCCTATTTTTCCAATTTGCCTTTCAATACCATGTAACTTGCTATTTAGTGCACATAATTATTTGTACATGTTAATTTATACGAGTACAGTAATCATTACAAAACATATTTTTCTTTGCAAAATCTCTATTTTGTTCTTTTCTTTATTACATGTGTTTCACCACACACATTTTCCTTTCTTTCTCTCTCTTTTTTGAGTTTATTTATTTATTTTGAAGGGGTGAGAGATAGAGAGAGAGAGGGAGAGAACGAGCGGAGGAGGGACAGAGAGAGAAGAGAGGGGGAGAGAGAGAATCTGAAGCAGGTTCCATGCTGTCAGTGAGGGGGCTGACTTGGGGCTCGATCTCACAAATGCGAGACCATAACCTGAGCTGAAATCTAGAGTTGATAGCTTAACTGACTGAATCCCTCGGGCACCCCAATTTCTTTTCTTTCTCTTAATGACATTCATCCCACCAGGTATTACTTTCTATTTTAAAGTCCCTCCACCCATGTACTTGCTCTGTTGTTTTTGTTATCCTGCGTGTAACATTTTCTTCCTTTCGGATTTGCTATTTCTTTTTCACATAAATGGTCTCTCTCAAATGGTTGATGAGCCTTTGTTCTATTTTCAGAGTCTGGGATAGACTTGCCCCGCACATTCTTTGTCTATGTCAACTTCCCATGATGTGAAAACTTCCCCTTGATGCTATGGCTTGCCTACATTCTTCTTTAAGTGATGGCACTTAGCTTTTTTTTCCGCCTCCTTGAAACTACTTTGTGCTTACACAGCCCTTCAAGTGATATCTTTCTTTCATTAATGTATACATCTTTTAACCTATGTATATAAGCACTAGGGCAAAGCCATGTGTTAACCCTCTAGAAGCTATTCTCTCTTTCAAGTAATATATTCTCCTTTCATGAGACTAAAAGTGTTTTTTTTTTAAATGTTTATTTACTTTCAAGAGAGAGAGGGTATGACCTGGGTATGGACAGAAAGAGGGGAACAGAGGATCTAAAGCTGGCTCTGTGCAGACAGCAGCAGCCCCCTTATATGGGGCTTGAACTTAGGAACCATGAAATCATGACCTGAGTCAGACGCTTAATCCACTGAGCCACCCAGGTACCCGGGGGTTATAAGCATTTGAAACACATGTGTACAAGCATTAGGGAAAAGCCATGTCCTTTTTTAAAAATTAACTTTAATTTTAAACTCTGATGTGGTTAACATACAGTGTTATATTAGTTTCAGGTGTACAATACACCGATTTAACAATTCCATGCATCACCCAATGCTCATCAAGACAAGTGCACTCCTTAATCCCCATCTCCTATCTTACCCATCCTTCCCTGTGTTGACTGTGAATTCCTGGTTATTTTTCAAATGTGTGTATTATTAGTTTTTCATATGGAGTTTATTGGTTAATTAGTTAAAACTAGTTAGTTAATTGGTTTATTGATTAGTTAATATCTTGTTAATACCTTCCTTATTTATTTCACAAATCAACTCTTAATATCTTAAAACCACAAAAAGCTGGATATACCCTTGGTGATAGGTGATCCCACCATTGATGCAGTATCTACAGACTTTATGTGCTTCTGGGATTCTCATGGCTTTTTTCTCATGATGCCAACATGGCTGCCACAGTCTACGTATTCCATGTTGGAAAACCAGGCTTCTCCTTCACAGAAACCTCCTCTTACACTTCCTTTCACACTTCACTGGCCAGAAATGGCAACGTGTGTGCTCCTTCAAGAGAAACTGAAAAATGAACATTATTTGCCAAAAGAAAATGAGATTTTTTTTTAAGTTTATTTATTTATTTATTTATTCTGAGAGCAAGAGAGAGCATGAGTGGGTGAGGGTCAGAGAGAGGGAGAGAGAGAGAATCCCCAACATGTTCTGTGCTACCAGCACAGAGTCTGATGAGGGGTTCGAACTCACGAACCATGAGAACCATGAGCAATCACCAAGAGTTGGATGCTTAACTGATTGAGCCACCCATATGCCCTGAGAATGAGATTTTAATGATTGGCTCAGATCAAATTCATCTGTTGGGTCTGGGCAGTTATAATCCCAGAGTATATGACCATGGTGTTCTTAAGTAAAAGGTGGGTATGTGGATTTTGGATAAACAAGTAAATTATCTGTCATATTGCACATTCTTATGTAGTTTATTAAAACCTTAGATTTAGAAAATCCAAATGGCTTCACTATTATGATCATAAATAATAATAGAAAAATCTCTTTATGAGACTCATTTTGGATCTATCATTGTGACATTAAGAAAATTTCTTAGCTTTATGTAACAATAACACTGAATGGAAAAACTTAGACTTCTTAGAGAGTTCTGGCCATATGTGCAAACTTTAAAAATACAGAAAACCAACTTTAGCCTTAGATTTGCCTCCTTTCCAATCAGGAGATGACCTCTGCCTCAAACTCTTGCAAGGAAAAGAAGAACCAAATTAGAATATTAAAAACAAAACTGGTATAGAATATTTTGTGTAAATATTTAAAAGTTTATATAGTCTTAATATTACCACACACCATACAAATTCTTAGAAATGCATGAGTAAGTAACTGGGGAAGAGAACAAAGAGACTACTCAAAGGAGAATAATATAGATAACTCAAATAAAAATGAGATTCACAACTCACTAAGGATGCATAACAAAAGAATAACATTTCTTTTTAAACTTTGAAATATGCAATGCAGGTACGGGTATGCCAAAACAGATACACCCACATATTGATGATATGGTTATAAATTAGTGCAACTTTTTTTAAGATTATATATTTTTAAGTAATCTCTCCACCCAATGTGGGGCTCAGACTCACAACCAAGAGATTGAGTCACGCGCTCTACCGACTGAATCAGTCAGGCATCCCAATTCGTGCAACTTTTAACAAATCAGCTTGGAATTATGAATCACAAGTCTTGATGGTGCTTATATATTTTGCCCCAATGATGCCCTTCTTGTATATCGTTTATTAGAAAATTTGAAATCCAGGGGCAGCTGGCAGAGAAAACTCCTTTTGATAGGTAGTAAGTGAAAAATCCAGAGATCAAATTATTTCTAAAGCATCACCTTAGTATGTAAAGGATAATTCAGAGACTTAATCCAAAAATTTACATGGCTTCTCTCTAGGGATTTCTATTTGCTTACTCATATTTTTCTGCTGGTTTCAACATTCCTACCTTAAGCGTAGTTTACTTTGAACTGCAAAATCAAATGATTGTAAGAGAGACAAAATATCTGTGGTTCACCTTCAGGTAGATATTATAGGCTCTAAAGTTCTCCTCCATTGATTTGATTTTCCCAGTACTGCACATACAAACAAGAAAGTATTGCTTTCTCCAACTTGAATTCAGAAAACTGAGGCTCAATTGAGTCAGTCACTTGAATGACTTCCCCCAGGTTATCTAGCTAGTATGTGGTAGGACCTCAATGCTTGTACCTTGGTATCTAATTCAATGTCGGTCCACATATCCAGATGTTTCTTTCCTTTGTATGAAGTGTGTAATTCATTCCTTGAAGACTCAGTATAGATTTTTTGGGTTTGGTGGAATCTGAACTCCCCTTTCTGGGTTTCAAGTAAACACTTCTAAATTATTCCAGGAGTCTTTTTATAACATAGTCGGGACAGGGTTTTCTGGGACAAAATAATAGAGACTATGGAATCTGTCTATAGGACAAGTCTCTATATAAGCATGGAGGAATGCTGTGGATTGCTGCCCACACTGGAATCCATTGAGAAACCATTTTGGCAGTCTGGAGAAAAGTAATGTAGTACAGGTGAGGAACACTTTCTATCACCATGACCTAAACATCTGCGTGCTCTATTCTCTGTAAAATTGGGGAAAAATTTTCTTCATCTGGCGTTCTGGGATGGCATGGGTATTAATCATACTTTTTACCTAAAATTTCCTTTTCAAAACAAAAACACCTGTGCATGCAATTAAATATAAACTTATGAAAGCAATTGTTTCCACTCAGTCTTTATGGTCTAACGAGTACTATATTAGTACATATCCTCTGGGGCTATTAACCTTTGTGTAATATATTAATTCAAGAAAATCTGACTTTAATAAGTATTGTTATATGGTCATAAAATTACAGAGAAGTGCCCTGAACAGTCATGATTCAAAGAAGTTTTTGTCATATTATATAAAATAAGGAAAATATAGAAATATAAGTAACAAGAAATAATTCTGAAGAAAACAAAGAAACAAACAACAGTGACAACAAAGAGAGGACTGACTCATATATGTAGAGAATAAAATGGTGGTTGCCAAAGGGGAAGTCTCTGGGGATGGGCAAAATGGGTGAAGGGGATTAAAACATAAAAGCCTCGTGGGGCACCTGAGTGGCTCCGTTGGTTAAGCAGCCGACTTCAGCTCAGGTCATGATCTCGCAGTTCGTGAGTTCGAGCCCCGCGTCGGGCTCTGTGCTGACAGCTCGGAGCCTGGAGCCTGCTTCCGATTCTGTGTCTCCCTCTCTCTGTGCTCCTCCCCCACTCACACTCTGTCCGTCTCTCTCTCAAAAATAAATAAAAACACTAAAAAAAATGTAACAGCTTATAACGTAAGTAATCCATGGGGATGAAAAGTACCTCATAGGGAATATGACAATAATGTTGTGATATATGTATTGTGGTGAGCATTCCATAATGTGTACAATTGTTGAGTCACTGTGCTGTACATCTGAAACTAGTTTAATACTACATGGCAACTATGCTTCAATTGAGAAAAAATTAGTGCGTCATCCCCAGTTCTTTTGTGCCAGTAAGTAGAAAAGCCCTCCTTTCCCTGTAGGGCTAGTGGTACAAAACCTCAGTGATTTAAACCTACCAGACTGCTTCCCAATCCCCCCAGAGCAGCATACATTTCATTGGTCCAGAGATTTGCCCTTGCCCTTGCCTCTGATCAAGATTCCCATCTTCCTAATGCCCATGTGCAATCCTCCTAACACCTGCTTTGTTCTATACAGGGTTGATTCCTCCCTCAAACTTCTAATTACTCCTTGATCATACCTCACAGTACTTAATAAACAGCTAATTTTGTGCAATTATCTCAAAGTATTATAGCTATTTGTACACACGACAATTTCGCCATTGATTGCGAATTCTTTGGCTGCATGAGCACTGTTCAGGCGTCCTTATTACTAGGAATGTAATAAGTACTCAAAAATGTTTCTTTGATGAAAGTGAATGAAAAACCCCAAGTATCTGATATTCTGGTGGGCTCCTCAAAGGCTTTTCTCTCCGATAGTCTGAGGGCATATTGAATGAAAATATTTTAAAATATAGATATGAATGTGATCGGTGTTATTTTTTTCTGTATTCAAAGGAGACTTGGAATAGAAATTGATTCAGATTGTACGCTTCAAGGTAAAATGAACCTCTTCAGTCTTTGATAACAAGTGGAAATCTATAACTTTTGTTTTTCAGAATGTCTAAAGGCAACAAATAAAGAACATCAAAATGTATAATGTTTACGTAGCATTATTCTGTATATCTCAGTGTGTATGATCTAACAGCGGTACTCAGCCCATGTGACATGGAAATCACCTGGGGGCTGTATAAGAATACGGATGCTGTGGAAATACACCAGTTGGGCCCCATCCAGTTGGTCGAAAGTATGGTGGGTGAATGTGCAGTCGAGGTTGATAACTTCTGCCTCACAGCAAAATAGCTTCCAAGTGTCCTGTGTACAAATCTGGAAAGAAAATGGAGCTTCCTGAAAAATTAGCTCTTAGCTCCTTGCAAACTTTTACATCTTTTCATGAATCATGGAATTGAAGTTGAAAAGTACATCATCTACCTCTGAATTAAAAAGAAAACAAAGCCAACAAACAAAAAAACCACAACAAAGCAAATCTGCATAGAATAAACCCCCTCTTATTCTCTGCATTTGGGTCATTGCTACACCAGTGGACGTAAAGCACAGAGTTGGATATCCAACATGGAATCCTCATGCTCATTATTACAGAAATGTGAGAGGCTGTGGTTCCTTACCCCTTTGCATAATTTCCTTATGAAATACCTTCTCTATTCGTTATGGATGGACTGTAGATAATTATCCAGAAACTCAAACATTAATAATTTCCTATGTAGTGATTGAAAAAAAATCCATTTGAGAAACGGCTTCCTCCCTGCCTGGAGCCAAATATCCAATAGATACTGTAATGAAAAGAAAGCAGAGACATATCCAGTAACAATTTAACCAGCAGTGAGTGACCTGTATTTTATTATGGTACACAGCTGTTTTTATCACACATGCACACATAAATAAATCACAATTAAACAACTTTGGGAACAAAAAATTTGAATCAAAACACAATTAGCTTTTCCTACAAAATCCAAATATATGCTTTTCTTATATTTGCAACAAGCTGTGATTCCCACGTGAAAGGTATCAATCTATTTCCTTTTCCTGTCAATCACTTATGCCATGCAGGGTGATGGTATGTTGGGTCGTGACCTTCATCCTGGACTTGAGCCAAAAGCCACCAGTAATTTGACTGGTGTAATTATTCAGACTGTTTCTAATAAGCCTGAAAATGTGATGTTAACATTTTTCACATGTTTGTAAGCTTCTGGCCTTCAAGTTCTCCTTAGCATACCATTGTATACTTTTCTTTAGTTATATTGGAAGAAAATATAATTTTTCGATAGCTGAGCCTTGGCCATTGCTTTCTGTTGGAAACTACCTTGCCTACGGGACCTTAAAGTGTTATTTCTTTAGAATTTTGGTATCTTCCCATGACAGGTCAGACTTTTGACAAGAACCCAAATCCATTTGACATGAATTTACTGAGCATCTTCTGTGTGCTAGGTCCTGGGGATTAAGAGGAAAATAAGGCCAAGTCCAGGCAATGCAAGAAGATTCACCGGCAAAAATTAAACTTTTATTTAATGTGATCAGTGGAGACACATGGTTGAAATCCCAGCTCTACAGACTAGTATGTGACTTTTGGATACAAATATTATTGAACAGACTGGGAAATGGGACACAAAGTTCACACGGCTAGTATGAGGCAGAACTCGTATCTCTCTACACCTAGGAAGTTTGGCTCTAGAGGCAGTATTCCCAACCATTATGCCATTCTGGATCTGGCATCTGAGTTGTTTTCTTGGTTTAAACAGAAAAGAATGTCAAATGTCATTTTGAAGAAATGGGAACATGGAACATGTGAATATGTTATATATTAGTGTATATTATATATATACATTATATATTATATTATATTGATGTATACTATATACACATTATATACTATATACATTGTATATATGTATACATACACATATATGCACAATGCATATACACATATGTATATATGTATGTATGTATATGTATATATATGTATGTATATATGTATAAATATTACCACTATTTAAAAAACGAAGAGCCATTCTAATAGATTAGAATAAATACATAATACTTATTCTAATAAAATAGTGGTATTTTATTGTGGTTTCAGTATACATTTCCCTGATGACACTACAATAAGGGACTAAGGATGTTGTACATCTTTTCATGCACCTCTTTTCCATTCCTATGCCTCTCATATATATGTTAGTGTGTGTATATATATATATATATATATACACACACACACAATGTATATTATATTGTATATATTGTATACATTGTATATACATATACATATATACACATATACATATATATGTGTATATATATATATGTGTGTGTATATATATATATATATGATAGAATTCAGCAGTATACAAAGAAACCTACAAGCTTAACCTGAGCCAATGAATCCCTATCATCCCTTTAGAGAAGGTTACCCTCAGCATTAATTTTCACACAGCAAAGGAAGAATGAAATCAGCTGGTGCTTCTGAATTGATCCTGCTGGAGCCCGATCTCCATCATTCTCCTTCTTCAGGACTGGTCTTCCTGACCGACCTGGAGACCTGTGCCTGATCATCACGTGAATAAATATCTTTAGTCAATAACAAGCAGCACACGTTATTCAAATTCACTATTTGCAGTTGAGGGAACAGGATTCACGTAGCTTCCAAAGCATTTATTGGGTACAAACTGTAAAAAAGGCAATCGAGGGGAAAAATGGCAATCTGGGTATAACGATGAATTTTATAGGTCATGTTGAGTGAGCCACAGAGTGCCCAAATTGTTTGGCCGTGCGTCTGTGAAGACTTTTGCAGCTGAGATTAGCATCTGAATCAGTGGATTTGGTAAAGCGGATCCCTATCCCCAGTGGGTGGGCCTCACCAAATCTGTTGAAGGCCTGAGTAGAGCAAAAGGTGGAGGAAGGAGGAATTTGCCTCTTTTCTTGCCTCACTGCTTTGGTGAAGACACTCCATTTTGTCTTCTCCTGCCCTTAGACTGGGATTTACATCATTGGGTCCCCTGGTTCTCAGGCCTTCAAACATGGACTCGAGGTACACCGCAGGCTTTCGTGGGTCCCCACCTTGGAGATGGCAGATCGTGGGTCTTCACAGCCTCCATAATTTCATGAGTCCATTCCTCACAATCAATGTCCTTCAATATCCTCTTGGTTCTGTTTTTCTGGAGAACCTTGACTAATACACCGAATATACAAGAGCAAATCGAAAACACTGCCCTTTAGCTGCCTCCTTGGGTAGAAGAAGGGCAAAGGTATGTACAGGTAACATAGCTAAGGCGGGCTGTGTTCTGCAGAGCGAGGTTCGGGGGCTAAGTGAAGGCACCTGACAGGGAGATGATGTCAAAAGTAGATTTTCTTATTCCATTCACTTAACAGAGTGGATGTCCTGTTGAAATACAAAGTAGAACAGGGCGGAACAAGTTATTATCCTCTTTCCTGCCTTTTGCAAAATCCTCTAAAAGAGTCATATGGACAGTTAAGAGATATAGATGTATAAACTTTCAGGATGAATGTATTTTTTGGTTAACATCTTGGCTCCTCTATTTTCTAGTCATGTTATTTTGAGCACATAAGTTACTTAACATATACGTGGCTCAGTTTTTCCCACTTGGAAGTGGAGCTAATGATGATATTGAGTCTAACTCCTTGATCTATTGTGGGGATAAAATAGCAAAAAAAAAAAAAAAAACATAAATCTTTGAAAGCAGAGTAGTGGTACCTGAGTGGCTCAGTAGGTTAAACGTCCGATTCGATTTCAGCTCAGGTCACGATCTCATGGTCGTGAGATCGAGCCCCGTGTGGAACCTGCTTGGGATTTTCTCTCTCTCTCTCTCTCTCTCTGCCCCTCTCCCCCACTCTCTCTCCCTGTCTCAAAATAAATAAACAAGCATTGTAAAAAAATACGGTGCCTAACAAACAACGAAAGCTCATACACTTTTATTTATTGTGCTATTGTGATTATTGTGATCCAATGGAAATGCCTTTTGTGGACATGAACACAAAAATCCTTCTTGCTCTGCAGGCTGACAGGAGCAAGGTGATTTCTGCATTGTGGTTCCCAAACTTCCAAAAACAAACAAACAAGACTCGTGCACAAAACTACTATCTCAAAAGGTCATCTTTGGCCACTAATCTGTCCCCTGTCCCCCTTGTGCATTTCGTCTACTGAAAACTCTCCGATATGAGGTCTATAGGGTGACAATCTAAGTTCCAAGAAGGATCTTTGGGCCTGAACCAAAAAGGCAACATAACAGAAGGTGGGGACGGTTTTCCCGAGTGACGAGTGCAGGGGCGGAAAGCACGTTTGGCTCAATATTTCACGTTTCAGCTTCAAGTGGGTACCAGCGGCTGAAGAAATTCAGTTGCCGTGCCTCTTGAGTTTCGATATTCCAAATTTATCTGCAGAAATGAGTGAGGTGACCTAATCATACCTCTGCTTTTCGCAGGAATGTGTCTTCTTGAGTGACAGGAAGTTGCTTTTTAGGCAGGGTCCTTCTGTTTAATAATTCAGTAATTAGATACACCGCTGTCAGCGGTGAAATCCCTAACAGCTTTTCAATGACAACATATTGCGGGCTTTTGTGGTCCTCCAAGGTCTCTCTCAGATGTCTGTAACAGGAAGGACAGAGGTACGTGAGAGCCTCACTCAGGTGTGTGCAAACCCAGGTGCGGAGGCGGCTGTGGGTTGACGGCCAGTGCCTTTCATTTCCTCTCTTTCAGATCGTATTAGCCGGGAGAGCCTTGGCGGGCTTGAGAAAGCCGGAGAGAGTAAAAATAAAATGCATCATCCTTCAAGTATTCTGATTCCTCCCGGGACTTTTAGCCTAGGGGTCCCTCAGTGAGCATCCCCTCGCTGGAGACGAGATATCTCAGCACCCAGTGTATCAATTCTGCCTACACAAAGGTTTGGGTTTTGTTTTGTCTCAAAAAAATTTTTGCGAGTATTTCAGAATTTTCTTTTCCGGGAAGAAACCCCCCAAAGAAACAAAGAAAGGTGAAAAAGCGCTAACAGCAGCATGCTAATTAGCAAATACACCCTAGCCACTTTGCATTAGCCGACTTAAGGAACGGTATGTTTTATGTCTTTGTTCATTGGCAAGGACGTCCAGCGGCCTCATAAATTCACTCTCAGACTGGCTTTATCAAGAAGACACTGTGTTTTAGAAACTATAAAAGATCACTTAGGGCAGTAACAAATTACTGCTTTTAATAAAATGCTTTCTTGTTTCACTCAATAGGATACTGTAAAAAAAAAAAGTCTATAGAGAAGTATCTATAGAAAAGGAACATTTCTATCTTTGAGAAAATAATACTGGGAGAATGATAATGTAGTAGTAGGTGACTCATGGCACAAGGGGGAGAAAAACGCTCATTGTCTGACATCGTTCTCTGTTGCTTCCCCATCAAGCTGCCTGCTCATTCCTTTATAGGCTCCTTCACAGGTGCCTCTTTCTCCAGGCCCCCTCCTTAGTGCTGGGTTCCACAAAGACCAGTCCTTTGCCACTCACTCTTCTCTCTTTCCACACCCTCCCTGAGGTAGTCCGATCCATTGGTTTCAAAAATGAGACATGCACCAGAGCACCAAAATAATTGCTCAGAGTGCTTTCTAACCATGTGGATTATCGGCCACCACTGCTGACCTGCAGAGTAAGAATTGCTAGGGCCTGGACTCAGTAATCTGTGCTTTCACAACCTTTTCAGGTGATGCCAGATCTGAAAATCTAGGTTGCAACCTGCCAGCATCACGTAAGCTGCCCAAAGGCTGGAAATGGTCAGGAGGTGTTGCCCTAATGGCTTCCTTCAGCCTCAGGCACAACTATCTAACTGCCTTATAGACATTTACCTCTGGATGTCACTGGGACTGTTCACATGCAACTCGCCCCAAAGCCGATTTTCCCTTGCATTCACTGGGTGGCTGTTGTATCCAGCCCAGCAAATTAGCAAGCTAGGCCCCTATCTCTCCCTCATCCTCTACTTGCCGACATCAAAACTCAAGCGGTGCCTCTTTGCTCCATTTTCCTCTCCTTGTCCCAGTTTAGGGTGACCTGAAGCTTCTCTTGGACCAGAGGAACGATGACCAGGTCTGAAGCTCCAAACAGGAAGTGAATTGCCTACCACTTCCGGTTTGGGCGGCCTCATCGCCCTACAGGGAGTTGGTTTTGTTGCCTCCGCAGACTCTGGACCTAACACCTGGGACAGGGGATGCTTGTTCCCTGAGAGGACTCAAATGACATCTAAGCCTTACATTTGTGCCTGCTTAATTATTCCAAGTTCCTCCCTGCCCAGGAGCCTGTCTCTTTCCATTTATCAGCGACTTCCTCTAGGTCTTGATGGCTTACAGTAAACTTCTGTGATCAGACCCCCAAGCTCTGCTAGGGATATGTAGAAGGACATTTTGGGAATTTAGAAATCTTTTATTCGCTCAACAAAGCTAGGCTTTTAAGACCATGGACTTAAGAGAGAAAAAAAAAAGTTAGTGTGAAATTCAAGCTGAGCAATGACTTCTTTGTCCTAGATGGCATTTGCTGCCCCCCTTGAAACAATTAATGCCATTGATCCAAAGGGTGAGAAACCTCAGGGCAAAGTGATTGACAGGGAAGGAAAAATACATTGTTTTCAATATCACCCGCCCCTCCCCCGCCCCACTTTCTCCCCAGGCCAGACCTTTGCACCTTTGAAAAGCACATTTGTTCTCAGGCAAGTGCTCCCCACCCCTCCTCCCAGGAAGGAGGGTGTCAGCTTTCTGTGTGAAACTGACCCAGTGAAGGAAAAAGCTCGTCCACTCTTCTGTGTTGAATCCCATTTAGGTCGAGCAGACGCCATCTTTTAATGATGCAGGACAAAAATAAACTCCCTAAAATGATCGTGGGTCCCTGTCACCCAGAGGAGACAGAAGTAGCGTGTCAGGGGAAAGCCCTACTGCTCATGTTCAAGAGACAGTGGACACCCATCATGTGTGGGTTTGTATTTGTGCATCTTGCCTGTTCCCCTAAGGAGTTCACTCCTTGCATCCATTCTTGTTGGCTAGGAGGGGAGAAGGAAAGCAAAAATTGCAAATCGAGAAAGGTAGAAGCAGACAAGTAGCTGGCTGAGGTGAAGCCAAATGTTGTTTTTGGTTTTGTTCCATTTAGTTTTGTTCTTTCAAAGAAGCCTTGGGAAAAAGTTCACTAAGGGGGAAAAGCTTGCATTCTAATATCATTTTGTGTTAAGAAGGGCGTTGAGACATGCCAGCCTAACATGGGCTGATGCGAAGCACAAAACCACAAAATTACCATGAGTAGAATTGAGTCCATATGATCTTAGATGCTGAGTTGGTTAAATACTCAAAAGCTATTTCTTGTTTCTGACACTATAATCTCTCTCTCTCTCTCTCTCCCCCTCCCTCCTTCCCCCATGCGCGCACACACACACACACACACACACACGCAAAGTCGGGGAAAATATAATTTCGCAAATATGTTGTGCATATCTGGTACAATAAGGCAAAATAATTTATAAGCATTCTGTTAAGAATATATGAAGTCAGATCCTGCAAATATCTCAGGCAGTCGATGATAATAAGAGGACATTATTTGGTGTAACTTTATTTATTTATTTTTTAATACTAATTTATTTTGGGGAGACAGAGAGACAGAGTGCAAGCAGGGGAGGGGCAGAGAGAGAGGGAGACACAGAATCCGAAGCAGGCTCCAGGCCCTGAGCCATCAACACAGAGCCTGATGCAGGGCTCAAACCCACAAAGTGCAGGATCATGACCTTGGGCTGAAGTCAGATGCTTAACCGACTGAGCCACCCAAGCGCCCCCAGTAACTTTATTTGTTTAAAGAGATTTCTAAAATATAACAAATAGGAGATCTCAAAGACCATCCCAATACTTTTTTATTTGAGTTGTATCTTCTCTGTATTCATAGACCTCAGTCAATCTCAGAGCACAGGGATCATGTGCAAGACGCAAGGCTTAACAACCCAACCTAATGAAAAATAAACTATTTCATTCACAGGGGAGTCACACAGGAAGTACTTGGAAACACTTTTTAAAATCCCCTTTCCTCAACTGTGCATGTGCCTTAGGGTTCAGCGTTACTCTAGCACAAAAGTTTCTTCCTTCTCTCTTCACTTTCTCCCATGCAACATAATTCCCTTTTTGTATATTCCTTATTCCTATAACTCTCATTACACTGTGGCTTACAGTTCTGGGTGCTTTTCCTCACCTTCCCCTGATTTGTTGCCTCTTGGCCTTCTTTAGTCTTTAGATTCTGCGTTATAAAAATTCAAAGAGCAGAGCGCTGACAATAACATTCTGTGTTTCATCAATCTTTGTATAGATCCCCAGCGCATACCACAGGGTCTGTGACAAAATGGACCTTTGACAATGGGGCCAAGAGGGGAGTTGGAGAGACAGGAAGGCTGGAGCAAGTGAAAAGAAAAGTTGTACTGGTCTATAAACTTTTTCAAAATATCTTTTCATGGAAATTTTACGAAATAAATCTTCAACACAACGAATTTCTGCCTTTTGGAGGATTATGCACAGTAGCAAAACATCAACGTGGACCAAAGTAGTTCTGGGTTCAGCAGGTGACTAAATGGATGGCCAAACATGGTTGACTACCACATAACAGAGAATTGTTAGGTCAGTTAAATGCCAGAAAGTTTTATTTTTACCAGGGATCTTTGGCACTTGGTTAAACCAGAGTCTCATAGGCTAGAACTAAGTAGCTCAGTCGAGGGGCTGTTAACGATGGTGGTGGACCAAGAAGTCACTACATGGTGAACACTTTGGATTTAATCATGGGTAGGAGGTTAGAACTGACTCAGGTAGGTGAGGGGTAGTGATGAGTCATCACAAAGGCTGGATTCGAGTACAAGGAAAGTCAAGGCTCAATGAACAAAGAACATTCATGGTCACAGGAAAGTAAGGAGCAAACCCATCTGAGGTAAGCAGAAGTTTGATCCCCAGGGGCTCAGCCTCTACCTCGTTGGTACCATTTAACTTTTGTTTCAGGTATAAATATATGACACAGACAGTTTTGCTTTTCCTGACTACGATTACTAATGCAACACATAAACACATACCTCATTTCTCTAAATTTTTAGGTAGTCTTTGCATTGGTCTTTATTCTGCCAGTTTCTTAGAATCAGCATGCTGATGGGTATTATAATCTTACAAGTGAAGTTGGAGATGAAGTGCAAGGTAGAGTTCACAGCATAAGTGCGAGTTTCTTAACATACTGAGGTGACAGAGAAACATGCAGGTGTTAAATCCTTCCAGAGATTTGAAAATGTTCTGGTAGATATATTTGCTTTGTCATAAGCTCTTATTGGCTATCTGTACACATCCGTACGTTCCTGTGTGTCCTTTTATTGCCATCTCAGTGTCTTCCTTTTGTACTTGTTATTTTCTGTCATCACTGCTTTTACATGGTGTGGGCATGTGACAAGGATATACACACCCTAGCCTCTGTTGAGGTGACAGAAACTCTCAAAGGTCTATACATGAGCACAGTCTGGAGCCTTTTCAATATAGCCTTATTTCCAATATGTGCGACCCCAGGGCCCGTTCCCTTGTAACACTAATTGAGACGTTTCCATGTGGCAGGACGCAGGGGATTGGAATGCAGTGTAGGGCCCTGAGCAGTACCAAGGATAAATCTGAGTCCACGAGCCAACTTCTGGAGAACCTTGCTACTAGATAAAGGTTACATCAGAGCTGTAAAATTATTCCATGCTAGGTCAAGCAACCCAGATTTGCTATGCTCACTTTATTTCATTGCTTTGAATATACTGCTTGCGCCCTCTTTTAGAAGTCCTCTTTTATGCCCTATTTACCTCCAGCAGCTTCATTCTTAGACTTTTTTCACCTATAATCCTTACTTCTGTTCTTCCTTGTGCTCAACAACCACTTGTTGAGTTCTTGGTTCTGCTCGTGTGTGGTCATCAGAAAAGCGCTCTCCCGGCCCCAAAGATGTCCACATCCTAAGCTGTGGAACTTGTGACCGACCTTGTTATGTGACATTGCAAGAGGGAATTGAGGCAGCAGATGGAATTACCTTTGCTAATAAGCTGACCTTAAAGTATGATCCTGGGGTTTCTGGGTGGGCCAATACAATCAGAAGGGTCCCTAAATGGGAAAGCGGGGGGCAAAAGCATATGAGAGAAGTTTGATGAGCAGTTCTGGATTTGAAGAGGGTGGGGAACCACAACCAAGAAATGAGGGCAGCTTCTAGAAGCTATAAGGCAAAGAAGTAGATCCTCCCTTATAATCCCCCAACCCCTTGATTTCAGCCGATGGGACCTATTTTAGACTTCCCACCTCCAGAAGTCTAAGATAATAAATTTGTATTGTTTGAAGCCACTACATTTGTGATAATCTGTTACAGCAGTGATAGGAAACTAATACACTAGGTAGTTTACCTTCAAGAAGTGTTTACTAGAGGGTCCTCTGGGTGGTTCAGTCAGTTAAGCGCTTGACTCTGGATTTTGGCTCAGGTTGTGATCTCATGGTTCATGAGTTCAAGCCCCGCCTTGGGCTCTGCACTGGCGGTATGGAGCCTGCTTGGGACTCTCTTTCTCTCCCTCTCCCTTTGTCCCTCCTCTGCTCTCTCTCTCTCTCTCTCTCTCAAAATAAATAAACAAACTTTCAAAAGTGTTTACTAGTATGCTTCCTCTACTAGCCTATGAGCTCCCTAAGGCCAGAGAAGGTAGGTATCTTTCATTCCTGCAGCCCCTGATCTATCCCACTCATGATAAATTCTGATTCAGAACAGACAGAGAAAAGAGAGAGTGAAGTGGAAATTCTGTCTCTTTAAATCTTCCAGTTAATAAATATTCTTCTTACAGATAGACTACCTGAGAGTATCGTCTGTGGCTCAAATATCGGTGTCAAAAGAGTAAATAACAATCTTCTCATCAGTGGTTTTTGATGCTCTGGTCCAGGTGCACCCAAGTGATTTGTTTTCACAACTGTCATTAACCAGATAAGCTTTAAACCAGCTGCACAGCTAGAAAGATTTGGCAAAATATAATTATGGGATATGACCAAAGCCATACTCAAGGATCATAATGTAATAATACATTAAACAGAAATAATGCTTATTTGGTAGAAAGAGACAAAAAAACCTTTGTGGTTTGAAAATAATGTGATAATATACCTAGTAATTCTATGGAAATCAACTGAAACAGAACTAATAGCATTTTGTAAAGTGACAGGAAAGCTAAGTACAGAAGCGTCAAGAGCTTTCTTGTAAGTTATCAGTAAGAATCCAGAACATGCTAAAAAGGAAAAGAATGCGTCCACAATGGTTCAAAACACATAAAATTCGTGGAACTAGCATAAGCAGACAATAGCCAAATTATGGAAAGAGACTGACAAATGGATGAAGAAGATGTGGAATGTTACTCGGTGATCAAAAAGAGTGAAATCTTGACATTTGCAACAGCGGATGGAACTGGAGGGTATTATGCTAAGTGAAATAAGTCAGGCAGAGAAAGACAAATACCATACCATTTCACTCATATGTGGAATTTAAGAAGCAAAACAGATGAACATAGGAGAAGGGAAGGAAAAATAAGGTAAAAACAAAGAGGCGATCTATAACAGACTCTGAAATACAGAGAACAAACAGCATTGCTGGAGGAGAGGTGGGTGGGGGGATGGGCTAAACGGGGGATGGACATTAAGGAGGGCGTTTGTTGGGATGAGCACTGGGTGTTTTACGAATCACTGGGTTCTACTCCTGAAACCAATACTACACTGTATGTTAACTAATTTGAACTTAAGTATATAATTTTTTTTTAACGTTTATTTTTATTTTTGGGACAGAGAGAGACAGAGCATGAACGGGGGAGGGACAGAGAGGGAGGGAGACACAGAATCGGAAACAGGCTCCAGGCTCTGAGCCATCAGCCCAGAGCCCAACGCGGGGCTCGAACTCCCGGACTGCGAGATCGTGACCTGGCTGAAGTCGGACGCTTAACCGACTGCGCCACCCAGGCGCCCCTGAACTTAAGTATAGAAATTAAAAAAAAAAAAAGAACCAGCATAAGTAGAAAAGCTGTATACTTATGATGAAACTTATCTCACAGAGATAAAAGAAGCTTTGAATGAATCATATATAAAATATATATGAACATTCACATTCTCCTCTCTCCTTGTTCCTAGAAGGGCTATAATGACTGGACACAACAGAAATTCTTTCAAATTAGTTTCTATCAATAGTACAATTTTTAGGGAAGTCCCATAAAACTTGTCAAAAAAAATCATTCTAAAGTCAACATTAAAGAATAGGTAAGACTAGGTAAGACATATTTGAAAAAGTATAGTAATAGAGGCATACTTACTTTATAATATATTAAAACACAAAGCTACAATAATTAAATTATAAGACACAAGGGAATCTACTTACAGAATTATTATTATTTTTAAAAAGTTTATTTACTTAGAAAGAGAATGAGCTGGGAAGGGGCAGAGAGAGAGAGAGAGGGAGAGGGAGAGAGAATCCCAAGCAGGCTCCACACTGCCAATGAGGAGTCCAATGTGGGGCTCGAACTCCTGAACCACAAGATCATGACCTGAGCTGAAATCTACAGTTCGATGCTTAAGCGACTGAGCCACCCAGGCTCCCCTATACTTACAGATTTATTAAAAAACAATGTCTATGACCCTAAAGTAGCTGTCTTTCTCTGTTTCAACCTACAATATAATAGTGGAAACATTTCAAAGACATGGCAAACGACCAATAATTCAATAAATCATCATGCAAAAATTGGCAATTTTTTTCAAAAGTAAGTTAAATATTTATATTATAGCCATACATAAGACAGTTTTATTAAACTGAAGACAGTTATGAACAATTATGTTACTTAACCTCAGGGTGGAAAATGAATTGTTAAGGTATAAATGTAAGGGGAAAGTATAGATAGATAGTAATATATACAACTTTTATGTTGTGTAACTCTGAAGATGGTAAAAATGACAAAAATGGAAAACACGACAAATAAAAGAGACCAGTAATTAATATCATTTATACTTAGAGAATTATTAAAAACCAGGGAAGAAGATATTCAATGTTTCATTGGAATTTCCAAAAGAATTAACAGGAAATGTCATAGAAAGGGCTGTTAATCTTTAATAAACAAATATTAAATAAAGATATTTTCAACTTAACAGTAAATTAGAAAGAAAACAAGATGAAATAATACGGTAATACGTTTTTGCTTTTCTAATAAATGGGCAATACACACAAAGACTTTCAATAATATTAGGCCAAAGTTGGTTATGACATTGTGTCATTCTCTATAGGTAAGAGTGTAAATTATCAAAAATATCTTAAAAGCAATTTGTCAGACTATTGTCAAGAGTCAATAATATATATGAGTTGTGATTTAGTAATTTCGTTTCTATAAACTTACTTTCCAGAAATAGGCAGCACGCTTACAAACTTTATACATAAGATGTCTATTTTGGTGTCATTTGTAAAAGAACAAAATATTGTTAGCAATTTACATATACAAAAGTACAATAGGTGTTATAAAACAAAATGCATGTTGTGAGGAATATTTTCTGATGTGGGAAGTTCTCTTAATATAATTTTAAATAAAAGTCATGCTCTCAATTTTATGTTGTACATATATACACACACACTTTGAAATGGTAGAAGACGGTATATTAACCCATTAAAAATAATTATCTGTGGTTGAGGAAGAAAAAAATTCTTTATTTTTCTCTATTTTCTAACTTCAATGTAGTGTTTTTCCCCATTAAAAAAATTTTTTTTACATTTATTTATTTTTGAGAGACAGAGACAGAGTCAAATGGGGGAGGGGCAGAGAGAGAAGGAGACACAGAATCCAAAGTAGGCTGCAGTCTCGGAGCTCTCAGCACAGAGCCCAACGCAGGGCTCGAACTCACAAACCGTGAGATCATGACCTGTGCTAAAGTCAGACTCTTAACCGACTGAGCCACCCAGGCGCCCCATTTCCCCATTCATTTTTTTTAAGTAAAGCACACACATATGTTTTTAAAAGAAAATACTAGAAAAAAATGTGTTATTACTAATGTTGCCCATTATGATGCCGAAGCAAAAATTCAAAGTTTTATTTTAGCTCACACTCCAAGAAAACAAATGAAGTATCCTTCTTATGTCTTTTGTTCCTCATGACCCAAATAGAATTAAATTGGATAGAAAGGGATTTATATACAGATCCTTGCACTATTAATTTGTGAGTTCTAGTAAACTTTTCACTCGCTTAAACGTCCCTGAAATGGATGCGGCCATTAAGAGTGTAGGAGGACACCAATTGCATAACGAAACCTTGGATCTCACTTGACCATATCAAAAAAATACCTTGACGTCTTTGGGTCAAAGAGCACAGCTGTGAATTGTCACACTGATTGGGTATCACTCCAGAAAACTCTTCCTAGAGGAAATCATGGAGGAAAGGGACAAAGTACAGGTGGGAACTTGACAAATTTTTGAATACAATGCTTGGATGAGCAAAACGAAGAGGGCTAAAAAAGAGCTTCCTAATAGTTGTAATTATTTGTTGAAGAAGTTGTTTTGTAAGAAGCAGCCGATCCTTTTGAGTTTTGACCACTGGGAGCATTGCCCAGTTCTTTTTTCGTTAGCACTCAACTAAACTCAGCTGAGGTCACAGAAAATGAATTATACTCTTCATCGAGGAAATAAGAAACAAAAGTGAGAGAAATAAGAAAAAATAAATATTTTAAAAATAAGAAAAACAAGTCTTTAAATTTACAAGGAAAGAAGAACAATTCAAATTCAAATTACGCCTTGGATATTAGAAAATATGGTATGTTTCCCCCAACTAGTCTTGTAGCATTTGTTGTTGTTGTATTTTAAATTTCCCAATGGGTGTTGAACTCTTAAAACGATAGTAGGCATAGAGCGAAAATGTATAGATAATCGGTAATCCGGGGAGAAAACAGAATTGCAGATTTATGCTTGCTAGCTTCTCTCTTGTTAATTAAGGAAGCTGTTGATGTTTAAAGAAGACAATACTCTGTCTCTGGAATTTAAAAGTCACATAAAGAAACTCTACCAAAGAAAACTAATGTTGGAAACTTTCCACTCCATGGAAGAGTATTCCAGAAATTAAGGGGCTGCGTACTTTGCTTTTACCCAAGTTAGCGGGATCATAAAGAAGATTTTCCTTCTGCAGATGTTGAAACACACCATGCCAAAGACAAATTTTTCAACTGGAACCCTCAAGAAACGTCACTTTTGTGTCTTGCCAAGAGAGATCATCCAGCATTCTCCCTACATAAACATCTGCTGGAAAAAATTTAAAGGGAGACACTTTAAACAATGATGTTTGTAGCTTCATTCTTTAATAAGTTAGGCAAATAATGAAAATGAATTTGTGATACATTCCCTCCCAAAGCAACTTTCCTTCACTGACATGCATTAACGCGGATGGTCAGAAAGCAAAAACATGAACGTTGTGTCGGGTAGAAATGCCTAAAAACATTTCTGTGAACTGTCTATCAATCATACCTGAGAGACACTCATAAATCACAGGTTCCTTTAGCTCCAGAAGCTCCATCAGTTCATTGTTATGCTCACTTGTTTGTGGCAATTACGCTATGTTTATATTTACATAATAATTGGATTTTCTATTAAATTAAAAAAAAAAACCTTCAAAAGCGAGAGTCAGGGAACCATAAGTTAGCTATATAACCTGAACAATGCAAATTCATTTGTAGTTAGAATGGAAACTTCATCTTGTTCAAACCATCATAGATGTTTGGGGATAATTCTCCGTAGGATATGCAAGATATATAGCCGGGCTCTTTAAGGTTCCAAGAAAGAGACACACATGGATTGCCTTTGGTAATAGGTGTTTATTGCAAGGATACTCTAGAATGTAATTTAGCAAGAAATGCTGTCTTGTAGCTCCTCTGGGATTCACTGCTTCAAAGAATCAGAGGCACTTCAGGTATCAGAAAATCAGAAGAGAGTTTAGTGTAAAACCAGTTTAGTGTAGGGGTGCCTGGGTGGCTCAGTAGGTTAAATATCTGACTTCGGCTCGGGTCATGATCTCATGGTCCTGGTTTTGAGTCCCGCACGGGGCTCTGTGCTGACAGCTCAGAGCCTGGAACCTGCTTCGGATTCTGTGTCTCCCTCTCTCTCTATGCCACTCACCCACTCATGCTCTCTTTCTCTTAAAAATAAACATTAAAAAAATTAAAAGCAATAGCTTAGTGTCTTTGGATTTCAAACTGAGTTCAACTGATCTGCTTTCTCTCCCATTATTCAAGACTTTTGCTCCCCTCAAATAACAGACTCAATTGATAGCTTTGCCATCATCCAAAAGGAATATGCCCCTCATTAAGAATTTCAGACCCCTTCAACTCAAGGTACTCATGTACCAGCCTCTGGATGGAAGGTTTGGCTTCTCTTGACATATGGAGTGCAAGAAATTAGTGACTGATTCAGCCAAGTAATGATTTGGGCTTTTCTTAGAAGCGACAGCCATAGTTGAAACGGTGCTCTTGGAGTCCTCTTGCAGCACGTTCAATAAATCAAAAATGGAATAAAGTGCATAAAGCAATGATTTCACGTGCACGCTTTCAAGTGGAGCTCATCGGTGTCACCTGAACCTAGCTTCAGAGACCAATGCTATAGTAAGAAAACAGTATCAGTGATTCGTTATTTCTCAAACGGTGGAGTGAAAGCTCATTGGATCCTCTACCCAGCAACACGGCCATTAACTTGGTGAAAATTATAAGGAAACTATTATTTGTAGTTTACAGGAGGTGTCCTATGGGCATACAGCAGATGGACAGATACTCGTTCAAGAGAATCAACAACGAGATTTTCAATCAGTAAGAAGAGTGAGAGTCTGTGGTTCTGGAGCCTCCACCTACTCCCTTCGTGCCACTTGCTTCCCCTGAGCTCCATGTTAGAGAAGGTCAACTCCAGGTGCTCTACTTTGGATCAGTGCAGAAGATGAAGGAGTCCTTGAAAGCATTTCTCAGGCGACTTGCAGCATCCCCAACACAGGGCCTCACTGACACAAAAGGCTTAAGTACAACTTTTGAGCCAATGGGCTCTACACTAACTTATTCTGACCGAAGGGTAGATCCTAGGAACGCAGATATAAAAGTTCCTGGTAATCTGGAAGGCTGCATGCATGCTCAAGGTTGTGCCTTTTCAGAAGAAATCAGAGGATGACTCTAAGCTCCGAGCCACTGGCTAAACATAGGTTAAGTAAGTAAATAAGTAAACAAGCAAACAATCTGGACTGTGATAGCAGCCTCCAAGCCACACACATATCCGATGGTTAAAGGTAAAATTCACCTGACCAAGTGGGTGTAAATATAGTCTTTGATGAATAAGTGGTTTATGCTGACTCAGGAGCAATGTCCAGTCAGTCAGATGGCAAGGAAAAATAAGGGTTAAAATGTGAGTGGGGATATCAGAAATTTCATACCATAGGGGAAATAGATTTGGCAAAGTAGTTTAGCAAAGTCACTAAAGAAATAAGCAAACCACCAATCAAAAAATAACAACCACTTCTGGCATGTGTGGGTGAGGGGAATCAGTATATGGAGTTGCTAGAATATATATTTTAATTGTTTATTTTCTTTTTTTAAATGTGTATTTGTTTATTTTTGAGAGGCAGAGAGAGAGAGACAGAGACAGAGAGAGACAGAGAGAGGGAGAGAGAATCCCAAGCAGGCTCCATGCTGCCAGCACAGAGCCCAATGTGGGGCTTGATCTGATGAACCATGAGATCATGACCTGAGCTGAACTCAAGAGTCCGGCGCCTAACCGAATGAGCCACCCAGGCACCCCTAAATTGTTCATTGTCAATGACAACAAAATGAAGCTTACAAAGCAACAGAAAACTGTCATTAACAAAGAAGAAAAAAAAAACAGGCAATGGAAAATGCTTTGGAAGAGGTCCATTTGGTGGATTTAGACACACATTTGAAAGCAATTATTATACATAGGTTCAAAGACTAAAGGGAGCCATTCTTCAATAAGTAAAAGATTGTACGAAGACAATAACTTATGAAATAGCATATATCAGTAAAGATAAAGGAAATGTTTGAAAATAACCAAATGGAAATTTTGGCATCAAAAGTGTGATAGCTGAAATAAAAAGTTTACTAGCAGGGCTCAACCGTAAACATGAGCAGGCAGAAAAAAGAACCAGCAAACTTGAAGACAGATTCGATAGAGATCTTGCAACCTGAAGAATAGAGAAAAGGGAATGGAAACAACAACAACAACAACAACAACAAATGGGGCCTCTAAAAATATAAGACAACAATAAATGTACTAACATACTCATAATGGAAGTACCAGAAGTAGAGGAGAGAGAAAGAGAAAGCAGTAGAGAAAGCCTTCAAAGAAACGATGGATGCAGACTTCCAAAATTTGCGGAAGACATTAGTCTTATCAAATCCAAATAGATTTGATATCCAAAAAGAGCCATGAACTCTCAGTTGGATAAAAGCGAGGAGATCCATCAACATCCAAACATATAATAGTCAAAATATTAAAAGCCAAAGAGAAAATAAAAAGTCGAAAGCAGTAAGAGATAAAGGAATCATGTACAAAGAGATCCCACTGTGATCAATGACTGACTTTCCATCAGAAACAATGGAGGTCAGAAACAGTGGGGGAGCATATTCAAAGTACTAAAAGTACAAGTAACTGTCTACCAGGTGTCATATATCCAACACATGGAGGTGAAGTAAATGTTTTGTAGACCAGATAAAACCCAAGATAACTGTTTCCAGTGGACCTGCTCTATAAGTGCTAAAAAAAAGTTCTTCAGACTAAAAGCAGGTAACACCACTCAGTATTTCAAATTCACATGGTAAAAACAAAGAGTATACAAAAGATATGTAGGCAATTACAAAAGACAGGACTCTTCCATTTCTTCTCCTTCCTTCTCTTAACACTTAAAAAGCAATTGTAAATCAATATGCAAGCAATTATATCGTTGAGACTATAACATATATGAATGTAATGTATTTAATAATAAGATCACAGAGGACATGGGTGGGAATAAAGTTATACTGGAGTGAGGAAATGACACCAGGCAGTAACTCAAGTACAAGGAAGAAATAAAGAGAACCAGGAAGGGTAAATAAAATTAATATAGCAAAATGGATGTATATTTTCTCTTCTTTCTTCTTTTTTTTAAAGGCATAAAATATTATGATTATATCATTGTATTGTAGGGGTTGTAAAATATAAATACATAATTTGTGTTAACTGCAATAGCACGAAAGCTAAGGGAGGGAATTGACCTATACAGAAGCGAAGTTTTGATATATCACTGGAACTCAATCAGTAGATTCTCATGAGTTAAGATATGTAAGCTCTAGAGCAACCACTAAGGAGATAAGTCAAAGTTATAATTAAAAATCATTAAGATATTTTCAATGCTATATTAGAAAACGTTCATTTAATATAAGACAAGAAAGGTGAATAGAAGGAAAAATACATAAGGCATATAGAAAACAAAAAGCCAAATAGCAGAAGTAAAAACAACCATGTCATAACATTAAATGTGATTGGATTAAACACTCCAATCAAAAGGCAACATTGTCAGATTTGAGATATAAGAGACACACTTTAGATCCAAAGATGAAAACAGTCTGAAACAACCTGCAAACTAAAATCACAAAGAGCTGCAATGGCTATACTAATATTAGAAAAGAGGGCTATGATTCACAAAATGTTACTGCAGGTAAAGACAGATATTTTATAATGATAAAAGTGTACATCCATCAGAAGGATACAACAATTATAAATATGTATGAACCTAGTAACAGAGCCCCCAAATAATGGAAGAAATATTGACAGAATTGAAAGAAAATACAGACAATCCAGGACACCTGGGTGGGCTCCGTCAGTTGAGCATCTGACTCTTGATTTTGTCTCAGGTCATGTGAGATTAAGCCCCATGTCTGGTTTTGTGCTGATAGCACAGAGCCTGCTTAGGATTCTCTCTCTCCCTCTCTCTCTCTGCCCCTTGTAAGCTCATGTGCTCCCTCTCTCTCTCTTTCTCTCTCAAAATACATAAATCAACATTTTTAAAAAAAGAAAAAACAAAGAATTCGATAATAGTACTTGGCAACTTTAATCCCCACTTTCCCCCATTTTCAATAATGGATTGAGCAGTTACAAAAAATAAATGGATGAACAAATTGAACAACAGCATAAACTAACCACAACTCATAGAAACCTACATTCAATAAGAACAATATATACATTCTTCTCAAGTTCCCATGGAACATTCTCCAGGATATGCAAATGTTAGGCTGCATACATTTGTATGCAAAAGTAAGTCTTTTGTTAAGTCTTACTTACAAAAGTAGGTCTCAGTATTAAAAAAAAATCTAAATTAGTACAAAAAGTATTTGCTCAGCTCACAATAAAATGAAAGCAGAAATTAATAATAGAAGGATATTTGGGAAATTAACAAGTATATGGAAATTAAAGAACACACTACTAACTAACCAAGAAGTGAGAGATAAAAATCACCAGGGAATATAGCAAATGCCTTGATACAAATTGAAAACAACGCATACCAAAATGAATGGGATGTAACTAAAAACAGTGTTGAGGGAAATTTATAGCTATCAATGACCGTAATAAAAAAAAAAGAAGAAAGATCTCAAGTGAATAATCTAAACGTCTGCCTAAAAATGTAGAAAAAGAACAAACTAAAAATATAGCAAATAGAAGGCAGAAAGTAATAAAGATAAAAGAAAAAATAAAACAACAGGAAAAAAGCAATAAAAATAATTAATGTAACCAAGTATTAATTCCTGCAAAAGATCAGTAAGACTGACAAAACATTAGTTGGAATGACAAAGAGAAAACAGAAAGTCAAATAACTAAACCCAGACATGGTAGAGGGGATCTTACTGCTATTCTTGCAAATATAAAAACAATTCAAAGAGAATGGTATAAACAATTGTTGGATTAGATACATAGATGAAAGGAACAAATGCTTAGAAAGATACTACTTACTTAAACTGACTCAAAAAGAAATAGAGAACATAAATGCATTATATTGTGTAAATACATTGAACTCGTAACCAAAAGATCCCCCCAAACCCACACAAAGCCCAGGCCCAGGTAAAATCACTGGTGAATCCCACCAAATGTTTCAACAAGTTTTAACACCAATACTCACAAACTTTTCATGAAAATAGAAAAGAGAGAACACTTCCCAAATAATTCTAGGAGGCCAGTATTATTCTGCTACCAAAATCAAAAAAAGATATCAGAAGAAAAGAATCTATAAGCCAATATTTCTTACAAATATAGGTGTAACGTCCTCGACAAAACACCAGCAAACTAAATCCTGAAACATAAAAATAATTATAAATCAATCGGAGTAGCGTACCGTATTAGTAAAACAAAAAGCAAAACCACAGCGTTATCTAAATAGATGGAGAAAAAGCATGCAGCAAGAACCAACAGTCTTTCATGATAAGAAGTATCCACAAACAGGAATGGAATGGAACTTCCTCACACGGATGAAAGACATTGATGACCAGCCTAATTAATGTGAAAATTAATGGTGAAAGACAGAACTCTTGTCCCCTGAGATCAGGAACAAGACAAGGATACCCACTCTCACCTTTTGTATTTAGAATGTACTGGAGTTTCCAGCCAACACATCAGGGGAGAAAAAATAATAATAATAAAAGTCATCCATGTTAGAAAAGGAGAAGTGAGGGGGGCCTGGGTGGCTCGGTCGGTTAAGCGTCCGACTTCGGCTCAGGTCACGATCTCGTGGTCCGTGAGTTCGAGCCCCGCGTCGGGCTCTGTGCTGACAGCTCGGAGCCTGGAGCCCGTTTCAGATTCTGTGTCTCCCTCTCTCTCTGCCCCTCCCCTGTTCATGCTCTGTCTCTCTCTGTCTCAAAAATAAATAAAACTTAAAAAAAAATTTTTTTTTTAAATAAAAAAAGAAAAAAGAAAAGGAGAAGTGAAACTGTCTGTTCTGTATTAGCTGATGACATCATCTTGTGCACAGAAAAAAATTAAGAAATTCACACAAATAATATTAGAACTAATAATTATTTCAGCAAGGTTGCAGGATACATTAGTAACATATAAAATTAATTATATTTCTATACAGTTGCATTGAACACTAAAAATAAAATTAAGAGACAGTGACTTGTTCAGAATATGTTTATGGGGAAACCATCAATGTACTAATGAAAGTTGAGTAAATGGACACTTGTTTTTTGCATTATGTTAAATGAGAAACTCAGGTTTAGGTAGAGTGTAGCTATTCTAACATGTCTGAAAAAATGGTAGATACATTTGGAAATTTAGAACCCAAGTCACTCCATGTATCTTTTGGGTGAGGCCCTAATTTAGGCTAGGAATTGGGAGAATAAATTATATTCCCTTCCCTAGTATTTAACAGAACAATATTTTATTTATTTAATTTTTTTTTTTTTTTGTTTATTTTGAGAGAGACAGAGATAGCAGGAATGGGAGAGGGGCAGAGAGAGTGGGAGAGAGAGAATCCCAGGCAGGCTCTGTGTTGCCTGCTGGGGAGCTCCACGTGGGACTCGAACCCAGGACCTGTGAGATCATGACTTGAGCCGAAACCAAGAGTTGGACGCTTAACCTACTGAGCCACCCAGGTGTCCCCAGAACGATGTTTTAAAAGACAACTCCTGTGTTTAGAATAGTCTCAGAGTTGGTAAAAATTCCATATTTGATTATCATGTGGAAATAGAGTGGTGGAATTGTCATTCTCTTATCACATAGGAGGATTTTTCATCAGAATGATTGGTACATGTGGCAGAGAGCGATTTTGAAGACCTGCAAATCACATCACACCACTCCTCTTCTTTCAAATATCTGATGGCCTCTCATCACACTTCAATTAAAAGTGAAAGTCTGGGGGCACCTGGGTGGCTCAGAGGGTTGGGCGTCTGACTTTGGCTCGGGTCATGATCTCACGGTTCGTGAGTTCCAGCCTCACATCAGGCTCTGTGCTGATGGCTTGGAGCCTGGAGCCTGCTTAGGATTCTCTCTCTCCCTCTCTCTCTGTCCCCCCCCCCCCCCGGTTTGTGGTCTCTCTCTCTCAAAATAAATAAACTTAAAAGAAAGTGAAACTCCTAAAGGATCATAAAATCTGACTCCAGCTTCCACTGCAGATTCAGCTTTTCTTTCTTTTCTGGATCCCTGTATTCAGTTACATTGTCCTTCTCCCAGTTGCTACAAGCTCATTCTTCCCTTGGGGGTTTTCCTATGTCACATGACCACCACTGAGCCAATGGCTTCTCTCGCTCCCTCTGTCTCTGTCTCTCTCTTTCTCTCACTGTGGGATTGTGGGTGATCATCTCCCATGCCTGGATGCTCCTTCTCAGGCCACGGTCTTTGGCAGAAATCAGTGATTTTTCAGAACCTTGAAAGGTGCCCACAACGGGCACTCGTGTATTTTCTGTCACTTCGAAGCACCTGTGGACAGTCCTTTACTTTTGCATCCAAGAGTAAGCTTTGGAATCCTTTTCTTCATTGTAGGTCAGGCTGTCTCAGACATAGACCCTTTTCTCTGCCGCCTTATGGCCAGTTACATTAAGTACAGTATATGACAAGACTTTATTAATACTGCATTGTGGTCAGCATCCATTAGTGATAGTGGAAGTCGTCCTATGCAATAACCCCTCTCTCTCTCGTCTCCCTTATACCAGCAATGGAGGTTTTCAAAGGTAAGTGCAGGTTAATTTATTTTTCTTTATATTTTGTATTTTCTTTATTATTTTGTATTATATTACGGTATCATAATCATTTTTAATGAATGTTTTTGGGTTGGGGAATGCATCATCTGACTTTCCATTATTTTTTATGGGGAAATTCGCTTTGATATACAAGTGCTTTGGATTACAAGCATGTTTCCGAAACGAATTATCCTCGCAAACCCAATGTTTTACAGTATATGCATTTATGTATGCATGCATGTACGTACCATGCATATATTTATCGCTACACACACACACACACACACACACACACACACACACAATTGAAGACATGCCATTGTAGTTCTTAGCCCCCACAGTGGAATCAGATACATCTGGTCCAAACCTGGGCCCTGCCTGCCATTTCCTAACTATTTAAATGGGTTATTTGACTTCAGTAAGACAGAATTGGCTCCTCTTTAAAATAGGGATCAAGCCCAATTCACAGGAATGGTGTAAAGACTAAATGCAATAGTGCATGTTAAGTGCCTGGCACAATGCTTTGCACAATGGAGGCATTCAATAAATAATAATTCATCATTTTTCCTGCAGAATCTTCCAGGCTTAGATTCCTCTCTCTTTAAATCTTTCTCAGCTTTATAAAACACATGGTCATTGAATCAGAATCTTCCAGGGTCATGTTCCTTTTCACATATTTCTCCCTTTAACTTCTACGAATTTACCTGAGATGTGACAGCTACATAAATTTGGTAAGTTGGTGCCGCTAAACAAACACAAATAAAGAAATGGATGAAAAGAAATGGAGTAAATTATGAAACTCCCCGTGCATCTATTTCTGGTAGAAATGTTTTGTTCGATTTTCGAACAAGATCTAAAAACAGTGTCAAGGAGAGGCGTGTGTGCTTCCCAGGTAAATAACCAGATGAGCACATGTTACAATATATTGAGTTTTGTCCATACGGAAATGCCTTTAGGATGCCGTCGTGATGTAAAACCGTAAGGTGGACAGAGAAGGGGGCAGAGGTTCTGACAGACAGAGCATGAATTGTGGCCTGCTAACCAGGATCCAGATGCTAGCCGAGGTAGAACTTGAGCCCATAGTCTATGGCGAAAAAAATCAATCACGAAGTGCTTTCCATTTAATATTTATCCTATCATACCGCTTCATGCTGATTTACTTCCCCAAAGCCTCAACTGCGTTTAGCCTAACACTTTGAATAGTGTAGACAAAAATTAAAATGATAGGTCATTTCCCTCTTTTCTATAACAAATGGGATGGAAGAATTTCCAGCCCCTTCCTGGGTATAAAACACCTCCACAAAGGAAAGACAAGACAGTAATTCATCCGGGGTTTCAATATGCTGGTGCATCTAGCATACATTCTAAAGGTCTCCTGTAACAGCACTAAAAAAAAAAAGCCTGAAACAGTGCCCAAACTTTATGTTGGACAATAATCTTCTGCAAAAAACTTACTCGGCTGAGCAAATGACTTTCGATAGACGGGCTGACCCTTCAGTTTCACAGAATATATTTCCTATCATTCCAAGAAGGTTTAGTAAATCATGCTTTTTCCTCTGATTTAACTATGAATTTATACACCTCCGTGTCTCTTCTCTGTTTGTTTCTCATTCTACCTCAGCAGACAAAAAAAAAAAAAAAAGAAAAAGAAAAGAAAAAGAAAAAGAAAAAGAGAAAGAAAAAGAAAAAGAAAGAAAAAGAAGTGTGCCAGAAATATTTAGCAAGTTGCGAAAATGCACTGTTTTACATGACTAGCGCGTCAGATGATTCACCTCCACCTTTGTTCTTGGACCTTAGGTGACTGTCACCCTGACCCTAAGGATGCCGCTTTACCCAGGAAGGGGACCCTGTGATTCCTGCAACAATTCTTGCTTCAGAGGTGGAGAGTGCTGAATTCACTGAAGTATCTGTGAAGTGTGCTCCGCCCCCTTCCCCCCCCCCCCCCCGCAGGTATTGACAGAAGTACCCTAAAGGGTAATTCTACCAGGGCCTAAAGAGCAGTATTTCAGTCAGTAGCAGCAGCAGCAGCGGAGGCCTTGACCTTCCGCATTTTTTTCCCTTTGCCCCATGTCTGTGCACAGATATGTTTATTCATATTGGTAGTTTGTTTGTTTTTTGTTTTGCTTTAGGTTGACGAAAGGCCTCTCTGGGAGAAATTTCTGTATATGTAATATGGAATCTTTGTGGGCCTGTTATAACTGACCTAAAACCCGCCTAAAAAACAGAACTTAAAATCGTGTTTTGCACGTTGAACAGTCTATAGGGAGCCAAACACCCAGAAATAACATCAACGTCACCATTTCTGTGTGGAAATACGGTGAATGCTCTGAATTTCTGCTTACCTGAAAACAGGTCAGTAACTACACAGTCTTAAAGAAAATGTGTCAGTATTTTGTAAATGTAGATTTCATATTAGTCCCCATCCTCTGAAACCTCTTTCCTTATCACTTGTTTGGGATGCATTATACCAAACAGATTTCCATATAATCACTGAACTCCCTAAATCTTCTGGTTTACAATAAATTATGCGTAATCAATGATGCGTGCTAAAATAAAATAAAATAAAACAAAAACTTCTACTATAAAGCATTAGAAAGTATGTGAGACACTCTATACTATAGATTTTACATAGGTTATTTTTAAACTGGGGGGTGTGGTTTAGTTATTCATTTGAGAGGAGGGAGGGAAGAGAAACAAATGAAAAATATTTCCTTTGCTTTTGCTCTTCCTTCAAATGGAGGAGAAAAAGGTTGAGAAGAAAAGCCACTTTTTTCAAAAAGTTTCAGTATGGTGATCTATAAACAATGTGATTATCTTTGCAACTCGATGGTCCTTTTAATGGCGGGTCTTGGACTCAATAATGGAGCCACTACGGCGTATACATTAATGTTTTCTAATAAGCAGACTAAAAAAGAAACCGAGAGAGAAACTACAACCTGAAAGTTTCCAAGAGAAAAAAAATTCATGTCCCAATCTCTCCAAATGTATTGATATTCTTTGGACTGATAATAATAAAGAAAGCATTACATGCTTAGTTCCAGAAATTCTCCATTTCCATTATTGCTGGAAAAGCCATCTAAAAAGCACTTGAAGTTGATGATGTATGTTGTTTACTCTCTTGAAAAAACATCCTCTCCAAATAGGGGGAAAGGTTAGAAATGATTTGTACTGCATTGATCAATTTATCCGAGTTGTCTTTCGACAGATTGTATTAATGGAACTTCATTTTCTTTTATTCAGTTGACGGCCAATTTTTTGTTGTCTCTTAAAAAGATCAATGAACACGTCTCGCCATCTTTTCACAAAACAAGATGATTTTCCCCTTAAACTTTAAAAAAGACTTTATTATTTTGTTGTAATGGATTTTTGTCTCCCTCTTTTTGCTTTCAGCCCCCTGGAGTGAGTTTTCTAATGCCTGCCTTTTCTTTTATACCTCTTTGTAGCTTCATCTTCAATACCTTGAATTTCACTTCTTTTTTTCTTTTTTTTCCATCATTCTGGGTGCCACAGATATCTTCAGGGACAGGAGCTTTTCTACTCTTTGAGCTGCATTGGGAAGAAAGGCCGATGGTGTTCACCACGGCCATGTAAAAACACAATCAAAATGAGCGCCTGCAAGAATAAGAATGCATTTTGATGGGGGCATGAGGCACCACCCCTTTTATATTCCTTAAAAATGAAACCTTGCTGCTTTTCCCCAGACCAGGTGGGAATAGCTGATTATCTTTCTTGGCAAGGAGGGTAGGGGGCCTAGGACTCCTCATTTGCCATTTCTTGACATTTAGAGTATGTTTCTATGAATGTAAATGCATCTTTCTGCCTGATGGAAACATTCTTTTTGTGTCTGTTTTGTTTTTATTGCAATGGAAGATATGAAAAGTCAAAAGACAGTAAAACTCAATTTATCTACCTGTCTCCTCCTAGTAGATGCTGAGCCCTGGTTCCTTCCACCCCTCCTCTGCCCCCTCATAATAACCCCCACAATCCCGTCTTAGTTTAACACATCACCAGCTACCTGGCATTTGTAAAGTGTAGCCTTGCCTGGAGAGAACTGACACATTTTGAACAGTTTTTTCTCCCCCACCCCAGATATGGAAGAGCTGCGGAAGTCACGTTATATACGCTAAGTTCTCTCAATCACCCTCCAAAACATAATAAGCTCAGGATGAGTGACTTCAGCACTTTTTAAATACGTATTTTAAACACAGTCTAGATGTCTACATCTTGAACACAGTTATTTCATTGATTCCCTATTAGAGACTCAAAAACTTCCTTAAAACAGATTTCACGAGAACAAAGGAAAAACCACTACTGGCACTTTCAGGCATGCTTTTCTTTACAAAGTCATTAGAGCAAAACAAAGTAAAATCACGATGCCTTAAATTAAGGGTCCATTCCCAAACCATCGCTTACAGGGGAATAAGCCAATCATGATTAGGATCAATCGTAGATCATCCCTCACGTTCTGGACCCTGTGGGATGCAGAAGAGAACAAGTGGGTATCTGGACCAGTGGGGTCCCAATAGGAAGAGGGAAGGGCAGAGCAGAGAGCAGTTTTGTTTGTTTGTTTACTGTAGTCGTTTCAAAATTTATTTATTTATTTAGAGAGAGAGACAGAGAGAGAGAGAGCCTGGGAGGGGGAGAGAGAGAGGGCAGTTCAGGCTTGTATCTTTCCTCAGCTGGATGACCGGGCTAACCTCCCAACTTGTCTCATTTCCTCCAACACGCCCTTGGAATGATCCCGAATACTTGGCCAAAATCAGCCTTCCCGACCGCGAAGCCAATCCTGCCCTTGCGTAGCTCACTGCTGGACAGTCTCCCCCACCTTAGTTTCAGGACAGAGCTCACAACATCCCTTTTCTCCTTCAGACCTGTCTGGCTTCTCCTCCAGCGCCACTCACATGCACCTGACGTTGCAGAAATAGGAACTGTCTGCAGCTCCTTTGCTCATCCTGACATTTTGCTCCTCTGAACCTTAACACGTGCTATTCCCCTTGCCAAGAATGCACTTTCTCTCCCGTTCATTGAGCAATTGCCTACTCAGTCCCAAAAGCAAAACAACATAAACAAAAATGACGAAGCCATCAAGCACAAAACACAGCAACCTCTAATACAATATCCCTTTCTTAGAGGTCCCACCTAGACTCCTTCCTGAGTGCAAGGAAATTCTCCTTTTCTATGCTTCCGTAGCAGCTTCTAATAGGTCTTCACAGAATTGCTCATGGTGCTCTGATTATTGATTTGGTTCTTACCGGAAGTTCCCCAGTGCTGTGGTGCCTTTGAGTCCCCAGTGAGAAGAAGCAGATAGTAGACACTCAGTAAATACTTTTGAATGTGAAATGAGGGATTTGCACCAAACATCTGTTGTAGTTGGAAACCACGGAAACAATACCAAACTAATGTAGTGATAAGGGGCATTACCTATGAGGCAATCTGGGTATGGTGGAGCCTAAAGGCATGGATTAACTGGTCTATGGTGGCCATTACCAGTGAGCATGGAGAGAAGCAAGTCTCTTTCTTCCATCTCTAGGTAGGGTTATGTCCTCTCTTGTTTCTGCCTCTTTTTGCCTATCTCTTCTCTACCTTCACAGACCAGTTTTTCAACCTGCTCAAGCATGTGCCAGCCACAGCTTTACTCTGCACTCTAATGTGGGCACTTACCAGATAGATACTACTCATCGCATTGAGTCATCATATCAAAATCCTAATTGCGAAAAACTGATTTCTCCTCTAGACCTTGAGTAGCGTTTGCCCTTGTCCCAAGAGCTGCTACCACTGGCAGTAAAGAAATGGATTCATTGTCTATTACTACGGGCAGGGGCAGGTGAAAGGGGATGGTTGCCCTAGGAGGAGGTGGTGGATCTATAAACAATCAAACATCAAAACAATGGACGGCCAGTTCTCAACCCTATTTTCCAATTTATTCCAACAGCTCCATAGGGTCCTAGACTGGAAAGCCACCTGAGCTTTCTGCTTAAAAGTGTGCTTTTCTGAAGGCCACTTAGTAATTTATTAAGAGTTAATCCATGAGATTCTTTCCAAGTTGAAACATTTGGTGATGCCGCGCTTTCCCTGAGCTATAGAGCACTCACCCGAGGAGGCAAGGCTGAGGAAGGAAGAGAAACCTATTAAACCAGATCCACTGTTAATGACTCAATGAAAATAGTGACAAGAACACACCAGTCCTAAATAAATATTGGTGATTAATGCTGCTGTTCATTAGTAATAATGCTAAGGACCTAGTTGAGGACATCCATCGCTTAGGTGTTGTGCGCTCACTTAAAAACAAATTCAACAGCTCTTTTCTGAAGCACAGTGTTATGGGTTGACTTGTGTTCTCCCTCAGAAAAATCATATGATGTAGTCCTCCCCCCATCATCTCAGACGGAGACATCATTTGGAAATCGGATCATTGCAGATGTAATTTATTAAGATACGGTCATATCAGAGAAAGGTGGATTAATCCAATATGACCAATGCCCTAATAAAATGGGGGAATTTGGACACAGATATGCACACAGATAGAAGGCCATGTGAAGATGAAAGCAAAGATCAGGGCGATGCATCTCCAAGCCAAAGAATGCCAAAGATGGCCAGCAAACCACCAGCAGCCAGGTGAGAGTCCTAGAACACATTCCTCTTCACAACCCTCGGAGGGGACCAGTCCTGCTACCATCATGATTTTGGACTTTGGGCCTCCAGAACTGTGAGAGAATACATGTATGTTTCCTAGTTGCTCAGTTGTGGTACTTTGCAATGGGAGCCCTAGCAAACTAATACACACAAAAAGATGAAATTAGAGTTCCTAAGCTTGTATAATCTATGGGGGTTCCTCAAAAACTTAAAAATAAAGCTATCTTACAACCAGCAATCGCCCTACTGGGTATTTATCCAAAGACTATAAAAGATGCTGACTTGAAGGGACACATGCACCCCCATGTTTATAGCAGCACTATCAACAATAGCCAAATTATGGAAAGAGCCCAAATGTCCATTGAATGATGAATGGGTATCGAATGATGAATTCATCGAATGATGAATAAATGATGAATGAATCGAAGGAGGTGTGGTGTGTATATATATATATATATATATATATATATATTATATATAATCAAAAAGATATATATATAATATAATATAATGTAATATAATATAATATAATATAAGACATATATATGTATATATATTTATATAATCAAAAAGAATGAAATCTTGCCATTTGGAACAATCTGGAAGGTACTCGAGTGTATTATGCTAAGTGAAATAAGTCAGTCAGAGAAAGATAAATATGATTTCATATGATTTCACTCATATGTGGAATTTAAGAAACATAACAGATGAACATAGGGGAAGGGAAGGAAAAATAAGATAAAAACAGAGAGGGAGGCAAACCCTCAAAGACTCTTAACTACAGAGGATGAACTAGGGTTGCTGGAGAGGTATGAGGTAGGGGGATGGACTAAATGGGTGATGGACATTAAGGAGGGCGCTTGCTGGGGTGAGCCCTGGGTGTTGTATGTAAGTGATGAAACACTGAATTCTACACCTCAAACCGATACCACACTGTATGTTAACTAACTTGAATGTAAATAAATTTTAAACAGATAATCATACAAATACCACAATAAATTGGAAGATGGCCACTAACTCCTCCAGAAAAAGGTATATGTTTAACATATACATACAGAATGTTCAGTCCACTAACTGCAGTCTAGAGTTTGAAAATTTGTTCCTTCTGGGAACGTTTTTTGGACTGTTTGGCTTCCTTCTTCCCCTCATGTAATGTAACTCAATATTAGGTCCCACAAAATTACCGCTCCAATACGCCTCTCACGTTGATAGCAAGGCACGCTTTCCGACCTCAGTTTCCTTATCTCTAAATTAAACACGCACTGGAAAACCTGCCTTAGAGTTTGTGTCAGGACTGAGTGAGAACAAAACATGTAAAGTGTTTAGTCCAGTTCCTTGCACAGAGTAAGTGCCCAGTAGAATTTATCGAGTTTTTTTCTCAAGGCAGAAAATATTTGTACCCCCTCAATTTGCAACTTGCTACCCATTGTCTGAGATGGTTTCCTTGTTTTCTTTGTTGGTTAAGCTCCATCTTTCCAAATAGATCCTATTTCAAACAGATCTGTTCTCCAAAGAGATCACTTTGGGAAGGGAAGGATCATGGGTTTGTATTCTGCGTTTCTTCCTCATTCTTTGCAAAGTCCAGCATAATTATCAACACACAGTGTATAAAAATTGCTCTATAAATATATGATGAATGAGGAGACTGTTGGGGAAGGTAGATTTCACACACACACACACACACACACACACACAGACACGCACACACGCATGCAAAGTCTAACTATCGCAGATGGCTTAAGAATCACTTTGGAGACTGATATATAGAAATATTCTTGATTTTGAAGTTTCCAGGTGCACAGAAACAAACAAGCAAACAACCTTGGGCTTTGTAGTCGGTCAGTCTCAAATCCTCTTTCTGCCACAAATCTTCTCTGAGGACTTGGAAGTGATTTAACCTTCCTAAACGTCAACAAGCTTATTTGTAACATGTTGGCTCTGTCGTGAAGATAGAGAAAATACATGTAAAGAACTTTGTAGAGTACCTGATGTTTAATGGGGGCTCAGTAACGTAATTGCTCTGTACTCATTCTCCATGCTGGAACCCCAAGGAAATTAGATAGATAGATAGATAGATAGATAGATAGACAGACTTCCACAAAGTTGGTTTACGTGATTGTGGGTGGGAGTGTGGGGTAAGCATGTTTGAAATTCATGGGGCAGGCTTCTCAGTAAGAGAAGATAATGAACAAGCTGGAAATGTGGGCATGGGACAAAGTTGTTCCCTCCCCTTCCATCCTTACAGCATTGTTTAGTGAAGTTGACCAATCAAGTACCCTCATGCAGAGAAAAAAGCAACTTTTGAATAGAAGAAACTGCTTCTCCTCTTTACCTCTGTCATGGTAGTGACCAGCCCAGATGGATGAAAGAGTTGCCCAATGCAAGTTCTGCACCTGCCTCCAAATGTCTCATCCTATAGGCATCGCCTTTGTTTGCTTTCTCTACATATCTGAGCTTTCCTCTTTTTTCAAGTTTATTTATTTATTTTGAGAGGGAGAGAGAGACAGAGAGCGAGTGTGAGAGCAGGTAGGGGCAGAAAGTGAGGGAGAGAGAGAATCCTAAGCAGGCCCCATGCTGTCAGCATGGAACCTGTTGCAGGGCTTGAACCCATGCATGAATTGTGAGATCATGACCTGAGCCAGTCAAGAGTTGGACACTTAACTGACTGGGCCAGGTGCCCCTAAGTTTTTATTTTTTTTAAAAAAAATTAATATTTATTTATTTATTGGGGTGTAGGGACAGAGAGAGAGGAAGACACAGAATCTGAAGCAAGCTCCAGGCTCTGAGCTGACAGCACAGAGCCCAAGACGGGGCTTGAACTCACAAACTCTAAGATCATGACCTTAGCCCAAGTGGGATGGTTAACTTATTTAGCAACCCAGGTACCCCTGAGCTTTTCTTTTTAATCAGGGTAATGCAGGCACACAATTAAATAAAATTATACAAAAATCATCATGGAAAGCAGTGAAGAAGGAATGAGAGGAAAGAGAAGGAAGTTATAGGACAGGTATAGAAAGCATACAAAGGTACAAAATGTTACTTCTCACTTTCCCATCAGGGGCTACATAATGGAACCATCTAGAGACTTTTTTTTTTCTACTTTAAAGAGATCAATGAGTCTCAACCAAACCAAATATTTGGTTGCCTTTTTTCCTGGTGGGTCAACACACAATTGTGGCTTGCTTATGAATTTCCAGGGGAAAAAAATTAGATTTCGATATTAAGTCTAGAAATAAGAAAGCTTCGCTAGGAATGAAAGGCACTGTGATTGCAGAGAGCAAAAGTTGAAAACTTAAACGAGTGAAGAGAAATAAAAGGGGACAGGGAGAGAAGTCAGACATGGAAGAACTGAATCCCAGCTCAAAGTGGCAAATCTCCATCCCTGTTTGTACAAACAGAAGTCGAGCAGGAGGAGATCTCTTAGCGCAGGTGAGAGATTGTAACAGATTTCTGGAAGATGGAAAGCAGGTGGGGTATGCGGAGGGAGGGATGAAGGCTGTAGAGATATCCAAGATTGAGAATTTGTGCAGAAAGTTCCGCAGCTAAACAAGGAGCCTGTCCTTTCAGCCAAACCCAGAGCACTGCCAACCTCAGGGTTGAGGGTTCCCTTATGTAAGGATTAGAGTTTGGTCTCAAAAAACGAAATTAAAAGCTGACTACACAAGAAATAGGCCAGGGGTGCCACAAGTCACCTTTCGCACGTACCAGGTACTGATGAGCCACAGGCCTTTTGACATTTGCCACTCAGGGGGTTTACCTGCAGAATTTAAATGAGCCACTTCAGGAGAATTTGGACTTCCTATGAGAGCTTTAAGGCCTCAGAGTTAAGCCTAGTGCTTCCACTTCTGGCCTTGGGAGACCGCCGGGGGAAATGAATGGCTGGTCTTCTCTGACCTGGACAAAGGGAAATTTTTGACTGTCCCTGTGCATCAGACTACCAGCCAGCCTTCCATCTAGGGAGCAAGATGATAGAATAGAAAACTCACCGCCATTTTTCTAAACCATCAACCAAGTCCTTGACTCGCAAACATGCCATTCCCCACCATTCTCGAAGGTAAAGCATCTCCAGGTTAGGGACAACTTGGCTCACATCTGTCTATCTCCAGTATCCAGCACAGGGCTGGGCAAAGACAAAAATACGAACCTTCATCTATTCCTAGAAAGGCCGTATGCTTCCCACAGGACTCCCATTGCACCATCAAATCTTTCTTTTGTCTTTTTAAAAATATGGTTGTTGTCCGTCCATCCATTCATTTTAAAAAGTATTGATCACCTACTACTGCCAAGCGCCTTTCTGCAGACAGTGACCAGAACTTCCATTTTAATATCAGTCTACTGTCAAAGCATTTTTTGGATGACAAAGGAAAGTCTCATGATTTGAAATAAAATACGTCCTTATTTTCACTTAAAGTTGTTTACGTGTAACAAGGAAGAACGTGATGGTGGTAGCTATTACTCTTTTACGTGGGCCAAGCATTTCTTTCTTTCTTCTGGCTTCCAACCTCTGGCATTTCGTCTGAGGATGATTCTTTGTGTCCAAGAGAGAAAGCATGGAAAAATAAAGTACAGTTTTGAAGTAAGACATATTATCACAAAGGAATGATCGGAAAGTAATGAGGGCTTCGACATCAAAGATGCCATGATCTTTGCAAACGGCGTTAAAAAATACACACAAAAAATGCCCAAATGAACCACGGATCCCTGCTGTTCTCACTCCCTACTTAACGATTTTAGAAAGTTGTGCCGTATTTTTTTCTTACGTTAGTACTTTAGGTCTCAAAGTCCATTGTTATTCAAAAGGTGAGAACAGATGGCCAGATATTTCTGTTATTTTATCTTGCAACTTACCAAGAAGATATAGGAGGAAAAAACAAATCAGAGGAACAACAAAATATGCTTGGTTGGATAGAAAATCCTCAGTCACTGAGATCCATTTCTAATAGTGATCTGAGCAATACAGACGCATATGGCATCCTTGACTTTGCAAAGCCAGTGCCTCAGAATAAGGTTTAAGAACAAGGAAGGGACAGGGAACAGACAGGTAAACCTGGGACCCCAAAGTGGTGGCACTTGCCTGCTGGCATTCTGTGTTTGGGTGACAACACGGAAACAGTCTCCTGTGAGTGTTTGCAAACACAAGTTTGCAAGCATGTGCATTTAGCACAGAACTCAGTTTATCTCTGATTGTATTCAAGCCAAATGGGAGATTCGTTTTAAAGTAAAGGGGACCTGGGGTGCCCGGGGTGCCCGGGGTGGGGGGCTCAGTCGGTTTAGCGCCTTGGAGTCTTGATTTGGCTCAAGTCATGATCTCAGTGGTTTGTGAGTTTGAGCCCTGCATCTGGCTCTGTGGTGACAGTTCGGAGCCTGCTTAGGATCCTCTCTCTTTCTCTCTCTCTCTCTCTCTGCCTCTCCCCTGCTTGCTCTTTCTCTCTCTCAAAATAAATTAAAAAATTAAAAAGTAAATAAAGTAAAGTGGACCCATATTGGTAGTCTTTTCAAGTGCCTGGAAAGAAAATATATACATCTTCTCCGGACTAATAAACATTGTTGGGGCGCCTGGGTGGCGCAGTCGGTTAAGCGTCCGACTTCAGCCAGGTCACGATCTCGCGGTCCGTGAGTTCGAGCCCCGCGTCGGGCTCTGGGCTGATGGCTCGGAGCATGGAGCCTGTTTCCGATGCTGTGTCTCCCTCTCTCTCTGCCCCTCCCCCGTTCATGCTCTGTCTCTCTCTGTCCCAAAAATGAATAAACGTTGAAAAAAAAAAAATTTAAAAAAAAAAAAAAACATTGTTTTGATTCTAAAAATAGTTAAGGTCTAATTAGCGTATAATAAATCACACATACTTAATACATTCAAATTCGGTAAGGTTTGCCATAGGCTTATTATACTTGTGAAGCCATGACTGCATGGCCTCTGTAATTTCTCTGTGCTGTCCCTTCCCACCCCTCTGCTTCCTGGCCCTAGACAACGAATAATCTGTTTCTGTCACTATACATAAGTTTGCATTTTCTTGTATTTCCTATAAATGGAGTAATACAGTACATGTTGAGTTTTATTTTGTCTGTCTTCTCTCACTCTGTATAATTATTTTGAGATTCATCCATGTTGTTGTAACAGTAGTTCATTTCTTTCCAGATTAAGAAGTGAAGAATGAAACTGTCTTTATTCCCAGAAGACATTATCATTTATGTGTAAATTCCAATGGAATCCACTAGAATAGCAAATGAGTTTAGGAAGATTGTAGAATGTACAGAAATCAAGTGTATTTTTATATCCTAGCAAGAAAAATCGGAAGTCAAAATAAAGACAATACCCCTTGCAGTAGCATAAAAATGAGAAAACATAGGTATAGATATGACAAAAGATGGGAAAAACCTATATAATGAAAACGAGAAAACATGGCTGAGATGAATTAATGAAGACATAAATAAATGGAAAGATATATTGTGAGTATGTTGAAAATTCAGTATACTTAAGATAACAATATGCTACAAATCAATCTATAGATGCAGGACCCATCTCACATTTCAGAGGACTTTTGTAGAACTTGTCAAGATGATTCCAAAATTCATATAAAAATTCATAATAATTAGAAGAGTCAAGACCAAAAGTGGAGAACTAATACTACCTGATTTCATAATTCATAAAGTTTCAATAACCAACGCTGTAGTGTTGCTATAAAGATATGCAGATACATCAATGGAACAGGATGTAGTACAGAAATAGTCCCCCAAATATATAGTCCGCTATTTTTTTTACAAGGCGCAAAGGCAATTTAGTGTAGAAAGAATTGGTTTTAATAAATGCTACTAGAATGGTTGAGTACCCATGAGCAAAAAATGAAACCAACTTCATACCTCACACTACATAAAAAATTAACTCAAGATGGGTCATAAACTGAAACGGTCAGCCTAACACCAGGAAATTCCCGGAATATAAGGGAAATCTTTGTGAAGTTGAGTTCGGTGAAGATTTTTTTAGCTATGAAATCAAAAACATGATGTATAAAAAAATAAATCGATACATGGAACTTCACCTAAATTCAAAGCTTCTGCTTTTCAACAGACTACCCATACGTTGTCTTGGAGATGATATGGCACAACCGGAATTCTCATATGCTGCCAGTGGGAATGTAAAATATTGTAAGTATTTTGAAAGTCACATCGGGACTTTTTTAAAAAGTAAAGAGCCGTGTGTTTTACCATGTGATTCAACCAATCCTTTCTTGGTGTAACCAGAGTCATGAAAGCGTCCATCCACTCAAACACTTTTACATAGATGTTCGTACCATAATTGTTATTCGAAGCTCCGTTAGGAGTGTATTAAAAATTGTGCTATACCCATACAATGGAATGCTACACAGCAATAAAAAGGAATGGGCTATGGGTCCGTGCAGTGACACAGATGACTCTCACGAGAATTTTTCTGAGCGAAAGAAACTGGACCCAGAGTGCCTACTGTAGCATTTAATTTATATAAAACTCTAGAAAAGGCAAACCAATCTATAGCGACAGAATGAAGACCAGAGGTTGCCTGGATGAGCAAGGGGCAGAAGAGAATTCTTGGCTAGTGAACATGTTCCTTGTCTTGGCTGCAGTGATCGTTTCACATTTCACAGGTGATCATTTTATTGTTTCACAGGTGTACATATATAACAAAACTTATAAAATGGCACATTTCCAGTATGTGCAGTTTGTTGTATGTTAATTACTGCCTTTCAATAAAGCTATGAAAACATCAAAGACGGTAATGGTAACAATAGTAGAGTAAACAAGAAACAAACAGGGCGCCAAGGTAGCCGGGCACACGGAAGCACGCTCTCCGTGATTTCCTGTACGTGGAGTTCTTGAGTGGGCAAAACGAATCTAAGGTGATAGTGGTTAGAATAGTGCCTCCTTCTGGGCGTGGGAGGGAGGATTGGGAAAGGACAGGTGGGGAACTTCTCAGGGCAGAATGTTCTAAAACTTGATCTGAATTATATGTATATAAGTATATATATATATATATATATATATAGTTATATATATAGTTATATATATTATGTATCTTGGAGACGATCATTTTCAGTAGCATTAAGGTACAATACAATGGAATGGAACACAAAAAAAATTGGACTTTGCAAACTATTATCTGTGAAACATTGATGCTTCCTGCCACTCTCTCTCTTACCCTGGAGATTTTGAGGCAATTAGCATTTCAGAGGCTCTGAGGATTTTTGCAATATAGGAACTTGCTTAACTTTGTTTTAAACCAGCTTTTCTAAGACTTACTGGACCACCGAGACGGTTTTTTTTTTTTTTCTTATTTAACACTTTTAAACATCTGATGGAACAAGTGTTCCGAAGGGATGTATTTTAGGAAACGCTAAACAAGCCAATTAAAAATATACTGTTTAGAATCTCTGGAGGTTTAGAGAGGTTAATTGTTTTTGTCGGAACTCACACTGCCAGCAAAGGACAGAGAGGCAGGATTAGAAACACAGGGCTGTCTGACTCAAAGGCCAACCCTTCGTCCTCCAATCCTCCCCTACCTGCCCTGCGCCTCGGTTTTCTCATCTATAGAATGAGAGGGCTGAGCCCAGATGAAATGTGAGGTACCAAACAGCGCCCACCTTTTCCATTTGTGTTCTGGGGGTGGCTTGATGAAACTTTCTGAGCATCAGGTTCTTTGAAATGAGAATTATATACCTTAAGTAAAATGAGTACCAAACAAAATAGCTTCTATAAAACACCTAATGCTTCTCTTCTCACTTTTTAATCTAAAGAATAACCAGGTAAAAAATAAGAGATATTTTAGGAACTGGTACGGCTCACATTTCTGTTGCTGTTTCGACCATTTTGTGGGTGAAAGATTGGGATTCTGTCAATGAACACCAGACGTGGCACACAGGTAGGTTCATGAACTATCCTACTTCACCCGTTCAGCTTTAAAAAATAGGAACCATTTTAGTTTTGATATTTTGTGTACTTATTAATGAGGAGAAGAGACATCACTTACGGTATAATATGCCTGATATTATTGCCTGATAATTCATGGCTGTAAAAAATATTGTTTTATTTAATCTTTATAAAATTCCAAGGGGAAACTATCCCCATTTGTGCATTGGGAAAATAAATTCCAGAGTATTTAATCAATGACTGGAAGGAGGTATTTGGAGGTATTAAGAAGAGAAACCAGGGGCGCCTGGGTGGCTCAGTTGGTTAAGCATCAGAATTTGGCTCAGGTTGTGATCTCCTCTCAATTTGGGAGTTCGAGCTCTGCATGGGGTTTTCTGCTGTCAGCATGGGGTCCTCTGTCCCCGCTTCTCCATACCCCTACCCTGCTTGTGCTCTCTCTCTCTCTCTAAAATAAATAAACATTAAAGAAAAAAAGGTGCTATGGACCAGGGATCTGTCAAGGCTTACTGTCTTACCTTCTATCTCATAGAGAAGAACAGAACTCATGTAGGGCGCCTCTGAAGGTATGGAAAAAACAGTGTTTTTTTGTTACAATTGCCATTTAGCAACTTATTAGGCACTTTCCTAATTCCTCTTTGAGAAAAATAAGTATAAAATCAATCGTTTCAATATGGAAATAACGAAAGTGGAATTAAAAAAAAAACACAAAACAGAAAATGTCCCGCCCCCAATAAAATCCAAAAAAGCCAGATGACCTTTTCCTTGAAGATCATGGAAAATAACATTATTGTATCACGTCTTTCCGAAGTAGCTAGAAATAAAGATATGCTTATAACATTCTAATTCATAATGCAAAACACATTTGTTATGAGAGACCAACATGTGACATGCACATAATCTTCACTGCATGAATAACCAGATGTTATCAATTGGAATACTTTTAAAGCATTGCTCTGCAAACGCCAACTTTATATACAAATTAGCCGATAACATTTACTAGCCATTTACTCATAAACAAACTCATGTTTTCGAGTGTCTTCTATATTTTTTGCTTTGCAGTAGATGGACACAGGAAGTGATGCCTGACTCACCCTTATGTAACATAGTGATACTTTAAAGGGCATTAAAAAAACGGAAAAATATTCAGGATTATTAAATACAGCAAATGAGATTTAAAAAGAACAGAGTGAACTAAAATAATAAAATGTCAATAAATTCAAGGGGCCATGATGAAAATACTCTCCTCCATCCAGTCCTTGTGGACCAGTCTAGTTTCCCCCAGTGTTATGTCCCCTGACTATCTATTCATGCTATAGTCATGCTATAGACATGACTATCTATTCATATGTGTATGTATGTGTATATATAAACATACATATATGCATACATTTATATACATATATATGTATATACATGTATATACATATATATGTACATATACATATACATGCATATGTATATGCATATATACATACACATATATACATATACATATATACACACATATACATATATACTATATATACATATATATACATATATATGTATGTGTATATACATATATGTGTATATATATGTATATGTGTGTATATACATATATATGTGTGTGTGTGTGTATATATATGTTTATTTATTTATTTAGGGAGAGAGAGAGCACAGGTATTTATTTTTATTTATTAATAAATTAATTTATTTTTTTTATGATGCAAGGCTTGAACCTCCATGATGCAGGGCTTGAACTCACAAATGGTGAGATCATGACCTGAGCAAAAATCAAGAGGTGGACGCTTAATCGACTGAGCCACCCAGGCGCCCGCCCCAGTTGTGTATATTGTTAAAAAGTGGGCAGAAAATAAAGGACTCGACCTAAGAATTTGTTGACCTATGCACTTCTTCCTTAAATATTTGCTGAGAATCCTCTAGGTGCAGGCACCGAATTAGATGCTAGGTTAAGGAAATGCCTCTTTAGTTGGGTAAAACTGAGCATTGGTGCCAAAGATCATCAGGCCCACCAGTTCTCTTCAAGAATACACCACATGAGGGCTGCCTGGGTGGCTCAGTCGGTTGGGCGTCCGTCTTCGTCTCAGGTCACGATCTAACGGTTCGTGAGTTCGAATCCCACGTCGGTCTCTGTGCTGACAACTCAGAGCCTGGAGCCTGCTTCTGATTCTGTGTCTCCCTCTCTCTCTGCCCCTCCCCTGCTTGTGCTCTGTCTCCCTTTCTCAAAATATAAAATAAACATTAAAAAATTTTTAAAAAAGAATACGCCAGGTGAATTGATGAAATGCCTCTATTTTTGAAATCGCAAACCATATGGTATCTTGAATCATGCCTAGGTGTTCCGTGTAACCGTTTTATTTGGCATAGAGTGCATAATATTAGTAGCTTGCATAATCTTGGAGAGATTAGTACACTTCAATATATATACGTATCTCATTTGATCTTATTTAAGTTCTAGCTTTCCAGAGCATACTGTCTCAAAAGTATTCCTTCCTTCCTTTTTCCTCCTTCTTCTCTCCCTGCCTCCTTCTTTTCTTGCTTTCTCCGTGTCTAGAACATACACGCTAAGTAAGCAGTTTACCATCTAGAGGGCAAATAAAATAACAACACTGATGTGGCTGAATGCTCTTATTTCAGAATTACGGGAAGTTGAGAAAATACGAAATAAATGTAAGGAGGAGGAAAAAGTCACTCTAATCAAAACTGTATTCTCGAGATTTGGTAGGCTTATTGTTATATGAATAGTGTAGGCAATACTTGGTTGGCTACCATATTTTTACATTCAATGGCCCATGGGTTCTGATAAGAAACAAAGTTTCCAGGAGAACAATGGTCTGGTCTTCAATAACAGAAAGGAGGGGATGGTGATCTGACCTAAGATACCTAGCTTTCCAGGCAGAACTGACTGGTCGGCGGGCTGGGTTAGCCTAAGCCACCTATCGATCCAAAGTTCTGATTTCTCAAGCTTCTTACAAAGAACAAGACCAGGACACGTTAAAGTGCTAAAGCTGAAGGAAGACTTGCTGATGAGAAACAAATGATTCTGCCATTAGCATTGATTGATAATTGATTAAAAAGAGAGTCAGTGCGAACCTACACAATCAGTTCAGACAAGAGACACATTGACTGATGGTGGCAAAATGTCTGCTTTAATCTTGTTCTACAAGATGCTTCTCAGGAAGGGGTATTCAGGCCAGGGGACCTGGATGCTTTAGTGTAAAGAGAGACTCATGGAAGGAATCTAGACATGAGAAATACCAAATAGAAATTTTTTTTTATAGACATAGAGCTGAGCGTTCTTCCTTGTGGAACGATATTAATTATTAGACCCACACCAAGCTGTTTAGGTGATTAGCGGTTTCTGAAAATTGCCTCATGGCCATGAACTAAACCCTGACACTGGAGAATCTGTTTTGACAAGGCCATATAGAGCTGAAGAAGGAAATCTTCAGCTTCGTCAGGTGAGTGGGCTCAGCAATGGGTCAGGAGTTGGAAGGCAGGATCTGGCATTTTGTGGTATCATCTTGCTCCGAGTAAGAGAAAGAAACAAAGCAAACATTTGTGTCATGAGAAAAGTATGAGAGTTAATGTTCTCTTTTGCATTCAGGAGAGAAAAATGACAGAACTTCTTCCTCCTGCTCTAGAACACACGGCACTTAGTTGTGAAAGACCAAGGAAAAAAGGGATGCCACCAGCTTCTAGTGGAGAGTGTTATTTTTTTTAAAGAGTGGGACATTTTGGGGTGTCTGGGTGGCTCAGTCAGTTAAGCATACGATTTCAGCTCGGGTCATGATCTCACGGCTCATGAGTTCGAGCCCCCCCGTCAGGCTCTGTGGCTGACAGCTCAGAGCCTGCTTCTGATTCTGTGTCTCCCTTTCTCTCTCTCCCTTCCCCACTCATGCTCTGTCTCTCCCTCTCTCTCAAAAATAAATAAAAACATTAAAAAAAATTTTAAAGAGGGTGACATTTTTTTAAATGGCCATCAATAAAGAAATGGTTAGATTATGGTAAAGAGACAAAGTGAAGTGCATATAAAGAACGGGGTATTTATATTCTTACGGACACAGAAATGTACAATCGCAAACAGAGAAGTGCAACATAACTTCCCTTTATAAAAAGATACACCCAGGGACCTGGGCGGTTCAGTCCGTCAAGTGTCTGACTCTTGGTTTCAGCTCAGGTCATGATGTCATAGTTCATAGGATTGAGCCCCGAGTCAGGCTCTGCACTGACTGTGCAGAGCCTGGTTGGAATTCTCTCTTTCCCTCTCTCTGTCCCTCCCACACTCACAATCTCTCTCTCTCTCTCTCTCTCTCTCTCAAAATAAATAAGTAAACTTTAAAAAAGTACACACACAGATATTCACCTATAAGTATATAGAGATGTCTGTAAATAAATAGGAACAAGTCAGGAGCACTAAATCTATTAGGTTTTAAGTGGAAGGTAAGAATAATTCCACATTGTAGTTTCTGTGTGTGTGTGTGTGTGTGTGTGTGTGTGTGTGTGTGTGTGTTTCCAGAAAGCCACTAGAGTCAGTCATCTTTCAGTTAATTGTATAATAGAATATTTTGAAATTGGAGTGTTTTGATATAAAATCGTAAGTGAAAATTAAGTGCTATGAACTCTAAACTCACTTTTGATTTAAGGGAAGCTATTTCCTGGTAAAGGGTAACAACATGAGACCTAAAAGCGTTTTGAATGAACGCTAATGATCGTGTAGGATTTCTTGTGGCTGTTGCTCTCTTGGTCAGTCGCGTCTAAGGTTTCTTCTCCGTCAAGACATTCTCAAACATTTGCAATTTTAAATCAAGTTGCACATATCAATGTGAGATCAGCTTATAAATGGAGTCTAAATTCATTTCTTTTTTTATGTTTATTTATTTACTTATTTGTTTATTTAGGGAGAACACGAGCAGGGGTGGGCAGAGAGAGAGAGAGAGAGAGAGAGAGGGAGAGAGAGAATCCTAAGCAGGCTCCACGCTGTCAGCACAGAGCCCAACCTGGGACTGTCTCGGGAACCATGAGATCGTGGACCTGAAGGCGAAATCAAGCCTAATGACGGACCCACCCAGGCGCCCCTCATTTCTTTTTAGATTGAAGGCAAAATGCATCCCAGATAATAGGTGTGAATCAGGTATCATTGAGATCATAATATTTTATCCTAGTTCTTTGTGCAGCAGCTGGCTCTGGATAGCATGCCCACAATGTAGGACTTCTAATGGTATTTGAATAAAACCAACACGTGATATTGATTTGCTCCCTAATCCCCAAATGGCCGTCCATTTTCCAACCATCTTCACTCCAGTCTCTCCTGGGATTGAACCACTCAACTCCACCCCTAACTGTAGCTCTCCCTGTCCTCTTCCTCCATCCTCCAGCTACTGTATCTGACATCAGTCCTGATAGCACCAGCGTGAACTGGACCAAGGCGGATTCGTGAAGCAGAACACAACTGGGTGCACAGCCTCAGTGGCCTTTTATGGGTCAGCCTAGCAGAACTGGAAATAAGATGCCCAGCACGCCTTCTTGCTATGGTTTGAGTTCGGATTGGCCACAGAGACATTGCTCACGATGGGGAAGGTGAAGCGGAATGGTGGGCAGCGTGCTCAGAAAGTTGGAGGCAGGGGCGCCTGGGTGGCTCAGTCGGTTAAGCGTCATGATCTCACGGTCCGTGAGTTCGAGCCCCGCGTCGGGCTCTGTGCTGACAGCTCAGAGCCTGGAGCCTGTTTCGGATTCTGTGTCTCCCTCTCTCTCTGACCCTCCCCGTTCATGCTCTGTCTCTCTCTGTCTCAAAAGTAAATAAATGTTAAAAAAAAAAGGATCGGAAAAAAAAAAAAAAAAGAAAGTTGGAGGCAGGCTCTGGGCACCACCGCGGGGTTTGTGTGTGCTCTCGCGGCCCTGATGGCTCGCCTATCCACTCCAACTCACCCTGTACCTCTTCCTTCAGGTGCTTCAGGTCTTAGGTCAAGTCCATGTACCGATACGTGGCCAAAGCTGTCAGCCCCTTCTGTAGATCACTGATGCTAACTAGGCTGCAGGCAGTGAGGCTGGAACAGAATCGGTTTGTTCCTTGTGGGGACCCACCGGTCCTCATAGGTTCCAGTTTTTCCCCATCGATTTCCTCATCCATTGCCCTTGCCCCCCCCCCCCCACTTTCTACCCAGCGTTGCTTCCCACTACCAGCTCTGCCGACCTACAGTGAACTCCACGCTCACCTCTGCGTGCTCGTTCTCTTACTGAACCCTACGGAATACAATGGCACCGCCATTTCTCCAGTATCTGGCAAGTCAGGAAGGTCCAAGCACGGACACAGGAGCCCTTGGAACTAGAGCTGCTCCATTATTGATAGAAGTGATTTTCACTGTGTTTATGAGCATTTGAGCCAAGCGGTGGAGCATCTCCGAGAATTCCTTGCCAGAAATAATTCAGAACACTTACAACCCAGCTTTGGACACTGAGCAAAATCTTTATTTTTTTTTAAGTTTATTTATTTTGAGAGAGAGGGAGAGAGAGCACGAGGGAGGAGGGGCAGAGAGACAGAGGAAGAGAGAATCCCAAGCAGGCTCCGCACTGTCAGCGCAGAGCCTGACACAGGGCTCGAGCCCACAGACCACAACAAGGCCGTGACCAGAGCTGAAATCAAGAGTCGGACACTTAGCCGACTGAGCCACAGACGCCCCCCGCCGAGGAAAATCTTTTTAAGCACGTTCTTACGGGAAAGAAAAGTTTGGCCTCCCCCCTCCCTTCTTGGATGGAAAAATATTTGAAACACAGAACTGCATATAATATTCTGCCTGTGTTGCTGGAGTTCTAACGGTGTTCACCTGTAACGTTTCCATCGTTCCCAAACTTTCAGGTTTCTGCTGGTGATTGGCGAGGAACAGATTGCACTTTCCTGAACTGAAATCTAATGAATGCCACAAAGTGAAAATAAACTAGAGACACTTGAAAAAAAAAAAGAAGAAAAAAAAGAAAACTCACTTCAAGAAATCTAAGCATTTTCCCTCCCCCCCCAACCCTTCCACTTGCAGCCAACTAAGCTCCCCACATTCTGATCGTCTCCCCGCACTGTGTCTGTGGTGGTGACAGCTGATTCATGTGTTCATTTGCATATCCCCCGGTGCCAGCAGCGGGATACAGAACGGGGCCTCCTCCTCTGCCAGCCGACACAGCACTGGCAAATCAGGGGCTGTCAGAAACAGCTGTCCATTAACGGAGTTTGTGGAAACAACCAGGAGCTGTTTGAAAATGCTAGGTGGTAGGATTTAATTGGAGTCGCAACTGCTCAAAATTAAGATTAAAAGGACCAGTCAGTCAATGCGGATTTCGTGACACCTTAAAAATAACGTTTCAGGTTTGATTAATGCTGCACCAACTTTGCACGTTTCTCTTCTGTGCCAATCGGGTGGATTTGCTTGTTGGTGGGTGATGCGGGGTTACACCCAGCCGTGAGAGCTCAAGGGTTCCCAAGGTCGGGTACCCTAGTCCCTATGCGGAGACTTTGTTAGTTTCAGAAAACAGGATTTTAATAGGAATCGTGGGCACAGCGAATAAGACAGAGCGTAGTGGGTCCTGGAGGAAGTGAGCCTGAAGTTTTGGAGGCAGGTGTCGCTTCTCTTGGTCCATATTGCGAGTGCAACTCGGCCCTGAGCTGCCCCACCCCGGACCCCAAGCTCCCTTCAGCAGACATAGGAATTTACAAAGCACCATTGGCTTCCAGGCCCTCAGATGGGAGGAACAGAGAGTCTGGTCTCCGTGGCCCATTGGCTCCTCTCCTGATTATGCCAGAAAGGGTGTCAGATGTTGATGACATTGAAGTGGTGTTGATGGGGTGGGGGTTGAGGGGGGCAGGAATTACGAAGCCTAGAAATGGCTTCCCGAAAGCGTGCTGTCGTCTCCTGAAAAACCTCAACCTTCACATTTCATTAAGATCAGAAAATAATTCTAATACCCCAGAAATAGCTACTTATAATTTAGAACAGAAATTCATAGTCCAAAGCCCGAGTCTTTATCTTACATTTATGATTGACCTCTTGGGTACTCATCAGTATTCTCAATTCCACATTGATGACACCTAGTGTCACCGGCTCAACTACAAATTCAACCCGGTTGTTTAGTTTCCTTCTTGACTCTGGCTATGAAATGGATTGAATATCGCACCCCTCCCTGACACATGTCCATTTTAATATTTATTTATTTTCTGAGAGGGAGAGAGTGAGAGACCGAGCACGAGTGGGAGAGGGGGCAGAGAGAGAGACACACACACAGAATCCAAAGCAGGCTCCAGGCTCCGAGCTGTGAGCACAGAGCCCGACGCGGGGCTTGAACTCATGGACCATGAGATGGTGAACTGAGCCAAAGTCGGACACTTAACCAACTGAGCCACCCAGGCGCCCCCCCCACCACCATGTCGATTTTAGAGTCAGTTTAAAAGCGAGCATGGCGCATGTAATTGTTAATGAAAACAAATGTACAGTATGGTTACATAGGAATCGTTTTTTGATAGACCTTAAAATATTTAAAAAAAAAAAAACATTAAAAAGACATCAGAGCAGATCTAGCACAGGGGAAGGACAATACGCATGAGGCGACAGTTGAGATAGGTAGCGCACGGTAGCCAGAAGAGGAAGTGACAGCTGGTGGCTTAGTAAACAGATTTCAGTTTAGTATTTTCTGAACATTTTAATATGCTTCTCCACTGTAGCTTTTGTTCCCAACTCAATAACAAAGCCATTTTCTATTTGTTGCTGTGGAATATCAGATCAGTCAGAAAAGAGATATGGGAAAGATAGAAATCAGGTGTCATCAAAGCAAAAGATCGTTAAGTATCTGGTGCGGTATTAAAGGGACGGGGGTGGGGGTGGGGAAGGTTGAGGGCGGGGCAGTTTCCCAAAAAGAGAGAGCATGAGAATGTTTGCAAATGGCAAGGCACCTACAGAGCCTCATGCCCTCAAGGATTTTTTTTCACCGTAGGTGACATTCTCTCTTCCCAAGCGTCGTGTGTCCCCCAACTTCTACTGAACTGACCAAGAGACCCAGTTGATGGTAGTGGCTTCAAGGGATGGTGAAGAGTGAAACTGCCAATGGCATTGAAGGCATCACTATTAGCAGTCACACGAGCTTCGAAGCCGTGAGCTGGTGGAGGAGACAGTTCTATTGAGACCCATGGTCTGCGTGGCATGCAGGGCCCATCTCCAAGAAAAGCGCCAATTTGCATTTGTGGTAAAGACCTATTTGTAAGTAGCAGTCTCATGGTGGCTGGTTCTTAATTGTTGCCAGCCCCGGGTAGGGGAGAAACATGATTGAGTCCCCTGTGCTGCTGACACTGCGTGGGGGAGGTGTAATAAGGCAAGCAGAACTGTTCTTGAAGTAGAAATGTTCCCCTGTGGCTTGAGAGAGGGAGAGAGAAACACTTCAGAACCCACCTTTTTTCCCTTTCAATTTTTAGCGAAATTAAGTTGCTCTCAAAAGACAGTACGGGGGCGCCTGGGTGGCTCAGGTCATGATCTCAAGGTCAGTGGGTTCAAGCCCCTGGGTGGGCTCTGTGCTGACAGCTCAGAGCCTGGAGCCTGCTTCCGATTCTGGGTCTTCCTCTCTCTCTCTGCTCCTCCCCTGCTTGTGCTCTGTCGCTCTCTCTCTCTCTCTCTCAAAAAGAAATAAACATTAAAAAAAATTAAAGAGAAAAAAGACAGTATGGCCACGGGGACCCATGCTAAGACCAAAGTCGACTGCCAATATTTCTGTATCGTACAAAGATGTTGAGTGAAGTGGTTGTGGGGAAATCTTAGTTCAGTGTAAAAAGGAAAATTGAAATCGAGGACTGAGGAATTAAGCATCGCTTGGGAACTTAGCGTTTCGCTTTGCTGCGGAGAGAAGTGTGGCAAGAATTCATGCGTCGATAGCACCCTGGTCTCAGTTGTTTCAATTCTAGTTTGACGAGGAAGGAACAGGGCAGATTGCACCGAGAGCTTCATAAAATGTACAAAATAAACCTTTTCGTAAACGACAGGTCCAATGCAGAATAAATCTACTAATATTATGCCGGTCAAATCTCTGCCCTCTAACCCTACACCAGTTCCTTTGCTTGACTCTAAGGAAACGAGACTGACTCCAGTCTCCCGGCTCGCGCCTGTAGGTGGTCTCTAAAGACCCGCCTCCTCGTCTTCCTACACGCGCGGCTCCACCAACTTCCCAGCATCCCTTGCAGGGAAGAGTGGTCACGTGACTCGTCCTCGCCAATGGCATCTGAGGAGAAGCAGCAGCTTCAAGCCCAGGCTTTTGAGAAGCCTATGCCCCCCGTAGACATTCTCTTTGTCCTTAGAGGATGTCAGAACCCCCAGGGGGTGGGAAAACTACAGAGGGGGAGGATCCTGGGTTCCCAAACCATAGCTTGAGGCAAGCCACTATTGACTAGAAGCATGTGACTGTCACATGAGTGAAAATAGGCTTCTCTTGTGTTTAAGGCGTTGGAAGTTTTCCGTTGGTTATTGCTTCCTGTCCAAAGTGAACTAAGACAGGATCCCAAGCCTTATAACACAGCATCTCTTTCCTGGGCCTGCCACTAATTCCTCCAGCCCATCTACTATTCCCCATGCCCGCCAGTCCAATTGGCCAGCTCCTGGTTTTGACTGAGGCCTCACAGGTGATAGGTTTCTTTCCTTTTTTTTTTTTTCCACGTTTATTTATTTATTTTGAGAGAGAGTGCCTGTGAATGGGGGAGGGGCAGAGAGAGAGAGAGAGAGGGAGGGAGAGAGGAAGAACTCGAGCTGTCAGGGCAGAGCTCCACGTGAGGCTGGATCTCACCAACTGCGAGATCATGACCTGAGCGGAAACCAAGCGTCGGAGGCGTAAGTGACGAGGCCACCCAGGTGCCCCACGGGTGACAGGTTTCTAACCAGAAGAGACATTAGCTTGGTCCAATCAGCTCTGGATGTTTTGGGCTGTCCCCACTGCTGGCCTTACCTGCGGGAGGTTAACATAAGGGCCACAGGGTAAGAGAACGGCTCCCGGGGCGAGGTGCAGCAGGGTCAGTCGGAAACAACACTTCCAATCCTGTTATGAACCTCCAGCAGCAATCAGGATTTCTGAAGTCAGTTTTTCATAGCTCGAAAGCTGAAGAAGAGGAGGCGATGCTCTCCTCGCAAACTCCCACCAGCCCTTTTCCGCCTTTGCAAGTCGGATTCGGAGTTCAAGTCGCACGCACCCGAATTGTGAATGGAGTGTTATTCTCATCCTTGATTCCTACCTACCCTTCCTAAAAATGAATTTGCTTCTTCTTCCTGTAAAGAAGACAGTCTTTTGTTTCCTCATGCATTCACACAAGGGATGTGGTCTTTTTTCTGTCCCGCAGGAGTTTCCATTGAGGAAGGGGGCATCAGGAAACAAGCGCGGTATTGGGTGCGGGAAGTACAAAGATGGGCAGCACACATTGTGGGTCCTGATCACGATTCCTTTCCTAAGACAGGCACCCATAGGGCGAGTGCACTCCACACTGTGCAAAATGCCCTGGAATCCCATGGGGAGGGAGCGCCCATTGAGCCAGAGCCAACCAATTACAACATGTCATTCCCATCCATTTGACCTCGGGACTGAGACACAGAGAGATGTAGGGTGATGAGTGAATCTTTAAAATATTGAGAGGCATCTGGGGGGTTCAATCAGTTATATGACTGGCTTTCGCTCAGGTCATGAACTCACAGTTCATGGGTTCGAGCCCCACATCGGGCTCTGTGCTGACAGCTGACAGTCCACTTCGGATCCTCTGTCTCCCTCTCTCTCTGCCCCTCCCCCACTCACATTCTTTCTCTCTCCCTCTGTCAAAAATAAATAAACACTTAAAATGTTAAAAAAAAAAACAACATTGAGGCAGGGGGAAGCCAGACATATTTATAATGATAACAGCTATATCAAGTTTTGTTCTTGTCTTTATGAAAATGGCAGGAATAGTGAGTTCCACTCCCTAAAAGACTACCTTTCAAACTAATAACTGTTCTTCTTCCATAAATGGCTTCTTCTGTCAGAATCCATGAATTCTTGATAACATTTTCATATTGGTTTTATTTACTTTTAAAGTGAGTCTAGGGGAGCCTGGCTGGCTCAGTCGGTTAAGCGTCCGACTTCGGCTCAGGTCATGATCTGGTGGTCTGTGAGTTTGAGATCCGCATCGGGCTCTGTGCTGACAGCTCAGAGCCTGGAGCCTGCTTCAGATTCTGTGTCTTTCTCTCTCTCTTCCCCTCCTCTGCTCGCACTTGTCTCTCTCTGTCTCAAAAATAATGAATAAACATTAAAAAAAATTAAGTGAGTCTAGTTATAATACATCTTCAGCTGAATCACCTCTGTTAGAATGCAAGGAATAGGCTGGGCACTTTCTCTAGAATAGGTTGGAGCTCACAGAGCAAGGAACCCTAATCCTTACCCCTAACCCATTGGGGTCCTGGTCTGGCACCACTGGACTTGTTACTCTCATGGCCCCCAGTGCCCCCTCCTTATTTCACACATCAGCAATTGCTTGGGATTGTGATATAATTCATTCATTCCTAGATGCCAGCACACTGCAGGCAAAATCAACTATTTTGAGATTCAACCACATAATTTAACAAGCTGACATACTGACTTTATCTAGAGGATGCCAGTAAAAATATATAGATGTAGATATTCACACAATGACATGGAACGATTTTTATCCGGCTTGCCCAGTGTACATAACACACTTCCTGGAGGGAGGTAGAGATGTGGGGACAGCTTGGGTAGCCCTAATCAACTGGATTTTGGAGTCCTTGACTGAATGTCTCTGTGCTTATTAAGACTGTTCTGACCACAACTAGAACATAAAATGAGCTGAGAAATTTATCTACATAGCAGTATAGTCAAATGAGACCAAGAACACTCTCCATTTGTGCTGATCATGACTGCACTGCCTGACAACCCAGCAGAATATTATGAAAGGGATGATTCTGCGCCACAACCAAAAAGGAATTTCTTGTTTTTTAATGTTTATTTTTGAGAGAAGGGGAGAAACAGAGTCCAAGCAAGGGAGGGGCAGAAAGAGGGCGAGACATAGAATCTGAAGTAAGCTCTAGGCTCTGAGCCATCAGCACAGAGCCCGATGCAGGGCTGGAACACACGAACCGTGAGATCATGACCTGAGCCGAAGTCGGATGCTTAACCAACTGAGCCACCCAGGTGTCCTGAAGGAATTTCTAAGTATATAGTTTTCAGTGGAATGTAAACAACCAAAGATGATCTGTATACAAGGATGATGTCATTGTTTCAAAAATTCTTTGACTAAGTAACATTTTTGTTTGCAATGGGCATTTGTTTTTCTTAGCTGTATATTAGTCAAATCTTTTGTTTGTTCATCCATGCCACCTCCCCATTTATTTGGTACTTTAGCACTTGAGCCATTTCTGCAATATTTGCAGATTTAGACATACGATGGCATTTTAAAAAATGTGAAGGCCACTGGAAAATTGATACAGTATAGTGTAAGTAGACCATAGAGTCGAGCTATAACACAGGAGTTGACCTATTGTCTAAATTCATGCTATGTGGAGTCCTCTTTTAAATTGTGTTTTGCTTAATCCTTACAGTAATAATGTCAACTAAAGAACAATGGGAAAACAGAGAAGAGAAGGAAATTACAAGGAACAAAATAATGTGGTGTTTGAGAGCTCTGGCTCAGGAATCGGGAGTCAGTCACTGCTAACACCATAATCCTGACTTCCGACAACATCACGAGCCTTCTCTCCGAGAACCAGTGAAAAGTATGTTCTGTTCGAAGAAACAGGCAACTTGCTGCATGCTACCTGGCACATCAGAGCAGTCAACTTACCTTAGCTGCTGTCTTATTGTGCATAAATCACTGTTGTTATTTTCATCACAATCTCCTACAACCCAGTCTTCGAGACATGGAGGTCTACTTCGTTTCCATCCTTTATTCTATGCTTATTTGTCTTACATATTTTGACCAGATTTTGTATCAGTACCCCTTTGGGGGAAGTATTTCAAAAATCTAATAATACTGCATTTTAAATGAAAAGTGCCCAGCAGTGCCTTGGGTGGCTCAGTCGGTTAAGCCTTCCAACTCTTGATTTTGGCTCAGGTCACGATCTCACAGTTTGTGGGATCGAGCCCTGCATCGGGCTCTGTGCTAAGAGCTGTCCCCTCTGTGCTAAGAGCACAGAGCCCGCTTGGGATTCTCTCTCCATCTTCCTCTGCCCCTCCCCTGCTCTCTATATTTAAATATAAATAAATAAATAAATAAATAAATAAATAAATAAATAAAATAACAAAAGTTTCCAGTTCTTTTTTTTATTTTTTTATTAAACTTTTTTTTTTTTAATTTTTTTTTCAACGTTTATTTATTTTTGGGACAGAGAGAGACAGAGCATGAACGGGGGAGGGGCAGAGAGAGAGGGAGACACAGAATCCGAAACAGGCTCCAGGCTCTGAGCCATCAGCCCAGGGCCTGACGCGGGGCTCGAACTCACGGACCGCGAGATCGTGACCTGGCTGAAGTCGGACGCTTAACCGACTGCGCCACCCAGGCGCCCCAAAAGTTTCCAGTTCTTACTAAAAATTGTGGTGATTTGATTGCAGGATGCGGTACAGAAAACGTAGTACTGTACGACTTTGTTGTGACACGTCTTCTTGTGTGATAAGGCTTTGTCCTCCAGCAGTGACGAATTACGTCCTGATGTATAATCATTACATCATAGTAAATGCCACGTAATGTGGTTGCCGCATAGGAGAGGTGCCGTCCTTACCCTCCAAAATCAGGGTTATAAAAATATATGCTGGATTTTCTCAGTCAATATTTATATTCTTCTGGCAAATCGTTTCCAAATTTGCTCACTCCGGTCTCAACATTTTGACGACCCGTTTGTCATGACACGTGTGCATTAATGGATACACATGCGTATTGCACTGGCACAATTACATAATGCCAGAATATGCAACTTAAAAAAAAAATGAGCCCTTCAAATCCACACTCACCAAACTTTGGGGTAGTTCTTGGCACTAAGCAAAGCCTCCAGATTAGAAAGTAAATAAACGAAGACACCATCCACACATGAGCTGCGTTGCCTATCCTAGCAACAGAGATCCCAGCTAAGAGCTAACACGACAATAAACAGAAATGCAAATTTAAAAAGGAAACCAGTAAAAAAACCAAAAAGCGTCAGAAGAAGAGGCAGGCTGGGGAGAGAGGGGCTGTCGCCGGAAAGCTGCAGCAGGGGTCACGTCGCCCACTCGTCTGTGTGTGCTTCGTGATTCTCATTCAGTTTGGCAAGATTCTCAAACAAAGTCGGGTGTCCTAAAAATATTTGGAACTATTACAAAGCATAAATTATAAATGTGTCAGGAAAATGGAAAAAGGTGTCTTGGGCCTACTTAAAGCACAAAATGATCTCAACCATTATTCAACAATGATATGAACATCTTTTATTTCATTTCTCCTTAACAGTTCCTTCTGTTTGCTATCATTTCCTACTCAGCACCATGTCAATAATTACTAAATTAGTGAGACGCCTGTACAATTTCAGCTCAAGTGTTATTACTGACAAGTCAAACAATGGGTCCTGATAGAAAAGATGGGACTCCGTCTCCTTATTTAAATGGACCGTGTTCAGAGGGAAAGATTGAAACCCCTTTTTCTTCAAAAGAGGGAGGGAGGGAATGGTTTACATTTTGTGCAGTTCAAGGACGCGGAGTCAGAGGAAATGCCTTTTTAATGTAAACCTCTTTTCATTTCCAGGGGACAAAAATGAAGGTTAGTGAAAAGAATCATGCTTGCTGGAAGAAGTAATTACATTTTTTTCCCCCAAATCTCGGAGGAATAATGCCTTTATATTTCCTGAGATGACCCAATTTGCACTGCGATATGCTCTCTTAAATGTAAGTGCGCGGACATCCTGGGCCTGCATTGTTTTTCACCCGGAAAGATGCCCTGGTTGCACCTCTGATTAATTTGAGTCCTGATCTCCCAAAGTACAAAAGCGGCTGCACCTGTTTTCCCTCCTTACAATGATGAGTTAAAAATGAAACGGTCCTCAGCTGGTTGTCCCCCACCTCTGCCCCACCACCCACCCACAAAATAAATAAATAAATAAAAGTTAGCTAGCCAAGTGACCGCAGCTGCAAAACATCTCCTCAAACTGCACAAGAGGAGGGTGGCAAACCGTGGAGCAGGGAAGGCAGTAGCCTGACCCATTATTTTCTAGAAGAGGAAGCTGAGATTCTGTGGCTGGCTGTGTGTGCTGGGAAGCTTGCTTACCCCCTCTCGTTCTTCCCCAACCTCATGTATTTCCGTGTATGTCTCAAGGACTCTGCTGTCCATAGCTAGATAGGATCCAGCATTTCTGGAATATCTTTTTTCTCCATAATTGGAAGTTGTGTTTCTGGAAGTCTCTTGAATATTTGCTAAAATGTGTGCACCTAACAATATCATTGCTAATAAAGGCTCTGACATGGCATTTACACACCTTTGAAACATTTTGATGACTTCAATTAAAATGCTTCACGTGCTAACTGGAAATTGATTTGCTTTTTTTTTTTTTTTTTGATACAGATGGGACCTGTGTGGGCATAAAACCAAGCTTATTTTTGAAATGTTGGGGTGCCTGGGTGGCTCAGTCGGTTAAGCGGCCGACTTCGGCTCAGGTCATGATCTCCCGGTCCGTGAGTTCGAGCCCCGCGTCGGGCTCTGTGCTGACAGCTCAGAGCCTGGAGCCTGTTTCGGATTCTGTGTCTCCCTCTCTCTCTGACCCTCCCCCATTCGTGCTCTGTCTCTGTCTCAAAAATAAATAAACGTTAAAAAAATTTTTGAAATGTCAAACAAACCTTCCATGACCTCTGACTCATAGTGGGGTAAACATTTATTTACAAAACACGGAGATTGTCTATTCTAATATATTCACCAACAAACTCTTGATTTCTGGGAAAGTAATCATTCATGAGGACATGGAACATGTTAGAAGGCCCTGATCTGGACTCTTCACCTCCAAAAGAAATAGATGGTCATCTCAAGATAACTTTAGTGGGGTCACTCCCATTCTTAAAGTAAGTTTTAGATCTTTATTTCTCTTTACTCATTTTCTCACATCAGCTGGTGAGATTCAGATGTGGATAATCTGGGGTGATTTGTTTTGAGAACTGACAGGAAAGTGGGGTCTCTATCACCCGCAATAACTCAGAGAGGCCAACACAAGGAGCGCTAGGGTCATCAGAAACTCAACAATCTCATGCACTGTGAGACTCAGAAAAAGAGAAATGGCTTACCTCTCTTGAACAGGTACTGCCAACACTTTATTTAAACTCTCATAAAGGCAGTGTTTAGTTGTGAATGAACATATTAACTTTGCTGGGGAAGTCCCCTTTCATTAACTACGCTCACTAAAAAATTGATTTGGGTAATTTTCATAATGAGCCTTAAGATATGAACAAACCCTCAATATTGCTGTTTTTCTAATGTCAGAAATTTATTGGTGGTCTCAGAGCGCTGGCTACTACTGATCGAGAGGGTTAAGAAAAGGGAAGAAAATAACAACAATGACAACACCAAAAAAAGCTAAGATTTTATTGTATTCTTTCTAAAATTTGAATGTTAGTGATTTTACCTGGGTTTGTGTATGGGTCACTCATTCAGTCAACGGATTTTCTTTCACTAAATTGACTAAATTCTCTGATTGTTCTCTTTCTTTCAAAAAAATTTTTCCATCTTTATTTTATTTTGAGAGAGAGAGAAAGAGAGAGAAGAGAGCACATTGGAAGGAGCAAAGAAAGAGGGAGAAAGAGAATCCCAAGCAGGCTCCAGGGCTCTATCTCATGAACCATTAGATCATGACCTGAGCTGAAATTACGACTTGGACACTTAATCGACTCAGCCACCCAGGCACCCCTCTGATTGTTTTCATCAGTACTGACCCTCTTGAATTGTTCGCTATGTTTCACTGAACAGGTATGTGGAAACATTTTTTTGAACTCTCTGCTATTTGAGTTAGATTTTTTTCCTGTTAGGATTTGTTTCTTTATTTGTTTAATAGAAATATTTTCTGGAAGAAGTTTCCGAATTTTGAGATGCTACCTACTAATTTGTGTAGACTTATAGATGGTGCTTTAGTAGAAATATCACAGACATATGGATATAATAAGTATTCCATTATTGCACTAATGGAGATTAGTGGTATTGTGAAATATGAGTTAGCACACTCTACAAAACAATTTTCAGCAGTAGAAGTGGGGAGCAGTGGTTAAATTCTGGATATCTTTGCATATAGGTCCAACAGAATTTGGTGAGGGATTCGATATGATGTCTGGGAGAAAGATTTCAGGGAAGACTTCTGCCTGAGCAATGGGATGAATGGAGTTGCTATCAACCGATATCAGTTCTGCACATTAGACATTATAGTGGAGGTGTCAGGTAGGGCGGGGCTATATAAGCCAGGAATCCTGGAACGAGATCTGAGCAAATGGTAGAACAAGGCAAGCCATTGTCATACACAAAGTATTTGAAACCTTGACATTGAATGAGAAAATCAAGGGAGTGAGAAATATAGAGAGGAGCATAGGAGTAAAATGAAGTCTGAGACTCAAGTACGGGGTCCGGCAACATGGGACTCATCAGTGATGAGGCAGACAGCAGCTCTGCTGGAGAAGCCGTGGGGGTCGGGGGTGAAAGCCTGATTGGAGAGGGATTAAAAGAGAATAATTGGAGGCATCTGGGTGGCTCAGCGGGCTAAGTGTCTGATTCTGATTTTTGGCTCAGGTCATTATTTCACAGTTCATGGGTTCGAGCCCCACGTTGAGCTCTGTGCTTATGACGTGGACCCTGCTTGGGATTCTCTCTCTCCATCTCTCTCTTCTCCATCTCTCCATCTCCATCTTCTCCATCTCTCTCTTCTCCTCTCCCCCCTCAAAATAAGTAGATAAGCATTAACAAAAGAGAAAAATTGAAGGCACTACCTTTAGACAATGCTTTCAAGAAACTTTTATTGTCAAAAGGAGCAAAGAAACGAAGCCAATAGTTGGAGGAGGAAGTGAGGACGTGTGTGTGTGTGTGTGTGTGTGTGTGTGTGTAATCTTTCAAAGGAGACAAATAATAGATTGTAGACGAGGGGAAAATCCAACAGAAAGCAAAACGGTGTATGCCAGAGGGGAAAATTGTTGGGGTGATATCTCTGAGTCAGTGAGCAAGGACTCTATCTAATACGCAATTGCAAGCACTGGCTTGGCCAAGAGGGAGGTGGTAAAAATAAGCAAAATGTGTGTGGACCGAGGGTGGCAGGTGGTAGATGTGATAGTGGAAGACTGTGAAATTCTCTTGATTGCTTCGGTCTTTGTGAAACACAAAGCAAGGTAATCAATTCAGAGTCAGGAGGGAGAGAAAAAAGGCACGGGGGGGGGGAGAAAAAGGGGGAGAAGGTGTGCAATTGCACTTAGCATAGTGGCGCTGTCGGTGCGTATGCAAGAGTGGACAGAGGAATCCGTGATGAAATACAGACATCCATGACAATAACTTGTCATAAGCTTTTAGAGTAAATTCATATTGTCTTAACATCCAAGCCCATAATCCATATCAGCAAAAGTGGTTTGGTACTCACTTTGTGGGGGAGCATATTCATCTGTGATGCCAGAAAATATATTATTGAGGCGTTGGCTAGATTAAGGGGCTTGCCTTGGAAACTAAACCGGGGCACTGCTTCCTTCAGTGAGAATGTTTTGCTGTGAAACAAAACAAAACACAACAAAACAAAAAACAAAAAATGAGCTGAATGAAACAGTGACTTGGTAATAGCAGTAAAGATTGAGAGTCACACAATCACGAAACTTAAATATACGCTCATTATTGTGTGATACTATGGTAGCTGATGGTGAGCAACTGTATTTTGTGCTCAGGTATGATGGTTTTGGAGAGAAAAACGTTGTGTTGCAAAGGCTTGAACTATAGAATGAATGCTTGGAGTTTCTGTAAGAGAAACAACCAGATTGGTCCCAACTTTGCAAAGATGTGAGACCAGCAACCAGATTTGTTCATTTCTCCCATGTCTTTGGTATTTTATTTTATTTTTAAGTTTATTTATTTATTTTGAGAGAGAGAGAGAGAGAGAGAGAGAGTCTCACGCAGGATCCATGCTGACAGCACGGAGCCCGACCAGAGCCTGACGTGGGGCTCGATCTCACGAACTGTGAGATCATGACTGGAGCCAAGGTCAAGAGGAGGACTCTTAACTGACCGAGCCACCCAGATGCCCCTCATATCTTCAGCATTTAAAATAAACCATAATACTTTCACGCAAGTGGGAGGTAACATAGAACAGAAAAAACAAAAGTTAGGAGAGTGTACGAACAGAGTTCCACAGATTGTTTTGTTATGTTTCATAATTAATAACAAATTTAACAAAAATGGGATGGTCTTGCTGCTACACATCTGTGAAAGGGTATGACAGAACAACTTCCAAGTTGATAGGAAGTTTAAGATTTTTCTTTTTCCATTAAAAGTGACAGATGTATAGGAAATTCACAGATCCAGAATTCACCTTTTTCATCAATATATAAACTTATCTCCGACACTCCAGGATGAATTATTAGAACTTAGAATTTAAAATGACTTTTGAAAATACAACATCATTTGCTTCAATTTGAATGAATGAAAAAATATTATGAGCTTGCTGACATTGCTTTAAAATCTCTTCTTCCATTCCCATCAACACGTCTATGAGTCCCGAGTGTTGTTCATACTCCTACGAATATGGTTAAAACAAAACTTAAATGCTATTTACATACTATCCCCTGTAGGTAGAGTTGCTATTAATGTAACCTAGATTAGATGAATTAACAAGCAAGTTCATTTTTCACATTAACAACTTCAGGTATTGACAAACATTGATATTGGTTCAAAGCATAGTTACACATATTATGTATAGGGACTTGCAAATTTCCTTTATTATTTTACTTCAGATTGCAGAACAACAGAAAGTTATGAGAGTAATAAAGATTTTCTCTATATATTTTCTATACTTATATTTCCAATGACGGATTGTAGAGTTTTTGAAATTTCTCTTTTCTCCTATTATTTCATTATGAGGATATCAACTAAAGTGTAGTTTTATATCTGCTCAATCTAATAACAAACACTGGTTTTATATTTTGTAGGTTCTTGGTTTTTTTTTTCATTTATTTTAAATTATGTTTTACAAAAATATTAATCCAGAATAAATTGGATACAAATGAATGGTTTACTACCAATAGTTTGAGAAGCACTATCTGGCCATGGAGAACACCGTAAGGTTCTCAAGTCAAGGGGTCACATAGTTAGAAATACACTCTGAAAGGGTGCCTGGGTGGCTCAGTCTGTCAAGGTCAGACTCTTGATTTTGGTTCAGGTCATGATCTCATGGTTCATGAGTTCCAGCCTACAGTGGGCACCACACTGACAGTTCAGAGCCTGTTTGGGATTCTCTCTCACTCCCTCTCTCTCTGCCCCTCCCCCACTAGTGCACACACTCTCACACACACAAAATAAATAAATGAACTTAAAAAAAGAAATATACTTTGATAGGAGAGGAGAGGTCAGATTGATGGAAGTGCTAATTGTCTGAAAAACTATAAAATAGGACCTGAATGAGCTAGAGGTAAAAGCCAGTTAATTTAGAATTGCAAAATGCAAATATAGCCAAAGGATTGTTGAGTGATATTATAATATTATGGGAGAAGACTCTAAGATTTTAGTCACTGAGAAGGTTACAAGGCTATGGCAGAAGGAACCACAGTTTATCGGGAGGTTTTGAAATTTACCAGCTGGACAGTATATAGTGGCAATGAATGACCAGAGGATTAGATTGTGAAGACAGAAAAGACTCAGTTGTTCAATATTCACTCAACAAATATAACCCAGGGAGTACCAACACCCTATTCTAGGCACTAGCAGAATAGCAATGAATGAAAAAGTCAAAGTTCTTGTCCTCACCAAGCTTATTTTCTAGTTGGGGAAAGAGACAATAAGAAGTAAATAAGCAAATTGCTAAGTATACACCAATTAGTGGTAAGTGCAAAGTATAAAACAAAGCACCGTGAGAAAGATGGCCATGTTGAGATAAGAATGGAGTGGTTTGTAGTGTTTTTATAGGATGCTCCGGAAAGCCCCCACTAATACTTCTCCTGAGCAGAGATGTGAAGAAAGTGAGGGAAGGAGGCATGAAGCTACTTGAGGGTAGAGGGCAGAATACCTAAGGCAGAATGGGGCTTGAGATGATCGAGAAATAGCCAGGAATTGAGCTGCAGGACAGTGAACAAGGGCAGAGCATCGGGTGGCATTGGTAGGATATGGAGTCAGAGGAGAGGTGGCACCCAGGCCACCTAGGATCCTGATGGACAATATGAAGATTTTGGTCTTTGGCCTCTGTGAGAGGGAGGATATTTGGAAGCTATCAAGAAAACAAATGACATGAGTTTGGTGATGTTTTGAAAGGCTCACTATGATGCTGAACTGCTTATGGCGGGGAGCGGGGCAAGGTTGCAATAAGACAGATAACTTGTGAATGATGGCAATAACCCAAGCAAGAAACATGGCTTGGTCTGGATAGTAGCAGGGGAGATAATATGAAATGGTTGAGTTCTACGTGTTTTTGGAAGCTGGGGATGTTGGATCGTGCACATTGAGGGAAAAGTACAGGTGGGAAATATAAATTCAGAGTGGAAAAAAAAATAGATGTCATTTAAAGAAAGGGAAGATTGAGAGAGGATGTAGAAAGACTGATTCTGGGGCATGTGAACATTTAGACATTGGAGAGAAGAGAAAGATTTAGCAAAGGAAATAGGAAGAGAGGGGCCAGGGACGGGGGGACCATGAAGGGAGACTGATGTGCTAGATGTGGAAGCAGTAAATGGCGGTGACCAGTGCTGCTGCTGGAGTAAGTGAAACAAGAAATCAAAATGGACCAATAGAGGCAGCAGCATGGAGATTATTGTGAACCTTGATAACGTGCTTCTCTAGATTTCTGGAGAAGAAAGCCTGAGTGGCATCGAGATAAAATGGGAGCCCATGAGCCTGTGACATAAATGCAGTCATTAGAAGCAGGTCTTTCCAGGAGTTTTGCTCTAAAGCAGGGTTTGGCAATCAATGGCCCATGACCTGTTTTTATAAAGTTTTATTGGAAGATAGCTGTACTCATTCCTTTATAGACTGTCCATGGTTTCTTTTGTCCTGCAATGGCAGACTTGAGTGGGTGCAACAGAGACGATCGGGCCAGCAAAGACTAACATATCTGCCCCTTCCCCTTTATAGAAAAGTTTGCCAACATGTGCTGTAAAATGTGCGGAGAAACAGGGTGGTATCTTGAGGGAGATGTGGGAGCAAGAAAGAATTATTGTTGAGATGGAAGAAATTACAGAATATTTGTATGTGAATTGGAATTATCTGGAAGTAGTGAAAAATGGAACTGCTGGGGAGTGAAGGGACAATTACTAGAGCCATGCTTTTGGAGTTGTCCTTGGAAAGGAATAGAATCCAGAAGAAATTAGCGGAATGGTTTACCCAGTAAAGGAAGGCAGGAAGGCTATATATATATATATATATATATGTACATGTGTATATATGTGTATATATATACATATATATAGAGAGAGTGTGTGTGTGTATATACATACATGTGTATATACATACATGTGTATATATGTGTGTATACACACATATATAGTGTGTATATATACATATATGTATATATATGTCTATATATACATGTCTATATATATACATATATAGACATGTCTATATATATATACATGTCTATATATATATACATGTCTCTCTCTATATATATGTCTATATATATACATGTATAAATACACACACATATTGATGTGAGTAGGTGGCACATGTAGATAATGAAGCTATGGAAATTCAGATGTTTTAATCTCCTCATTGGTATAGGAAACAAAAGCATTCAAGGACAGTGAAAGGGACGGGTGGAGGAATTGTGTTGGAGAATAGATGAGATAACCATGAGGCAAGTAGGAAGATCACTGAATCAGGAAAATGTAATAGCTGGGCAGCACCAAGAGCTCAGGAAAGGTGACAAATACCAAATGGAACTACTCATCATGGTTTGTGACTCTTCCAGCCATGTGGAACAGCTCAAATGTGGGCTCTAGAGTTATCTCAGAGTTGGATTTAATGTGGTTTGAGGCTTTCCTGGTGAATATGATAACAGAAATAGGAACATGGAATTAAGTAGATATAAAGAAGTGATGATGTGAGAACAGCAATCCTCAACTCAAATGTACATAAAAATTACCTGGACAGCTTAGTAAAGCACAGTTTCCTGGCACCCTTCATGGAGATTCTGAATCAACAGATGATGACAGGTGCATGGGTTTTCATTTTTACTAAGCTCACAGGTGATATCAATGCTTCCAGTCAGAGGACCACTTTGGGAGCCATTGTTTTGGGCTGTACAGTCTAGGCTGGATAAGTAAGAAAGTCAGGAATGAGGTGGGATGGACAGAAGGTGGCAAGTTTGATGCATTGCAGGAGCCTCTGGGTTTAGAAGAAGGAAGGATCAGAGGCATTGGATAGAGATTTATGGAGATGGTATAAAATGTTGTCAATGACGAGTTCTAGGGTATAACCTCTTAAGTGGGAGACTGAGATTTGGGTGTAAAACAAAATCCTTGGAGGTAAACTGCTCGAGGAACTGAGAGGTTAAGGTATACCATGACATTGACATGGCATATAGATATTGACACTATCAAGAATTTTGATTGTAGTAGTATTACTAGAATATAAGACAGTGACAGTGACCAGGTAAGTACAAGAGTCTACCTATGCCTCCTATAGTCAAATGGTAAGAAGGATACAAAAGTGAAAATGGTCAACATTTGAAAAGGTCAGTGGGATGGGAAAAAGTGTTCTCAAGGCTCAATCAGATTTAAGTCAGAGTAAGAAAGTGAAGGAAACATTCACATTATGTGTAGATCAAAAGAGTTATCCTAGCGATGGATAATATATCCCAAAAGTCTGAGAGAAAGGGTCTGACTGTTAAGGGGAGGTGGTTGCTTGAATCAGATGCAATCATGTCCATTCTCTTTATGAATTAGAGTTTGGCATTGATGGGTCACCGGGGAATTTTGGTGTCTTAGTGAATAACAGAACAGAGGTAGAAGGCATGATGGGTGTTCATGGTACATTGTCCCATGTTGGGAAGACAGACATGAGGGTCTATCGGATTCTATCAGGGTTATTGAGTGCCTCCAATCCTTTCTTCTCACTTGCAATAACCCACAGATTCCGATAATACATCAATCTTACCACTTTTCCCTGTCCATAATATCTCATTCTTGGTGCCAGGCATTCTTCTGTAATCAGGGAGTATAGACAGAAACCAAATGGTTGTGTTCTCTTCACACAGAACTTGAATATAGTGATGGGGAATGAAAAATAAATAAGCATATAAGTTAATCAATAAAATAATTTCCAAGGATGATAAATCTTATGATGAAAACTACATTCAGGCCTGCCTCAAACATACGGTGGGATTGGTGCCAGACCAACCCAGTACATCTCAGTACATCAAAATATCACAAAAAAAGCAAGTCAAAGGAATTTTTTTGTATCCCAGTGCATATAAAATTATGTGTATGCTACACTATAATCTATTGAGTGTGCAACAGCATTATGTCTAGAAAAAATAATGTACATCCCTTAATTTAAAAATGCTAACCGTCATCTGAGTTTCAGGTGTAATCTTTTTGCTGGTGGAAGGTCTTGCCTTGATGTTTATAGTTGCTGACTGATCAGATCAGGGTGATGGTTGCTGAAGGTTGAGGTGATTGTGGCAACTTCTTAAAATAAGACAACAACGGCTCAGGTCACAGTCTCATGGTTCATGAGATCGAGTCCTGCATTGGGCTCTGCGCTGACAGCACAGAGCCTGCCTGGGATCCTCTCTCTACCCCTCTCTCTCTGCGCCCGCTGTTTCAGAATAAATAAACAGACATTAAAAAAAATAATACAACTATGAAGTGTGCCGCGTCGATTGACTGTTTTCTTAACAATTTCTCTGTAGCACATGATGCTGTTTGATAGCATTTTACCCACAGTTCAACTGCTTTCAAAACTGGAGTCAATCCTCTCAAATCTTGCTGCTGCTTTACCAACTAAGTTTACGTAACATTCTAAATCCTTTGTTGTCATTTCAACAATCTTGCAAGTACTTTAATTCCATCTCAAGAAAACACTTTCTTTGCTCAAACATAAAAAGCAATTCAAGTTTGATCATGGGATTGCAGCCATTTGGTCACATCTTCAGGTTCCACTTCTAATTCTAGTTCTCTTGCTGTTTCCACCACATATGCAGCTATTTACTCCACTAAGATGTCGAACCCCTCAAAGTCATCCATGAGGGTTGAAATCAACTTCTTTCAAACTCCCGTGCATGTTGATATCTTGACCTCTCCCCATGAGTTACAAATTCCTAATGTCATGTCGGATGGTAAATTCTCTCCGGAAGGGCTTCGGTGTGGTTGGCCCAGATCCATGAGAGAAATCCCTACCTATGGCAGCTATAGCCTTATGGAATCTATCTCTTAAATGGGGAGGCCTGAAGTCTAAATTACTCCTCGATCCATGGCTACAGGATGGACCTTGTGTTGGCAGGCATAGAAACAACAACATCCCAGATAACCGAGCACAGGTGACCATAGCAAATACAATAATAATGAAGAAGTTTGAAAGATTGCAAGGATTACCAAAATGTGGCAGAGACACGAAATGAGTAATGCTAGTGAAAAGGTGGTGCCAGTACATTTCCTGGACACAGGGTTGCCACAAACCTTTGATTTATAAAAAAAAATGCAGTATCCGTGAAGTGCAATAAAACGAGGTGTGTCTATGGAGTAAATTGAAATAGTAGTTGGAGAATATTTTTGATAGAATAGCTAAGAGTCCTCTCTGGAGAGTGGATATTTAACCTGACACTGAGATACAAAGAGAGAAAGGGGTGGGAGAAAGTGGCAGGTTATTCCTGACAGAGGAAATATTGAATGAGCAGGCCAAGGAGTGGGAATAAGCTTGGTTTTTGGCAGATCAGAGAGAATGCCAGTGAGCTAGAATGTAGTGCAACAGCGGGGAGTAAGAGCTATGAGGCCAGAGACGGCAGGCCCAGCTCAGGTCAAGTTTGGAATGTGTTCCAAGTTTGATGGGAAGTATTAAAGGATTGTAAGCAGAAGAATGACATGCATTTATTTGTGTTTTTCAATGAACTTTCTGGGTACTCTGAAGGATTAACTTCAGTGGGAGCAGAAGACAACGCAAAGGTGGATTTGTTTGCAGGTGTATTGAAGTTCAAGCAGATTGAGACTTCCAGTGATGTGCAGCAGGTGTTTCGGACGTGGAGGTCAGTCATGCTAAAACCAGTTTGGAAGATGATGCCCCAATGGCTATGAGGCACTTTGTCATTTCACATCTAGATCACAAGTCTGTGACTCACCGATGTCACAATTGCTCCCTCTTGGTACATATCCGTTCTGTACTTGGATTTTATATCTGTCTGCTCTGCTTCTGATAAGAGTATCTTTCATTGGGCATTAGAGACAGTGTTTGTGTTGGCAGAAAATGGGGTCGTTTCTGTGGTTGATTTTTACGTCCATTATACAGAATTTCAGCAACTCATGATATCCCTAAGAGGAAAAAAAAAACATGGCCAATTTTTCATAAGTCAATAACTTAATCTATTGCCTCTAGGTCAGATAGTTTAGTTTGATGAGTGAGAAGGAAGGCACCACTTATATTGGGGATACAAACTTTTAAATTAGTTTCCAGCTTCTACTCGGAACAATGGAGGCTGACAGAGCACAGGGGGACCCGGCAGTAGAATGAACAAGGACCAACCTTCAGTTCAGGTTCACATCCACAGTTTTCATGTTTTAGTTTGGTTCTGACTTAAATGTCAAAGGAAACAAGCAATTTAGTTGTGAGCAATGACGTCCCTGGTTTTTAGAAAGATAAACTAGGAAGAGCTCTCAGGATCAGAAAATTTACTTGGTCGTTTACCTCTATCACTTTACTAATTGAATTTCTTGGATAATTTAACTCTCCTCTCTGTGTCCTGGTATTATCTTACATAAAATAAAGAAAATAAAATTGTCTTTAAAATGTTACTGAAAAATTAGGGGCATCTGGGGAGCGCAGTCAGCTAAGCGCCCAACTCTTGATTTCAACTCAGGTCATGATCTCATGGTTCGCGAGTTCGAGCCCTGCGTTGCGCTCTGAACTGACAAACATGGAGCTTGCTTGGGATTCTGTCTCCCTCTTTCTCTGTCCCTCCTCTGCTCATGCTCTCTCTCTCTCAAAGTAAATGAACTTAAAAAAAAATAAAATGTTACTGAAAAATTAAATATATTTGACAGGAAATCTGTAAGCGCTTTATTAACAGAGCACCCTAGGAATATAATAAAATTGTTATTGAAATGCTAGTGCTTATGTCTCGAAAAAGAACTCTAAAACTTGTATTTTGGGTTTGCCTCTAAGAAAACATAGACCCCTTATTCATGAAAATATAGCCATCACTGGTACTGAGACCATGGAATATGTTCATTTGTGTCTCCTTCTAAAAAGGATTGTACAATATATGAACAGCATCTTTCACAAGACCATCATCGCAAACAAACAACAACCTTTATAAGGCTGATCGTTATCAAGTTCTCTAATGTTAGAAAATGTCTTAAGAAGAAAAACCTTTAAATTTTTTTTTTAACATTTATTTATTTTTGAGACAGAGAGAGACAGAGAATGAACAGGGGAGGGGCAGAGAGATAGGGAGACACAGAATCTGAAACAGGCTCCAGGCTCTGAGCTGTCAACACAGAGCCCGACGCGGGGCTCGAACTCATGGACCGTGAGATCATGACCTGAGCTGAAGTCGGACGCTTAACCAACCAAGCCACCCAGGCGCCCCAAGAAGAAAAACCTTTAATAGAAATCAAATTAATGTGATGGAACAGCCTATGAGTAAAACCTCATCACAGCCCTTTGGACTCTTAATTGGGGCATCTTGGGCAAAATGCATTGCTAGACTAATGATACTTTGGGGGAACATATCATGCATTTGAAAAGCCTTTCTTATAAACTTTAAAAGAATATGTGAGAAAGAATAGTTTTCATGCCTTATAATATTTGTGGTATGTCTTAAATCCTAGGAATGCCTTCTGATTAAAAAAAAATCTATTCCATAACTTTGGTCCCAAGGTATCTTTTATTGACTCATCCCATCACCCAGTCCATATTATCCACGGATAAGCTGAATCAGTTATTCCTCCTGTAACAACTCTTTGAATTGATATAGCCTAGTTTAAAAAATGTTCTTGTTATATATACACACATAAAATAAATAAAAATATGTATATTTTCAAAAGGAGGATGCTCTGTCCAGAATTGAGGTATATCAGACAATATGTATTGATGAACCAACACTTTTTCTTTTTAGTTCTAGAACGAGGTAACCTGGTACTGATTTGGAAGGACCATCATTTTTTCACTTCTAAGTCTTGCAGGTTTTTTCCCCCAAGCATCACATCAGAATTCTCAGGAGGAAAATGCAGATTTTCCAAACATTCAATCACTGGGGATCTCTGATAAGTTTATTTTGGAGTGAGAAAAATGGCAGTTCATTCATATTTGCCAAGACCCCAAATGTCCTGCTTTGTAAATCGTTCTTGAGGAGACATTAGATTAAAAAAATGGGTAAGTCATGAATTGTCTGAAGGCATTGCTTCATGGTGGACACAAACATGTGAACATATTCAGTTTACATTCTAAGAGCTCAAGTAAATGTCTCAAGGGTAAGTTTTCATTCTTGCACTTTTTCATCTGCAGACTGAGTTATAACAGAGAAAAAAATAATAAGCATTTATTAACTGGTAACTGTGGGTAAATATCTACTGTGTTATTTCTAATACCCAGAATATCTATAAGGGGCAGGTGTTATTACACAATTTTACAGTTTCAAAAACTTTGAGAGATTTAGGAACTTGTTCAAGGTTATATGAATAGTAAGTTTATGAGTCAGCTCTTACACCCAAATCTATCTTCAAAGACTATTTGTTTTCTTTCTTCTATAAATATCATACCATCTATCACTATGAAACATCTTTTAGGAGTCAGGTAGTTTGGGTGGATCTTGCATGCTGCAGAGATTAATACAAGGCGGTTAATGAAGAAAAGTATCTTCCTTCAAATGTTCAACTTAGTTCGCATTTCATTTCCCAAATAAAGCCCATCTGATTTTACTTTCGCATTAGAAATTTACACACCTAGGAATGATATTGGCTTTTTTTTTCACTCTTTCTACTGAACATACAATGTTGGATTTTGCTACCCTCTATTTGCTTAGGGTGGAAACACATATCCCAGGATTACTTTCCCTGTATGGTTCTGAGCTAGAGAGTAGGCCAAAAGAGGAACTTACTGAGCTGTAGAAGGTAGAAGTGAAGCACAGGTTATTACAGTCATGCATGGTGATAAAAAAACAAGGGATAGCTGTTGGGAATGGGGACCAGCCCTCTTTGCTCCCTGATTCGTAACATCCTTCTCATCCTGACTCCTGGCTTTGCAGCTCAATAGCAACCCAATGCCCACCACCAGATGCTTGACTATAGATCCACAGGGACAGTAGTTATACAGAGGCGACAGATTCCTATAACCTTTGGGGAGCCCCTCCTGTATGGTTCCACGGTTCCATTTCATATTTCCCTTCAAACTCCAAGTTTTCACTCACACTGGCACTTCAGGCAAACTGGGTTTTGACCCTCTGATCTCTAACTATCCCTTTCAGACATTCCTTTTTCCCATTCCTCCCTCATTTGTGTGAGGTCTAGTACCTATATTTAACCTCTTATTCCGCCAGCACTCACAGTGGCTTTACTTCCCTGAGGGGACTCTGACTATCAGAGTTAGTATTCCTTGAAGAGATTCTACAGTAAAAGAATCCAAAGATGAAATTAGTTCTCTGATCTGACTGGATTCAGAAGTGTTTAAGACTTTGTCATCACCAGTAAATGAGACACCAGCCGTCCCTGGCATGCTGCAGCCAAACATTACTTCAATCGTCATGTACCATCTTCTGGAGTCAAGTGTCCATAAAAAGCAAGGCTTTGGGCAAATAGCTGAAACAAAGAATATTTTCATCAAAATAATGAGCATAATGGCATTTGGGCCTATTGGTTACAAAGGATAACTTTAGTAAAGAAAATAATAAGTTCAAGTTTTCAAATTCGCCGCCAGTGATCTGGATAAAGGAACCTGAAAGCTTTTGTGACTACACTAAAACCCTTATCGCCGATAGCCACAAGGGTAGGATTTCTGAAACACAAACAACAAAGCTAGTCCTGAAAGGGACTGAATACAAATGAAAATTGAACTCGCAAATTTTCAGAGTCTCTTACGATGGGGACTTTTATTGGAAAGAAGAGGGACCCTCAAAATTAGGATGGAGACAAATGGGCGAATACCAGTGGAGCAGAATGCCCGCAACTTGAAACTCTGCTAAGCCTCGTTGCCAGTTGAGGTAGCTATTCTTACCCTGTCCAAAGAGATAGCTCTTCCTAGAATAGTCATTGGTTTTCAGGTACTGCTGATGCTTTTCAGGATTTGTCCCCACTGTCTCTCATTGACGGTAGATCTGAAACCGTCACTCAACCCATGCAGACCTCAGGGTTATAGAGAACAGACACAAACAGATTTGCAAGATGTTGCTAATTTATCCCCACAGAAACCTGGGAATAAGTCATGGTATTGGTCCATAAAAGTGATGGGATAGGTTGGGAGGAATAAGATCCTGAATTAGAAAATATTTATTAGTAGACATATACTAAGTAGAGACTCTGGATTTTCGTAGCACAGAAGGCTGGGAGTGACTCTATGAGTTTTAGCAATTGTTTGTTGAAACCTGGACTAAATAGTGGCCTATACTAAATGCAGCAAAGAATTCAGAACTTCCTCTGCATATGGCAGAGGAAAGTTCCTGAAGGCTTAGGATGATAGGAGTGCTTTAGTATATGCTTATATACGATTTCCCACTATCACGAACTGTATTATTGTGTTGCCCCAAGAGGGTCCAGAGGACATCACCTTTACCAATCTCTCCATGCTTTGAGAGATACATCGGTGAGGGGAGAATTATCACCCCTGAAGAATTCTGTGATGGCTTTTCTCCTTAGGCCACGATTATGAGTGGGAAACACTATTATAAAACTAGGACCGTGTGGATGGGTTCTTTGAGTGACAAGAGGCAGAGTGGGGGCAAGTAACTATTAGAGACGGGATGAGAGTAGTAACTCTAATAGGCAATAGAGTCAGAGCAGTGATCAGAATGGTTGGACCCTCAGGGATCCTTGCTTTTGGCTAATTAACTGTGGTGTCTTTAGAAGTGAAATAAATGAGGAGTCTTCAAAAGTTTCACGTGTTTGTGCAAGCAGCAAAGTTTTAGGTTTGTTAACAGAAGTATGACCCAAATCACCACATTTAGAGAGTCACAGCTCCTTACTTAGTGTCTTTTAAGTGGATAAGAAGTCCAATCCCAAATGAGGAGGGAACCTGCAATTCGGCCAACTATATATACTCCTCCTCTTGGTCCCTCGAGAGACTGTTGGTCATTGAACAGATTAACTATACATTAGGAAAGAGAAATTATTCAGACTTTTCAGAGATTACTGGACACTACCTTCTGACTGACATTAATTCTAGAGTCCCCACACACCACGGTTGTCAACCAGTCATAAGTCAGGGCTTCCAGCATCCAGGAAATTAACTAATGGAGTTTTGATTCAGGTCGATTTCACAAGGAGCCAAATTGACCCTTCCATCTGGCCTGTGGTTATTTTCCCAGTTCTAGGATGAATCCTAAGAATAGATATATTCAACAACTCTCAGAATCTTTTTATTTCTGTGATCTTTATAACTATTATGGAAGCCCCCAGGATTTCTCCTACCAACCAAACTAGTAATCTAAGAGCTCTACTACATTTATAGAACAATTTCAGAAATTAGTGCCACTGTCACGAACCTGAAGAATGTAGAGGTGAATTCTATCATATTCCCTTTCAAACTTACCCACTTGGTCTGTGCAGGAGAAAAACATAGATCTCGGAGAATGGCAGATTATCGTATGCTTAATCTAGTTGTGATTCAAAGTTCAGCCACTGTTTCACTATCACCTAGCATTGAGTATGCAGTTACTGATCTCTGACATGTCTTTTCAGTTAAGCGTCCGACTCTTGGTTTTAGCTCAGGTCATGATCTCCCAGTTGCTGGGTTTGAGCTCCACATCAGACCGTGCTGATGGTGCGGAGCCTGCCTGGCATTCTTTCTCTCCCTCTCTTTCTGTCCCTCCCCACCCCCCTTCTCTCTCAAAATAAATAAACTTAAAAAAAGCCTTTTTAAAATGTGAAAAACACTTGTAGCTCATGAGCCATATAAAAACAGAGCACAGGCCAGATTTGACCTATGGTTCATAGTTTGCTGACCCCTGATCTAATAAGCCAGAGGGACTCTGATTATAACTTCATTACATAGGACTGGCCCACCCTACTGATAATATTATACCGATTGTACCTGGTGAGTAGGAAGTTGCAATTACTCTATAAACCTTACTAAGGCGCAAGTGTGTGAGAGGGTGGGAAATCAATCCCACAAAAATTTAGTCCTGCTTCTAGGGCGAAATTTATAGGATCTATTAGTCTTAGCATATTCATATAACCTTTCCAAGGTAAAGGAAAACTGCAACATTGGGGTCCTGTTAGCAGTACGAATTTTTTTTTTTATTTGGGAAGCAACATGTACCTCATTTTGGCACGCTAATCCAACCCATTTATCAGATAACACATAAAATTGCCAGTTTCGAGTGGGGCCCACAGTTAGAGATAATTCTCTGAAATTAAGATGCTCTGGATCTTGGATCATATTCCAGAGCAAATCCCGTGGTGCTTTGAAGAGTTGCTGTTAAAAGGCATGATGTATAGAGCCTTCGAGGGGCTTTTGTAGGTGAATCACAATATCACAATGTAGCTCATTAAGATTTTGAAGCACAGTTTTGCCATTCTCTCTCTCTCTCTCTCTCTCTCTCTCTCTCTCTCTCTCATATATATATATATATATGAGATCCCGGTTTGCTACTAGGCATTAGCAGAAACAAAGCACTTGACTACGGACCACAGCGTGTTACTAACCGGGTATTTTCTGAACCACACAGCCATAAAGTTGGCCATGCACAGAAATACTCCATCATCAAACAGTAGTGATATATATATGACTCCACTTAACTATGTCCCGAGACTTCTACACCTGGGGGAAGACCGTGCGACCATAAGACAATGTGTCAACAGCCAGGGCCCCCACAGCTACTAGTGAGCTTATATTTGGCCCCAGCCCTTGCTATCTGTCCTGGTCTCCAACCCTGTCCATGTGTTTGCATTTGGCTCCCGCCGTGACACAGGTACCTGTAGCTGGCTCCTATAGCTGAGGATGTATATAGGTAAGCATATAGTCAGATTCAGAATGCTCTCATACTTGAGTATGATGGTGTGTTAACTATTTAACAAGTATTAAAATAGCTATAGCTACAATAATTTGTCAAAGGATACATGAGATAAAAAAGATGTAAATTGTGACATCACAAACATAAAAGGGGTTAAAGTGTAGATTTCTTGCATCCGATTGAGGATAAATTGTTATCAGCATATTAGAGACCATTAAAACTGTAAGATGTTTTGCGTAAGCCTGATACTAACCAAAAAATAAAAATCTACGACATTAGATTCACAAAAGAGAAAGAGAAAGGAATCAAAGCATACTACTACAGAAAATCATCAGTTCTCAAAGGAAGGCAGCAAGAAAAGAATAAAGGAAGAAGGGAGCTGTAAAATAAAAAAATCATAAAAACAATTGCTAAAATGGAATTTTTAATAATAATTATTAATGACCTGTTAATAATTCCTTTAAATGTAAATGAATTGAATTCTTCAGTCAAGGGATATAGAGTGAGTGGATGGGTAAAAAAAAACAAAAACAAAAACAAAAAAAATAAGACACAACTATATGCTGCTTATAAGAGACTAACTTCAGCTTTACATACACACTAAGCTCAAGTGAAGACATGGAAAAACATATTCCACACAGGTGGAAATCAAAACAGAGCAGAGGTGACAAAACAGACTTTAAGCCAGAAATGGTAAAAAGAGACAAAGAAGACCATTATATAATAATAAAGCAATCATTTTTCAAGAAAGTATAATAATCATAACTGCATATGTACCCAAATCTGAGCACTAATATATTAGGCAAATATAACATATCTGAATGGAGAAATAGACAACAATACAATAATAGTAGAGGATTTTAATACCTCATTTTCAACAAGGGATAGATCATCCAGACAGAAAATCAACAAAAAACATTATCCTTGAATCTAACTTTTCAGATCAAATAGAGCAAACGGATGGATACAGAAATTCTCTCCAATAGCAGCAGAATATACATTCTTCTCAAGCACATATGGAACATTCTCCAGGATAGATCATATAGGTCACTAAAGAAATCTTAGAAAACTTAAGAAGATTTAAATCATAGCAAGTCCATTTTCTGACTGTAATGGTATGAACAAGAAATATATAACACAAAGAAAGCCGGAAAATTCACAAATATATGCAAATTGAGCATTATACTCCAAGAATTGAAAAATGACCAAAAAGAGGGGCGCCTGGGTGGCGCAGTCGGTTGAGCGTCCGACTTCAGCCAGGTCACCATCTCGCGGTCCATGAGTTCGAGCCCCGCGTCAGGCTCTGGGCTGATGGCTCAGAGCCTGGAGCCTGCTTCCGATTCTGTGTCTCCCTCTCTCTCTGCCCTTCCCCCGTTCATGCTCTGTCTCTCTCTGTCCCAAAAATAAATAAAAAAAACGTTGAAAAAAAAATTTGAAAAATGACCAAAAAGAAAAAAAATTTAAAAAGTCTTGAAACAAGCAAAAATGGGAACAACCATATCACCACAAATAGGATATTGCAAATGCAGTTCTTACAGGGAAGTTTCTAGAGATGAATGCCTACTTTAGTAAAAAGGAAAGATCATGGGATGCCTAGGTGGCTCAGTCCATTAAGCTTCTGACTCTTGGTTTCTGCTCAGGCAGTGATCTCACAAGTGAGTTTGAGCCCTGCATCAGGCTTTGTGCTGAGAGCATGGAGCCTGCTTGGGATTCTCTGTCTCCCTCTCCCTCTGCCCTTCCCCTGCTCTCTCTCTCTCTTTCTCTCTCTCTCTCTCTCTCTCTCTCACTCTCTCCGTGTCTCTCTCTCTCTCTCATAAATAAATAAATAAATATTTAAAAAAAAAATAAGTAAAATAAAAAAACAAAAATCTCAAACAACCTAACTTTATATACCTCAAAGAACTGGAGAATGAAGAACTAAGCCCGTAGTTAGCAGAAAAAAGGAATTAACAAATAAGAGGTCAGAAATAAATGAAATAGAGACCAGAAAAACAATAGTATTGAACAACAAAGTTGAGAGCAGGTTTTTGAAAATATAAATAAAATGAAAAAATTTTAGCTAGGCTAAGAAAAAAATAAGAGATGCAAATAAAAGCAGACACAAAAGAGGAGACATTACCACTGACACTACAGAAATGCAAAGAATCATGAGATTACTATGAACAATTACACACCAATAAATTGGATAATCTAGATGAAATGTACAAATTTCTAGAAATATACACCTTAGTAAACTGAATCAAGAAGAAAAATAAAATTTGAACCGACCAATAATGAGTATGGAGATTAAATCAGTAATCAAAAACTTCCCAACACAGAAAAATCCAGGACCAGATGATTTCACTAGTGAATTCGACCAAACATTTAAATAAATGACACCTATCCTTCTCAAACTCTTCCAAAAAATTGAAGAGGGAACTGTCTCAAATTCATTTTACAAGGCCATCATTACCCGGATACCAAAGTCAGTTAAGGATACTGTAAGAGAAGAAAATTACAGACCAATAATCTTGATGAATATAGATGCAAAAATTCTCAACAAAATATTAGCAAACTGAATTCGATGATATATTAAAAAGATCATACATCACAATCAAATGGGACTTACCTCTGGCTTGCAAGCATGGATCAATGTCCACAAATCAATAAATATGATACACCACATTAATAGACTGAAAGATAAAAATCACATCTCAGAAGATGTAGAAAAAACATTTGACCAAATACAATATCTTTTCACGATAAAAATTATAAACAACTTAGGTATATGAATAGCATACCTAAACATAATAAAAGCCTTATACGACAAGTCCATGGCTAACACCATACTCAGTGGTGAAAATGTGAAAGCTTTTCTTCTAAAATCAGGAACAAGACCAGGATGCCCATTCTTACCACTCCTCTTCAACATAGTACAGGAAGGCCTAGTGAGAATAATTAGGCAAGGAAAAGAAATAAATGTCATCTAAATTAGAAGGGGAAATATGAGATTTTCATTATTTGCAGATGATATGATCTCATATATATATTAAAAAATCCTAAAGACTCCACCCAAAAACTGTTAGAATTGATAAACTAATAAGCGAATTTGTAGGATGCAAAATCAACAGAGAGACATCATTCATACACTAACAAAGAAACATCTGAAAAGGAAATAAAGAAAACAATCTCATTCACAATAGCATCAAAACCAAACAAAATAGTTAGGAATAAATTTAACTAAGGAGTTGAAAAATCTGTACCCTAAAAATTATGACTGTCATGAAAGAAATTGAAGAAGACACACACTAATGCAAATATATCCTGTGTTCAGCGATTGAAAGAATTAGCATTGCTAACGTATTCATATGACCCCCAAATCATCATTCAGTGCAATCCTCGACAGACTCCAATGGTGTTTTTCACAGAGAGAAAAACAGTCCTAACATTTGTGTGGAACTGGAAAAGTTCTCAGCTTCTGAGAACAAAGACCAAAGCTGGAGGCATCACGTGATCTGATTTCAAACAATACTGCAAAGCTAAAGTAATCAGAACAGTATGGTACTGGCATAAAAACAGACATGTAGACCAAATAGAATAGAATCAAGATCCCAGAAATAAACCCAATGTACCTCTGTATATAGTCAACTACTATTTGGTGAGGCAGACAATAATTCTCTACAGGGAAAGAATAATCTGTTCAATAAATGGTGTTGTGGAGCTGGATAATCACAGGCAGAAGAATGAAACTGTTACCCTATCTTATACCACTCACAAAAATTAATTTAAGATAGATTTAAAGACTTAAAAATAAGAACAGAAATTGGAACATTTCTAGAACAAAACTTAAGGGAAAATCTCCTTGGTATAGGTTTTTGGGAATGATTTTTTGGATATGATACCAAAAGCACAATCAACAGAAGCAAAAATAAATAAATGGGACTGCATAAAATGAAAAAGCTTCTGAACAGCCAAAGAAACAACAAAATGGAAAGGCCACCTATGAAATGGGAGAAAATATCTGTCTGTCCTGTATCCAATAAGGAGTTGATATCCAAAATATATAAAGAACTTATACAGCTCAATAAAAATAACCAAACCATATGATTTAAACATTGGAAGAGGAATGATTGGCATTACATTCATTTCATTAATGGAAATCAAGGGCATTTTCTCAGAGAAGACATACTAATGGTCAACAAGTACATGAAAAGGTGCTCGACTTTGTTGAAAGTGCAAATCACATTACAATAAGATATCACCTCACACCTCTTAGAACGGATATCATAAAAAAGACAGGAAATAGCAAGTGTTGGTGAGGATATGGAGAAACAAGATCCCTTGTACACTGTTGGTGGGAATGTAAAGTGGTGGAACCATTATGGAAAACAGTATGGAGTTTCCTCTAAAACCTCAAAATGGAACTACCATACAATTCAGCAATCCCTTTCCTGGGTATACACCCAAAGGAAATGAAACAGGTTCTTAAAGAAATATCTGCACTTTCAAGTTCATTTCAGCATTATTCACAGTAGCCAAGAAAACAACCTAAGTGTCCGCCAATGGATGAATAGGTAAAGAAGATGTGGTATGTGTATGTGTATATATATGTGTATATGTATATGTATCTGTATATGTATATGTATATGTATATATGTATATATATACATATATATATGTGTGTATATACATGTGTATATATATACATATATATATATTTATAGATGGCATTATTACCTTTGTCAGTAGTATTTAGTCATGAGAAAATAGTACTTAGTCAGTAGTATTTAGTCATTTACAATAGCATGGATGAAACTTGAGGGCATTATGCTACATGAAATAAGTTAGACACAAGAGAGACAAATATTGTATGATACCACTTATATGTGGAACCTTAAAGGCTGAACTCAGTATAGAGTAAAGTTCACCAGGAGCTGAGATTGGGGGGATATGGAGATATTGGTCAAAGGCTACATACTTCAAGTTATAAGATGAGCAAGTTCTGGGGGTCTAAATACAACACGGTGAGTACAGTTAATACTGTATTATATACATGAAAGTCACTAAGAAACTAGACCTCAAATGTTCACATCAAAAAAAAAAAAGAAAAGAAATGGCAATTATGTGACATGATAGAGATGTTAATCATTTTGCAATACTGAAGCGTGGTAATGACTTTACAATACATTAGGGTATCAAATCAACACCTTGTAAACCCTAAACTTACAGAATGGTATAGGTCAATTATATTTCCATAAAGCTGGAGTAGAGACAAAAAACACAAAATTAAAAAAACTTTAAGCATTAAGCAAACAAACAAATAAATGGATTAATGGCCTGTTCGAGGCCTCTCATTCAGCCTTCCTTCCCTGGTTTTGTCCCACAGTCTTATGGCTATTGTAGCAGCCATGCTGATCTCACATGGCTTCATCTACACGGGCTTCCACTCACCAAGCTCAAAATAGCAGTTACTCTGAGTGTTCAACTTGCCCACAGAGAGAGCAAAACTAGGCATTTATTATTCCTCTACTTCCTGACTGGACCTAAGACATCTTTTTTTTGGCAGGGCATATCCCTCAAATGTTAATGAGTGGATACAATTAGTTTGCATTTCTTAACCCTTCAAAGGTTTCGGGAATTGATTGACCTTCAATAATCCTAAGTATTTCAAACTCATTAAAATTGAAGCAATTTTTTAGTCGGAAGAGGGATGGAATCTAATCCTTATCCAAGTATTACCACAGCAAATAGTTTTCCTACATAGCAATACAAACAGTGTTCCATCAAATATTTAGAAGGGCACCATCAAAACCCCATGGTTTTGGCCAGAATTCTGTAGAGAACAGAAAATAAGCAAGACTAGCTGATTTAAAGCTTTGTAGTATCTAGAGACTGTCTTTCAAACCCTCAGGTATAATATTTATTCCCCTGCCCATCATGATTTACTCTATAATTTATAATCACACTTGAACTGTCAGTTCTAAATCAAAGGACATTTTTGAGATGGTAACACAATCCTGTAGAGGACTACTAAATCTCTCCCTTAAGCATACTTGAACTTTCCAATAGTCCTTGGGGATGACTCAAGATCCAGCACCATGATATGCAAGCTACTTATGTGAAAACATTATGATTTTTGCTAATTGGACCATTAAAATGTAGGTTTCGATAAAACCCGAACTATTCTTTGAATAGGCTCAAGTGTGACAACCAGAATTGAAAACATCTTCACACCATACGTTGCAGAACTAAACACATCAGCTTATTCAGCCAGGCAATAAACTTGTGTTGGTTGGTCAGATATGATTGATTTGTTAGGTCAAGCCAGACGGATATGAACTATCTAAACACTGACTAATTGGACTGAGGATCAAATTAAAAAAAATTATTATTGACATTTCTGGACAAAGTCAGTGGTATTAAAGAGTTAAAAGGAAATTGTAATTGTTTCCCAGATGAAGCCAATAGGAGTCCACATTAGATAGGTGTGGAATACCAGGGAGAGGGAGGAATTGGGGTGACGTCACTACCTTTGTCATTCTCCGTGAACGGATAGCACCTCTGCTGTGCTTCCATGGAAAACTTTCTTTCTGGTCAGATCAGCTTCCTGGTCAGAATATAAGCTACTATAATTTGTGGAAGAAGAAGGAAAAGGAATCAAACATCTATAAATCCGTGCTTATTCTTTTCAACATCAAGTTCCCTTTGAAACTTAGGAAAGCCATGGTCAGGGTTGAAAAGCATAGGTGCTGACAACTATTTCTAAATTGAAAATAATTGGATGCTCGTGTGTCAAAGCACTGAGGCACATAAAGCCAAGTATCTGAACATCAATGGAAAGGCAATTGGGTCAGAAGATAACCTGTATCTCCTGTGTCCCTCTATACATCCACCTTCTAACGGCTCGTTTTGGAATTCATGGTGTTCTCTCATAACCCAATGAAGTCAAAGCCTCTTATTATAGTATGTTAATAGTGCTGGACAATTCAGCTAAGACCCCTGAAATGGAAAGGAGTCATCTATAAAGGCTTGAGAGAATGTAAGAATCTAAAAAAACCTTGGCAAATCCCTGCACTAAAAAGAAAATATTTGAAAATATTCCTAAACCAAGCATCTGAGCAGAAGGAACTTGTGTGAGCTAATAAGAAGGTGAAAGCAATAACCGGAGAAGCACTAATCAGTCGCTTTGATGTACTAACTAGATAACAAATTGGTGCATGAAATTCTCACAGAATTAAAAAAAAAACAAAACAGAACAAAACAAAACGAAGCAAAACAAAACTCTGCTCAATCTTACCCAAGGTTTATTTCCCACAAGATCCTGAAATAAGAGACACCTCTCTTCTTGACGTGGCATTTCGTTATTTTTAAATTAACATGCTATATATTTTGACTGCGGTTGAGTATTCTGACTTAGGAAATCCCTCAAGAAATGAATATATATTTTTTTTATTTTTTATTTTTTTTTAAATTTTTTTTTCAACGTTTATTTATTTATTTTTGGGACAGAGAGAGACAGAGCATGAACGGGGGAGGGGCAGAGAGAGAGGGAGACACAGAATCAGAAACAGGCTCCAGGCTCTGAGTCATCAGCCCAGAGCCTGATGCGGGGCTTGAACTCGCGGACCGCGAGATCGTGACCTGGCTGAAGTCGGACGCTTAACCGACTGCGCCACCCAGGCGCCCCGAGATGAATATATTTTATATGAAGAGTTTTCTATTTCATTGCAGCCTTTTGATGACATGAAAGTCTGGTATGAAGCATTACAGATCCTGGGTACTGAAAGATGATTCCAGACTCCACCTTGGTAATCACCAACTTTTTTTTTTTTTCCTTCAAAATTTTATTTAAGTTCTAGTTGGTTGACAGTGCAATTTTGGTTTCGGGAGTAGAATTCAATGATTCATCACTTACATACAACACCTGGTGCTCATCATAAATTCGGCCCATTCCCTACCCACCACCCTCCATCAACCCTCAGTTTGTTCTCTATCTTAAAGAGTCTCTCATGGTTGTTTCTTTCTCTCTTTTCTGCTCCCTCCCATATGTTCATCTGTTTTGTTTCTTAAATTCCACATATGAGTGAAATCTCATGCTATTTGTTTTCTCTGACTTATTTTGCTTAGCATAATACATTCTGGCTCCATCCACATCATTACAAATGGCCAGATTTCATTGTTTTTGATGGCTGAGTAATATTCCATTGTGTGTATCTACCACATCTTCTTTATCCATTCATCTGTTGATGGACATCTGGGTTCCCTCCATAATTTGGCTATTGTTGATAATGATGCTATAAACACTGGGGTGCATGTACCTCTTCAAATCTGTATTTTTGTATCCTTTGGATAAATACCTGGGGTGCAATTGCTGAATCAGAGGGCATTCCTATCTTTAACTTTTTGAGGAATATCCATACTGTTCTCCAGAGTGGCTGCACCAGTTGTATTCCCACCAACAGTGCCAGAAGGTTCCCCTTTCTCTGTATCCTCGCCAACACTTGTTTCTTGTGTTGTTCATTTTCACCATTCTGACAGGTGTGAGGTGGTATCTCACTGTGGTTTTGATTTGTATTTCCCGGATGATGAGTGATGTTGGGCATCTTTCCGTGTGTCTGTTAGCCATCCTGATGTCTTCTTTGGAAAAGTGTCTGTTCATGTCTTCTGCCCATTTCTTAACTGGGTAATTTGTTTTTTGGGTATCGAGTGCTAAGTTCTTTATAGATTTTGGATACTAACCCTTTATCAGATATATCATTTGCAAATATCTTTTCCCATTTTATATAACTAACTTCTTTTTTTAAGGTTATTTATTTTGAGAGACAGAGAGTGCAAGTGGGGGAGGAACAGAGGGTGACAAAGAGGAGTGAAGAGGGAGAGAGAGAGAACCCTAAGCAGGTTCTGCACTGCCAGTGCAGAGCTTGATTTGGGGCTCAAGCCCACAGACTGTGAGATCATGACCTGATCCGAAGTCGAATGCTTAGCTGACTGAGCCACCCAGGTGCCCTGCATAACCAACTTCTAATGGAGTTCTGGGAGGCAGTACTATATAGCATCTGCTAGAGCAGAGTGTGGCTTGTAATCAGTGAACTTAGTCAAAATCTAGCTTTCCACATCCCAGTTTTATGAATTCAGGGCAGATCAGAGTGTCAGTCTCCTTTTTCCTAAAACAGGGATTACAATAGCTGTTTTATGATTTGCTGTGGTTATCAAATCATGGTTATCCCATAACCCATTTAAAGCAATAGTAAATGCTCAATGTACACTCATGTAGTTTTGTCTCCTACCACTCTTCTCTTATCTCCATCATAAAAGTGGAAGTGACTAAAAACCCAAAATAGCAGTAGCTTAAACCAAACAGAAGTTTATTTTCCTCTTCTGAAAATGTAGATAATCCAGAGCTACCATGATAGTTCTGTGATCACCAGCTCATGGCTCAGTAGAGCTCTCCAATTTATCTATCACAGAAATAACACAGTGGAAAGGGCGGGAGGTGACAGCATGTCTTCACTTCAGGGACACTTCTTAGAATTCAGGCTCAGTACATCTGTTGCTGGGTGAACTGGGAAGACCTGGGCCCTGAGGTCTCAACCCAGCTCCTCCCAAAGATGTTGCTAGAGTCTCTTGGTCTCCTCATGAGAAAGAATCCAAGGACAGCCAGCACAGTGGGTGAGCAACACAAGCGGGAAAGTTTATTAAAGCAAAAGCACACTCTCCAGATGTGAGAGCAGGTGAGTTCAAGAAACAGAAATAGTGCCGTGTCCTAAGGGGTTCAAGTTCCCATCTTTTACGGACAGTTGTTAAAAAGGGGGTGGGATATTCATTACTTGGGACGGGGATTTTTTTTTTTTTTTTTGGAAGCAGGGTTTCAGGTCTTCTTCATTTGGTCAGGGGTTTCTGCCTAGTTGGGCAGCCATCTGCCCATCTGGTTTTATCTGGCTGCTTGTGGTTCTGTTTCCGAGCGTCGCCAGGAAAGGCCTCTGACTGTGCTGTTGGCTGGCCATCCCTTCTTCTTTGCTGGCCTCCAGGCCCCCTGTGAGAACCCCACTAACTTCCTCTGCCACACTCATTTTAAACTCACTGGGCAGGACTTTTGAGTGACAAGGCTACAGGGATGCCTAATTTTAAGCGTCAACGTGATGTGGTCATGATGAGTCCAGATATTTGATTGTACGTTACTTCTGGATGTGTTTTGAGGGTGTTTCACAATAATGTTAGCATTTGAATGAGTAGACCCAGTAAAACAAATTGCCTTCCAGTGTGGGTGGGCCTCCTTCAAACCACCGAGGGCCTGAACAGCACAGAATACTGGAGGTAGGAAGAATTTCTATCCATCTCGGACTGCCGAGCTGGGATTTGGGTCTTTTCCTGCCCTGGGACCGACTTATACCGTTAGCTCCCCAGTTTTCAGGCTGTAAATCCACCAGTGGCTGGGTCTTCAGTTTGTAGACAGCAGACTGTGAGACTTCTCGGCCTCCATAATTGTGTGAGCCAAGTCCTTATAATAAATCTGTTTATATACATAATATATCTCCCCTTTATATATAAATGTATCTAGAGCTGGGAAATGTAGTCTTTATCCTCATGGTCATATGCTCAGCTGGAAAACAGGTTTTGTTTTGTTTTTTAATAGTTTTATTTTAATCATTATGGAAGAATGGAGAGTAGATAAGAGGAAAAACTCTAAGCCTCTAATATGCTTCCCTTCCACCTTCTGCTACCACCACCTGAATGGAGTCAAGTATTTCAGTCGAAGTGTAACAAATTGTCATTGCAAAGAGAAATATGGCTCTATCTTTATAAAACCAAAAAACTCTTTGGTCGATGGACTAATTTAACTGATAGTTTGAATGCCTCAGTTGTCGTGGCATTGTATAGGATGAGTCCAAATGGAATTATATAACTTTATTAATAATCTAAATAGAAGATGGTTTTATTTATGTCTGTATTAGCCCCAGCAGCAGAGAAATTTAGAAAATAGGGAAGAGGGGCACCTGGGTGGCTCAGTCGGTTGATCGTCTGACTTCGGCTCAGGTCATGATCTCACAGTTCATGGGTTCGAGCCCTGCATCAGGGTCTGTGCTGATAGCTCAGGGCCTGGAGCCTGCTTCAGATTCTGTGTCTCCCTCTCTCTCTCTGACTCTCCCCTGCTCAATCTCTCTTTCTCTTTCCCTGTCTCTCTCTCTCCGAAAAGTGAATAAACATTTTAAAGAATTAAAAAAAAAAGAAAATAGTGAAGAAAAATCGGTATAATTTCACAGCTAGAGACATCAAGTTTGTAGTACTACTAGAAAGCTTTATTTTTAGGAGAATGAATTGACATCTTCAATTGAAAAATTACTTTTTCCACATATTTCCTCCAAATAAAAAAAAAAAAGAAGAAAAAAAGTAAAATGTGTCTTTACACTAGGAATCCAATTAACAGATGAAAACCACCAGCTAAATCAGTTTTCTGCTTTCATATGGGGAGACTTGGCTGGATAATCAATTTAATTGTACATAAATGGGCCTGGAGGGAAGTAAAAATAAATTTGGCAGAAACATGTTTTACTCTGGGGTTTGGGAATGTGAGTTAGAGGAACAATGTTGGTTTGAAATGAGATTGCACGTACTTCCGTTTGTAGATGTAACAAGTTTCCATGTAGCTGTAAAGTTTGAAATTTTATATTCTTTGGCCAAGCTATACCTGACCTTCAGCTCTCTGGCTTGGGCTTGATCAGGCCTGGAGACAGGAGGGGTTCTAGGCCAGATCTTCCCCCAAGGAACTTGGCCTTCAGGACCTCGCTGTGAAATGAGAGCGTAAATGATTTCAATAAGGCTCTTTCTAGCTCTAGGATTCTCTGCCCCTGCGACGTCATGACTTGAATTTTCTGACACCTTACGCGATGTTTGGCGTCGGAGAGTTGCATCTTGTCCAAGGCGACACAAAGTGCTGTGGCGTCTCTGCTTGGCGTGATCCTTCTAACATTGGAAAATCTTTGCCTGGTGCTAGCGCAGGGTTACTTTGAATTTGCACGATTTCCCACTGCTGCCGTTTAAAAGATAACAGCAGGTTCAAGTGATTTGCAAACTGTCAGAAAAATGACCTCAGACACCCCCATCGTTTTCAGTGACTGTAGATACACCCTTAGGCTAAAGCCCCAGCAGAATTTTAAATAAAGCAGGATAAATCCACAGTGAAGGCAGCATCCACTCATTCCAGTCCCTGGAGGCAAACACCACATTACCTGCTAAGGGACACCCAAGAGCTGGCATGTTCTAAGGAGAAAAATATATTACAACGTATACTTTAAATTTCCGTGATTAATCCCTTGTCCTAACACTCTGAAGGGCCCTTCCCTGCTCTTATCCCCAAATATATTGAGGGTATTTTGAATACAGTTATAACAATTTATTATTTTCATAGTTTCTTTCTTTTTAAAATCTGACATTTCTACCAGAATTTTATCTCTTTAAGGGCAGTGGGGAGAGGGGTGCCTCTTGATATCAGCTCAGGTCGTGATCTCATGGTTCATGGGATCCAGCCCTGTGCTGATCTCTCAGCTAGTGCAGATCCTGCTTCGGATTCTCTTTCTCCCTCTCTCTCTCCCCGCCCTTCTGCCGTGCGTACACACATTCTCTCTCTCTCTCTCTCTCTCTCTCTCTCTCTCAAAATAAATAAATAATATTTGATTTTGTAAAGGGGTAGTGGGGAACAAGCCTCCTTATTTGACATTGTTTCCCCTGGTGCCTAAAACAGTGTCAGGCCCATCACTGGTGCTCAGTAAATATAAGCAGAATTGGGGTGCCCGGGTGGCTCAGCCAGTTAGGCACCCAACTCTTGATATCAGCACAGGTCATGATCTCTAGTTCGTGAGATTGAGCTCAGGAGCCTGTTTCAGATTCTCTCTTCTCTCTCTCTGCCTGTCCCCCTCTTGAGCACATACTCATGCTCTCTCTCTTTCTCTCTCATTCTCTCTCAAAATAAATAAATAAACATTTAAAAATTAAAATAAATACATAAAAAATAAATAAATTTTAAAAAGTTGAATGAATGAATCAATCAATAAAAATTTAGAAGGAAGGCCTTATGTAGAAAGTAAAGAAAGTAGCATGGTCGTCGGTTAATAATCAACCTATTGAATAGGTACCACTGCATTATTCTAACACAGCCATGACCTTGTACCAAGTTGGGCAAATTTCTGTCCACCATTAAATTCTCTTGTTTAATTTGATTTCAGGGCACGTCATTTTTCTCTCTGCAATATACTTTTTACTGTGCTATATAGATTTTCTAGATGCATGTAAATGTACCCAAGATGGCTCATTTTATTATCAATTTCCCCAACTGCTGGCTCTCTAATCATTAACTAATTGTCTCTGTGCTCTATTGACAACTTAGCCACCTTTTTGCTAATTTTTGCTGACACAACGGAGGCCCGCAAGAACTGGGCTAACCTCTGGCTGGTCTCTCAAGAGCCACAGGTAGGAAGACAATCGATTGAGCTGGCCTTTGTGTTCAGGAAAACCTCATCAGCGTTCTGAGTGATTTGTCTAATGAGGCATCATTAACTGACAATGGGCAGGTGGATGAAGAAGTTTCTATACCACAACCATGATTTTTCTAAAATGGATCAGGGCTTAGGAAAACAGAAGCGTGTATGAGAGTGGAATGAATGACGGGCTAAAGATTAACTTGGGGGCTAACGTAGGAAACTGAGGCAGCGTCCTCAAATTTCTGGTCATGGGTGAAGTTTATATAAGATGGAAACGCACATTTTAAGGAACACCCCGGAACACGACCGCCATGAGTATTTCACAGTTACGACTTGTGAGGTGGCAATACAGAATTAGGGATATGGATGTTTGTTTATTTTCTTAAAAAAAAAATAACTAACTGGGGCAAGATAGAGACATAGCTGTGAAGTGACTGGCAGGAGCTGGCAATAAAGTTGAATATGATCTGGTCATCCTGCATTTACACTTGTGTATCAGTCAGCAATAACATTCATTCATCCAACCAATACGTACTGAGTACCTATTATATGCCAGAGGCTGTTCTGGTATACGTGGATATTTAGGCTGTTGATGTATCAGTTAACAACAGAAATACCAATATGTCTGCCCACAAAGAGCTTACCTTCTGATGGTGGGAGAGAAACGATAAGCAGGGAAGATGATACATGAGTATATTTTGTAACAAGGTTGTAAGGAAGTGAGTTCCAGGTGGAGGGGCGTGGCAAATTTAAATACTGTAGTTAAGGTAGTTAGGACCGGCCCCATGGAAGCTCAAAGAAGTCGATGGAGTTAGTCAAGCTGGAAAACAAGCAATGTGGGCAGAGAGGGAACAGGCACAGGAAGTTCATACGGGAAGGGACTTCGTGGATTCGAAGAAGCTCGGAGAAGCCGCGTGGCTGGAGTGAAGGGGGCTAAGAGAGAACGTGGCAAAGGGAAAGAGCTCAGCAAGGTCGGAGAGGCCAGGGGTGAAGGCCTAGAGCAGATTAGAGTCTTCTGGACCCTAACAACTTTGGCTTTTGGTAGGAGACGAGCTACAGATCACGATGCTGAATTTTAACCTAGTCCATACACCGAGTTTAAGACGTGCAGGAGTAACGTTCGCTGCTATGTGAGGAATAGAGGACATGCGAACATATGCATGTGTTTTTTTCATTATTAAAAAGTCAGTGAATTAGATGTGCGGTGCCTATTTACTACCTTGGAGTTTTCACTACCTTGGAATTCTTGGTATGCCTTAGTCGCGTTTTCAGGGAGGTTTGCGTAGAAAGGTTTTGGTTGGTTTTCAGGAGAGCTCATCGCCTTCCTCCACTGCACATGTCAAGGAAACGGTTAAGGGAGAGGAACCCACATTGAAAGATTGCGCTAAAAAGCAGCTGAATTGTGGGCATCTGGTAGGAGAGTCACGGGAAAATGAGTGCCCCATTTTGTCTGAGCTCATACTGTTACCAATTGCCAAAACCAAACACGTAGTGTGGCACCTAAAAGCCAAATGAGAGATAAACTCGGTGGACAAATGAATCTAACAAAATTTCTCAGTCTTTCACTGCCTGGCCTGCCAAGGACTGAAGTGGGGGCAGTAATGTAATCATGTTCCTTGGGACTCAGAAAAAAATAACGAATACTATGGAAATAAGTTAAAAACTCATTGGTTTTGCTATCCAGCAAAAAATCTTTACTAACATATTTCATGTTTTCTTCCAGATTTTTTTTTCAACGTTTTTTTTTATTTTTTTTTATTTTTTTTATTTTTGGGACAGAGAGAGACAGAGCATGAATGGGGGAGGGGCAGAGAGAGAGGGAGACACAGAATCGGAAACAGGCTCCAGGCTCCGAGCCATCAGCCCAGAGCCTGACACGGGGCTCGAACTCACGGACCGCGAGATCGTGACCTGGCTGAAGTCGGACGCTTAACCGACTGCGCCACCCAGGCGCCCCGCAGATTTTTTTTTTTTTTTTTTTAATGGTTGATCCTATGGCGTTCTTTTGAACTGAGGTCTCAAGTGCCTCGACGCGATATGAATTCGGTGAGCACTGGTTTAATGTATACGTCATGTGCTATTTTACATCTCAGTGTCCCATCACACTCTCCTCAGGTCATTAAAGGCCCTATAGAAACTTCACTTTAATAAACTACATGTACGTGTCCATTATATGAGCGGCAGTACTGGGTATTGGTAAGAACATAGACTCTGGAATAATAGGAGTCTGATTGGAATCCTGACCCAGCCACACATTTCCTGGATGTTTGGGGAAAATGACATACTTTCTCTGAGTTTCATTTCTTTCTCCATAAAATGGGGGAAACGGCTTCTCCTTCATAGTGTACTTAAGAGGTTTGAGATCATGTAAGTAAACCATTTGGCACATTCCCAGACACCGAACGATAATTTGATAAATAACTGAAAGCTATTATTACTATATTAACCTACAGTCACACGCATTGCCTACTGTTTGTTTGTTTTTTCAGTTTTTAACTATGAAAATAATACCATATGAGCATCTTTGTAGTAAAATTAGTTCTCTTTTATAAATATTGTTATGTGGGTTAATCTTTAGAAATGGGATTAGTGAATGACAGAATATGTGCCTTTAAGATATTGTAATACATCTAACCAAATTATTTTTCTACAAAGTGTACCTGCTTAATTGTACTTCACCATCTTTAAACATTGGCTAATGTTAGGTTTGCCTAACAACAAATAACGAACAACAAATAAATCATCTGATCCTTACTTTAGTTTATTTTTATTTCTTTTGTTAATGATAATGAGCAATTTTTTTTTTTTTTTGCCACTTTGTGGATTGTCTTTTTATACTCTTGGCTTTTTATCTCATGGTGGGGTGGGTGGGGAGAACACTCATTGTTTTTCTTTATGTTGATTTGTGTGAACTTTTTATATGTAAGTGATATTTTGGATTATTATTGTTATTATTATTTATTTTGAGAGAGAGAAAGAATGGAGGAGGAAGAGAGAGAGAGGGAGACAGAGAATTCCACGCAGGCTCCGTGCTGTCAGCACAGAGGCCAGTGCAGGGCTCAATCCCACGGACCATGAGATCATGACCTGAGCCCAGATCAAGAGTCTGCTATTTAACCAACTGAGCCACTCAGGTGCTCTGGGATTATTTTCGAACAGAACATTTAAAACTAGGAAGTTTATATTTAAGGCATTTCTACAATAGTAAATGGAGGTGAATTGCTTTTTCTTCTCTCTTCAGAGACTTTGCTTGTTAAGGGGTTTTAAAGGTTAACCCTCAACATTGTCTGTTAAATTACATTTATTATGTCTTACACTGGTGCAATTAATATAGATATAAAATTATACATCAGGTGTAGTGCCACTTATAATAGGCAGTGCCACTAACATGGCAGACCAGAGACCGTAACATATCAACATTGTGACAGAAAAAAAAATAAATAATAGAGAAAGAGAATTAAAATTACACACAGCTTGGCCACGTGAGGCCTGTGCCAGAGAGGAGTTCTCCTTACTAATACTGCCCTGTTCTTGGAAACTCTTGTTTTCTGGTGTTTTTTTTTTTTCTGTTTTATTATGTATTCTGCACTCTTCATCTGGTTTAAAGAAGTTTTTTTTTTAAATCGTAAAACTGCAACCAAATTTCCATGAAATCCAATTTTATTACACTATGGGATTTAGTTGGTTTTGACCGTATTTGAGGAAACAACGAAAAGGCTAGGCTCGCTGTGTAGACTTATTTTTCTCCCTGCCTAATCTGTCCCTTTCCTAAGTAAACCTGCACTGGGACCATCACATTATGATTCCCAAATGTGTAATTCTCAGTTGTAGGAGTGAATAAGCGATTCGTGATTTGCCACCCCAGACCCCTTCCAGGCAAAATCCCCTGGGTCATCAGAATTTCCATCCCCCACTTTAAAGAGAGAAGTGAGTCGGAGCACCAATCCTGGGGGTTTCAGAAGAGGGCTGGGTTTGGGCTCAGAGACCTCCCTGACTCATCAGTTGTGTCGGATGTGGGAGAAGTGGGCCAATCCCAGAAGCTGCTGCTTCTGAACAGCCAGGACCCAGATGACCCACAAGAGATCATTTGGTTCTCTTGTTTGCATTTGAATCGGCGCTTTCACCTTGGCCAAATTATTCAGTATCCTTACTTAGCAAACAAAGAAGAGTAACTACCCTCAAATGGTTTTGTAAAAAGTGAATAAGATAATGTATGCAAAGCACTGAGAACAGTGACCAGCCCTGGTAAGAATTCTGTCAATGCCATTGTCCTATTAAGATAATTGTTACTGGTATTGTTATCTTCACTGTGATTTTGTGTTAAATGTGACTTCATCTTTTCTCACTGTCTCATTAATCCCAGTTACTCAAAGATTTGGATTCAGTTCATCTGAACAATCAATCAATAGGAGAAAACTAGTAAATTTGCAAAATAGTTCTCACCTAGGCTGTCTTTTTGGAGACCCGATACCCTCTTGTTAACATACACAATCCTTTTGGCATTTAGCATTATTTACACTTATTAATACTGAATTAAGTGTCTGAACGGGAAAGACGTTTAGTTTCTATATGAGAAAGAGTATGTTATTAGCATAACAATGCTAGTAACCTCTCCGCGACCAAATAGCTACTATAAATGTAAAGTTTTAAATAACCCCCAAAATGGGGGTAAACATTTTAAATAACTGGAATTCAGATTCATAATCTATTTCCAGTTAAGAGTAGGTATACTTAATCGAAAGAGAGTAAATAAACAAGAATGGATCTACCAAATAATGAAATATTCTGAAATTCAAGGTTAACAAAATTACCAAAGAGAATGACAGAGCAATTGTTGACATAACATTATTGCTGATTGCTGTAAATGGAAATTGAATCTATGTCTTAACGTTTTTCAGCACAAACTTTGACATTTCAACAAAGGGCTATTGTTAATTTGTCCTATTTTTCTTATTAGTTATATAGTTTTTATTTACTGCTAAAAGCCCGAATCAGTTTCTGGTCCTTATACACAAACCCTGCATAAGTGATATTTTCCTTTCCATTCTTGTTGTTTTTAGTTTTGCCAAAAATATGATTTCTCTCTCCTCTGACAATTCATTTTTCTATAGTCTGCTAACCCTCAGTCACGGTCATGATAATTTAGTTTTAAGATGTTTACAGTGCAGTATCTTGACCAAAACATTGACAAGGAACTCCCTCTGTAGTCCTCTTTGTCGCTCTGCTGAGATGACATTGTATTTGCTTCTTTCTCTGGGTTACCATGGAAATAATTTATTATTGTTGTCAAAGATGGACAGTCCACGTACATTTTAAATAAGGGTAATGTGGAAACTTTTTATATAAAAAGACTGGTTCTGTCATTGTCTCTGAGTACCTAGCTCGAAGAAGCAGCTCATGACAGTGCGGTTCAATTATGGACACTGTTAGCATAACATTTTCATAAATGTTTTCAAGAATATTTTAAAATATAATCCATCTTTTTGAAACTTTCTGGTTTTCTAGGACTTCTCTAAACAATCTAATATTGCAAAAAAAAAAAAAAACCCAACTGGATTGCACTTACTTATATCTCATTTTCATTATACATTATAGATTAAACCATAACTAAACACACACACACACACACACACACACACACACACACACATATCCAAACACGTTTAAATTAGGTAAACAGTCAATTTCTCTTTTAAATAATATCTGCTTAGTAAATAGTAAAGTAGTATTAGACAGAAGACGACCATTTGTGTTCCAAATGGCAAACAAATAAGTGTATTAAATATTGTGTACTTTCCTCCCCCCCCCCCCCCCGAGTATGTATGCGTGATCACAAATGATCACAAGTTTTCTAAGTGCGTTTGGCAACTTAAAAATTTTTATACACCCTTTTTGGGGTCAAAATGACCCGTCCTCATACTTAAAGGTGTCATTATAATTGTGTTTCAGGTAGACAGAATCTGAATAATTTGCCAAGTGTGGCAAACTTAAAACACATGGCAAGGATGAATTTCTTGGCATTACAGCTTTCTTGTTTAAACTGTGGAAACCAAATGCTGCACAGGACAATTTTATGCTCACTTAGAAAGTTGTTCTTATCTGTAGTAAAAAGTAGATAAATTCTTCCTTAATGATAGTCCAGTGCCTTCCCCCACAACGTGGCTACTGTCATTAACAGAAATTGCATTTAAGGGGCACCTGGGTGGCTCAGCCAGTTAAGCGTCAGACTCTCAGTCTAGGCTCAGGTCATGATCTCATGGGTTCATGAGATCGAGCCCTGTGTTGGGCTATGCGCTGACAGTGAGGAGCTTCTTGGGATTCTCTCTCTCTCTCTCTCTCTCTCTCTCTCTCAAAATAAATAAATAAACTAAAAAACTTGCATTTAAAAACATTACCTTCTTGGAAAGCTGATAACATTAGCAGGATGACCAAATGACCAACTCAACATGGTTTGCCAGGACCATCCTATTTTTAAAACAGGATGCCATATTCTAGGGACCCCTCAACCCTGGTAAATGAAGATGACTGATCACCCACCGCAGCAGAGTTGCAAGTTTTATTTTCTATCAGCCTGCCTGTCTATATATCTGTCTGTCATCTATCTATCTAATCTTTACTGTGTATAGGCATGATTGCCCTAAGACTTTTTTATTTTTATTTATTTATTTTTTTAATACTGGCACATATAACGTCATTATTTATGCTGTGTTTCAATCAAGACTGCTTGTTGGCATAGAGACACCATTAAAAAGTGACTGTGAATTTAGTGTGCCTCTTTTTAGAGTTCCGGGCAGGCACTCTGAGTGCCCAGCCGAAAGACGAAATGCACAGTGGATGGTATATGCGGCTGGAAGCCAGCCTGCTGTCTTTCTGCCCTGGGAACCCTGTAGGTGGAGCCCTGTGCTAATTCCTAGGGTCTCTCCACACAGATTGACTTTCTTTGGGTTGATGATGATTGATTATGGTGGTTTCTTCATTACTTTAAACCTAATCAGTGCTTGGAGTAATTTGAGTAATGATTGCTCATTATTGGCAATTGTGAAGTTTGAGTCTTTCTTTGTTTTGCTTCACGAGGCAGCCAGTCGGGAAATATGGGGAGGCATCCTCGTTCACACACATTCTCACAGAGAGGGGGAACACATGATTCACCGAGCTCGGTGATAGACAGGAAGTCACGGAGGTTTTGCGGAAGTTATATTACATATTTTGTTGGCAGGCAACAGTGACAGTTCCCACTAGATCAAATGTGATCAGCAAAGAGACGGTTCTTACTGGATTTGAAAGCCATTCAGCCTTTTACTGAAATTCCCAGGTTCAATAAATCATGCTATTTCATATAATATTGTTATACCACTCTGTCTTATAAATGAAGATCTATGATTCTCCTACCAATTCGCTATTGTTAAAAAAAGATAATTAATGATACCAGCATATAAACTAATGCCATTTTACATTACAACTTATTAGAAGGTGCATTTGTAAGGTGCTTTTCCCACTCCCCTCAGTTAAATCAAGTTTAAAAGTAAGTTTGCTTATATTAGTTGATTGATTTACAGCCTTAAAATTGGCTACACAAGTGGGAGACGTTTTAGGCTATTCAGCAAATAAATAATTAGCAAAGTCATTAGATACCTGAGAATATTTCATATGGTGGGTATATTAAATTACATGTCAATACTGCTTAAAGACCCAGGAATTCACAAAACAACAGGTTTTGTTTTTTTGTGTGTTTGTTTGTTTTGAGAGAGAGAGAGAGAGAGAGAGAGAGAGAGAGAGAATCTCAAGCAGTCTCCACACTGTTAGCATGGAGACCAATGTGGGGCTCAAACTCACAAACCATGAGACCATGACCCGAGCTGAAACCAAGAGCTAGACGCTCAAGTGACTGAACCACCCAGGTGCCCCAAAACAACACAATTTTAAGAAACTGCACTTACGATCTAAAAGTGCAGATAACATGGCCTGTTTAGTGTGTGTGCGTGTGTGTGTGTGTGTGTGAGAGAAGAGGCTAATCTTGTGACAGTTATAAAGGCATTTATGGTTTACATCACCATACATAAAGCTATTATCCATTAGAAACATGTCCAACATGATTATTGAATTTAAAGCATTTTTGTTTTTATGTCCAAGATGTACATTACAGACAGTTTCAAACTTCTTTTAAAGATATAAAAGCATATCTATAATTTTATTTTATTTGCAAGAACACTTAACATGAGACCTTCCCTCTTAACAAACTTTCAAGTGTCGAGTACTTCATTGTTGACCATAGTTACAATGTTGTATAGCAGGTCTCTAGAGGTTGTTCATCTCGCTTAACTGAAATTTTAGATAAAATATTTAACTGCCTATTACATAGGATATTCATAAGGATGTCAGTTGTTTAATCTGACCTCGATTAAACATGTCAAAATTTGATTCTAATGATAGATTTGTTGTAAATTTTATGTTAAAGATAGACAAGCAAAAAAACAAAGAAAAGAAAAAAGAAAGAGAGGCATTCCTTCCCAGGCATCAAAATATGCTATAAACCTTTTGTAAATAGAACAGTATGGGATTGCTGCCTAATAGACAACCAAAGAAAGAGCGTAGAAAATGAAAACAGAAATAATTGCATCTGGAAATTTATGCATAATAAAATGTGGCATCAAATTTAGGGGAAAAAGAAGACTTTTAATAAGATGTCTTGGAATATGTGGAGAAGCTTTTGAATTGTATTTTTTCCTCAGAATTATGCCAGGATAAATTCTCCATGCATAATGTACTAGAGGAAATCCTGGGTAAATTACTTTATAAGATGAAAGAGGGAGAATTTTTTATGACTGACTTTAAATCCTGAAGCAATGAGGAAAATATATTGATGAACTTAATTTTTAATATATGTATATGATTATATGTACATGCATATATGTATATAATGTATATACAATATGTATTATAATATATATCATATCATAACATATATATTATATACATAAACATCAATATTTATTATATATATATATGCACTATAAAACATTCCATAACCAAAGTAAAATGACAAAAAAAACAGGAAAAATTAGCAATTTTATCTCACGTAGAATTCATCTTCCTATCAATAACTCATAAAAATGAAGAGAAAATGACCAATTATTCATAAAAATGGACTAGAAATATAAACAGAAAGTTTACAGAATAAGCAATTCAAGTCGTCCTTACCAAATGAGAAGAAACCAAAATTAAATGTAAATTAAATCTATATTGAGATATTATTTTTCACGCATAAGACCGGCAAAAATTCAGAAGTTTGACAGTATGTTCTGTTGGAGAGGCTCTCGGTAAATGGTCTTTCTCATCCTTTGAGGGTGGGAATGTAAAGTATATGGCCCAGAGTGAAAATGCTAAACCAAAACGCTAAATTCAGTGTTTAAAAAAAACTTTCCTAATTCAGTAGGTGAGTGGGCATTTCAGGAAATGCTGAGGCCTCTACCTTAATTCTGATCAGTGTCATAATTTTAAATGTCAGTACAGTCTAGTTCATGTGTTATGTAGTTTTCCTGAATTTTCTTGAGCAGCATCTTTGGACTTTTTGAAACCAGAAAACTAAGTGAAAAAGTTAAATTTACTTTTATTTTTCATAATGAAGTTGAATATTTATCATACATTTGTTTGTTATTTGTAGTTCCTTCAATAAAAATGATTTCCAACGGGGGGAGAGTTATTCCATTTAAAATTTATCTACAAGGGGCACCTGGGTGACTCAGTCAGTTAAGCAGTTGAGTGTCCGACTTCAGCTCAGGTCATGATCTCTCAGTTCGTGGGTTCAAGCCCCACATCAGCCTCTGTGCTGACAGCTTGGAGCCTGGAGCCTGCTTCAGATTCTGTGTCTCCCTCTCTCTCTGCCCCTCTCCTGTTTGCACTCTGTCTGCTGTCTCTCTCTCTCTCTCTCTCTCAAAAATAAACATTAAAAAGTTTTTTTTTGAATAAAAAATAAAATGTCTATGAACAGGATTTAAATATAGAAGACAGGCTGATGAAGTAGAGTGAGGAAAGCCTACTTTATAGGTAAAGGCTATGAGCTCCCCAGGGAGAAAAATCAGGGGTACCAAAAGACAGTGTTGCAGAACATAACCCATCACAGCCTATCCTCCACTCACAAGTGCACACAAGTGAATGCAAACACACACACACACACACACACACACACACTCACATAAGTTACACTAAAAAACCAAACACTGTTACATCAATAGAGAAGATGAAGAACTCTTCCTGGGAGATAGTGGATAAAGCAGGGGAGAGAGAGAGAGAGAGAGAGAGAGAGAGAGAGAGAGAAAGAGAGAGGCATTTTTAGGGGCACCAGAGATCAAGGTCAGGTCAACATCACTGTGGGCAGCTTAAATAGAACAGCTTTGTTGGTGGGATTGAAGCATCAAGTGGCTTAAAGGAAGAATGCATGGAAAAGAAGACCAGTGAACAGCAGTGCTGCAAACACATACCTGGGAACATCAGAGGTTAAGGGAAGGCTCAGCACTTCCAAGGTGTGCATGTGCACTTCATGGCAGTGGAAGCAAAGGGCATCAGCTAGAGCAAAGAAAAGTGGAAGCAGAGATGGTGACACATATATCCTCCTGCTCTTCGTTGGAGACTCCTAGAGACGCCAGTGGTCCTGCCACCTGGTGGATGAGAGCTATTGTTCCGCTGAAGACAGGACCCAGTGAGGCTTAGCGTACCTCTGCACCTTCCTATTTAAAATACGCATAAATTTATTCACCCACTTATTAGGTTTCATTTGTTTCATCAGTCAATATATATTGTACAGTGATTACCTACCAGGCAGTGTTCTAAGTCCCAGTAATGACATACTGATGGATTAATGGGACACAACAGAGATTAGAAACAAGGTCGCATATATGAGCAGTTGGTTTTTGAGAAAGATGCCAAGGTAATTTCATGGCGAAAGAATAATCTTTTTTTTATTTTTTAAAATGTTTATTTATTTTTGAGAGAGGGAGACAGAGACAGAGACAGAGTGTGAGTGTGAGTGGGGGAAGGAAAGAGAGAGGGAGACAGAATCCGAAGCGGGTTCCAGGCTTGAGCTGTCAGCACAGAGCTCGACACCGGGCTCGAACTCACGAGCCGTGGGCCTGAGCCGAAGTTGGACCCTTAACTGACTGATCCATCCAGGTGCGTCAAGAATAGTCTTTTTTAGCAATGGTGCTAGAACAACCGGGTAGCTATCAGGAAAAACGATTAACCTTGACCGTTGCCTCACACCATATTAAAAAATGAACTCCAAATGGATCATGGACCTAAATTCAAATGCTAAAACAATCAGACTTCTAGAAGAAAACTTGACTACCTGACACATGGGCAGAAAAGACATAAACCATAAGAGAACAAATGATAATTACAGTTCTTTCAAACAAAACGATTTGTGGTTTGGAATACACTATTAAAGAAAGGAAGATGTAAGCCACACCGTGACTGGAAGAAAATAATCGCAAGTCATGTAAGTGAGAATAACACGTGTCTAGGATATCTACTTCTGTAACTAAAAACCAAGGAAACAATCCAAAAAATGAAGAATATATTGAAGAGACACTTCAGAAGACGTAAGTTGCTAATAAAGACATGGAAAGATGCTCAGCATTGTTAGTCATCAGGGAGTGCACAGTAAGACCACAGTGAGATACAGCTATGTGTGAGCTCAAATGACTCACATTAAAGAGACTGACAAGTGTCGAGTGGTGCTGAGGACGCGGAGAGGTCAGAACACCTATGGATGTCTCGGGGGTATGTAAAATGCTAAGCCCACTTGAAGAAGAACAGGCTGGTTGGGGCGCCTGCGTGGCCCACTTGGCTAAGCGTCTGACTTCAGCTCAGGTCATGATCCCGCGGTTGGTGGGTTCAAGCCCTGCGTCAGGCTCTGTGCTGACAGCTCAGAGCCTGGATTCTGCTTTGGATTCTGTGTCTCCCTCTCTTTATCTGCCCCTCCCTCACTCACACTCTGTCTCTGTCTCTCTCTTTCTCTCTCAAAAGTAAATAAACATTAAAAAAAAACAGGTTGGCAACTTGTGAAGAAAGTGAAATGTGAACGTATCACAGGGCGCACCAATTCCACTCCTATCTATTCGAGAGCAGTAAAATGTGTGTGCACACGAAGACTTGCACGTCAACATTCACTGCAGCCTTTGTTTGTAATACCTCCAAAAATGGAAACAACCCCCAAGTCCATCAACACATGGAAAGGTATATATCCAGAAAATGGAATAATATTCAGTAATAAAAAGAAACGAGTGACTACTGTGTGGGAGAATCTCAATCGTGGGAGAATCTCAAGTACACATGCTGAGCAAAAGACATTCGGCACAAAGGAATACATACTGCATGATTCCAATTATGTGATACTTTGTTAAAAAGAAAACCTAATCCATAGAAGCAGATACCAGACCAGGGTTATCTAGGCCTTATGATTTTGAAGAAAAGGATGACAAAAGGACCCAAGAAAAACTTTTTAGATGAGTGGAAATATTATAACTTGATTAGGTGGTTACCATGTACGAGTATGTCTTTATCAATACTCATTGAACAGTGTATTTTAAATGGCTGCATTTTCCTACATGCAAATTATCTTCAAAAATGTTTTCTAGCAAGAACACATTCTTACACTTTAGAAAATGCTGGTAATAACGCTCATTAAGTTAAGTTCTGTCTCCCAATGCCCCAAACTAAGTAGTTACATTTTACGTACACAGCAAAAAATCATTTTGGCCAAAATGTCGTCAACGGGTTTTAGCATTTTGACAATTTTTAAGCCATTGGCCTCTCTTGCTAAACTGAAAAATATGTATGTAGCCCATGGATTATAGATCAAAGAACTATGTTTTGCCATTGGTTGGAGATGCTATTATCCTAGGTTTTAAAAAATTAAGTTATACCTTTGGGGTTTAGAAAACATTCATAAATCAAATGTTCAAAATAGGAAAAAAATGTTATCTAAGTGTTGTTTTAAAGGAATTTTTGTAACATTTATACTTTTCTGCCAATAATTTAACCAGTTATAGTCAAGTAAGTCACACATTTTTACATGGTATCCTGTGATAAAACTTACGATGAAAGTTTCTGTGTATTTTATATTATTTTATGTTATATATTTATGTTTGTTATCTAATGTCCAACAATAAATGACTGGTTGCGTAAATTCCTTAATAAACTTATTTTTGGGACACCTAGGGGGCTCAGTCCGTTCAGCAAGCATCAGACTCTTGATTTCGGTTCAGGTCAAGATCTTGCAGTTGGTGAGTTCAAGCCTGGGGCCTGCTTGCAATTCTCTCTTTCCCTTTCTCTCTGTCCCTCCCCCACTTGTTCTCTCTCTCTCTCAAAATAGATACATAAATAACTTTAAAAAAACTTGTTTTTACCTTTTACAAATAATAACAACCATGTCACCACAACAAATGTTTTATAGTATGACACTGAGTGAAGAAAAAGCAAAATACAAAATAATGTGAGTCTAATAATGATTGCATGAATCGATATATATATTAATAAAGACTATATATATATTAGTAAAGACCTTTAAGAAATGGCCTTTAAGAAAGGCCTTTAAGAAATGATTAGGTCACCGGGGTGCTGCCTCCATGTATGGAATTAGTGCCCTTTTATAGAAAAGACTCCCAGAGAGCTCCTTTCTTCATTTCTCCATGTGAGGACACAGGGAGAAGACAGCCATCTATGAACTAGAACAGGTTCTCCCCAGGACAAGGCATGTGCCTGTGGCTTGATCTTTGACTTCTCAGCCTCCCAGATTGGGAGAGAAATTTCTGGTGTTCATAAACCACCCAGCCTCTGATAATTTTGTGACAGTAGCCTGAATGGACTGAGACAGTGTTATGCCATTTTTATCCAGGAAATGACACTGAATGTAAAATTCCTGGTAGATAGTAGCACTCGAGGAATGTTGGTTTCTTTCAACTTCCAAAAGCTTGGAAACATGAAGTCAAGTTTGATAGTAATGAATCAGGGTTTGATTCGTCTGGAGCCGATTAATAGCTCTACGGTCTCGGGTATGTTCTCTCAACCATCTGAACTTCAGTTTCCTAAGCCATGGATTGAGGCTAAAAACAGCATTGGCTACAGAATGCCATTGTGAGGATTAGATGAAACAAGGTACTTAGTAAGGTGCATAGCACAGAGCGCTCAATAAATGCTATTTAAGAGCAATAATAATAATAATAATAATAATAGTGGGGCGCCTGGGTGGCGCAGTCGGTTAAGCGTCCGACTTCAGCCAGGTCACGATCTCGCGGTCCGTGAGTTCGAGCCCCGCATCAGGCTCTGGGCTGATGGCTCAGAGCCTGGAGCCTGTTTCTGATTCTGTGTCTCCCTCTCTCTCTGCCCCTCCCCCGTTCATGCTCTGTCTCTCTCTGTCCCAAAAATAAATAAAAAACGTTGGAAAAAAATTAAAAAAAAATAATAGCAATGGTAATAATGACTGGGAAAGAGTTTTTCAATGCTATCTCACCATGTGCTTGAAATTAAATAGGGATGAGGGATATCATAATCATAATTTCCCTCAAAGGTTAACATTTCATTGGTGTTTAGGAAGAACCATCTGGTGGTTTCAGTTCAATACTGTATTAGATGTAGCATAATAAGAGGCCTACATGTTGAATCAAATTCAATAACATGTCCCCTTATCTTTTGATTGGGAAGTTATTAGAAGCTATCTCTGATAAAATACTTCATGTAATATGTCATGTAATGGCATGATTATTATTTGCCTTACACACAATTCTGGGCAATCCTATAGGGATAATTTGCATTTTGGGGCAGACTATTTTGACATTTTTTGACATTTTTAAACCATAAGGATGTAAATTTCCAAATGTTAAATAGCTGTGTTTTTAAAATTTATTTCTATGTTCCCAACTTAGAGCTCTTTGTTGAAATGAGGCCTCTTCTCGCAGCCAATGATCCATACGTTCCTATCTGCCTCTTTGTTCTTTGAAAGTTTTGTGTGATCTTGGGGCACTAGGGTGGCTCAGTAAGTTAAACATCCAACACCCGATTTTGGCTCAGGTCATGATCTCATGGCTCTTGAGTTTGAGCCCACATTGGGCTCCATGCTGACAGCTTGGAACCTGCTTGGGATTCTCTTTCACACTCTCTCTCTGCCCCTCCCTTGCTCAGACTCTCTCTCTCTCTTATTTTATTTTATTTTATTTTATTTTATTTTATTTTATTTTATTTTATTTATTTTGAGAGAGAATAAACTTTAAATAAATAAACTTAAAAAAAAACAAACTTTAAAAGTGTTGTGTGATCTTGACCAAATTTGGTGATTGAGTAGAATAACAGAACCCTAGGGGGACCTGGGTGGCTCAATCAGTTGAACATCTGACTGTAGATTTAGGCTCAGGTCGTGATCCCAGGGTTGTGGGGTCCAGTCCTATGTTGGGCTCCATGCTGCGATTCTCTCTGTCCCTCTTCCCCTCTCCTGCTGGCCCCGCTCTCTAAAAAAATAATAATAATAAAGAACCCTAAAAGAAGAAATTATGTAAGAGATCCTATATTGTCACCATCCCAGTTTACAGATGAGGAAAATGAGCCTCCGAAATGTTTCATAATAGTTCCTGACCATACCAAAAGTTCTGGCTCATGATGGTGTACTACATATGGAAAGAAAGGCAACGTAAACTCACCGTGGTTGAGCTCTTGACCATGAACCCGGAAAGATAAGCAGCAGCCTAAGCTTCCCAGTGGATTTATGTCTTGTGATTTGCAATGCATTTTAATGAAATTTTGCAGGAGTTAAGGACCAAAATGCATCATATTAAAAAGTGGCTACCTATTATGTTCAGACAAAAAAAAAATTATACCTAAAATTAGTGGATGTGCTCTGGGTGTTAGTCAAAGTGATTTTATACACTTTTATGGCACTTGAACAAATGCACTTGCATATTCACTACATCAGCATATTTCAATCTGCAGCATACCCCTGGCCAGGCGGCTTCATCATCCCCACTCGGGCTTCAAGAAACCAATGTTCATGATGTCTAATCTCAGAGTTCCAGAGCTCACAATTTTCAGGAGGCTCAGAGTCCTCCTGTCTTTACAGACTAAAGAAAACTCATCAAAACCATAGGAATGATTCACAGCTTTCATTGTCATCGTTATCAGTTTATTATGATCATTCCTGGAGGTGAAGAGGTAATGCTACCTTAAACACAAGATTTCTCCTGAAATGAGCATTATGATGGGACAACTAAAATTTAAAAAAGCAATTTATTGCAACCACAACTGTGGCTCTCGGTCTCATTGAGCACTACCACCTAAGGAAGGTTCTGGAGAGAGAAGATATTTCTTACTATGCATAAGGCAGAATTTATATCCATTTTTCTCTCTTGGCTCTTAAAAAAAGAAAATCCTGAGAGAGAGAAAGAGAATCCCAAGCAGGCTCCATGCTGTCGGTGCAGAACATGACATGGGGCTCGAACTCACAAACCGTGAGTTCATTGCTTGACCTGATATCCAGTTGAAAGCTTAACCGATTGAGTCACCCAGGCATCCCAAACCTTTCACCGCTATAAAGTCATCCTAAAAGCAGAAAGTCCTTTGAATTTGGCAGCCATGTTGGTTTTCCCAGGGTGCATGTATATGTGTGGTGGGGATGGGGGCATGCTGTGTGCGAATTCAGGCATTCCTGAAGAAGCAGAGGAGAGATTGGAGGGAAAATTGGGTCCTAGCCATGTGATCTGAGCCCCGAATAGAGGTTTATGTTCCTTCTTTCCCCATTTTCTTTCTCCTCAGGCAGGGGCAGGGAGCATGTAAGTCAGTATCAGTTAGTGATGGCTTTTCTGATATTTGGAAGAAACAAAGTCTAACAGAAATGTGCACAGGAGAAAGGTGCACACTGAAAGGTAATATACCAGCCTGATCCCCAAAGTTACTTACAGATGGTATTTTTATATTTTGCCTTAGCTATTCAATCTCTTCAGGAATATTTTATGTCATTATAATTATTTCTTTTAATATTAGTAATAACCAATATAATCACTATGGCATAATTACTCAACGTTATTATCGGCTTCCTTTTGTGTCACAACCTCAAGAACTTTGTTTCTGATGCCCCTGTCCAGGGCCTCAGTATTACCCGGTGGACCCTTCCCCAGTTTTTGGGTCTGATCTGCCCAAGCAGGGATTGTATAGATAATGTCATTAGGAAAAAAGCAAACCTTGGATCTAAATTAAAGTTAGTTTACATTGATCTTCTTTTCCCTTTAAACTAGCATTTCCTCTCCCCCCTATAACTACACTCCTTTTTTTCTTTGCTTCCATGAAATACGGAAAATATTGAGCCACAATTAACAAATGGTTACTCATATATAACGACTTGGAAAATTAATTAATGCTAAATAAATACATGTGTTGAATACAACGTGATATGGTCACAATATTTCCATTGCAGCCTACATATCCAGGCAATTTGAATATTCTCTTCTCCCCCTACCTTCTCATCCCAGCCCCACAAGTAAACAACCAAGTAAATAAATAACCTGCGCAGAACTTGCCAAGTTTTGATTCCTGCTTTAAACAAATTAAACCTTCAGACTGTTTGACATTTGTCTATCTCCCATCTTGATAAGGATAAGCCGTGGGAAACCAGCTTTTTTTTTTTACCGCAGGATTTGACGACAGTGATTCAAACCATTTGTAGAACTATCTTTATCAGCTTTAGCTGAAATTAACTATTACTGCTTGCTGTGAAGTCAAGGCAATCAGCCCCTGCGAATGACACAATATTACACAGTATGCCATAAAATTCTACACGAGAACTAGGGTGTGGTGATAGCAAATGGCAGCAAAACTCTGCCATGTTCAAAAATTGTTCAGATTAGTAAAACTGTTATCCAGTCTTCTTTTTGATTCCTGGTTGATTGACGTGGAGATCAGGTTTAAGCCTTGAAGCACTCAGAAACCACAAGGCAAGCAGACTGCCTCCCGAGAGAATTGAGGCATTTTTGCAAACTATTTCCAAATGGTGCACCTCAGTTAACCCTGCTTAAAATGCAACCTATTTTAGCAGGTGGAAGCGGTTTAGTCCCGCATACCTTCTCTGTCAAGTGTCCGCAAAATGATTTTGAATCACAAGTGCCACAAAGCACAGTAAACGTCACCAATTAGGGATTAAAATATCACATTTAGCAGATGTTTGAGTGTTTGCCCAACAAGGGCCCAGAATTTTACCTGAGATTAAACTTCAATTTAATCTCATCACTCCGGTGAAATGAAATCAGTGTCCCCCCCCCCCTCCCCCCGGCCGATGAGTGATGTGGATTTCTACCTGTTGCAAAGGTATTGCTTATCCCAAATTTGCCAGATCATGAGATTTACCTGGAGCGTCTGTTAATAAAAATAATCTCTCTGGATTACCCATGTAAGAATCTCCAAGAGATGTGCCAGGGAATTAGTAGCTTTTCCAAGGGACCCAGGAGACATATTTAGGACAACCCACCCCAGAAAATCAAAACACGTGTCGTCTAAGGATTCCTCACTAAAAGACAGAGAATGACTAAATTCTTATCCAACCCCAGCACAAAGAAAGAGCTTTAAATTGCAGCATGCAAAATGAAGGTTCATGACTTCTTTTTAAATGGGTAAGATAATTATTCAGATGTGACCACTTTACATACGTTTCAGATCTTGAAGCTCTAAGCTCATCAAACACAACGATAGTTATCATAAAATAATTATTAATTTCAAACGGAATAGTTCAGCAACTCGCATACTTCCCGTGCTGTCTGCAAAAACTGGCAGAAACCAGAATAAGGACTAAGCCAAAACACTAAACATTGGTTAAAAAAATGTATATAGCATGTGTAGAAAAGAAGAAAATAATTCAACAAGCGGAAGAACTTACATTTAAGAGAACAGAGTTTCAGAAAAGCAGGTGAAATAGACTTTACAGGAGAAACTGTACCACGAAATAACAACATATGTACCACTAAAATAACAACAATAGACCTCAGAAATGAAAATGCGAACCTTGAAATAATCACAGCAACTAATCTCAGGATTAACTTGTACTTTCAATACAGAGCTGAACTAACTTGCCGTATTTTTTTCTCCAGGTTTTTTATTTAAATTTCAGTTCTTTAACATACAGTGTAATATTAGTTTCAGGTATAGAATTTAGTGATTCATCGCTTATATACAACACCTGGTACTCATCACAGCACGTGCCCTCAATAACCATCACCCATTTACCCCATCCCTCTCCCCCACCCCCACCATCTTCCCTCTGGTAACCATCAGTTTGTTCTCAAGAGTTAAGAGTCTGTTTCTTGGTTTGCCTCTCTTTCCCACCCCTTTTTGCTCATTTGTTTTGTGTCTTAAATTCCACATATGAGTGAAATCGTATGGTATTTGTCTTTCTCTGACTGATTTATTTTGCTTGGCATAATACTTTCTAGCTCTATCCACATCATTGCAAAAGGCAAGATTTCATTCTTTTATGGTTGAATAATATTCCATTGTGTATATATACCACATCTTCTTTATCCATTCATCCATTCGATGGACATTTGGGCTCTTTCCATAATTTGGCTATTGTTAATAATGCTGCTATAAATTTTGGGGTGCATGTATCCCTTTGAATCTCTTTAAAAGCAGCCAACAGAAGTTTACAAGATGGGAAATACAAAAGACAACATAAAAGTTATGGAGAATAGTTCTAGTATATCTGACATCCATCCAATAGGAATTGCAGTAAGAGAACCTAGGGAGAATTAAAATAAGGAGATGGTAAAATAATGATAGAAAAATTGATCCAGAATAGAAGTACTACATGAATCTCCAGTTTGAAGAGGGGCATTGAGTGCCAAGCCAAATGAATAAGTAATTCTCTTCCAAACAAATAAAAATACATAACAAAAATATATAAAACCTAAATAAATTTGGGTGAAGTTTCAGAGTACTAATCAATCAAACAAACAAAAAACAAAGCTAAACATTTCACTAAGTCAAACACACAAATACAAAACAAAGTGTCTTAAAGTGAAATAGGAATTTGCTTGACATCATACTTTAATTGGCACTACTAAAAACTGTAATAGAATTGATAAATATCTTCAAAGTCTTTAAGGATTATAGTTTGGAGCTTATTATTCTATGCTCTGCCAGATAATTTCTCAGATACGACTGCAATGTAAAATGAGACAATACCAGGGATATGGGTGTCCAGGATAATATATCTGTAGTCTTTCTTTGAAAGGAATACTGGAAGGCATAATCAATAAGAACTTACATGGCACATGGTAAGAATAGAGAATATATAGAAAGCCATGGATATAAAAAAAAATCTAAGTGCAAGTAAATATTGATTTTTTGAAGAGAAAGTGATAATAATCTAAGAGAACCTCAGGAGAGCAGAAATAGTAATTCAGCATAGAAAATTAGGCCAAGTCCTGATTGACTCAGGAAGAAGATTTTGCTAGACTAACTCTAAAGTTTGCGTAGAAATATATTTATTTCTTAAATTTCTGGGTAATAATTAAAAATAGAAAAAAAACCATTCTAAATCAGTCCTTATAAATTGAGAGAATGGGCTAAATTTGCCTATTTGGAAGCAGGGTTTAAGGTTTGGTGATGAAAAAAATCCAGCCCTACACCAAACAGCTATTTACGGTCACCTAAACAAAGCAATGGGGGAGAGAGGAGGGATATATACCAAGTAAGTAAACAGCATAGGAGTAGCAATATTTACTTCATAAAAAAATACAATTCATGGTTTTGAAAGAGAAAAGAAGCAATATCTTGAGCTGATGGAAGGAACAATGTGCCAAGAAAAATAAGGTATTGATCAACAAAAAGGAGAAAGAAGGGAGTGTAAAGCCCATTTATTAAAAGATATTCAATTTTTTAAATTTCTTTTTAATGTTTTTATTTATTTTGGAGAGAGAAAGAGGGAGAGAGAGAGAGAGAGAGAGACCAAATCCAAAGCAGTCTCCAGGCTCTGAGCTGTCAGTGAAGAGCCTGACAGCAGGGTGAACTGCAAGATCATGATCTGAGCCAAAGTCTGTTGCTTTATCTACTTAGCCACCCAGGTTCCCCAAAGATATTTGATTCTAAGTGATAACTGGATTAATAATGATATATGAAACATAGTTTAGAACTGTGTTATAAAAAACGTGAACAATACCTGACACGAACCTTTGGAATGGGGCCAAAGTGGTACTCAGAGGAAAAGTCATAGTCTTAAAATTAGATAAAACCATACAGCAATGAAAATGCATGATTGGAAATTATGAACATGGATGAATCTCACAAACAAAATGTTGAGCAGAAAAAGTTGGACACATTACATGTGCTATGATTCCATTCTTGTAAAGAATAAACCCAACAAAACAATAACAATAACCTAAGCTATTAGAAGTCACCATACTGGATTTTCTTTGTGCTGTGCGTGTGGGAAGAAGGACCTGGGGGTGGGAATCTCTGGTAATATTCTATTTCTCCATCTGTGGGTTCGTTTCACAGGCATGTTCAATTTGTGGAGCAAAATAAAGCCATGCTCTTAAGACATCCATGCTCATTTTTATATACAAATATCACTAAAAAAACAATTAAAAAGTAAATTTAACTAGCTTTCACCTCTTGAGTCTGGGCAAACTACAACAAAAGTATCACCGATGTCAATTTAGGAGAACAGAAGGCAAAAATTATGAAAATTAATGTAAAGGGTGTCCATTAACATTTTCCTAGCCATCCTAATTCTTGATATCTAGTCTAAAATGCACTTGCACATCTGCATACAAAATAAGGTTTCCAGATAAGATACAGGGTGCTCATTAAATATGAATTTCAGATAAACAATGTTTTTTTTTTCTTTTGGATACATATGTTCCTTTTTTTTTTGAGTTGATAAATCTGGTAACCGTAAGGATAGTATCTATGGGCATTCATGGCAGCATTATTAGTAATAATGGAAAGAATTGATTACCAATCTAAATGTTTGTTGGTAGCCAGATAATTACACGGCATAGATGGTGTATCCATACCAAGAAATATTATGAAGCAATCAAGGTCATAGGAATGAAGAAGTTGAAGTTGTGCTACAGGTACAGCCACAGACAAAATCACCAAAGATATTTTAAGTTCTATTTATTTAAGTGACTTCTACACCCAACATGGGGCTCGGAGCCACCACCCTGAGATCAAGAGTCACGTGCTCTTCTGACTGAGCCAGCCAGGTATCCTCCAAAATATTTTTAAAGAAAAAACAAATGAAAGATAAAACCCAGCCACAAAACAGTATTACGTAGTTTGCATGAATCCAGATGGGTTGTGTGCATGCACACGGAAAAAGACCTGAGGCCTACCCAAACTCCATTAATGTGAGTGTTTGTTTCTCTTGAGGAAAAAGTGGCGATCGGTGGCCTGGGGGAAAGTGGTCGTGGCGATTATGTAAAGGGCACTTGGGTGTTATTTGTAATTGTTTTGTTTGTTTATTTTTACAAAGAGACCATATTCACATATTATTTGTGGGAGAAATAAATTACATATTATTCTTACCAGAGATACAAATAAACCCAAGCAATGGGATTAATAAAACACTTATTTTTTAACAGGAAGCCAGGTAGTATTATATAAGCTTGTAATAACAAAATGGCACTTCAAATAAAGGACAGCTTTAAATAAACCAGCACTGACTCCTTGAGAATAAAACTATGACTGTCCATACACTATTCCTGGCCAGTGTGTTCTTATTTGCACTTCACCTTTTGGGGTGAGAAAACAAAGATACGGCTAATCAAAGAAATGAGCTACTTTGAATGTGACCCGGGAAGCTCATCAGAGAGAGTTCTGTCTAGTAAATTACCTTGTGTCTTTTTCCATGTATTTGGGAAGCTATAACTGTTAGATCAGAAGCCTGATGGGAATGAATTATCACCACTCCAAAGTAAAACATCAAATGGAAAGAAGATTTACGCAGCAGTTCAACTATAGGAAACAAGATAAATGCAAATTATTTATTGATAAACTATCTTGACTCAGTGCCAATGTTGTAAATAAGCAGGGAGAAGAAGTCTCAAGATTTGAAGGCACAAACTCGAAGGTTCAGAGAATCATCATTTCCATGTGGAGCTCAGAGCCTTTTACAGGATTCAGTTGCGAATTTTTTCTTTCAGGAACATTTTATTGACGGTTCACAGCTAAGTACTGAGAACTGTCTCTGTGTTGTGGATTTAGCAGTGAACAAATCAGGAATAAACATATTCCTCATCTTCTTGAAATGACTAGTGATGATGTCTTTCAAGTAAATATTAATCATATTAATAATGATGTTTTTGAAAAGTCTCACCACCTGTCAGGCTGATCTGTTCCTACAAAGGGAATAACCACACCCCATATTGAAAATAGTATTCATGCTTGAGTTGCCAGAGTGAGAGAGGAGAGCCAGGATATCAGAGGGGTTAAGCAGAAAGATCTTTTTGATCCAAACCACTGTTCATATGGGCATGGCTCAGTGCTATGCTATGCTAAGCAAGCAGTGGTCTTAAAGCCACAAGATTAGATGCCGTCTGAAATAAGTACCTGTCAATTTACCTCTCTTGCCTTATTACCCAGTAAAGTACTATCTGATTTGAAGGGTTTTTGTGAATCCTGACATTATATAATGCATATCAAATTACCTTGAAACATACAAAAGAGTACACAAAGAGATTATGTTATTTTGAATCTATGGGCTTTCTTCCTAAGTCCTTTTCCTATTGAAATCTGCTACTTTAACTCAGCTATGGATTGTGCATGTAAATGCACCCATTAGAAGAAAGATTTGTAAAAGGAAACAGTTCTTTAATTTTTTTTTTTAACTTACTGGCTATAGCAAGCAAGAACCCTCTTAAGATGGGGTATCTTTTTAACTCCAGCTGTGCGTTTATATTGAAAAGGAATCTGCCCTGAGGATCGTAGTTGCATACACACATAGCACGTTAATGTTTATTTATGGGGTCTTGGCGAATTCTCGTAGAACCATTTTAACGCCAAGTCAAAATTGTTGAACCAAACATTCTTTTACTTAGACAAATAGCATAATTCACTAGCATGAACAAGAAAGTATCCTTTCCAAATTCAATCTCCTTAGGACGAAGTATATATTTTAAACCCCTAAAGCACTCAACCGGTTTTATAAAGAACTCTACTACTACCCCTCACAAAACATTACCAAGCACATCATCCACCAATTTAGAGTCCTAAAATCCCATTTACAAGAATAAGTACCTAGACCAGGGCAATTACAAGGCGATGGAGGTATTCAGTAGGCTACATTTTGCCACTTTTAGTCACTCTTTCTCCTTCTTCCTCTTGCCCGTGAATGCCTGCGAATTGGGAATTAAAGCAGGTAAGTGTTCCTTCTGGGGCACAGCGCAGGTGTTTCCCTGCCAGGCCACGGTGCCATGTGACCACTCAAGTTTTGTAATAGCTAGTCCAGAATTACAGCGTTTCTCAGGCAATACACTGGCACCCTTGAAAATGACTTTTCGACAGAAAGCTCAGGCTTTACACAGGCCGAACTGGAATGAAAGACTGAGGATATGTTTGAAAACTTGGTACCCTCACAATAAATGACATAATCAAATGTAAAAGGGGTTCTTCCTGAACCGCTCCAGCACCTGCTTCATCAAGGGCAAGGTTATTTACGATGCAAACAAATGCACTTAGGGACTTGCTGGTTTATTTAGGTGCTTGGGGTACCTACTAAGCACTACGGAGTAGGTCTTGAGGGACTGAAATGTAAACAGAAACGATAAAGTCTAGACCAGCGTTCCTAACCAAGAGTGTCATTAATAAAACTTGTGGCACTGCAATGGAACACCACCGAATCCAATTTAACTATGACGTGGAATGACCTTCAAGGTGTTGTTTGCTTCTAAGGCCATATATTCCTACCCAAGGAAATCTGCAAAGTATGATATTCATGTTCCAGAAAGACGTGGCAGACCTCGCACAAATCAACCTCCAACGACACACTTGGTGTCTTTCTAACACTGCACAGGAAATCCTAATTCGTTTGAAACTTCAACTAATATTTGTCTGGGTGAGTATTTGACGTACTATTACTTAAACTAATTCCCCTGCCAGGTCTTTGGGAGAATTCTACTCGGTGCCAGACAGTCTGTTAAAATCTTGCTTGACAAGCCTGTGCCTTCCGAACTGGAGAATGCAAGCCGCTGCTTCCCGTGACCGAGGAGAAAGAGAGCTGAGATTTTGCGTCGTCTGCCTGGACCCCCAAACCCTCTCGTCAAACCTGCCTACTTGTCATTTTCACAAGCCCTACCGGATCTAGAACGTTACCAGTGTTCTAATCATGGCCAGGTAAATTATGTCCTTGGAGACCTCCAGCGGCCCAGCAAAAGTAAGTACAACAGACATTTTTATCTCCATTTAAGAGCTGAAAACACTGAGGTTCATGGGCATGGACAGTCTTGCCCATTAAAGCTGAGCTAAAACCCAAGCTATGATATTGGGATCCGAACCCTGAACCATTCTGTTACACCACACTGCCACTGACTTTAAAGTCAAATTAGTTGGTATATAATACCTTGAGATCTGGGATGGATTGGGATCACTGACATATCATAAAAATGTCCAGATCTCATTTTATATGATAGCAAACTTTACATAATATATGTAGCAAACTTTACATTTATATATATGTGTGTATATATGTACACACATAAATATATGTATATATCAAATATATATATAAAATTATATGATAATTATGGTGTTAGTGGTGATGATAATTACTATGTTTCTGTTTTGTCTGTTTCCTCTTCTCTTGTATGTGTCGGTGATTTTGAGAAAATGAAACAAAAAAAAGCATTCTAATAAGCCCAGGAATGGAGAGAAATCACCTTGAAATTACCACTCCTAAAATGGCCACCCTGCTATGGGTTATGCCGCTCAAAATTAATTGAAATTTTGAGATCCATTTTGATCTGGTTGCTGATTTGTTGCTCACGAATCACATTTTATCAGACTTTTACTATCTCCTATTGAAAATCACAGGCATATACATTTCAACAATTGAAATTAAACCGTTAGAAACCCTTTGTCCCAGGTCTGTATTGTGTGGCGTGTCCCTTGAGTTTCTTACCGGCAGAGGGGAAAAAAAAATGGCGACCGCTAAGGTCTCTGTAATCTTTCCATGTCTGTAAGTTTTGTTTGACAGCATTGCTCTCCCGTAGAGTAACCATGGCTAACTATTTCATAGACTAGCACACTGAATATATATCAACTCACCCGATGCCAAGGGTTAGTCATTCAGGGAATCTTGTTTAAGGGAGGACATCTAACACCTATGTGATTTGAAAGAACATAATCAGCTCTATTTATGTTACCACAAATAAGTTTCCAATAAATTCTAACCTGCATATAGATATTTATACAGCCATTATCATCTACTGCAATTTAGATTCTGACAAGCTAAATAGCTGGGTGTTAACTAAGTAGCCTCTGACTATCAAAAATGGTATCGATTCAGGGTTAAAAATTGCGTTTCTGTTAAAACATTTATGATATATAGATTCAATGTATGTGAATCTATTCTATTATTTATATACTTTATGCTGCTCATGGATTTTTATAAATATATATTTTTTATTTTGCTCATGATCTCTGAAGACCTGGTCAGTTGACTGTCAGGCTTTCCAACCTTCCAAAGAAGGAGCCATATTTACTATGGTTATTTTTCTATATTATGCTACAAGTGAGTCCTGTCCAATGGGGGGGGGGCATGCTCTTTATGCCATTATACAAAGAATAAATCTTAACTTGGAAAATAATACCATAACCAATGTTACATAGCATATGGTGTTATAATCTCAGCTCATCATCAACAAAAACATCCCAGCATAATGTACTGATTTGGGGCAAAGCAAAATTCATGGGTAGTGAGGTAGATAGGTAGATAGATACATAGATAGCTAGTACAGAGTCATAACTTTTTTTTTGTCCCTTTTGTTTTTTTCTTGGATAAAAGGATGTAACCTATAATACAAGGCAAGAGCATATTACCTGTAAAAATGATTTCCAATGTAGTATCTAGAAAGAGTTGTGGTTAAAATAGGAGAATGAAAAGAGACATTAAAAAAATTTTTAATGTTTATTTTTGAGAGAGAGAGAGAGAGAGGCAGAGAAAGAGCTGGGAAGGGGCAGAGAGAGAGAGGGAGACCCAGGATCTGAAGCAGGCTCCAGGTTCTGAGCTGTCAGCACCGAACCTGATGCGGGGCTCAAACTCGTGAACCATGAAATCATGACCTGAGCTGAAGTCGGACCCTTAACCTACCGAGCCACCCAGGAGCCCCAGGAGACATTTTATTGTATGATTATCATAAGTATTAAATAATGAGGTTATATACGAAAGGAGCTACTCAAAGTGGATTGCAGATTAAAAGATACATCAAGAAAATGCACTGCTTTTGAAAAATAACTGTGCAAGTATTCCGAAAATGCATGCCAATATTAGATTTTCTATTCAAGGCTTACACTTCCGTGTAAGCGTGACTTGAAACGATTGGCCAACGCTACCAACCAGGACTTGAAATATGGAAGATGGCTTCACCACGAATTAGCCAAGAACGATTTCAGTAATTCACGTAACTCTTTGGGAGGTAGAATTGGAAGTGTCTGACGTGTATTTATACCACCAGGCTTCTCACTAATATTGTTAGAAATTCAGCATAGTGGTGGTTTTTTTTTTTCTTTTTTTCCCCTAATTCACCACATTTATAATGCGTAGTGCATTTTCGTGCCAGGTATGAGGGAATTCCAACTCTTAAGATCCAAGTTGGATTTTTTTTTTTTTTTTTTTTTCTGGCCAGGCCAAGAAACTAAATAAACCTAATCATCCAGGAAGCCGATCTTTTGGATCCGTTTCCTTTAAGAGTGCAGTATATATGATAATGACTTCATTGTCATCAAATAGAATACAATTAATTTTATTTTTTAGTATGTTATCAGCAAGCAAACCACCGGTATTAGCTTGACACCATCTGGGACTGACAGTTTCCTTATTACAAAATATGTAAAAATATGGATTCCCTTAAGGAATCTGTTGCGTTGCATCTGTTCAGATTTTTGTTATATGCTAATGGTTTTAACCCAGCATATGAAGCATGCACACACACAAAAAAAATAACTGAAAATTTTCAGCTGAATTACTTGTTTCACATTTAAAGTACCTCCAAGATGGAGAAAGCTGTGGAGGCAATGCTAGCGACAGGGGACTGAGCAGAGACAAAGGAGGAAGGAGCGAGCATCTCTTCTTAACCTGATGTTTCGTCATCTCCAGATTTGTCTCCAGAGAGTGCCTGACTGCCCACGTAATTAAGGCCACTTGATATGTGAGGGAAGTGGACGGGGAAGAGGGAGCTGTGTGGTGCTAAATCCCAAATGAGCACTGGCTATAACAAAGAGATTGTGACTGATAAGACAATTATTATCCTTATAGCTCTGTGTTCATGATATATTAAACAATCACAGTGATTAAAATGAGCTATTATAATTATGAGACCATTCTCTGGGATAGAGTTTCTTTTATTTCAATCCCTGGCCTTTCTGTATTTTCTCACCTTTACTTTACTTGGATGCAGAAAATTCATTGGAACGAATTCTGCCTATTGACTAAGAGAGGACTTGGGTTTGAGCCAAAAACATGTAGCAGATTTCAAATGCTGGCCTCGGAGCATCAACGGTTTAGGGGAAGGGCCCGTTTGTGATGGAGAGCATTGTAACACACGGAATTGGGCTTCCAGAGGGATGCGGGGTGCAAGTTTTATGTTGGGGTGCTGCTTCTGCTCTGTGATTGCGAAGAGCTCTTGCTCGAGGCTAGCCGAATATTCACACTTGGATAACGATTTGGTATGAATTGCGTTTCCGTGTATATATGTCCTCAGGCTCCAGAATGTGGAACATACTAGGCATTACTTGTTCGCTACTTTTTATCCCAGGATGTATCTATGTATTAAGTTCTAAAATTATTATCAATGCTTTGTAATTTATATTTATTCATCGCAAGTAGGAGTTTTCTTTTCTGATAATAACAATGGCCTCTTTGTAAGAAACATAATGGAGCCTCTATAGCCCACGGTAACTCTCCAATTTCTTGCTAATGTTAGCCGTGTTGGTTTCTTATATATAAAATATTCCCCCAAAAGGTGAAGTATTTGAAAACCATGTGGATACCACTAAACAGGTTGATTATTCATTGAAGAAAGTATCATGGTTTGCATGAAATGCATCTTTTGAGATCCTTCTATGCCTCATGGAATGTCTTTTGGGGATGGCACTGGTGAAAAAGTCTGAAGCATATTGAGAACGTTAATATCTCCAGCCGGAAAACACTCCTGTAAGGTCTATTGATTCAGTTTCATACATTAAAAAACAAAACAAAACAAAAAAACACATACTAGCATAAAACAAAGCAAGTGCATTTTTTCTTTAGCTGCTGATCACAGAACTTTTTAAAATTTTTAAAAAATGTTTATTCATTATTGAGAGACAGAGGGAGACAGAGCACGAGCAGGGGAAGGGCAGTGAGAGGGGGAGACACAGATTCCAAAGCAGGCTCCAGGCTCTGAGCTGTCAGCACAGAGCCCAATGTGGGGCTTGAACTCACCAACAGCGAGATCATGACCTGAGCCGAAGTTGGCCACTTAACCGACTGAGCCGCCCCAGGCACCCCTATTTTTTTTAATTCCTCATTGACCATAGTTCCTTATCCTCTTGCCTGGTGTTTTCAGTCTTGTTTATGTGGGTTACATATATTGACCCATTTTAATCAATACTTTTCTATGCACAGAGTGGTCATGATGAGAAATAATGCCTTACGGTATAATTTATAGCGTACTCACTGCCAATACTCTCCTCCCAATAAGAGGGGGGCTCTAGTTTTTGTACAGAGCAAAAATAGGGATGGCATTTAGTTGTGATTGAAATGAAAAGAATTTACAGACCTTCAGACAAAATAGCACATAATTGCCTTGGGGCACCTGGGCGGCGCAGTCGGTTGAACCTTCGACTTCGGCTCCCGGTCATGGTCTCGCGGTTTGCGAGTTCGAGCCCCGCGTCCGGCTCTGTGCAGACAGCTCAGGGCCTGGAGCCTGCTTCGGATTCTGTGTCTCCCTCTCTCTCTGCTCCTTCCCTGCTCACGCTCTGTCTCTCTCTCAAAAATAAATAAAGATTAAAAAAATTTAAAAAAAAATAGGACTTAATTGCCCAGAAGTAGCTCGGGGAGGGGGCGGGGGGGAGGGGATACTTAACAAAATAAGACAAAGACACCAAAAGAGATACACTGGCTGTGTCTGAGTTAGCAGACACCAAGGGGTGAGATTACCTTTCTCCTAAATAGGCAGCCATTAAACTACAAATTTCCTAAGGAAGAATGATCACCTGCAAACATTTCATGTGTAACTATCTTGTAACATATGTTCACTCTTAAATCTCTTTTTTCTTTCATATCACTTTGGTTTCTTGAGCACTTGAGCGACGTGGGGCTGGGTGATGAATGCTTTCATTACAGTTTATCATTCAATTCTTGCGGTGAGCCTTTGGGATGGTATCATTTTAATCCCATTCTGCTGAGCAAAACTGAGATCTGGAGAGCTGAAAAAAAAGCTCCCCCGTTGAGCTGGAATTTGAAGCCAAGCATCTACCTGACCAGAGCTCAAGCTCGTAACCATGGCAGGGCCCAGGGGACTAATTGGTAGGTTTTGCTCACTATGTCTGCTGCAAAGAATTAAGTATATTAGACTGTTTGCTACAAAGTAGGGACGGACTCAAGATCTGTGGGGGAACATGAAAATTTTCATGGGGAGGAGTTTTCTTACAAATCTTCATTTTTTACTCAACCTGAAGGAGTTACCACTTAGATACTTAAATCTTTTCTTAAACTGACCTCATACCAAATAATCCTTTAATGTTTACATGCTCTTACTGGAACATTCTGGTCTAAAAGTCCCCTTGGATTTCCTTGAGTCATGTCTTCCACACTCATGTGAAGGATCTAGGGAGATTCAGCTTTAAACTGTGGCCTTACAGAAGTTAATATTCTGTTGATTTTAGATTTGAATGCTAATTGATGAGGGTCAGAAAGAAGGATCGCCATTCATCATCTTAAAAGCTAGGGATTTTTCATGTTACGGTTAGGCATCTGTGTGAAAATTGGGCCAACGGGAGTTTGTAATGGATCACGATGAAGTCAGAGTTGGAGTATTTTTCCAGTATATTCCTGATGAGGTATTCAGTAACAGATTTAAGTGGTACTTAATGTTTCCCCACTGCATGCTGTCGGTAGACTTTAAATAAAATCGACCTAGAGTGTAGCTTTGAACTTGGTGAGCCAGGAGAGCTCTGTAGAACTTTACTGATGAGCTTGCAAAAGATAGTTTAAGTTCGTGAAGATATAATTAAAAACATAGCAGCATAATGCTCGATAAAGTCCACCTGTTAAATAATTCAAGAGATGAAACGTTACTTTTTTGTCTCCCTTTTGATGGTATGTTCCTATAGATACTAAAACCATTTGTATTCAAAATTTATTACTGTCCTTGGAAATAAAATATATTTATATGCTAATATAATGTTAAAAAATGGTACTAGGAAGAATGAGCAGAATGAGTTACCAAGACAGTTAAAAAGTCCAAAAAATATATATTTTTTTTTTTGGTTACTGCGTAGAGTGGACATTTGAGAGTTTGGAAAAGTAATGCCTTTGATGGTCAGTTGGTGGGAAAAGCAGTTCCCATTTTGTTTGAAGAACTATCACAGCTCCTCAGTCCGGTGGTTCTGGGGGAAACAGGGACGCTGGTCTCACGCCTCATCTGCCCTGGCTCTTGGGGTTTGACTCCGGCCTGGCCATGTGATGATTAGTGATGGGGGCACTGTCCATTGTTGGTCCAATGAAAATTACTCCTCACACTCCTGAGTAAACCATTGGTAAGGACCAAAGGACAGACTGTCTGCGAGGTTACAGACGGCACAGATGACCAGCGTGATGCTGTTGGCCTGACGCCATGGAAGGATCCCTTGATCTAGACTGAAGCCAGCTAGGGAGAGAGATGGAAGGAATCTTTAATGCCTTGATCACTTGAAAACAGCCACGCCTGAGATATTTCTTAGGATGTTTTAGTCACATGATTCAAAACAAAAAATCTCTTTTTGGCCTGAGCCAGGTCGGTTTCTGTCGATCGCAACCAAATTCGTCTTCAGTACCAAAGGGGGCCATTCCCTTTCTATCCTTGTAGCTCCAAGTGCAGAGTAAGCCCCAATCCACCGCCCCAATTTGTATCGTTCTGCCAAGCTCCTGCTCTGTCCTACCCGGAACATTCTCATGCAGCGTGGGCTCTTGCAGGTGACACAACCCACTTAATCGTTGGCGATGGGTATCTCCCTATCTGATAGTCCTTCCGTGGCAGATTCATCATTCGGGGACTCCACGGGAAATTCTACCTCTTCTGGAGTGCCTTCTCTGTGACTCTAGTCAAAGTTTATTCCTTCCTTCCCTTCGCTAAAGTGTTTCATGCTCATCAGTTCACGTAACTACCACCTAAGCACCTACTGTCGTTCTTTTAACCAATGTTTGCGTTACTATCATTGCTGTTGTCCACATTTTATTGATAATGTTCACAAATGGGAGCTTTTATTATATTCGACTTATATTATATGTGGGTTTCAGCTCGCCTGCTCACCAGACTGGCTCTGCTTATGTCAAGTTCGTGTACGAAGGTCATGCGTAAATAGCGCTTGAGTACAAATTTGAGAAGTTCTACGAGGAAGGGAAAAGTAGGTAATCCGTAGCTCTGATTGTGTGCTTTTTGTGCTCACAGTTCTGTATTCTGGCATCTTTATGACCTGAAGCCCTTAGCACAGCAGGAGACACATAGGAGCTACCTATTCTTCTCATTTCCCCATTATTAACATAATTTCAGAATATAAGTCAAAGTCTTCATTATGGCCCGCAAGGCCCCCGTCTTCCTCACCCATTGTTTTTCTGCTCTCTCCTCCTGCTGGGGAAAGTCATCAGAAGGATGCGTTAGCCAGTTAACCCGTGAGCTGGACCTGGGCGATCAGGGGCTCTGCACCCTTTCCCTGTCTTTGGAGTATGGGTTCTGCTTGATGTGTCCACTCCCAGAGGCTGTGCCAAGGACGTAGCCATGATAGAGGGGTGTAGTGTTGAGAGCACCTGCACGGTATACACGACTGAATCCAGTTAAGGCCTCCATATAAACTTAAAATCTGGCAGAGTAGTGTGGGGATCCCAATCTGTCCCGCTGCTGCCCAAGACAAGTATCTTATGTACGTTCCCATTGCTTGTTTAAACTCTCACCTACCAATACGGAGGTCTTTCCCCACGCTGTCAGCATAGGGGTTGGTTTTGGATTACACTCGGGAAGCTCCTAGAGGGTTGCTCTGTCCTCCTGTTCTCTCCATATCCAGTCTACTGAGCTGTTCTGGCCTCTTTGCTGCAGTGGGAACATGCCAGCCGCGCTGTCACCTTAGGGCCTTGGCACATACTAGTCCTTCTGCTGGACACGCTTCCCATGTGTCTCTGTCCGTGTTTTCGAACCTGTGCTCCAAAGTCTCTTTCCACCCTACTCAAAGAGCACACCACCTCCCTACCTAAAATCTTCTTTCATGCCCCCTAAACTGTTCTGTTTTCCCTATGGCACCTGTCACCTTTTTTTTTTATTAAAAAAAAATTTGTTTTAACGTTTTATTTATTTTTGAGACAGGGAGAGACAGAGCATGAACAGGGGAGGGTCAGAGAGAGGGAGACACAGAATCTGAAACAGGTTCCAGGCTCTGAGCGGTCAGCACAGAGCCCGACGTGGGGCTCGAACTCACGGACCGCGAGATCGTGACCTGAGCCAAAGTCGGCCGCTCAACTGACTGAGCCACCCAGGCGCCCCAAGCACCTGTCACCTTTAACAGACCATATGATTTGCCATAGTTGTGCTGGCCCCAAACCTACAAAAGTGTGCCTGGCACATAGGCTGTACTCAGGAATTTCTATTAATTGACTAAAGGAATTGCTAATATCCCCAATCTAGGTTTTAAAGCGTATATCCTTACTTCCACTTACCTTACAGCCTGGCTCTCTCCCGTTCTTTTACATCCTAAGTATTCTGCGTCCATGGTACCACTCACACAGTTCCTCTTATTCAGGACGTCCTGCTACTCGTCTTCACTGAACTGTATTAGATGTCACGATCCGTCACTTTCTGAAGGCCTTTTCCCTCCTCTGAGCTGCACCGTCTGTTTAGAGGTCTATGCAGCCTTGTGATGCAGAGTAATTCTGTATGTTACCTTCTTTTGCCCTCAGTGTGTATGTTTCATTCCAGAGCGTCACAAAGGACCACCAGTCTTTTATTTCTTACCGTCTCCCTGTAATTACATTCCGGTCCTTTAGGCATTCGCTGATTTATTCAGCAGATGATTGGTGAGGACCTGTTACAAAGTAACCACTGTGCTTAGACCACGGGAATACACATCCTTGTCCTGGATGAGTTTATAGATTGGTAGGAAGGGGAGACAGAAAAGCAGACAATTATAAAATATTGAGGTAAGAACAGGGAAAAAGAAACAGAGAAAGGAAAGAAGAACTATATATATATATATATTCAATGTGTATATATGTATATACACACGTGCGTGTGTGTATATATATATACACATTTAATACACACAAGCGATAACTGTTGCCGTTTCAAACATCACATTGACTTTTTTTTTAAAAAAGACGCCTTTTTTAAAAGTTTATTTATTGATTTTGAGAAAGAGAGAGACAGAGGCAGAGAGAGAAGGAGAGAGACAGAGAATCCCAAGCAGGCTCCTCGCTGTCAGCGCAGAGCCCCCGTGCCCTGCTCCGTCTCAGAAACCGCGAGATCAGGACCTTAGCCGAAGTCAAGAGTGGAATGCAAACAGAGTGAGCCACCCAAGCACCCCTCTTTCCACGTTCTGAAATCCTATTGGCCAGTACGGTGTCACATGTCCATTCTAAACCGATCGCAGGCAAAGAGAAATAGGATTCTCTGTGCTTCCAGTTAGAGTTAGACAAAAGGTTAGAGTCTGATAAAAAGATAAATGACTACTAGTTAGGTAAAAAAAAAAAAAAGTGTCTGCCACAAATATATTCTAGATTCTCTGAGGGATAACAGTTGGTCTTCTCCACTTGGGAGCAACTTAGTCTGCAAGAAGAATGAGCTCAAAAGATATCCATTTAACTTTTCCCCGGTGGCACCTTTTCAGAGAAGCCAATTTATGGCATCATCATCTCCTTAGTAAGATGGCAATGGGAATAGCAGACCAGTGATCATGGGGTGTTTGCAAACCCAGATTTAAAAGCACAGCCCACAGAATAAACAATTCTAGGCTAGTTACTCGTTCTCCTTGAAAATTATTTTTCGCACCACTAAAAGTGAGATGAGGATAACTTTCAGATTAATTTTTTTTTTACAGTTTATTTATTTATTTTGACAGAGTGTGGGCAGGGGAGGGGCAGAGAGAGAAGAAGAGAGAGGATTCCAAACAGGCTCTGACTGGCCATCGCAGAACCCGGCATGGGGCTCAGACTCACGAACCATGAGATCATGACCTGAGCTGAAATCACAAATCACTGTTTAACCCGGCTGAGCCACCCAGGTGCCGCCCAGATCAATGTCAAGAGTACCTGGCATAGGTGATCAATTTAGAACCTATTATTGTTATTAATATCATTATTTTATTATTATTATTTGTCAGAGGATTTGGGACTAACCCAAGTCCTAAGACTAAATAGAAATAATCGGTTAAATAGACAGAATTCACTACATCAAAGACCTAGAAAGGGCAGGGTCGGTTTGTGCATTTACATGCATGAAATGTGCAACTAGCACTGTCTGCTTCATCAGCAGGAAATTGAGAAACTACAGTCTCACTGCAGTGTTCCCATGCTTTCTTCTGTGGGGCCAAATATTGTTCATTTCCTTCAGGCCTGTTCTTTCGTTTTATTATGTGCTTATCTACCTTATTTTTTTTAACATTTGATTATCTTGTATCTACTTCGGCCAAAACCCTGTGCATCTGTCACCTGCAACAACCTTCACACATCTTCACTGCAATGCAAAACCTCTTCGGTGTTGAGCATGCTTTCACCTCCCTCCAGTTTCTGCAAGTAGTTAAAAATAGTGCAGTCCAGATTTGTTCTTTACCTGTATCTCAAAACCAGAGAGATTCTGTGTGCTCTTTTCACAGGGGTTGGTGCCGGCACTCTTACTCTAGCCATTATCTCCCTCAGCCACTGGGAATATCCACTATGAGCCCTAGGGTATGCAAGGAGACTGTAAGTAGGGGGAAAAGGAGAAGGCAAACTGGAAAAAGAGGGTGACTTCTCTTAGATGTCAGTGTAACAAATTGCCCCGAGGAAAAGGAAAGGCATTTTTGCTTCAGGGAAGGTAACTTTGATAAGGGGACAAAGCAGGTGAAGATATCTTAGTAGATCCAAGATACTCAGTAGAGAGGGTGAGGGAGTTTTGTGAATCCAGACTGATTCCTGCAAGCCTTAATTTGCTTCAAGTTCAAAATCAAGCCAGAAACAAGCTTTTCCTCGCCTCCATCATAGACTTCTGGCTTTCATTAGCAGAAATGATTCTTGGTTTTCTTTTATGTAGGGTTGTTTATTTTGAAATAAAGAGAGAGAGTGTGTGTAAGAGAGGCAGAGAGAGAAGGTGAGAGAAATTCTTAAGCAAGCTCTGAGCTGTCAGCACAGAGCCCAACGTGGGACTCCATCCCACCAACTGTGAGATCATGACCTGAGCCAAAATTGAGAGTCAAGTCTGATGCTTGACTGAGCCATTCAGGCGCCCTCCCCTCGCTTAGCTCTTATTTTTATTTATCTATTTTACAGGTTTGGAAGTTCAATGGCCAAAAGTGCTTCCTGTTGACTCAAAGCTTTTGTAAGCACTCCTCATGATGGGAAGAAATCATGCAATGTTTGTTTTAGAAATGCGAACGGCTGTTAGTTACTTTTTTGTTGTTGTTGTTAATTACTTTTTAAAAGAAAAGGGGGAACAGTGCACATTTCAGATAGTTGTGAAAAACATGTAGGAGCATTAACATGCTGCAGAATTCAGGTTGCTCATATAACTGATGTGGCATATAAAATAAAGCATCTACCAAGTACCGTGGACCCCTCTTACCTTGGTTTCGCTTTCCATGGTTTCAGTTACCTGCGGTCGACTGTGGTCCAGAAGCAGATGCTAATCCACCTGATGTACTGTCCGGTCAATGCTACATTACGGTGCCTACATCATTCATCGCGCTTCGTCTCATCATGTGGGCATGTATCAGCTCACATCATCCCAAGAAGAAGGATGAGTGTAGTAACAATCACATATTTTGAGAGAGAAATAAAGACCACATGCACACAACTTTTATTACAGTGTATTGCTATAATTGTTGTCTCTTATTATTAGTTATTGTTAAGCTCTTACGATGCCTGATTTATTAATTAAACTTTGTCATAGATATGTATGCATCGGAAAAAACACAGGGCCCATAAGGCTGGGTTTCAGGCATTCCCTGGGGGTCTTGGAATGAATCCCCTACAGGTAAGGGGCAACACTATAGCAGAATATTAACGTTTAAACAGTTAGTACAGCAAGCATTTGGTTTTGTATGTGTAGGGTCTTCGTTAATTATTTTGTTTTAGAAAAGTTAAAATTGAATCTAAAAGATATTGTCTCCCTATTTCCCAGATTAACCAAAATTAACAAATTTAAACACAGTTTTGACCACAGAACTCTCTATAAATATTTATTGAAAACTTACCTTATTTTTTTTTTTGTATTTCTGATACCAAGCAAGTTCTACAAAGTCAATAATTCAATCTGTTAAAGAAATCGGTTAATAAGGACCTTAATGAAGTCGTCATATCAGAGAAGCTGAGGCAAACAGCTTCTAGAAATGTAGAGGGGTGCAGAGCAGGGTAGAAGTAAATTTAGGAGACCAGACTCCACCTTTGCTGTCTACATGATCACAGACACGTCCGTTAGCATCTCTGTGCTTCAGGTAAACCCACCTTTTCACTATTACTATTCCATTCCTGGTCAGATCGGTTTTACTTTCAATTCATGATCAAAGGTCACTCAACACTGCATGGAAATTCTACGGTTTCCTGGGCTGCTTCAGGTTTTATGTCTTTATCCAGAATTAAGGGAAGCCCTCGAAGAGGTTTTAGCAGGGCAAGGACCTGATCAGATTGCATTTGGGGAAGGATTTTCGTACAGTACCTCATTTTATCCTTGTAATAACGGTGCATGGGGGATGGGGGTGATATTATTCTTTTCAGCTCTAAAAAACCCTGAGGCACAGTGAGGTGAAGTAATGTGCAGAGACCCACAGCTGGCAAGTTGTGGATTGAGGACTGGAATCCAGGCAATTTGTTCTAGATTCTGTTGTTTTGAATGTGTCGAAAACATCTAAGTGTAGACATTGATGGCTCATAGATAATTGGGACTAGGGTTTAGCAAGAGGCCTAAACCATGTCTTAGATTTATTAGTCACCCATACATAGATGCCTGGGTGGCTCAGTTGGTTAAACATCTGACTCTTGATCTCAGCAGCTCAGGTCTTGATTTCAGGGTCAAGTTCAAGCTCCAAATTGCGTTCCACACTAGGCGTGGAGGCTACTTAAAAAATACAGCTGAAGATAGATAGATAGATAGATAGATAGATAGATATTGAAAATTATGTTCACATGTGACAATATCTAGATTGAGGGTACAAAGGGGTAGGACAGAGTTCTATGCCAAAGCCAGGAGGGATGCCACCATTTGGTGATTAGGAGGGTTAAATACGCCAGCAAAGCTGGTGGAGAAGAGTGGTCAGAGTTAGCCGGGAAAATGGGAGGGGATGGGGCCACAGAGTCTAAGATGATAAAGGGCACATCTTAACAATCTTGAGCGCTTCTGAGAGGTAAAATACCAGGGGGGCAAAAATGTCCATTGGATTTGATAATATGGACTTTCGTTGTGATCTTATAAGAGTCTTGAAAGAACGGAGGGGGGTTGAAGCTAGATTAAAATAAGTTTCCTCATCTTTCTAAAAATTCTGTGACTTTGAATTTTAAGGATCCCCACCTGAGGAAGATAATAGCCTTTGAGCAAGGCTATTATGATACCCAGGTGCCAGTTTCAAGTCACGTTGCCAGAGTGGCCTGTTTGGCGACATTTTGTCGTAGAGAATCTTTCCAAATTAGCAAAAATAAAATCATGTGCCTTCTTCTCTCAGCACTGCCTGCCCTTCATATGCTGCCTGCCCTCACCTAGAAGATGCAGATGACGGGTGGGTAAGAGGAGCTGGCATCGACGGAGAGAGAACTGGGTTCAGATGTCTCAGGCCTCTGAAAGAAGGAAGATTTCTGCAAGCTCTATATTCTCGCTTATCGAATCAACTCTTCAGAAGACAGCGTCCGGTGATCGGTGAAGACACGCTTATCAAACGAGTCACTGTGACGTCATAGAGCGGAACTTCTTACCAAACAAGTGTGATTTTGAAAGTTTACATTTAACCTAAACACTTTTGTTTTTCAGAAGCAACATTCAGGTTATTTTTAGTCAAGTCTGAAATATGCTTCACACGCTCCTTGTCAGACTACTGAAAAAATAGGAAAAGTTGTATTTTTTAAATTTTTTTAATGTTTATTTATTTTTTGAGAGACAGAGATAGAGCATGAGCAGGGGAGGGACAGAGAGCGAGGGAGACACAGAATCTGAAGGAGGCTGCAAGGCTCTGAGCTGTCAGCACAGAGCCCGACGTGGGGCTCGGAGTTATGGACCGCGAGATCATGACCTGAGCGAAATAGGACGCTTAACCGACTGAGCCGCCCACGCACCCCTGAAAAGTTGTATTTTAATTGATTATGGTTTTTCTGCCATTTGGGAAAAAAATCCCATTTTAATAGCACTTTTAAAGTTATTTTGTACTTAATTGAGTTTTTCTTTTTTGACCAGATATCTGATCAAATCAAATCATTGTGTCTCTACAGGCTCTCTTTTAATCTCCTTTAACTGAATATGACAGGAGATAAGAATAAGGATCCTATTTACAAAAATGGCTTTCCTGCAAGGACTTCTTTACAAATGACATGTGTAATAATTTTCAAAACACATTGTATTTTTCTTTTTTAAAAAATATTTATTTATTTTTGAGAGAGAGAGAGACAGTGTGTGAGCAGGGGAGGGGCAGAGAAAAAGAGAGACACGGAATCCTAAGCAGGCTCCAGGCTCTGAGCTGTCAGCACAGAGCCCCACGCGGGGCTTGAACTCACGAACTGTGAGATCACGACCTGAGCCAAAGTAGGACGCTTAATCGACTGAGCCACCCAGGTGTCCCAGTATATTGTATTTTTCACATTTGATGTTGGACCAGGTTCGATACAGGGATGGTTGTCTTCACGGGGGTGCGTGATATTTGTTGGTTGTGTTTTGGCTTTTGTTTGTTTTTTATTATTATTCGTTTCTTGCTCTGTGTTTGTTTTGTGCATTAAACTTACTCCTTTCTAAACTAATCTAGCAAGTGAAATTTGACGTGATAAGATGATTTCAGAAAAAATGAAAGCACGCGTCACCATTCCTAGGCGTACTGCTTCAAAGATTTCACAAACCCTAAGGTTATTGGACTATGCTCCTAGTATCAAAAAGTAACTGTTTAGATTGTTTGACAACACATTTATCTTAAGTTCTTTTGAAACTTTTTTTTTTTAACTTGGAATATAATCTCCCCTAAGCACCTGCTCCATTATTCTTGGGGAAGAAAATACACTTCCTCCACATCAGGCTCCCACTTCGGCTGGTCTCCCACGGGAATCATCCCTGATGGACCTTCTTGGCATCGGTGATTGCAATGATACTCTCACTGTGGGGACTTTTAAGTAACAGGACAATCAGCACACGTTGCTTTTCATCTGTGCCTTCCATAATTTTCTTTGGCAGAGGTCTCATCAAAAATGCTTGATTTTTTCTTCCCCAATTAGAATTCTTCAAAGGAGAGAAAATGCGACTTGGAGTCCAGGTTTTGTAGCAAATGGTTTAAGACCACAGCTGCTCTGGCTTTTGAAGTCCCCTCTGCCCACCTCTTGATGCTGAAACCCTCTTAATAGCAGCATTAGCTATTTCAACTCCATTTTCTGACAGGATAGGTCGAGAGTGAGGGAAAACCTTTCATGTGGGACTTTTCTACTCTGCTACCTTGCTTGAAAGAGAAAAAATCATTTGTATATATCTGGTCCTAGCACATACATGTAGTTTAATCTCCTTGCTTAGTAAGCAGTGATGGCTACTGCTAGGTTTTCCTTTATTCTGCCTTAATTAAAGGCAATTCAAGTTCCATACAATTAATTTCAAGGACAGTCACTCAAAGTTGCACTGATGCAATGCAATTGCAGGTGTAAGGCACAGATTAAGCCTCAAATATTCCCAAGAACAAACTCTTTCCGTTTCTGGTCAGAAAGGGCTGAGGAAAGATATGAAAATGAGTTGAGAGAATTTCTTGCCAGAGCTAGACAGGAAAAACAAAATCGCTTGTATACTTATCTTAAAAATTAGAAGAAAACCCGTGCATCGAAAATCAGCCCTTTCCTTCAGCGAAGGGCGATGTTCACACCTGTAAATTCAAATGATACATGAAGTCGCTTTTCTCCAGCATTGGCAACTCCACACCACTGGAACAGAGCCAGAAGCAAGGTCTACTTGGTGAAGCTGAGGAGGGCGAACTAGCTGATGATATTTTTGATTGCCTCCATTGGCATGTGGATGTTGGGCGAAAACCATGTGTAAGCAGATTCTTTGGCATACGCGCAACAGCTGACGTATTCATTCCGTGAAGCCCTTAAATCTCTTACCTCTTCATAGGTATCTTCTGACTTTCACACTTGACTACAACTTTGATTTTTAATTTTATTTTCCGGAAGAAACTTGAACTTTTGAGCTTGGGTTGAAGGCGGAGTGTTTTGCGTGGTCAAGTTAATTGCACGCATCTTTCAGCGGACCTAAGCTTATGCAGGTTTCTGGTGAAAACATGATTTGTAAGTAATGGTTTTCAGTCACACTTCACACCTGTTCTTTGAGAGTTCATTAATATGTATATTTTGAGAGTTGGGTTATTGTTTGAACGGTTGTGGCTGGTGCTTCAGAACAAGGTGCTACAGCAGTAGAATCTGAGAAAAAGTAATGAGTTGGGACTGATGCAGGGCGACCCGGGTTTCTACTGATGACCTACTTGTGGCGTTATTTGACATTATACACACTAGACAACCTACCACGGGCTATCCTCATCAAGATTCCATCTTGGTTTAGGCAGCGTGTTCTCTGAAAGTTGTGAGAAAACTCAGTGTTAATCTATTGGGACTTGATACATAGATCTTAGATTTAACGAAAGAAGTTTCTCCTATATAATTGGAAGTTTGTTGCTGTGCCCTGAGGCACTGAGACTTTCCAAGCTTTCCTGGTGGTGGTGGGTAAGCTGGGGCTTGCCTCATATGACAGTCCAAATTGTTCTGGTATTGTTAGTAGAGTATTTGTAGGCTTTCTCTACCTTTTGAAGGTCTTGTCCTCCCTAGGGAGAAGTTTGGGGAACAGAGATCTCCATCATGGCTGCCTACCCTTCACCTACACACCAGATGGGTGATGACAATGGAAAACTGTAGATAATTCTGGGGAGTCTCACTGTTAGCTGCCGGGTGGCACAATAAAGAGCCAAAGGAGAGGAGTCCCAGGGAGGCTATCATTGACTGTCTTCTAGGAAGTTCTCGGAAATGGCTGGGAAATATTGGAGGAGGAGGATGATCATATGTGATCACTCTCAATATTGAGTGTGATCAATACTTAATAAATATGAATACTTCCAGGTAAAAATTGCAGAGCAAATCAGTTCCCCAAATCTCTCTGTCTGGATGCCACAAACGTAATAGAACAACTAAGCAAAATGTTTGCCAGCAAGAACTAAAATGAAAAAGGTTATGGCTTCGATCAGAAACTTCTAAAAGTCATAGCCAAGGGGAATAAAAAAAAAAAATCTTGGTCAAACCTTTAGTTACTTCTCCCTTCCCAAGAAATGGCAGCGGGGAAAAAAAAAAAAATGAGTCAACAAAATTCTGAGAGTTCTTATGAATACCCTACAATTAGGAAACAATCCAATTAAGAACGAACATTTAACCCTAGGTAAAGGCAGGGAACGATTCTAGTTATGGCGGACAACCTATCTATTCCCGCAACATGTTGGTGGAGGCTGAAGGGATTCATTTTGTTTCCAGATCTATGGGAAATTAGAGCACTTATCTGAATTTTGCAGGCATACCTCTAGGTAGCAGCCACAGAGTAGAGTGAACTCTCTTAGAAGACATTAAACCATCTCTTAGATACAGGGATCAGCCAAACTTTGGCCTGTGGGCATGCCCCCTGCTTTACAAATAAAGCTTTATTAGAACACAACTCTGCCCATTTGTTTATTTATTGTCTATGGCTGCCTGCATCCCACAAGAGCAGAGTAAATGAGTTGCAACAGAGACCGTAGGTTCATAGAACTTAACGTATTTCCTATCTGGCTCTTTGTAGAGAAAGTTTGCCCACTCTGTCTTAGACAAAAGGGGGGAGCTGAAGTTGCCCAACAAATCATAGAATATGCTAACGCCGAAATAGAGACAATTACATGACGTACGAATAAGGCGAGGGAAAAATACATTGTTGTCTATGTAAACACCGAGAAGAAAAGAACCATGAAACCCACTTTGGAAGAAAACGTAACGGAAGAAAATATAGAAAAAAGGGCCATACACCACAAAAATCACTACGGAGAGGATGAACTAAAATTAAACATTTCAGAGGCACGAAGATCAGCTAACCTAAAATGATAAATGTGAACATTGCAGAGCTAAGGAAATGACTGGAGAGTATGAAACAAAACCCAACAGAGCAACCTCATCTTTGTTATTAGATAAGTTACAAAGAACCAGAGACAGCACACACACGGTGGAGAATCAAATCGTTGGCATAGACAAAAGGCTTGAGATCATCATGATAATTGCAGAGCAAACGGCAAGTGATTTTAAGAAATAGAGAAAAGCAAGTAGGTATTGGAAAACATACACAGATGTTTTGATGACATGAGCATTTACTATTCTTATACTAGAGGACAAAATGTATAGAAATTTTCTTTTTATAAAAAAAAAAAGAATAGTATTTTCAACTAGAACAGTATGCCATATTCCAGGAAAACTTGAAACAGAGCAAGAGGTGTATTATTTAAAATCCTAAACTTCCATAAGAAAGAAGAAAATGGGAGCCATTTATAGTGTGGCAAAAAAGCTGAGCTAGTCTCAAATTTTTCCACAACTTTCAATGCCAGGCAATGTAATAATAACTGACCTCAATAATATTGATCCCTAACCAAGCTGTCCTTCAACTATGGGGGTGACAGGTAGCCTAATCCATTAAAGAACTGACAATACAAGACCCCCCGGGACTTCTGTGCCCCTAAACCCACTCGTACAAAACTTAAGGAAATGTAATCATTCACAGGAAGAATGAACAAACCCTCATAAAAAGATGAGTGCAGCATTGAATGCCAGAGAACAGAATGTACCAGGGAAAAGGAAATGTGGATGATGTACCTTTTATACATGAATTATCCCATTAGCAGAGAGGCACCACACATTCTCAAACATGCAAGAATTTAGAGACTATCTTGTCCGGGAAACAAAGTCAAAATAAATAAATACTTAAGTAATGAAAATAATAACAACAGCATCGAGCCAGTCAAGAACCCACACAGAGACAAAAAATTAACAAACTCAGAAATAGATGAGCCATATTAAAAAAAAAAACAACTAGCAACAGCAGTTATGGCGATTATTGAAACAAATAGAATAGAGTTGAAGATATAATATAAACACATCGGCAAACTTGAAGAGGTGAAAATAGATGTTGAAGCAAGGGGATTAGACGTGAAGAAGTGTGCTAACTTTCTAATTTTTCACGGTTTGAGTTCAATGGGTATCGACTAACATTGAAATATTTTGTTTCCAAAAAACAGAATGACTACAGTGTGTTTAATTGTAATCGCTATTTATTTCTATAATGCTTAAAATCTTTAGGGACTAAGAGTTCTTGAGGTGACAGGACTTTCTCTAAGGTCGAGTGATTTTATCTGTTACATCACAATTTCTATTCCCTCTGTGAACTTCAAAAAAGTTTAAATGCTCTCAAACTTAAAAATTGTAAAAATGCAATTTATGACATTTTTTAATATTCACTTTGTCCACACACATTCATCCATTTTTGTACCCATTTAGCGTCTCTCTCTGTTGGTTTATATTCATGTTTCTTTTTACATTTCGAATTCATATTTATATTTGGATGTACTCACATGAATTAAAATGTGTGGAATAACATCCCTGATGTCAATGGTGGCTCTTTCTACGTAGGCAGATTTTTAAAAATTTTTCTTTTCTTTTCCTATTTTTCGTGACATGCTTGTTATTGCCTTTGTTAGAATAATGATGGCACTGAAGTCAAATAAAGTCATTGAAAAAAAAAATGAATTAACTCATTATTCATAAGCCCTAAGAAGATTTTGGATGATATATGTGAAAACACAAAAATGCTGAAAGATTCGTAGTAACACTTAAAAACAAAATTCTGAACTAAAGGAAGCAAAGTAATTTTAAAACAGAATGCAGTCGACTTAGCTGGCTTAGGGAAAATTGTAAAGCTGACAAAATCCACCTCTCCTCTATGAATTCTTTCTCTTACATTAGGACTCTGAACTGGGGAATGGTATAGATTTTTAAAAAAAATCTATTAGTGTAAGAATCCCACCTGGGGCACCATGTTCTGTGGTTTCCCACACTTTCCCCAGGATAAAAATGTTTCTCTCTCGATCGGTCCGATGCTGATTCGCTATGATATTTCTGCCAAGGCATTACTGTCTAACCTATTGTCTTATTATGTTACACTTTCTAGAAAACATTTCTGTTACGACCCCATCCAAAGGAGTGCAGAATGCTACAGAGCAAATGAGGAAGATATTTATGGACATAAATACGATCTGTTGCTCAACTCCTGTATCCCTTTGCCAACAAAAAGGGAAGGAATCGGGTCATGAGTTGAAGACTCACTATTCTAATCTTACCATTTTTCTAAGAGACCTAAAGAATCCTCGAATCACATTATTTATTTAGAAAGTCAAATGAGGAAAGGTCAGCCTGCAAGCGGCTTAAAAAAACATCCCATGACTTAAGATGTCTAAAGAAACAAGATTATTAATAAAACCCATTGTTTTGGTCTTTGAAAAGTGTGATTGACTTTTCTGATTAACCACAGCCCTAGAAATTGGATTCATATCTATTCTCTCTTAAATGTTGCCGCATATCCTAACGATAGTCCAAACAGATAATCATACCTACCAGCAATGATAATGCGATCCTCAAGAGACAGAAGGCGAGGACGGTGAGTAGAACATTGTTTGGGCCCCAGCTGTGTTTAGCTTTCAACAAACCATGTGTTTCTTGTTAGACCATCTTCTTACTCCTTTGCCTTCCTCCTGACTCTTCAGCGAAAAACAGGATTTCAGCTCAGAGGGCCCAGAGTGAGTTCTTTGAATTCCCTGTGTCGTAACCTCAGTCTTTCTTGCATACCATCAGCAAATCTGGACAACGGTGACAATAAGCTGAAAGCTTTTTTTTTTTTTCCCTTCCTTTTTTTTGGTTTGTTTTTAACTGAACCATAAGCAGAGGCTTAAAACCACCCACAGCAGTTTTGTGTAGGTAGAGGTAGAATATTAAAATATTGTCTGGGAAAAGACTCTCAACTCTATCTCATCAGAGATTTGGAAGTGATTACCAAGTAGTTTTTTGGTCTGGTGGTAAAGCGCTGGCTACATCCCCCGTCTGCACTGAGACCCAGAAATGCAGGCCCTGGCTGCTGGAGAGAATGCTAATCCTTCCCACCTCCTCCATTTTCCCTGCCCCTCAGTGCAGTCTCCAACCCTCCCAAAGCCACAAGTGTGTAAATGCATTCATTTTCCAGGAGCTGTTTATTCTGTTTAATAGACACCTATTGCCCCCTCATCCTTTCTTTTTAGACTGTCTGGACAGGCACAAAGCAAATTAGTGCAAAATGCTTTCAGTCAAGTGTCAGGTGGAATCATAGTGATGAATGCTCCACTCTTGGGCTTTCGAACTCTCTGGGTGCGGGTACTGACAGCACTGTCTCCCTCAATTACAGCCTCCTGGATGTGTCTCTGAAGTCTGCGTGGAATGCCAAAGCCAATCCCCTAACTTTGGAAGGTTCTGTTGCAATAAAGACATTTTGAGCTCGCCGTGAGAGAAGAAACCAAAATTGACATCGGAAGTTTCCGAAAGTTTCAAATATATATTTCTTAATGGAGCATTTCCAGGATTTGTTGGTTCTTTTTTTTTTTAAGTTTATTTATTTTGAGAGAGAGAGAGAGAGTGAGCAGGGGGATGGCAGAGAGAGGGGGAGAGAAGAGAATCCCAAGCAGGGTCTGAGCTGTCCGCGCAGAGCCCGCCTCGGGGCTCAAACTCAAAAACCGTAAGATCACGACCGGAGTGGAAATCAAGAGTCGTATGCTTAGCTGACTGAGCCACCCAGGCATTGCTTTCTCTCTCTCTCTCTCTCTCTCTCTCTCTCTCTCTCTCTCTCTCTCTTTCTTTTTTCCCTCTTTTTCTTTCTGCAAAAGGCAGATTATTTTTTCTCTACATCATCTGGGACTTAAATTATCAGTTTTTACCACTACAGTTATCATGATCAACCACCAATGTATTAAAACTTGTGAGAAATAACCCCTTCATAACTCAAAATGTGGGAAATACAGCAGTAAGTTCTTGGTTACAAGAACAAGTTAGGATACTTGAAAAAAAAAAAACTATTACCTCTACTCCAAATACCAATGAAAAGATATCTAGTTGGTTGGCTTTACAACGTAATGTTTCTGATATTCCAAACTTCATTGACAAAGTGGGATTTTTTTTAAAAATGTTAATTTATTTATTTTGAGAGGGCAAAAGAGAGAGGGGGAGATGAGAGGAGGAGAGAGAGAATCCCAAGCAGGCTCTGCGCGGCCAACACAGGACCTGAAGTGGGGTTCAATCCCATGGAGCTGATTAGCTGAAATCAAGAGCCAGATACTGAACTGACTGAGCCACCCAGGCACCCCCAAAGTGGGCTTTTAGATGCCATTTGCCATTGCAAGACCTTGACTCCTGGCATATTGGTCCTGAGTTAAAACCTAGACACATAATTTAAGCCAATCAAATCCTCGATAGGGAACTGAGGGTCAGCCACATGTTCGTGGGAGACAGAAGGAACATCCATGAAGAAGTATTCCTGAGGTTCCTGGATTTGCTCTGGCCCTTTGGTTTATCTAAAGATTTGTTCAACTCTTCCTATGATGCTATGCAATACTCTTCTTACAAACATGTTGATGACAAACCATCAATATGACTTGCAACAAAATAATTGCAACAAAATAATAATTTTAACTTCTATGAAAAGATTCAGATAGCTAAATCTGAGCACACTTCAACTGAAGGATTGGGTGTAGATGTCCAACCATCTTCTACTCCCAGCAGACTCCCTAAGATTCAGTAATCTGCTGGGCACGTAAGGTGATCCCTTTATCTGACTTAAAAATGAGCAATGATGGGCGCCTGGGTGGCTTAGTCAATTAAGCATCCGACTCTTGGTTTGGGCTCAGGTCGTGATGCTGGAGTTCATGGATTCGAGTCCCGTGTTGGGCTCTGCGCTGACAGAAGTGAGCCTGCTTAAGATTCTCTGTCTCCCTCTCTCTTGTCCTCTCCCCCACTTGTTCTCTCTCTCTCTTTCTCTTTCTCTCTCTCTCAAAATACATAAATAAATATAGATACTTTAAAAATGACCAGTGATAGTAGGAGGGTGGTTATTCTCTTAGTTTTGTCATCAATTTCTGCCTATTTCTTTTTATTGTTCCAATGACAATTAAAAAGAGATGAGAGAAAACGGAATGTTTTGGAAATATAGACAATTGATTCCTAATTCTTGTCGATTTGAACGATGAGAAAACACATTCAAATAAGAAAAAAAAAATCATTCAGACATCGGTTGACAACTCAAAATGGAATCCCAGAAAGGATGAAATGTGTTTCGATATATTGCTTTTCAGTTCCTCAGTGTTTAATTGGTTGTTCCATTTGATAAAAAGTCCATGCTTAGAATGAGGTTACCCTGCAGCTTTTCAAAAGTTTTAGAATCTGCAACTATATGATTAGTTTAATTTCTATTAAAAATCTTGCTGCCCATCTCAATTCACAGACCGTAATGACTTCTATGCCATATGAATTCCTAAAGTTTAGGTGATTCACTGATCTTTATACACTTGCCCCCACCTGAATGATGATTATATGGACACCAAAACCAAATCTTATATACAAACGATGCAATGTTATTTTATTTACTTATTTTTTTTAGTTTATTTATTTTTGAGAGAGAGAGAGCAAAAGAGAGAGAGCAGGAGAGGGCAGAGAGATGGAGAGAGATAGAATCCTAACCAGACTCTACACTGTTAGCGCAGAGCCCAGCACAGGGCTCATGAACACAGGGCTCAGGGTTCAACTCATGAACCGCGAGATTATGACCTGAGCTGAAATCAAGCTCAGGCGCCCAAAAAGGTGGTGCTATGAGCCAGGGTTATGTTCCTGAAAACCCATCTGATATTATAAAAGTAAGTAAATTAAAACACTAACATACTTTAAACGTTTAATAAGTATGCAATCATCAGTTAATATAATAACCGTGCCCTACAATTTCTTTTGAGATGACATTTCCAGCGGGAGCTGAATTTGCTGAAGATGTACAAGGAAGAAGTTAATGTGAAGGTGCAATTCTTCTCTCCCAGAGAGGCTAGACTATAGCAAGAGGCTTGTCTTGCTTCGGAAGATTCTAGTAGCATTCAAAATTAGGGTCATCAGTTGCCTATTTACACAGACCACACAATTCCATGTACAATGTGTATCCTTTATTAATGATCTCTAGCTCTATTGACCCAATAAGCTCTCCATTGCTGAGCTCCGATGAGTGAGAGTCTATCAATTCTATCATTTATCCAGAATATGATCTGAAACAGATCAGTGTACCTTAAGGTACCTGATGACAAATAGGATATAGAAGAACATACATTAACACTAACAGGATGCCTTTTCCCTGGCCATAAACAAGTGCAGTGTCACATGAATTTTTCCACCATGCAGGGTAACCGATTTTATTAAATTTGTTAAAGTTTATTTATTTTTGAGAGACGGTGAAAGACAGAGCACAAATGGGGGAGGGGCAGAGAGAGAGGGAGACACAGAATCTGAAGCAGTTTCCGGACTCTGAGCTCTCAGCACAGAGCCTGATGTGGGGCCCGAACTCACAACTGAGAGATCATGACCTGAGCCGAAGTCGGACGCTCAGCCGACTGAGCCTCCCAGGTGCCCTGAAACAGATTTTATTAAAAGGGAAGACCTTTTAGGTCTGGTCTTCTTGAAAAGACCAGTTGTCTTTTTCTTTTTAATTAGTAGAACAAAATATTTTTAAAGCTTTTATTTATTAGTATAAAGACAAAATTATATAAATAAATGGAATACAATAATTGTTAAAGATAGTAAAGGAGGCTAACACTTTTGAGGGCATGTAACATGCTAAATCATATTCATACATAATTTATTTTACTTATTTTTTTCCAACTTTACCTAAGTTTTACAAAATCCCAGTGTGTTAAGATTTATAATACCCCCAAAGACTTATAATATCCACTTTTCAAAAGTCCAGAAACATTTTTTTTAATGCCAAAATGCAAATATTTAGTAAGCAGAAAAGTCAGAATTCGAACTTTGTGAGTTCTAATCCAAAAGCCTTTGGCTGCTACTTTCATTATCCCATGTTATTATTAAAGTCACATAGTAAGAGGGGAAAATGAGATAGTTAAAATGTGTATTTTCTTATACATAGCAAATCCAGTCACCTAAGTTATGGGATGTGTACTGAGCATTGATACTTAGTTTTCTCATTTGTGTAGTCCCTTTTGCCCGTGGCATAAAATGCATTATGCATAAAGAAAAATTATTAATATACAAAGTAGGCTAACTTCCTTATTCTCATTAGCTAACAAGTATATTTTGTTAAAGCACTAACCTTAGTCTGAAATGAGAAAACTCAGAGTAACAAGTGATTAAGGAGAGGAAAAACATATTCCCCCAGTTCATCGCAAAGGATACGGTGTATTTTAACTATGTCACAAACTATAACAAAATTCAAGGAATGTTTACAAAGTGGACACATTGGCATTTATCACATCTTAAATACAATTTGGCACAAAACCTTACAGTTTCATAGAATATAGGTGATATAAGCAGAAGAGTAGCTTCCAAAGATGAGCAGGTCCCAATTCACACAACTATTAATAATGTAGGCCTGTGTGGCAAAGGGAATTTGCAGATGCGATTAGGTTAAGGACACTGAGATGGGGCGATGATCTTGGGGTGCCTGGGTGCACCCAATATCTATACAAAGGTCCATGAAAGAATCAGAAAAGAGGTGACCATGGAAGCAGTCAGGGTTTTCAACCAGCACCTGGCTTTGGCGGTGGAGGGAATGGCCACGAGCCAAGGAATATAAGAAGCTTCCAGGAGCTGGAAAAGACAAGCGAATTCTCCTTTTGAGCCTCAGAAGGAATGCAGTCTTGCCAACACCTTGATTTTGACCCAACAAAACCCATTTCAGACTTCTTACCTCCAGAATCGTAAGATAAAAAAAAAAAATGTGTGTTGCTTTAGATCGCTATGTTTATGGTAATTCCTTACAACCGCAAGAGGAAGGTAAGACAATAGGTGAGTTGGTAAGCTAAGATTTTTTTGTTCGTAATTCTTTTAGTTAAAATGCAAGGCTCTCAGTATGAGTAAAGGCACGATAACTACAGTATGCTATTGCATTATCTTGCAGGGCACTTGGGCAGGTGCATCCCGTGAATACATGTATCAGTAACATGTTCAGGAATAACAGTTTACTTGGCAAAAACATGAGCAGGCATTTTTGTTAATGTTCTTGTTTGATAGACCAAGTTTCTGCTGAATGCATTCAAAATGCCTTTTGCTTAAGATAATATCTGTCCTTTCTTTTAAAATCCCATGTTTTCTGCTTTCCTCGGAGCGTCTCTTATTCCTGCTTTCTGCCTCCTAATTTCACATGTTGATGCTCTTTATGATGGCATGAGCGTCCTTGCCAACATTTCTAATGTCAGTGTATCTAGCACAGTGCATGCAACACGGTAAGGGTGCGGCAAATACTTTTTGAAAGCATGCAAATTAAAACAGGAAGTGTCATTTTTCTCCCATTGAATAAAGCATGGTAATGGTTTAGAAGGCAACGAGAGTCGGAACAATGCCATAAATCTGACACTTCTGTTCACTTTGCTTAAGCTTTCAGTTAAAAGTAACAGAAACTCTGAAAAACAGTTTGACAACACGTAGCAAGATCTTTAAAATTCTTATATCCTTTGTCCTGGCAAGTCCACTAAAGGGAATCTAATCTAAGAATAATTATTAGATATGTACTAGAATAATTGTATTAGTGATGATGATTTACTTAATTGTCTGTTTAGTTTTATTTTTTGAGAGAGAGATAGAGAGAAAGAGAGAGAGAGAGAGAATGCGTGAATGGGTGCACAGGCATGTTTGTGTATGCACAAGCAGGGGAGGGGCAGAGGGAGAGGGAGAGAGAGAATCTTAAGCAGTCTCCACCCCCAGTGTGGAGCCCGTCACACGACTTGGTCTCAGATCTCATGACCATGAGATCATGACCTGAGCTAAAATCAAGAGTCAGGTGCTTAACCAACTGAGCCACACAAGTGCCCTGTGATGACTATCAATAATATGAACAGAGGTGAGGAATATTACGTTGAATAAAATAATTTTGAAAACATTTCAACATCCTAGGAAACTGGATACAGAATTTTGTGCAGAATGATACAGTTCTTTTGTGATTTTCTTTAAACCTTTATCAAAACTCTAAAGCTTACACAATGACTTATATCCTTATGAATAGAAAAGTTGGTATACAATTGACCGATCTTGCGTATGTCTAAAATTTTCAAAAATGAATTAAAATCCATTCATTTACTGAGAGGTGAAACGAAGTGTTCTGATGTCAGAATTGTAGCAATTGTTGACCGGTATGAATCAGATCTGGTGTATAATTTCTATTTATTTACCGTACTTATGTAACAACAGCTAGCGACATGAGGTCCCATCAAGGTGGCTTCACTACTCTGAGCATCTATATGTAAATAAGGTATGTTGTCACAGTACATCTGGGCCACTGGCTTGATTAGTTTTAACTGAATTGACTCATATTTAAGCCAAGCACAAAATTTACCGTATTTGCTTACAAAATATATTGCAAACTATTTGATTCAAGTGGCTAAATCAACAGGTATCACCACAGACTACTGCTTTTCCTCAGTAATCAAATTACAGACAGCAACATGGCTTAGAAAGGTGCTTAGAGCCCAGGCCTGCGACTGGCTCTATTTGTTGAACAAATAAATTTCAGGGATTTATTACTGTATATCAAATACTTATCATATGTTTACTATTTCAACTTTGAAACAAGCACCTCGAGTACCTTAAAATTTCTTAGTCTCTGCTGCTATTATATCAGACGGCGTGATAAATTCATACCAATCTGTTATGACAGTAGTTACCCCTTCTCAATGGGGGAACACCCTCGGGAGCCCCCAGTGGATGCCTGAACCTGCAGAAACATACCTAGGATAAAGTTTAATTTATCAACTGGCACAGGAAGAGTGTATCATCGACGACTGAGAATAAAACAAAACGATTGTAACAATGTACTGTAACAAAAGTTACGAGGGTGTGGTCCCTCTTTCTCTCTCAAAGTATCTCGAGAGATGCACTACTCATCTTTCTTCTTGTGATGACTGAGGTATTGAAATATGCACCTGATGAGATGTAGTGAGTCGAACGACAGGCACCAGGACGTACCGTTAGGCTACTACTCACCTGCTCCCGTGGGTCATGTGCTTCTGGGCCGCTGTTGACCGGGGCTAACTGAAACCACAGAAAGCAAAACCAGACATAAGGAGAGATCACTGTGTAATGGAATATAAATGAACGAAACCCTAGGTTGAAACTTTGCATACGTTTGAGCCATACTTATTCACAGGTTTGCATTTCCTTCACAGATTCAGCCTACCACAAACTTCAAGGTGAAAATCGGGAAAGAATACTTGCCCTCCTGACTCTCTTCAACACCATGCAACAGGGCTTATTAATTTTCAGTCAGCTCTTGGTACCTTGTGTTATGGATGCTGCACAGGGTCTTTCAGAGTAGATGGATATACTCAAGGTAGTTAAGTGCAGTGCTGTAAGCATTTGCAGAGGCACAGCCCCTGGGACATATGGGAATCCATGAAAGGGGATCTACTTTGCATAGTAAAACACCACTGACGGTGGTAGATGCTATGGTTTTGCCAGAACACAAACCATTCCCCTTCTTTTGGAAATAGCACCTTGATTCCCTGGGAGAACTATGTCATGCATGGGCTTTGGAGTCACGGGGCCTTTCTGAATCTTGACCCAGGTGCTTATTTGCTATGTGACCCTGCACAAGTCACTTCCTATCTCTCTGCTTATCGCAAATCGTCTGTAAAATGGGTATAATAATAGTTGACACATGATGGGTATATTATGAGGATTAATTGAGCAGTTACTCTAATTGCAAAGGCAATTCTCTGACACATCATAAACGCTATGCATTATTTGTTAAATTAATAGACAACATCTGTCTCTTGCATTCTGACTTCATATGGCTCTCACTCATTCCCTTGGCCAAGGGATGGCCCTGGATCTAAGCCAAGTCCAATCAGGTTCACTGTTAATAAGCATCAATGTCACAATTACCCTGGTACATAAATCCGACTATTATTCTTTAGGGCAGATTCCTGGAAATGAGATTGCTGGGTAACAGATATAAAACATTTCTAAGATCTTGGTACATATTGTCAAACTACTTTTCAGAGAGTTTTTAAAGCTTTACTGCAGTGCGTTGAAAGGGATTTATTCTGGGGAGACCTAGAGAAATTCTCCACTAGTTTCTGCACCTTGGATCCTCAGAATAGCTCGGGTTCTATATTTCTTTTTTTTTTTTTTTTCAACGTTTATTTATTTTTGGGACAGAGAGAGACAGAGCATGAACGGGGGAGGGGCAGAGAGAGAGGGAGACACAGAATCCGAAACAGGCTCCAGGCTCTGAGCCATCAGCCCAGAGCCTGACGTGGGGCTCGAACTCACGGACCGCGAGATCGTGACCTGGCTGAAGTCGGACGCTTAACCGACTGCGCCACCCAGGCGCCCCTCAGGTTCTATATTTCATCCAACAGTAATTCGTATTTCATTATGGTAAAGTAGAGCCATTTGTGTGTCTTTCTTTCTATTTATTTTGTATCAGTTGACCATTTTCTACTGGATTGTCAATATCTGTGGGTTTTGCTATAGTAGGATTGGCCTTTTTGTCAGTTATATAAATGGAAATACTCCCATACAGAAGATTTATTTAAGTTTATGACTTGGATTTTGAGTCATAGTTAAGAAAGCTGTTCTGCATCCCAGATATATAACACAATTTCCCGATATTTACTTAGAGTGTTTTTTATTTCTTACATTTAAATTGTGGATCCATTTATAATTCATTCTCAATTATGATGCCTGACCAGATGGAGATATTTGTGAAAGAATTCTCTTATATTTTCTTCTAGTGTTTTTTTTTTTAATGTTTTTACATTTTCTTTCTAATCTTTGATCTATTTAGGACACATTTTGTTGCACGTGACAATTCAGTAGACCCACCCCATTAATTCAATAATCCAGGAGACACAAACTCCAGAATCCAGAGCTCTGAATATCTTTACTGGTATTTTAGTACCTTGATTGAGGTATCACTTACGATAAACTTAACTCATTGTAAATGTACGATTCAGCAATTGTAAAGTTGTTCAACTATCGCTGTTTATTTTTAATTTTTCTCATGTTCAGTGACATTGTTCTCTTTTTAATGATCGTAGAATAACATGTATTAATTTTTGGCATGCAGGTTCATCTATTTAAACATGAGTATAGGGTTGTGTCCCCATCATTGCATCAGGAATCGGAATACTTCTATCACCCCAAAACATACAAGGGAAGGGTTAACAGACTTTGATTATGGTAGATTTTCTGTATTCCCCTTGAAGGGGTAAAATACTGATTCTGGATAGACTGAGAAGTTAACCATGTATATTGTCATACATACAGCAACCAGGTAATAATCACAATAGCTAACTTACCATTGAACACTAAAAATTGTTCTAATGATCCTCCTTAAAAAGAAAAAAAAAGGTGGTTTTATGGTCTGAATGTTTGTGTCCCCTCAAATTCATAGTTGAGAAGCTAATGGCTAAGGTAATGATATTAGGAGACGGAGCCCATGAGAGGTGATTAAGCTATGAGGCAGGAGCCCTCACGACTGGGATTAGTACCCTTACAGAAGGGACCTCAGGGAGCTCTCTCATACTTTTTTCCAGGTGAGGGCAAAGGAAGAAGTCAACAATCTGAAACTTGGAGGAGAGCCCTCATCAGAACCACACAGTGCTGGCACCCTGATCTTAGATTTTCAGTCTCCAGAACTGTGAGAAATAAATTTCTATTGTTTATAAACCACCCAGTCTGTGGTATGTTTTATTCCCTTGACTAAAGGGAAAGGGAAAGAGAAAACAAAGGCAGAGGAAATAGACAAAAAAAAATAAATGGGAAGATGTATATAATTCCACACACATTGGTAATTACATTCTAGGATCTAAATACACCACTTAGAACACAGAGATTATTAGAGTGGAGACCATAACATGAACCAACTGTATGTTGTCTCTAGGTAACTCACTTCCACTTTTATATAGGTTGATTAAAAGTAAAAGGATGGAAATATATGTACCTTTTCAACATTAATCCAAAGAAAGCTGGAGTAACTTTATTTAAATTTATTATCAGGAGGGGTGCCTGGGTGGCGCAGTCAGTTAAGCGTCCGACTTCAGCCAGGTCACGATCTCGCGGTCCGTGAGTTCGAGCCCCGCGTCAGGCTCTGGGCTGATGGCTCAGAGCCTGGAGCCTGCTTCCGATTCTGTGTCTCCCTCTCTCTCTGCCCCTCCCCCGTTCATGCTCTGTCTCTCTCTGTCCCCAAAATAAATAAACATTAAAAAAAATAATAAAAAAAAATAAAAAAAAATAAAAAAATAAAAAAATAAATAAATTTATTATCAGGAAAAGTAGACTTCACAGTAAAAAAAGAAAATTGCCAGAGATAAAAAGGGGTTGTTACCTATTGATAAAATGGACAATTAATGACGAAGATACAGCAACCCTGAATGCCTATGTTCCTATCAGCTCAGCTTTAAAACCCATGAAGCAAAATCTAATAGGACTAAAAGGAGAAATAGACATATACACAATCGTCATTAGTGACTTTAACACACCTCTCTCAGTAGCAGAACTAGGAGACAGAAAACCAGCAGGACTATCGAAGACCTAAATGATAAATAACATCATCAATGAACTGGAGTTGACACGAAGAGACATTCCACCAAAGAAAAATGGAATGCAGATTCTTCTTAGCTACACATGGAACACGCCCTGCATCATCAAACAAACGTTTACAAACGAAAATAACTAAATCATGTAAAGTAGGTTCTCTGGCAACCCATGTTTAAGGACTTTTCCATCACTCTCTAAAGCTGCAGGACCCCATTTGTTGTCACTCCCTCTTACAAAACTCAGGCTCAGGAAATCAATTATTTGCTCTTGTCTCCCTATGCTTGTCTTTTCTGAACAATTTATATAAATGGAACCGTACAACATGTTACCATCTTCGTCCAGCCTCTGCACTTAGCATAACGCATTCGAAGCTCACCCATAATCCAGCAGGTCTCAGGAGTTTCTTCTCAATAGTAATTTCATTGTATAGATATACCATATTTTGTTCATGCATTTGTCAGTGGAAGTACTTTACATTTTTTTAAATGTTTATTTTTTAGAGAGAAAGAGAAAGAGCATGTGTGGGGAAGGGGCAGAGAGAGAGGGAGATACAGAATCCAAAGCAGGCTCCAGGTTCTGAACTGTCAGCACAGAGCCCGATGCGGGGCTCGAACTCACAAACTGTGAGATCATGACCCGAGCCAAAGTCTGAAAACTTAACAGACTGAGCCTGGCACCCAGGCAACCCTATCAGTTGAAGTACTTTAGAATGGTTTCCACTGAATTTTCATTTGTTCCAGTACCATTTAGTGAAAAGACTGTCTTTTCACCAATGAACTGTCATGGAGCTTTTCTCTAAAAGTAATCAACTATAAACGTAAGTGTTGATTTCTGATCTCTCCATTGTTTTCCATGTGTATACATCACCATGTTGATAACACAACCACACTTTGATTATTGTAGCTTCATGACAGGATTTAAAATCAGATAGTGTAAGCCCTTCTACATTTTCTTCCCTCTCAAAATTGTTTAGGCGACCTTGAGTCATTTCCATTTCCACATCAATGTTAGGATCAGCATAACAAGTTCTGCCAAAAAAAATCTTGCTAGGATTTTTATAGAGATTGTATTGAATTTGTAAAACAATTTGCAAAGAATTGCCATTTAAGCAGTATTTATTCTTCCAGTCTATGGGCATGGGTCTTCTCTTCATTTGTTTTGATCCCATTTAGAATTGTTGCAAACAATATTGCATAATTTTATTTGTTTTATTATGTATGTATGTATTATTCTTTTAATTTGTTCCTAAATATTTTATCTTTGGTGCTACTGTGATTGGATTATTTCTTTTTTTTTTTTTTAATTTTTTTTTTCAACGTTTATTTATTTTTGGGACAGAGAGAGACAGAGCTCGAACGGGGGAGGGGCAGAGAGAGAGGGAGACACAGAATCGGAAACAGGCTCCAGGCTCTGAGCCATCAGCCCAGAGCCTGACGCGGGGCTCGAACTCCCGGACCGCGAGATCGTGACCTGGCTGAAGTCGGACGCTTAACCGACTGCGCCACCCAGGCGCCCCAAGGATTATTTCTTAATTCCAATTTCAAACTGTTAGTGTATAGAATTGTATATACAATTGATATTGTACATCAATATACTTTTGATCTGCTGACTTTGTTAAACTAGTTTATTACTTCTACTAATTTAATAGTATATTTCTTAAGAGCTTCTAAATATAGAAGCATATCATTTGTAGGTAACAACAGTTTTACTTCCTCCTTACCAATCTAGATTCCTTTCAATAATTTTGTTTTTTTTTTTACAACCACTATTACAATGTTAAGTAGAAATGTAAGAGTGGACACTCTTGCCTTATTCCCGATTTTAAGGGGAAAAGTATTCAGTCTTTCACGATTAAGTTTAATACAAACCGTAGGGTTTTTATCGGTTCTGTTTATCAGCTTGAGGAAGCTCCTTTCCACTTTTAGTGTCCTGAGACTTTTCATCATAAAGAGGTATCGCATTTTGTCAAATGCTTTTTCTAAGCCTACGAAAAGAACACATAATTTTCATCTCTATTTTATTAATATGATATACATGCTGTGCATCAATGGCACACAATGGTTTAAGGTGTTGCTCAATTCAGTGCGTGAAAATTAATTAAGGATTTTGCATCTATACGCATCAAGGATATTGGTTTACAGTTTTACTTTCTTATGATGTCTTTCTCTGGCTTTGGTGGCAGAAAAAGAAAAGCTAGATTTCTAGAAAGAGTTGTGAAGTGTCCCTTCCTCTATTTTCTGAGTTTATGAAGATTTGTACTGCTGATCCTTAACATATTTTATGGATTTCATCACCGAAGCCATATGGGTCTGGGTTTTTCTTCATGGGGAGATTTTTAATTACTAGTGTTATTTCTTTCCTTGTTATTTTTATATGTAGGTTTTCTAGGGGTGCCTGGGTGGCACAGTTGGTTAAGCATCTTATTCTTGATTTCCTCTCTGGGCATGATCTCTCTGTTCATGAGATTGAGCCTGGTGTTGGGCTCTGGGCTGGCGGTGTGGAGCCTGCTTAGGATGCTCAATCTCTCTGCCCCTCCCCAGCTTGTGTGCTCACACACGCTTTCTCTCTCTCAACATAAATAAATATTTAATTTTTTAATGTTTATTTACTTTTGAGAGAGAGAGCACAAGTGGGGGAGGGGCAGAGAGAGAGGGAGACACAGAATCCAAAGCAGGCTCCAGGCTCTGAGCTGTCAGCACAGAGCCTGACGTGGGGCTCGAACTCTTGAACAGCAAGATCATGACCTGAGCCTCCACCAACTGAGCCACCCACGTGCCCCATTAAGCATTTTAAAAATACATCATTTATAGATTTAGGTTTTCGATTTCTTTTAAATAGGTTTTGGTTATTTGTTTGGTTATTTGGTTATCTTGGTTAAGTTTCATTTAATCTAAAATATCTAATGTTTTGGCATATAGTTTTGCACAATATTATGTTACAATACTTTTAATTTCCTGGTAGGAATGTTTCCTATTTTATTCCTGATTTTGGTAATTTGTGTCCTATTATTTGTCAGTTTAGTAAAAGTTTCTTTCATTTTATTTTTTTTTAATTTTACTTTTATTAAAAAAATTTTTTTAATGTTTATTTATTTTTGAGAGAGAGAGAGACAGAGTGAAAGCAGGGGGGGGGGGCAGAGACAGAGAGAGACACACAGAATCCAAAGCAGGCTCCAGGCTCCAAGCTGTCAGCATAGAGCCTGACGTGGGGCTTGAACTCATGAACTGTGAGATCATGACCCGAGGAGAAGTCGGACACTTTACTGACTGAGCCACCTAGGTGCCTCTGAAAAATGTTATTTTTAAGCAATCTCTACACCCAAAGTGGGACTCAAACCCACAAGCCCAAGATCGAGAGTTGCATGTTCCACTGACTGAGACAGTCTCATTTTAAATTTTGATCTCCAAAAGCAACTTTTGATTTCTTTAATTTGATTTCTTTGATATATTTTTTGTTTTTATATATTTTTTTCCTTTTTTAATTTTTAGTCTTTTCTTCCTTCTAGTCATGCTGGGTTTAGGTTTTATGTCTTTTTTTACTTCTCTAAGATTAAAGTTTAAGTCACTGTTTTTACAACTTTCTGATTTTCTGGTATAGATATCGAATGCTCTGGATTTTTCTCTAAGCACTGGTTTAAACATACTAAACAACTTTTGATATATTGTAATTTCATTCTCATTGATTTCAATATTTTTAAAAATTCCCTTTCACTTTTCTCGTTAAACATGGGTTATTTAGAAAAGTAGTTTTCAATTTCTATATATTGGGGGAGATGGCTTTCTAAGATTTTTATTTGTTGATAATTCTAATTTAATTCCATTATGATAAGGGAACATATACATACAATATTTGTATATTATATGTGTATTTAATATATGTAAATATATATTTTAATTTACTAAGATGCATTGTGGTCTGTCATATGCTCTGTCATGAAGAATGCTTCGTGTATGCTTAAAAATACTGCCCATGTCCATTCTGTAGCAGTTGAGTGAAACACTGGTTTGTCAGTAAGGTTAAATTGTCTGATGGTCTTGCTCAAGTTTTCTTCCTGAATTTCCACGTATTTGTCTTCTCAATAATTGACAGTGAACAACTGATATTTCTGGCAATTATTGAATGCTTGATATCCCCCTTTAATTTGTTAGTGTCTTATTTTCTGTGTTTGGGTGTCTATTGCTAAACGTGTACCTATATTTATAGTTGTTTTTGAATTATTGATGTACTGTAATTTCCCTTTGTCTTTGGAAATTTTTTAAATTTCAACTATATTTTGAATGCAAAGCGTGTATTTTATTGGAATTATAGAATTAGTTCTTTTCTTCTTTTTTTTAAAAATTCGAGCATCCGACTTTGGCTCAGGTCACGATCTCGCGGTCTGTGAGTTCGAGCCCCACATCGGGCTCTGGGCTGATGGCTCAGAGCCTGGAGCCTGCTTCCAATTCTGTGTCTCCCTCTCTCTCTGCCCCTCCCCCGTTCATGCTCTGTCTCTCTCTGTCTCAAAAATAAATAAATGTTAAAAAAAATTAAAAAAAAATTCAACATGGTGATTTCTGCTGGTTGAGTAAAGATCTATTCACATTTATTATCACGTTTTATATGATTGAATTTTTCTATGCAAGTTTTCTTTGTTTTCCGTTTGAATAACATTGTTTTTATCCTTTAATTTATCCTTTAATGCCTTCTTATGGAGTAAATAAACACATTATTTTTACTTCTCTTGTGTTTTTGTCTTCAAATTAATAGACTTTATTTCACAGAGCAGTTTTAGATTTACAGAAGAAATGACTAGAATGTAAAGTTCTCAGGGGCGCCTGGGTGGCTCAGTTGACTGAGCATCGGACTTTGGTTCAGGTCATGATCTCACAGTTTGTGAGTTCAAGCCCCCGGTCGGGTTCTGCTGACAACTCAGAGCCTGGAGCCTGCTTCGGGTTCTGTGTCTGCCTCTCTCTGCTCCTCCCCAGCTCATGCTCTGTGTCTCTCTGTCTCTCAAAAATAAGTAAACATTAAAAAAATTTTTTTTTTAAGTAGAGTTCCTATACACTCCCTCTCCTCCCTCACACATACACGATTCCCTCCATCGTTAACATCGTGCATTGTGTGGCACATCTGTTACAATTGGTCATACAATATTAATGCATGATTATTACTTATTAATTAAAGCCCATAATTTTCCATAGTGTGTGCTGTATCGTTCTATGGGTTTTGACAAATAGCATGTTATGTATCCACTAGTATAGTATTATACAGGATAGTTATACCACCTTAAAAATCCCGTGTTCTACCTTGTCACTGCTCTTTCCTTTCCTGTGTTATTTTTTATACATTATTTTGAATCACACTTTGTGGTTGTTCTCCAATTAATATACATCAAAATCTACTTTGAAATAATACTAATTTACATGTAGTAAAATATAGTACCTTTGCTCCACTGTGTCTCCTTTTTGTTCCTCTTCTTTTTTGTTGCTATTTATAACAACACCCAATAAAACAGTCTTTATAATGGCCATTTTATACCAACCTATGTAGTTTTGATTTCTATTTATTTTTACTTTTTGAGGGAGCAAGAGCACAAGTGGGGGAGGGGCAGAGAGAGAAGGAGACACGGAATCCGGAGCAGGCTCCAGGCTCCAGGCTCCAAGCTGTCAACACAGAGCCCAACGTGAGGCTCGAACTCACGAACTGTGAGATCATGACCCGAGCTGAAGTCAGATGCTTAACCAACTGAGCCACCCAGGTTCCCCCAACCTATGTAGTTTGTAAGAGTCATGAAAAGAAATGAGAAAAACTACATTTATGGAATCTTTTACATTCAATCACATATTCATCAATTCTGGAGTTCTCATTTTTTTTTTTTTTTAATGTGGAGCTAAGTGGCCCTGGTATTTCCCTTCAAAACGTAGGCTTATCTTTTGTGTTTCTTTTTCAGCAAGTCAGCTAGTCAAGAATTATCTCAGGTTTTATTTATCTGCCAATGTATTTGTTTTGCTTTCATTTTCCAAAGATAGTTTTGCTAGAAATAGAATCTATGGTTGACTTTTTTTTTTCCTCTTAGCATTCAGACTATGGCTTTCCACTGCCTCTGGCCTTCATTGTGTCTGATGAGAAGTCAGTTTTTCACGGTATTGTTGAAAGGGTCATTCAAATTTCAGGCTATTTTCCATTGTGTGCTTGCTTTTAAGTGCAACCCGGTTCTTTCACATATCCTCTGTTTAGATGCTATTGGCCAAATATGTGTGGCTTGACTGGGTGTGCATGGATAAGCCCTCAGCTAGCCCAGGATATATGGATACCATATCAAGAGCCATTTGACTGTCTTCCAAAACTACTTGCTACATCCTGAAGTCACGTCATCCTGAAATCTCAGGGAAACGGAGCCTCTGGCCTTTCTTGTTTCCTTTCCACCAATATTACTGCTTTTACTGATAACACTCCAAGTCCAGTGGGCCCCCTTTACCAGTTGGGGGGGGGGAATTTACTGTTTTCCCAGCCTTCTCTACCCTGTTTAAATGAGAGCACTGACAGTGTGGGAATTTGGGATGGAGGGTGGGAGCAGCCGCAGCCAAAACTGTCCCAGCTTCTCACTCTTCCTCCAAAAGGTTCAGGAATTTTCGTGAACACACAGTTCTCTGTTCATTCCATGCCTTTGATTTAATTCCAGATTGCTAAAAAGGTTGTTGACAGGCTCATCCAGGTTTATAATCATCTTTCAGGACAGGTTTTGTTGACCTTCTCATTCTGTTACACTGGGACTTGGTCTCAGGAAGAGAAAATTTTTGTCAAAAGAGAAATTTTAAAATACAGCACAACATAAAAACCCCAAGACAAAATCTTCCCACTGCCTTCCGAATTAGGTCTATACTCCCAGTCCAAGTTTATGGCTCACCCCTTTGACACTTGCCTGCCTTTAAAGCCTTGTCTTCCATTTTGAGGCTGGCATGGGTGAAGACAACTCAACATTTCTCTCTTTTCTCTAGAAACCATCCTCTTCTAAAAAAGAAAGAAAGAAAGAAAGAAAGAAAGAAAGAAAGAAACCATCCTCTTCTTAAACCTAGATAGCTTTCTATCACACCACATGGAAATCCCTTAAAGATTCCTCTATTATTAATTACTTCTACGCAGAGGGGTTCCTCAGTGGCTTAGTCAGTTAATCGTCCAACTCTTGATTTCAGCTCAGGTCATGATCTCACTGTTCGTGAGTTTGAGCCCCATGTCAGGCTTTGTACTGACAGTGCGGAGCCTGCTTGAGGTTCTCTCTCTCTTTCTCTCTCTGCTCCTCCCCCTCCCCGTCAAAAATAAATAAATAACACTTAAAAATAATTACTTTGATGCAGAGTATAATCCCCCCACATTATAACAGTATCCCCTTGAGGGCAAGGGCTATGCTTTGCACATCTTCTCCCAAAATGAGTCTAATTCGGATCCTGAAACAGGAAAAGCCTCACTAAGTGTTTATTTCAGGAAACAAGCCATGAAAATGATGTATTTTCCATGGAGAAGAAGTAATAGAGGGTTTGGGGGTCCATTAGAATAAAAGAAATACTGGAAATACAGGCCTTATGAAGTTCAAGATCTTGGTCTTTACTTCTTTACCATGGAGGCGACTTCATTAGTTATTAACAAGCATGGAAAAGGAGGGGTTGGAGCTTAAATGTGTTTGAAACAGCCCAGACTGAGGGAAAAACCAGATTTGGATGAGAGAATAATGAAAGATGACAGATGGCCTTCAGAGCAGAACAGCATGAACACCCAATGCAGGGGTGCCATGGGCTCCCTTTACACTCTGTGAAGCGCATAAAGTAATCTTGAATGGAAGGGGGCATTTATTTTTTTATTTTTTACCTTCTTTTTTAATTTCTTTAATTCTTCTTTTTTTTTTCAACGTTTTATTTATTTTTTTGGGGACAGAGAGAGACAGAGCATGAACGGGGGAGGGGCAGAGAGAGAGGGAGACACAGAATCGGAAACAGGTCCAGGCTCTGAGCCATCAGCCCAGAGCCTGACGCGGGGCTTGAACTCCCGGACCTTGAGATCGTGACCTGGCTGAAGTCGGATGCTTAACCGACTGCGCCACCCAGGCGCCCCTTTTTTTTTTTTTTTTTTTTTTAAGAGAGTGAGTGAGAGAGAGAGTGGGGGAGGAGCAGAGAGAGAGGGAGACAGAAGCCCAAGCAGGTTCTGCAGGTTCTGTGCTGTCAGCACAGAGCCTGATGGGGAGCTTGAACCCATGAACCATGAAATGATGACCTGAGCCGACATCAAGAGTCAAGACGCTTAACCGACTGAGTCACCCAGGTGCCCCTCCTTTTTCTTTATTACATTCACATTTATAATGAGTTGCACAACAGACAGTGAGATTAAAATCCCATGATACGTGTTGTTATTCAGTTCCAATGAATTGTTTTAGAATCTTTCCTTCCTTCTCTGATTGAATGATTATGTGCATTGGAGGCGTACCTGGGTGACTCAGTCGGTTACGCATCCGACTTTGGCTCAGGCCATGGTTCCAGGTTGGTGAGTTCGAGCCCTGCGTCGGGCTCTGTGCTGACAGCTAGGAGCCTGGAGCCTGCTTTGGATTCTGTGTCTCCCTCTCTTTCTGCCCCCCCCCCCGCTGGCACTCTGTCTCTCTCTCTCTCAAAAATAAATAAACATTAAAGACTAGCAGCTTGTATCCACTTAAAAAAAAATGATATGCATTGGAGAAAATTTCCTGGTTTATTACTAATCATACACTAACACTCAGTCCATTTTATGTTACCATGAACAAAGTTTAGAACTCACACTTGTGAAAATGTGTCCTTTGACATACGTCATCCATTTTCACTGACCTATATATATCAGAATAAACTCAGATAATTATTTTGTTCTACTTTAAGGTAAAACTTCTATCCTTCTAACGACTGAAACACTTAGTTCAATCTTATTTGTCCCTTGTGAGAAAAAATGTGGATTTTACTCCTCACTCCATCATTCACTTAGTTTATGGCTTGCATAATTTTTCTGCTTTCCTACTATATTTCATGCTAGTCAATTTAAAGATCTCCTGACCTGACGGAGCCTATGTTTGCAGCTTGAAGTTAAAAACACTCAATAAACCACAAATGGGCATAGAAACCAGAGATATGCACTTTGAAAAATTAAACAACAACAAAATGTCTTGTCCTTTGCTACCATAATCCCTTTCTGTTATCCCTACTCCCCCTTATTTTTGTCCATAAACTTTATTTTGGCATCTGTTAATATTTGAATAATTCCTAATTTTGATTAACACTCTTTAGCTCCAACCAAATAGTTGCCCAGGGTGCCATTTCCTGGACATGAAAAAAGGGGAATATGTTAAGAATCCAGTCTACAGCTTAAAAATAGAATTTTGAGAAGCACTTCAGTATCATCCTGGAAAAATGACACTGCATCTTGTCGTAGGGCCATAAGGGGACCAGGGAAGTGCTGGCAGAGAGCCAGAGTTTTGTGTTAACTTCAAGAGCAAGGGTGATTTTTAATGCTTCAACATCATTCATGAAATATTACATATATAATTTGTACTCACAATAACAAGCACGCTCTCCAAGGAAACATTAAAATAAATAGCTTCTTTAACTCTTTTGTACCTTGATCGTATCTTATTTTGATGAACCCATAAAAAGAGAAGGTAAGATTGATGTTGGACAGATCAGTAGGGCAATCATGTAGTTTATTACATATTTATGACGCTGAAAGATCAAAGGATGTTTTTATGCACATAACTTGGCAAACGTATTTTGCCACGTTCAGATACGTTCCAAGTGGCTTCAGTGGGGAAGTGAAAAGATCTGGCGCTTTGCCTGTAATGCTATTTGGCAAGGCATTGAATGATGGTGGGATTTGAGAACGCAGTAACATACTGTATTACATGTATATGTGTACACATTCTATATATGTGTGCATACATTCACTGGTATATAGGAAATGTGCGACTGTATACACGCTCTATGTAAATATGCCAAACTACATAATCAGAGGGACTGGATAAGAGAGTGGTATTTGTATGCACCAGTCAACTATACATTTGGATGGACTTTGCCCTATCCTTTCTCCTCAAAACCTGTACAAGAGAATTGTAAACAAAAATGTTACCGTTAATCCCCTGTAGATTTTTTAATGTATGTTTGTTAATCAAGTCCTGTGTTAACTGGACCATGTTAGCCAAAATGTTAACCGTCTAACATTTTGAAGCCTGTGCCAATTGACCCCTTTGCACTGTACGGGCAAGGATGTGGCAAGAGGTGTGGCTCCTGCCCCACAGACGGGGGCCTCCCAGCCTTTCGGAACCTAGAGATCTTTCCTTACTCCCCGCCTTGTTCCATTTTGTTTCACGTGTGACATATGTGAGTGTGTCGTGGGTGATTCAGTCTGGATGTTCCTTAGCCAATACAAATTCAATTACTCCGATTTCCAAGAGGTCTAGCCTCTCCTTAACAAAAATACTTTTGGTTTAAAATTAGAATTTGAAGGGGTGCCTGCCGTGGCTCCGTCGGTAAAGCCTCTGACTTTCGATTTCTGCTCAGGTCATGACCTCACAGTTTGTGAGGTCAAGGCCCACGTCGGGCTCTGACCTGACAGGGCGGAGTCTGCTTGGGATTCTCTGTCTCCCTCTCTCTCTGCCCCCCTCCCACTTACTTTTTCTCCAAAATAAATAAACATTTAAAAAGTTATGGGGCGCCTGGGTGGCTCAGTCAGTTGAGCGACCGACTTCAGCTCAGGTCACGATCTCGGGGTCTGTGAGTTCGAGCCCCGCGTCGGGCTCTGGGCTGATGGCTCAGAGCCTGGAGCCTGCTTCCGATTCTGTGTCTCCCTCTCTCTCTGACCCTCCCCCGTTCATGCTTTTTCTCTCTCTCTCTCAAAAATAAATAAATTAAAAAAAAATAAACATTTAAAAAAAAGTTATAATTTGCAAAAAAACCATAAATTTTTATTAAATTTCCTATATTCAAATCATAGGTTTTCTCTTACTTCTTAAATATCAATAGATTGTTAAAATTAGACCATCTCAGGAGTTTTTCAAAGCATGGTGCAAAGAACACATGAATCATTTGGATGACTGGGGGGGTGGCACTTTAGAAAGAATGCCTTGGTGAAATACATTTGAGACATTTGGGTTAAACAGTGTTAAATGACTTTCTATAGTACAGACAGTAGGGTATTAGAAGTTTCTAGTTAACTACTCCAGCATTTCCCCAAATGATCAGAGTCAGTAATACTTTGTGCATTGTGTCAAGGGCATTGCACAGAATGCACTCCAGTAAACATCTGATTATCTGATGGACTCGCTTTTGAAATCATAATTTATAATATACTTACTTCTAGTAGTTGAGTATTTACACCCTCGTAGTTATTTTACTATTTGCTTAAGTACTCTTATCAAATCCTTAAAACATTCTACAGATGAGGAAAGTCAAGCAGGGAATACATGGCTAGTGGCAGAGATAGGATTTGGCTGAGCCCTTTGTCCAATGTCAAGGGTGCTATTTTAAATCATATTGAAATAATGTTATTGTCTTGGAATATTTTTTTAAAGTACTGGTCTTCACTAAATCAGACATTATGAAATAGTTTATTTATAAGGAAATAGTCTGGACTATTTATTCTGTTCCATTGTTTTATACTCCTATTTTTAAGTCAGTACTATGCTGTTTTGTTTATTATATCTTGGTAGTAAATTTTGAAATTGGGTCGTATGATGCTTCAAACTTTGTTCTTTTTACTCAAGAGTACTTTGGCTATTCACAGTCTTTTGTGGTTTCATATGAATTTTAGGGTTATCTCTTCTATTTCTGTGAAACATGCCAATGTAATTTTAATAAAGATTGCATTGATCCTTTAAATTATTTTGGATAGTATGGACATTTAAAACTATTAATTCTCCTAGTTCATGAACATGGGATATCTTTCTGTTTGTGTCTTCTTCAATGTCTTTCATCAATGTTTTATAGCTTAGAGTGTACAGATATTTCACCTCTTCTGTTAAATATTTTTTAATAAGTATTTTTTTTCTTTTTGATGCTATTGTAAATGGGATTACTTTCTTTCTTTTTTTTTGGATGTCTTGCTGTTAGTGTATATAAAATTCAATTGATACTTGTCTGTTGATTTTGTATCCTGAAACTTTACTGAGTTAGCTTTTAAGATCTAACAGTTTTTTGGCAGAATCTTTAAAGTGTTCTATATAAAGAACGCTGCGAACAGAGACAATTTTACTTCTTCCTTTATGATTTGGATGCTTTTCATTTCTTTTTCTTGTCTAATTATCTGGCCAGGACTTCCAGTACCACCTTGAATTAGAGTGGTGAGAGTGGGCTTCCCTGTGTTGTTCCTGATCTTTTCACCATTGAGAATGGTGCTCATTGTGGGCTTGTCCTATAGGGTCTTTATTAGGTTGAGTTACATTCATTTTATTCCTAATTAGTTAAGAGTTTTTATCAAGACTGGATGTTGATTTTTGTCAAATGCTTTTTCTACATCTATTGAAATGACCACACGTTTTTTTTGTTATCTGTTCTGTTAATGTGGTATATCACATTTATTGATTTGTGTATGTTGAATTATCCTTGAATTTAGGGATAAATCCCACTTGATCATGGTGTATGATCATTTTGATGTGCTGGTGAATTCCATTTGCTAGGATTTTGTTGAGGATTTTTTGCATTTGTGTTCATCAAGAATATTGTCCTTGAGTATCATCCTTAATTATCTTTTCTTATTGTATCCTTATCTAGCTTTGGAATAAGGGTAATGTTGGCCTCATAAAATGAGTTTGGAAATGTTTCCTTCTCTGCAAAATTTTGGAAGAGTTTAAGAGAGACTGCTATTAATCTGTTCTTAAATGTTTGGTAGAATGCACCAGTGAAGAATCAGACCTGTACTTTGATTAGTGAGTCAATCTCCTTATTCGTTATTGATTTGTTCAGATTTTCTATTTCTTCATGAATCAGTCTTCGTATATTATATTATATATTTCTAGGAATTTATCCTTCTCTTCTACATTATACAACTTGTTAGTTTACAGTTGATCGCAGGAGTCTGTTATGATCTCTATTTCTGTGGCATCAGTTATAATGTCTTCTCTTTCATTTATAATTTTATTTTTTTGAATTTTGCTCTTTTTCATAGTTCATCTAGCTAAAGTTTTGTCAAATTTGTTTGTCTTTTCAAGAAACCAACTCTTAATTTCATTGAAGTTTTGGTTTTCTAGTCTTTGTTTTAATCAAATAAGGCCCTTATCCCACTCCATACACACAAAATCAAGTCAAAATGAATTAAAGATTTAAATATAAGATCTGAAACCATAAAACTATAAGAAAAAAACACAGAGGGAAAACTTTTGATATTGCTCTGGAGAATTAATTTTGAATATAATCCCAAAGCACAATCAACAGAACCAAAACTAGAAAAATGGGATTGCCTGAAACAAAAATAACTCTGTACAGCAAAAGAAACAATCAAGAAAGCGAAGAGATAACCTATGGAATGGGAGAAAATATTTGCAAATCCTGCATATGATAGAGGTTAATATCCCAAATATACAAGACACTCAAACAATTCGATAGCAAGAAAACAAATAACCCTACTAAAAAAAATGGGCAAGGCACCTGCATAGATATTTCTCAAAAGAAAACATACAAATGGCCCACGTCATTCGTCATCAAGGAAATACAAATCGAGATCATAATGAGATATCACCTTCTGCCTTTTAGAATGACTATAATCAAAAAGACAAAAGAAAACAAGCATTGGCAAGGATGTGGGGACAAGGGAACCCTTGTACACTGTTGGTGGCAATGTAAATTGGTGCAGTGATTGTGGAGTACAGTATGGAGTTTCCTCAAAAAATTAAAAATAAAACTAACATACGATCTGGCAATCCCAATTCTAGGTATATATCCAAAGGAAATGAAACCATTATCTCAAAGAGATACCTGCAGTCTCACATTTATTGCAGCATTATTCACCAGAGTCAAGATATGGAAACAATCCAAATGTCTATTGACAGATGAATGGATAAGGAAGAAGAATGGATAAAGAGGATCTCCCTTTCTCTTTATATATATATATATATATATACACACACACACATATATATACATATATATATACACATATATATACATATATATATACACATATATATACATATATATATTTACATATATATTTAATATAATGAAATTATAATGTGATATGTATATATCACATTATAATTTCATTATATTAAATATATTTACATATATATTTAATATAATGAAATTATAATGTGATATGTATATATCACATTATAATTTCATTATATTAAATATATATGTAATATATTTATTATATATATATATATGTATATATGTAATATATATATATATATACATATATATATGTAATATATATTATATATATATATGTATATATGTAATATATATATATATATATGTAATATATTTATTATATATATATATATAATGTGATATATACATATCACATTATAATTTCATTATATTAAATATATATGTGTATGTGAGTGGAACTGAATATTTTTCAGCCATGAGAAAAAAGGAGATCCTGCCTGTGAAAAGAAAATGGTTGAAACTTGAGGACATTATACTAAGTGAAAAAAAAAATGGAGAAAGACAAATATTGTATGATATCACTTATATGTGGAATTAAAAAACAAAAGCCTCATAGAGGCAGAGAATAGAATGGTAGTTACCAGAGAGAGGCTGGGTAGTGGGGAGTGTAGAAACGGTGAGATGTTGGTCCAAGGCACAGAGTTATAATTACATAAGATAAAATGCATCTTGATATATAATGTACAGGCATGATGACTAATATTTAATAATACTGTATTGAACACTGGAAATATACTAAGAGAGGAGATTTCAGGTGCATTCATTGCACACCAAAAGTGGTAATTCTGTGAGGAGTTAATATGTCAATAAGCTTGGTTATAATAATCATCTCACTATTTGTATATTAAATCATCGACTTGTATACCTAAGATATATACAATTTATGTAAAAAATCCATAAATAAATGAGAAAAAAGGATGATAAAAGTTTGTACGAAATTTCATACTACACGTGTGTATAAACATTAAGACTCAGACATTTTTAGTTTGCCAAATTTGCTCTTGAAAATCATTTTGTCCCTAAAGAATAACCCCAAGTTCATGTTTGAAAGCAAAATCTGTTCTTAAAATATGCTAGGTAAGTGCCATTGCTTACGTTTGAGCTTTATGAGCTTGAAAAAAGAATAGTAATTTCTGATTAGGATTTAATACAACTTGATTGATTTGTAAAGCTGAAGAAGGAAAATGTCAAAATGTGCTAATATATACAGAACCTGCCAACACCATGGAGAGACGTATCGGTATTACCTGGAGCTAGAGAAATTCAGGGCTTATCACTGCATGAATGTTGCTATCATACGTAAGATATCTTTAATGCGTGTGTGTGTGTGGTTGGGGGGTGGGGTATGTGGCATCTACTTAAGATGTGCTTCATGCCCTGATTATTTGCAGAATTAAAAAAAAACACACACAAAAAGACAACCTAGGAAAAACTTCTGCTATCCGATGATTGAATTTGTGTTATCTTGAAAAACTATTATTTACGGTTATAAATTTGGGGCCAAGTGTAACCAAATATGTGTGGGACTTGATATCCTATTTCTAAAATAATGTTATTATGGGTGATCTTTTCTCTCTCTCTCTCTCTCTTTCTCTCTGTTTTGTTTTTTGGCTCACTTGATCCCATTTTTGTCAAATTCCAGTCAGATTTATACTCAAATGGGTACTCTAATGATTGATTGATTGATTTTTTAATGTTTTATTTTTTTCTGAGAGACAGAGACAGAGACAGAGACAGAGTAGGAGCACAACCGGGGGAGGGGAAGAGAGAGAGGGAGACACAGAACCGAAGCAGACTCCAAGCTCCAGGCTCTGAGCTGTCAGCACAGAACCCGATGCAGGGCTCGAACCCACAAACCATGAGATCATGACCTGAGCCAAAATCTTATGCTTAACTGACTGAGCCACCCAGGCACCCCCTCTAATGGATCTTTTAAAAGTAGATAGCAGCTGAAGCTTCACTGAAGGAACCCCTGGCTAAATCCTTTGAAATAACATATAGCTACATGATTATTTAGCAATTGAGAGAGTATTAGCACTTACAAAAAGCCAGTTTTTAATTGTTTTCTCATTTTTTTTCAGTAAAAATATCCTCTGATGAAAGGGTTTCTCTTAATGTGATTTAAGTCTTTCCTAAATAGATCAATTCAAGCAGGGTGTCCCTACCTTCAACAAGAACAGTAGAAATGCTACGGTCTTTAAGAACTTGGACTCTGGACCCAGATTGCTTGGGTTTGAAGACTGACCTCTTGTTAGTCTGTTGCTTGGGTGACTTATTTCACATCTGTGGACATAGTCTGATAACTATGCTACATGAATTTTAAAACTAATAGAGTTCGCCACAGAGTGACATTCCTGGACCACTTCCCCCATCATGGACCCGTCAAACACTTGTCTGGTGCCTTCTAGAGGCTAGATTCCACAAGAGATGAACCAGACTTACCTGCCTACAGACTGGCAAGGACCCTACACTCAGGGATACTATTGTATTATGCTCGTCAGGAATCTTGAACTCTTAACTCTTAAAATTCTCCCTTTCCCATTGTAAGAAAGAAAGAAAGAAGAAAGAAAGAAAAAGAAAGAAATAGAAAGGAAAAGAAAGGAAGGAAGGAAGAAAAGAGAAAGAAAGAAAGAAAGGGAAAGAAAGAAAGAAAGAAAGAAAGAAAGAAAGAAGAAAGGAAAAGAGGGAGAGAGAAGGAGAGAGGGATGGGGGGAGGGATGAAGAAAGAAGGAAAGAAAGAAAAAAGGCTAACTTGACAGTAGAAAAGCTGACAAATACTACTTTAGCCAGGTGACCAAGGTTAATATCATCCGTGATGAGTCCTGTTGACATCATGTTACTCTTCATAAGGTAGAATGAGAAAGGCACATTACGTCTGTGTTCCTCTTCGCAAAAGCCCTCAGCTCTAGTTCAATCATGAGACAATCGTCAGGCAAATCCCAACAAAGGAACTTTATGCAAATTAGCTCACCAGTATTTTTCAAAATGGGGGCACCTGGGTGGACCAGTGGGTTAAGCATTTGACTCTTGATTTCGGCTCAGGTCATGATCTCATGGGTTGGTGAGATGGAGGCCAGTGTTGGGCCATTTACTGACAGTGTGGAGCCTGCTTGGGATTCTCTTTCTCTTTCCCTGTCTCTGCCCCTCCCATGCTTGTGCACATGCTCTCTCTCTCTCCCTCTCTCTCAAAATAAATAAACAAATATTTAAAAAAAATTTTAATTGTAAAAGTCTTCAGAAATGTGGGAGATCTGAGGACTTTCTCACAGCCAAGAGGGACTTCGGGAGACATGACCCCTAAATGCAATGTGAAATCCTAAACACAACACTAAAAAAGAAAACGCAAACAAAACAACAAGAACAAGAGATAAAAACTAAAGAAACCTGAATAAACTATAGTCTTTTCATTTTAATTTATTTATGTAGTTCCTAACAACGTGTCATCTTAGGTTCATTAAGTTTTACACTGTGGCTAGACTAATTTAAGAGTTTTTAGTAACAGAGAAAACTGGATGTGGAGTATATGGGAACTCCCTATACTACCTTTGCAATTTTTTTTCTGTAGATCAGCAACTTTTACAATTTAAACGTGTATTATATTTAAATTTTTTTTAATGTTTATTTACTTTTGAGACAGAGAAAGACAGGGTGTGAGCAGTGGAGGGGCAGACAGAGAGGGAGACACAGAATCCGAAGCAGGCTCCAGGCTCCGAGCTGTCAGCCCAGAGCCCAACGAGGGCTCGAACTCACGAACCGTGAGATTGTGACCTGAGCCGAAGTCAGACGTTTAACCAACTGAACCACTCAGGTACCCCTTAAATGTTTATTTAAAGAAAAAAATGCCCCTTTCTGCCCCAAAGTCATGGCCATGAAATTATCTCAACCTCCAGGGACCCTTGAATGGCCAAACCTCCAATCAGGCCAATATCCTTTTTTTTGTTCAAAGACTTCTCAGATGCAACAGAATGGTCCAAACAAAAATCACATTTCCTAAGGCAGTTTTGACATTCTCCACATTTTTTATGGAAACGTAAGTGAAAATAGATATTCAGGATTCCTGTTTTGGAAGAAGAAGGACTGGCATTCACGGAAGCCTTATTTTTTTTTAAAGATTTTTTTTGAAGTTTATTTTTGACAGAGAGAGAGAGAGAGAGAGAGAGCATGAGTGGGGGAGGAGCAGAGAGAGAGGGACACACAGAATCTGAAGCAGGCTCCAGGCTCTGAGCTGTCAGCACAGAGCCCCACGCGGGGCTGGAACTCACGGACCACGAGATCATGACCTGAGCCAAAGTGGGACGCTCAACAGATTGAGCCACCCAGGTGCCCCTACTGAGGCCTTATTCTATGGCAGCTCTGTGCTAACCTCTTTCCATGCATTAGCTTTTGGGAACTGTTCAAAAACCGATGCAACGAATATTCGTATTGCCCTTAGATGAGAAAACCATTTCCAGCTGCATCTGGGATGTGTCCGCCTCTGGGATGACCCAGCCTTAATTTAACTCCACGCATGTAAGGTTCTTCCTGCTTTCTTTGGACTGAATACCTCAGTTCAGAAGTACAAGGTTACTAACGAGTGCCTCTGCTAGGACTCTTGGCATAAGCGATGTAACACTATAACACTGCACGGTGTCCCCGTGGGACATTGTACCCACAGTGGAGAATAGGGATCATCTTATTCCTAAAGGAAAGAGTTCTAATGTTCCCTCGCATTCTCCACCATACCAGTAAGAAGGCATTTCCCGCATGTCTTGGGATACACAAACAGCAAGGTGAGGTCCGCTTACTTAGTGGATTCTGAAATTTTCACTCTGCTAGCTGTTTTTATTAATCAGTCTCATAGGGACCCCTGGGTAGTTCAGTCAGTGAAGCGTCTGACTTCAGCTCAGGTCACGATCTCGCGATTCAGGAGTTCGAGCCTGGTGTCGGGTTCTATGCTGACACCTTGGAGCCTAGAGCTTGCTTTGGATTCTGTGTCAATCTCTCTCTGCCCCTCCCCACTTCCACTCTGTCTCTCTCTCTCTCTCTCTCTCTCTCTCTCAAAAATAAACGTTAAAAAAATTTAAAAAGAAATCAGTCACATAAAATAATCATAGATGGGCCTTCAGAAAACACTCAAGAACAATTGCTACGTTTAATCACATCACAGATTCGTCCGAGGAAGGGTGGAGGTGCCCCAGGTTCATAAAAATCCCATGCTTGGTCTAAGGTTCATAAAAATCCCATGCTTAGCCTAAGGTTCCATTGTTACCATCTTGAAATTATTCATATCCTTGGAACAAAGGGGCTCTGCCCTTTCATTCTGCGCCAGACTCCACAAAGACGTAGCCAGTCCTGTTCAGGAGTCTGAAGTCTGTTTTTCTCCAATGAAATCTCAAGTGCTGCTTTTGACGTCAGTCCCTCGGTGTCGCCATGCAACATGAGGAAGACACAGTTTTCCTTGGGAAAGTGGGTTTATTCTGATGCCTTACACAAAATGTTCCAAATCAAGTGGGCTAAGTAACAGACTCGGCTCCAATCTTTCTATCTCTCTATTGCCTGTTTGCAAACACTGAATTCAAGGCCCTGGACAAGTCGAAGCATTGGGTCTGTAGTGAGATTTTAATCATAGATACAGACGCTGTCAGACAAACCAGGGAAAGTTATCAATGCACCGCTCTTTTCCTATCTGGCCTACTCTAGAAATGGAATACCCAAGCATCTGGCCTACGATCACAGCGCATAATTCTGGAACTGAAAGCCTTCCGAGAGAAAGCATCTTATGAAATCATATGACAGAAACATTTTAAGGCCATTTATCCGCAATTGACTCTACCCTCACCTGAGCCAGGCAATCTCTGATCTCCAAATTTGCAAACAGATGAAAAGAAATTCCCTTTATTTAAGAGACATTATGGACAAACATTAATGAGGGACTATTAAAGGGAACTACACAGCTTTTACACACTCTGAGGGAGTCCAATGTTAGTAGTTTTGAATTTAGTCAGGCAAAATTCTCATCATCAATGACAATGTGTGTATTTCCCCTTTTTTATTCCCTGCTGAAAACCAAAAACCCTTAACTTTAAAGGGCTATTTGTACCCATCTGTTAGCAGCTTTCCATCATTAAGTCCTGAGAAAAGAGAAATCTACCAAGAATGCCAAGAGGCAGAAAGGTCTTCCTTAAACATGGGTGTTTTTTGAATATTGCTGGTAATTCATAGCATCTAAAGAACTCGTCATTTTGAAATTACCTGCTGAATGGGGGAGATTCTGCTTTGAAACCTACTTTGCAGTGGACCAGAGAATAAATATTTTTCAGCTGTTGAATTCACCGGAGACTTTGATTCTCACTCTTTTCTTCAAATATCCCTACTGCCTTCTGGGATCTTCTCTCCACCTTTACTGTGTCCTTCTGAGGTCCCTGCCTCTCCGTGGAGAATCTGTGGTCCAGGACTGGGTTCAGTAGCTAACGGGCCCTAACGAGGGTGGCACTGACATGCCAACCTCCCGGAGATTGCCTGGGCCACATGGTCACCCCCGAGCATGCTCACAGGGGGTATCTTCTCACCTCTGTCAAACTCCTTTGTTGAGTTCAAAACCTTATTACAATTAGGGTGGAAAAGACTCAGTGGGTTATTTAGATGTTATCTCTGCTAGCAGAGAAATTACCTATAACAGAGTCTGGAAAATTTCTTCTAAGCTAAAGTTAATTGGCAGAGAACCTGCTGGTGTTCTAGAGAAAATTAGGAGACAATTTTGATTAGGAGAAAATCAAAAGATTTTCTTTGGGTTTATATATGAATATATATATATATATATATATATATATATACACACACACACATATATGTATATATATTTTTTAATTTATATATATATTTATATTATATATATTTATATATATTTTAATATATATATATTTTAATTTCTCACTCTTTTCTTTTCTCTCTCAACTTTTTCTAGTTACCTTGATCCACCTATATGAGAGTTTTCAAACACACTAAAACAGGACAGAGGTCAATTTATTTCATTTGTGAAAAATATCCAAGTAGCTGGAGTGGCTGGATGTCAATCTCAGCTTTCACTTCTGGTTTAAATTGTCACACTCTCCCTTGAACAGAGAATCTTCTTCTTCTTTTTTTAAGTTTATATTTTTATTTTGAGAGAGAGAGAGAGAGGAGACTGCACGCACACAAGGGAGAGGCAGAGAGAGTGAGAGGGAGAGAGAGCACCCCAAGCAGGCTCCGCTCTGTCAGTGCAGAGCCCAATATGGGACTCGATCTCATGAGCCATGAGATTTATGACTTGAGCTAAAACCAAGCGACAGACGCTTAATGGACTGAACCACCCAGGCACCCCTGGACAGAGAACCTTTCTGACTGGTGTCTGCTGAAAATGATGTTCGCTGATGGGCCTACCCAACCCCAGTGTGAGCTCATTAATAAGCTGGCAAAAGCATCAGGTCACGTAGAGCTCTTCCTGAAAGGTGAGGGGTGATGTCAATCAGATTTTCTTCTTTGGAAGTTTGAATTACAAGACGCAAGAGGAAGTAGACAGACTTGGGGGCAGCTGAGCAGTCCGTATGCAGATTGAGGCCTGGTAAGCTGTACATATGCAAGAGAGAAAACAGAATGGGCCGCTGTGGGAGAAATCCAGAGATGTGAATGGACCCTGAGAGGCCAGGTCTTGTCTTTCCAGCTATGTTGTGTGAAGGCCCATCTACTCTTTATTATATGCCCCCCCCATCCACTAAGATCTGTGAAGAAACAATGTAGAAGATGCTCTTATGATACTCTACCCCTCTTGTGTGAGTTTGCTCAACAGAACTTCCACTTTTAAGATGTTTGAGTACTTCAATGGGTAACTAAGAAACACGATAGGAGTGGAAGCTCTCTTCACATTTCTTCCTGAGAAATAGAGAAAGAAAATAGAGACAACATAGTAATTCCCTCCAGGGAACATGATGCATGTCCCTATCGTCATCAGATTGAATTTTCACATAACTTCAGAAAAAGGTGCAAGTATACCCATACTAGAGATAGGAAAACTGAGATGAGGAGTGTCAAATTTGTCCAAAGTAATTGGTGAACACAAGATTTAAAGACAAAAATGTCCACTTCTAAATCTCAGTCTTTTCAGTACCCAATGTCGTTTCACTACAGTAACAAAGGCAAGAGAAAAAGGAAGAAAGGAAAGAAGGGAGAAAGGGAGGGAAGAAGAAGAGAAAGAGAAAATAGTACTTGGGGCGCCCTACAACCTGCCAGGTGCTTTTACATGTTACTTCATTCACTCCTCACAACAATGAAAAGCAGAACTGACATTTCTATTTTGTTTGCATATGAGAAAAACCTGAAGCTTCGAAAATCCATCAAAATCACATACCAAGGATGTGTGCATGAAGGAGAGTAGGTATGCCATGATATAGATAGAATTGCAAATAAAATGTGAGGTTGGAGGGGCCATCAGAAGAAAAACAATTTTGACACAGTATGGAGCCTGAAAGCAAGAAGGGTTAATTCACAAAACAATGAGGGGAGCCATGGATGATGCCCAGAGGGGACTGTCGCAGACAAGGATGCAATCTACCTCGCTGAACCCCTCAAGATGCTTCAATGCAGAGACGTTGGGCACATCAGAGACCAACGTCAACTTTGCTCAGCATTTCTACGTGATAAAGCACATTTCCCAAGGTTTTCTTGTAAACTAAGCATCCTTGATAGTGTATGTATAATCAAATGTTTTTTTGAAGATAGATCAGTTTCCATTCACGAGTAAAGGTTGTAATAACCCCAAATTGACATGAGTTGAATGAATGACTTCTCTATATGCCCAACTCTGTACACATTTATTTTAATCTACTCTCATTACAATCCAGTAACTCGTTAGTATTATCCCTAGTTTTTAGAAGTGGGAACTGAGGTCCACAGCGATTGGGGAACCCAAAGCACATATCTATTATGCAGAGTCAGGATTCTGACATGATCAGATCTGGCTCTCAGTCTGGTGCTTTGTCCATTATTCCTCAACTATTTTCAGTGCCTCTATGCATTTTTTTAAATGTTTATTTATTTTTGAGAGACAGAGAGAGAGAGAGTGAGTGGGAGAGGAGCAGAGAGAGAGGGAGACACAGAATCCGAGGCAGGCTCCAGGTTCTGAGCTGTTAGCCCAGAGCCTGATGTGGGGTTCGAGCTCACGAACCATGATGTCATGACCTGAGCCAAAGTCAGATGCTCATACTGACTGAGCCACAGGTGCCCTATGGAATTGTCTACTTTCCGATGTATGACATACCAGCCATGCAATGCAATAAGAAGTGAGTTTGGAAGCTTTGCATTTCCATATTTAGAACAGATTGGAAACCATTGTGGGGCACCTGCGTGGCTCAGTTGGTCGGGCATCTGACTCTTGACTTCAACTCATGTCATGATCCCAGGGTTGTGGGCTTGAGCCTCACGTCAGGCTCCTTGTTGAGCATAGAGCCTGCTTGGGATCCTCTCTTTCTCTCCTGCTCTCCCTCTCTCCCCTTAAAACAATAATTAAAAAAAAAAGATCAAAAACCATTGTGCCATTCTACAGTAGGTAAGCAAATAACTCAATGAAACCGTGTGTGTATGTGTGTGTGTGTGTGTGTGTGCACACGCATGCATATGTGTAAAACCGAAATAAATTCAGCCACTTGCACGGCACTTGGCACGTAGTAGGGACATCGCAATTCCTTGCTGAAATAAATGCAAGAACAATTCAGAGAACTCTTGATGGAATGTTTCCTTTCTTTTCTGTAACTTGCCTAGTCAGCATAATTGGGCAGATTTTGAGCCAATTATTAGTGATGGAAATGGGAATGCATTCAAGAGAACAATGCTTTTGAACACAAAAAACCGCGTCGCTTTGGGGTAAAGTGGCAGAGCCTTTTGTCCCCCCCTTCAGCCAGTTTATTATTGAGCTTACTGATTAGCTAATCAGTAATTACTTCAATTATTAATGCTATTTACACATTTGGATTATTGCAGCCATGAAGCAGCCCGGCTACCCTCCCCCTTCCTTTGTGTTTTAAAATAAAATAAGACAGTTAAGAGGTGAGCAGATAAGTGGCAAATTCAGTTATGGGATGCGTAAGAAAACAAACCACAGGGCCTTGTAATGAGACATTTGGCACAAAGGAAGCAAAAAAGTACACGGAGGTGTGCAAAGGGTGGGCTACTTCTCTGCTGAGATCTAAACTCCGAGGTAGACGCTACGTATAACTGCACATCTGTACACAATTTATAACAAAACATGGGAGCTTGGAAACCCAATCGTATTTTCAGCGAACGCAGCTGATGGTGAATGCTCCCATGTCCCCATAATTCCCGTGGTAGCTGATAGGGGAGGGCGATGGATGAATTTTTCACCTCTTTTTTTCTCAGTTTTGTTTAACCTGAAATTAGACCAAAAACGCTGCCCTTCAACTAAAAATTAACATGCGGTCTCCAGAAAGAGCAACAACAAAAAAATGTATAAATTATGTCTGATTGAACAAACACAACTTCTCTGTTGAACAGCCAGTCAATGGGGAGGGTAGGGCGAGGCAATGGAGCAAGGTAATGTGTAATCTCACCAGTCAATGGACTGTGGGCAGGCCTGGCGGCCCATCGCTGGAGGTGTCAGGGAGATAAATAGCACAGTGTCCTCCTCAAAAATATGATTAATACCCTTCTCGGTCCACTGCTGAAGATGTAGTGGGTGCAGCTGGTCTGGACAGCAGTTGCAGAGAGGGGAAAATCCGGGACGATTGCAACGGAGCAGAGAGGGCAAAGAGGAGGACGAAGAGCCACCCGAGGGAGAGTGCTGAGGCCGACATGTGGGGAGGAGTCTGAGCTGGCCGGCGGTCTTCCTAAACGGCAGCGTAAGTAACGCTTAGAGCCTTCTGTGCTCCTGCACCTGAGCCCCAGCGGCCATGATCTTAAGCGGCAGAGACAAGCTAAAGTTGAGTCTTTGAGGGATATATAGATACGCCACTCCGGAAGCAGTGAGTGATCTTGAAGAATTGTGGTCTGTATGGCATGGCCGCTGTGTGATGAACACAGAACTTTATTTACTAGTCACAGATCAGCAGAAGGTAATGGGGGTTAATTTCCTCTCCTTCATACGGGGAGACTGAGGGCCAGGGAAGTTTCGTTAAGTTGCTCAAAGTTATGTAGCTGATGGGTGGCACGGGGGTCCAGGATTCGTGAACCTCCGTTCTTCTCACCAAACCAGACTGGTCCCTCAGTGATTATAAAAGACAAAAACAAAGAAACAACTTTAGAAAAATGTTTATTTAATTTATTTTGAGAGGGAGAGCAGGGAAGGGTAGCCAGAGAGGGAGAGAGAGAATCTCAAGCAGGCTCCGCACTGTCAGCACAGAGCCCAGCGCTGGGCTCAGACTCACGAACCATGAGACGACAAGCAGAGCTGAAATCAAGAGTTGGATGCTCAACCAACTGAGCCACCCAGGCACCTCCCCCCTGCCAAGAAATAACTTTAGATAAGAGTTTGCCCCTGACTATTTACTCTACTTCCCATTCAACGTCTCTTTGTCCCTTCCTTCAAAAGATTTTGGCCAGATTTTTCTTGTTTGCTTTTTTTTTTTTCTGATTTTCTCTTTCCTCATACACTAGGATATCAACAAAGGATTTTCAAACACCCCTACCTGTAATTCTGTTACACACACACACACACACACATACACACAATGGCGGCCCATAATGAAAAGCAAATTGTTATGTTCTAATGTCTCCTTCACTAGTGGCAGGACTTTCTGCCCTGAGACAAATACAATACTGTCACATTTGCTTTATCAGATGGTTCCTTCCCCCACTACAATGTTCATAAGGCCAACAAAAATGTCTTCCTAGCATGCTATAGCCCCATAATGATGCTAAAAGGATTACAGAAGGAAAATATATCCAAAACTATAGTTATTGGTTTATCAGATATTGATTTTAAACATGGTGGATGGAAAGTCATTTTTATAAAACTTAACATTGAATTCTAGAACGGAAAAGAAAAAGTGAAGAAATATGTGTAAATTTTGAAAATATTGTAAAGTGCAAATTAATCAGGATGGTTACCCATATTGTACCTTATGAGGATGTGATGAATCCCAAAGAAAGGGATGCAACATCAGAAGGTAAGAAGGAGCAGAAGAGTGCCGAGATATAATGCTGATAGTAGAATCCCATAGGTGGTGATAAGGGTGCCCTGTTCCTGAGCAAATGAAAGGATATTGGACAGACAGCATGATCTAATAGTCTAAAGATCTTCAAGTTGATCTCAGTAATCCAAACCATTAAAACAATGTGTTTCTTGTGTATTATAGGCTATGCTTTTCCAGATCCTTTAACATATGACTTCCTGAGTATTTTCATTATTATCATCTCCAAAAGGGCTTCTCACACACTGATGTATGCACAAATCACTTGGTATCTTGTTAAAATGCTGATTCTTGTTTAGTACATCTTGAGTCGGGTCTCAGCTCCTGTGTTTGTAACAAGCTCCCAGCTGATGTCAATGCCACTGATTCCTAGACCACATTTTGAGTACCAGTGTTCAATCATATATCTTAGGGGGTGAAATTGACCAAATACATGCGTGGTGGGTGGCAGGGCCAGAATTTGAACTCAGGGATGCTTGGCCACAAAACCCATACATCCGCTGTACATCATTGCCTGTCACCTGAGTATTGGGCACTCAATCTCCAAAGAGCTGTGATATTGATTACAGAAGTAAAAAAACTAAGTTTCGGAAGTGATGCTTCATCTCAGGGCAGACTGACCTCTTCCTAAGACCCTGGAGACCTCTGAGTTAGTAAAATGTTGTGCCTCTACAGACATTTTGGGCCATTGTAGGATGAAAGGGAGAAATTCTTGAAGTATCCATAGACATAATTTGTTTGAATGAAACACCCTGGTTATAGATAGAACCGGACATGTAGGACCAGCCATCTGTGTATCAGAGTGGTTTCTCCTGGCCACGAAACAGATGTTTAGAGTAGAAATGTTTACTGGCACAGTCGAGAAGATGGTGACAAGACCACCTAAACTGGCCACAGTATAGCTGTCCATACCCCCTTTTTCTAACGGTTTCATAGTACCTCCTCCCACCATCTTCTGAAGCTTTGCCAAAACACGAAAAGAAGTCTGTGTTGACATGACTTTGAAGCCACCACTCCACTCAGGTCACTAGAATATGCTCGCTAAAGGTAAAGCCAATGGCCAAAGTTGCACCTCATTTTCTTATCCTAGGCTCAGTCAGATATATTTGTATACAGTAGACAGTCAAAGGATGTAGCTGTATACAATGAATCGTTCAAGCAACCCTACATTACTTCTCCATTTTGTGTCACGGCCGCTCTTGTCGGATTTTACATCTATCATTGGGTCATTCATTTCTTCACACTTACAAAAGATATTTCTTTTTTTTTTAATTTTTTTTAATGTTTATTTATTTTTGAGACAGAGAGAGAGAGAGAGAGCATGAACAGGGGAGGGGCAGAGAGAGAGGGAGACACAGAATCTGAAACGGGCTCCAGGCTCTGAGCTGTCAGCACAGAGCCCGACGCGGGGCTCGAACTCGCGGACCGTGAGATCATGACCTGAGCCGAAGTCGGCCGCTTAACCGACTGAGCCACCCAGGCGCCCCAACAAAAGATATTTCAACAGTCTCTATTCTAGTCATAATCTTTAAATAATACTGATCATTATCAATGACTATGCTATAGAGAGAAACAGATATAGAGTCATATATTTATATGCACGTTTATGCATATTTGTGTATAGGCACCTATTTCCCTTTAGTATTGGTCTGAAAAATAGAAATAAATAAATACATCCATACATTTTATTGCCAGATTAGTTTGGGAAGCATTATGAATCTTATTGCCTCCTCGAAAATTCACAAGGATCTGAAAGCTCCTGTCATAAAAAAATTGATTCAACGTTGTGTAGTTTGGCATTTCTAACAAGTATTTGAGTTTGTCTCTTTGCTTGTTCCTTTCAATTCATGTTTCCCAAAGTCCCGCAGACTAGTATTTGACAGACAATTATTTAAGAAATGGGTCTTATGTCATTGGCTAAATTCCCAAGTTGGGGTGAGTATAGGGCTGTGTAGTAGGCACACTTGAATTTGGTTTTAATAATGCATCATCCCTTTTAAGTTATTGCAGTAACAAAACATTTTATTTGCAGAGATGAGAGAGAAAATGTGTCCCCTAGTATTTTCTTTTCTGATCCTCCCTTGAAAAAAAATGTGTTTCTAATCAGTTGGTTCATTCCATAAAACATAGATAAAATGTTTAAGAGACACTCTAAATTAAAGGGTAAGGCAATTTAGTTTCTGAGAATTGAGGCTTTATCATACATCCATGCGCACATCACATAAATGGTATGTAATATTTGGTTAGCATGACGCCAGAATGAGTTATCATTTTGGAAATGTAAGAAGAATTGATTTACTCTGATCCAAGATTTACTATAGAAAATTATGCCAAAATTATCAGAATCGTGCAGTGAACCTGTGTGATTAATCAAGTGATCATTTAGCCTAGGCTTTCAGTTTACAGGTGCGGATGTGACATGCTCAAAGGCACACAGCTAACGAGCAGAGCAACATTGACCTAAACCCTCATCTTGATGCCAAAAGGTGCCTCAACCTTGGCCACTCACCTTTAGGCGCCACGAACATACCACTGCCCATACTGACTGGTTCCTGAAGTTGCTCAATGGCTTCTTACTAAGAACGCTTCTCCCTATGCTTTGACATGTTCTGATGATCGAAAACCCTGGTGGGAAAGCAAAATCTTGAGCCAATCCATAGCGTTGGGAATTCAGCAGGATGGGCGTGATTCCTGACAACATACGGATTTGGCATTTTTCTAGAACTTTTACCGAAGCAAAATAAAGGAAAAGGGCCTATTATCAAGCGATTGAGACAGAAACAGAAATAAATACTTTGAGTTCAGTAAACAAAAGAGTGATGTGTTATCTGACTTGCACAAATAATTGCCTTGATTCTCTACCTTAAAAAGCCACACGTATTGAAATGGCTTTCACTAGAGCATTACTATTGTATTTTTAGGACTCTTGAAGAGAGCTCAGTATTTGGAGGCATTGCCCCTACCTTCAGGAGATATTTCATTCTCCAGCGGGAAGGAGGAAAACACAGAAAATCTGACATCATCCTTGCACTTTCTTCTCCTGAATACATAATCTCTCTCTAAGTAAAACACTAAATAAATTCATGGACTCAAGACCCACGCTAAAACTAGATGCTTTCAAAGGCCCTGGTTAATGAGGAATCTTTTAAATGTCACATCTACAGTGCAAATTAACCAATATTGCATAGCAAAAATCCCTCAGAAGAAATCTGGTCAATGGTTTATGACAAAAAAATTAATGCTTTCTGTCAAGAATAAGGGTTAAGTTTAGTATTAATCATAAAATGACCTTTAATTGCCAAACAAAAGCACTTTGTTATTTCTCTACAATCCTGAACTCACCCTGAGTATTGGAAAAAAAAGTCATAATTTGCTTAGTATAAATATATTAAAGTATTAAGCCCGCTCTGCTACTCAATTAGTAAACATGTCAAGGGGTGGGTGAGTTATTCATGGTTCAGAGGGCCAGCCCCTTTTCACAGGGAACTTTTTTTTACTCTAATGAAATGATGGATAATCTGGAAGTAGGTGCTTTAAGAAGATATTAATCATTCTCTGTGGTAATGTTAATCATGCGTTCCATCATCTCCAGATGCTGTGGATCACCTTCCTCTGAGACAAAGGGCACCTGAGCCAGGAGAGTCCTTTTGGTCACCTTTCTACAGGAACCCTCACATGCTGCTGACATTAAAGACAGTGTTAGATTTCAGGGCATCCATAAGCTAAAATGGCAAGTTCAACAACTCCTTCAACGGATTTCTCAGAAACGTGGGATAGGATCCCTCTTCACTTTTCATTCTTTACATTTTTCATGTTGCTCCTATGAGGGTAGGAAAAGACTTAACCCATAGAAGGAGAAGATAGAAGTCCATCAAGAAAAAAGCTATAAATGTATGTCCTGGCAAACTGCTTTTATAGGCTAGGCTTCTAATCTTACAAAATGTTGGCGTTCGTCAGGTCAGATTTATCTCTTAAAATGTCTCTGATGTCTCCTTGAGTTAATGAAACACCGTGCCTCTAGAGAGACTTCCGGCCAATTAAACATTTTTATGGCCAGTGTTTTTTAAAGGGAAAAAATGAGGAGGAAAACTTGAGGGCATATCTTACGGGGTTAAAATAGCTCCCATCACAGACTAATTTTGAATGCTTCATAGACCTCAGTGCCTCAAGAAACCTGGAAGGATTCCTAACGCTAAGAGGCTGTTCCATATAAATTGCCTCAGAAAGATAAAACTGAGGGGAACAAGGAAGGCTCCTGTCATCATGCAAAAGTATTGAGGACTCTAGAGGTTAGATAATATCGTCATGGAAAAAGGCACCATTTTCTTAAATCCACCTGTGCATGCCCAGGGTCTAAAAATGAACATGAGGGTTACTTAACGAGGTTATGTGATCTCTTTTGTAGGGAGGGTGGTTGGGGGGGATTCAATTCTACTTAGAGGCAAGTGCTCTCCAGGTGATGGCTTATGCTACTCAGACCCAATTGCTAATGTTTTTATCCACGTGTGTAGACACAAAGAGCTAGAAACTCACTTCCGGTCTGCTGGAGAAAGGTATTTTGGTTTTCCCTCGGGCTTAGCCCTCTTTTCACACTCTCTGCTGTCTTCTTTCAAATGGGTTGTATTCAGTAATCCACCAAATTAGCAAAAATGTCTATGCAATGCACTTATCATTGGTCTCTCTCTCTTTTTTTGAGTTGGGCTGGCTAACTCCACATACATCAGTCACCATTTGACTTCACACCCCCTCTGTTCCACTACCGAAGCCACACTGCAAAATTTGTCATCTCCTACAGCAGATTCATCTCAGACCTTTAAATTTCAATGGCCAATTGCATGACGAGGGATGGATGTCATTTTTCTTATAACCTCATTTCCACTAATTGTTCTTATTGGCCTCAGCATGTTTTGCCTCTATTTTTATTCTTCCTTGTGTGGTCCACATAGCTGCTGAGAATGCTCTATCTCTGTCTATCCCTTTCTTTATGTCCAATGCAACCAGCCAAACCTCCAATAAAAAACGCTCTTAAAATATGCCTTTATGCACTTTACCTGGAATGCACTGGGTCATTAAAGCAAATCATGCACTTTGCAGCTTGGAACCAAATAAATGTATATGGCTTCTGACATTGGTTCGCCTCGCTAATAGTCCCATTTGTTGGTCACCTCCTTCAAAGTCTACCATGAAGCGTGACGACTCTCACGCACTGTCCTTGACTTTATTCCCCTTTTTCTCAGCCTGATCGTTGAAAAGAGAGAGGCCCTCAAAAGAGTCCTCAACGTTGCACAGCATTCTTCCACCAACACATTTACCCTTTATCGTGTCCTTCCCTTCCGATTTCTCAAATGATGAGGTAGTCTTCCCTCCCTGCTAAAAATTCACTTATTTGAGACCTTGATTTTATTCTCTGCCTATTCTTCTGGGACTGTGCTTTTGTACATAGGCTCCCTTCCTCCAGACTCTCTGACTTATCTGTCTATAAATACGATGGTGCCCTCGTATCCACGGTTTTACTCTCTGTGGTTGCAGTTACCCGGGGTCAACCATGGTCTGGAAGCAGATGCTCCTTCTGACGTATATCCGGCAGGCCAGTGGGAGCCTAATGCTACGTCTCAATGCCATGGCATTCACTTCACTTCATCATTCACTTCATGAGATGAAGTGGACATTTTATTATGTCATTAGAAGAAGGATGAGTACAGTATAATAAGATATTTTGAGAGAGGGAGAGACCACACTCACATAAATTTTGTTACAGTGTATTGTTATAATCGTCCCCTTTTATTATTAGTTGATTGTTGCTAATTTCTTACTGCACCTACTTTATAAATTAAACTGTATCATAGGTGTGGATGTATAGGGAAAATATACGGGTTTTGGTGCTATCGTTGGCTTCAGCCATCCGCTGGGGACCTTGGAACTTATCTTTCACAGGAAAGGGGGGACTACTGTAATTCCAAGTCCCCCCTCCTTAAAATAAAAACATTTGCTTCATTTCATGTCCCCTCGATGTTCTTCTCTCTCTTCCAATTACCTTCTAAAATTCTTGGAAGAAGAGTCTATACTGCTAGGGTCGTGAATGCTTCATCATATATTTTTCTTTCAGACTCATCTTGGCATTTGACCTCATTGTTGTATTGAAATTCTCACCCCTAAGGCTATAAGTGACTTCCTAACATCCTGAGAGGTGACTACCTGCCTGGCATTTTTCTAGATACTAACTTGGGATACCACAATGAGAAAAAAAAAAAGTTCAGAAGCCTAATATCTCAACTCTCTTGAACCTTACATTATAGTAAATTGCCAAATGTAATGAATATATTTTTTAAATTAACCTTCTGGACCTCTTGGATTTCTCCTTGTAGCGTTTGAAACGTTGACCAAACTTTCTCCATTCCTTCCTTATGTATCAGCTTGAAATGTTGGTATCCTCTATAATTGGTTTATTCAATTGCTCTTCTCAGTCCTGCATTTATTTAGCTAATTCTATCCACCCTCAAAGGTCTGGTTACCATAAAGATGCCGATTCCCCTCACACCTGTCACTGTAGTCTAAACCGTTCCCCTCATCAGCAGACCCATACATCTCCCTGATTCTAGATTTCTCCGTTTCGACAGACCACAGACACTCAACTTCAGCACGCCCAGTTTAACATCTCACATTCTCAAAATCAGCCCTTGCTTCTTTTCCTAACTTAATTATGGCGCCACCAAAATCTACTGCCATCCAAGCTGTACCACTAGAGATCATCATGGATTGTTCTCTCTCTTTCCTTCCATCTAATAAAACAACCGGTCTTCAAACATTTATGTTCTGAATGCTTTTAATCTGGATTGTAATTCCTAATTCTTCCATTCTACTGTACACCCCCATTTCTCTTATGAATGGTTATAACTGCTTCTGGCCTACACACCAAGTTAACCGTTCACCGAGCAAACACAAATTTACTATGTTGAGTCCTTGCTTAGAAGTTATTGATGGAAGAAATAAATAAAAGCCTGCAAGATGGCATAGCATATTCTTCACAATGTTGTTCCTTTCGACATTGCCAGCATTATAGTTTATTACTCCATGACTCACTGCTTATATTGTAACACAATGAACAACTTATATTTTCCTGTGCATACGCACAATACTTTTTGATTATTTGTTTACGTCTTCCTGTTTTTTCTCTTTGCTAGCTGCCGGTTGTTCTTTTTTCCTTGTTTTATTCTAATATATGCTTACTCACCTTCTGGAGTACATTGCACATGTCATGTCCACCATGTTCTCCATGATATCTAATGGTGTATCACCTCTATTGTGTGCCAGGCTATCTTCCCATCCTCTATACTCTTCAATACCTTCTGAAATTACTACAGCATCTTCCGATTATCTCTTTGTATCTCAGGCCAATCCTACTAGATTGTGGTTGCTCTCAGACACCATTTTTAATTTTTGTTTAATCTTTACTTATTTTTGAGAGAGAGACAGAGTGTGAGCAGGGGAGGAGTAGAGAGAGAGAGGGAGACACAGAATCAGAAGCAGGCTCCAGGCTCTGAGGTGTCAGCACAGAGCCCGACGCGGGGCTCGAACTTACGAACTGTGATATCGTAACCTGAGCCGAAGTTGTCTGCTCACTGAGCTGCCCAGGCGCCCCTCTAAGGCACCACTTTTAAGTCCCTTTTATACTCACTCTCTGACACAATGCCTGATGCAGAATAACCATCCGATTAAGATTTGGAAAACAAATTACTAGGAAGGAAGGAAAGAGGGAAGGAAGGAAGGAAGGAAGGAAGGAAGGAAGGAAGGAAGGAAGGAAAGGAGGGAGGTATGAAGGAAAAGAGGGAGGGTGGGAGGGAGGGAAGAAGGAAGGAAGGGAGTTTATCATTATCACCTTAAGACATCTAAGTGTGTGGCTACTTCAAAGCCCAATTTTCCTCGTGTTCTAATACAGTGAAGGTGACCCGTGTTAAGGGACATGTGCATTTATTTCTTTGTAAGCATTTACCAAATGGCAATGGCAACTACAAGCTTAGGCTCTAAGGATGGAAAATATTACCATATGGTTTATCTACTCATGATATCAGGTGAGAATATGCGTATAAGGAAATAACTATAGTTAGGAAAGTGATGGCATAGGTGCTGAGAGAGAGGAACAAAGGAGGGTGTTTCTTTTTCAGAAGGTCTGGGACAGCAGCATACAGCGGGTGATATTTGAGCAAAATCTTGATGGACCATTAAAAGCTGGTCAGGCAGAATTTAGGGACAGATATTCTGGAAATGGCTATATGTAAAGATACAGGAGAGAGACATATCCTGAGAAATCCAGAAAATGAGAAACAGTTCAGCAAGGCTGATATGGATAGACAGAGTGTCTTTTATGGAAATTATGAGTCACAAATGGCAGATCCTTCTCTTTCTCTGATAAGCCAGTTAATGTTTAAAAAAAAAAAACATTGGTGTCAGAGGGTGTTAGTAGACACTATATTCCAAGGTCAAAACTCTCCTAGCACTACTCAGGCGTATTTGAGGGTTGGGTCACTCTGGTGAACTAAACAAAACCACATAGATACCCTCCCTTATTCTTTCCTTTGTCTGAAACATCTACTCTTGAACAATGTATCCCTCCAGGATCCCTAATACTATTATTGAAGGTTCAATATTCATCTGAAGGTTGTCCTTATTGTATGGCAGGGGTGTTTTCAGGGTCAAAACTGAGTCCATTTGGACTCATGTGATTATTTAGAAGCAAGGGCCAGGATCCGCCCCTGGCTACCTTTCTTTCTAGATGGTCCCTGCAGGTAGCACACACATTAGCTGTTCTCTATTTCCAAGGCAAACATTTTGCTATATGCCCTTCCCCAGATTGAGTTTTTGCTGCAAAGACACTATATGAACCATACATTTTCCTAATGTTAATAATGTCCCATGGTGGTAGACCTCTAATGGCACCTCTTTCTAGGTCCTTCACCAGAAGAACCTAAGTATACACCTCATTATTCTTTCAAGTCACACTCACTAACTGTTAGAAACACACAAAAACATACCTCTCATGAGAGTGAATGGTAATATTCAGATCTAGTTGAAATACATAAGGAGAAAAGCATTCCAGACTGTCTCAATTTGCAAAGCCACCTTGCTCACAATGGAGTCAGCACTTCTGTCCCTCACTTATCCCGCTGTATTTGCATGACATAAAAATGCCATTGATTATCAACCTACCACCAATGAAAAACAGCAATGAGACACCACCACCTCGAATGCCCAATTATCAATTAATTAAACAATGCTTGCATTTATTAGAAGTAAATATTATATCTAAAATACAAAAAAGAGGGGCACCTGAGTGGCTAAAGCATCCAACTCTTGATTTCGGCTCAGGTCATGATCTCATGGTTCCCTGGGCTCTGTGCTGACAGCATAGAGCCTGCTTGAGATTCTCTCTCTCTCTCTCTCTCTCTCTCTCTTTGCACCCCACTACTCACACAGTCTCTCTCAAAATAAATTAAAAACATTAAACAAATCTTTAAAATACAAAATTAAAAAAAAGCCTATGTTAGAATTTCATTTTTTTTTATACACTGGCTAAAAATTAAGTAAGAATTATATCCAACGTAGCAAAATTCCTGACTCTCAAGTTTCCTTATATTGACTTAGCCCAAAGACTCACCATGTTTTTCAGGCATTAGTTTTATTTTTTTTCTTAATTTTTTAAAGTTTATTTATTTGTTTTGAGAGAGAGAGAGAGAGAGAGGCAGGAAGAGAGGGAGACAGAGAATCCCATGTGGGGCTCAAACTCAAGAATCCTGAGACCATGGGGCACCTAAGTGGCTCAGTTGGTTAAGCGTCCTACTTCGGCTCAGTCATGATCTCCCGGTTTGTGAGTTTGAGCCCCGCATCATGCTCTGTGCTGACAGCTCAGAGCCTGGAGCCCACCTCAGGTTCTGTGTCTCCCTCTCTGTGTGTCCCTCACCTGTTCACGCTCTGTCTCTGTCTCTTTCTCAAAAATAAATAAAGATTTTTAAAAAGTTAAAAAAAAAAAAAAAAGAATCCTGAGACCATGACCAGAGCTGAAATCAAGAGTGGAGATACTTAACCGATGGGCCACCCTGGGCGCCCCAGGGCATAGTTCTCAAAGTGACAGTTAAAATGACCATAGAAATCATATGCTATTTTTTTTTAATTCTCTAAAATTTATTTTGAAATGGAATTTTGTATCCCTGGCAATAGTCAGCCGAATGTTAGAATTCCCAGACACAATACAGGATCATGTTATCTAATACGAAGTTTTCTCCTGCTATAATCAATTATGTTAATGCTCTGAGGCCAAAATGAATCCATGGAAATTATTGTGGTCGCAGATATTCACTAACATATAGGCTGCAACAATAGATATGTGCAATATTGAAAATATGGAAAATAGTGTTTTCTGAAATTGTAAGTAGAAGTTAAAAAAAGACAAATTTACTAGTTTGGTCTAGTAGATAAGAAAAATGCTTTCTGGCTGAGTAGCATGCATTGTAGGATGACTCATTACCCAAAGGTTTGGATTGGTCACAGATCAAAGGATATTTTCCAAAATGTCTTAAATAAATATGTTCCATCGAAGGTTCCCGTAATTTGCTTATAACACTGGTGATGCCTTTGCTCTCTCATGCCAATGCCAACATGATTTTATATTATTAAAATTTTTCTTAGCATATTAAGAAATAAGTTTATATCACTTCTATCACTACTGAATAGGGAGACTGTCATCTCCTTATATGCTAACAGTAGCTTCTAAGGTCAAATTTACAAGAACAAAATGCACACGGCTGGCAGGATGTTGAAGGACCCCACAAAGTCTATTGGGAGTCACGCTGGCCTTGTCAAAAGACACCAGTCACTACTTGAGACCATTGTAGTTCAAGGAAACTTGTCTGGGACAACAACTCGCACATTTTCTAGATACTTCTGGAAATGAAAATTAAACCACTTTAGTGCCTTAATTGGCAAGGGCCTCCCATTGCCCCATTTCCTCTTACAACTTTTCAATCTGTTGAAGCCCAGTGCTTTTCTGGACATTATCACATTCTGAAAACCATTAGTGTATTTCATATACCAAGACTGCTTATGTCCTAGGACTATTTACAATTCATGCTATAGTAAGAAGCTGAATTAGATTGAGAGGCTTTGATTATCCCTTTATATTTGTAGTTGAACAGTTCACTCTTAGATGTGCCCACATTCATTTCATAGAGGCCTGCCAAGGTACGGTGGCAGGCTAATGAAAGACATCATGGCATAATGAAAAGAGGTAGACCTTGAAGTGCGTCTGGCTTGGATTTCAATTTTTACTCCATCATTTGCTATGTGCATGAGTTTAGCCCAGTTATATGGCCTTCCTGGCACTCAATTTAAAGATAGTCATACTTGTAAGTGAGTGATTTGAGGCTTTTCCTAGGGTGTTGGCTCAATCATTCATAGCATGTGGGTTCTTATAGAAATACATATCACCGGGGGGCAGAGGACAGGGAGAATTACTTACCTTCTACTCTCTCTCATCAGGGCACAACTAGATATACACACATTTTCATTTCTAGGGTCCATTCTTTAAGAAAAAAGAAACCTTATGGGAAGCCTGGGTGGCTCAGTCGGTTAAGCAACCAACTTCACGTCATGATCTCGCAGTCTGTGAGTTCAAGCCCCACACCGGGCTCTGCGCTGACAGCTCGGAGCCTGGAGCCTGCTTCGGATTCTGTGTTCCCCCTCTCTCTCTGCCCCTCCCCTGCTCATGCTCTGTCTCACTCTCTCAAAAATAAATGTAAAAAAAAAAATAAAAAGAAAAAAAAAAGAAAAAAGGAACTTGATGGAAGATAAAAAGGGATCACGTCCTGTGAGCACTGGCATGGAAGAGAGAATACATCCAAGGGACTGCTGGTTTTGTAAAAATAATTTCAGATCCACGAAACTTGAGAACTATTCATGTGATCTCAGAAAACCAGACTGAGGCCCGGTAGGGAAACTCTACCCAGGCAGATTTAGTTCAACATTCGGGAGAACTTGGCCATCATCAGACCATTGACTTAGGGCATATTATGAGGTACATCTGTTCTGACAAGAGCTGGCTGACTCTTTAGTCAGGACACCATAGAGATAGTGGTCTGAATCATAGTAGAGTGAATTGGATTATTTGATATTCTGAGGAGTTGTCTGATCCTAAGAGTCTGTTCAACAGCCGCGGGCATCACCTATCGTAAAACAATGAGTGTGTGTCCACTTCCAAGAGAAAGTGCCCTGCCAGGGCCAATAAGGCAGGAGTCACAGGACATCAATAGTTCCTCATCCTCTAGTTTATCCTCAGGTTCATTTTTCACTTAGCCTTATCTCCTCCAGCCCCAAGACACTCTAAGCCCTTTGCGATCTGATCCCAACCTACCTTCCCAGTCTTCCATGATGCTTCCTGCTGGCTGGCATTCCTGGCTATAACCGCGCCAGGCTGCTCGTCTATATCTAAAGGGATCCTGTCTTCTCTACCCTCCACACCTCCGCCCGTGCACAACATATGACTAGAAAATGTCCTCTCCTCCCTCGGTCCCCAGGATTTCTCTTCTTGTCAAACCCTAGCAGTGTATTTAAAAACGTGACTGTCTTTCCAGCAATATCGAGAGACCCTTGAGGCTAGGACTGTGTCTCCATGCCTGTCATCGTCTCAATATTGTTCTTGCACATGGGAAGTCTTTTGAGGATTATGAGGTGTTGATTTACTGCAACAATTTTTACTCAAAAAAAAAAAAACCCTCCAAAAGATTAAAACTTAAAAATCATGGTCCTTTAGAGGGATTTTTCAGCCATAGTCAGATTGGCTACTTTTCAACGAGGTGTTGTTAATCAAAGTTTAAAGACACAAAAGCAATAGAAGACTGGAACCCAAATTTTAACTAAAATGTAGATGATATGTAGACAAGGCAGGCAGCAGATTTACCGTAGATGCTGATTTTCCACGTTTCCCAGAAAATTGTGACCACAGGCCACTCTGATTGACAGGGTCAGGCTCTGACGGAGAATCCGATTGGTGCTTCTCCTGGCTTCGACAAGGACGCCTGCACTTTTCCAAATTAGACAGGGCCTCTGCTGTCTGTTGGGCACAACACAAACCCACGTTGTCTGTTTAAAGAAACAGTGACTTAAGATCCAGGAAAGAGACTTTGAGGATATACGCAAATCACTCCTTCCAACAACCGCTGGGAAACAAAGGTTCTGGGAGAATTGAATGTGTACTCACATCCAGCCCTTGGACTGTGACCATCTGTCCACTGATGATAGCATGAGTACCCAGCAGGCTTCGTCAGTTGTTTTGAGGTTATTCCATTGCTAAATTACCTTTTCCAAAGAGGTGAAGGCATACGTTCTTTGAGGGTCATTGTTGCAATTTAAAAATACTTCCCAAATGGTCATGTCAACTTCTGCCTTCCGCAGTTGATCTCAATGTTTTGTAGTAATTCAACCTACAGACTCAACCCTACCTTGACCTCCAGGCCCTCCAGAGATGATATAAGATCCCTGTTGCCACCTGGCGCTTACTGAGATATCATCTTCCCTTTCCCTCCCCGTAATGTTTCCATCGATTCTGCTGAGCCCCAGCCTTGCTTCCCCATTCAGTGTCCTGCTCTACATGGAAGCAAGAGCCCAATCTTATTTGGTTGCCACCCTGATTTTGGAGGCTCCTTTTTCTTGAGTACCAATCCCAGGTACTCACTGAGCTTCTCTTGCGAATGGGGCCACCAACTGGCAATGCCCACCTGCTTCAGGGAGTTGCCACTCACCAGAGATCCCTTTAACAAAGTCTGGGCTCCTTCATCCCCAGGACTCTCCCACTCCAGGGACCCATCAAAGGACACCAATAATTTTAAAGCCTTGCCATCTTTCTCTTCACCCAATCATAAAAAAAACGAATTTTGGGATGACCATAAGGGAAATGAGCCAAGATACCAATGATTAACTCATTAACGTATTAATGAAAACACTGGCTGCAAATCTACTGTATGACAGCTACTGCATTAAACACTAGAAATACGGCAATAGAAAGTCAGTTCCTTAGAGAGCACATAGAAAAAGATAAAGTGTGTTTTCCCTTGCATATATTTAAATGTTAATAAGTGCTAATATAAGCTTAGAAAATCAAAGCCCTAGGAAGCCACAAAGACTCCTGGTGAGCAAACCAGTCCTAGTCCCAATCCTGAGCTCCTCAGGGTACATCAGAGGCGGTGAACGAATGGCTTCTGATGTACTAAAAGTTATGTCTTTAAAAAGTCACATTCCTATTTTTAACACACTCAACCAAAACTAAACTATGTTTTCATGTGCACTTCAAAGAAAGCAAAGTCTCTCTCTCTTTCTCTTTTAACAGATGTGCTAAAATAAGAAGAATGAATTCCTTTATTTATTTTAATTTTGAGTGCTATGCTAGACGGAATAGTGGCCCTCCACAGGTGTCTAAGTGCTAACCTGTGAATGTGGTACATGGCAAAAGAGATTTCGCAGAGACGATTAAATTAAATCTTTTGGTGGGGGGTGGGGGTACTTGGGTGGCTGAGTTGGTTAAGTGCCTGACTCCTGATTTCGGCTCAGGTCATCATCTCACGTTTTGTGAGTTCAAGCCCTGCATAGGGCTCTCCTGTGTCCGCACAGAGCCTACTCAGATGTCTCTCTCCTTGTCTCTCTCTCCTTACCTCTCTCTCTCTCTCTATCTTTCTCAAAATAAATAAATAAACTTAAAACACAAAAATTTAAAAAAAATAGTTAATTAAATATTTTTGGATGATATTATCTTGAGTTATTTGTGTGGGCCCAATATCACCACAAGGATCATTATGCGTGGAGACAGGAGGGTCAGAGAGGAGAAGGTATGATGATGAAAGCAGAAGTCTGAGTGGTGTAGGGCACGAGTCAGGGAATGAGGGTCAGCTCCAGAAGGTGGAAGAAGCAGGGAGTGGCTTCTCCCCCAGGACCTTCAGAAAGACAGAGCACTGCCAAATTGTTTTAGACTTCTGTTCATCAGAACTGCCGGATAACAAACTTGCTTCGTTTGAAGCCACTAAGTGTGGTATTTTCTGACAGCAGCAGTAGAAAACTCATACAGGTAGACAAGGAGTGCCATCAGCAAATATTTCATTTCTGCTAGACTTCCAGAGATGAATTATCAGTATGCACTGAATTGGAAGACATTGCTGATAGTTCATGCGAAGAAGAAAATCGACCGCCAATCTGATTGTGAAGTATCCAGGTTGTCCACAAATAACGTGAATAAAATAGACGGAAAACAGCACAAGGGTGACTTGACCATCTCAACTATGACTCTCGACTCCAGAAGAGAAAAATCAGGAAAAGGAGCAAAGGGATCTGGGGGACAGCCACACATTAAGACAATGGCTACAGAGGATTTTGCAATTACCCTTTGTAAAAGTAGATGCCGCAACAAAACACGCGCGTCACCTGAAACCCTTTGTTTTTCAGTTCAGTTCCAAGGGAGCAGTGTATCATTTGTAAATTAATGACTTTCAACGGAGTAACATTTTACAGACGAACACATCCAGGATCATCCCCTAGCCTTAATATCAATAACTGTTAAGTATCTCTTGGTCCATAAGTAATTTCCTGAAACTGTTGGTTAGAATAATTTAAAGGAATCTAAATTTGAAAAGGAATAGGTCAGTGGTCAATATAAATACCAGAACATTAAACCAACTCGGTAGAGGCCAAGGGGGAAAAAAAAGAAAGAAAGAAAGAAAAAGAAAAAGGAAACATGGCCCACAATTAATTTATGGACATTTCAGACTGTTCACGGAGGTGACTTCTTTTAATACAAATTAGTAACAAACTGAAAAGCCAGGATCTTGTCTTAACATTTCTGAAACTTGTCACTTGCGGTGAGAATGTTGGAGCCATTACTTAAATTTTTACTTTTCTTTAGGAAAAAGGAAAAAAAAAAAAGGCAGGAGGGCTGCTCATTGGCGTCATTATCTCCACCTCGCCTTGCATACCTGCTCCACTGCTCTGGTTCAAGACAATTAATCCTAATATCCAACCCCTCCTGTGGCAATTTCTCATCTTGGCAGGTCTCTTTCTGTAATGACTAAAGGGGAGTGGCCAAGTTCCCAAAGCTCCCGCCGGACCAGATGTACCTTTCTTCACAGACATGAATAGCCTGTTCTGGTCATTCCCTTGCTTTCTTCTTTCTCCTTGTTCTTCTTTCCTTCTCCCTCTTCTTCCTGTCTTCCTTTCCTCCCTTGCCTTCCCTTGCCCTCCCTCCTTCCTTCCTTGCCTCTTTCCTTCCTTCCTTCCTTGCTTCCTTCCTTCCTTCCCACCTTCTTCCTCCCCTTCCTTCTTTCCTCCCTCCTCTCCTTCTTTCCTTCCCCTTTCATCCTCAGTTTCCTGAAAACCAGTTTCACATCAAAAACAAACGAACAACAAACAATATGAAACAAAGCAAGCTAGGCTCCTCACCCCAGGCTTTTAACACAATGGAGAACTTTAGCCGTAGTCCCCTCTACCAAGTATAATTAGGTGATTGACAAATGGCAGGTAGCAATGAAATGGAAATAACCTCTATTATCATGCCTTCCTTACTCAGAGAAACAGCTCTAGTGTCCTAATGTTTCAACCCAATTCCAATTTCATATTTATGAAAAGCCAGTCCCATCCCTGCCACTCCCCAGCAATCTGCTTATTGAACGTACTTTTCTGCAAGCATAATTATATCCCCCACCCCTTGATATAGCATCCTTTTATTTCATTTTCCTCTCCATCTCCTGCTGTGCTGACTGCCTTCACAACACTTCATGCTCTGACCAAGAGAATAGGTCATTGATTTTTTTTCCCCCAAAGCCAGTACCACTCTGTGAATTGGTCTCGATCCCCAGAGACAGGGAGTGTAAGAGAGAGAGAGAAATGGAGAGAGCATGATAACACAGCCATAGGACACTGGGTCAAAGGTTCCCATCCACTCCAGTGTGGTTACATTGTGTTTCCCCCCTCCCCTGACGCTATCTCTTCTAATGACAGATGCTACTGTGTGAGTGCTTATACTAGAAATTGGATGTCATTTTTGTGTGGGCATATGATTATCATATGTACACATGGGCTTTAGCCAAGATCTGCATTTGGAAAGCAGCGAGCGGCAAGGACAATATCCATTAGTCTATAATTTTGGATTATTTTTTTTTTTTTACCAGCTTAGGCAGGCTGCACATCATTTATTCACATTTGTGATAGCCAGGACAGATTGCATATTTACCAATGATTTTATAAGCCAATACTCTGCAACATTATATGATACTTCTAATTTGAAGCCTTAGGACAGGCTGCTGGGTATCCACTAGGCTGTTTCCATGATTCTGGGATTTGGCTTATAGTTTCCCCCGCCCTCCCGCCCCCAGGAATTGTAGTAGCAGAGAAGGAATCAATTAATTCCTTGTCGAGTAAGAGCTGATTTCATGCCAAGCGCTTATCTAGGCACAAGGAAAACAGTGATGAGCAAAGCACAGAGCATTATTTTTCTGGTAAAGGGGAAATGGGTGCAAAAAATATCACTTTACTTCCTAATTTTGATCTAATTATGTGTGAACTTGATTTGGATGATATCTCCAGATAATCACTTTGACTGACTAGAATGTGAAGGAAAATACTTTGAGTATATTTTGGACTCGGTTTAATATTATTATCTTTCTGATTCTATTGGAGATATGCATCTGTATGTTCTTTTCTTATTTCTATAAACATTGCTTATTTCTGTAAACACTGGGAATGTGTTATTCCTATTGTAGAAAATAGAAAAACATTTCCAGCTATTTTGTGAGGGACCTACTACTGTTGTCTACAAATCATTGGATTCCAGTCTCCCCTGTTGTGCCTGTGTGATTGTTTTCGTTTTGTTTGTTTGCTTTGGCTTTTGATCTCCATGAGAAGCAGCATCATCAGAAAAAAGTTTTTTCCCAAGAACAAATCATGTATTCCCTTATGCACCAGTTTGTTTTTAATTAATAAGATAACATCCTTGTCTCATTACCTAAAAGAGGTGCTGTTTGTAAGGCATCTAAGTCTCTAATATATTAAAGATACCATACACAAAGAAGACTTTTGTAATTATTCTGATATTATAAACATGAACTACTTTATGTATATATAACTTCCTTTCCTTCTACTTCAAATTTCCTCATCATTTCCCAAATTTGTCAAGCTACATCTCCTTTAATATCTAAGTATGCCTTGGAAAAGAGGTAAATGTTACCCTTGATTCTTATGCTCATTAGCAATTAATTTCATGACTAGAAAAAAAATAAGTATTTTCATTGTTACTTTTTATAGTATTATACCTTGAGATTAAATACTTTTAACATAGATTTCTTTCATTATCAAAAGATAATTTTCCGTGCACTTTTAACCTGTATATTTTTTTTTGAAAATTTAAGAACTACTTGGATGTTTTTATTTGGCCATCTAATTTTCTGCATATGTCAGTTCAATTCCTCATATCTTAGGCTGAAAAATCTTGAATGCTGAAAGCCATGTCGTTAATTCTGAAATACAATTCATAAACCACCAAAATTTGGAAGCAACCAAGGTGCCCATCAGTCCATTGAATGGAATAAATAAACTATGATATATCCATATACTGGAATATTATTCAGCACTAAAAAGAAATAAGATCCAGCAACGAAAAGACGTGGAGAACCTTAAATGCGTATTTTAGTGAAAATGAAAGATATCTAAGGGATAGATAGCCTGAGTGGTTTCAACTACACGGCATTCTGGAAAAGGCAAAACTATGAAAACAGTACAAAGATGAGTGGTTACTGGGGTTAGGGAGTAGGTGGGGAAGAATTATTAGGTGGAGCACAGGGTATTTTTAGGGCTGTGAAACCATTCTGTATAATACTGTAATGGTGGATACATGTAATTATACATTTGTGAAAACCCAAAGAACTATATACAAAACAAAGAGTAAACCCCAATGTAAACTTTGGACATTAGTTAATAATAGTGTGTCAGTATTATTCCATCAATTGTAACAAATGTACTACCGTAATGCCTTACAGTAATAATGGAAGGAGGGAGCATATAGGAACCCTGTATTTTCTGCTCAACTTTTCTATATACCTGCCAGTTTTCTAAAAAAAAAAAAAAAAAAAACCAAAGTCTACCAATAAAATTTTAAAAAGCTGATCTTGATAGAGGAATACATCCAGGGTATCGTACTTACTACCTGTATAAACTCGGAAAATTATTTCACCTATCAAATCTGTAAAATGAGGATAACAGCCAACTCAGAAAGATGTTATGATAAATAAATGGCATTATCGATGTATAATCCTCAGCGTGAGCTAGGTCATGAGCTAGAGTGAGACCTCAATAAATATTAGTTATTCCTGTGCTGGAAATTCATCAATGCTCAAATAGCCTCGCAATAGATTTCCCTAACAACAAAGTATTCCTAATAGGTATACAATGCCTTTTGCCCTTTTCAAGATTCAGCATTGGATTGCATCGTAAAACAACCACAGCACATGCAATTCCCTCAAAAAAAAAGATGAAAGACCCAATCTTGTCTTTGATTTCATTCCAGAAAATTCACTGTGTCAAAAGCTGGTTGGACATTGTCTTGTTGTTCTTTAGCACTGCTATTTTGAAACAACAACAACAACAACAACAACAAAGAATTGTCCACTGTTCTTTTATGTGTCATGGAACCTATTGACACCTGAAGATGATGTTATCCCAAGTCTTAGCCCAAGCACCTCCATTAATGCCAAGTTCTGCTGGGAAGCCCAGAAGCAGTAAGAATTGTAATCCACTATAATTCACTATCTTGTGTTTGCACATTCTACTTCAATACAGGAAGGAGAACCAGGTGCTTCAAAAGGCCACTAGAAAACTATTCTTTGTTGAATCTTTTTTTTTTAAGATTATTTATTTATTTTGAGAGAGAGAGAGAGAGGGAGGGAGGGAGGCAGAGAGTGAGGGAGAGAGAGAATCTTAAGCAGTCTCTGCAGTTCTGTGCCCATCAGAGCTGAGCCCAAGGTGGGCCTCGAACTCACAAACCATGAGATCATGGCCTGAACTGAATCCAAGAGTCGGAAGCTTAACCACCGGAGCCACCCAGGCACCCCTTTCATTGAAGGTCTTAATCTACATTTGAAAAGCAGTTTGAGTAAATGACTCCATTACACAGATAGTATGACCCCCAGACTTGAATCAACATTTTTAGAGGTTGTTTCTTCGTTTGTTTTCACCGGTAATGACAGAGGCTGCCCCAAGCCATTCCCTCCTGCCCACTTTGCGCTTGGCCCATCTTATTTCACTTGTTCCTTTCTTTCTCTCACGTCAGCCTCAACTCTTTGTTTCTAACAATTCCTTCTGGCTCCCTGTTTCAGACCCTTTGGAACTCGGAGGGGATTTAAAGCTTAGTGTTCAACTCAACTGGTGGCCCATGTTAACTTGTTCCGGCCAGCACTACTGGGTTTGTGTATGGCAAGCCAACCTAACGATGCCTTCACCCTCTCTGTTAAAACTTTCCCTGAAGGATGTCACACTTCTGGTCTCTTGCCTTGGAGAGGGAACTTTCTCCCCCCCCCCTTTTTTTTTTTTACAAGCTTTTCTTTATTTTTGTGTCACCCTTTTACTTGAAGTCAGTGATCTAAAGCACACGATGACAAAAGACAAAGAAAAAAATCTAAGATCACTCAAGCTTTCAATATTTATGCTCTCAACACGTATTTAGCTCCTACTATGTCCCGTATGTCTACGTAAGCAATTGTTTTATGTGCAGCTTTGGCAAATTAGCACCGGCTTCCCTAAAGGAAGCTTGCAAAGTAACAGATTTTCCAAAATGGCTTCGTGTGTTCATCTGCCCAATGGATTATTCCAGAAAAGTTTTTGACAATCATTAATCATACCTGAGGAAGTTTCATAGTAATTTTCTCTTCTTACTCAATTTGACTGTTTGGAGCTCATAGTTACAACAGATTACCCGCCCGCCCCCCACCTTTTCCTGTATGTCTTTGCCTTAACCTAAGTATGGACATTTCGGGCCCCCTCCTTCCCTTTTTCATTCAATTTCTTCTGGCCCAAGACTCACCCTAACTAATCCTTCAGGGATGATTCATGTCCGTTTTTGAAATTTTGACAGATTTTTTTTCTTTAGTCTCTGTTAACGACAGTTATATTTTTTTCCCTTTTGTTGACAATTCCTGATACTGGGTAATATCAAGAATGAGCAATATACAAGTGAGGGGTGACCTGATCTTCTCCACGAAGATTAAAAGTGATCTCCATTCTTTGAACAAAGTGAGCCCTTGAGGGAACTTATCAACTATAGTCCACAGGTCTCGGAAGAAGGCAATGTCTTGTTGATTATAAACATTTCCGGTCTAGCGAGACAGTGAGAAGGGGTACTATTACCAGTTCAGATAAAAACTTGGCCAAGCTTGAGTGTGCAGAGAAGAAAACCAATGATGACTCCCATAGAAGAAAATTAATTCTGTGGCATGCCACATATTGCCATATATGACATTTGGAATGAGTTACCGTGACCTCATTATGGCTCTCCCTGAAAACCCTTTAACTGTTATGGTTAAAACAGCTACGGAGGTTTAAGGGACTAAAAAGCCAGGACTTTTATGTCTTCCTCCTGATTCTGCCCCAGGCTGGCCAGATTAAAAAAGTGCAGCCTGACTATTCTACTGCCAGTATTTATGGAAGACAGCCATGATATACAGGCCTCCGAACGCTATTTCAGCAGGATTGCTATCGTCCTTTCAATGGAGCTAAGACATTATTCCTGTCCACATGTTACAAAAATAACACCTTACAGAGGCTTTCTTGTTACCCAGATTGGGTCTCATAATATCAGCAGCGAAACAAAGACCTAAGAAATCCAACAAACAGTTGCAACAGTAGCAACATAATTAGTAGAATGATGCCATTCCATAAGAGAAATAAATAGGCCTTGGTAAAACTTAGAGTCAATGAAAATCATTGGTTCTATCACCTACTGCACAGTATAAAACTCCTTCCGAATAGCAGAGGGGAGTGACTGAATTATAATCAATACAAATGTATCTGCGTGAGGGATCTTGCTATGTATTCCTTTGTTGCAGCTAGAATAGGTATTCTCTTCCCCACTCCCCCAACATTTATTTATGCATGTTTGTTAAGTGTTAGCTCCATTCACTAAACATCAAATATCCAGTAGAGAAAAAAATAATTGACTAGCTTTTGTATATATACACACACATATATATATGTATTTATACACACACACACACATTTATAGATTCATGCTGATAATGACTTAAGTTAATAGCTTCAATTTTATTGAGCTTTAACTCATTTCTTTAAAGTTTATTTACTTTGAAAGAGAGAGAGAGCCCGAGTGGGGGATAGGGGCAGAGAGAGGGAGACACTCTCAAGCAGGCTTATCAGCATAGAGCCTGATGTGGGGCTCGATCTCACAAACCACGAGATCATGACCTGAACCGAAATCAAGAGTCAGATGCTTAACCGACTGAGCCACCCAGGCGCCTCGAGAGTTTACTTATTTTAAAACACTCTACTTATTTTCTCTGACAAAATAACATACGTATTATTGCTATCTCTGTCTTGTTTACAGATGAGGAAGGAGGTCTAAAGGGTCTAGGTGACTTGAAAAAGCCCGTTTCCCACTACCTGCCCTCCCTCCGTCTGTACTAGCCGATCTTTCGTTGACGATTAGTACTTTATCCAAGAGAAATGCCAGAGAAATAGATGGCCAATACTGTGGTGAAGGCGGACACCCCAGACAGACCCACCTAGGTGGAACTGAACACACTGACCACCTTGGACACCGGGACCAAGTCCCCCCTGTCCTCACTCTCACACGGCGTCCCACTTTGCCATGTCTGGGCCATCCATGCTGGGTCCACGGAATGGGGTCAAGGTGAGATTCCCTGGTGTGTCCTTCAAGCCACGTTCTGTATTCTGCTTCTATTGTTGTGAAATCCCTGAGCTGTACTTCCCCAAGTGTCAGCACGGGTAGGGCGCCTTCACTGGTAACTGTAGTGTAAAAATGCATGAGCCTTCAGTGATCACACGGACACAGAGACATTTAATGTCTAAACAGAGACCCCGATTGATGTGTGTGGTAGGTAGTTGCTGGTTTTGTTTTTGTTTTTTAGAATCACATGCAGTCACAAACTTTGTATTCATTTAAAAATTTTAAGGTAAGTTCTTTCCATTTCCATCACTTGAAACATTAAATAGATGTCAACTATTTCGAACTTAATAAAACACATAAATGTGTTTATAAGAATCGAGTGCATACCTGAGTTTGCTACAGGGACAGCTTTTTGGCAGAATCTGCTGATACCTTTAGAAACTAGTATTTAATAAAAACCACCTGCGTGTTTCTGTCTTGTAGGTTTGAGCTATCTTCGTTGGGGAGGGTTGTATCTGACAAGGATGAGGTTTTTAATTATGTTTAAAAAGAAATGCACAAACAAATGGAAAATGTGTCTCATAATGTTATTAAACACTCTCCAGATCTCTGAGGAAATGACGATTACGCCTGGTAAAAATGAGCAAGCGTCAGCACTCCGTCATTTAAGCAAAATAGGAATTTCATCCGTAAGGTGCTGGACCATTCAGTTGGAAGGTGAAAACATGCAGCATTAACACTTGACTTGCCCTTTCATTTAACCTGCCCCTGAGCAACTTCCTAATCTCAGAGTGTCTCTGCCTCTGCTGGGCGTGAGAAGTCTCCAGTTTTCTGTGTTCCTTCTCCCAGACTTGAATAACCCTGTTAGGAAAAGAAAAGAAGAAGAAGAAGAAGAAGAAGAAGAAGAAGAAGAAGAAAAAGAAGAAGAAGAAGAAGAAGAAGAAGAAGAAGAAGAAGAACATCTATTGGAGAAGCCCAGCATATTTCAAAAAGTTATGAGGTCCACATGAAATCACAGATACAGATTGCTTTTCAAACTGTAAGGTGTCACAAAGGTATCGATTATTTCCATTGCTAAATTATCCTAACTCTAACTAGGAAAAAGAGCGATTAAGGGAACACAGTAAAGTAAGAATCACTGTACAAGGAATGATCCTGCAGTGTCTACTGAAGCCTAAAGCTCCAGACCAATACAGTTGTATTTATTGAAGGCAGAGAGTTTTATCTAGAACAAATAGAAGCTCAACTGGCATCGCGCTGATCCTCATTATGTTGATAATGTTGTCACTAAAGGTTTTGTTCTACAAGACTCCACCACCCTTAAGAGGCAATTATGTTGAGGCAGTATTGACATTTCTCAATATGGTATTGAAAAGCCCACATTGATCATACAAGGCAATTGATTAGCAACAACACCTTGTAAGCCCTTGCTGCTTGGCCCACTAGCAAAGTAGCAAGCTCTGTGCTATCAGTCCTTCCAGATAGGCTATCAATAAGCACAGTTGTCTTTGATTTCAGAAACACACATCCCAATTTCTGTAGCTCCGAGAGATGGGCAAAGGAATATTTCACTCTCTTTAAGTCTCCTGATGCAGCTTAACTAGAAACATAACTCTCTTATACTAACTCTTAATATATGGCACAGCTTCCCCCAACTTTTCAAATAGTTCCTTTTTTTTTTCCACCATACAGTTTTATTAGGTTGCAATGGTGATGAGAGATATACTGCCTTAAGACAGTATATTTTCATTTTGGGTCATATAAAACCCTGGCTCTAGTCTAAATGCTAAACACATCTGTTAATAGACCAAAGATTGACCCCCCTCTCTCATGCTCGCGCTCTCTCTTTTTTTTTCAAGCCTGACAGTTAACAAATTTTCAAACAAAAATGTACTCAATAGCAAATGTATTATCATTTTGGGGTTTTCCTCTTATCTACACAGATAACAGGTCACACAAATTTGATACACGATGCTACTTTATAAGATATATACCTCTGTAGAAGGAGGGGAGGCATCCAGACTTGTTTATTGAAAAGAAGCCCGGTAGAGAAGCCAAAGGCTCTTCTGGTTAATGGGACTTTGCCATCGTGCTTTGGTCTATATGGCTACAGCTGGCGAACTGACTTCTACTCTGGGTACTTCCTTTGTACCATTTTACCCCCAAGGAGCTTCCCTAACAGGTTTTAGTAGGATCGCCTCCATTCACTTTTAGTGGTGCCGTTCCCACTCCGTCACAGACAGAGCAGCCTTATTAATCACACTCAGGACCACTGATACCAACAATCCGTCACCAGGGCCAACTGAATGCGTCATCCACGGTGACTAGAAACTTCGCTCTAAGACCTGATGATTGGTCCTGGTGCTGCATCCTATAGCATAAAGCAAGCAGTAACCATGATTATACCTGTACTTTCACATCTTTTTCCCTGTGTGTGGGTGGATGAGAGAGAGAGAGAGAGAGAGAGAGAGAGAGTTCAAAGTTTATCTGGTGTAAAAGACATTTTCCCTTTCAAAAATGTTGACTTGATGTCATCTCCTTCCCGCTCTCAGTTGAGCTCACCTGGTAATGGGTCATCACACATCCTCTTGGTGACAATGTCAGCAAGTTGATATAGTGAATTGGGGATTTTGGATTCTTGCTGAATGTTTTTGTTTGTTTGTTTGAGAGAGCCCATGAGTGGGGGAGAGGGGCAGAAGGGGAGAGAAAGGGAGAATCCCAAGCAGGTTCCATGATCAGCATAAGAGCCCAACTCGAGGCTTGATCCTACCACCCTGGGATCACGACCTGAGCTGAAATCAAGAGTCAGATGCTCAACAGACTGAGCCAGCCAGGTGCCCTGGGTGAATTTTGACAATGTACTTTTGACTTTTCTTTACAACATATAACCAGAAAACATGGAGAACACCTTGTGTTTACCTACCAAGGTACTTTATTTTATTTAAAAAAATTTTTTTTCAACGTTTTTTTTTATTTATTTTTGGGACAGAGAGAGACAGAGCATGAACGGGGGAGGGGCAGAGAGAGAGGGAGACACAGAATCGGAAACAGGCTCCAGGCTCCGAGCCATCAGCCCAGAGCCCGACGCGGGGCTCGAACTCACGGACCGTGAGATCGTGACCTGGCTGATGTCGGACGCTTAACCGACTGCGCCACCCAGGCGCCCCAATTTTATTTTGTTGTAGTTTTTCTCCTTCTTCTTCTCCTTCTCTTTCTTCTTCTTCTTCTTCTTCTTCTTCTTCTTCTTGTTCTTCTTCTTTTTGTGGTGAGGCTGTACAAGAGAGGTAGATGTGAAATGGAATTAGCTTGATCTCATTAAGATATCTTATTAGAATACATGAACAACAGGTTGACCATGCAGATTATCCTGTGAGGTCAAAGCTAACAATGCGTTTGGTGCAATCATTTATTGTCATAATGGCTTCTATGCCAAATAAACAATTCTTTTAATAATCACTTTTTGTTGAGCATCTACTGGTGCCCAATATTATGCTGAGAATTTTTATTTCGATGATGTCATTTTATGTTTTCTTGATTTATGCACCTTACCACACTGTCTGGTTGGCATGGGTTTCTTAATTTTGCAGATGGGGCAACTGAAGAACTTGTTCAAAAACATACAGCCCCAAATGACAGAGCCACACTGGCATCTGGGTCTTCATATTATTTGGGTAAGGGCCCAGTATTGCGATTACTGGATTCCAGGGCAGATGAATTTTTAATTTTTTGAGGAACCTCCATACTGTGTTCCCCAGGGGCTGCACCAGTTTGCATTCCCATCCAAAGTGTGCGGGGCTTCCTTTCTCCCCACATCCTTGCCAACACCTGTTATTTCTTGAGTTTTTGGTTTTAGTCATTCTGACAGGTGTGAGGTGATATCTCATTGGGGTTTTGATTTGCATTTCCCTGATGGTGAGTGAAATAAGTGTGGGGGGTTAAGAGTACATTCATCTTGACGGACACTAGTAATATACGGAACTGTTGAATCGCTACCCGAAACTAACATAACCCCGTTAACTCCCACGGAATTAAAATTGAAAAATAAATAAATAAAAGGTATCTGTCTCTCTCCAAATTCCCAAGTTGTATCCCTGTACTGCATCTACAGCAGCAGGGCCTTGGACTCACCAAAGAGTCCCATATTTTGGCAATCGCATTCAGGACCTGTGCAGGCTCTGGGGTCCCAGAGTGACCTGCCTGTGGTCACTGCCCTGTGACTCCTGCCCTGTGGCATGTGGGCCTTTGTATTCCCTCTGGGGATAGAGGAATGACCTTGCAGAGTAGCCATGTCATTTGCTAATGGTCGTGGAAAGATCGGCAACAAGGACAAAACGTGTCATTCCAGTTGCAGTGTTTGGACCATTAGACTAGACTTTCTGTTGGAGATGAGACTATTCGAAATGTCTTTAAAAACGGAAGTTGTGGGGCACCTGGGTGGCTCAGGGGGTTAAGCGGTCTGACTCTTGTTTTCAGCTCAGGTCTTGATCCCACTGTTGTGAGATCAATGAGATCGAGCCTCATGTCTGGCTCTGCACTGAGCCTAGAGCCTGCTTAAGATTCTCTCTCTCCCTCTCCATCCACCCCTCCCTGGATCTCTCTCTCTTTCTCCAGAGAAAAAGGAAAGAAAGAAAGAAAGAAAGAAAGAAAGAAAGAAAGAAAAGAAAGAAAGGAAGAAAGAAAGAAAGGAAGAAAGAAAATGAAAGAAATGAGAGGAAGGAAGGAAGGAAAGAAGGAAGGAAGGAGGGAGGGAGTTGTTGCAGAATGGAAATTTTTAGCTTATAAAACAGGCATGGATTTTTTTAAAAAAATCAATATGGCAACAATCTTGTGAAAAACGACTATATATATATTTTTTTCCTATATGAATAACTGAGGCACAAATATGTTAAATAAATTGCCGGAAGCCAACCAAGCAATTAAGTGATGAAGCCATGATTCCAACCCAGGCTCCTGGCAACCAAGTTTGGTCCCTTAACTTCTGCACTGTTCATACGATGCAATAAATTGTCTTGCCACACTTGAAGTCATAAACCATGGCAAAAGAATTTTAAATCTGGTAACAGATTTACGAAGCACAGATACATCCATCAGTGAAAGTACAACAATATAAATATCAGATTTTAATATGTACCATGTATGAAAAGACAAGCTAGACCCTGAGGACTTTTGAAGTTGGAAGCACCGTCAGAGTGTGTAGCATAAAATGACACTAAATTCCATTGAAGAGAATTCCAGCCTTGTCATTTACTGCTGTGGTGGATTTTTTTAAATGAATTTTAATTCTCTCATCTTTAAAAAATATGTTTTTAATGTGTATTTATTTTTGAGAGACAAAGACAGAGTGTGAATGGGGAAGGGACAGAGAGAGGGAGACACAGAGTCCGAAGCAGGCTCCAGGCTCTGAGCTGTCAGCACAGAGCCCCATACGGTGCTCGAACCCACAAACGGTGAGATCATGACCTGAGCCGAAGACGAAGTCAGACGCTTAACCGACTGAGCCACACAGGCGCCCCTAATTCTCTCATCTTTAATATGAGCAAAGTATTGGGACGCCTGGGTGGCTTAGTTAAGCATCTGACTTTGGCCCAGGACATGATTTCGCGGGTCATGGGTTCAAGCCCCGTGTCGGCCTCTGTGCTGACAGCTCGGAGCCTGCTTTGGATTCTGTGTCTCCCTCTCTCTCTGCCCCTCCCCCGCCCACACTCTGTTTCTCTCTCTCTCAAAAATAAATAAACTTCAAAACATATTTTAAAATAAATCAAATGAGCAAAATACTCTAACTTGCCCTGCAGAGTTGTTTTATGGACACAAATTATAATAAGAAAAATCTGTGATACTACAGATCCTCACTTATGTGTAGAATCTATGAAAGCCAACTCCAAGAAATGGAGTAGAATGATGGTTGCTAGGGGTGGGGGTAGTTGGGGAGACTTTGATCAAAGGGTACAATCAGGTACCTTCCTGCTATCAGGCGAATAAGTTCCAGGAATCTAATGCATATCTTGGGGGCTATAATTAACAGTATTGTATTACATACTTAAAAATTGTTAAGAAGGATCTCAAATGTTATCAACACACACACACACATACACACACACATGCTAATTTGTAAGACGATGGATGTGTTCACTAACCTTATTTTGGTCATCGTTTTGCAATATATACATGTATAAAATTGTCACATGGTACCCCACAAACTTGCATACGTTATGTATTAACATTTCAGTAAAACTAGGGGAAAAAAGGGAAAATTTTGTGACTACTTTGTAAATTGCCAAGCATAGAATTTTTGTATAATACTTACATTTTATATATTTATCAAAGGGAAGAACATCTTTAGAATAGAATCCGAAGCAGACGTTTAAAATCATCCTTACAAAGGCTAATGAGAATTGTTTAAAAAATAAGGCTTACTTATAATCCTTATTATGTTAAGGAAAAAAAAAAGGTCTTGGACACCGTGCTATTTTTTTAATGCCCCAAAGGACATCAAGGTATAAGTCAAAGTTATAGTAACTTGTTGCAACACAGGAAAACACGCACGAGGTACTCCTCAGTAAGAGGGTGTTGATATGGGCTCGTATATAGGGTTTGGGCTCATTCTGGGTGGTCTCAGGGAAAACTTAAGGAGGTAAGAGGTTGATTTTGATCTTGGGTGCTCTCCTGAAATGGGGGCATTTGAGGGTTGAGTATATTGATGGTTTTTTTTTAAAGTTTATTTATTTATTTTGAGAGGAGGGTGAAGGGCAGAAAGAGAGAGAGAGAGAGAGAGAGAGAGAGAGAGAGATTCCCAAGCAGGCTCTGTGCTGACAGCTCAGACCCAGACACACAGGGCTCCGTGTCGCCAAGCATGTGATCATGACCTGAGCTGAAATCGAGACAGATCTCAGCCAACTGAGTCACCCAGGTGCCCCAACTGATGGTTTCTATTGGAAGATCTGAAAGAAATGAAGCAGGGAAAAAGCTGCCATTGATGTCCTAGTTACTAACTTTAGCCAACAGAGGAAGATGTTTGGTTATTTTTAAATATTTTTTTTAACGTTTATTTTTGAGATAGAGAGAGAGCATGAGCAGGGGAGGGGCAGAGAGAGAAGAAGCAGCGGAGAATCCATAGCAGGCTCTGTGCTGTCAGCACAAAGCCAGACACACGGGACTAGAGCCCAAGAACGACAAGATCATGACCTGTGCCCAAGTCGGACGCTCAACCGACTGAGCCCCCCGGGCGCCCCTGGTTATTTTTGTGGCTGTGTGACGTCCTTGTCTTTCCCTTATATTCAGGCATGATTACTGAGTGGCCTTGCTTTTGTCAGATTTTATCACAGTCTCAGAGTGACCTTGTCTAATTATTATTTACTTTCCCTGGAATGTTTACCTTCAGCAGAACACTTTACAGCTTAGCTATTAGCTACTAGTTTCCAGGGTCATTTGGTTTGTATGTTTGTTTCTGAATATGTAGTGAAAAGATCAGGTGATTTACGAGTTTTCTTTATAGGTTTTATGGTTTTTCAAAACTTCTACTGTAACAGGTATTATCTTAAATATTTACATACATAATTTTATATGTTACATATACAATTATTTGACACATATTACGTAATTATATACTGTAATATGTAATATAATAAATTTATAATGTTATATTATTATATATTATATATTTATTTATATACCAATTATATTATATATAATATAATAAATGATATTAATTTATACATATAAATTAATATTAAAGGAGAGAGAGGAATTTCTCTTCTATTACCCACTGGAATACATGAATCTCCCCAATGGCAGGAAAGTACTAAAATCACTAACTCAGGTACTTAGCTTACCGACCTTTCATGACTTTGATGTCTTTAAGACTAAGGTTTGGGGCGCCTGGGTGGCTCAGTCGGTTAAGCATCCGAGTTCAGCTCAGGTCAGGATCTCATAGCTCATCTCATGGTCTCATGGTTCGTGAGTTTGAGCCCCGCATGAGACTCTCTGCTGTCAGTGCAGAGCCTGCTTGCGATCCTCTGCCCCCCACCCCACACTCTCTGCCCCTCCCCTGCTTACATGCATTCTCTCTCTTTCTCTCTTTCTCAAAAAAATAAACATTTTTTAAAAAAAGAAGTCTGTGGTTTTACTTACTCACATTTTTTTTTCTAATTTTAACCATATTGCTATTTGCCTTGAGAAGGCAGTGAGGCATTTTCTAAGAAATAGCCGTACATCCCTTCTTATCTCTGATGACACCAAGTTTTTTTTTTTCCAAATTTTTCTAAACTTTTTAAATTTGGGTGATATGCTACTCATTGCTTTGGAACCAGAAAAATATCCGGCCTTAAGTGAGATTCCTCCCTAGAAACGAATTCTAAAATCCTGGAGGTCCCTTTTGATTGGTCTTGACATTTTCATTTACACTGGTTTTCTTGACAACTTTTCAAAACTTTTCAACTTCCTGTACATGAAATAGTCACAATGAACTCAGCTTCAAGGATTACAAAAGAGGAGGGAAAAACAACAACAACAACAACAAAAAACTACTCTTTCTCCCCCACCCCTAGCTTCAAATACACATTCCATGAAATATGGAATGGTTTGTATTAATACAATGGTGAACGGGGCACCTGGGCGGCTCAGTCGGTTAAGCGTCTGACTCTTGGTTTCAGCTCAGGTCATGAGCTCACAGTTCGTGAGTGTGAGCCCCACATCGGGCTCTGTGCTGATGGTGTAGAGTCGGCTTGGGATTCTCTCTCTCCCTCTGTCTCTGCCCCTCCCCTGCTCTCTCTCTCTCTTTCTCTCTCAGAATAAATAAACAAACATTAAAAAAACAGATGATGAAGAAGGCATCCAGTGAAGTTTTCCAGTTGGGTGTTAGAACAGTGCCCTCTGTCTGGCACAGCATTGGAAAGTGTCGCTGGAGGCCAGGGAGACTTGTGGCGTCAGAGGCACGGTATCCCACAGGTCCCTGGCACAGAGCTTTGCACCAGGTGAGGATCTGGGGAGATGAGGAAGTAAAGTGCAGCGAGCGCCACGGTTGAAGGGCCAGACATGTGTCAGTTACTAGGGGACTGACAAAGTTACGCAATTTCTGAAAAACAGAGAAGAGACGTAAGTACCGTTGTGTTTTTGAAGGAACAACCGAGAAACTAGGGTTCTCTGGAGAGTGACTGGCCATACAAAAGTCTTGTGCATTTAATGAAATATGAGAAGACTCAAACCACGGAAAGATGGTCCATTAGCCAGCTAATCGGCCCCGCAAGATGAAGTGAAGGCACCGAGCTCCTTATTTTGAAACCCGGAGAAAAGACGCAAGTTTAAATGATGGACTCAGAGGTGTCCTGAAGGGAGTGCCTGGCCCGTTTCTGTTGCAAATGTCAAAGTGTTTCTGAATGTTAATGCCCCTGAACTTACCCTGGGCCCAATTTCATAATTTTAATTGACTCTTGTGTATAAAGAATTCCCACCGCTGTCAATTGAAATTGCGCAGTTAGGACTCCAGGATTGGGTTCACTGTCTGCCAGGACTATGTTATTTTGACACATTAAAAAAAAAAAAAAAAAAAAAAAACTTTTATAAAACCATGTGGGTAACTCAAAGGGAGAATTTGGGTAGAGGCTGGGGAATCCAGCCTGGTCTCTTCAGGAAGCCATCCTCCGTATTTGGAAGTGACAGCCACTTTGAGTGTTGCTTCGTTCTCATGAAAAATAAGAGAAGGCTATCTGCATCCTAATGTACACATCAGTGGATGCAAGTTTGCAGAAGCGACGGGAACGGATTGAAACGAACATCTGCCGGGAAGGAGAAAGGAGACGGCTTAATCCCGATAGATGACTGCATCGTTGGCTGTGATCAAAACAGGAACAGATAAGTAAATTGAACTAGAAAAGGAAATGTAAGCCTCAAAACCTAGGAAGCAAATGATTCAAATCTGAGACGGTTTTCTAGCTCAGCTCCCTCCCAGGTTCCAATGAAGACTGTCTCCCCATTCTAGAAAGACTGAAAACCATTTGTTGATACCACAGTGCTGGCGAGTGCGGTCATGACAGCCACATCACACTCCCTTACCCAGGGATTTTCCTTTCAGCGCCAAGTCCTGAAAGAATTGGACATACTGATTCCAGTAATTTGTTGGAAGGTAGCGACTCCTTTTTCCTCTCCTGTTAAAGGCGCTAATTATTGCATTTCAGAAAGCATAAAATATAGCAGCCGTGCTTACTGTCAGGTCGGCATGAGCTGTCGAGGTGTCTAAGTGTGCATATGTGGGAACATCTGACAGTGGGTGGTTTCGGTGTTTGCTTTATAAATACATCTGAGTAAATGGCTTTTGAGTTAAAGTGGTTGGAAGTTAACAGTTTAACTGAATTGACACATGAATTCATAGGAAGGGACTGGTCCTTGGAAAGACAGTTGGGTTTGGCTTGGGCTCTGTCGGAAGTGTTTACCACGAGTCAGGGTATCTGGTGAGGCTGGGAGGGGGAGAGGTGTAGGGCAGAAAGAGAAGAGACAACAGGAGAGAGAAAGAAGTGGAAACAATGAATATTTATTCCCAACTCAACCTTGACATATTCAGGGGCCTACATAATATTTAAATACTCAACCAAGGAAATAGCTTTCTCTCTCTCTTTTTTTCTTTCTTTCTCTTTCTTTCTTTCTTTTTTTCTTTCTTTCTTTCTTCTTTCTTTCTTTCTTTCTTTCTTTCTTTATCTATCAATCTATCTACCTACCTACCTATCTATAAATATAGAAATATAGAGAAATTTTTAATTGCAAGCAAAGAGGTTTTTTCTTTTCTTTCTTTCTTTCTTTCTTTCTTATCTATCAATCTATCTACCTACCTATCTAGATATAGAAATATAGAGAAATTTTTAATTGCAAGCAAAGAGGTTTTTTTTCTTTTCTTTTCTTTTCTTTCTTTCTTTCTTTCTTTCTTTCTTCTTTCTTTCTTTCATCTATCAATCTACCTACCTATCTAGATATAGAAATATAGAGAAATTTTTAATTGCAAGCAAAGAAGTTTTTTTTTCTTTTCTTTTCTTTCTTTCTGTCTTTCTTTCTGCTCTGAAGAAATACTAAATTCATTTACCTGTCACGTTTGAGTTAGCCCCAAATGGTTTTGGATAGAGACCAGGGTAGAGGGCTACAATCCTATTTGCTTTTAATCAGCATAAAGTTATAAGACATAGATGCCTTCTTACTGACCCAGGGACAATATAACCTCGGGGGGAAAAGTCACCCCAAAAAGGTCTGTCCCTTGCTTTACAGCTGGGTCAGCTCCTTAATCAGTCGCAGGGTGTTTTCTCTTGAAATGGCCATGAAAGCCTTTTTTCCGGGAATAGTTCACTGTTCTAGGGTTATGGTGAAGCAACATATGTAAAGTTTGACGCTCCTTGAGTTCAGGAGCGAGTCTTTTAACTTCCCCTTGTTAAGTTGGAAAGATGTCGTGGTGAATAGAAACATTCTTTTCAATTCAAAAGTTCTTCGCGAAGGGCGGTCTCTTTGCGGGGCTGGTTCTACACACGGAGGCTCCAGGCGACCTTTCCTAGGCTCCCAGGGTGGCTTTGTCTTGATCAAAATGGTTCTATTCACAGGAGGGAAGGCCTGTGACATCATCCTGCAGAAGAAAAATCCTCTAAAGAACAAGGTGGAAACAAAGATACCATTCTCTTTGGGGAAGGTGGGAGAAGAGGAAGAGAAAGAAGAGGGGCAAAGAAGGGAGGTGCCAGGGAGAAAGATGGACGAAGAGGAAGAAATAAAGCAAGACTTAGAGACTGGACAGAGCAGGGAAAGGACTCTGCCATCCTCCATTTCTTTCCGAAGCACGGCCAGCAGGCGGCGCTGTCAATCCCATTTTGCAGGTGAGGATGCTGAGCGGCAGGGGGAGCTCTCCCGCTCGCGCTCACACAAGATTTAGTCTGAGGTTGCCCTCCTCTCCCCGAGAGAAGGAAAAACCTGTGTTTCATTTTGATTAATCCTCAACAATACCCTTTAAAGCCAATAGTTAAGGTGCCCTCCTCCTTGACCCAAAAGAGAGGCTAGGCTGTATTCTGGAGCCCTTGGATCTTCCAAAGAAACAGTACAAGCATTAGATCTCTGCTGACCGAACCCGTTCCTCTGGTTTCCCAATAACATCAAGGTTCTTTTCACTTCGAGGGAGCAGGGAAAGGCAAGAGAGAATGATGGCGGAAATAAAACTCATGTAATTCAATGCTGCCTCTGGGATTTATTTATTGTTGATCGTGGCTGGGGAACTCTTTGTAGAGTACATATGTGCGGGGGTCGTGAAGGTCAGAGTGCATATGCCCAAAGAGAGGTAGGACGGAGGGAAGCCTGATGAATAAGGAAAAGAATTGCAGGGAACAGAATCGATGGGGTGGAGACGGGATGGAGCATCATCAAACAAAGAAATTGAAAGCTCTCTGGGAGATTTATAGTTATATGATCTGCACCCAAGGGGGAAGTCTATAGAAGGCCACTCCTTGCCCATAAAAATGTATTAGATGGTAATGGTCCCTGATGGTGCTGTGTTCCCTGACCAAGCATGACCCATCATATTTTGAGGGAAGCAGGAGAGACAAGGGGAGGGGTGGGTTCTCCACAGCCAGTGCTCCTGTCCGGTGGTGCAGGGAGTTCACTGCATTAGGACACCCTTGGCAGGTGGGGGCTGGGATCCCACCTGAGTTCTGCTCACCAAGCTGTCCACCCTGAAGAGGGCTGAGCTTTCCCGGAAGAAGGAATTCCTTAGCTATGAGCTTGTTTTCTGCCCAGCAGGATGCATCTTCCTTTTCTAATTGGCATTAAAGCATCGTGTGCACTAGGGTCTGCCCTGTGTGAAGCCAAGGAACCCTGAAGTGTTAGGGAATGCCACGTCTGAAGATACCGTTTCTCTTCTCTGTGATCTCTCACTGTGTTAGACCATTCTTCCACTTATTCTGGGCTCCCAGAAATTCACCAAGGGTCAGACTCTGACCCTTGTAAGACTTTGGAGGTACTAACGTTCTTTAAAATGTGTGTCATAAAAGAAAAAAAAAACGTTCCTTAATAGTGGCTCAAGTAGGATGTTTGTGTGTGCTTGGCTATATATAGCTTAATCACATAGATTACATTGTTTTATACAGACCAGTCTGTTTATAAAATTAGCGCTGGTCATTGCCACTGATCCGTTTTTAAGATCTGTTCGCAAGACCTTTCCGCTTCAGAAGCTCTCACGTGCAATGACCGACTAGATATGGACACTGGGGTGAATTATATTTCTTGACATAATCTCAATCCCTTTGCAATGTCAACTTCTTTCTGTGACTTCCTTATTCCCAAACAGTTCTACGGTATTTTGACCAAAGTGCACAGATGAATGTCTGCTACAGAAGGCAGGAGGTAAGGGGTGCCTGGGTGGCTCAGTGGGTTAAGCGTCTGACTTTTGATTTCAGCTCAGGTCATGATTTTGTGGTCTCCTGAGCTCGAGCCCGGAATCTGCTTGGGATTCTCCCTCTCTCCCTCTCTCTCTGCCCCTCCCCCACTCACGCACGTGCACGCGCATGCCCCCGCGCTCTCCCTCAAAACAAATAAATAAATTAACTTAAAAGAAAAAGATGGAACAATTGAACATTGGCTACTTCCAGAATCAACTGAAATTCGTAATCTCTGGCTGATGGCTTTCAGAATCTCTTTTCCTGACAGATGGAGAGATTCGAAAATAATCTAAAACACATAAGCTTACTTACCACAATCAATCTGAACATATTTATTGGTTTGTTTTAGCTTAAAGAAAAAAGAAGTCAAACCTAAAGACTTTTTACACGAGTCAATTACTATAACATTTCCATTGTAAGCTTCAGGCTGAGGATGAAAACTTGTTTCAGAGCTAAGGGGACACAGAACTTGAACCTGAACAGAGAAAAGTTTTATAGGTAGATCATTTAGAGAGCACATGTTTTTTTTTTTTTTTTTTTTTTTTTTTTTCTGCAGCTGGGGCAAGAAGATACTTTTCTTCCAACAGGAACAAGAGACATCTGAGAAGTGAATGAAATGTTTTAGTGTGTTTTACACATAGTCTGCCCCCTTAAAAAAAAAAAAAAAAAAAAAAGACTCCCTCACTACCCGTTAGACATGCCAAGGGCGTCTCGTTAGAAGTCCTGACTTTAGAAACAGATTTGCAAGCCAGAATGTTCCAGCCCTGCAGTTGGATTGTGGGTTTTTAACCTTCACAAGTTTGGCCTTTGAGCAGAACTTGAGAAAGGAAGAAAGAAAAGAGGTAAAGAATGAAGAAGAAAAGCAAAATAAATCAAAAGCAGCTTTCTTGGTAACACCGACATCTCCAAGACCACGTGCGAAAGGACCGGGGCTCTAATGATATCAATTAGGCCCGACCCACTGGGACACTGGAAATCTATCGTACCCATGGAGTCTGCTCAAGTCCAGATGGAAAAGGTCATTAGCTGGGTACAGAATATTGCAAATTACCGGCCGAGGGTGATTCCCTGCCCCCAATACCTTCCACGTCCTGAAATAAATTATAACCAGCAATGCTTTCACATTGACAAGCTAATTCCACTTAGATTTTCCTTCCTAAATCAAGGAAACTAATATTTTTTTAAATATCATGGTGTGTTAGATGTTGATTTCTCCCTTCCTCCCTCTCTCCCTCTCTCTCTCTCTCTCTCCCTCTCTCATGTACACACCTACTGCCTGTTTTTTTCCAGCTTGGTTTCCCAGTTGGGATAGTGGTAGCAACCTAGGTGACTTCTCCACTGGAATGAGGATTCCCCAAAACATTTTCTCTGCAACTCTTTTAAGACATGGTGGGGATCTTCGCAGCAGTGGGTTGTGTTTGCTAAAACAGAAGCTGTAAACTGCTTAAGAAAGGCTCCAGCTTCCATATTTGTGTGGGAATATTTTGGCAGCCCTTCCAGGAGACGTCAGCGCTCCCAGGGCTGTGTTTGGGACGCGGTGTCCACCCGAAGGCATGCTCACGGGCTGCCAACCAGCGGCCCCCCGGCTCCCTATCCTCCCTCTGACAGCAGGCCTCCTGCCGAAACTGCAGAGATTCCCGGGTCCTCGCACAGGAGCTTTGCCAACTCATGCACGCAAAACAGAATCCTGTTGCGCGAAGCGACTTGAGTCGTGGCCCCACTGAGTCTTTGGTGTTCGGCAAAATGCCGAATTATCCAAGAAGACTTCCTATGACAAGGTCGCATCTCACTACTGCCACTCGGGAAACTGGACTCCGAAGGCTGGTGTGGTCCTCCTTCCTGGGACTCGGTTTGTGGGCTAGTAAAAGAAGCCTTCTCAGCATTTTTAGGTGACGCCTTGAGTTGGCTCTCGGTTCTTGTCGTTGTTGTTCAGAATACACTCTGGGATAATACAACTTTGGCCAGTGCGTCTGAAGGGATTAATGAATGTATTGACTATCATCAGAAATGAATGATTAATGAAGGGTGTATTGACCATCATCAGAAAAACAAGAGATAACAAGTGTTGGCGAGGATGTGGAAAAAAGGGAGCCCTTACGCACTGCTTGGTGCAGCCCCTATGGGAAGCAGTATGGAGGATCCTCAAAAAATTAAAAAAATAGAGGGGCACCTGGATGGCTCAGCCAGTTAAGTGTCCGACTTTGGCTCAGGTCATGAGCTCGCAGTTCGTGAGTTCGAGCCCCGTGTCGGGCTCTGTGCTGTTGGCTCATAGCCTGGAGCCTGTTTCAGATTCTGTGTCTCCCTTGCTCTCTGCCTCTCCCCTGCTCACACTGTCTCTCTCTCAAAAAAAAAACGTTTAAAAATTAAAAAAAAAAAATTAGAAGTAGAAGAAGCATGTGATCCAGCATTCCTACCTCCGGGCCTATATCTGAAGGAAGTAACATCATTATATGGAATCCCATGGAATCCCATTATGGTGAATCCCATGTTCACTGCAGCAGTAGCTACAATAGTCAAGGGATGAGAACAACTTGAGTCCATCAATGCACGAACAGGTAAAGAAACCTAGATATGAATACTCTTCAACCATAAAAGAAGGAAACGGTGCTGTTTGTGACAACATAGACGGGCCTCTTGAAGGTATGATGCTAAGTGAAATAACTCAGAGAATGACAATGGCCATATGATCTCACTTACATGTGGAATCTTTAAAAAAACAAGAAGACCAAGCTTATAGAAATAGAGATCCGAGTTGTTATCAGAGATGGGGGGAGGGGTGGAATTGGATGGAGGTGACGAAAAGGTACACATTTCTAGTTGTAAGATAAAGAAGTTCCGGAGAGGCAATATACAGCATGGTGAGCACAGTTCACACTACTGTATGGTGTCTTTTAAAGCTGTTACGAGAGATCTTAAAAGTTCTCATCACAGGGAAAGACAACTGTGACTAGGCGAGGTGATGGCTATTAACTAACCTCATTGTGGGATTCATTTTACAATATATACATATATCAAATCGCTATGCTGTATACCTGAAATTTACACCATGTTATATATCAATTTTATCTCAATAAAACTGGGAAAAAATGTGTGTTTAAAAAATGAGCTTTCTGCAAATGGATACATAAGAGGGAGGTAAACTTGATCATATCATTTATTCACCTTTCTAAGGAACTATTCGGACCTTTCATTCGCTGTTTGACTGCACAATTATTCCCTCTCCAGATATGCCTTTCCGCATTCATGAGGCAAGTGCTTTCATCTGTTGGCCCTTGCCTTACTTTCTCTCTCTCTCTCTCTCTCTCTCTCTCTCTCATATTAATCTTTCTCTCCTTTCCCAGGACATTCCTTGTTTTAAAACTAAAAGTCCCCATGTTCTGGGAACTCTATTAGTCCTGGGCAACCAGGAAGGTCGGTCATACCACACCCAGTCTATTGTTTCCAGCTCCAGGTCATTAGAAGAGAAGCTTCATCCCAGAATCTTCTGAGGGACAGTGCCATAATAACATACTTTAATTAAAAATTAAACTTTTCGGGGCACCTGGGCGGCTCAGTCACTTGAGCGTCCGACTCTTGGTTTTGGCTCGGGTCACGATATCACAGTTCGTGGGCTCAAGCCCCATGCAGAGCTCTGCACTGGCAGCACAGAGAGCCTGCTTGGGATTCTCTCTCCCTCTCTCTCTGCCCCCTCCCTGCTCGCACTTTCTATTTACCTCGAAATAAATAAACTTTAAAAAGTTAAACTTTCCATGTGATTCAAAACCCGTACTTAGGAGGCCCTGCACAGATGCCTCTTAGCTTCTTGTCTGTATATTTCAGAACCGAGGGCCCCTCTGGGTGGGGGAGTCTAGTGCCCAGGTAATGCTCAATGATACCATTAATCTAAAATAAAAGCCCCACCGACCGTTGTGAACGTGAACAGCACTACCGACTGTTCACTCATCTAAACTTTACCCCCAGAGAGAGCTGAGGTCTTTCCTAGAGTGACCAGCATCCACTTGGAGGACCCATCGAGAAAGGAGGCAGTGGCATCTATGGTAGGAAAACAGGAAAAGCAAGTGACTCTCTCATTCTCAAATTAAATCTCTAGTCTGAACGTTCTTTACAGTATTTGAATTTATTATCAGGTCTTTAGCTGAACTTGAAGTTCATTTCCCCTGCTCCGTCTGCTCTGGTGTTCTGACCCAGACTTTCTGGTTAGCTAGAAAAATGTTACAATCTTGGCTTCAGAGGACTTGGCTTGAGCTGGCTCAAGTGCGTCCTCAGTCTGGTCCTTTGTTTTTGCCGTTGTTGTTGTTGTTGTTGTTCTTTGTTGATTGTTGTTGCTTTTTAATTTTTATTTTAGACAAAGAAAGTGTGAGCAGGGGACAGGGACAGAAGGAGAGAGAGAATCCCAAGCAGGAGTCATGCTCAGCATGGAGCTTGATACAGGGATTGATCCCACAACCCTAGGAGCATGACCTGCACCAAACTCAAGAGTCAAACACTCAACCGACTAAGCCACCCAGATTCCCCTCAGTCTGGCCTTTTGGACAAGACTCTGGAGTGATGACTTCTAAAGCTTCGTCACTAACTGGGTCTATAAGATTGATTCCATGGGGCTGCAGTGTTTGCTAACTGACTCACGGACCACAGCACCTGAGAAATGGTAAGTTCTCAAAATATATTCACTGAGACAAATCCCCCATGAGGTTTCTTCCTGCCTCTCTACTTACTTCCCTGACAACTCCTTTTCCTGACCCTTTATTGGCTTCTCCCCTTAGTTAACCAAAATTCTAGTGAGGGAACATCACGTTGAGGATTTCTGAAATGTTGAAGATAACAGAGATTTCTGCCAGTGTATGTGATTAAAATTTGATGGTTCCAGACTCTCGTGTCGTGGTAGGAACAGCCGAACAGAGCTCCCATCTTTGCCATAGAGGCCATACAAAGAGGTGAAGAAATTGAGCTCTGGTGACAGGCATCCGCATGTGAGTCCTTGCCTGTGACTTCTCAGCCACGTGTGAAGCTTTGGGCTTCATACTTCATGCTTCAGTGTCCTCATCTGCAAGAGGGTGGCAACAACCATGGGTAACTTTTGGAGTTGTTGATATGATACGTCCATATATGTAAATGCATTAATGTATAAAATCTTGCCACACAGTAAGTGCTCAGAGAGCTCAGTGGGTTCAGGTAGGATGACGCCCTGAGCCTTTCTTTCCAGGACCTCAAATCATGACTGGTTTTCTCTGTACCTCCCTGCAAGCTAGCCCTGCCCTCTGCGTGCAGACACCATTGGTAGTGCCCTATAGCAGGTCCTTCTAGAAGCATCTCTGCTCTCCGCTCTCACAGAGAGTCAAAGTGACTTATTTAATTATAATTGGAACTCATTGAAATATAATATGCTTGGGTTTTGTTGATTATGTGCTTAACCTGGGCTCTGGATTTTTACTGTGTTTCACTGAAAAACCTGGAGAATAGAATAATTAAAGCACTGGCGATTTGTGTACTTAACTCCAGTGATTTATTTTAGCATTTAATGTTTTTTTTTTTTCTCAATCAATAGTGTAATTATGTTGACTATTCTAAAATGTAAATTCTTCTGGTTTGAGAGATGTGCATTTGCTACTCTACCTGCAATATTTTTTATTGCTATTGCAGTTAATTGGTTAACTCCTAGCTTAGTATAGGTGGACTGTTTAGAGGTAGGGACATAAAAGAGGGATACTATTTTAGGATTTGGGGGTAAATCCAGGGACATGCATAGAATACTATAGTTAGGGGGCATCTAAACTTTCTTTGCCATATGTATAGGTACTTTTAAATCTCAGTCCTTAGGGTAGAAATTTTAGCCTGCCCAATATGTGATGTTTTTTTCAGCCTTCAAGTATGTGTCAGGCTTGTGAGCCATTCCTTATTGTAAATCTCTTTATATCCTGTTTCTATGGAATGACTAATACAACCACCCTATGTTGTCCTCTGTTCCTTCCTACCCTGCACTAATTTAATTCCAATATTCTTGTTTATGCTGTACATCCATTTAACTGCGCTGGGAGTGCCATTTAGCAATTGTGGCCGCATGGGCTCAAATTTAGCACAAGCACAAGTGATTTCTTCACGTGCTGCCTCCCCAGCCCCTCCTCCCTCTGTCTGTGGTCTCCCAGGTTGAATGGCTTTTGGTCTTCAATCTTGACCCCCCCCCCCCTTGACTCTTCTTCCTTGGTTCACTAGTCTCTTACCAACTTCTGACCTTTCTTCCTCCAACATGTCCCCAAATGTCTCAGAAGACTTGGACAAAATGTTATTATGGAAATGAAAAAGCATATGCTAAGGAGTAAGAAGCAGAAAAGATATGCCACCAGCAAAGCCATAGACATGGATGGCAGGCCTGAGAAACAAACAAAAAATTAGAAACAAAGAGATAAAATTGATTATCTGAGAAGAGATGATCTGGTGTAGTGATAATCAGTGCACTTCCTAAAGGAGGAACACAAATGTTTAGACAAATATACCACACAACAACAACAAAAATTAGTTTGATCGATGGATAAAGATGCATAAGCAATGAAATAGCAAGAACAAGGGAAAAAAATTCAGATAAAATGAGAGACTCAAAGCTAATCTTATCTTTTCAACGAGTACGTGGTTGTTACTCTTTGGATTTTAGCAGAGCATGCAATTTATGGTGCTTATTTGTTAATTTATGGTAACGTTGGACATACACTATCATCAAAGACTGACCTCTTATGATACATACTCCGTAGTGAAGGAAAGGTCAAGGTTTCCTTATTCCTAAAATTTAGTGCTTCTCCCATCATGGGAGTCTCTGTGGTCATTCATACTGATGGAGTAAAATTCTAAAAACAAAAACATAAACAAAACTCTCTGGTGCTCCATGCAAAACCTTCTATGATGTGTTCAATACTAATCTCCCCAGCTTTTGTATTTACTACACACATGTAAGAAACTTCCCTTGAGTCTAAACATTACCCCTCTATTCTATCCTGCACATATTCTTTAGACAACAAGTCCCACACTCCACGTCTCTACACCAGGAGTTCCCAATTGATGGTTGGGGTGGGGGACATTTTACAACCTCTGGAGACATTTTTGGTCATCACAACTGGAACATGCGGGGGATGGTTGCTACTGGCATTTAGTGGGTAGAGGCCAGGGATGTTGCTCAACATCCTGCAACGTACTGGGAAACCCCCAAGAAAGATTTATCCAACTCAAAATATCAATAGTGCCAAGGTTGGGAGACACTGCTCTGCACCCTGAGCGCTGAGTGTAATGATTTTCTGTGCAATTTATTTTTAATTGATTGACAGAGGCTGAATCAGAATACCTCTCTTCCCTCTCTCTCCCCCTCCCCGCCCCCGTCTCTGAGAATTAATACCGTAAGTCATTTACTGACTACAAGCTTAGTTTTTCAAAACACTTTCATAACCCTTGCTTCATTTAACCGTCAAACTTGATGGTACCAAGAGGAGAAGCTAAGAATATTACCAGAAATAACCCTGGATTTAGGGTCTGGTTTGAATCTGACTTCTGACTTACTAGCTGTATAAGCATGGGAAAAGCCAAAAAGCACCCGGGGTCTTAGTAATTTTCCATTGTTAAAATGGCGGCATAAAATTGTGTATATACTTTATATATACTTGATTTCTAAGACAAGGACCTGGGCTCAACCATTATGGTAGCATCCCTATGTTATTGGAAACTGAGATTCAAATGTTAATTCAACCTCTCACTGTGATATGCTCTATAAAATCTGCAGAAGATGACTCCATCCTCTCAACTGCACTCAATAAGCTGAAACTTCAATTTATTGAAGGTTTTGTGGGGTTTTTTTGCCTTGTTATTGTTGTCATTAATTTGTATGGGCATCTCAATGTGACTATGAATATCAGGCACAGATAACTTATACTCAAATGGATCCCTCACTTCTCCCCCTTTTTAAATCGACAAATGACCTTACCCAGGTGTGGAGGTGAGCCCATAGGCACAGCATGACCCTAATCTGAAATATAGTTCTTTCATTTTCTTGGCTGCAAAATATGATTTTTCCTACCTTACACCTTCACTTTCTGAACTGCTTCAGAAACACATCTGTTTTCTATCCGTTGAGGGAGAAAAACATGAATGCTTTATTATGCCCTATATAATCGACTACATTACATTGCTTATGGGCTGTGTATTTGGTGTAAAAAAAATGCTCTAAAGTCTCTAGAGGTACACAGACCTAGGCAGATCTAGAAAAGAAAGCTTCCATGGACAAGGAGATGCCAGGGGGCATCCCTCAGATCTTTGAGCGGTCAGACTCAGGGGTCCAATCTACTCCTTTCAAGACTGACAAGTGATCGCTTAATCCTCTAATAAATTTTATTTATAGAGGAGCACTTAAGATTGCAGGCCACCTGCACACATCTGTTTAGAAGAGCCAGTAGGATCTGGACAGTGCTCTCATTCTATAGTAAGTGAGATAAATCCAAGTAAGTAAAGGTGGGAGGGACTCAGGCCCTTTGCAGTGTATTCCCTGGACATATCCAAGGCACTCTCCATTACTATATTAGATTCCTCTCCAGACCAGAAGGCCACCATGATCAAGGAAACCAATCCTTCCAGTACAATTCTGCCAAGAAACACTTCTCAACGCCTGACTTGTAACCTAATGAGACTCCAAGTACTATTATGGTCCACCGATAATGCTTAGCTTAGTCTTTTTTGTTTTTAACTTTTCGGAGAATAAAAACGTATCTAGTGGCCAAGTCCAAGTTCACATATATTCTTTTTTTATTCATGAAAGAGACATCTTTTCAACTTTTTTCTTTTGGTAGACTCTTCGGGAAAAATAGCCTTCTAAGGAAGAGGGCAAAAACACTGCATAAAATTGAACAGAGGATTTGAACAAGTAATTTACAGAGGAGGAAACCTGAATGGGCAATAAATATATCAAATATTCTCAATTATATTACTAAAACAATAATAATAATAATTATTATTATTATTATTTAGAGAGGGAAAGAAGAGGAGAGGCAGAGGGAGATGGAGAGACAGAATCTTAAGCAGGTTCAGGGTCCAGTGCGGAGCCCAAAGCCACCATGAGATCGCGACCTGAGCCGAAATCAAGAGTGGGATGCTTCCCTGACTGAACCACCAGGCGCCGCAAAATACAATTTTAATGAGATACATTTTTACTCCCATCAGATTGGGGAACGTTATATGTTTGACAATTCCAAATGTTGGCAAGGATATGAACAAAGGAACTCTTACCGATTGCTAGTGATACGGCTGACTGAAACTAGTTGGAAAAAGATTTAACAATATCTGGTTAAGTCAAAGATATCTGTATTTTATCACCTAGCAATTTCATTTCTCACTCTATATCATAGAGAAACTCTTTTACATATATACTGGAAGGCATGAAAAAGAATATTCTGAGAAGCATTGCTTATAAAATCACAAACTTAAAAATAGCATCACAGCCATCAGCAGAAGAATGGGAAAGTGTTGTAGTATGTTCACAGAATAGAATACTTTCATCCATGGAAGTGAGCTAGAGTCACAGGTGGTAATATGATTGCAACTCAGATAGAAAATGCTGAAAAAGAAAAAAAAATGCAAATTTCCCAAGAGTGTATATAATATCATTTATATACCCTTTTACCCCGTATAAAAAAAACTCTATTATTAATTAATCTGTTAATTTTTCATAAAAGTTCAGAGGGATGCACAGGAATGATAACAAATTAAGAACAGGGTTAATTCTCGTGGGGAAAGAGGACTATAAGAAGCATACTCTTCGATTATTTGATTTACTCTGCTGCATGGCTAGTATACAGGCAATCATAATTTCCTTTTCACTTATTGCTGCGTGGTTTACATAACTTAAAACTTTTAAATACTATTGAGTATTGTTTCACACTAGTTTTGTGAATGTCACATTTCCCTTTTTTTCTTTTTTCCTTTTTTTATAGCAAAATCTGTTTGAGCCTCCACTTGCCAAGGTAGATAATAAACCAATCTTAGTTTGTCTGGGGTCTGATACTTTTTTTTTTTTTAACGTTTATTTATTTTTGAGACAGAGAGAGACAGAGCATGAATGGGGGAGGGTCAGAGAGAGGGAGACACAGAATCCGAAACAGGCTCCAGGCTCTGAGCTGTCAGCACAGAGCCTGACGCGGGGCTCGAACTCATGGACCGCGAGATCCTGACCTGAGCAGAAGTCGGCTGCTCAACCGACTGAGCCACCCAGGCGCCCCAGGGGTCTGATACTTTTTAAGAAGGTACCTGTGAGAGAAATCAAGACCACAGTGACCCTACGTATTTTCCTGAGCAAATGCTCTACAAATTACAATGGGGAAGCCAGAGAGAGTACAAATATTTTTTTAAAAAAATCAAGTATTTGGTTACATTAAGTTTCAGATGTCTATCTGGCACCCAAGCTGAGGTACTAAGTCAAATATTTGGCATGAATCTGGAACCCAGAGATGCGGTTGAATATTAAACTATGGGAATCATCCCCTGATCACTGTTGTGTAGAACCATGGTAAGTATCAAAGGATAAAGAGCCGATCGCACCAACATTTCCAGAAAAGATTCCTGAGGAGGCAGGAGAGGACAGGAAGGGGAGCCCACGTGGGGAGAGTGGCCCGCGGTTGGAGGAGACACCCCTCCCCCACCACGGTAGGAAGACGGAGGAAAGAAGGGCACAGGAAGACTTCGGAGTTTTGAGGAAGGTTCTCCTCCAGTGGGCGTCTTCTTTTTCATCTATAAATCATAGAATGAGTTGAGGAGGCGACAAGTCGAGGGCTTGACAAGAATGGGAAACAGTTGATATGGCCTAGTCCTGTTTAAAAGCAGGAGAGTCTGTTTACTAGAAACACAATGTCGTACAACTGTGAGGCAGTGCTGTGGGCACAGAACAGATGGGTTTGTAAACTGGTGGACCGAGACTCACACGCAGCTCTGATTCTAAAGCTGAAGCCGCCTATACACCTTCTTCCCTTCCTCCCCTGATTGGTACTATTATGGCCTCTACATGGGCACTTGATAGCTGCTGCTGCTGCTTGCTTCCGGTTCCCTTTCGTCCTCCCATTCACTGCTCTTCACTCACCACTCTGTCCCATCCACAGCCCAGCACGCAATCCAGCCTCCTGGTTAAATGGCTTGGAACCTCCCTGAGCCAAGCCACAGTTGTGGAAGTCGGCACAGGGGATTTGAGTTGTGCAGACCTATACCTTCAAGCGTGATGGGCGTCTAGCATTATGTTTTTGTTATTTATAAAATCACGTGTGTTGTATTTCAAACTGTGGATTTTCATCAGAAGAAATGGAATGCACTGTGGAAAGGAGGTAAGACCGTATATTTTTGTGCACGGACTCAATACGCCTTTTCTATATTTTATAGGGAGTTGAGGTATATGTATATGGAAGTATACATGCGCATGTTACATGTGTGTGCATATGCTCTATAGAATGCACACACATGTGTATATATCTACATACATATCTACACATATGTATACACACATATATACATATATACATGTATGTACATATATACACACACATATATATACACACACACATACATATCTATACATGCCTTCCTACAAAATGGAGAAGAAACATATTGTTGATATGCAAAAACCTATGGTCTTACCTCCCTTCTGCAGTGTTTGTCTCTCCCTCTAAAGAATATCGGTGCTCTGAAATAAAACACCTTCATAAGAAGGAGAGAGACGGACTATTGTGAACATATTCAACAACTGACATGGTATGGCCAATGACAGAATAGATGATAGCTGAACCATTATTTTGGCCAAACTGAAGCACGTTGCTGAATGTCGGCCCTGCCTGTGTGCACCCGGGACCGCGCAATGTACAATGATGGATCCAAAATAAAACACAGACTTTCCATCAAGAAACTCCGCATCTTGATAGCACACATGACAGGGGTCACCATTTCTGCATTAAAAGGAAAACCTCTGAGGGTCGTAAGCCTTGGGTTTTTCAGGACAGTTCTGATTCCTATTACTCAGCTCTGTTAGTCACCGTATTATTCTGAAATTCCGGCATTTCACTCTGTAACCTACACCTCACATACATCCCCTTACACTCAGCAGTGGTGCGGAAACCTTTGTCAGCGTTTTGATTTGTGGTTCAAGAGATAGATTCCCATAGGATGGATAACAGTGATCTAGCTTTTATCTGAACATGCACATATGTGTTTCTTTTTTTTTTTTTAAAGAGAAAAGCACTAATGCATATGCAATAAATTCTAAGTAAAGACTTATGGTTTCAAGTATCAAAAACTTTTCTCCGGACCTCTTTTGGACCTCAACCAGCCTATTTGACATGAATAGCTCCCATTGCGCCACTAACTGCTCAGGCCACTCTCGGCTGGCAGATGGGAGGAAAGATAAATTGATGAATGCAAACAGGCAAAATAAAGAGAATGTGTGCCTATGACCTTCAGATTCTCTTGATTTACTCCTGGGTTGAAAGAACATAAAAGTTACTGCAAAAGCATTTCAAAAATTATCATGACATCGGGAACCAAACAACTTAATTAACAGTGAAACATGTTTATGTTTGGAATTCTGATGATTTTATCCTTGATAGATACACCGATGATACAGATTAGTATGAAAAGTATGCAGGAAACCTATTTCCAATGCATAAAAATATCGAAAGACTTTGAAGGTTATTATCAAATCTACTTTTCATTTTCCAATGAAAAAAAAAACTTGTGGCCTTTAACATAATTCTTTCCTTCATTCACAGCAAACCTACATGTTCAATATTGTGATGATTTACAAATCGAGTGCCGAAGAAGTTAATATCATTAATTCATTTACTAAGCATTTCCATACACCAACAGTGGACTGAACACCGCAACCCAAAGAAAGTGAATTGAATTACTGACAGTATTTCCTTAATTCACTCAAGAAGAGAAAAAATGAAATAATTAGAGCTAATATAGGGTCTGATGAAACAAAATTGGGGGATGGATAGTATTTGCTACGTAAAAGGGAAAAAGAAAATAGTTGAGGGAATTCAAATACAGAGGAAGTATCCAAGCATCAACAAAGACTCCAAGCAGTAACGACCAAGCACATTTGCAAGACCTCTATGCTATCCGCTTCAAGATGGCCAGAGCAATATTGGGTTTGTCCCCATCTGTCTGATACATGGAAAGAGCTCAAAGCCTCTTGCTTAACGAATAGATGAGATGCAATGTATAATGGGGAAGGGGTGGGGGGGTGGGTAATCTACCTGAAGGTGAAGTGGATGACAAAGGTTAAAGCTGAAGCATGGCCAGATCATGGAGTCTTCAATGCAAGATGAAGCAATGCAGCCATTACGTTATATGCAAGCAACGGGGTTGGGTAGGTGGGAACTGCTTCTAGTAACAGAAAACAGATCCTGTTGGACCAAACTTCTAAGAGAGAACAACCATAAACTCTGGGCAAAACATAAAAAGAAACTTCCTAAAGGTACTGGGAGGTGAATAAAAGAGATAATGGGCAAGAGCTGCCACTTGGAAAAAGGGAATAGTTCCTGGGATGCTTCATTGTACGTGTCGTCACTGCTGCACTGCAGAGGGCCCAGGGCAAAGATTATTTCTGGGTGTATTTTGTGCAGGTGTTTCCAGATAAGATCAGCATTTGAGTTGGTGATCGGTAAGGTAGATTGCCCTCTCCAGGGTCAGGAGTGTGGATGCCCATCATCAGTTGAGGGCCTGAACAGAAAAAAAAAGGAAGAGGAAAGAGAAATTCACCCTTTCTTTTTTCCTGTCTGCTTGCACGTGCTAGGACATCAGTCTTCTCTTGCCCTTGACTGGACTGTAGACATCATTGGCTCCTCCGATTTTCAGGCCTTTAGACTGGAACTGGAATTAACCCCTCTTCGCTGAATCTCCAGTTTCAGATGGCAGATTGTGGGACTTCTTAGCCTCCATAATCATTACGTGAGCCAATTTGTCAATCTGCCCCCTCTAGTATATATTCTATATATGTACTATACATTCCGTATATATATACTATATATATTCAAATATAAATATATGTGTGCGTGTGTATTTGTTTCCCCTTTGAGTTCTTCACTGACACTTTTGTTGTTTTGTAACATGTTCAGTCTCCACATTTGTGTTTTTTCCAGTTTCCTTCTCATAATTGACTTCTAGCTTCATATTGTTGTGATCAGAAAAGATACTTGATATGATTTCAGTCTTCTTAAATTTATTGAGACTTGTGTGGCCTGACATGTAATATATCTTGAGGGATGTTCCAGGTACACTTGAGAAGAATGTGCTTTCTGCTTTTTGGATGAAATGTTCTGTATATATCTATTAAGTCCATTTGGATTAAGGTGTTGCTCAAGGTCATTGTTTTCCTATTAATTCCCTATCTGGACGAACTATCCATTGATGTAAGCGAGGTGTTAAAACCCCCTACTATTGTATTACTATCAATTTCTCCCTTTGTGCCTGTTAATATTTGCTTTATATATTTAGGTGCTTCTGTGTTGGGTACTAGTGTTTTATCAACTTGCTTTATCATCATGTAATGTCCTTCTTTGTCCTTTGTTATAGGCTTTATTTTAAAGCCATTTGCCTGATATAAATATTGCTACTCCCACTTTCTTTTCATTTCCATTTGCATGGGATATCTTTTTCCATCCCTTCATTTTCAGCCTGTGGATGCCTTTAGATCTAAAGTGAGTCCCTTGAAGGCAGCATATAAATGGGTCTTTTTTGTTGTTAATTCGTTCAGCCACTCTATGATTTGTGATTGGAGCATTTAGTCCATTTATATTTAAAGTAATTTTTAAAATATTTTTTAATGTTTATCCATTTTTAAGAGACAAAGACAGAGTGCAAGCGGGGGAGGGGCAGAGAAAGAGGGAGACACAGAATCAGAAGCAGGCTCCAGGCTATGAGCTATGAGCTCTGAGCCCGACAGGGGGCTCAAACTCATGAACCGCAAGATCATGACCTGAGCCAAAGTTGGACGCTTAACCGACTGAGTCACCCGAGTGCCTCTAAAGTAATTATTGATAGCTACGTATTTATTGCCAGTTTGTTCATTGTTTCCTGGTGGGTTTTGTTGTTCTTCTGTGTTCCTTTCTTCTTCTCCTGCTCTCTTTCCTTGTGATTTGATGGCCCTCTTTAGTGCCACATTAGATTCCTTTCTCTTAATTTTTTGTGCATCTATTATCATCTTTTATAGGGTTTTGGCTTTTGGTTACTGGGAAGTTCATATATAACATCCTATGTATATAGCAGTCTGTTTTAAGTTGTTGGTTAAGCGTGAACACATTCTAAAAGCACTACACATTCACCTCTACCATATTTTATCCTTTTGATGACATCTTTTACACATTTTTCTTTTGTGTATCCCTTAAATAATTATAGTAGATATAGTTCACTTTACTACTTTTGTGTTTTAACTCTTATGGTTCATAAATAGTTGATTTGCTCTGTTTGCCTTTACCAGTGAGAATTTTTATTTATTATATTTTCTTATTTCTGGTTTTATCCTTTCCTTTCTACTTAAATAAATCCCTTTAACACTTCTTGTAAACTCATTTTGTGGTGATGAGCAGCTTTGCTTTTGCTTGTCTCAGACACTCTTTATCTTCCCTTCAATTCTAGTGATCACCTTGCTGGATAGAATATTCTTGGTTGTAAGTTTTTTCCTTTCAACATTTTGCATATATCACACCAGGTTTTGTATTTTCTTAATGGTTTGGTGTTTGGAGGCAAAATACATATTACAGCTTGGGATACTAATGTCAAATATTTTAGTCATAACCTTCAAGGAAGACCATGAGATTTTTTGAGACTGTGCTCCAAAGAAACTAGTTAGACAAAACTCGGAATGATTTTGTGTTTTGGATGTTCCTTGTTACTTCTAGAAAAATCTTAGAAGAGAGAAAACTTGAGCAAGAATGTGCCCATGCACAGGCAAAATGGAATGAAATTGAGCTCTGGGGATTAAAGAATGCCTTCAATTTAAACCAAATGGAAATTCAAAATTTGGGAGCCTTTGGGATGGAAGAGCTTCGCTGCTTCTATAGATAAAACAGCAAGTAATGAGGTTCTAGACTTTTCTCAAGTATATGTCATTAAGATTTGTCAGCCAGAATATATAACTTAAAGTTTCGTCCAAATAAAGACCAAATGATGGGTATTTTCATTCAAGCTTGCTGCTTCAGAGGACCTGAAAGAATCATGATTAAAATAAAGGAGAGAGAAATAATCCAAACACAGAAGCAAGAAACCAAAATTGAACAAAGGGTCTTCAGACTTAGGTCTAGAAGAAAGTTTCAAGTGTTTTCTTGCACATGGAACTGGCTAGAAGCATGTAGACTAAATGTCTACTAAGTCTGGGGTAATTGTATTGCCAAAGAGACTATAAACCAACTTTACAAATGCCTGTGATTTTTCAATCCCTGAAACAATGTTCCTCTTATGCCTTTAACAGTTACAAAACTCTCCAGGAATTGAAATTTTTTTCTCATCTTCTTCCGTTGTGGTCCCAAAAGGTAGAGGAAAAGAAGAAACTCTCTAATGGTGAAGCCAGGACTCCTGGAACATAATGGACGAGAGAGCTCCTCACAGATCATGAATCAGGACCTAATCAAGGAACTTTGCTGCCAAGTCAGGACTGTTTACAACACCTGCCTAGCTGGAAATGGCAACTACTGTGAATCACTGATTTCTTTGTGTTTTCCACTTTCCCCTTTTCCCAATGGGAATTTTGGTTGAGGTTATATTCTTCTTTCACCGCGATATATTGGATTGGAGTGAAGGACAGATAACTTATCTATTAGTTTGTAGATTGCTGAACTGCAAGAAACCATAGCTAGCCCTGATGAAGGGAAATCCACATCATCCATGGGCCTGGGGCTTTGAACTGGTTACAGTTAGTGAATGAGATGCTGAGGTTTTCTCCTTGAGTGGAGGTAAATATCCGTCAAGAAGGGGGTACATGGTTTGATTGGCTATGAAAGGCAGACCAGGGTAAAAGCCTGGTTTTCATTCAAATTTCAGTTCCTGAGCTTTCTCTCTACTTTGTCCACTTTGTCCTTAGGGTGGCCATGGCCAGTCAGCTAGAGGTTATATATCCCTCATCCCTTGGGGCTCGATATGGCCATGAGTCCAATTCTGATCAGTGACACGTAAGCAGAGGTGATGGGACCAAATTGCATATAGCTTCTTTAGAAAGAAATTGATTTTTTTTCCACTTTTTTTGATCCTGCGTTGATCATAGACAGGAACCATGAGAGGGAAAGAACCCGGGAGCCTGAGTGATCTCTTGTAGCAGAGTAACCAGGCTATACTGTCCTGCCCGGCCCCTTCACCAGGACTGTTGCTTGAGAGTATCGTATTTCACAGTTTCTTTCTTTTTTTTTTTTTACAACATCTTAGTCTGTACTCTAAACCATATAAAGGCTCCTTTTGAGTACACATAGTTTGCACCTCAGATGCTTAATTTAGGAACTAACCCATAGACAAAGTGCAATGTCACTGTATTGTGAGCCTTAAGCAAGAGTTTGCTGCCTCAGTGATCCTTACAGTTCAACCCCTTCAACTTCTCTTACCTCCCTCCTAGGTTACAACTACTGAGGATTAGCCAAGTTTGAGAATCCTGGGCCATGTTACTAATGAGCCAGTACAGGGAAAACTGAGGATTCTGGGTATTTAATTTCTACCTTTCTACCAGATCTTCCTTTCACAAAATTAAACAGACGAGAGAATTGTAATGGGACAAAATCTGCTTTTGCACTTCCCTCTGCTCTCTCCCAGCAGACTGGAGGGGGGCCCATCACCCCTAAGAGCTAGCACAGGCAAATAATTACTTCGAAGTTCATTTGATTTCCATTCTACCCCTTCTCCTCCCACTTATCTAAACCGGTTTGGTTGGTCAGCTTTCTCTCTCTTCTCTTTCTGGGTATTAGATCCAATTCTGTATCTTTTTTTTCTCCCTCTTCTGCTTTGTACTGTCGAATATAAATAAATTTCCTATCTAGAATTTTCAAAATAATATTTGTACATCATTGTACATATGTATTTAATCTCCGGATAACTTCCTGTTATATATGACCATAGGTACACCCTATGTACATTTTATCTCCTGGATTAGTTTCTTCTGGTAGCTGGCCATTTTCTCCAGAGTTTTCTTTACAAAGTAGGTAGGTAAATTTCGAGGCCTTAGGCATCCCCAGTCAGTCCTGTACCACTCCTGGGTTTTGTCTTATGCAAGAGAAGATGCTGCAATTGATTTGGCTCGTGCTTTGCAGATTACAACATAGAACGTAAATCTCTTTCCACATTGTCGTACATCTCTATTAGGATGGTTTCTCCATGCTCCACACGTATTGCAGACAGCCCAGTATTTTCATCCCTGAATACTGAATACCATGTGGCTTTTGAAGACATTTACTGTCTATCATGTCTTTTCTTTCTCACCATCTGCCCAAATTCAGACCATTCTTTTTTTTTCCTTTTTTTTAATTTTTGAGACTTTAATTTTTATTTTTATCAATAACGAATCATACCATATATATTTATCTACATCTCCCTTTTTCTTACTCAACAGTTTATCATTCTTTTAAGTAACTGCAGAATGTTATATAGTACTGATGTGCCATAATTTAAGCTCCTCCTTCCTGATCCAACTTAAAGATTATCTCCTTCACAGACTTTCTTTCAAACCCTTTAGCTCACATGGACTTTCACATCTGACACCTTTTACACACATGGTCTGGAACACTGTTCTATTTATGTATGTATTTATTTATTTATTTTCTTATATTTATTTTAAATTTTTTTAATGTTTATTTATTTTTGAGACAGAGAGAGACAGAGCATGAATGGGGGCGGGGCAGAGAGAGAGGGAGACACAGAATCGGAAGCAGGCTCCAGGCTCTGGGCCATCAGCCCAGAGCCCGACACGGGGCTCGAATTCACGGACCGTGAGATCGTGACCTGAGCCGAAGTCGGTTGCCCAACCGAATGAGCCACCCAGGCGCCCCTGGAACACTGTTCTGTACTGGGCTATACTTTGTGCATTTGTATGAAATCGTGATCCCTTGAAAGTAGTGACTTAATTTTCCTTTTATTCTTGTGGTATCTAGGACACAAGATGAGGCAGTAGATACCATAATCCCATCAGTTGCAGGAACTATTTTAAACATCTTTATCTATCCCAGTATAGAATACAGTGCCTGATATTAGAAAGTGCCCAAAAAATATTTAGTCACATGAATAAACGTAAGCATGAATGACTTCTTAAACTTGATACACTTATTTTGGGAATATCTTAATCTTCCCTAACTCCAATATTTGAATTAAAATGTAACATCCTGTGTGGAGAAATGGGAACCCTCTTGCACTGTTGGTGGGAATGCAAATTGGTGCAGCCACTCTGGAAAACAGTGTGGAGGTTCCTCAGAAAATTAAAAATAGACCTACCCTATGACCCAGCAATAGCACTGCTAGGAATCTACCCAAGGGATACAGGAGTACTGATGCATAGGGGCACTTGTCCCCCAATGTTTATAGCAGCACTCTCAACAATAGCCAAATTATGGAAAGAGCCTAAATGTCCATCAACTGATGAATGGATAAAGAAATTGTGGTTTATATACACAATGGAGTACTACGTGGCAATGAGAAAGAACGAAATATGGCCCTTTGTAGCAACGTGGATGGAACTGGAGAGTGTGATGCTAAATGAAATAAGCCATATGGAGAAAGACAGATACCATATGGTTTCACTCTTATGTGGATCCTGAGAAACTTAACAGAAACCCATGGGGGAGGGGAAGAAAAAAAAAAAAAAGAGGTTAGAGTGGGAGAGAGCCAAAGCATAAGAGACTCTTAAAAACTGAGAACAAACTGAGGGTTGATGGGGGGTGGGAGGGAGGGGAGGGTGGGTGATGGGTATTGAGGAGGGCACCTTTTGGGATGAGCACTGGGTGTTGTATGGAAACCCATTTGACAATAAATTTCATATATTGAAAAAATAAATAAAATAAAATGTAACATCCTGTAATCACCTTTCCCTTGGCTCTCTCTGCTAGGGCTGTTCTTACACGAGAGAAGATTGCATGTGTGTGACGTGCTAACAATAGTTTCTATTTATAGCACATCCAGAAAAAAAAGAAAGAAAGAAAGCAAAGTGAAAAATCTTATAAATGATTTTTTTTTGGGGGGGGAGGTTGGGAAACTACTTTCAAGCTAAACACAATCTTGTAAATTAATTCTCAGGTGAAGGCAAAAAGGAAGACATTCAGAGTTCAAAACTAGCCCAGAAACAGGAGGGAGGCAGTAGCAGAGGCCACACTTTAAGAATACTAGAAAAGATTTTCTAACAAATTAGGCCCCAGATGAAACCGCTCCTGATGTTATAGGCCATCATTATGCACGGCTATGGAACACTGGTATGCATTAATAATAAAGATCAGTGTCGCCTTCTAGGGAAAAATAGAGTCTTCTTTTAATTAACTTAAATTTTTTATCAAATTGATTGAAAAGCTCTTATCCTTTTTAATTTGTTTCTTCCTCTTCTTCTTCTTCTTCTTCTTCTTCTTCTTCTTCTCTTCTTTTCCCCAGTATTTGGTGCCTCGGCTCAGAGCACATTTATCCTTGCTAGTTGATGTTTTTTAAATGATATACTTGCTTTATGGCTCGTAGGTACTAGAGCAACAAGCCAGAAGCAAGCCAGGAAATGGAATGAACAAACCTGTGTAATTCATTGCAAGACCAAAAAGCAATGTATTTTCCTATAGGCAAAGCATGGACATAGATTTCCCTTATACTAAGGCACTGAAAGGCAGTTGTGTGTTAAAAGTGGACTTTGCTGGTGGAAACAGTGCAATACATTTCACATCCATACATTATGCATCCATGCCCAAGACCGTGCTGGAAATTTTAGGGAAGACAATTTCTGCCAATTCTTTATGCATGCATGCCCACACGTCTACAGTTATTTGTTTTCTAATTGTGGTTCCATGTGAAGAGGCTTCCTCCATGAACACCGGCTTCCATTCTTGGAAGCTCACCTCTCAGGGGCCATCAGTAGAGCGTCCTCATGACCCTGACCTGGAGGTAGATGTTGGAGTTCCTTGCATTGAGCTTCAGTTGAAGCCAGGGAGGTGAATTAAGCCGTCTAAGGGGAACAGCAAGACAAGAAGCATTCTATCTGTACTTTATCTCTACTTCTCTGCAAATCTAGGATGAACTTGATTTCGTATGTTTTACTTCATATAAGGTATTAATACTTTCATTTTGCTGATGGGTTTAAGTTATTTTCATGTGTTTGGTTACAAATGAGAGTCATACTCATTTTAGTCATATTGGTGGTCGGAATGTTTAAAATCATTTATAACTGAAGCAATGGGAAGGAATAATTTTGGGAGGGCATAGTTTTAGGATAAAAACGGTGACTCCTGAAATAGACATGCCACTCATCTACCTGCTGGAGGTAGTTAAATACGGATTCAGGTAGAGCTATAGCTTTAGAACTTTTGAATTATGAGCCCTTCTGGAAATCTAATAAAAAATACGGAACTCCTCCTCCAGAAAAACCATATATGCATTTACATGTAACATTTTGCATATTATTCAGAGGGTTCATAGAACTCTTGTACTCCAGGGGTACCGGGGTGGCTCAGTCGAGTTAAGGGGCCAACTCTTGGTTTCAGCTCAGGTCAGGATATCATGGTTCATGGGATCGTTGGGCTCAGTGCTGACAGCACAGAGCCTGCTTGGGATTTTCTCTCTCCTTCTCTCTCTGCTCCTTCCCTGCTCTCTTTCTCTGTCAAATAAATAAATAAACATTGTTAAAAAAAAAAAAAAAAGAAAAAGAACTCCTATATTTCACTTGTGGATCTCAAGTCAAGTCGGTTAAACATCCAATTCTTGATTTCTGCTCAGGCCATCATCTCCCACTTGTGAGAATTATCCTCGCATCAGACTCCACACTGGGTGTGAAGCCTGCTTGGGATTCTCTCTCCTCCCTCCCTCTGCCCCTCCCCTGTTCACACGCTCTCTCTTTCTGAAATAAATAAATAAATAAAGCGAAATAATCTTCAGCTGGTCCCAGAAGATAATTTTCCACCCTTGCTAATCTGTGACCTGAGTCCTCAAAACAAGTAAAATCCACAAAAACGGAGCAGAAGTAACCCAAACCAGCTAATCTGGCCTTCCACTTGGGTGGAAGAGTCCATTGTCAGGGGCAGTTAAGGAGAGTTAGGAAAACAAGGGGATCTTCCATTGCAGGTTGCAGGTGCAATAGCAGCTTATGCTAATGAGACCTCAGGGTTCTGAATATTGAGATCAAGGACAAGTAATATACAACAATATAAATAAAAATGATGGAAAAGCCTTCAATCTTTCTAGTGTCAGGCAGTTATCTTTTGTTGAATGCTGTTTTGACCCAGCCCTTTTATTCCCTTTGCAACAGTTCTCAAAACTCAATCCCCTCTCAAGGCACAAAGTGCAGAGAATATAAACACAGAAAGATAAATGGATTTGTGCAAAATAAAACATGGGCAAAATAGCAAAAGTGGTAAGTTTCATCCCCAGGCTAATCACAGTAACAACGGGGCTCCAAGAACCGTGCCCGCATTCTGTCACCATGACACCCGGTCAAGGAATCTAAAGGTGAATGATACGAGATGGCCATGCTGGACGCCATCAGACGCCTCATTTAATAAAAGGTTTAGACTCAAAGTTTGTATCGGTTGAGGTTTGGTCAGGGAAGCTGGAATTATATAAATGAAACTGCTTTTAAAAAATGGTTTCTTATGATTATTTGACCATACACAATTATGCAGGAAGCTCAGAAAATACAGATCCATAAGGCATCCATCGGAGAGTCAGAAAGAATATCACTAAGCAGGAAAGTTAAGAAGAGTTAAGACTTAAGAAGCTTGTGAAAAAGGCTGGGGAAACTTTGGAGTCTGATGGTGAGACTGACCTCTCCAGAGGTCAGCAAACTGTGCAGGCAGGAAGGAAGGATTGAGGCACAAAGAGGAAGGACAAATACAAACCAGAGCCTACAACTGTTCCTCGCTGACTTAAACTCCAACACCTGGTGATGTTCAGAAGGGGCAGTTTCCCATTTACACAGTGATTCATTCATGGCCCAGGATTCAAAGAAGCATAAGGAGAAGACCCATGACTCTGGGTCCATTGGCTTCCCCACACCAATGGAGTGAGTGAGTGGATTGCTCTGGTCAAACCACAGCAGCATCTGGGCCCTCTACTGAACCCCAAAGCATAGTGGCTGCTGCTTGACTCTACCTGCCCAACACTTGTGCTAATTTCGCTTGTGTTCCACCAAACCCAGAACGATACATGGAAGAGAATTCTGGGATATACTGTTTCAGCTTAGCCAAATTTACACAGTACAGAACAACACCATTCACCTTATGTCAATTTGGCACTCGTATGCTCTTCTGACTATATTTAACTTCCAAAAAAGACAATAGCAAAATCATGCTTCCACCTAAGATCATGCACTCACCCCTTTTACAACTGAAAATATACTGAACTTTTCCCAGGAAAGGATGCAAAGCCCAAATTTCAGTTCATCCATCTTTGGGTGATATTTATTCCTATTGAAGCTGACCTAAACTCCCCATTTGATAACATTTAAAGTCAGTTTTGAACAGGGAAAAGGAATTAGTTAATATGTATTCAAATATCATTACACTAAGGTAAGGCGGAGATGCTCTCTGTAATGGTCCAATGGATGTGGTTGATATTTAGAGTATCCTTCTTTTACTATCTCTTGCATATTCCCTTTGCTTTCAGCAAGAAACTTGGGTGAATATGGTTTCTTATCTGGTGGAATGACCTCGACCTTTATTCCTGACTGGTCCATTAGTGGGCCTACATGTATCCAATTGTTTAATTTTCCAGTAACTTTTATCGGAAGACATAAGAATACTAAGAGGTACCTTAGGGACCTCCTGCATCCCAGGTGTACTTCACCGTGTGCCCTCTATAGTAACCCAACCCAGCTCCTCCCTGACAGTCGGTTGAATCATGGCAGCTTATGCAATAACCTCAACCATCCCCTCCTCATTCATTAGTATCAGGAGCACAAAGTGGCCAAGGAGGTCTCTCACTTTTCTTTTCAATGAAATCTATCCCATAAACTCTGTTGAAACATTCTTCCCTTGGAAACTAAGATCTCTAAATCACCGGTTTAAAGTTACAGGAGGAAGAAACAAACAAAAAAAATCACTAATGGTTCATTGGCAGTAAGAGTTAGAAGAGAAGCTCTCAGATCCATGCCTTGACTCCCAACCCAAGAGTCCTTGCTATGGAAGAAATAGCATCATAATTTCACCACTGACATACAGCATAGAACACTTTATGGAGAACATAATCCCAACCCTGCAGGATGAGGCCAGCTGGCATTACATGGTGATTTCACCATTCTGTTGGGCTAGCTGCTTCAGCATGATAAGAAACTCGGTAAGGCCAGTGAGTTTTATGAGCATAAGTCCATTGTTAACTTTATTTGCTATAAAATGAATGTCGACACTTTGGGGTATACTGTGAAGTTTCATAGGCCATTCTGTACATATATAGATGTTATTTGGACAGAGGCATTGTGGGCAGGAAAGGCAATTCCACATCTAAAATATGTGTGTACTCCAGTGAGAACAAAACCCTTCGTCTCTCATGATGGAAGAGGTTCAACATGATCCACCTGTTAGCAGGCTATTGGTTGATCCCTCTGGGGAATGGTTCTACATGAGGAGCTTAGGGTTGTCTCTGCTGCTAGCAGGTTGGACAGTAGGTAGTTGCTGTAGCAACTCATCTTTGGGGAGTGGAAATCCTTGTTGTTGAGCCCATGCATCAACTTTTATTCCGGCCACCTTGGTTAATTTGTTCATTAACCCATTAAGCAAAGGAAAGAATGACTGCATAAAGAGACTGAGGGACAACTATAGAAATGATTATCTTGTCCATCTGTTTATGAAGATACTCTTCCTCTGAGCTTTCCATTTGGTGGACAGTCACATGCTGAGCTTTCCATTTGGTGGACAGTCACATGAAACAAGAGCTTCACTTTGCACCCAGTTAAACAAAAGTCTGTCTGCAAACTTTCCCCAGACGTCCTTAAAGCTAATTCTCCAGATTTGTTGTTTCTAGGACCCTACTACCAACTCTTAGTCATTGGCCACCGTGATGTCTCATTCTAGACTCAATAAATAATATGGTGGATTTTTTGAAGCCCTACTCACTAGGAGGATTTTGCTTTACCACTATCTTTCAGGGCCCCCCTAGGCTGGAACTGGAGACATTGTACAGGCTATCAGTCTTCAGGCGAAGCTGGCATATTGTAAAAGAACCAGTTATAAATGAAGCCCTTTTCTTTTTTTTTTCTTTTTTAGTCAACTGCACATAGGTGCCTTCGTGTAAGATCACTTGTATGGGTTGACGGAGAGCAGGCAATGTAGTAGGAATAGGAGTCTGCTCTCATATAAAGTGAGCGTCTGCTCTCATACATGCTACTTCTGGCTGATAGAATGCTGCTTTATAAGCTAAACTTTATAACTTGTGAGTCACACAACCTCCAGCTCATGATGGGCAGTTCCTGTTACATGATGGCTTGGCAGCCTATAGTGAGGCATTTAGTCTTCTGTAAGCCAGAAGCTATTCCTCAGATGAAGAGGATTTATTTGCGGAGTTATATAGCTGAACTCCAAAATCTAAAAGGTGTGCATTGGCATTCACATATAGATACCTGCCATATAGTATCCCTGACTGCCAGAGTATCCCATTAATTTCCGGCAGATTTTCTTGGTCATTTGATCTTAGTACGGAGACGTTCGAATCTGTTGCGGACCGTCTCTTCTTCTAGGCCCAACCCAGAACCTTTGGGTCACTTGGTAAGTAGGTTTGAATAGCACACCCAAGTGAGATGTATGTTGCTTCCAAAATTCAGAAAGGTCTACGAGGTATTGTGTCTCTTGTAGTAGGAGACAGATGCAAACGCTTGTCCTTTACCTCGAAAGGGATAGTTCAGCAAGTCTCAAACAAGTAGAACCCTAGGAGCTTCACTGATCTAGTAGTCCCTTGAATTCTTGTAGCACATATGCCCACTCTTTTGGCATTCATATGCCTTAGCAAATTGTTTAGATAGTTGTGACTTCCCACTCATCAGCTCTAAGCAGCAGGGTATCAGTGTAATAGGACAAGATGATGCCCTAGGGAATGAAGAAGTGGTCAAGATCCCTAATTAGATATAGGAAAAAGAACTGAAAGCTTGACAAGGCCCTGAAGGGGGACAGTGAAGAGTAGTGTCTTCTGCACCAACTGAATAGGTGAGTTGAAGAGGGTGAGGTAAGAATCACAGTCTTGCATATCTCAGATCCTCGATCATATCAGTAATCTCTGCCTTCTCTCCAGAACTGCGTTGATTTATTTATCATTATTACGTTGGTATCTAAAAGCAGCTCTACTGCCTTCCTGGTCCTTCCTGTCATAACTATCTTCACTCCACAGGCCGGGGACCCAATATAGAGACTTTGCCAATTACCAAGTATGTCTACTCCAACTATGCGTTCTGAATCTGGGAAAATAAGCACAGAGTGGATCCAGGCCCCAGCCCACTGTGAGATGGACGCAAGTCAAAATGCCATGGATCACCTGATCAACCCATACTGACTGGTGGACCACAGTGGTGTTTTAGGTTTCAGTAATTAATGTTGGTGCAGAGTCAACGACTAGCTATCTCTGGAAGGTTGGGTTATTTCTTCTTTCTTGGCACACGTCGCCCTGATAAATGGTTGCAGGTCCCTCTGGGGGAGGCTAGGAGGAAGAATTATGGTATAAGTTTTTGGTAGTGCAGTCATTCCTAAAGTGAGCTTCATTCCCTCCTCCCGTCTTACGCGAGTTTGCTCTGGGACTGTGAACTGGCTCAAATCTGGGAGTTTGTTGAAGGTCCATGTCTCTCTACTGGGGTGATTCATCCGTACTTCTTTTCACCAGACAGAGGGCTTTTCCACTCATACACCCAAAGTAAGATATTAGTAGGATGCACATCTACTTAATTTAGAAGAACACCAGAAATGCCAAAGATCTCTGGGTGTCAAATCCTTCCGACTAGTACTATGGCTCTGTTCTCCCCATGGTTACCACACACATCCTGCTTCTGGTGATTACATGCTTCCACCCGATTTCTCCAACCCCAAGTTTCTCTCATTAATATTGAATCCAGGGAATCCAGCTTGATGGAAGCACATCCCTCCCTTATATTTGGCTTACAGGAAATAGCCACCACAGAGTTCATAAGGATGCTGGTACTCTGCTTACCAGTGTATTCTGAAAACTGTGATAAAGGAAGCGTTCTCTGGCCTCTTTTGGAAGACGTACTTAGGGAACGAGTAATCAGGTCTCACATAAAAAAAAACCTACTGGTATTTCCTCTTCATTCAGTACTGAGTATGGCTCCATATTTCAACCAACCAAGGAAGCAAAATGTTAAGCTATTCCTCGCCACATCTGCACATTTGATTCAAAACAACATTATTTTCATTTTATTCTTACCCAAATTCCTATCCATCCATTCTCATATATGTATTCCAGGCAGGATCTGCCAATATAAACTGGAAAACCATGCAATTTTTTTCTTCCCTTAGTGTCTTCCAAAACTTGTCTGGTTATTGGATTAGATACAATGAGAATGATTGGGTTAGACATTGGAGAGTTCAGTAGTCCCCTATAAGACACATACCGCAGAAGAGGCCACTACCGTCTCTTCAAGAAAAGTGGGAACAATCCCTTCAGTTGGGAGAGTAAGGCTGCTTGTACTGGAAAGGAAGCTTTTCAGACTCTAGAGAGTTAAGGACCCCAGCTTCAACGGGAATCTGTCCTCATGACCTCATCCTAGTTTTTAGGGTCTCCATCGCATTCCATCAGTGCCCTAATGACAAAATAAAAGACTTTGCGTGGGTATGAATTCCATCTGAAATGTAATCAGCAACCCACAGGAAGAGATAAATCTGTTTTCAGAACCCTCAAGTTCTGTACTGCACTTAGAAGTAGTCAACCAAACCTTCAACCTCCTTATTGTAAAAGAAATGTACAATGGCAACAGCTACTTACTTGATAACTCCAAGTCGGGTCTTCCATAGCCACTCGATTTTACGTGTACACAGGTGATAAGAAATGTGCTACTCCCTGGCCTGAACAATCAGTGTCCTTTTACCACTGGAGATAGGGCCACTGATTCCTTTAAAATGAATCAAATCAGAAAACTAATTTCAGATATACCAGAACCAAGTTGGAAAGCTTATATGCAACCTCTTCTAGTACCAATACTAATAATTATATTAGTTTGGGTGTGCCCAGGTGTTCTCCCATTTGGTGAATGGGGTGTACTATAGAGGCTAGAATTTAAACAATTGTGGAAGGAGCTGGGGTCGTAAAGTTCTGAAAGTAGATGGAGGATGAGAGAAAAGTCACTAATCAGAAACCATAAAAGGAGTGTGTTAAAGGGGTCTAGGGAAGACTTTTGCTTTTGCATCTGGTGGTGGTCCCCCGGTCATGGAATGTCCTCAGGAGAGAAGATGGATGAGTGGGAAGAAAACTGGATGCAAAGCAAGAATAATCTGGAACCTGAGACAACAAAGTAGACCCATGTCTACACTTGATGATGCAGGTGGCCTTCAGGATGTCCTTCTTTTTCCCATAAAAAATGTCTCTGTAGGACTTAAGGAAGTTGAAGAAGCCTATCTGTCAGGAGGAAACTGATTACTGCCTCAAACCCATGGTCAGTGGCAGATCAGGGATAATGAACAGTCCAATGAAGACCTCTGGAGTCTTGAATTGATCTCCCATATGTATTGGCAGATCCTTCACTTCCACTTTCTAAATTTCTAGAGGCTCCTGGGTGGTTCAGTTGGTTAAGTGTCCAACTTTGGCTCAGGTCAGTGATCTGACTGTTTGTGGGTTCAAGCCCCGCGTCGGGCTCTGTGCTGACAGCTCAGAGCCTGGAGCCTGCTTCAAATTCTGTGTCTCCATCTCTCTCTGGTCCTCTCCAGCTCATACACTTTCTATCTCTCAAAAATAAATAAACATTTAAAAAAATTTAAAAAGGGGTGCCTGTGTGGCTCAGTCGGTTGAGCATCCGACTTCAGCTCAGGTCATGATCTCACAGTCTGTGAGTTCGAGCCCCGCATTGGGCTCTGTGCTAACAGCTCAGAGCCTGGAGCCTGCTTCAGATTCTGTGCCCCCCTCTCTCTCCACCCCACCCCTGCCTGTGCTCTGTCTCTCTCTGTCTTTCAAAAATGAATAAACATTAAAAAATTAAAAAAATAAAAAAATTTTAAAAAATCTCATGCATAAATCTCTAAAGACCAACTCTAACCCAGGCACACAAGGAAGAGAACCTTGGGAAACCCTCTCCCACTCTGCTTATATTTTAGACATACGGTACAGTTAGGATTAATCCTCTCTCAACCGGATGACTCCACAACCTTAGTTCCTAACCTCCACTGTACATTAAATTTAGAGATGAAGAAAATAAAACCCAAGGAAACCCACTAATTTGCAGAAGTCCCCTCTCAATCCCAAAGCCATTTATTGAACAATTACTATGTATCAGGTATTTTGATGAGTGCTTGGAGAAACAAAAATACAAATCAGTCTTGGTTACAGCTCTCTATTTTTCTCAGTTATTCTTTGGACAGTGTATTTCATTACTTTTCACAGCTAAACCATAAGAGACTCTTAACTAGAGACAACAAACTGAGGGTGGCTGGAGTGGAGGTGGCCAGGGGAATGGGCTAAATGGGTACTGGGGGTTAAGGAGGGCACTTGTTGTGATGGGTCCTGGGTGCCGTGTGTAAGTGATGAATCACTAAATTCTCCTCCTGAGATCAATATCACATTATATGTTAACTAACTAGCATCTAAATAAAAACTTGAAACAAAAAAAAATGAAAAAGGCAAATTTTCCGTACAATTTTCGGAAAACCTTTATTGCCATTGAGCCCAACCCCCACATCTTGAGAACATGAACAAGTCAAATGATCTTTGTTTCTTGTGCAAGGTGCATCTGCTTGGTTGCAGAAATAAAACTCCCCACGGTGTATCTAACCATGGGGTATCTTTGGGATCTTTGTTCGGGTTTTAAACTCATATTTTAAGTGCAGGTGTTTTTATTTCATCTAAAAATATCATTGACTTTACCCTTTTAGGGTGTTTCTTAGTATTATCATTGTTCCTAATACACTTGCCAGTAGTACGTCTGCCCTTCAGGAAAGGGTCTGCTAAGGGTCTCCTTTCCCTTCACACACAACTGGAAAATGGAATAAGAATGGAATAAATATCAAAGGTTTGGGATTATGAATCATATAAGCTTGTCTGTCACGTCCAAGGGTTCCATTATATTACTCGGATGGAAATGCACTCACTACATTGTCAGATTTTCACTCTTTTTAGTCTTTGTTATTAAAGAGGACAAAGAATTAAAGTGTGTGTGTTGGGGGTGGGCCAGGAGGATAAATTAATACGATAGGGTGGGAAATCTGGAAGAAAAATAAAGAAGTGTGGAAACATGAGTGATATCTTAATTTCTGTCAAACAGACATTTAAAACCAGTTTTAAGGCTGTCACCAATTGGAAAATGTTTCCTGTCTCGCTGTTTTTTTAAGTCACTGCCACAAGGCTATCCCCATCACTGCTTGTTCCCATTTTTACTGCCTGCAGCGGCACCTGCTCAAGTCCTTTAATGTAAAAAGACCCACAGAATGCAGCCAGGCAAGATTAAAGGTCTTCCCTGACGTGGAATGAAGGGGAATTATACAGTTTGCAAGAGAAAAGATAATAAAAGAGTGACTCTATAGAAATACTTTGATGAATTATATAGAGGCAATTTTCTGACATTAGTAATGTAGGGCAGAAGACAATGTTTCTGATATATAGATGTAAATTCATCATCCAGGCTCCATTAAAGAGAACTACAAAAGATCCGTTGATTTAAGCATTGCTTACAAGAGCTATCGGGTAATGTTAGCAGGCCCCTTCCATGAAACTTGGACACTATAATAAGTGAAGGCTCATTTGGATGAAACAGCCACCTTTTCGGGAATGTTATAAATAGCCAGAAGCCATATGGCCGAGTTCCATCACCTGGATCTATGGCTGTAATGCCAGTTCCGGGGTTTGACGTCACATGCTGACGTGTATATTTCACAAATATTGCCTTTGACCACTGAATTACCCGTGCTATAGTGAAAGGCAATAATTGCGTCTTAAAAGCCAAACAAAAATAACCCACTGAAACGCTCCTCTAGGAAACTATGGGTCTACCTCTCCCATCCATACCCCATTCCAGAAAAGGATTATTCTAGACAGAAATTATATTTTACACCTGTCATACTAGGGGACACTTCACTACCAGAACAACTTACGAATGCTTTCTTTATTTCACTCCCAGTAGTAGAAAAAAAAAGTGAGCATTATCTGTGAGGTCCCCTAAACTTTTGTTGTATTTTATCTACAAACCATAAGCCTGCTATCTGCTTTTGTGTATAAAATAATTTAAAAAAACCCTTCTTCTATGTCCAGATGTTTGCTTTTTCACAAGAATACAGTACCCTTTATCTCCTTCCTACCCTAACTCTCCAGCGAGTCTTTTGATGCTTGTCCATTTTACAGAAGCAAAAAAGCACTTGATTCTGGGCAAGTCCATTGGAAACAGTCATTCTATGCAAAGTCTACACAGAAATCTACATAACATGCTGAAAACCCTGGGTTTAACAGCAAGTGCCTTACTACTTATAAATTGGTACATGTGTGGAATTAGCTTTTCTTTTCTTAAAGTCCCCTGAGGATGAGAACATCGTAAACTCTTTCGAAATCCCAGACCAGTGCTCAGCATTCTTACTTCTAACCTAACTCTGGACCCCGTTTCCTCAGTTTGTAGGAGAGTGATAAAGCTTCCTGGTCTTTATCAATGCTGAAGGCCCCTTTGAGAATTAGATAGAGGTTATAGCGCTTTGCCCAGGAAAATGTCACGTGGGTACACACACATGCACACACACACACACACACACACACACATACACAGACACGCAGACACACACACACAAACACACACACAGAGAAACACATTTCTATACAATGTCAGAGAGTATATAGACTCCCTGGTACCCACTCATTAACTCCCTGGGGATCCCCAAGCCCCTGGCTAAGAATTCTGTTTCTATAAAATAAGCATTATGGAAAATCTCTTGCTTTGAAGTATACTTTCCAGAAGGATATATTTTGTATTTAAATTAATACTAAAACCTATTACTATTAATATGTTTCAAATATGTGGCAAATACCCGAGAAGTGAACAAAGGTAAGAATGAACATTTTTAATAGGTAGGAACTCAAACCTCAGATATTAATAAATCACTAGCAAGCTTTGGGTCCTAATCATTCCTCATCTGAACTGGTATCTCTACTTATGGACTAACCACCATACATTATTTCTGATATAGTTGTGGGGATAATCTTTTTTTTAAGCAAATAGGGTTATTCTCAGCCTCAAAATCTTCTATGACTCCCCTTTGCACATAAGATGAGCAGAACATAAGAAAACTTCCACTATTGGTCCTTGCCTTCCATTGCTGAACCACATTTTGTCATTCCCTTAAGGGCATTTTGCACTTGCAAATAATTTCAGAAAATTCAAGATTCACCAAGATTGATAAATTCCCTGACTCTTCTGTGGATGTTTTAAAATGTTACTCTCTGCCCTATGATGCCTTGTCCCGCTCCACAAGCCCAACAGGTCCACAGCTATCCATGTCTAAAGAGTCAACTGCAAGATCCCTTCCCCTGAGAACTGCCTTATTTAGGCTCTCACTACGCACTTTGCTTCCTTATACTTGAGCATTTATTAAGTTCCTCAATTCTCCACATTTCTTATCATCCAAACCATCCATGAAGAATTTTAACCATGCATTTCCTATAAAACCAACAAACACATGTTTATTACTCTCTCAAAGTATTCCATTTAATTAAAAACATCCACAAAAATATAAATGCTAAAGACTATTAAAATAAAGGGAGATGCCCATCAGGAAAATACACATCAAAAGCATAATGAGGTAGCACTTCACCTATATTAGTTTGGCTTAAAAAAAGACAGTTAATTGCAATTATTGTTGAAGATGTGGAGAAATTGGAACTTTCATACATTGTTTATGGGAATGTAAAATGATGCACTTACTTTGGACGATAACCTGAAGTTCCTCAAAAGTTGAATACAGATTTCTCATTCCTATGTATACACATGTGAGAAGTGAAACATATATGGACAATGCAAGAAATCATGTATGTGAATGTTCATAACAGTATTAACAATAGCCCCAAAGTGGAGAGAACCTATATGTCCATCAACTGATGAGTGGATAAAAAATGTATAACCATATAATAGAAAACTATTTAACAATAAAAAAGATGAAGTATTCATTCATGCTACAAAATGAATGAACCTTGGAATATTATGCTAAGGGAAAGCCATCAGGCATGGAAAATTACATAGTGTGTTATTTCATTCATACTAAATGTCCATACAGGCAAATACATAGAGACAGAAAGTAGATACAGACAGGGGCGCCCAGGTGGCTCAGTTGGTGAAGCATCCAACTCTTGATTTTGGCTCAGGTCATGGTCTCCTTGTTTGTGGGATTGAGCCCTGTGTTGGGTTCCATGCTGACAGCATGGAGCTTGCTTGGGATACTCTTTCTCCCTCTCTGTCTGCCCCTCTTCCACTCATGTTCTCTCTCTCTCTCTCAAAATAAACAGATAACCATTTTTAAAAAAGAAAAAGGTAGATACAAACAGAAAATACATTAGAAGTAACCTAGGTTTGGGCAGGATAGAAAAATCGGGAAAATGGAGAGTGACTGTGAACGGAGAGCAAAATTGTTTTGTGGCCAATGAAAAGGTTCTAAAATTGATTGGGGTTTTGGTTGCCAACTCTGTGAATATACTAAAAAATATTGAGTTGTACACTTTAAATGGATGAATTGCATCTTGCATGATATCTCAATAAAGCAACTATTTTTTTAAAAAGTTTACAGAGTTAGAATTCCTTATTAAAATATCTCAACAGATCATCTTACCCTGGGGATATGTATACTCCAGTTTTCAATTTTTACATTTAGTAACACTTCTTTATGTGATTCTTCTTTGGACTGTAAGGTCCTAGAAGACAGTAATTTTATCTCATATTTTAAAAATTAGTGGAGTTTAGCGTATATAAAAGTGAAAGGACTTAATGAGTATGGTATGAATTGGTTGATTAACCAGCTATCTAATCCTTTGTCTGTTCTAGAATTTTTCAAAATCTAAAATGTGTTTTTTTAATTACCTTTTAAAATTGTGGTAAAATATGCATTATGTAAAATTTACCATTTTAGTTATTTCTAAGTGTGCCATTCAGGGTTATTAAGTACATTCACATTGCCATACAATCATCACCACCGTCTCCGCTTGGAACGTTTTGCATATTGCAAAATGAATTTCTACCCATTAGACACTAACTCTCCAATGCCTCCACCCCCCCATGCTCTGGCCACCACCACTCAACTTTGAGTCTTTATGAGTTTTACTAGTAAGAGTACTTCATTTGAGTGGAATCATACGGCATGTGTTCTTTTGTGATCAACTTTTTTCACTTACATAATGTCTTCAAGTTTCATCCATTTCAGAATTTCTTTTCATTGTATGTACACTCCATTTTATTTATCCACGCACCCCCATCAATGGACACTTGGCTAGTGTGAACAATGCTGCTATAAACACGGGTGTCTAATATTTCTTTGGTTCCTTGCTTTAGATTCTTTGGGGGTATATACCCAAAAGTGAAATGGCTGGATCATATGGCAATTCGGTTTTTAATTCTGAGCCAACACCATGCTGGTTTCACTGTAGGGGCACCATTTTGAATTTCCACCAGCAGTGCACAATGTTTCCACTTTCTCCTCATCCTTGCCAGCACTTGTTATTATTTGCTTTTTGTTTGTTTTGCCAATAGCCATCCTGACAGGTGAGAAGTGGTATCTCATTGTGGTTTGCATTTCCTTCATGATTACTAATGATAAGCTTCTTTTCACATGCTTTTTGGCCATTAGCCTCTCTTCAGAGAAATGTCTATTCAAGTCCTTTGCCCACAAAAACTAACTGAAAATGGATCAAAGACCTAAATGTAAGAACTAAAACTGAAATTCACAGAAGAAAATCTTCATGACGTTGGATTTGGCAGTGATTTTTTTTTTATGACACCAAAAGCTTCGCCACAAAAGAAACAGTAAAGCTGGATTTCATTAAAATGTGAAACTTTTGTGCATCAAAACATCACTATCAATAGAGTCAAAATCCAATCCACAGAATGGGAGAAAATACTTGCAAATCACACACCTGAAAAGAGACTGATATGTAAAATAAACGCTGAACTCCTAATACTCAACGACAGTGTTTCAAGTATTGGACCAAGGGTAATTATCAGATCATTTGCATATTATCCTCCACAGCAGTTGTCAACTCCCCAGCCTTTTAAACTGTTTTTCACTCAACTCGGGCTAGGAAGCCTGAACCGATGTGCTGGCAGGCTCTGAACTTTGACACCGAAGTATTCAAGGCATGTCTAGAGTGAGAAACTATGTTTCCTTTGAGGGTTTTTTTTTTTCTTTTTTCCCCCTCTTTTTGCATTTGCTTTCTAGTGTTACAAATGGGCAGATAAAGGAAACAGCTCTCTGAGCTCGTAGGCGTGCATTTGGAAATAGAGGAGACATTGTTACTATGTTACTTCATTACTACTTAACTACTTGCTCAAAAAGCTAGTGAGCTTTAATGAGCAAGTGATTAAGAAGAAAAGCAACTTGGCCCAAGCAAAAGCTACTCAAGGCTGAGACACTGTAACTGGGGTAGCCTGGGGGGTTAGGGAGGTTGGGGAAGTAGGCAAGGGGAACAGAAATCTTGATTGTGAAAACACTTGTCTTTCGTTATAACACAGTGTGACTACAAACTATCAAATCATAACCAAAGATATTCCAGCAGGCAGGTGGAAAAGAGAGTAACAGCCACACGTGGAAATTGTCCAATTTTTCAGGAGAACAGTGAGGCGAACCCAATGGAAGTGAAAGCTAGGAAAAGGGGAATGGCAAATCATGGGAGAACAGTGAAGAACTTGGTTGGGTTCTACATACAGCAAGAACTCAGGTCTGCATGTGATCTTACCCTTGATCCTGTCATGGTTGAAGTTTTAAAAAGATAGCCCTAATGACATCACCATCCCTTCCCTCACCTTCTGTATCCACCTCATTCCTCCCATACCTATTCTGCTGGAGGAAATCTAGTGATAATGCCTGTCCTGCAGAAGCAGATGTTGATCCTTAATGAAGATGAGGAATATCAACATTGTATTATCTAACTGAGTGAACTATGAAGCAAGATTTAAAGGGAAATTAATGAAATAATGGAAAGCGTGAAATTTAGAGTATCCATTTCCTCCCTCCATGACAAGAGGGAACAGGACATTAGGGGTTGGCATATGAAATGTGTCCACACTTTGATCCCTTATCTTTCAGGTTCTTTCACATTTGGAATCCTCAAAGAGTGGCACATGGTAGCTTCTACAAAAAGAAATTTACTGCGGATGGAATTACAGTAAAACCTTGGTTTTCGAGCATGATTCATTCCGGAAACGTGCTCGTAATCCACAGTACTCGCATATCAAAGTGAATTTCAATCGGCTCAGTTGTGATCCTGTGACATTCAGTGTCGCGTTGCAAGACATTATTCGTTTATCAAGTTAAAATTTACTAGAAATGTTTTCTCGTCTTGCAGAACGCTCACAGAACAAATTACTCGCCATCGAAGGTTTTATTGTATATGTTTGAGTATAATATCGAACAACTAGGATTGAAGAATTATGCTGTTTCTTTTCGTATAAGAAACGAATGATGCTAAACATTTATGTAATACCTTCACCTTTCAATATTTAAAGTAAATTCCCATTCATGTGAGATAGTGAAAGGCTCAAAAATTTCTTACTCTTTGTCTCCTGAGTTTTGAGAGTTATTCATAAATAAGCATGAACTACCACAGGCATCTTATTTTTCGAAATAATTAAAGTGTTGACACTTTTGATTTTTCTCTCATAACAAGAAAACTCAAGCTTGTTCTAGTGCAAATGATGTGACCTTTTTTTTTTCCTAAGAAGGATTAAAGATGATACGAGTTTCCTTGTGGAAGATGATTCTCTTTGCGACCAAGCTGGTATTAATTTCCTGTTCAAAAGGGGCTATATTGTCAATGTGACACTTTAATCAGCCACCAATGTGACTGAGAAAAGCCGACTTCACAATCAATGTCAATGTATTTCATGTAGTCTCAATACTGCTTAGTCATTTCGCTTCAGAAGTGCGTGAGGAGGGTCAATACATTTCATTAGTTTGTTTCATCTAAAGGAGAGTACAACATGAGAACTTTGATTATATTATAAGAATTGCCTTAATGTGACACCGATTCCTTGATTTCGCAATACCAGACACTCACGTGCTGGAGGGCAACCAAATTATCCTTCACTGAAACATTTATCTAGCCACCACCAGGAAAATGTGCTGCAAATGAACGAAAAAGGAATCTAACTCGATTTACGTAGTAGAGATGAGATTACGCTGTGGTAAATGCATTATAAAACAGGATCCTGCAGATTAACGTTGAAGGATGCCATCGAAAAGTAGCAATTCTTTTTCACCATCCAGTTGTGGCAGCAAAAATATTTATGATTCTAAAATTTAATAGCTATTTGAATTATATTGCCGCATAATTAATTGCATTTTTTTCTCAATGAATTTTAGAGCTTCAAATAAATAGGAAGTGACTGTGTTCGTCCCATATAATCCTTTCCTTTAGAAATCTTCGGTGGCCGGCACCTGTGTGGCTCAGACGGTTGAACGTCCGACTTCAGCTCAGGTCATGATCTCAAGGTTCCTAAGTTCGAGCCCCACATCCGGGTTTCTGCTGTCAGCCTGTCAGGGCAGAGCCTGCTTGGAATCTTCTGCCCCTCCCCTGCTTGTGCACTCTCTCTGTCAAAAAGTAAATAAAACATTTAAAAAAAAGAAATAAAAAAGAAACCTTCAGTGGTACTTTTAATCTGACAAGCCTGTGGTCTTTCACTAAGGTAAAGAGGCTGGCACATATTTCCTTATGAAATGGAACTTCTAGAACATCTATTCACTTTAACTCTTATTATATGATTTGGTATAGTTTCTTATGTTTTGTTTCATTTCGTTCTTTTTTTTTTTTTTTTTGGAGAGAGAGAGAAAGAGAGAGAGAGAGAGTGCAAGCAGGGAAGAGGGGCAGAGGGAGAGAGAAAATCTTAAGCAGGCCCCATGTTCAACTCGGAGCCTGACGCAGGGCTCAATCCCGTGACCCTGGGATCGTGACCTGAGTGGGAATCAAGAGTTGGTCACTCAACCGACTGAAACACCTAGTTCTGTTTCATTTCTTTAAGTGCATGTACCATTTGATAAAGTAGCATAAAGTCAGACTCAAATACACTTTTACTGAAATCACATTTTTCTTATTACCTTCATTCTTTTTCTTGAGGAAAAAACCTCACATAAAATATGTCCCATTATTCCTTTATATAGACCAAAGTGATATCACTGACCTCTCGTGAATGTTTTTTCTCCAAAGTACTACAGTAAAATCCATAAGAGCACCTTCTACTGCACTCATTAATATATTAGCATCACAAACCACAACGTAAAAACTCATATGCTCTTAAGGTCTTTTTCTTTTTTTTGGTAGCCACTTTCATTTCATAAGTGAAATCAGCATTTTTTTTGCCAAGAAATAAAGATTATGTTAAAATGAGATTTTATGTCGTAATATTTTATTACCTTCCAAAAACATATTTATGAATTGAAAACCCATGATGAAGATGTCATTTGTAGTATTGCCAATTATCACTATCTACATTTTATCACAGTCTGAAAGTAAATACCGTTTGCTGGAGCTTATAATCCAGAATAACCAAACAAAATAGTTTCCAGCATAGATTCTGAAACAGATATGGGTTAGTCAACAAGTGAAAAACCAGAACCCTGATACAGAAAGACAAAACGTCTGCCTTATATGGGGGGCAAAAGGGTTATCTGTTTGTTCTTGTGTGCTTGGTCCCTGGCAATATGTTGGAGTCTCTGTTAGCTCAATTGCTAGTGACAAAAGTCATGTAAAAATAAGGCTTTGGGGCACCTGGATGGCTCAGTGGGTTGAGCATCTGACTCTTGATTTCAGCTCAGGTCATGATCTCATGGTTACTGAGATCAAGCCCCACCTCAGGCTCTATGAAGGCAGCACAGAGTCTGCTTGGGATTCTCTTTCCCCCTCTATCTCTCTCTTCTTTTTCTCTGCTCTCTTTCTCTCTCCATACACACACACACACACACACACACACACTAAATAAAAATAAAATAAACCTAAAATAAATAAAGGTTTTCACACATAAGAAAAAAATCTAGAGTTAAATGAACTAAGTGTGGGATTGTGGCTCAGATACAACTTTTCCCCTCTTTTCACACACCCACCCTTGTCATATTGTCTACAACCTTGTCACATGAAGAATTCAAGGAGGTTCCAAACATTTCGTCCCCATACAGTCATGTTTCAAAGGAAGACCAGCATAGGTCTTCCTCATGCAAATATTTTTTGCTTTCTGAAAGGATACTCCTCCCAGAAAACTCCTGGCCAACATTCTTTAAAATAGCTGGTGCACACAGATAACCCTCTCCCCAAGGGAAGAAAGAGGGGAGTAGCTAGAATTTTCTGTTTCTATCAGAAATTAAGAAAGGATGGTTGTTGAATAGATCATCAACAGCACAAAAGCTATTTCTTAGTAAAACTTAAAGTTAAGAAAAAAACCCATAATTATTAATTCATTATAAAATTTTAGGGAAATTTTTTTATAAATACAAGTCAAACAACAGAGTTATCATCTTAATTTTAAAATGGTTGAATTTAGGGCAAAAGTAATTCAGTGGGATAAATGAGAGCACTACAAAATAATAAGATCATCTTATACAGTGGAATGCTGTAACAACTTTGAAAAGAATGAGACAGGTCTATAGAGTATTGTAAGGAATTATCCCCAAACTATATTTTTATGGTTAAACACAACCCACACACACACACACACACACGCACATAAATATATTACTGAAAACAGAAATGTTGGCCAACATTAAGCATACACGCACACAGATATACCCATGTACAATTTATGCTTACAAATGCATTGAAAATTTATCAAAAATCACCAAAAAAATGTATTGATTGAAATGAATCAGTGACTGAATCTAGATACCCAAGAACAGCCTGAAGCCTCATGGATAAAGGTTAAAGGAGACTTCTTTTTTTTAAATACGTTTTTAAGTTTATTTATTGTCAGAGATGCAGCACAAGTGGACGAGGGGCAGAAAGAAAGGAAGAGAGAGAGAGTATCCCAAGGAAGCTCTATGCTGTCAGCACAGAGCTCAACACGGGGCTGGATACCCCAAACCACAAGATCATAAACTGAATTGAAACCAAGAGTCTGGAGCCTAGCCGACTGAGCAACTCAAGTGCCCCAAAAGAGACTTATTTTCTAGTAAATACTCTTTTTCACCTTTTTAATTTTATTCCATATAGATATATGACCTTTTAAGATACAGTTTAGTTTTCATAGATCAGCCTATTTTGTATGTGTGTATACACATTAATACCGCATGTCATAAGTAAACAAAATTAATAAACAAAGCATTTAGCTATTCACTTTAAAGACAAAGGCAAGGGACAGAGAATAGGTTTATCACACCAACAACAAAAAGGCCACAACGGTTTCCAACTGTGCAAGTTCACAGGAGGGGCCAACGCAGCCCGTGGCTGAGTATAAGTGATGGAAACAGTATTACTCCATATGTAACTTGATAAACAGTAATTGGCATAAAGTAGGTTAATGAGAAATTTCCTTCTTGGCGTCTTCAGAAGAATGTGATTCCTATTTGTATACGCTAGTCCAGTTTATTAAATATCTGCCTAACTGGAGTAGAAATCATCAAGAGATGTCTTTGTAGGAGTGTTACCTCCTCCATCTCACCAATTACAAGATGATGATGATGATGATGATGGTCCTAGACTCTTGGTCTAGAGTTCTCTCTTGTTGAGCAAGAAAGAGGGACACAGGATTAAAATGTGAGAGATGGCTAATGTCCAGAAAGAGACAAGACTCCCCAGTAAGTGTCCTTGCCCCATTTTTATTAGGATCAGAAGGCTTACAGACACGTTGACGGATGTGCACAAAGAGACAGTGAAACTGTGAACATTAACTCATGGGAGTGAGGGAAAGGGGGTCTTAAAGATAGGTGGGGTTAGGGGTTTGGGTTAATACAAAACATACTGGAGCCTCTGCCTCACCTTCTCTATACTGGAGCTTTGGCTCCGCCCTCTCTATACCTATTTACCTAATCTTGTTGACCCAAACTTGGATATGAGCATCCTATGGCTTTGGAATTCTTTATGCCTTGTTAACCCATTGGTGCAGGCTCAGGGATTTCCTAAGCTTATTCCCCACAGATGATGATGATGATGTGATGATGATAAAAAAATCATTGTCAGTGAGGCAATATTCTTCAAACTTGGAACTATGGTTGACTTGGGGTTAAAGAATAATAATAGATACAAACTGGAAAAGTCAAAATTTAGGCTACTGAACTATAGAGCACAAGGAGAGGAATTTCCTTCATTTGTAACCTTGATTTTTAACCTTTCAGGGAAGCAACAATAGGGCTGTAAAACAGGAAATCACATTTATGAGTAAATTTCTGGTTTGCGGTTCTTCTCTCTCTTTCCCTGGTCTTTCCTCCCCTTCCCTCCTCTTTCTTTTTAATGATTAACACAGGAGGGAATCTGAAACAAGTTCATCTTGAAATTGGTCACGGGCAATGATTTTTGATGACTTCCAGGTCTTTCTGATTCTAAAAGTTAGCCTAGTTATACATTTGCAATACCCTGATATTATTGTCATTAGAAACAATAACTCTCAGCAAATATACCTCAAACACCTAGTAAGTCAACCATATCGCACAATTTTCACCATCAAGGGAACTTCCAAGGCTTATTCCAGTTGAATATCCCTGCCAAGAATTCTGAAGTCTGTTCAGAGTTTTAGCTGTCATTTCATCAAGGAACCGTCACATTTTACAATTTAAACAAGAATGTTACACAGGCCACTTTCCCACAAGGATACTCTTCCAAAGCCTCAGAATCTGATATCATGAAGCATGCTGTGAAATCTCATTCGATTTCATTTCAAACATGTCAAATGTTTAAATGCATATGCATTTCCATTATGCACATATTCCATTATAATGAAAATATAGTTAATGGTCGCAATAAAATAGAACGAAATGAGAATGTCGATAGGCCGTGCTATCGTATTAATTGTTGCTCGAATGCCTGATTATTCACCTGCATACCTTACTCATCCCCCAACCCCCACTTTCAATTTCTTATTGTTAATGCAATTTATGTATTTATTTCTTAGCTACTCAATAGACAACGGTATCTTGAATCTTGAGAAAAAAATTCCTACGCGTTCTGTGACTTTGCAAAAGTAATTCAATTGACTCAGGAGTTGACCTCCAAGCTAGAGTAGTGAGATGAAACTGAAGCAAAACACAAACCATCTGTAACACCCATACAAGTCCCCCCAGAAGCCAGGTTTGCTATCGCCCATATTCTGCCACGGGCCAAGTGTGGGGTGACTTCCTTATTGCCCATGAATGTGAAGCATTGTTCCATTGATTGAGCAAGTCAATGAACACAATGTACTTATTACGCTAGGATCTTCCATTGAAGTCGAGGGGTTTGTGTCTCCAGCTAAGGAGAGGATGTGAACCTTCATCTTGGGAAGACTTGAAAGAGAAGTTACATTTTTTTTTTCTGGAGAAAAGTAGGTTTATTATTTATTCACAGGCATTGGCTTATGATGAATTAAAGTGATTAATATGCTCCCTTGGGCTGAACTGGGGACAAGGAAAATTAGTTGTGGGGTTAAGAAAAAAAAAAGGCTTGTCTGCAATTAGTATCTCAGGGAGCAAGGTTACCCTTAGTACATTAAGCATTTTCGTCTCTAAATATTATTCTCTAACTAAAGCATTTACTTACAACCAACTTTTGCATTACACATATCAAGGATATTCTTGACCTTTATATTACATTGGTGGGAAAATGAGACATAGTGTAGGGTTATATACTTCTTTTTATAAAATAAATTGTATAGCATATGATATACTTAGAATACCAAATGAATTAAGTGCGTGAATATGAAGGTTGCTGCTGAGTATAATAGTGAATGAACCTTAATGCAGATTCATCCACATCTTCATTTTAAGGGTCATATAGCAGGCAAGCACACTCTGAATGGGTGTTTTCATGACAAACTCTCTCAGGTCCGTCGCAAGTGCATGGGATCATCTTCGTGATGGTATTTTGAGTTCTGGAAAGGAAAGGCACTGTGGAAATTCAAGGTCAGGTTTTATTACAGTTGTTATTACTGTAACAATAAAAAAGTAAAATAAAAACGATCAACCAGAATAGGTGAGTTTAATTGAATGTGCAGTTCAACTGAGAACCCTCCAAAATGTCTTCTAGCTTTAACACACCTATGGCTTAAACCCATGTTGCATGCATTACCCCACCTTTCTTGCCGGTGGAAATAGGGCAGATAAAAAGCAGAGCTTCTTAAAAATAACTAATCATTTTACAAAAAGCTTATTTTTTATTCTGAAGGAAATAACATTTAGTAGAGGAAAGGAAGAGGAATAGAAGACACAGGCTTTTTCCATCGATGTCAATGGCTCCCTCCATACCTTGACCAGTTCCCATCTTGTAACTCAGTTCTCTCCTCTCTGTAAGGTAAGAGAGTAGTACTTGTCCCACCCACCTTCCAGAACTATGAAGTTTGTGTTTGTAAAGGAACGTGCGTACACTTTATTTTTGGAGGAGGGTTTGAGAAAAAAAAAACTATTGGTTGTATTTTTAAATTTAAAAACAAGTTAGTTAACATATGGTGTAAGAATTTTTTCAGTAATAGAATTTAGTGATTCATCGCTTACATATAACAGCCAGTGCTCATCCTAACAGTGACCTCCTTAATGCCCATCACCCATTTAATTCATCCCCCCAGCCACCTCACCTCCAGAAACCCTCAGTTTGTTCTCCGTATTTAAGAGTCTCTTATGGTTTGCCTCCCTTTCTGTTTTTATCTTATTTTTCCTTCTCTTCCCTTATGTTCGTCTGTTTTGTTTCTTGAACTCCACATATGAGTGAAATCATATGATATTTGTCTTTCTCTGCGTGACTTATGTCACTTAGCATAATACACTCTAGTTCTATCCATGTTGTTGCAAATGGCCAGATTTCAATCTTTCAGCTCGACGAGTAATATTCCATTGTATACATATATCCCACATCTTCTTTATCCATTCATCAGTCAGTAGACATTTGGTCTCTTTCCATACTTGGCTATTGTTGATAGTGCTGCTATAAACATTGGGTTGCATGTGCCCCTTCGAATCAGCATTTTTTCCTCCTTTGGATAAATACCTACTAGTGGAATTTCTGAGTTATAGTGCAGTTCTATTTTTAATTTTTTGAGGGACCTCCATACTGTTTTCCAGAGTGGCCACACCAGTTTGCATTCCCACCAAAGGCGCAAAAGTGTTCCCCTTTCTCCGCATCCTGGCCAACATCCGTTGTTGCCTGAGTTGTTAATGTGAGCCATTCTGACAGGTGTGAGGTAGTACCTCACTGTGGTTTTGATTTGTATTTCCCTAATGGTGAGTGACATTGAGCATCTTTTCATGTGTCTGTTGGCCATCTGGATGTCTTCTTTGGAGAAGTGTCAATGCATGTCTTTTACGTGCATGCACTTTAGTTAGCATATAGCATTATAAAGATATTAAAGGCTCTGTGGTTAGAGGAGACAGACCTAGCTAAATATATACTAATGCTTGGGGCACCTGGGTGGCTCAGTCCTTAAGCATCAGACTCTTGATTTCGGCTCAGGTCATGATCTCATAGTTTGTGGGTTGGAGCCCCACACCGGCTCTGATGCTGACAGTGTGGGGCCTGCTTAGGATTCTCTCCCCTCCTCTGTCCCTCCCTCACTCACACATTCTCTCTTAAAACTAAAAAAATTAACTTAAAACATTATACATACATACATACGTACTAACCCTAGATTATATCCTAAAAGTTTTGTGTTTGATTCATTTTCAGTTTTTTGTTATGGCATTAAATTTTTAATAATTTACATCACTCAGCTAAAAGAATAATTTGAAAATCATATGTGGTGATAATCAAGGACTTAACTTAGATTCTGATTTTTAACAGTTTTTTCTTTGGCTGCCATGAAGTGCCTAGATATCATGTTACACAAACTAACTATAACCTCACCATCATCCAAGGAATAGCAGGAATCCTGATTTTCTGCTGCTTATCAACGACTTAAAACTTTCTCCTGATTCTTTCCTTGTAAAGGGGGTGGGGGATGGGGCGGTGTGAGTCTTTTTAAAAGTTAGTATGCACATCCCCTTACCCTTCCAACAACTGTCCTATCGTTTCCATTTTAAGTTATTAGAGCAAACAATGAATTAAAATGGAATTTGGGGCTCCTGGGTGGCTCAGTCAGTTAAGCATCGGACTTCAGCTCAAGTCATGATCTCACGGTTCGTTAATTCGAGCCCTGCATCAGGTTCTGTGCTGACAGCTCAGAGCCTACTTTGGATTCTGTGTCTCCCTCTCTCTTTGAACCTCCCCCTTGTCATCTCCCCCCCGCCACACACACACAAAATAAACATTAAAAAATGGAGTTTAATTTATACAAGAAAATGTTCTAATTGAAAAGCTTCTCATGATCATATACTATGTCAATTGCAGAAGGTAAAAATGAATCTCACATAACTTGTGTAGCTAACTTGCTCACTGAAGAGAACGAGAACTGAAAAAGTAAATGCAATACAGTGAGCTAACAGGTATGCTAAGGCTACGAACGCCAGTCTAACAGGACACATACAAGGAAGAGGTAAAGTTTGCAGTAGTTGAGAATCATCACAAAGAATATATTAGGTGGATGACTTAACATTTAGGGGTTGGAAAAAGGGGGACATTTAGGACCCATTTTCTGTGGACAGAGCCATGAATATGAAGATATAAGTGTCCTTTCCGTGGAATTGGCTGTAGTTCTGTCATGACGCTGGGGGTGGGAACGAGAGGAGCTTCATGATGAAAAGCGATTGGGGCCATACTGTGAAGCACCTTCTGTGCTCTTCTCAGGTGACTTACTATGCAGAAGGCAATGAGGAAACATGCACAATTTTAAAAAGTATAATGATATAATCTATTTTAGAGATGTACGGAGTACATGGAATTGTGGGTAAAGACCGGTCTAGATTTTGAGACCAAGGAAAAAGAGAATCTATATTAAAGCAGTTTTGAGGTCTTTTAGAGTATAATCAATAGAGTGTGGTGATCCCTTTGCTCTAACAGATGAAGGACAGGGAGAAGTCCAGATGCCACAGCATGATGGCTTAGACAAGTGATGAATGACAATAAAATGAATAGTAATAAGGAAGGCAAATCTGGGGAAGAAAATATTTCTTTGGGAATGTGTCAGGAATGCCTTAGCACATCAATGTAGAAATGTCCAGGAAGCAACCAGAACACTGGATCTGTAGCTCAAAAATGATGGGTTCATTCAGCAGACAAAGGTACTTCAGTTGATGAGTATCTTGAAATCACTCCCAAAACATGCTCCCTTAGCCTGGAGAATCAGTGACTTCTCTAACATAATAACATCTACTTTCTTTCTCACTCTCTCATAAAAATCAGTATCATGATGCTAGAACCTTTCTTTGCAGTTGCCAGCAATTATTAGGGCGACAGTGAAATTTAATGCATAAATCAAGTTAGGGATACTATTAATTATTATGCCCAGGAAATAGGTGTGGACCAGGACTGTCCTGGGGACTCTGTAACATATGATGCCATTAATTATTTCCTACCTATTACTTAAGCCTCTTGATCATTGTAGGTGATCACGTGCACACCATGATTATCTGGGATTGTGGACATTCAGTTTTGCCCCTCTGTGTATATTGTATTTTTTACTGACATATTTTTCCTCTTGTTTCTTTTCATGGTAAAAATCCTGTTGGTTTCTATCCCAGAATTCTAAGATTTGGATTAGTGGTTTATAAGTTGTGTCCTAAATTTTATGCCTGGCAACCGTTCATTAGTCTGAATTTTGTCTTTGTCAAGAAATTATTCAGTAATTAATATGGAAAATTTGCATATGTATATGATATATATATATCATATAATATATAATGCAGAGTATCTTATATATAATGTATAAAGTTAATTTAAAATTAAATTCATATGTTAGGAGTATTGAGGGCAATTACTGCTTTAAAACTGTGCTAAAAGTAAGAGCATCTCTGAACAGGCCTCTAACCTGATTCATGGCTTGAGTTCAGTTTTCCAGTATGGCATACAAAGAGTGTGGAAGTTTCCACTCCATTCTAACAAGAAATAAAAAGCTGAACGAATTGAAAAGTGAACAATTCCTAGATCCATCAGAGAAAGGAGGTCACAGGACACACCACTGACCCACAAACTGTAAGACAGACAGGCAGATACAAAAAATCATGACTTACCGGAGCATAGGAAAATCTAAACTGTAATTGAATAATTGCTGGAGGCTTATTGTAGACAAGCGTGAGAGTTAAAAAATTCAAGGGGGCAGTCAAAGAGAAGCCTGCACTTTTGTCAGTCTTCCTACTAGGAGCTCTACCAGGTCCTCACAGCAAATACCAGAGAAAAACCCTCTTGTGCTTCACGTAGGGGGTAGGAAAAAGGAACTATTTTGAAATACACCAGAACGTTCTGTTCTTAGGAGGTCTTACTTCAGAAGAAACTATTTGAGTAGAGCAAACCTGCTGGGGTTTTATCAGAGCCTAATATATCTGGGGGAAGTGAAATACTCAATTCCAGCCAGCACTAGCCTTCTACATGGAAGAAGGGAAATATTAACTTCAGCTTTCTCTAGCCCTCCTGCGGGGTAAGAGAAATACACAACGTCAACCCCTCTAAGCATCCTGTCCCACATAAGGAGAGGAAAAAAATGGAAGAGAACTGTTGAAGAACAATCCAGGAGCACAAGCTCACCAAAAGTCTGAGATATAATTATAGTACTATAGAATAGGTCCTTACCCCATACCTTACCACTACATTATTAAGACCGATTTACTGCAGTTCATTTTACCTGATATGGAATGACTATCTCTCAGCAAAAAATAGCAAGGCACATTAAAAGAGAAAAAAAAAAAAACACTGTTCAAAGAAACTGAACAAGCATAGGAACCAAAGTAAGATATGGCAGGAATGTTGGAATTATCTGACCAGGCATTTAAAGAAACAGATTAATACATTTAGGTATTTAATGGAGAAAAGAGACACAATGCAAGAAAATATGGGTAATACAAGCAGAGAAATGGAAATCCTAAGAAAGAATCAAAATGAAATGCAAGAGATAAAAATCTGTAATTAAAATGGAGAATGTCTTTGATGGTTTCATTAGTAGACTAGACAGCTGAGGAAAGAATCTTTGAACTTGCAATATGACTATAGAAACTTCCAAAACTAAAAAGCAAAGAAAAAAAAATTTTTTAAAGAATCAAATACCAACAAACTTTAGGATAACTTCAAAAGTTTTAATTTATATGCATTTGAAACAATAATTATTGACCAAAATAATTCCCCAATTTAATGTCAAACACCAAACCGAAGATCAAGGAAACTCACAGAACACTCACTAACCAGGATAAATGTCAAAAAATGTACACTTAGGCATTCTATATTCTAACTACATAAGATCCAAGATAAAGAAAAATAAATACTGAAGATGCCAGAGTGGGGATAAATATCTTATCTATAGAGGAGCAAAGATAAGAATTACACCCATGAGTGATTCAGTTGGTTGAGTGTCTGAGTCTTGATTTCTGCACAGGTCATGATCTCATGTTTTGTGAGTTCGAGCCCCATGCTGACAGCATGGAGACTTCTTGGGATTCTCTCTCTCCCTCTCTCTGCCCCTTCCCCACTTTCTCTCTCTCTCTGTCTCTCTCTGTCTCTCTCTCTCTCTCTCAAAATAAATAAAAGTTTTTAAAAAAATTAAAAATTGAGGGGAAAAATGAAAATGTAACATTAAAATTTGCAGAGTGCAACAAAAACAGTGCCTAGAGAGAAACTTACAACAGTGAACATATGTATTAGGAAAGAAGAATCATCTAAGATCAATAATCTAAGCTTCTACTTTAGGAAACCAGAAAATGAAGAGCAAATTAAGTCCTAAGTAAACAGACAAAAAGAAGTCATAACAATTGGAGTGTAAATCAGTAAAATGAAAAATAAGAAATTAATAGAGAATATCAATGAAATTAAAACTGATTCTTTGACGTGATCAATAAAATCATCAGCCTCTCACCAGGCTAATTAAGAAAAAAAAAGATGGCATAAATTACCAATATCAGAAATGAAAGACAGGATGTCAGTATAGATCCCCTGGGCATTAAAAGATAATTATGCAATACTATGAACAATGCAGCACCACAAGTTTGATAACCTAGATGAAATGGACCAATTCATTAAAAACACAATCTTCTGAAACTCACACAAGAAAAAATTAGATAATCTAAATAAGTGCTATATATTAAAGAAATCAAATCATTAACAGTTTTAAAAAACAAAGAGAAAAACAAAAACATAAGCCCTGGTATGTTCACTGATGAATTCTATCAAACACTTAAGGAAGAAACTATACCCATCCTCTACAATCTTTTCCAGAATGTGGGAACAGAGGCAATACTTCGTAACTCATTCTGCAAGGCTAGCATTATCCTAGAACCAAAACCCATACAAAGACATTGTAAGAAAAGTAAAGATCAATATCTGTCATGAACATAGATGGAAAAATGCTTAGCAGAATATAGCAAATCAAATCCTACTATATCTATAAAGAATTATACAGTACAATCAAGTGGGATTTATCTCAGCAAGTTTGTTTCAATATTTGAAAATCAATTAATGTAAATCATCACACTGGCAGGCTAAAGGAAAATTACATGATCATCTTGACAGATGCATAAAAAGTGTTTGACACAATCCAAAACTCATTTGTGAGAAAAACTTTCAGCAACTTAGGAATAGAGGAGAACTTCCTTAACTTAATAAAGAACATCTATGAAAAAATCTACCGTTAACATCATACTCAATGGCAAGAAACTTGAATCTTTCCTGCTAAGATAAGAATAAAGACAAAGGTGTCCCTTCCCATCTCTGCTTTTCAAATATTAGAAGTTCCATTTAATACAGTAAGACAAGAAAAGTAGATAAAATGTAGACAGACAGTTGGGAAGCAAGAAGTAAAACTCTATGCAGATGACATGATTGTATATGTAGAAAATCTAAAGGAATTGACAAAAATATCCCACCTGGAACTAATGAATGATTATGGCATGGTTGATAAATACAAGGCTAATAGACAAAATAAATCACTTTTTTATACGTCATCAATGAACAAGTGGAATTTAAAATTAAAAAACATTACCATTTACTTTGGAATCCCTGAAAATGAAATACTTAGGTATAATTCTAACAAAATATGTGCAAAATCTGTATGAGGAAAACTATACAACTCTAATGAATGAAATCAAAGAAGCAAATAAATTGAGAGACACTCCACTCTATGTATAGGAAGATTCAATATTATCAGTATGACAGTTCTTTCCAAGACGGTCTATAGATTCAACACAATACGAATCAAAACCCTAGCAATTTATTTCATGGATTTCAATACACTGATTCTAAAGCTTATAAGGAGGAGCAAAAGACCCACAGTATCATGCCGTTATTGAAGGGGAAGAAAAAACTGACAAAATCCAACTTTAAGACTAAATACAAACTACGGTAAAGAAGATAGTGTGGTATTGGGAAAAGAACAGACAAATAGATAAACAGAACAAAAATGGTGAGCCCAGAAATAGGCCCACATGAATATAGTCAATAGATCATTAACAAGAGAACAAAAGCCATACAGTGGGGCATAAATAATCTTTTCAACAAATGGTGTTGGAACAAGTGGACATCCACATACCAAAAAAGAAAAAAATGCAGATCTTACACCCCTCATAAGAATTAACTCAAAATTAATCATAGGTCTAAATATAAAATGTGAAACTATAAAACTCCTGGAAGATAACACAGGAGGAAATCTAGATGACCTTGGGTATGGTCATGACTTTTTATATACAACACCAAACTCACAATCCATGAAAGAAATAATTTATAAGCTGGGCTTTATTAAAATTAAAAACCTCCACTTTGTGTAGTACAATGTCAAGAGAATGAGAAAACAGATAACAGACTAGCAGAAAATACTTTCCAGACACACATCAGATAAGGACTGTTACTCAAAATATACAAAGAACTCTTAAAACTAAAAAATAAGAAAATGAAGAACCAATTAAAAATAGGCAGTAAACTTGAACAGACATCTCACGAAATAAGATATACCTATGGGATATAAGCATACAAAAAACAGCCTCATATGTCATCAGGGCATTACAAATTAAAACAGAAAAAATACATACATATTAGAATAGCAAAAATTTAAATCACTGACAACTCCAAATACAGGCAAGAAGAACTGTCATTCATACCTGGTGAGAATGCAAAATGAGATACTTTGGAATTATAGTTTAGAAGACAGTTTGGTAGTTTCTTACAAAGCTAATTATATTCTTACTATATAACTCAACAATTACAATTTACCCAAATGAAGTGAAAATATGTCTGTACAAAAACTTTACTTGAAAATGTGTTCATGATCACCAGAGCTTGGAAAAAAACACAATGGTCTTCAGTAGGTGAATGGCGAATAGACTGTGGTACATCCAGAAAATGGAATATTATTTAGCACTAAAAAATGAGCTATCAGTCAGTAAAAAGACATAGAAGAAACTTAAATGTATATTACTAAGTGAAAGAAGCCAACCTGAAGAGACTACATTCTTTATGATCTAATTATCTGATATTTTGGGAAAAGGCAAACTACGAAGCCAGTAAAGAGATTTGTACTTCTCAGGGGTTGTGGATGAGACAGGAATGAATTGGGGGGGGGAGGCGGGGCGGCGACACAGGATTCTTAGGGCAGTTAAACTAGTATGTAGGATGTTACAATGCTGGGAACATTCGTCCAAAGCCATAGAATATATGACACCAAGAGTGAGCCTCATGTAAACTATGGACTTTGAGTGATAATGATGTGCCGTTGGAAGGTTCACTGATTGTAACAAATGCACCACCATGGTGTGGGATATTGACAGTGGGGGACAGTGTGTATACTTGGAGACAGAGGGTATATGGGAACCTTCCTCTCAATTTTACTGTGAATCTAAAACTGTCCTAAAAATAAAATTTATTAATTAAAGAAAGAGGGAAAACAAAAACTCAAATCAGAAGAAAAAAGAAAAACTTCACAGATGCTGCTTTGTACGTTATCATGAGCGTCGTTTCACTATTGCGAAAGCCGAGAATAAAGACCAAATACAGAGAAACAACCTTTATGTACAGCTTCTATCATCTTGCCTCTGAGCTAAGACCCTGATAGGAATGACACTCAAATAAGAGATCAATACCTAGTCATTTCCAAACTCTTCAAATTAGCACCTTTTTCCAATTATAGACCCCCAAGACAATCTGTTCCCCCAAAGAAACAGTATAAATGGTCAACACGAATTCAACAGACTATAATATGGATGTCCCAAATTGCTGGATTTAGGTCATTATATTTTTTTAGGCAGCTAATTTTCCCCTTTGAAGAGCTCACAGAAGGTCAGAAGCAGTTTAAGCCTCAAAGCTTTATGAATTAAACAGTTTCATCAGGAACAGAGGAAGGCGGCTAGCCTGCAGAAAGACCATTGTGAGCATCCCTGGTTAACCTTCAGCTAGGACACATTCCACAATAGGGGGATCAATAGCCCACAGTCACCCAGAACAGACTTCCAGACTCTGAGAACGACTGACCCTTTACAAAAGAAACACTCACATCTCTAAGTCGGTAATGTGGGTAATTCTATTTCTTTTCTGCTTTTTATTTTCTGCCTACTGATTAATTGCAGGAGAATCTGGCGGTGGAGGAGATTAAGATAAGTGTGTTCCATAAGCCCTGGGCAATTTTCTCAAAGAGAACATATACACTGTAAAATCTTAGGAAGTCTATCATGTATATTTTTCCCCCATAGAATTAGTTGACCACAACACATCCTCTTCTGATAAATACCAGTCGTCACAGCATGAAATGTCTCCAGTGTGAGCCTTATTTTTTCTTGTTTCTGGGACAGACTGTCCTGCAGTGTTCATTAAGCACACATGGTTATGCCCATACTATGAAAAATATAGATGAAAATCTGATGTATTTTATTTGGATAAATGTCTGTCTCTCCTACCAACTAGTGATATTTAGTGACAGAGGAAAATCAGAACTATTTAAAGTTGATCAAGTATCTTCACAAGAATATTATTTTCCTTTTACTCTACTCTTAACTTGGAATCCATCATAAATCACTTTCCTAGTTTCCTCCCTGGTCCTGAGTGTCTTCTCTCGCTCTTTAGACTGCCCCTTTGTCATTTTCTCTTTCCATGAGATTCTTTCTTCTCCAGCCAATCTTTCTTCTTAGTCACATCTTGGAAACTCACCCCAGAAGACATCCCAGTGAGGGAAAAGGCCATGGACTTTGGATTGAGACAACAATGGTCTCTATCCTGTCTGTATACTTTCTTGGTAGCCTCAAGTCCCTGGCATTCCTAGGAAGTCTGTTTCTTCATCTGTTAAGTGGAGGTGTTAGGATGATTAAATGATACGAAGAACAGGACACTGTTCAATAAGTGTTACCTTTATTATTGTCTAGCTTAACGCTTCTAGTTTAACCCACTGCTCAAAATCTCTAGCAAATGTTCCTCCAACTACGACTTTATGACTTCCACTGCTGAGTCACCCCCAGAGGACGGCTTGAATTATTTAAAAAGATGTTCTTTTACAGAACGAAAATGTGCTTCCTTTTGGCATCTGTCTATTGTTCTTATATCTTTCCTTTGAAGGAACACAGAAACATAATCTAACAAATATTCTCCTACTTAGTAGTATTTTTTAGTTTTAAAAATATATTTGAGTAATTTTTTTATTTTATAATAGTTGCATATTCACAGAGAACATGCAATGATACTGCAAAATCTCCATATAGCCCACACTCAGTTTTCCTATTATTAACATCTTATATTACTATGGTACATTTGTCAAAAAAATAAATATGGATACATTATTATCGACTAAAGCTCATAATTTATTCAGATTATATCTGGGTTATCTTTTCCCCCTAATGACCTTTTCCTATCCTTGCTCGGATACTATGTCACATACAGGAATCATGCCTTTGGAGCTCCCTTAGACTGTGACAATTTCTCAGACATTCCTCATTTGGGATGATCTTAACAGTCTTGGTAAGTACATGCTATTTTCAAGTCTATATGCAATTTTAAACAAGATAGACCGTATCTGGCTCATAAGAAACCTTATTACATTAAAAAGAACTCAAATCATATAAAGTATGTTCTCTGACTGTAATGGCATTAAACTAGAAATCAATTAAAGAAAAAGAAAACAGGAAAACATCCAAATATATGGAAATTAATCAACATACTTCTAAGTAATTCATGGGCCAAGAAAAAAGTCTTAAGAATAGTTAGAAAAAATATATTAAACATACATGTGGTAAATTACATAGAACTACACACACACACACACACACACACACACACACACACAGAAATAAGTATATAAATACTTACAAAAACAGAATAAGATCTGTAGTCTAGTCGACAGTACTGTACCAATGTAAATTTCCTGTTTTGATATTATACCAGGAATAGGTGTTATACAAGATACCGCCATTAGGTGAAGATGGCAGAAGGGTTCAAGGGATTCTATGTATTATTTTTGCAACTTACTGTGAGCCCATAGTAATTTCACATAAAACTTAAAAGTACACACACACACACACACACACACACACACACACACTTAATGGGATGGAAATGAAAATACCGCACGTCAAAATCCATGTGATGCAGTGAAAGCTGTGTTTTGAGGGAAATTTTTAGTAGATACTCTTATGTTAAAACAGAAGAAAGTCTCAAACCAATAATTTGAACTTCCACCTCAAGAAATTAAAAAAAAATGATCAAAATAAATCCCAAGCAAGTAGAAGGAAAAAAATAAACTTATAGTAGAAATCAAAGTAGAATTTAAAAAACAACAAGAAAAATAGAGAAAATACATCAAACCAAAAACTGATACATTTCATATACCAATAATATATTCATAGTATCTTATCAAGAATGACCCAGGAGGAGAAGGAGCATATGAATCACAAATATCAAGAATGAAAGATAGGTTATCCTTACAGAAGCTAAGATATCAGCAGAATAATAAAAGAATATAAAAAATACCTTCTACACACATAAATGCAAGAAATTATGTAAAATGGATAAATTCCAGGGAAACCACAAATTATCATAATTCACTGAAGATGAAATAGATAAGCTGACTACCCCCAAGACTAATAAAGACATGGAATTTATTATTACAAACCTAAATAAGAATCTTCGGCTCTAGATGACTTCACTTATAAAATGCAAGTAAATATTTAAAGAAATAATATGAATCCTACACAATATTGTCCAGGAAACAGAAGAGATAACTCAACTAATGGGGCCAGAATTTACTTGACATGAAAGCCAAAGACAGTACAAAAGAAAGAGAAAAATATAAGCTAAAATTCTGTGTCAATATAGACACAAAATCCAAAATAAAATCTGAACAAGCTGGATTTAACAATATATAACAAGAACAGTGTGTGGCAACCAAGAGATACTTGTTTTCGGAATGGAGTAGTGATCAGCATTTGAAAATCCAGCAGTATATACAACCGTATTGATAGTTTAAAGAAGAAAAATAATATTATCACCTTGGACAAAATTCAGCCACCATATGGGATAAAAAGTCTTACACATTGTGAATAGTGGGGAAACTTTCTCAACTTCACAAAGAGGATTTTAAGAATTTATAGGTAATACTGTACTTGATGGTGAAAAATTGACTGTTTCCCCTCCCCACTAAGATCAGGAGTCAGTCTGAGATGTTTTCTCTCACCACTCTTATTCAACATAGTACTGAGAATCCTAGCAGGTGTAAGAAAAAGCAAGGAAAGAAAATCAGAGATGTACGGATTAGAATGAAAAACATAAAACTGGTCTCTTCTTCAAAGAGACATGATTTTCTATGTAGAAAGTAACAAGAAATCTACCAATAAAACCTAAAATTAATAAGTAAGTTCAGCAAGGTCATAGGATACAAGGTCAACACACAAACATCAATTTTATTTCCATATACTAATAATAAATATGTAGACACAAAAATAGGAAAACAGCATACATTTTACAATAGTTCCAAAAATCATGAAATCCTTTGATATAAATCTAACAAAACATAAACGGCATCTGTATGCTAAAAGCTACAAATACTTATGGAAGAAATAAAGGGAAATCTAAATAAATTGAGAGATATATGATATTCATGGTTTTAAAGATTAAATATAGTATCATGTCAATTCTCCCCGAATCAGTTTAATGCCCTTCCTAAATCAAACAATGATTTTTTGGTAGATATTGTAAAGCTCGTTCTAAAATATATACGCAAGACAAAGGAATTAGAATAAACAAAATTGAGGGAAAAATAATACTTATGTTTAAGACTTTCTGTGTATCTACAAGAGAGATTGGCATTAGTGGAAGGAGAGATGCGCAGATCAAAGAATAGAAAAGAACAGAAAGCTAAAAATAGACCCACATAAAGAGAGCCTCCTGATTTTTTTTTTACAGAGTTGCAAAATCAATTCAGTGAATAAAGCCGTCTTCAACTTATGGGCTTGGAGAAAATGGACATCCATTGGCAAACACATTAACCTCGACCTAAACCTCAAATTGTTTACAACAACTTATTCAAAAATGTATCATAGATCTAAACTTTTGGACGTAAACAAGAGAAAATCTTTGTGATTTAAAGGCAGCTGACAGATTCTTAAGCATGACATCCAAAACAGAGTTCTTAAAAGTATACAATTGTTAAATGGGACTACGTTGCAATGTAAAACTCTTTTAGCGGGGGAAGGAGCAGAGAGAGGGAGCGAGCGAGAATATTAAGCAGGCTCCACACTCAGCGGGGAGCCCAATGGGACTCAATTTGATGACTGTGAGATCATGACCTGAGCCTAAATCAAGAGTTGGACTCTTAATGGACTGAGCCACCCAGGTGCCCTGCAATTTAAAACTTTTGCTGTATAAATGACATTCTTAAGAGAATGAAAAGATAAACTACATACTGGGAGACGAAATTTGCAATGCCTGACCAATGACGTGTCTCCAGAATAAATAAACAACTCTTTGAGGTCGGCAGTACGAAATCAATTAAATTGGAGGGAGGGCACAAGTCTTAAAAGCATACTTCACCAAGTGGGTAGCAAGGATTTGGCAGGAAGCCAAGCTTCAGTCTTAACCACCGGGACAACTTGAGGAGATGGCAGAAAAATAAGACGGGCCTTTTGGAGCAGAGCAGACATCCCTCCAGCCGTGAATGGCTGCCGCGGAGGTTATTTGGGGAGAAAAAAAAAAACCAGCTTCTATCTCATTGAAGACAGTCCACATTTGGATCTCTTTGTATGGTAGCTTAGTCTGCGTCACAATTAGTACAGAGATCGATTTTATCGAATTCTCTTTGCTTACTCATTCAACAAATATATATTAGTAGGGTTTAGATTTCAGTAATAAAGACACGTTAAATGAAATAAACTAAATATAGAATTGGAACTTTGTTGACAGCTCGGAAGAAATGAACAGGCTACAGTGATAGTAATAGTCCTGAGCGATCTTGGCGGTCAGGGAAGGATGCATTGCAGAAGCAGTGGTTAATCTGAGATTCGATGAATGAAAAGGAACTCTCTAGACAAATGGAGAAATGGGAAGTACTCCAGCAGGGCGGCATACACTAAGGTCCGGGGGCAAAGAAAGTAGGCTTAGTAAGAAGGATCGAAAGAAAGCCAGGGTAAATGGGGAAGCTAGTTGATGTTGGAGAAGGAGAAAGCTGGGTAGGAGAACCCCAAGCAGGCCTTAGAAGTCATGTTAAGGAATTGTATCTTTATTGAAGAGAAGCTCTTTAAGGGTTTTAAGTCATCAGGTTTACATTTTCTCAATATCAGGGTGTGGAAACAAAGGAACCCTTATGCACTGTTGGTGGTAATGCAAATTGGTGCAGCCACTGCAGAAAACAGTATGGAGGTTCCTTCAAATTTTTAAAAAATGGAGGGGCGCCTCGATGGTTTAGTTGTTTGAGTGTCCGACTCTCGATTTTGGCTCGGGTCGTGATGCCACGTTTCATGAGACTGAGCCCCGTGTTGCGCTCCACACTGACAGTGACAGAGCCTGTTTGGGATTCTCTTACTTCCTCTCTCTGTAGCTCTCTCTGTCTCTCTCCTTCTCTCTCTCTCCTTCTCTCTCCTCAAAATGAACACACATTAAAAAAAATTTAAAAATAGAATTGTCATATGATCTAGTAATCCCACTATTGGGGATTTATCTAGAGAAAACAAAAACTTTAATTCCAAAAAGATTGATGCACCCCTAAGTTTATTGCAGCATTATTAACAATAGTGAAGCTATGGAAGCTACCCAAGTGTCCATTGATAGATGAATGAATAAAGAAGATATAGTGTGTGTGTGTGTGTGTGTGTGTGTGTGTGTGTGTATACAGACACATAAACACGCACGTGTGTGTGTATATATATATGAATATATATATATATTTATATATATATATATGATGGAATATTACTTGGCCATAAGAAAAAGAATGAGATCTTGCCATCTGCAACAATGTGAATGGGTCTAGAGGATATAATGGTAAATGAAACGAGTCAGAGAAAGACAAATACCATACAATTTCACTCCTATGTGGAATTTAAGAAACAAAGCAAATGAACAAGAAAACAAAAAAAGAAGCAAACAAAAAAGACCCCAGAATCTTACACAGAGAGAATAGACTGGTGATTGCCAAAGGGGAGATTGGAGGGGGTGGCATACATGAAATAGATAAAGGAAATTAAGAGCACACTTACTGTGATGCACACTGAGTAATGTATAGAAATGTTGAATCATTCTATTGTACACCTAAAACTAATATAACACTGTATATTAATTATACTTCAATAACGAACTATAGAAGTGATCCCTGAAAAATAATAAGTAAGTCGGGTGCCTGGAGAGTTCAGTCAGTTAAGTGCCCAACTTCGGTTCAGGTCATGATCGCAGGGTTAGTGAGTTCCAGCCCCGTGTTGGGCTCTGTGCTGACAGCTCAGAGCCCAGAGCCTGCTTCAGATTCGGTGTCACCCTCTCTCTCTCTCTCTGCCCCTCCCCTGCTCACTCTCTGTCTCTCTATCTCAAAAATCAATAAACATTACAAAAGGTTTAAAAACATAACAATAAATAAGTAAATAAATAAACAAACAAATATCACTATTGCTTGTGGAAAATGGATTGGCAGGAAGCAAAAGTCAGTGCTAGCAAGAGGTATTTGCATGGACTGGACAAGTGTAGATGGGCTAGAGTCTTTGTGATGAAGATGGAAAAAAGACTATGATTTTGGAGAAGTCTCACCAATAAATCAGAGGTAGGGAGTCAAAGAAGCCAGAGTGTTAATTAATATTCTTGTATGGCTTGGGCAACCGGATGGGGAACATGGGAGTGAACGAAGCAGGCATTTAGTTTTCCATATATTAATTTTAAGGTTCCTTTGAGCCATGTTGAGTACTGACTGGACATCTTCCTAGTCCTTTGTTATATACATATAATGAAAACATGAGTCGCAATATCTCTTGTTCTTTAAATGTTGCGCTGTGCAAATCTTCCCTCCCGGTCTGCATTTAAATGCCTCGAAGACATAAAAACTCCATACTTCTGAAGCACCCGGGTGGCTCAGTCTGTTAAGCATTCCATTTTCACTCCGGTCATGATCTCACCGTTCTTGAGTTCAAGCCCGGCTTGGGGATCTGTGCTGAGAGTGTGGAGCCTGCCTGGGATTTTTCTCTCTTTCCCTCTTTCTCTGCCCCTCACCTACTCATGCTGGCTTTCTCTCTCAAAATAAATAAATAAAAACCGGCGGGAGGAGAAAAGGAACCTCAAAGTGGCAATTAAAAAAAAACAAAACAAAACTCCAGACTTCTGTGATTATCTCCAGTTATGTCCCTGATAAAATGATATCTAAATCTGAAAAGATACCGTAGACATGCTTGGTATGTGATTAAATAAACAAGTGTAAAACTCCAGTAGTTGTAATTGGATGGAGGAGGAAGGAAAGCATATCATGAAACGCATCTGTTTGGGTCCGTTTTCCAGGCTTTAAAGGGATTCCAGCTTGGGGGAAGGGAGGCAGGGGTAAATACAAGAGAGTCAACAACACAAGGGAGTCGACAAAGAGCTGGTAGGTGGGATGGATCAGAGCAGCCAGAAGGCATGGGATCGAAAATGGACAGGCTGAGAATTACGAACTGGGACGCTGGGACACAGAGCAGGTCCTGATTCCAAACCCCGTCCAACGTGGGCTCCCTAAAATGGGGAACGCTCACAGCAAACCTCAGCTCGAAGTCTCTAAGGGAAGACCTGTGTCTAATAAATCATTTTGCCTACAAAGCTCAGAGTACGAGGGGGTTTTGGATGTACCTGGCATCGCATAAAAATTTGTAAAATTAATTAATTAATGGATATGTTCCTGCCTAAGAATATATGAACACACTCACATCCTTTATAGACACAGAGATGTTGTCAACAGCAACATTTTCAAAGCAAATCATGTACATTTGAAATAGTCACCAGATCAAATGCTTTAAGTCTATCTGTCTGTCTATCTATCTCATCTATCCATCGCTTTTTGTTCTTTAAGTTATGCGAGGAAATAGATAGAATATCAATTTGTTGTTTTATTCTCCGATTGTGCGGCACAGGAATTAACGTAAACAAACCTCGCTAAATTCTTCCACGTTCCTGGGAGGAAACGCACCAGCGTGTCGACTGCTCCCACTTTTTATGTGATGTGAGTGATAACGTTTTGGACACTTGTAGCTCTCACTCCTACGCCTCTCTAAATTTGCTGTCTTAGTGGCTAAAACATTGCTGTGAACTACAGCTATACAGACCTTCGGGGCGAGGCTCCCCTCTGGAAGGCGATGATTGGACATCCTACCGGGAAAATGTCACCTTTCAGGTGGTTGAAAATCATGGTAAAATACACTTGCAGTGAGACATTGTGACAGTAACGTACATGCCCTAGAGTGGCCCGCAGTCTCAATGATAGATTCTGGAAAGCAGCCCAAGGGGAGCATGGGAGGAGCAGAACGTTTGCACTCATTTTATTTTTAAATGCTTGTTTGTTTATTGAGAGGGTACACAAGTGGGGGAGGGGCAGAGAGAGAGGCATAGGGAGAGAATCCCCAAGCAGGCGCCACACTCTCAGCTCAGAGCTCAATGCCGGGCTCGCTCCCACAAACCTGAGATCATAACCGGAGTCGAAATCAAGAGTCAACCTACTGAGCCACTGGGCGCCCCAAAATGTCTGTACTTAAATATAGCAATTCCCAACTTGCTATGGTATCCGGAGTGTTCGTTCTCAAGAATATGATAGGCCTCACATTATTTCCCCAGTACCCTCACACTTGTATGCATAGAAAGTGGCAGAAAGGTTAAAACAACAACCACCACAAAGGAGGTCATACATTATGGCTGAACATCTCTGTAAGATAGAGTGAAACGAGAGTAATTTTTCTTTAAGCAAACCCTATGTACTAAAGCACAGATGTAGGGAATGGAATAACTAAGGGCTCGAGGGAGGTGGACAGCATTGTAAGTATCCTTATGGATGAAAGACCACAACTGATCCAAAATAGGAAAATTAGAGTGAATTGAGCTATATAATTAAAAGACTCTGAGTCCATTTCACTTGGGTGTTTGTTTCCTAATGGAGAAACACACAAGCATCATATAATTTCAATTGCCTTCTTGCACTGATGATAGAAAATATACAACACTATTCATTAGCACCATACACACTAAAACAGGCTAAGTGTGCATGCGTGTGTGTGTGTGTGTGTGTGTGTGTGTTCCCAAAGGTGTAAATGCATAAGGGGGACCACGCCAGGTGAAGTCAAGGAAGTATAAATTATTGTTGACAGGGAAGGAGTCAGGGGAGACTTTTGTCCTGAGCCTGGAAAGACAGTTGGGATTTGCTCACGTGGAGATACAGGAAAGGGCACTTTGGGCCTGAGTGTAAAGGGGAAGCCCAGGACATTTACAGGAAACAGAAGGAATTCTATTTGGCTGGAGCATAGGACGAGGAAAGAGGAGGGCCTGGGGCTTGATATTCAAGTCATGGTTACTATCTTCAGAACCAAAGGGGTTTTGGAATTTCAGATGCCTCAGAATGGCCTCATCAGAGCATTTTTCCAGGACAGTGACTCCCCTGGTGCTTCCGAACGATTAAAGTGGGCAGCTAACTGGACAAACGGGGAGAATATTATGACAATGGTCACGGTGAGTGGTGAGGGGATGTTTGAATTTAGTAGAAGCTGTGTGAAGGGGTCCCTCACCCTCTGTAATCCATGTAGGAGAAGTTGAGAGCAGCATTTGGCTAAAATGGCTGCCAATTCAGGGAAGCTGGTCAGGAGGAAACACACGTAAGCTTTATGACAGAGTCTCACCGGCAGATATTTCGATGGTTCGCTTCGTTTTCACAGCCACAGACTTAAATCACTCCGCAGTGAAATAAAGCTTCGTGAGGGGGCTTTTGCATGATGTGGGGCTGCCATATTTGAACTTGAATATTTGGAAACTGAAATTGAGAAGTGGTTCTTGACAATGTCAAAACAACGACCCATGAAAAGTTACTCAAATAGTCTCTGTAGTCTGTGGCCAATGAGAACTACTTAGAGCTGTGCATTTTTGTGTTTATATCTTATTGTATGTTTAAGGAATTAGGAAGCCAAAATAGAATAAGATGAAAATGACTACTTGTGCCAAAAGCTCTGTTATTTAAATGGTCCCTTTTTCGTGGTCCATCCAATATTGTGGTAATTTCTAATGTCCCTCTCAGGTTTAAAGTGCTACAAATATATAAAGTTAATAGCAACACCAGCATAAATAACAGCTGTGTATTAAGCACTATAACGACAATGCTAATAGTAACTGTTTATTAACCACTTGAAAAGTGACAGGCTCTCCTCTGACCACTTTATAAATATCATGTCACTTAGTCCTCAGAAAACCTTACATCACATAAATGGATATAGTTTTTTTTTTATGTTAGAAATGATAGAATTGACATTTTAAAGGGATAATGAACTTTCTCAAAGAAATGGTCAATTCTAGAACCAGGATCGTGTCACAAAATCCATGCAGGAGAAGAATCTGCCATTGATCCAGCGTAGCTGACCAGAAAAGGATATAAACCACGTTGCCTGTTAGGTCTGAAGAGACTTGAAGCTGACAGGATCTGGGAAACCGATGCCCCATCTTTGGTGACACCAAAGTTCTGAGGCACGCAATGCATTCTGGGCAATTTGTAGATGTGGCCAAACCTTGCTACCCAGATCGTGTTGCCCTTTCGCATACTGATATCGAGATGACTAGAAGGCCTGGGGGCTCTGGGGAAATCTGGGGATTGCCGAAGCTGACGAGGTGGCCATCCCTGCTCCCATATTCCTCTGCGAGTCATGGCACACACATACCTCCAGCCTCTTGGTTAACCCCTATCCTTTAGCCGGCTTCTCGGATTATCTATTCTCTCTCCCAGATACTTCTCTGGAATTTCCAGTTCTCTCCCCTTTCTACTGGAGATAAACCTGCACTGGGTATTTTACTAATGTTCTGATGGAAGCAATACTCTTGTCAATGTTTGGTGGCTCTTTTGTTGAGGGATAAGTAAAGCATTGGCTCAAATAAAATTAGGACAAGCTATATACTTAGTCCTCCCTCAAAAACGCTTGCCCGAGCAAGATACAGACTATGAGAAATCCTCCCATAAAGTGACCTAACTCTGTGTCACATAGAGCTTCCCAAAGTCATCTGACCACAGAAAGCTTGCTAATCTCCTGCGCAGGACACAGCTTGGAAACGGTAGAGAAAACTGATGTCTAATGTACATCCAAGCTCTTGAAAACCACAGCAATATGCCTTTATCATTTGCTCATGGAGGGTTGACAATCATTAGGCGAAAGGAATTGTCTTTCCAATTTTATCTGTTTCCAGGACTAGTGGGAAAGGTACATCAAAACATAGAAGTAAATGATTCCGATTTATGCTAAATTAAAAGTTTAGAAGCAGAGACAGAGGACACTTGAAAGGCAGCAAAAATGGTAGGCTTAACATTATCAGTTCAGTTCTGCAGGATTCGTCCATTTGGGGAGAGGTCCCAGCTTCCTGGGACTAACTTTAGCTATATCAGGGATACATGTTTCCACCTGTTAGGTTTCCTTGTATCAACGTGTAGAGAAGAATGGGGATAAAAGATCCAGTCCTCTGATCTCTCTTATGCCATGTCTGCACCTCTTGCCTCCTTGTTCACTTTTTGTTTATAGAAGGTAAGTTGATATTAGGATTTTCAGTTACAAAAACAGCAAGTGTGCACTCTACGATACAATTAAGTTTTTTAATTCTTCAGTGTAAAACAACCAGTTATAAATCTATGCTCAGCAGTAAACGTTTTTGATATTTCGGTGTATTTCCTACTCATGTTCTGCAATTTTTTTTTAATCGAGCAGAAACTTATTTCCACATGTGTCTTCTATATTTAAATTAATGATGTAGGAGAGCCTGGATGGCTCAGTCGGTTAAGCGTTGGGTTTCAGCTCAGGTCATGATCTCACAGTTCGTAGGTTTGAGCTCCATATTGGGATCTGTGCTAGCAGTGTGGAACCTGCTTGGGCTTTTCTCTCTCCCCTTCTCTCTGCCCCTCCCCTACTCTCTGTCAAAATAAATAAATACATTTTGAAAAAAATTAATTAATGATGTAAATACAAATTTCCTAAAGCTATAATATAAAAATTCTTCATAAGCCTTTTAATAACTATGTAATCTTCCATTTTGTGTTTTGGCTATGGTGTGCATAATCAATTTTCTAAGGTTCAAGATAGAGTCGGTGCTATTTTTTTGTCATTATAAATAATGCTTTAGTGAACATCTTTATGCCAGGAAGTTTTTTAGAATTTTTCTTGACCAGTTGCCAAAACTTTGTCAGACTATGGATAAAAAAAGAGATTAAATCAAACTATGCTATGCATCTTACAAATGATAGTATGTTTGCTCACTGGACGTTACAGGAGGGTTGATAGACACATATAATGTAGTATTTTTAAAATAACTGAACTCTGTTTCCTAATAAACCTAGATTTGATGAGAAGAGTCAGAAAATAAACAAATTTTAGTTCAAGCTGGCAAATGGAGCCCAGTGTAAATGTTTAACTAGTCCTCTAGCTCATACTCAGTCATGGATGTAAAATGTTCATATTCTTAGATTGCTCTCTCTTTTCTCATGCTCTCTCCAGGTTGTATTTAGGGGAATCAGACTTATGTGACCTCTTGGTGGCCAGAAGCTGGGGAAAGGAAGGTCAGGGTAAGCCCTGTGGATTTTCACTGGGCTCCTGAATGGCTGGTCTGGGCTACTTCTTAGCCTGGGCACCAGGGACATTTGTTCCGCTTAGCTTTTCAGAGCCACATGCTGATGTCTACAGACTCAATCTTTTGGTTCTTATTGTAAAAATTCCTACAGCCTATGGCTTCTTTCCTTGGATCCCAGGCCTCTACTGGGCCACTTGCAACCTTGGCCTTTTCTTCATGCCAAGAACAGTCCTTGAGGGAATGGGGGCATTGCCCTGAGCTCAGCTCCCAACCTGTTATCTAACCACCTGCTGTGGCCATTTCTATATCCTAGGAGGTAGCTGCATCTGAGGAATCCCCTAAAATGAAAATATAGCCTTCTTCTATAGTGCTCCTATACAAATATGATCCACACATAGGTGTTGAAGTCCAAGTACGATTCTTCTTTCGGAGCTCCATGCAGTGAGGTTTAGAAGGAAAATAAGAACCAATATTCTCATTTCCTAACTTCCTATGTTTTCCCTTCTTTTGCCCACAGTCCTCTAGCTCAGAACTGATGGGTTTCTTATGGACGTTCACTTCCTCTGCCATGTACTGTAATTCTCCCACTCCAAGCATCCAGTAAAAGGAGAAGAGCTAGGTGGGTGATGGGGATTACGGAGGGCACTTGCTGTGATGAGCACTGGGTGCTGTATGGAAGTGATGACATCACTGAATTCTACTCCTGAAACCAATATTGCATGGTATGTTAACTAACTAGAATTTAAATTTTAAAAAAGTTTTAAAAATTCTAAGATCAATGGTCAGGGTCAAGATGGAGAAAATGGAACATCATTTTTTGTCACCTTTGACAAAGTTAGGACATTGCCTTGTTTTGAAGGCAACCCCCCCCCACTCTGCCTTTTGGACATCAAAGAAGGAAGAGGAACTCTGCTTTCCCTCTCATTCCTACTTTAACAATTCCAGTTCTCTTTCACTACCAGGCTGACAGATAGCTTGAACTAATGATGGAAAAAAGTATAGTATGCAAAACTTCATGAAAGGAAATCCCATTATAATTATAGTTTCAAAATATTACCGTCAATATAGTGAACCCTGCACATGCTCTCTAGGAATACTCATGGCTCCTTAAGCTCCTGGTTTATCTTGCCAATCCATGTTCCAGAAGTCCATTGCCTCTCCTGCAGACTAATGATACTTCTGGTCTTTGACTATTTGCTCAACACCAGTTCTCCTGCCAAGAAAAACTTGTCGCCCCCACCTGGCTTCAGTGTTGCCTCTACCTGTCCACTTGCTATTTCTTCTAAGAGTTCTTTCCAGAAGTCTCTAGTGGTACTTGCCATTTGTAAACAAGTAAACAAGTCTACTTGTTTAGTTGTACTTAGTAAATGATGCAGTATTTAAGTGCATTTCTTTTCAATGAATTGTTCTTCCTGTGGAAACTCCTATATCAGGGGCCATCTCCTCCTCATCTGCGTACCCCCAGTGACACAAGACCCAGCGCTCAACAAGTGCTCACTAAATATTTGTTAAATGAATCAAGAAAACAGGCACAGATTGGGGCGGCTGAGGAATCCTAAATGGTGGATGTTTGTAGCATCTCCCCATGTTCTGAGCAGCCCCCAACCGATAACAAGGACAACAAAAGACAACAAAGACCATACAGGCTGCCAAATACCCACATGCAAACAATCCTTCAGGCCAACCATGCTCACGACTGGGGTGCATGAACTTGCCTGAACTGTTTCTGCCCAACTCTAATGGAAATCTAATGGAAATCATAAATTACTGAAACAGGTCCACAGGTGCTGAAATTTACTACTGTGTTGACTGCTGGCAAGGTCTGAAACTGAAGAACAATGCACGATGTGCTACAAAAATGAAATATTTATTACATTCATATTCTCCCTCAAGCTTTTTTTTTTTTAAGCTTTTTTTCTCGGTGGCAAAATAACAAAGCGCCAGAAACTCAAGACAAACCAATTTGCACTGGCATTTTTAGAGATTTTGTTAAATAATTCTCTTTAATGGTTCAAAGCTTTTTAGTGCAGACACAACTTCATGAATTCTAAATAAACCTTAAAGCCAAAGGGAAAAAAGGTGGATGAGCTCTATCTCACAAATTAAGCTGCACTTTACTCATCACCGGATACGGTACACAACGGCCTCAGCCTCACCAGTTGCTAACCTCTCAGAGCTAAATTAGCCACCAAGGAATTGAATATACTAGGTTATAGAGGGTCTTAAACATAGGAGGAGCCAGGGTCCAGAACTAGTTCGTAAAGAAAGGAATATCATTTGGCTTGGAACAAGGTCACGGAGAGGGCTCTAAATAAAAACAGTGCAGGAAAAAAAAAATAAACGTTGGAATCTGTGATTGGAGAGGGAAGGGTGGCAAAGAAGTTCATGGAGGGGCAGAAGCTTCATTTCATGATGCCTCCCTTCCCTGCAGGACGCCAAGCATCACCAGCCGAATGAAGTCGGCGATGCCTTCTTGGGCTGTAATTGGATTAACACGGTATTTTCCAATACGGAGGAAACAGACACTGCAGCTCTAGAAAGTGATCAGAAATGGTAGTCCAGTAAGACCCTAAATAAATGACAGAACACTAGGTAAAAAGGCAAATCTCCTCTCAAAGACGTTTGCATCTTTCTGGCCATATCAAGAAGGAGGGCTCTGTTTGAGGCTCATCTTTTACACACTTGATCGTGTGTTTTTCTTTTTCACATATGGAGATCGCAGCCTCAGAGTTTCGGCCTGCCAAAATATAGAGAGCTCAAATTAAGAAACTTTGCTTTGATTTCACTACAGTTTTTTTTTTTTTAATGGTTACCTACTTTCTAGCTAAGATAATGGTAATTGTCTTCCATTGTATTAGTCACACAGCATTTTATTTAAAACATATTTAAATATTTTAGAAAGTGGCTCAATATCACACACTCCAACTGTTAAGTAAATAAAAAAAAATGTGCTTGATAGGGCAAAATCATGATTGAACATTGCGGAAAACTGGTTTAGTGGACACATCTGTGTCTACTCCCAAGTAAAAGACAGCAAGCTGAACGAGAAAGGGCCAGGTAACAGCCTCCAACCCACAAACTGGGAAATGCAGCTGGTCAGGTTCTAATTTCCTGAACTGGGCCAGCATTGGAGACATAATCAGATCCAAGACTTACACCTTAGACCCAAATGCTCAGTTGAAGGTCAGGCTCAGCTAGCCCTACTGTGAACTGGACCTCAGTGAAATTTTTCACAGGCAACAGATGGAAACCACATGGGAAGAGAAAGAATAATAAACTCGGGTGTTGGGATGCTGACGGCCCTTTTTACCCCACTACTTCATCTATACCCCTTTGTTAGAATTTTCATAAGTGTTTTTCATATATAATAATATACTACTACTACTAATTATCATTAAGTTCATTTACTTTGTCTTCAACCCTGGTACATATATATTGGTGAGACCAAGCAGTAAAATTACAGAAAAATGGCCAGCTAATAGGTTTTTTGGGAGAGACCATAAAGGGAAGATAAGAAAGATTTTGTCTAATTAAGAAACACTAGTGAGAACTTTTAAAAAGTTGCATTCAGGCGATAAAATCACTTAAAGTGTTCAAGTTACACATTTCAAAGTGATTCAATCTCTTAAACAACAGCTGAACAAGATGGGGTAGGAAATAAAGGTAATATTACCCATCTTCTGGAATGCTCTCCTAACCTAGAAAGTCAACATATCTCTCACACTTTGGGGGACCTGCGACTAGGGCAGAAGCCCCGGTAGAAGGTTGGGTGTTTGCTCATTTGAAACTGATATTTGAGTGAAAACTGAAAGGTACAGAATGGAATGTTATATTTTGTCCGCATGGTATCCCACACCTGAACTTGGCTGTGGAAAGGCTTTTCCAAAGCATTGGTCGCAGTATTAAAAATGACATTGATCTCTGGGAAAAAAAAAATTGAGGATTAAAAGGAAAATGCCAACACTTTCAAAATAACACATTGTTTACACATCGGCTATTTAAGCTAGAAGAAGAAAGATCGTCACTGAAAAAATAGTCTGACCATTTGAAATAAAATAAAGGTATCTTAAATATGCGCATCAACCCATGTAAATGACGTAAATCAACCATGTAAATAACGTGAAGTAGCAAAAATGAGCAGGGGAAACCTCTAATATTTTCATTCCATTTCGGTTTGTCTCTGGCATTGACTTGGGGGTGTCAGTGGAAGAAATTCAAGAAGACTAGGACAGTTTTCCAAATTGCAAGGAGAAGGTTGTGGCCATATCCTAGAAAAATCGTCAAGCCAATTCCAGGGACCTCTGCTGTGTTATCATAATGACAACTATCTGATGCTTCATCTTCTTTAGCAACACCCCATGGAGGGGACTCTGAAAGCCTTTCTGTTACGTGTATTCTCAACAATGCCTCCATTTCATTCTTTCGTAAGGCCTTCCCACACTGACTCTGGGCTTGGCTATGTGTCTTGTGATGACAGGGCCTTAGTACACTTGAGAAGTTTCAGAAATACTTCTGCATCTGTACTCCTCTGGGTCTTCTGTGGATGTCATGAGGACATGCTCAGACTTCGCGGGTAGAACGACATGAGAAGTAAGTGGGCAAGGTCGGTCATGGCAGTTGAGGCCAATGTAGCCAGGCCAGTCCCAGCTGACTCCAATTGCCCATGGACACACGAGTGAGCCATACTGAGGTCAAGTGAGCCCAATCCAGATCAGTAGAACTACAACTGACCTGCAGATTTATGAGAAGTAATAGATGGTTGTTTTTTAAGCCACTAAGTTTTTGGATAATTTGTCACACAATAGACGGTAAATACAAACGTTCATAGCATTATTTTCCTCATGATGATTTTGAATACATAACTTTGTAAATTAGAGAGAGAATGTACCAACTGAAATTTGCAACAGATAGGTCTTTAACAATGATAATATTAGAGCAATTTTTCTACTATGTCCAACCCCGCACACCATGATTCCATTTCTGTGGATAGCATTAACACTCTTCTAATCATCCAAATTTGAAAAGAACTTCATAGTGATCAAGTCCTGTTGAATCTTATTTCTGGGTCTTTGGTTGTACAATGTTTTACTCTTTTAATTTTCATAAACCATTGTGAAATGCTAAACGTCTCTTTTCTAAACCTCTTAAATAACCTGCAACTGTAGTCAACTTTTGTTCCATTGTAACTGATTCTACATTTACAGAATGGCTCGTCTGAAACAACAGTATGACCATGATAATTCTCAGCCCCCGAATCATTGATCATTCCATATTTCCTGCAGGATAGACCTCATCGCACATTTTGTAACAACCTGCACATCTGAAATTCTCTTACCGAGACTTGTACCAGAATCCAGAGTTTTGGTGTAATCAAGACCCCACCAAGAAAGCAAAATTATATGAAAGCCCATGATCTCTTTGTTCCATCAGTCTCTCCGAAATGCCTACTCAAACTATCTTTGACCTGAGGGTCTCCACCTAACCGCCATGCCTCTTACAGCCTTGTGTCCTCATTGGCATTCGTGTTAGCCACTAGGGACACCTGGCCAACTCAGCCCGACAACGCCTTTCCGAATTCCACCAGATATGTTTAGAGCTTCAGAGCCAAGATGTGTACAAATGCAAAAGGCACCGTTGACATTGTATTCTATGGAGATAGCGTCCCCTGAGGTTGTCCAATACAGTGGTGCAGAAATTTCCTCGATCATAGAGAAGTTTCTTGCATTCTTCATGTGCTCGTGGAACTGGCTTTCCTCTACGTGCTGTAACCCATCTGACTTCACGGTGATGACGTCGTTTTCTTAGCCATTTTCTTCGCATTCCTCTGGTGCCTCATAGTGCATTTCAGGATGCCACTCCTCTGTCACCCTTGCACAAAGCACTTTCAAATTAATGTCTATGTGTAATGCTTGAACTTAGCACTGAAAATGCAATCAGATATTATATAATACCTGTTTTCCAAGAGAGAAAATTAAGGCTGCAAAGGTGAATATTCTGAACAATTTTTTATTCAATTCTATCTGCTCGACACATTTGTTTACTGAGACGTTGCTTTATTTTTTTAAATGCTTTTATTTTATTTATTTATTTTGAGAGAGAGAGAGAGAGACAGGGGGGTGGGGGAGAGAACAAGTGATCAGGGGAGGTGCAGAGTAAGGGAGAGAGAGGGAGAGAGAAAATCCCAGTCAGGCTCAGTGCTGTCAGCACAGAGCCCCAACGTAGAGCTCAAACCCACAAACCATGAGATCACGAGCCAAATCCAAGAGTCGGATGCTTAACCAACTGAGCCACCCAAGCATCCCAAGGTGTTATTTTTAACAGTAAGTACAGTATTTTTTTAAGTTTATTTATTCTGAGAGAGAGAGGGAGCGAGCAAGCCTGTGGGAGGAGCACAGAGCGAGGGGAAGAGAGAATCCTAAGCAGGCTCCACGCGGTCAGCATGAACCCAACGTGGGGCTCGAACCCATGAGCCACAAGATCATGACCTGAGCCAAAATCAAGAATCAGATGCCTAACTGACCAAGCCACTCCAGTGGCCCATAAGTACAGTATTTTTAAACTGGATTTGTCCTCACAGAATATTTAGTGTGACCTAAAGTACTCCTCAAGGAGGGGCATTTTGGTTGTCTTCACTAAATTTGATGAATTAAGGTAAGGACATTCTCTGTATTTAACTCAGTTTATGCTTAAACTAGATTCCCAAAAGAAGATAAAATGAATTTCTATGAGATGAAGAAGTATAGAGTAGGTTTTAAAGTTTCTATTCGGGGAATATATTTAAAGTCAATTTATAAAGTAAATATTTTTTTCTGAAAAAGTTTAAAAATATGTGTATATAAGCAGTAACTTAAAGTAAATAACCATCTTCTAACTTAATGTAAAGAAAAAAAAGAAAGGAAAGGAAAAATATGTATATATAAATATACTTCTGTGTGGGTGTATGTGTGTTGAGAGAGAGAGAGAGAGCGCGCATTTGGATAAAATAAAGAATGTGCAATATCTTTTCAAATGTCAAAAATTTGTGTAAGAAAAGATAGGAAAGAAGGAAGGAAGGAAGGAAGGAAGGAAGGAAGGAAGGAAGGAAAGAAGGTGGGAAGGAAGGAGGGAAGGGATGAAGGGAGGAGAGAAGGAGGAAAGGGAGGAGGGAAAAGAGGAGAGAAGGAAGGAGGGAAGGAGGGAAGGGAAGAGGGAAAAGAGGAGGGAAGGAAGGAAGGAAGGAGGGAAGGAGGGAAGGGAGGAGGGAAAAGAAGAGGGAAGGAAGGAAGGAAGGAGGGAAGGAGGGAAGGGAGGAGGGAAAAGAGGAGGGAAGGAAGGAAGGAGGGAAGGAGGGAAGGGAGGAAGGAGAGAAGGAGGAAAGGAAGGAAGGAAGGAGGGAAGGAAGGAAGGAAGGAAGGAGGGAAGGAGGGAAGGGAGGAAAGGAAGGAAGAAAATAAAGGCCACATGTGTAAATGTTAGTTCCACAACTTTTGTCCCTCACTAACTGTAATTTCAAGGGAATTCTCACACACCGAGAGTGAATTCTTTCACAACTGATATGAGTGCAAAACAAGGTTTGATTTTTTAAAATTAAACTATGTTTAAAGATTTGGAATGATTGGAGGAGGTCATTTAGGTTAAAAATGCTATTGAATTAAATCAGAATCCTGCAAAAAAAAAAAAAAAAAAAAAACTTCGAGTATAGAACATTGCATAAAACTCTGGATAAAGTGTCTTCCTCCGAAGCATTGTTTCCTGTAAACTCTCCCTTCCCATGTCTCATGTTTAGTGTTACTTTTTTGACTCAGAAGCACGCCATCATCACGGAGTATCTGTGGTCTACTCAGCCCTAGAGTGGATAAGTACCACCCAGTCTTTTGAATCTAATGAGCCATCTTTCAAAAAGTGTTCAATATGGTAGACTGACCCTTGTTAATACCAACTCTTTTGAGTGTGCCTTCCTAAACTAGAGAGGCTGGAAAACTAACACAACATTTCTTACTGTCTGAGATACAAATTAGATCACACCAATAAAATGCACCTTTTTTTTCCCCTTCTGATTTTGAAGAAGCTTATCAGGCAGAGTTCAACTCCTGGTGATTTTTGGCTCTTTCTGCCAAAGCAAGGTTATGGGCAAGGGAGTGGGGTGGTTGTTGCTTTTCCTGACACCACAATCCAGGGATCAGTGTTCAGCTTCTGTGTTGTCCAGGGGCAGCTCCAGCCGTGGTAGTTGCCATGGGAATAGTGGCATCTGTGTCGTTCCTAGGTTCGAGCATTCACTGTGCGTTTGGGCCATACATAATGTCCCGATGCGACATCTGTAATTGCCACCTTCCTGTTTCCTGTAGAGATGTGTAACTTCCCCGGTGTATCAAGTTTGCAAAGTGCTCGGAGTCATCCTTGAAAGCTCACTCCTCCAGCCCTTTAAAAGTACCTGATCCCCTTGGGGCACCTGGGTGGCTCAGTCCATTAAGTATCTGACTTTGGCTCAGGTCAGGATCTCATGGTTCGTGAGTTCGGGAAGGTCACGGTCCTGTGGTTTGTGAGTTCGGGCCCCGTGTAAGGCTCACTGCTGTCAGCACAGAGAGCCTGCTCCAGATTCTGTGCCCCTCCTCCGCTTGCGCGTTCTTTCTCTCAAAAATAAATAAAACATTTAAAAGTACCTAATCCCCTCTCTTAAATCTCTTTCTGCTTAAAATGCTGAGTTTCTATTTCCTGCATAGAAATCTCATACATCCATACTCTCTTTTGGAGCAAATGGACACTATGGTTTGAAAGATTGAATAGTACATATGCCCAACCGTTTAGCGTGAACAACTTTGTGTAGATTACAAATTGCCATTGTTGTCAATTACATGTGTCTGTAGAACATAATTTTCTTTCCTGAGATTACTTTTTTATAGTACTAGTCAAAACTGAACACACATTATATTTACCTCCATTACCCTCAAACATCTAGAACTAATTATAGTTATCATCCAACAAGTGTATAGATGTTTCCAAATGTTCAAAGGCACAGGTATTATATGCGTGTGTGCGTGTTATATTAGGACTGTTAGTAGATATTTCATATTGAAAATGTCCCAAAGAAAAGTTTTAAAATGTAGCACCTACAGCTCCCTTTACAGAATCAAAAAGATCACTAACAAAAAACACTGAGATTCTCTGCAATCAGTTAAAGGTATTTGCTGGTATTCAACAGATTTCCAAACATAGTTTTACAAGTTTATGGGGAAGAAAAAGTATTGATATTTCATTAATGACAGTGTTTTCTTTAACTGAAGTATAATTGATATGTAATATCCTATTCGCTTTAGGTGTAAATCATAGTGATTTGATATTTTTTACATTATGAAATGATTTCCATGATAAGCCTGCTTACCATCTGTCACGATACACAATTATTATAAATTATTGACTATATTCTCTGTGCTGTACATTACATTTCTTCCCATAACATTTATTTTATAAGTGGAAGTTTGTACCTCGTATTCCCCTTCACCTGTTTCGTTTACCCCAATCCCTCCCCAACTGATAATCAACATTTTAGTTCCTGTGTTGATGAGTCTATTTCAGTTTGTTTCATTTGTTCATTTTTGTTTTTAGAGTCTACATATAAATAAAATTATATGGCACTTGTCTTTCTTTTTCTGGCTTATTTCACTAGCTTAATATCACCCAGGTCCATCAGCAATGCCACAAATGGCAAGATTTTATTGTTTTTTATGGCTGAGTGACATTCCATATACATACATACATATGTATATACATATACATACATATATACATACATGTATAGATATATATATATTCCATTATATAATATATATATCGTATTATATATATATTATATAATGGAATATATATGCCATATATATGCCACATCTTCTTCTTGATGCCACATCATTCACCTATTAGTGGACATGGAGGTGGTTTTCATACTTTGGTTACCGTAAATAATGCTGCAAAGAATGTTACAGTGAATAGTGTTTTCATTTTCACCAAATATGGAGAAGTGAGATTGCTACATTGTTATTAGTATTTTTAATTTTGGGGAGGAGCCTCCATACCGCATTCCACAGTGGCTACACCAACTTCCATTCCCACCAACAGTGTACAAGGGTCCCCTTCTTCCCACATCCTTGAGAACACTTGCATTTTTGGTCTTTTGACAATAGCCAGCTGACAGGTGTAAGGTGATATCTCATTCTGGTTTTCATTTGCCTTTCCCTGATGATGAGTCACGTTGAGCATCTTCACACATGCCTGCTGATCTTCTGTATGTCTTTCCTGGAAAAATGTCCGTTCAAGTCCTCTCCCTATTTTTTTCGGTCGTGTTTAATGTACATTGAGTTGCGTACATTCTTTATGTATTTTGGATTTACTCCCTTAACAGATGCATGATGTGCAAATATCTTCTCCCATTCAGTAGGTTGCCTTTTGGTTTGGTTGTTGAGTTCCTTCACCGTGCAGAAGTTTTGTAGTTCGATGTAATCCCATTTATTTATTTTAGCTTTTGTAGCGGTTGCCAGAGGAGACTGTCCCCCCGCCAAATATTTCTAAGACTGGTATCAAAGAGCTTACTGCCTATGTTTTCAGCTAGGAATTTTATGATTTCAGATCAAGTCTTTAATTCATTTTAAATTTATACTTGTTTGTGGTATAAGTTAGTGGCCAGTTTTATTGTTTTACATGGAGCTGTCCAGTGCTCCCAAAGCCATATATGGAAGAGACTCTTTTTCCCATTGTGTATTTTTGTCTTTTTGGTCACAGATTGATCTACCCTATACGTGTGGATTTATTTCTTGGCTTTCTCTTTTATTCCATGGATCTATGTGTCTGTTTTCATGTTAGTACCATACTGTTTTGTAGTTTGCAGTATAATTTGAAATCAGAGTGTATAATGCTTCCAGCTCTGTTCTTTCTCTAAATTGCTTTGGCTATTCAGGGTCTTCTGCTCTTCCCTACAAATTTTGGAATTCTTTGTTTTAGTTCTGCGAAAAATGCCATTGGTATTTTTATGTGGATTACACTGCATGGTAGAATATTTTGAGTAATATCAAATTTTTAACAGTATTAACTCTTCCAATCCATCAGCATGGTGTCTTTCCATTTATTTGTGTTATCTTCAATTTCTTTCATCAATGTTTCATAGCCTTCAGAGTACAGGCCTTCCACTTCCTTGGTTAAATTGATTCCTATGTTTTATTCTTATTGATGCAATCACAAATGTTTTTTTCTGATAGTTAATTTTTTTCAAAAATTAAAAAAAAATGTTTTACTTTTTCCTTTCCAGTTTGGATGACTTTTAAATGGTGAGACTGGGCATTCTTATCTTGTTTCTTATGTTAGAGGAAAAGCATACGGGTTTTCCCCCTTAAATATGATGTTAGCTATGCATTTGTCGTATATGGCACTTACTATGTTGAGGTATGTTCCTTCTACACCCACTTTGTTGAGCGTTTTAATCATAAATGGATACTGAATTTTGTCAAATGCTTTCTCTGCATCTATTAAGATGATTATATGATTTTTATCTTTCGTTTTATTAATGTGGCTTACAACCTTGATCAATTTGCAAATGTTGAATCACCTTTGCATCCCTGGGATAAATCCCACTTGATCGTGATGTATGATCCTTTTAACATATTGCTGAAGTCAGTTTGCTAGTATTTTGTTGAGGAATTTTGGATCTATGTTCATCAGGGATATTGACCTTTTGTGTGTAGGCTTTGCCTGATTTTGGTATCTGAAAAATGCTGGCTTCATACAATGAGTTTGGAAACATTCCTCCCTCTTTAATTCTTCAGTATAATTTGAGAAGGATAGGTGTGAAGTCTTTTAAGCATTTAGTAGAATTCACCTGTGAAGCCATCTGGTCCTAAACTTTTATTTTGGGAGTATTTTTAAATTACTGACAATTTTATTACTTGTAATTTGTCCATTCAAATTTTCTATTTCTTCATGATTCAGTCCTGGAAAGTTGTGTGTTTCTAAGAATTCACCCATTTCTTCCAGATTTTCCAATTTGTTGGCGTATAATTGTTCATGGTAGTCTCTTACGACTCTGTATTTCTGTGGTGTCAGTTGTAACTTCTTTTTCATTTTTTATTTTATTTGGGCCTTCTCTATTTTTTTTTCATGATGACTCTGGCTAGAGGTTCATAATTTTTTTGAAGAAATAGCTTTAATTTTATTGGTTTTTTCCTATTGTTTCTTTAGCCTGTATTTCCTATATTGCCCCTCTAATCTTTATTATTTCCTTCCTTCTACTAACTTTGGGCTTTGTTTGGTTTTCTTTTTCTAGTTTGTTTAGAAATACAGTTAGATTTTTTGGGGGGATGTTCTTGTTTCTTGAGGTAAGACTCTATCACTATATAAACTTTTTTTATAACTGCTTTTGCTGTGTCCCATGGATTTGGAATGTTGTGTTATCATCTTAATTTATCTTAAGTTTTTGTTTGTTTGTTTTTTAATTTCTTCTTTGATTTCTTCATTGGTACATTGGTTGTTTAGTAACATGTTGCTTAGTCTCCATGTTTATGTTTTTTCGTTTTCTTCTTGTAATTGAATTCTGATTTTATACCACTGTGGTCAAAAAGAAAAAGATGCTTGATGTAATTTTAATATTCTTAAATGTATTGAGATGTGTTTTGTGGCCTAACATGTGATCTATCCTGGAGAATGTTCCATGTGCACTTGGAAAATAATATGTATTCTGCAGTTTGGAGGTAGAATGTTCTTCATATATCTACTAAATTCATCTGGTCTAATGTGTTATATAAGGCCAATATTTCTGTGTTGATTTTCTGTCTGAATGATCTATCTATTGATGCAAGTATTAAAGTCCTGTACTATTATTGTATTACTGCTAATTTCTCCTTTTATGTTTATTCATATTTACTTATATATTTAGGTGCTCCTGTGTCAGGTGCATAAGTATTTATGAAGGTTATATCCTCTGTTTTGATTGGCTCCTTTATTATTATGTAATGCCCTTCTTTGTCTTTTGTTAGTCTTTGTTTTAAAATCTATTTTGTCTGTGACGAGTGTTGCTTCTCCAGGTTCCTTTTCATTTCTATTTGCATGGAATATATTTTTCCCTCTCTTCACGTTAAGTCCGTGTGTGTCTAGATCTGAAGTGAGTCTCTTGTAGGGAGCATATGGATGGGTCTTGTTTTGTTATTGTTGTTGTTTACCCATTCTGTCACCCTATACCTTTTGATTATTTAGTCCATTTACATTTAAAGTAATTACTGACAGGTATGTATTTCTTGTCATTTTGTTATTTTTGTACGTTTTATCTGTTCCTTTTTATCTGGTCTCTTTGTGATTTGATGGTTTTCTTTAGTGTTATGTTTGGGGCCCTTTTTCTTTATTTTTAGTGTATCCATTGTAGGCCTTTGCTTTTTTGTTACCATGAAGTTCATATGTATTGATATGTATTTATGTATCCACTCCATGATAACCTGAGAGTTTTCTTATGTTCAAATGCATTCTAATAGCATTACATTTTTACTCCCCCAATGTTTTATGTTTTTTATATCATTTTATTTTGTATCTCCCTTAACAACGTTTTGTATTTATAATTGATTTTACTCTTTTTTCCTTCTAACCTTCTTACCAGCTTTTCAAATGGCTGGTCCACTGCCTTTACTATACGTTTGTCTTTACCAGTGAGATTTTTCTTTCATAATGTTCTTGTTTCCAGGTACAGCCTTCTCTTTTCCACTTAAATAAGATCCTTTAACATTTCTTGCAAGGCCAGTTTGATGGTTATAAACTTTTTTGCTTTTTGCTTAGCTGGGAAAATATTTACCTCTCATTCAATGTTGAGTGACAATTTTGCCGGGAAAAGTGTTGATGTTTGTAAGTTTTTCCCTTTTGATACTTTACATATGTCTTGCCACTTCTTCTGGCCCATAAAGTTTCTGCTACAAAATAGGCTGACAATCATATGGAGTTTCCCTCAAATGTGACTATTGTTTGTTTTGTTTTGTTTTGTTTTGTTTTGTTTTGTTTTGTTTTCTTTCTGCCTATAAGACGCTGTCTTTGTCTTTAACTTTTGCCATTTTAATTATTAAAGGTCTTGGTGTGGCCCTCTTCGGGTTGATCTTGTTTAAGACTCTCTGTTTACTAGACTTGGATATCTGCTTCCTTCCCCAGGTTAAGAAAGTTTTCAGCCATTATTTATTCAAATAATGTGTTCCTCCCCCTTTCCTCTCCTTTCTCCTTCTGGGGCTCCTATAATGTGAATATGATTACACTTGATGTTAGATTAGTGGTCCCTTAAACTATACTCATTTTTAAATTCTTTTTTTTTCTTTTTACTGTTCTGATGGGGTGATTTCCACTATTCTGCCTTCTCGTTTGCTGATCCATTCTTCTGTGTCACCCAATCTACTATTGATTCCCTGTAGTTTATTTCTCATTTCAGTTATTGTATTCTTCAGCTCTGATTGGTTCTTTCTTATGTTTTCTAACTCTTTTTGGAAGTTCTCACTGTGTTCCTCCATTATTCTCCCAAGTGTGATGAACAGCTTTATGATGATTACTATGAAAAATTTTATTACATAAATTGCTTACTTACCTCTTTTCATTAGTCCCCCCACCCCCCCCACCGTTAGGGTTTTCTCTTGGTCTTTTATTTGCAATGTACTTCTCCGTCTCATTTTGTTTGACTTTCTGTTTGTTTTTATGAAAAAGGAGAACTGTTACCCTTCAGTCTTGTAGGGGTAGCTTTGAGTAGGAGCATTTCAGATGTACATGTGCCTCACAGCTTTGAAGCTGGAGTGGGCACTGGCTTGGGGGTTCCCAGGCACACTGTTACAGGTCTGAGATTTCGTGGAATAGGTAGAGCTAAGCTGGGTTCCAGTGGGGGATCTCTGGGCATGATCTGCCAGGGCTAGCTTTGGGGACTGGCTGGAGCTGACAGGGGTCTGGACCTCAGGGTACGCTGGGGTCGATCTAGTAGGCTGGCTAGAGTGCCTGGACTCTGCTCCCAACTTTGCTATCAAGGTGGCGGGGGGCGGGGGGATGTAAAACATGGTGCTTGCTGGGACTTCCAATCCCAGAAAGAACTCCTGCAGTTCCCCACTTGTTTGGTAGATGCTTAAGGGTTAGTATGAGGGTTTCCATTACTTAGAGTCTGGTTGTTTTTTAAACTGCTGTTTTGTTGCTCTTCCCTAAGGTAGGTCAGTCTGTATGTGGGCTCCTCGGGGATGGCCTCCCTCCTGCAAGCTGCCATATTCTGGGTGGGGTTCCCATCATTACTGCCACTCCGTCTCTCCTACCCTTCTCTATGTGGTCCCTCTGTCACTGGGTGTGCAGGTATCAGCCTTCCTTTCTCATTCAGGAAGAATTGTTCTACAGGTAGATGTAGATCCGTGATGGGAGGCGGTGAGTTCAGGATCTTCCTCTACTGCCATCTTGGACCTCCCAACTTAATGGTAGGGTTTCAGTGGGAAATAAACATTGCATCCACATCACAGGCAGAAAAGTAAGAATCTGAGAACCACATTCCAACATTCCCCGTGCTTTGGATAAAATGTTATAAAGGATGGAAAGAACACGAGACACCCCATTATATATTGCTTATATATTTAATTAAAAAAAGAAATTACACATGGTATTTATTTATAAGCCATTCCTTTTTTTATACCAAAGAGTTCATAAAGAAATATTCAATTGATTTCTTCAAAGAAAGATGACAACACAAGAAATCATTTGGGTGTAAAAATCTTTCATTTTGATCGTGGTGTTTTCAACTCTCAATTTTTAAAATAGTCAACTAGGGTATTATTATATATAACCTGCCATTCTTGCACATCCATTTTCTTCCAATTGCTTTGATCAATACAGGAAAAAATGCTATAAATAGGGCAGTTGAGCTTCATTAGTGTTTGACTTTCAGGAAAAACACTCATGTATGATTTTTTTAGAACATTTTTTTAAAGAAAAGAATGAAAAAAAGAGCCATTTTAAAAGGTCGTAATGAGTTTTGTGGATGCATAATAGATACACCGGTCTGTGTAAAATAAATACGGCTTGCAAAAGCATGGGATCGGAGAGTAATAAATATTTTTCCACACACTTTTTTTTTTTTAATTGGAAGGAGAAAATGAAAAGGACCCAACACGAGATCCGATTTGTAATTTTCAACTGTAATTTACTTAACGTGACAAACTTCCTGATGATATGGTTACACAGAAATGGCCTTTATGTCAACCGTCTCTGGAGTCAGACCCGGGTTTGTATTGCAGACTTACCTGTGACTAGCTGTGTGACCTTGAACATAGGACTCATCCCTTCCGGGCCCCAGTGTTCTCACGTATTCTAATGGGGTTATTAAGTCTGCCTGTCCTGCCGAACATTTGCAAGAATGAAAGGAGATAAACAATGTACATGGTTTACTAGAGTGCCTGGTGTGTGGTGAAATCTGTTGGCTGTTATTACTGTTATGTTCCTGAGCCAGAAGGGAAGTCCTTGTAAACCACACCGTTAGGTAGAAAGTGGCTGAAAAACACAGTACAAGAGCAAAAGATCTGAGCCTCACCCTAACTCACTCCAACTCGCTCACTAATCTGGTTGCAAGATCTCGGCAACCTCTGCCTGCTGTTGTTTTCTAATTAGAAAAACGAGGAAATGCTAGCATTTATTCTGAGGTTGTTATAGAATTAAAGGCATAAATACGTTTAAGTGCTGGAGACAGACTTGGGCTCCGTAACCATTACCTTTTATTATTCACTTACATCAAGAAGTTTTACGACGGCTCCACAGCTGAGAACATCATTAGGACAAAAGCCCATGCTGTACTTCTGTGCTCACGAAAACTTCTAGAAACTCGCAGGAAAATTGGCAATGGTGAGAAAACTCTGGATCCGTCAGAATTCAGAACAGTTACGTATTGAAACAAGGGCGACAAATGTCTGAACATCCCCGAACGCGGCCCTGGTTTTCATTTGGGCTCATATTTCTTGCTTTCTCCTTCTTGGGAGATGCCATATGTAGTCAAAAACCTTTGAGAGGCTTTGCTTAGTGATCTCCACCGGCTTCTTTTCTTTACTATCCTTAATGCTCAGCAAGATTAAAATATCAACCCAGTACTCTATAAAACCTGTAAAGCGTGGGTTATTTCCAACCACAGCGTTTGGACTAATTCCAGTAAGTCAACACCGCAAGGCACATGCTCGCTTACGATGTAAACCAAGAAGGAAGCGTATAGTATTTGTTTTGACAAGTTCGGCCCCACGGTGTTTGAGAATATGCTACTCTTGCTGTCTCAACCTTGGAGATTGGAACTATCATTAACGTAACAGTAGACATCGGCTCCCCGTGCAAAGACCCTTGGTGGCTCTTCTCTGCCTCCAGGATAAAGCCTGTCTTAATCAGGCATTTAGGGGTCCCTGTCCATCGGCTCAGTTTCCCCCCACCCCCGCCCCTTGAAACAATATTTTCTACAGTGTGTCCGTAGCCCTTTCCTGACAGAGGCACTATAAAGAATTCATATTTGAGGACAAACGAGTTTGAGAAATAGGTATTCTCCAAGTTTCTCTCTCATTCATATTTTCCTGTAACATGTGCAAGTTTCTGAAAAGTCCTGCATTGGGGCGCCTGGGTGGCGCAGTCGGTTGGGCGTCCGACTTCAGCCAGGTCACGATCTCGCGGTCCGTGAGTTCGAGCCCCGCGTCGGGCTCTGGGCTGATGGCTCGGAGCCTGGAGCCTGTTTCCGGTTCTGTGTCTCCCTCTCTCTCTGCCCCTCGCCCGTTCATGCTCTGTCTCTCTCTGTCCCAAAAATAAATAAACGTTGAAAAAAAAATTTAAAAAAAGAAAAGTCCTGCATTAAAGGAGCCTTTTGCACCCCACCAATCAGAGAGACACCATCTTCATGAAAGGAAAAATTTCTTTGGCGAGACCGGTGCCTATTGTCCTTCCAAATAACACTCACCTACCCTTATTTCCTTTCTCTGGGTGTATCTGTGCAAGCTTGCGTGTGCCTGTTTTCTCATGCTGACCCCTTCCCCCCCCCCCCCCCCACCCACGGATGCTGTTCACTAGCACCCTGACACAACACAACTGTGTCTTTCCATCTCCTCCCGGGAGACTCTCCTGTCATGGCTAAGCTGATAATGACCTTCTCCCTATCAAGATACATTCAGCCTCCGCTTCTCTATGCTTACCTGCCATTTTACGTCTGGCGTCACATTAGCATCTTTTACCAATCCCCATTGTGAGTAGAAGTTTCTGGAAATCAGCAGCCACTGTCTAGTGAAACAAACAAAAAAAAAGTATCAACTGTGTAGTCGGTCAGATGAATGAGGCCTCACAGCCCGATTGCGTTCTTCCCGGTGGTAGACTTGAGCTAAGCCATCGCCCTCTGAGCCCCGGTGCTGCCCTCAGAACATCGCTTGTGGATTTGCTACCAGAATAAAGTAAGGTATTTCATGTGCTGTACGTGGCACACAGAGAGCACTCCACAAATACCGTTCACATGGTTGTTGTCTCGCTCCCGTGTTGCCCAGCATTGGGTCTCCCTAGTCAGGGGACGATTTTAGTCACTGGCTTAATTAATGTAATGATACTGTTTGCTCCCTGCAAAGTTCTTCAGCTTCTGTTCTCCCATCTGTAATGTGGTGAGCAGGAGGCATAGGCAACCGAGTGGAGCTCAGAATGTGCAAAGCCTGTTGCAGGGGCGAGACAGCAGCGGTGCGGGGAGAGGGCTGAGTCGAGGTGGGGGTCGGCCCGCAGAAGGTTTTGAGCGCTTAGCATCTGCCCGGTGCCACAGGGCACTCGGCTGCTGCTCTGCCCAAACGCCGGGAAAACGGCTTGCAGATACCCTCCTGTCTTCCACGGGGTTTCCTCTTGCTGATCTGACATGCCCGAAGAACACGCTGATGTGATATTACACCCACCAGGCAACGGGAATGGTGACCCGTCCTAAAAGGAATAGCGTGCCTTGTCATTGGGATAGCAAACACCCCTTGTTCCCAATGCAGAATCTTCCCGAGAAAATAGTAGCCATCATTAATGCCTTGCATACAGACTCCTCATTGTTTTTACTCGTGCTATTTCTTTGCACTTGGATAGAGAAGCAATAAATTTCCAGGGTAATGAAACTCACTTATCAGATTTCCCAGCATCAAGTTTCATATTAGGAACGGAAAAAAAAAAATCAGTCTAACTGGGCTCAATATAGCTGTAAACCAATATATGTAAGCTGTATCAGAGATTAAGCCTTCATCATTGCATTTACAAGCTTCCCATTTCAGTCTGGAAAGATTAACAATTTTCCTAGCTGTTATTTAATGATGGGAAATATTCCTTAAAATAATACATCGGATCAATTCAGGCAACATTCAAAAGATCAAATATTTCCTCTGAAGGAAAGCCATGCATCAAGCGAGCACATTTCCCCTTTAAAAATACGTTAATTTCCTAAGTTTTAAAGACAACATCTTTTTTTTTTTTTTAATTCTTTTGTTGATGGTATCGGGAGCGCTGAAAACCAGTTTATGAGGCGATTTAAAGTTTCTCATTTAGCAAAAAAGTTCTCGCTCCAAGGTTGTGTGTTTTGTTTGTGTGTGTGTTTGGTTTTGAACTTGAGATCAGGTTCTAACCGATAATACCCTTTTAACAGTATTTCAATTTACTGTTCGGTACTTTCACTTTTTGCATCAAAATACTCAGAGCTTCCTGTTAATTTTTTTTAATGGGAATACGAAGAGTTATTCTTCAAAGAAGCAGCAGTAAGCACACATGAATTTATGCATAGCACTGCCGTGCTGGTGGGGAGAATGAAGAAGAGAGATCGGCTGTCATTATCGGCCTCTCTAGCTCATGTCTGAGTTTTGATAAACACCGGCATACAAGCGCAAATGCACCCCATGAATGTATGTGCGCGTTATTGCATATACTATGTATGCTTAAAATTCTAATTAAAGCAGTTAGCAACGACTCTCATTTAGCAGCACGTAAGATGAGTAATTATGCTTGTTGAAAGAAGCTAGGAAACAACTGTGATACAGCAATCCGTGGGGCCGCAACCTTCCAACCACAGAGAAGTTGGTGGAAGAGAAATCACACGGTAGAGACTGAACCCGGCTCCCTCCGGGTGCTCCTTCTGCCAGTGTGCCGTGCTGTATTGTTTACCAGCCGTGTTTTTAATTTCTAGTGCCAGAGGTCCAACATCCTTCCTGGGGAATGCACATGCCTGCAGGTTCACTTTAAGCAAAAAAATTTTGAAACGTGCACGATGTGCTAGCCATTATCGGGCCATCTTCAGTCCGGAGCATCTGTACTGTGTCTCATGTGAACATTCGGACTAACCACTTCCATTTTAAACTCCTGTGGAAGGGAGAACTTGGTTTAAAAAAATACTTGAAAACTGTGTAATTGCACAGAAAGGTGTCATTTCCGTGTATTTACACACTAGTGGCTTAAAGAGTGTTTTTGGCTTGTGTTAAAATAAAGAGAGTTTATCAAATGGGAAAAAAAGGAAAGGAAAAGATAAAATAAGGAAGCAAGAGGGGAAGAAGAAAGAAAAGAAACCGCCCTCTCTGTGGCATAGGAGGACAATTGCCCACTGGAGGAGAAGGAGTTGAAATTCGAATTCGTGGAGGAGTGGAACGATTTGCTTCAAGAACTTTGGTCAGTTACATTTTATGTGAAAAGTTCCTTGTCAAAGAGCCTCCGCTGTAGACGGCAAGACAAGGCTTTAAACAGCGGGTCGATTTATTGTTATGTTTCAGCGGGGAAAAAACAAACAAAAACAAAACTTTACCAAAATCATTTTTTCCTGAACCGATCAGTGATTTTAAATTTGGTTGTTGTTGTTTTTCTTTAAAAATAGTGCGGCTCCCAATCTGCCCGCGTTTCCAAATCAACCTGAAAAGTGCATGGAAAGCCTGCAATTGCAATTACGGCCCTGTCTGGTCTCTGCCACTAGGAGGCACTGCCGCCTGCTTTATGACGGGGACAAAAATCTGGCGAAGTGAATATTCCACACAGCCGTGGCTCTGGTGTCATTCCCTATTTAATGGCTGTCAGTGAGGGGGAAAGACAACGTGGCGGGTAATTAAAACCAAATTGCAGGCAGGAGATGACTGCACAAGAATGATATTGTCATTAATACTGATTTAACATGCACCTGGGTAAGGTGAGGGAGCACAGCAAGGGAATTCACACAGACGCCAGGGTTGCCTGATTTAAAGATGTAGTGTTTCCAGCTGAAGCAGGTTGAAAAACTGAATAAAACCATCATATTATGACAGCAGAAATAAAACGGAAACAAATGTTGTACATATGTCTATTAAAAAAAAAAAAAGAAAGGAAGGAAGGACGAAAGAAACATCTTCCATTTCTTCCAGCTCTGCAGACCAAGCCTGTGTCCCCTGAAGTGAAAACAGTATTTTTGCAGAAGTTTCTTTCCCCCTGTTGGGGGCTTCTCCTGTAGCTCACGTAGTTTTTTTTTTTTTTTCTGTTTTCATAAGACGGTGGACGTAGAACGTTGGATTGAAGCAAACACCGCTGACTCACAAAAATCGTATATCGCCGGGGGGAAACATTTCAATCCCAGAAATCTTTTAGGAGAGGGATTGGGGGGGGGGGTTTCATTCGTGAGGAACACTTTGCTAGAACACTTTGCTAGCAGCCAGAGCTCAGAGACATGGTCAGGAACGCCTATAGGATGAGGCGCTTGGCTCTCTGCAGTGCACCCCCAAATAAAGACCATGCTCCTTTAGTTCCCCTAAAATAATGTAGCTCTATTACTTTTAGTGGGAAGTGCAAAGCCCGGAAAACAGACACCAATCAGAGTTCCAATCAAGCAGGCTATCTTGTTTAAGACACGTGAAATAATCCGGTGGCTGTTTCAACATTAACTATTTCCATATTACGGCAAAGATTAAAAGTTACATCAGAAGTCAAGGACAGTGGTTTAGACCGTGTACAGATTCAAAACAACCTCTTATTTAGAGGAGTATGGGTCATTGAAGGCAGAAAGCACCCTAAAAATAAATGTGTTTATGGGGAGGGAAAAATGGTTTCAGGGACAGAGTTCGGCCAATGCCTACACACCCTGTACTGATGGATCAATCTCCTTCTGGTTACACCTTAAATGAAATGTGCGCATTATAGAAATGGTTATCCTTCTGCCCAGTGCCAAAAGAGATGAATCATTAGGGATGTCATGAAGATTTATAATCACACCGTAAAGAAAGTAAATTCAAAGAGCATTCCTTGGGCAATAAAGAACATATTATAGAGAAAGAGCTCACTAAACAAGGTCAGGTAGGAAAAAAATGATCAAATGTCATGGCTGCTGGATCTAGACAATGAGAGTGGTTTTAACACCTAAATCGTGAATTGCGGGACCGTGCTCCGATCTTCTGAATTCTTTCCCCGGCGATGCTTTGCGGTTGACATTGTTAATGAGTTTTACATACGGATCTTTTATTTATGGGTGTATTTGTTGGTCTGTGCCTTCACTGTTAGATATCTAGGGATGGTAACCGGGCTCCAGAGGAGGTAAATGCGCGAGAAGGCGCAAGTAAGCCTAATGACATTGAAAACCAGGGAGTGACAAATTGGAACTTTTGCCTTTTAGAAAGGGATCCACAAATTTTGCTGCACGCTTTGGATCTACAATTGGCCACCACGGTTTTACAGGGTGGCACAAGAGAGGCAAAATAAAAAAATAAAAAAATAATAATAAAAAAAAAGCTCTATTTCACTTGCCCTTTACAAAATGCCAAAGAAATTCTTCTCCAACAAGGACACTTTCTGAGACCGCGACACTCACTTATCGGATGACCAAACCTGCCCAGTTCAGGCGGGGTGCTCCACAACCAGATTGACTGTTGAACGAACCCAGACTTCAGGGAGGAGAAGCTGTCCTTTGGGATGCCAGACGGAATCTCGTTTTCAAATTCTGTTCTCACATTTGAACTGGGAAAGTCAGTGAAGCTCATCCCCACTCAAGTCTGAGGATTATCTGGGATCAGTGGCTTTTATGAGGGGAGAAAAAAAAAGATCTCCGTGGTCTCAAAGGAGAAATAACTTTAGAAACGATGAGTTTCCTCACATTTCAGGATGCAAAAACTCAGCATAGCATCTGAAAGCCCGGTTGTTAAGGAAAACTTGCTGACATGAGAGAAAGGGACGATTCTTTGGAGGGAAGGAGATGCTTCGTTATAATTAATATTGACTTCAGAACAGCTCCATGTGGCTGGTCTGCTTGTTCGGACCGGTCTGCACCGGGGCACCCGTGTTGGGGACATGCACAGCGACCAAGGATCCGCACTGAAGCTCTCCTTCTGGTTTTCACCCCATTTACTCTTCGATGGAAGCTGGCACTCACAGTCTCTTGAACTGTTCTCCCAGGTTGCTGGTGTAACAAATATAATTTTTCAGCAAGATGGCTGCTGCCAGAACCAGGCTCAGAAATGTCCATTTTAATTAAACATTTTACTTTCAATTACATTTCACACTTTGCACATGGTGACACAGGCTTTCATCACATGGGCTTTCAGATTGCTGTATTAGCCCTGTTTTCCTACGCAGGGAAATTCGTGTTGGTGAAAATGGCTCACATGTGAAAAACTCGGTTTTTCCTTCGACTCGGTGGATGGGAAGTCCTTTTCGAAGGGAGAATAGTAGCGGCGTCTCTAGACTTCAGGCTCGATTTCAAAGGGTCCAGTGGCAGGGAGCCCTCAAGTTGATAAAAGCACAATCATACGATGACACAGAGAAGAAGGAGCCTATTCGTAATGTTACGTATGCCTTTTATGGAGACGAGAGGAGAATACAACTACGCAAACGTACTGGTGTTTGTGTGAGAAGGTAAGCTTTAGAAAACTCTGATTTTCCCTAAAAGCTACCCCAAATGTGTAATGTACCCTAAAAAGCAGAGCAAACCGGCTTGATTCCTATCTTCCAGAAGCTTATAATACAACACATACACTCTCACAGATACTCATTTTGTTTCAAAATAATCCATAAACACATATTTCAAGAACCTTTTTAGATGTCTCCAGATTAGGAAAATATCTTTGCTGCAACAAGATAGGAAACTCATTCGTGGCCCTCTCTGGAGCACAACACTTGAATTATTTATCATTCCAAGAAGGCAGGGAAGAACTTTTTGTCCGTGTGCAGGTGCACAGAATTTCCTTCTAAGCAGATAAAATTGGAGACCAATGTTGCCCAGGCCTCCTCTTTTTAAATATGCATCGAAGAGGGGATTCCTGGAGGGGAAGCAGTTTGGGGAGACCACGTCACATCGCTTAAAGTGAAACATGTGTGGGTTTTTCATTCCCCACCTGCCACAACTCAGACTTCTGACTAGAAATTAAGCAGGAGCTGAAATTCCCCTGGCCCAGACTGCTTTCTCTGTGGCTTCCCCTACCAATAAATAGCTTCTGTGGCAACTGCTTGAGCTAAATCAGTCAGGCAGAGAATGATGTAAAGACAGGGAAAGGTTGAGCCTGCTTCTTCTGGTTTTACTTTTTAACCGTGATTTTTGTTTTCTTTCTTTCTTTCTTTCTTTCTTTCTTTCTTTCTTTCTTTTCCTTTTAATCATTATCACATGATTATATCAAAGGTGTCCTTCCTCCATTCCTCCCTTCCTTCTTTTTTGTCCCCTCCTCCCTTCTTCCCTTCCTTCCTAAGAGAGTAGGGCCCTAAATATATTTAGATAATATGCAGTTATTTGTTTGTTACTATTTAGTTCCATTTTAGGAGAGTCATCTCCAAAGGGATGGAGACCAGATTTTATATGGCCCGAGATGATAAAAGTCACACCTTTGTCACAGAGTCCTATCGTCCTCACGTTTGTGTTCCAAGTGCATTCAGGAACGTGTTAACAAAATATCCTCAAGGAATTTCGGTTCAAAATTCCAAAATCAAGAAAGTATTTAAAACAATGTACCCATGTAACGTTGCAGGATGCCGAGGCTGGGGTTCAAGATTAGTGCGCTGTGTGGAACAGTTTAACAAAGTTTACATTCCCTTTTTTTTTTTCCTTTAATAATTGCTGGCATGAGCTAAAACTCATGACAGCCGCATGAGACGAGAGATTATTGTTTCTCGAATGAAGAAACTGAAGCACTTAGGCGGAGTCCCACATTTGGATTGCCGGTGTAGAGATAATGTTCTACCTGACAGGCTGATTCAGCAAGTCCCACGCCTCCCCCAGAGCTGTGTGTGGAATAAAGAGGCAAGCAGCACATCCCATTTAAGGAAATGAAGTGTTCTCTACACTAATCTCCGGAAAGACAAAGCCTTCAGAGATCAGCTGGACAAAAACTGCCCCCAGAAAGAGGCTGTTGACCACCCACAGGAAAGCAGGCAGAACGGAGCTTGGGATACAGCATAGATTCAGAAAGCTGGTTCCCCACGGAACCCATGAGAAATACATGGCTACACCCACCCATCATTCATATACGTACGTATCTTTACACACACACCGGCACATGTGTTCATATCCAGATGATGGAAAAACAGTCTTTGGAAACAGTTGCCCAATTTTGAAATTAACCCATCAACCCAACCAGCTAACCCTGGCAATCTTCCATCAAATAGCTCTTCTCCTTATTATTATTAATGTCGCTATTGTTGTCATTTGCATTTTTCCATTCTAGTGGTTCAATGGCAAGCCCGGATTTCACGCCGAGTGTGTGAGAGTCCATGGTCATGGATGGGCAGGGTGGCCATATGTCCCAGTTAGCACCCAGACAGTCTTGTGCAAAAGCCTGTCGTTTCACTGTAATTATCACAGCGTCCCGTTCTCTCTCAAAATCGTCCCATTACGAACCAGTACTTACATGGCCACTATGGATAACAGACATTGGAAGTTACCGACATTTCAAGGGTGACTTGTTATTACCTGTACCTAAGGCATCAGATGTCTCTAATGAGGCAAATCACGAAACTATTTTAAAGCTCATTGAGCGGCTCTGCCATCTTCTTCAAGGCCTGGGCCAGAACGGGGGTGCGATTGGCCTACAGGTAAAGCTAGTGCTTGACAGAGTCAGGACAGAAGCCTCAGTACTCCTTCCATTGGTACTTCCATGATTTTGACCTTGTGCCACAATGGCACTCATGCTGGTGAGTCCATCGACAAAAGTAAACGGAGCAAAATGTTTCTTTTTCTTGTGCCTCCATTTTCACATCAGCAAAATCGTAATAAAGCCATTTGGTTCTAAAGAGTAATTTATTACTCATCATCCACCCAGCTTGGTATAGGTCTTTATCTGCCACTTTCAAATGATCTCATGTAGGGGCGCCTGGGTGGCTGGGTCAGGTGAGCGTCTGACTTCGGCTCAGATCCTGATCTCGCTGCTTGTGGGTTCAAGCCCCACATTGTGCTGACAGCTCAGAGCCTGGAGCCTGCTTCGGGTTCTATGTCTCCTTTTCTCTCTCCCCCTCCCCTGCTCACACTCTCTCTCTCTCTCTCTCTCTCTCTCTCTCTCTCAAAAATAAATAAACCTTTTCAAAAAAGGATCTCATCTATTATCCATTCCCTGATAATTAAAGGTAGACGTTTATATCTTTGAATTCATGAGCTATTTCAGGGATGTTGCTGAAAAATTATATAAAAAATGCATTGGCTTTAAGGAATTAGTTTGAAAATTAAAGCCTTATAATATTTTGGTTTCTTGTTTCAGAATAATATATAGCAAATTGTTGTGATTAGTTTTAAAGAGAAAAGAAGGACATGGAAGGTGAGAGAGGAGGGGGAAGGAAGGAAGACAAGAAAGAAGGACATGGGGGAAAGAAGGAAATATGTAGGGAAGGAAAGATTAGGGAAAGGATTTTTCCTTCACATGCACATGGTCATAAATCTGGCTAGTTTTGCTTTTTGAGGGCCGTGCTTTCTTTAATTTTAAGGAAGTCCAATAATTGGGTTACGTATTTAATCACCGAATTTTTATGCAGAGAAACTGTCATCCAAAACACTTAAATCTGCCTAATCTCTTTCTTCAATGGCGTTTTCTCACCTATTTATAAACTCTTGAGATGTCTTTGCATGTAGTGTATAGTCATTCCTCCAGTTTAAATTGTTACAATGATTAGTTTTGCTTTCGAAGAGCAATGCTGATCATTGCAGCTTGATTTAGCTGTGCAAATACGTTCAAAGTCAGTCACTGAATGCACGATGGTAGTTTCTTGAATATTTACCATTCGATACTGGACATATCACAGCCCACTAATTCAAGTTCTTGCAGTGCTGTGCGATAGAAATATGAGATGAGTCCATGAGTGTAAGCTGGGAATGTAACCTTATTCACATCATGACCTGGGTCAAAATCAAGAATCAGATACTTCACTGACTGAGCCACCCAGGTGCCCCAATTTTAAGTTTTCTAGTAGGAAAAAGTAGAAACAGGTGACATCACTTTGACTAGTATATTTAATCAGATTATCCTACATATTAAAGTTTCAAACAGTGACTTATATAAAATGTTATTATTGAGATATTTTAAATTCTGCACTTTATTCTAAGTCTTCAAAGTCTTGTACGCTTTACATTTGTGGCACATTTCAGTTGGGAGTAGCTAGCGCTCAACTACTCAGTGGTCACACGTGGCTGGGGCTACTATATTGGACATTCAGAGTTCAAGCGTATGTCAGTAAAGCTTTTCATTATACATTTTTAAAAATTTTACAGACTATTTTCTCATTTTATTGGCTATTATGATTATGTTGCTATGAATATTTGGATACAGGTCATTGCGTGCATATATTCTTTCATTTGTCTTGGGTAGATATCTAGGAGTTGCATTTCATGTCCCAGTTTTCAAAAGTGGCCGCGTCATTTTACACTCCCAGCAGCAATGGATAGGGATTCTAGTTTCTCCACATTCGTACCAACATTTGTTATTATCTGACTTTTTTTTTTTAATGCTTATTTTTGAGAGAGAGAGAGTAGGGGCATGCATACATGTGTGAGCAGGGAAGACGCAAAGAGAGAGGGACAGAGGATTGGGGGAGGAGTGCAGAGAAGGGGACAGAGGATTCACACTTGATCTTAGCCAAAAGGCCAAGAAGCGATGGGGACAGAGGATTCTAAGCAGGCTCTGCACTGACAGCAGAGAGCCCAAGCCAGGCTGGAACTCAGGAACCATAAGATCATGACCTGAGCCAAAGTCAGATGCTCAACAGATTGAGCCATCCAGGCACCCCTATTATCTGACTTTTTGATTGTAATGATTCTGTTGGGAATGTAGTGATCTCTCATTGTGGTTTAGATTGGTATTTCCCTAATGACCAATGATGTTGGGTACCTTTTCCCAGGGTTTTTATTAAGCCTTTGTTAAGTGTTTGTTGAAATATTTGACCATTTATTTTAAATTAAGAGTTTATCTTCTTATTACTGAAAAGTAATATAACATATGTATAATATTATATACTTACATACATACAACATTGTATATTTTAGATCTAAGTTTTTTTTGTTTTTGGATTTGTTTGTTTATCAGATATATGATTTAAAAGTATTTTCTTTCAGGCTCTGGTTTCTCTTTTTCATTCTCTCTTAGTGTCCTTTGAAGCAGAACCTTTGAATTTTAATGAAGTCAAATTTATCAAATTATTCTTCTATGTATTAAGATTTTGGTATACTATCTAAGAACTTTTTGTGCATTTGAGGGGCAGAAAGATATTACTGATCAAGTTGAAAACTAGAAGTTTTATTGTTTAGCTCTTGGATTTAGGCCTATGATCCATTTTGAGTTCATTTTTGTATGAATTAAAGATTTTTAATTTAGTATTTTCTTTTGTGTGAAGTTTGGATTCCAGTATCTACTTGTCCTAGTACTACTTGTTGAAAAAATTATCCTTTCCTGTCTGAAATACCTTGCTATCTTTGTCAAATAAAAATTATTGACCATAGATGTAAAGATTTCTTTATGAAATTTCAAATTTGTGCCATTAATCTAAATGCTTATGATTGCATAATCATGGCACTGTCTTGATTTTTCTGCCTTTATAAGAATCTTTTTATAAGGTAGTGTGGTAGTCAGAGCCCTAACATGGCCAAGATTTCCTGCTCTAATCCCTGGGGCTGTGAATACAATAAAATATCAAACCTTGATTATGTTGTATCACATGGAAAATGTGGCTCTGCTTATGTGATTAAGGTTACTAATCAGTTGAATCTAAATTAATCAAAAGAGTGAGCCTATTCTAATCATGTACTGCTTTAAGATCACAGAGCTTTCTCTGAAAGATAGTAGAAGAAAACATCTGAGAGAGACTTCACAGGTGGCAAAGATGTGGCACACCGTTGTTCCTAAGGATGGAGGAGGCCATGAGACAAGAAATACAGATGGGTTCTAGAAGGAGTGAGGGGCCCCTGAGTGACAGCCAACGTAATGACAGCACTTCAGTTCTACAGCAGGAAGAAGGTAAATTTCTCCAAGAACTGGAAATGAGCTTTGAGGAGGACATTGAGGTCCAGTTGAGAACAAAACTGGCCAACACTTCGAATTCAGCCTCATGAAATATTGAGTGGAGAACCCAGCCATGTCATGGATGCTAGACTTTTTTTTTTTTTTTTTGAGAGAGAGAGAGAGAAAGAGAGCCTGTGAGTGGGGAAGAAGGGCAGAAGGAGAGAGAGACTCTTAAACAGACTCCACACTCAGCACAGAGCCTGATGTGGGGTTCAGTCCTACAATCCTGGGATCATGACCTGAGCTAAAATCAAGAGTTGGACACTCACCTGACTGAGCCACCTAGGCGACCCATAGACTTCTGATGTATAGAGCTGTGAGCTACTAAATGGCTTTTTTTCTTTTACTATCTAAGTTTATGATAATTTCTTTTTTTAAATATAATTTATTATCAAATTGGCTGACACACAGTGTGTAAAGTGTGCTCTTGGTTTTTGGGGTAGATTCCAATGGTTCAGCACCTACACACAATACCCAGTGCTCATCCCAACAAATGCCCCTCTCAATGCCCAACAAACAAACAAACAAACAAAACCAACTAACAATGATAGCGTAACTCTTCCAACTTTGCTTATCTTTTTCAAAAGTGTTTTAGAAGATCTAAATATTTTACATTTCCATATACATTTTAGGGCTGACCTGTTAAATTCCACAGGATTACATTGAATTGGTGGGTCATCTTGAGTAGAATTAGCATCTTAATATAATTAATTCTTCAAACTGATGGATTTCAAATATATATTCATTTAAGTATTTTAAAATTCCTTCCTCTTAGTCATCTTTTTCTAATATAAAAATCTTACAATACTTGTATTAAATTGATTCCTAAACCTTTTGACTTCTTTGGATGGTATTATCAATGGAATTATTTTCTTAATTTCAGTTTTGAATGGCTCCTTGCTTGTACAAAAATGCTGTTGGTTTCTGTATATTATGCTTGTCTTCTCTGCACTTGCTAAGTATGTTCATTAATTCTAGTGATTTGGGGTGTATTGCTTAGGATTTTCTATGTACAAGACTCAGTCATGTGCAAATAATGACAGTTTTACTTCTCTTTTCCAAATCCAAGGTCTTTACTTTTTTTTTTCTTTTCCTTATTGCACTTTCTTCAGTCTCAAGGAAAAGGTTGAATACAAGTGGTGAGAGTTGATATCCTTGCCATGTTCCCACCTTAGAGGTAAATGATTCCATCTTTATTAAGCTTGATGTTAGCTGTGGTTTTGTTTGGTTTTGGTTGTGTTTTGTTGTGTCTCTTCATAAAATTGGGACAATCTATTTTATTCTCAGTCTTCTGAGATATTTCATCACAAATGTGTGATGAACTTTGTAAAGTGCATTTTCTGCATCTATTGAGGTGGTACTATTTTTTGCTTTTTATTCTATCAATATGGTGCGATGCATTCATCGGTTTGTTAATTGAAGCTTGCATTCCTGTAATAAACCCCACTTGTCACGATGTTTGATGCTTTTTATATGTTGCTGAATTCAGTTTACTAATAATATTTTGTTAAATATATTCCTGTCACTGTTCGTGAGGGACACTGGTCCGTAGTTTTCTTGTGATTCGTTGATAGCTCTCACTTTCAGAGTAATAATGCCTTCTCAAATGAGGTAGGCCATGTTTTTTTTTTTTTCCCTCTGTTTTCTGAAAGAGCTTTCGAAAAATTGGTGTTATTGCAGCCGCTCTGGAAAACAGTGTGGAGGTTCCTCAAAAAATTAAAAATAGATCTACCCTATGACCCAGCAACAGCACTGCTAGGAATTTCCCCAAGGGATACAGGAGTGCTGATGCATAGGGGCACTTGTACCCCAATGTTTATAGCAGCACTTTCAATAATAGCCAAATTATGGAAAGAGCCAAAATGTCCAACTGATAAATGGATAAAGAAATTGTGGTTTATATACACAATGGAATACTACGTGGCAATGAGAAAGAATGAAATCTGGCCTTTTGTAGCAATGTGGATGGAACTGGACAGTGTTATGCTAAGTGAAATAAGCCATACAGAGAAAGACAGATACCATATGGTTTCACACTTATGTGGATCCTGAGAAACTTAACAGAAGACCATGGGGGAGGGGAAGAAAAAAAAAAAGAGGTTAGAGAGGGAGGGAGCCAAAGCATAAGAGACTCTTAAAAACTGAGAACAAACTGAGGGTTGATGGGGGGTGGGAGGGAGGGGAGGGTGGGTGATGGGTATTGAGGAGGGCACCTGTTGGGATGAGCACTGGGTGTTGTATGGAAACCAATATGACAAAAAATTTCATATTAAAAAAAAAGAAAAATTGGTGTTCTTCAAATACTTTATCGTATTCACCCAAGAAATCCTATGAGCCTGGAATTTTCTTTTTGGAAATGTTTATATATTTTTAAAGGTTTTATTCAAATTCCAGTTAGTTATCATACAGTATATGATAATTAGCTTCAGGTGTACAATATAGTGATTCAACATTTCCATATGACACCCAGTGCTCATCACAAGCACACTCCTTAATTGAATACTCAATTTATTTAATTTATTTTTTCATGATTCAATTTTGGTAATTTGTATCTTTTTAGGAATATGGCAGTTTCATCTGCATTGTCTAATTTTTTGACATATAGCTACTTGTGATATTTTTTGTAATCATATTAATTTTGTAGGGTTGGTGCTAATGTCTATTCTTTCATTCCTGATTTTGAAAATTTACATCTTGTCCTTTTTTTTTTTTCTGTTGATTTAGCTAAAAGATATTCAAGGATTGTCAATTTTTTTGACCTTGTTAACAAACCAACTTCTGAGTTCACTGATTATTTTATTCCCTTTTCTGTTTTCCTGACTTCTATTCTAATCTCTCTCACTATTTTGCTTATCTGGGGTTTAGTTTGCCCTTCTTTTTCCAATTATTTAAAGTAGAATCTTAGATCATGATAATGAAACTTTTCTTCTTGTCTAAAATTGGCATTTGAAACTAAAATTTCTAGCTAACTGCTGTTTTTAGGTGCATTTACGGAAATTTTTCATATATTGTACATTCACTTTCACCCAGTTAAAAGTATTTCCTATTTCTTTGTGCTTTTTTCTTTAATCCGAGGGTTGCTTAGAAGTGTGTACCTTTCCAAATATTTGGAGATATTCTAGATTTCTTTCTGTTGTTTTATTTCTGCTTTAAAAATTTTTTTAAATGTTTATGATTGAGAGAAAGAGCATCAGTGGGGGAGGGGCAGAGAGAGAGGGAGACACAGATCTGAAGCAGGTTCCAGGCTCTAAGCTGTCAGCATAGAGCCCAATGTGGGGACCGAACTCAAGAACTGTGAGATCATGACCTGAGCTGAAGTTGGACCCTTAACCGACTGAGCCACTTAGGCACCCCTTTTCTTAAATTTCTAATTCCACTGTGATCAGATAACAAATTTTATGTGAATTTATTAAGAATCATTTTGGGCGGGGGAGCCTGGGTGGCTCAGTTGGTTAAGCGTCCAACTTCAGCTCAGGTCATGATCTCCTGGTCCATAGGTTCGAGCCTCATGTCGGGTTCTGTGCTGACAGGTCAGAGCCTGGAGTTTGCTTCTGATTCTGTGTCTCCCACTCTCTCTGCCCCTCCCCAACTCATGCTCTTTCTCCCTCTCAAAAAATGAATAAACATTAATTTTTTTTTAAAAAAGTAATTATTTTGGGGGTGCCTTGCTGACTCAGTCCAAAGAGCATGTGACTCTCTATCTCAGGGTCATGAGTTTGAGACCCACTTTAGGTGTAGAAAAATAAAAAATAGAAACCTAAAGAAAAAAAAATTGCTTTGTGAACTAGTGTATGGTATATCCTAGAAAACGTTCCAATTGTACACACAAAAAATTGTGTATTCTATGGCCCCTTTGGAGAGATTTCTGTATATATCACCTTGGTTGGATTGGTTGAAATTTCTGGTCAAGTCTTCTGTATTTGTTTTAATCCCTTGGTAGTCTATCAATTACTTTGAGTTGAGTATTCAAGTCTCCAACGATTCATGAAGAAGTGACACTATTTTCATTCAATTTTGTCAGATTTGTTTCATGTATTTTAACTGGTATGTTTCCTGATGCATTAAACTTTTATCAAAATAAAATGTCTTCTTTTGTTTCCAGTAATATTTCCTATCTCAACGTCTTTTTAAAAAAAAATGTATACATATTATGGTGGTCACTCTAGCATTCTTATGGTTATACTATATATATATATGTATATATATACGTGTGTGTGTATATATGTGTGTGTATATATATATATATATATATAAAGACACAGACATATAGAAAATATATGTACTACATATATAGTATATAAATATATATATTTATATAATATATATTTATATATACTATATTTATATTTATAAATATTTATACTATATTTATATTTATAAATATTTATACTATATTTATATTTATAAATATTTATACTATATTTATATTTATAAATATTTATACTATATTTATAGTATATTTATATATAGTGTATATATATATAAATATAGTATATATATTTTCTATATATCTGTCCTTTTGGGCTATTTTTGAAATACCTAAAAATGTGTCTCAGCATCTCCCACAATAAGTAAGCTTCTGTTCACTTACCTTATATTTCTGATAACGGATTTATATTTTGGCTTATGATTGTTTATTGTTTTTATTGCCATTGTAGATGACATCTTAAATATAAATACAATATATAATATATTATATAGTATTATATATTATTATATAGTATATGTATCATATATATACTAAGGTTGATTTAATATATATGTATTGTTCCTTATTATCCTATACAAATGATCACTAAGATAGCCTGAGCCTTCTCAGCGAGTGTTTGTGTGGGTTATTCAAGGTGGTGTTCATAACAATTTGAGAGCATTATTTCTTTTATGTTTGACATATGAAAAAAACAAAACAAAACAAAGCAAAACTGAGGCTTGAGAGATCATTTTCCCTGGGTCAGGTAACTAACAAATGCTATGGTGATATTTAAACTCAGGTCTGTCAATTTCAGAAAGCACAAAGTAAAAATTGTACAGGGAAATTCAGATGAACGCATTATAAAAGAAAAGAAAACTAAAAACTGATAACCCCCAAATTATAACCTTTCAAATATTTAAATTGAAGAAAATTTTCTAAACATCTAACAAATCAGGAGTATATTAAACCTACATCTGCAGAGTTAAAAAAAAGAAAAAAAAATCAGAGCTAAAATGATCCAAAAGTACATTGGAACCAAAACATGTAAATTATAATATTAAATATGTTACTTATTAAGAAATATTTTACATGAACAAAGTATTCAACTAGAGAACTTAGAAAGTATCTGCAAGAGATACAAGGGTAACAGGAAGATTTTAATTAAGATAATAAGGGAGGGGTGCCTGGGTGGTTCCACTGGTTGAACGCATGACTTCAACTCAGGTCATGATCTAGCGGTTCGTGGTTTTGAGCCCCACATCAGGCTCTGTGCTGAAAGCTCAGAACATGGACTCTGCTTCTGATTCTGTGGTCTCCCTCTCTCTCTGCCCCAACCCCACTCATGTGCATTCTCTGTCTCTCTCTCAAAAATAAATAAACATTAAAAAAAAAAAGAAAAGAGGGAAAAAATAAGAACTTCAAATTACAAGTAACATTTTTTAAAAAGGCAGCCCTTTACAAACTTGATCATTTCAATACAATTGCAATTAAAATGCTAACTGAAAATTTTGGATACTTTGACAAAATAAATCTAAAGTTCTCTCAGATGAACAAATAATGGAAAAACGCAACGATAGACTGAAAAAGGATAGTAAGGATGATAAACCTCCACTAACATAATTTCAAACACACTAAAATGTCATCATATCACCACACCTCAGTCATAGTTCAGGAATAGACATCTTCCCCCGTGGAAAGAGATAGCCCTGAAGGAAAATAATCATACATGGAAATCTAAAGCATAATAAAAGTGGCATATAAGATCCCCGAAGAAATGTAGATTACTCAATAAATGTGATTTTTTTTCCTTTAAAGTAATTTTGTTTACATTTTTATGTTTTCACGTAATTGGTATTAAATTTAAGAAGGGCAAAATTGGAAAATAAATGTATATACATGATCGCATTAGAGCTGTTCATTCTAATATATAAGCAGAAATTATAAAAATATATGCAATGTATATTTATGCTAATATATGAAACATACATTTTATTTACTAACATCAAGAAATAGTAAATTCTCCCACAGGGAAGAACTAATGAGCCAAAGCTATACACGCAATCTTAGAAATAAAATGTACAAATGGCTAATCAATTTCAGATAGAATTTTAACGTTCCTAGAACTCTTTAATGCCAGTCTTTCAGTAAATCTTCCAGAAAGTAGAAATAAGGACGCATTATCTAACTTATACAATGAGACTCCTTTTTCTATAAGCTTAATTCCAAACCCGAGGACAGTCAAAATGAGAAAATTCATAGTGAGTCATCATGAAGGCAAAACCAAATATTGGCAAATTCAACCCATGAGATATGTATACAAGACCAGGTTGACTTTTTTTCTGGAATGCAAGGATGGTTTAACAGTTTTAAACTGTTCACTGTAGTTGACCTCAACAAGAGAAAAAAAAGAAATAAATCCCATATGGTCACTCCCTCAAAATTCAGTAAAAATATTTAGAAAAAGTTAAGATCCATTCATTATAAAAATCATTCACAATCTGGGCATAGAAAGGCCCTCTACAAATCTTACTGATGTTATTGGAACCTGCAGAAAAATGTATAGTTAATGATAAAATGTTAATAATTTCCCTCTGGATCCAGGGTAAAGAACAAGAATGTTATGATCTCCATATCTCTTAAACATCATACTGAAACACCTAGCCAGTGCTAGGTTAAAGTACAAGAGGGAAAAAAAGTCATAATTTGCTGTTGATCTAATTATGGCCAAAATAATCCGTTTATCTATATTATTATGTTAATATACATATATTTACATGATAATTAAAAATATGGATATTGTATTGGTAGTTTTCTAGGAATAAACTCAATACACAAACATAAAATGTGATTTCTTGTACTATTTTAGAAATGGAGATTTTTTAAAGATATGATTTATAATAGCATCAGAATATTAAATTGCCATAAATGACTCTAATAAAAAATGTGCAGTCACCTACAAAGAAAACTGTAAAACATACATACAAATATGACATGAATGTGTAATAGAACCTAGTCATGTATTGGAAGTCTCACTATTGTAAATATATAACTGTTACTAAATTGTTCTATAGGTTCAGTTAAATTCTAATCAAATACTAACAGGGTGTGTGTGCGTGTGTGTGTGTGTGCGTGTGCATGTACATAGAACTTCACCTGTAAATGGATTCAAATATTTATATTGAAAATATAGAAGACTGAAAGCAGACATGACAGTAATAAAAAAGAGTAATAAATTGTTCTACTACAATGCAAAACATTGTAAAATTATTGTAATCAAGACAGTATACTATTGCAAATAGGAATGGCAACAGAATTTATTAAATGGGATAGATCGGAAGTAGGAAAAAATAGGTATCTCTTTTCCTCCCACATTATCCCTCTCAATAAACCTTTTCTCAAGATGTGAAGGCTGAAAGAAAGTCTAATCACATTAATTTCACTACTTTTATGTTTTTTACCATTTATTTATTTTTGAGAGAGAGAGTGCACATGAGTAGAGGAGGGACAGAGAGAGAGAGAGAGAGAGGGAGGGAGAGGGAGACAGGATCAGAGCAGAGATCAGAAAGCTGAGAGCAGAGAGCCCCACAAGGGGCGTTTAAAAGGGTAATTGTATGTGCCAATAACTGTGTTAAGAGCTTAAAGTACATACTTGATTTGCTACCTACAACACAAATAGGAGAGTTACTATTTCCCCAGTTAGGGTAGATGGCAGAGAATGGCCTTCCACAGTGTCTACCAACTTTCCCACTGAAAACCATTGCGTTGATTGGTGCAGGTGAGTAAGAGTTCCTCATCCATCGCCTCCCTTTGAGTAGCAGATCAGTTTACTAGAGGGAAGTGAAAACTTTTCCATTATTCCTATTCTGATCACAGGTTTTTAACTACGAGTTAGATTACTCACCTAAAACAAATTTTACGTTTTTTCCTATGCATGGGGAAAAAAATACTTGAAATGAAAATAACTCAAATTACCGTGAAGTTTTTGTTCTTCATTACAGTCTCTTACGCGTTCTCTCTGGGCACTGAGAGATGAGGGGTTCAGTACCAAGGGGGAAAGTGCATACCGTATTTGTGGAGCCCTTAGATGATCAAGCGATGTTGAACTTGTCTCTGCATGTGCCATGGTGTGGGTTGTATCCTCAGTCATGCTGCTTTATTTTCAGGCATTACTGTGACAAGAAATATTACCAGTTTCATTATAAAGAGGAGGTAGCTGATAGGAACAACCCATCAAGAGCCTGCATAAAAATAAAAAAATAGTTCAACTTCATAAGACTCTTGCAGTTTTCCACCAAATCTTATCTTTCCAGAGTTTTTATCTTCCTGCCTGGAAACTCAAATTTAGCCATGATCTATTATTTACATTTTTGTCATACTCTGTAATTTTTGGCCATCAACCGTTCCAGCGTCATGAAATTGAACAGCTTGAGATTAGCATTCAAGGTTTCAGTCAGAAAAGCTTTACTCTCAAATACCATATTATAGTTTAGCTATTTATCCATAATCAAATTTATAGTAATTAGATAAAACGCATAAGGATTTTAAATCCATCCTTCATGTAATCTAATTTATATTTATAACTTCATAATTATATTATATGCCAATGATTATTAGAATCTTGCATATTGAGAATGAACAATGGATGATAGATAGACTTTTATCTTTTCCTGGGTTATTCAATCTCACTAATTATACATTTAATAATGATCAATTATAAGTTAATGGACATAATTGTTTTATTAAATCTAAATCATAGTTAAACACTTATTTAATAATCTAAGTTAGTGTTGCCCTTTCATATCCCTCAGTAAATTCGAGTTGCAGTTGCCCACCTAAATTTTTGTTTGAAATTCTCTCTTGTTCTGCTTAATAAGCCTTTGTCTGGGATGTTGAATAGAACAACCTATTTACTCTGACAAAACAAAATATCGAGAAGGAAACTTTAGATTTCAAACGATCAAGTCTATTTTGCTTGGCGGTCTGTTGTTTGCTGGTGTGTCTGTGAGAGAAGATTAATGAGAAGGGGTATTAGCACAACTGGAAGAAAAACAGCTAACCTTGACATAGCCAGGACCTATTCGAGGCTCTTCACATCACCATCTCATTTAACACTTAAGCAACCCTGATGGGGGGGGTACTACTATTATTCCCTTTAAGGCAAGAGGAAACTGGAACACGGAGAAGTTAATCAACATTTCTCAAGGTCAGAAAGGCAGTGAGTGGGAGAACCAAGCCTCTGGATCTAGACCTTACACCCTAAAGCACTGTTCTTTTTCCATCACATTTATCGTCCCCAGCTTGAACTTACAGGAGCTTGAAGTCCGAGAGAGGCAAACGTAAGTTGACTGTCAACTCCATGCATTGCTTTCCTATGAAAAACCATAACTGTATTTCTTCCTAGGTAACAAACGTGTCTTTCTAGTCAGGGGGAGATACCCCATTTATCAAGCCATATATGATTCTCCAAGTCTATTTATGTTATTCACTGTAAGTTCATCACAGTTGTGTTTTTCTTTCATGTCAAATACAATTAGAAGACCAAAGCAGAGGTGGGGTGTTTTTGATTTTGTTTTTATCTTTGTGTATTTTTCAAAATAATTTTAGTACTGTTTTAGTGTTACAGAAAAATTGAGCAGATACTGGAGAGTTCCACCACCCCCACTCCCCCATCTCAGCACACCATTGTCCCTATTCCGAACAACTTGCATCCCGGTGGTGCGTTTGTTACAAGTATTGTATATACATCATTATTAACTAGCATCCTTAGTTCACATTAAGGTTCTCTGTGCTGCACGCTTCTGTGAGTCTCGACAAATGCGTAACGACATGGACCCATGGTTATGGTATTGTACGTAATAGTTTCATCACCCCCAAAATTCACTGTTCCTCATCTATCCATCCCTCTCCTCTCCCTCCCCAAGCCCCCTGGCAACCACTGATTTTTCACTGTCTCTGTAGCTTTGTCTTTTTCCGAAATGTCATACAGTTAGAATCATATAATCTGTAGGTTTCCTGACCTGGTTTCTTTCACTGGGTAAAATGCACAGAAGTTCCTTCCATATCTTTTCATGGCTTGATAGCTCACGGTGTAATATATTGGCATATATTACCATTACCATACTGGTATGGTATATCACCATACTGTACATCTGAAACTAATACAAGTCCGTGCGTCAACTACACTGAAATTAAACTAAACTAAATAAATAAACAAACAAACAAATAAAACAAGACAAAACAAGCCTACATACCAACCAAATGTGATTTAAATGACTGAAGTAGGTACTGGAATAAGAAGGGATTAAGGCAACGGTGAATCCAAGAAAGTGGGAAGGAGTTTGAAATGTTTGCATACGTGTGTGTACTCACCCTCGGGAAGAAAGATGGAGAGTGCTCTTTTATGCGTAAGTTTTTGCGCGCATAATTGCCCACGCCCAGTTTTCAGAGTCGTTGATATAATGCATTAAAGCAGCCTTACTCAACAAAGTCATTTGACAAAGCTGTGGAGAAGGAGGACAAAATTGTCCTCTTATTTCAAATACTGCGCGAAGCACTTTGCGTGTACTCTCCTTTTCCTAATGACCCAGGGAAGCGAGTACTTAGCCATTTTAAAGATGAGGGATCTGAAGCCTGGGTGGCTCAGTCGGTTAAGCACCTGACTCTTGATTTGGGCTCAGGTCATGAGCTCACGGTTCGTGCGTTCAAGGCTCACATCAGGCTTTGTGCTTACGGCGCGGAGCCTGCTTGTGATTCTCTCTCTTTTGTCTCTGCCCCTCGCCCACCCCCATCTCAAAATAAATAAATAAACATTAAAACAATAAAGATGAGGGATCTGAGACTCAGAAAGTTTCAACTAAGAAAGTAGCAAGCCCTTCTTGGAAACCAGAGCCAACCTACTGTGTTAGCTACAGTAACGGGTCTCCTAAGCCGATCCCGTTTTAAATAAGGTTTGCAAGGACACCTTAGTTTTGAACTAGGTAGCCCACGTTTTATAACATGGGGACATGCAATCTGAATGTTATCAACAGTTTTCTTAAGCTTTTACACTTACGAACGGGCCTCAGACTCAAGTTGGTTGCCTCCAGGTAAGCCCACAAAATAAGCTTTCACCCTTAAATATTATGTATCTGAAAACTGTGATCAGTTATGCTTTTAAACAGCACCAAGAAAGTAAAAGCACCATTTGAGTCGCTTTATAGACGTGGTTCCTTTGACAGAGTCGTTCACATCCACGACAGCGGAAGGCATTTCTACACTCACCAAGCCCGGATGCATGCTATCAGCTCCCTTACAGCCATGCCTTCCAGAAGGTCTCCAGAGTTGACAGCAGCTGAATTCAGCTCACTGCATCAGGCCTGGTGACCTGGCCCCCAGGGAGATACATTGACTCATTTTGCTTCCTTGCTTAGTATCTTCTCTCGGCGCCAGACTGGAGAGATGGCACCCGGAAGGTGATTTGGTAAAAATGGTGGCAATTTAGCAGCAATCTCTGCGGCTACTGTGCCCCAGTGGGGGGACGTTCCGTTCCTTAGTAGGTAAGAGTTTTGATCACACATCCAAGTAGGGAGGCGCGGGTGCTCAACATGGAGTTAAGTTGAAGAAATGGGTAAAGCAGAGTTTATTCCCATCTAACCGGCAGCGCTCCGCACAAGATGTGATGTGGGTACACGCTGAAACGAGGGACTGCGGGGAGGGTTTAGATTTAATCACAGCCACCGCAGCCCTCAGTATTCTTTCTCTTTGCTGTTTCCCTATTTGGGCGAGAGCTTATAAACTGACATGGGTGCAGAATGACGAGTGAGACGAGTGATACACAAAGACAGAGATAATGAAACTCCGCGGTCTTTCTTGCCTTTTCCCATTGTTCGTAATCAAAAAGCAGAAACGCGTTGACGTTCAGAGCCTCATGATGGCCTCTTCACATTTTCATTTGTGAGTCTAATGACTTTTTAAAAATTATTTTGGAGAGGAGGCAGGAAAGAACCTTCTTTATCTCCAGAACGCATAGAGAGAAACATGCGCAACATACTGAATATAAAATCACAGTAAGGAGAGATTGGAGTCCATGAACATGACAAAATGTAGCTAAGCTTCAATTGATGGATTGATTATTAAACAGACTTCGATGAGAACATACTAAGGGCTGTCTTCTTTCTCTAATGAGACTGGAAACTTACTAGCACCAAAAAAGATAACATAAGCAGAGGTGGATTTACCATGGAGCTCAACAAACAAAAAAAAATAAACACACATTTCAGAGGCACCTGGGTGGCTCGGTCCGCCGAGCGTCTGACTTCGGCTCAGGTCATGATTCCAAGGTTTGTGGGTTCGAGCCTCAAGTGGGGGTCTGTGCTGAGAGCTCAGAGCCTGGAGCCAGCTTCCAATTCTGTGTCTCCCTCTCTCTCTCTGCCCCTCCCCTGCTCACATTCTGTTTCTCTGTCTCTCAATAATTAATGAACATTAAAAAAATTAAAACACATGCAAATTTCAGAGCAAATGGTCTGTGGGACCACTCCCTTTTGTAATTTGCAAAAGAAATTTCAATTGCAATGGACTATTACTTTCCATTACATCCTCTCTCTATTATATTTCCTCATAGCTGTTAAGTCACTGAGGAGACTTTCGGCATTTTAGGGATTTGATTAAAGGAAAGTTGCATGATGGGTTCAGTTAGATTGAGTCTAATAGGAAATATATATATGTACACATATTTGGATATAGGTATATATATATATGTATATATTTATATTCAAATATATATGTATATGTATATATTTCATTTGTTTAAAAATATGTATAATTTTGCAGTTCCCTCTTTGCTTAGGCGTAAGTGTGCTATTATAGGAATGGTTTCCAAGGGCACTTCTATATCCCATTTTGCCAATTCACCCAGCTTTGTGACACAGAGTTCAGTCCAGAGAACTTATCTTGGTATGAACATGCCTTATGGCACCTAAAATACGTGGCTAGAGGGGCACCTGGGTGGCTCAGTCGGTTGAGCATCGGCTCAGGTCATGATCTCACAGTCCGTGAGTTCCAGCCCTGTGTCAGGCTCTGTGCTGACAGCTCAGAGCCTGGAGCCTGCTTCGGATTCTGTGTCTCCCTCTCTCTCTGCCCTTCCCCCACTCACGTTCTGTCTCTCTCTCACAAATAAATAAGCATTAAAAGAAATACGTGGCTAGAGCAAGGGCACAAGGTTTGAAGTATATGAAACCAGAAATTAGATATGAGCAATTCTTTAAATCGATAAACATATAAACCCACAAGCAATGGATTGTTTTCTTATCAGTGCATAGTCAGAACAAAATTTTTATTCTGTCAGGTAGATAATTGAGAATACAGTGCACTTAAAGATCAATGCAGTAAAGATTTTTTCTGTTCCTTTTTTTGGTCTTTTTGAATAAGATTTTTACAAAATGTGCCAGAACCCCTGTGTTTGTAGCACGTGGATCTGTGGCAGTACCATGATGGGGAAACCCATGACAACACATACATGAGATGAACTTGGTAGAGTTTTTCCCATTTTGGCAACAGCCCTAAACATGATGTGACTCAACAAAAACAATCCGCAAGCCTGGAAGGAACTTTCTAAGCCATGGCACAACACAAAATTGTTCATCAAGCGTCCTACTAAAGAAAAGTATGAGTTATCTATTTTCTTTGCAAAAAACATTACAGAATTTGTGGCCATATTAAGAAACCATAAAAGAAAATGCAATGAACAATGGAGCAAAAGCATACTATATAGGTGTGCTAAAAGATCAGTTAATACAAATGTTCTGTTATTGATTTGATTTTGTGGTGTCTCTGGTATTTCTCAGCTATTTAAAATTCATAATCTGTTACAGTTTTTTTTGATATGAAACAAATATTCAATTTTGCACCTATCTTCATTCATATTTTTTTAAAATGTTTTTATTTATTTTTGAGACAGAGAGAGACAGAGCATGAGCAGGGGAGGGGCAGAGAGAGAGGGAGACACAGAATCCAAAGCAGGCTCCAGGCTCTGAGCTGTCAGCTCAGACATGGGGCTCGAACCCACGGACTGTGAGGTCATGACCTGAGCCGAAGTCGGACGCTCAATTGACTGAGCCACCCAGGTGCCCCAATTCATGATTTTAGATTATTTTTTCTTAAAAGGAGTCTTCCAAATTTTATAAGCTTAAGACTCCGTAAGACCTGGATAAACCTCTGGAAGTAAGAATTGTATCATTCTCAACCATACGGAGATTCAGAGGAATATCCCTAAACTAAATGCTTCTAGAAGTCATGTACTATTAAAGGGCCATTCTTTTATGTTGCAAATTCCATTATCTCCATTATCAGGGTTTCTAATAAACAATAGTGCTCATATCCTACTGGTCCCCACATTATCTCTAAGGTCTTTTTTGGTCAGATTTCTCTCACCCAAAAATATTAAGTTCAACACCTAGCCAAGATGGCAGACAGCATGATTGAAGAAATGATTGACACCTTCCAAATAATATTGGTTTCTGAGAAAAAAAAAAAAGAAATTACATTTTGATGATTGCGTCCCAACACTGGATCCAGTGCTAGGCCAGAAAGATTAAATACAACCAAACATATAAACAAATAACAACAGCAAAACTTTTCACAGGGGGGACGGAAAATCATGGAAAAGTTTCCTCACTGCAATATGGTGAGTGCTTTCATGGTCAAAAGAAGGTGTAGATATCAAAAGAAAAGTATTTGAGATTATGTATATGACTGGACCATGTGAAGAGGCAAGTCGGGGTAACACTGTGAACAATATTGCATGCCAATATAATTCACTAAGAGTGTGTTCTTTACATAGCAGAAACCATTGTAGGTCCTTACAACGGGGCAAGATATTATATGGTTTGGGTTTCAACACCATCACCTTAGTGACAGGGAGGGAGACTGAAATGGTATAAGGAGTGAATAATATATTCTGGGAAATCAAGTGACCATCCTGGATCATGGGCCCCAACACGGTGTGAGAAGCATCAACTACAGAGCACCTCCAAAAACTTTTTTTTTAATTTTTTTAATGTTTATTTATTTTTGAGAGAGAGAGAGAGAGAGAGCGCACAAGCAGGAGAGGGATAGAGAGAGAGGCACACACAGAATCCAAAGCAGGCTCCAGGCTCTGAGCTGTCAGCACAGAGCCTAACGTGGGGCTGAAACTCACAAATTGTGAGATCACGACCTGAGCCAAAGTAGGACGCTTAACCGACTGCGCCACCCAGGTGCCCCTAAAAAGTAATATTTTAATTGATTCTGCTTTTTCTGCCATTTGGGGGAAAAATCCCAATTTAATAGCACTTTTAAAGTTATTTTGTACTTAATTGAGTTTTTCTTTTTTGACCAGATATCTGATCAAATCAAATCATTGTGTCTATACAGGCTCTCCTTTAATCTCCTTTAATTGAATATGACAGGAGATAAGAATAAGGATCATATTTACAAAAATGGCTTTTAAGCAAGGACTTCTTTACAAATGACATGTGTAATGATTGTCAAAATATATTCTTTGTTTCTTTTTTTATGTATTTGTTTATTTTTGACAGAGAGAGAGAGGGACGGTGTGCAAGCAGGGGAGGGGAAGATAGAGAGAGGGAGACACAGAATCCGAAGCAGGCTCCAGGCTGTGAGCTGTCAGCACAGAGCCCAGTGTGGGGCTTGAACTCACGAAACGTGAGATCATGACCTGAGCTGAAGTCAGTCGCTTAACCAACTGAGGCACCCAAGTGGCCCACAAAAGTTTTTTGTTTTTGTTTTAAATACAACACTTCAGAATTTATTTTTAAAACAATGGGATGATTCCTTGAACAATTCTTATTCATTTTTTAAAACTTTATTTATTTTGAGAGCGAGAGTGGGGGAGAGGCAGGGAGCGAGAGAGGAAGAGAGAGAGAATCCCAGGCAAGCTCTGTGCTGTCAGCCCCATGTGGGGCTCGAACTCCCCAACCACAATATCATGACCTGAGCTGAGATCAAGAGTCTGACACTTAACCAGCTGAGCCACCCAGGTGCTCCTTCTTATTAATTTTTCAAAGTCTGTCTAGCTTTACAATTTTCAGTAACAGGATTCCAACTCTCCTGTAACTTGTAGAAACTGCCTAGCCTAGGATATGAGGGTTTTGTAAACCGAAGAAAACGTCATGATTGTGAGATTTGCCGTATTCCCAATTTATGTTATTTTTTTTCTGCCTCCAGTTCCCACATTAGATGGATAATGTTCTCTTCTCTGTGGATTAGATGAGTGGAGGTATGCAATCAGAGTTGAGATGAGCAGGATGCAAAAAAGATGAAAATAACAATATATGATATTGCAAGATGATTTTAAATGCCAATGGACACAGGTTAACGTTCTGGTTGATGAATTTCTTTAATCCTTCATTTAATTGTCAGTTATTTAATTTATTCATCAATTCATCAAATATCTATGGCCTCTCTCTGCATGTATTCAGAATTTAGAACACAAACTTTAAGGAGAACCAGATATTTTTGCCTCCAATGTGGTTAAGCAGCTCCAACAGATACATTTGATTCTAGAGAAACTATTTTAAAAACAACTACATGTAGGCACTAATGATTGAAAAGAAGGAGGCAGAACTATGAGGAGTGTTGATACTTAGAGTAAGGGAGCAAAATAGCATGATTTTTTTTATCTGTACGTTTTCCCAGCAAAAGGCTTCTGTCTATACCACATGAGGTAGCTAAAACTCCAATGGGAAAATCACAATCGTGGTGCTCTGATAATCCAGGGAACAGGGACTAGGGTGCTGGCCAACACCTTAGCTTAATTGCAACGAGGAATCTTGGAGAATCTGGATAAGCACCATAGTTTCTGCCTCAACTCTGTTCCAATCTTTAGCTGACACCTGAAGCTTACATGTGCAGGCTAGAATCTAAGCACTTCAGCTATGTCTAAAAGAACTATGCTTAGTTTTGACTTGTATTCTCCTCAGAGAAAACAAACATCGGGGTTTCACTTCAACCCAATTAATAGGTTGCTTAAATTAGAAAAAAAAAATGTCCTCTTCAAAAGAATGTATGAAAATATAGAACTTCCACAAAATATCCATCACAATGTGGTATGCAATACAAAACTACAGGAAATACAAACATAGGCACACAATTTAACTTATCCTTAAGAGAAAAGACAGTCAATAGAAACAAACCCTGAGATGGCCCAGATACTCAAATTATGAAGGGATTTTAGAGTAGCTGTTATGATAATGTTTGATGAGTTAAAAACGTATGCCACCATAAAGGAAAAGATATCATATTTCAACGGACAAATAAAATCCACAAAAGAGACCCTAATGGAAATTCTAAAACCATAAATTAAAAATCTATATATTTATATAGCTACATGTCTGTATTAATGTATCTATCTATATCCTGGGTGGTCTCAACAGCAGAATGGAAATGGCAAGACAAAACAAAATTAAAAAAAAAACTCGCTGCACTTGCCCTTAGATCAACAGAAATTATTCACATGAAAGAAGGTTGAAGAAACAGAGATAAAAAAATGTTTAATAAAGTGATAGAGACCTATGGGACAATATTGAAAAGTTAAACATATGGACATACTAGAGGAAAAAAAAAAAAGAGAGAGAGAGAAAATGGAGCTTTTCCCCAAATCAAAGAACTATTCACCAAACATTTCCAAAATAAAACAGTAAAAGAAGAACAGAGCTATAATCACGATTAAAATCATTATTGGACGCAACAGAACACAAACAGAAAAACAACATCAAATATTTCCTTAAGGGGCGCCTGGGTGGCGCAGTCGGTTAAGCGTCCGACTTCAGCCAGGTCACGATCTCGCGGTCCGGGAGTTCGAGCCCCGTGTCAGGCTCTGGGCTGATGGCTCGGAGCCTGGGGCCTGTTTCCGATTCTGTGTCTCCCTCTCTCTCTGCCCCTCCCCCGTTCATGCTCTGTCTCTCTCTGTCCCAAAAATAAATAAACGTTGAAAAAAAAATAAAAAAAAATATTTCCTTAAAAGATAATGGATCAAACTATCTAACTGAAATGGATAGAAAATTGAGACCTACCTAAATGTTCTCAACAATAAATGTGCTACCTCTAGTTTTTTTTAATGTTTATTTATTTTTGAGAGAGAGACAGAGACAGAGAGACAGAGAGAGCACAAGTGGGGAGGGACAGAAAGAGAGGGAGACACAGAATCTGAAGGAGGCTCCAGGCTCAGAGGTGTCAGCTCGGCTTGAACTCAGGACGCTTGAGATCATGAACTGAGCCGAGGTCAGAGGCTCAACCGACTGAGCCACCCAGGTGCCCCTAAATGCGCTAGGTCTAAAGACACAGATAGATTGAAAGCAAATGGATGGAAGATATGCACTGAGCACACTGTATGTTAGCTAATCTGACAATAAATTATATTAAAAAATAAATAAAAATATGTCAAGGAAGGAAAAAAAAGAAAACATGCAATCTAAACAATTAGCATAGGGATGTTGGAGAGGCAATATATATTGTTGATTCAAGTTGATTTCAAGACAAAATGGGTCCTCAGAGATAAAGCAGTACATTTAATACCTAGAAAAGGGTCGGGGCACCTGGGTGGCTCCGTCAGTTAAGAGTCTGATGCTCAGGTCATGATCTCATGGCTCATGAATTCGAGCCCTGTGCTGACAGCTCAGAGCCTAGAGCCTGCTAAGTTCTGTGTGTCTCTCTCTCTGCTCCTCCCCCATTCACGGTCTGTGTCTCTCTCTCAAAAATGAATGAACACTAAAAAAAAAAATTAAAGACAAGACTGAGAAAAGGGGCAATTTATCAAAAAGATATCATCATCACAAACGTATTTGCATCCAGCAACAAAGCTTCAAAATACTGAACTAAAAATCGAGAGAATTAATGGATAAAACAGCAAATTCCACATTGTTAGTTTTTAATAATTTCTTTCCAGTAAAACAGAAAGACTATAATACAGTAAATAAATAAAAGCTCTGAACAACATTATCACCTGCCATGACATAAGAATACTATACAGGAAAATGGTAAAATACGTATATATATTTAAACATTAAAGTACATAGGGGAGCCTGGATGGCTCAGTTGGTTAAGTGTCCAACTTCTGCTCAGGTCATGATCTTGCAGTCTATGGGTTTGAGCCCCACGTGGGGATCTGGGCTGACAGTTCAGAGCCAGGAGCCTGTTTCAGATCCTGTGTCTCCCTTTCTTTCTGCCCCTCCCCTGCTTGTGCTCTGTCTCTCTTGCTCTCAAAAATAAATAAGACATTGAGGAGAGTATTGAGGAGGGCACCTTTTGGGATGAGCACTGGGTGTTGTATGGAAACCAATTTGACAATAAATTTCATATATTGAAAAATAAATAAATAAATAAATAAATAAGACATTAAAAAGTATTAAAATACATATATAAACTAGAAATATATATAAATATATAGAAAATAAAATAAAAAGTATATTTTATATATCACATTTTTAAACACAGAGGGTATATTCACCAATATGGACTATATTCTGGACCACAAAACAAGTCTAAGTATATTAAAATAATTTAATCATACAAAATATGCAGTATAGTTATAATTATCTTAAATTAAGTATTAATTAGCTACCTAGAAAGTGTCTAGTATTGAAAAGTAAAAAAGGAAAACCAAACAACAACAAAATAAATATCTAAGTCATTCATAAATTTAAAACTTCACAAAGGAAACTATAAAATATTTTAAACTGAATTTAATAAACATACAAATCAAATGTTGTTGGTATGCAACAAAAGCAGTGCTTCGGATTAAATTTATAGATATAAATGTTTATATTAGAAAAGAAGACAGATCTAAAATCAATGACTTCAGGTTCCGCCTTGAAGGGATAGAGAAAGTAAAGTAAAACTGAAGTAGATAAAAAGAGGAAGTAATGGGGGCGCCTGGGTGGCGCAGTCGGTTAAGCGTTCGACTTCAGCCAGGTCACGATCTCGCGTCCCGTGAGTTTGAGCCTGACGCGGGGCTCGAACTCACAGACTGCGAGATCGTGACCTGAGCCGAAGTCGGTCGCCCAACCGACTGAGCCACCCAGGCGCCCCAATTATCTGTCTTTTTGTGTATAGCCATCCTACTGAGTGTCAAGTGGTATCTCATCGTGCTTTTGATTTGCACTTCATTACTGACTAGTGATGTTGCCCATTGTTTCATGAATCATTGGCCACTTATTTGTCTTCTTCAGGTAATTGTTCAGGTATTTCGCTCATTTTTAACTTGTGTTACCTTGTTATATTTGAGTTGTAAGAGTTTTTAAGTCTGGATGCAAACCACTTTTGAGGTATATGATTTCCATATACTTTTTTGCCATTCTGTGGGCTGTCTTTTCACCTTCATTATAATGTTCTTTAAAGCAGAAAAATTTTAGTTTTGAGGAAGGCCGATTTATCTATTTTTCCCCCCCACTGGTCATTGGTGCTTTTGATGTGAAAACTAAGAAACCATTGCTAAACTCAAGGCCACGAGGATTTGCTTGTCTGTTTTCTTCTATGAGTTTTCCTAAGTCTTGCTTTTACACTGAGGTCTATGGTCTATTTTGAGTTGATTTTTTAATGTGATGTGAGTAGGTATTTGGCTTCAATCATCTGCATGTGGATATTCAGATCACCTACCACCACTTATTCAAGAGACTACTTCTGCCCTTCAGTTGCCTTGATATCCATTGAAAAGCCAATTTAAAGTTTTATTTATTTAAATCAAAACTTAAAAAAATGAGTAAAGTTTTATTTTTCACACTCAATTTCACTCCATCGATTTCTGTGTCTGTCCTCATTCCAGGATGATACTACCTTGGTTACCACAGCTTTGTGGTAAGTTTTGAAAACAGGAAGCATTGGTACTTCAGAAACTTTGCTCTTTTTTCAAAATTACTTCAGCTATTTTGGTATTTTTTTGTTTCCATACGAATTTTAGGGATGACTTTTCAGCTTATGCAAAAAGGATAGTCAGCTAGAATTCTGAAAAGAACTGCACTGAATTTGTAGAGCAATTTAGGGGAAATTGCCATCTTCACAAGAGTGAGCCTTCCAATCTATGGCGTGGAATGTCTTTCCACGTATTTAGGTCTTTACTGTCTTTGAATGATGGTTTTAGTTTTCACTGTACAAACATTGCACTTCTGTTAAATTTATGTTTATTTTAGCCTTTTTTATGCTATTGTAAATAAAATTGTTTTAATAAATTTACTTTTGCATTATTCATTGCTAGTATACAGAAATACCTTTGAGTTTGCTATGTTGATTTTTTTTTCCTGGGACCTTGCTGAAGTAGATTATTCTAGTTTTGTTTGTTTTTTTTTGTTGGGGGGGGTGCGGGTCTCTTATAATTCATCCATCTTATGCTTATCAACCCCATTTCTAGTTATTCATCCAAGAGAAAAAATTATAATGATGGAAAATGTTTTTCAAGAAGGTTCATATCAGCTTTATTGACAATAGCCAAAAACAGTTCCAGTGTCCAACCAAAAGAGAATTCATAAGCAAACTGTGATATATACACACGATAATAAACTACTCAACCTTCCCCTCCAAAAAGGTAGAAGGAAAAAAAAACTTCTTGCAGCATGAAACATATCTCAAAAATAAGGAATGAAAAGGGAGAGACGCTAAAGTCCTGAACTTTAACTTAAAACATTAAGTTATAACAATAACCTATCCCAAGAGTGTTATAAAGGAACATTTTAAACAATTGTGTACCATCGAATTAAATAGCCAGATAAAATAGATAAGCTCCTAGAAAGACATAACTACCAAAATTGCCTGAGGAAGAAATAGAAACTATGAATAGACCTTTAAAAAGTAAATATATTGAAATAATTTTATATACAAGAAAAAAACACTTTCCCATGAAGAAAAGCCCAAGAACAAATGGCTTCACTGGTGAATTCTACCAAATGTTAAAAGAAGAATACAAATCCTTCACAAACTCTCTGGAAAAAACAGAAGATGGTGAAGCACTTCCAAATTGTTTCTCTGAGTCAGCATTACCCTAACACTGAAACCAGACAAAGATATCACAAGATAAGAAAATTATTGACAATATCTATCATGATTACTGACCAAAAAATACTCAAAACAAATACTAGGAAACTGAATCAAGTAACACATAAAAAGGGTTGTACACTATGACTGAGTTAAATTTATTCCAGGAATGCAAGGTTGGTTTAACATACAAATTTAATCAATCCAGTATGTCATTTAATAGAACAAAGAACAAAAACCACACAATCACCTCAACAGACATACGTAAAGAATTGACATTACAATGACAATTTGTAATGAAGTCCTCCCCTTCACTGCAAAACAGTCAACAACTGAAGGAGAGAAGGGAACACCACATCATCCTGATGAAGGGCTTTTACAAAAACAAAAAAGTTAACATAATATTAATTACGTTATAAATACTAATGGTGAAAGATTGAATGCTTTTCCCTTGAATAAGAAATAAATAGACTGTCTACTCTGTCTACTCCTGCTCAACATTGTTCTGAGGTTCTAGCTAGAACGATTCTGCACAGAAAAGAACTAAAAGGGATCCAAATGGGAAAGGAAGAAGGAAACTACCTCTAGTCACAGATGACATTATATTGTACATAGAAAATCATAAGAAAAAAAGTTGGCTGTGGGAGAAGAAAAGCAGAACGGGGGTTTTCTCTAGAAGTGATGGAAGGTAGCCGGAGGGAAATTTCTCTAGGGAAAATATTCTGCATCACAGGTGTTTTGCTTGCACAGGTAAATGCATTAGGCAGAACTCATCAGGTGCCATACTTGAGATTTGTGGGTTTTGATATATGTAAAAATATTTAACTCTTGTGATTTTTGTGCATGACGAATTGCACAGGGTGAATTTTACAGATCTGAAACTTGACTTTGACTGCATAAAAATAATCAGGCGGGTTGATGGATGGAAAGAGCGATGGTAGATGCATGAAATAGATGACAAAGTAAGTACATCAAAATGTTAAATGCAGATTCACATTAGGGTATGTAGGTATTCATCCTAGAATTCTTTCAACGTTCCTGTACGTTTAACATTTCCAGAATCATACTTTGGAGGATAAAAGGAAATGCAGACCAGGATTCAAGAAGCTCCAAGTCTAGAAAGATGGACTTCCAAACAAGTAACTGTAATACAGGAATGACTACAAAGTAGAAGTGTGTTCATAGGACAGTGTGGCACTGAGGAGTGGGTAAGATTCCAGGTCTAATTAGGGACGAGTTGAACTCAGAGAGGGTGATACAGAGGAACGGAAGGGCAACAAAGCATTCTGGGAATTCTCCCTCCCACCTGCACAGGCTTATCTGGAGGGACTGGGCTATGGCTAACAGGGCAGTTTCATCACTTCGGGCATTGGTATATCTGTCTTAAAATGAGCTTTACTCACTGGATTATGTGGGATTTCTGGAAGGGGCCAGCTCAGTACCCCAAGACACATTTAGGCTATGTTTGCCCTGAGAGGGGCTTGCCTGCCCTGAGAAGGGCTTGCCCGGCATTGCGAGGGCATCCTGACATCTTTCAGCAGGACTGTGAGCTAGTCTTGTCCATCATTTGGAGAGAAGGGGGCGTTGGGCATTGCTTCAGTACTAAGATTTTCTCTGACTTCCTAAAAACTTTCACCCTTTCCTCAAAACCTTTTCAGGATGGGTTTATTTATTTTATTTGCATTTTTTAGAAGCCTAGCAAATGACATTGCAGGTGTACTAATGTTTTCTAATAGAGCCCTCCAGTTTCTCACGTTAGAGCTGAGTTTCATGATGAATTATCTAAGATCATTTTACACTCACCTGGACGTAAGACTGAATTAGAAACACATATCATAGATGATGTGGCTTTAAACTGTGAGTCAATTTAAAAAATCTTTTTAACGTTTATTTATTTTTGAGACAGAGAGAGACAGAGCATGAACGGGAGAGGGTCAGAGAGAGGGAGACACAGAATCCGAAACAGGCTCCAGGCTCTGAGCTGTCAGCGCAGAGCCCGACGCGGGGCTCGAACTCACAGACCGCGAGATCATGACCCGAGCCGAAGTCAGCCGCCCAACCAACTGAGCCACCCAGGCGCCGCTAAACTGTGAGTCAATTTTAAAAAGACACATAAATTTTGTCCAGTTTACTTAAAGTCCAATAAGTACAAATGAATTTCAGAATGACAATGTATCAGATGCCATTAGATGAAATGTAGGTTGTGCAGATGGCAATGATATATAAAGAGCCAAATACGAATTAGGGCTAGATTAAGTACTTCTTTCAATTTTTCAAAAGTTAAGGAAAACTCGGAGGCAATGCCATTTGTCATATCTACTGTTTAAGGAAGAAGAATGGAGGCGTAAAAAATATATCTAATGTGACAGTAACACAGAGGATTGATTTTGAGGTGACAAAATTAAGTGACCCAGTAACGTATCCCAGGAAGCACCTTGCTATAAAATACTATTTTTAGGTAATTCTACAGAACATACCAATATTACAAGAAAACAACTTAAACTGTGCTCCCAAGCCTTCAACTCTTTGAAGTCAATTTTGAAGACTCATTCATATACATGATGTGTTCACCAGGGTGCTGTGAATCCTACCTGGATTTTCAGTGTCTTTTCTCATTTTCAAATCAATTCATTACAATAACACACAAAACAAACAAATATAAAATATCAATCATTGTTCTGTTATTTAGTAAACATTTCTAGCTCTGAAACAAACAACAAACGTGTGTGTTTCTTTAAAAACAAACACATGGAACTCGACTACTATTTTAACAATAGTATAGAGGTGCTGAAGTTCCCATAGCCCCTACATAGCCGAGTATGCACTTGACCGATGGGAAAAGTGTAAACCATATGAGCCATCTCCATGGAAATGCATCTTCCCTTGGGGACTGATTCCTACATCCATACTGAGGAGTTAAATCATTTGCCATTGGCAAGAAACAAATGCAGCCATTTTCACGCTGACATATAGTGTCTACGGCTCTATAGATTTTTCAAAGGAAATAGATTCAAGCTCTATCAGACTGAAGGCTTAGGAAATAATAATCACAGATTCCTCTTTTTAGAGCCATTTGTCCTCTTGCTCCTGATTTTCATCAATTCTCTGTAATTTTCACCCACTCTGTCTCAGGATCATGAGTTATCATTGGTTGCCACTGGAACACTCCAGGGCAATCTGTCTTATTGAAACATGGGTTGGCCTCATGGCTGTGAATAATCATTCACTTTCTAATCTATCATATATTCTCTAAAATTCTCTCCCCTCCTAAGGACGGCACCATGCTGTCCTGGAGCTGATGGGCCCAGGAATTGTTTTCCTGTGGTTTTCAAAAGTGCTAGAGTTCTTTTTACGTGTTAATTTTTTTTTTTTTAATTTGCACCAGATTAAAGACATTCCCTAAAACCTAAACAGTTACTATGCCCTGTGCATGAATAAGAATTGCTTTGGGGCAGGCAGGAGCCAAACACAGATCGGGAGGTCCCACTGGAGTAGACAAAGCTCCTGAATTGGGCGTGCCTGCCTTTCCCTCCTTTTTGGCTGGAACTAGTTTTGCCCACTAGTGAGTTGATGTGAAGGACACTAGTTTTGCTGATTCCATAAAGGTACAATGTGTTTTGTGTTCTGCTAGCAATTTCGTATTTAAACAATGATATGCCAGAGGTTTTAGTATGCTTTATGCTTTTTTACAGCATTCTTTCATTTTAATATAGGGCAGCAATTTCAATTTCAATAGTAATAGCACTGATTGATAATGCAGGGGAGATGCTGGCCTCGTTTGAGGTTCGTTGTGGAGTTCTGATCATGCAAAATGCACTTAAAACACAGCGCTGTCTTCTAGTTCATTGACTCTTCTTGCAAGACAGCGTTCTAAAAGGGAAAACACTTGTAAAATTATGCTTAAAGGCCTTCTGGACATCAATATAATTTCTTTAAGGCAACAGTCTGGTGAGTTAAATGCAAACACATCGGAAACATATGGATTGAATATTCCTGAAAGAACACATGGGCTCAAGAATTAAAAGAAAAATATTTGCAAAAGTAGCTTGATATGTTTTCACCAACATTAATTACTAGGCTGTAATGGCCATGTCCATTTTGATTATGAAACACACAATCAAATGACTCAGGAAAATTCTATTCCAACGTGAAGTCCTGATGGGCACTGCATCTATCGAGTCAACTGCTGACATCATAGAGATAAATATCCTGTCTTAGTAAGAGACACCAGTAGGATTGCAGGGCCACAGTCACCTTTGTAATCTGCATTGGGTGGAGGTGGCTTCCTGTTCCTGTGACTTTCAGACCCACATGGAAACTCCTTCCACACTGAGGACGGCAGACGACCCAGAAGCAGAGCTCAACTACAGTGGCTACTCCCTGATGCAGTAACCAAGCAAGAAGATGGACACAAGCACTTCCTTACAAAGTATTATATTTCATGTTGTAGAGGAGTTTTATTTTAAACACTGATCTATAGTTTTTCCTTGTCACCACCAAGTGCATGAAACCGGATCTGTTACATGATGTCAGAACAAAGTCAAGACGCGGATCCCCTTCTTTCTAGCCGCGTGCCCCTTGTGCAAGTTACTTAACTTGTGTGAGTTTCAATTGCTTTTTGACCAAACCGTAATGCACACAGAACAGAGTTTTGAAAGGTTTAGTGAGGACATGTGAGCTGTGCCTGGCACGGGGCCAGGGCACCGAGGAGACTCAGCCAATTGCTGCTTGTGTCATCGGATGAATTAAGTTCCTAAATATTTAAAATGGGAAAACTCACTTGAAATTGCTGAAGTATGATAAATTATTTACATTATCAATAAGTAATCATGACCCATCGGTTTAATAATTAGTGATTATCAACAAAGTACTAGTGACGATTATGTTATGTGCTTTTAACACAAAGGTATCTGGATTACTTAAATTATGAAAGTTGCAGAATGAAGCTATTGCAATGATTATCTAACAAGGACTTTTTGAAGACTATCACTTTAATAGGGTTCTATTTTTCAGCCCCATCAACGAAAATGGGTAAGCATCCCCCCATCAGGTGTTTACCACCGGGGCACAAAAAGGGAAGCGAGTGAATAATCTTTGCAAATACTAGTATTGACATCATTATAGATTTTTCCTGCATCACACTGTTTTTGTATTTAGTTAAAAGTTGTATGTGGTATGTGTTGTCAGGTAATCATCAATTTACATAAGACTTTAGTTTCTACAATGCAATATAGGGACAGTTCTCTCTCTCTCTCTCTCTCTCTCTCTCTCTCTCTCACGCGCACACACACACACACAACTTCATTTCCTCTGTTTAAGTCTTCATCAACATACCAATCAAACAGTTGTTACAGTGCCTGAAAATATATGCGAAGTGAGTTCAAGAAACTACTGATTGTCCCAACCAACATGTGCATGGCTCCTGTATCCCTGAAATGTTTACGCTTGAGAAATAGCGAAAGAAATTACCTACGGAGAATTTTTAACACTGGAGGCGGGGGGGTTGCACGTGAATTCTACCCGGGTTGTAAACGACTTATCATAACACTCTTTTCCCATCTGGAATCTCTGAACTATAACAAAGTTCTGATCCATGGCGGCTAATTTATAGTTTTTAAAAGAGAAGAACCTCCGACAATGAAAGTGACATCTTAGGATCTTTTGCATTCACTCAATTGGGCACCGGTCGATTCAGATGCAATTGAACTGAATACACAAATGAACTGGGCCTAACGTGGCTTATAGGAGTGCATTTAAAAAAAAATGTGTCTCAGTGTATTGAAAACCTTTTAGTGCAAGGTAGGGGGTTCGCAGCCTTTTTCAAACCATGACCCTACATTCAGGCACACACAAGCCGCCCTCTTCAGATGTGCCGAAGAATCTTTTGTTCTCCCTGCTCTTCGAAAGACCTGTTCACAGAATCCTACAGTGAGACACAGAGGATGTCATGGGAATTAGCACAAAGGTTATGGGGTGCTCCCGGCCCATGAAGAGGTCCTCGCTGCAAGTGACAGAACAAATCCACTTCAACAGAATGGAGGTCAGTGCCTGGGAACGGGTTTCAGCCCCGTGACACCCCTCGGCCTGATAAGCTGCAGCCAAAAGACCCCAAGACTGAGAATCTCCGTGTTCGCGGCCCCAGGGTCCGGGCTCTGGCCCTCGGGAGGGTGTGCTTAATTGCCTGCGGTTCAAGAAACACTTTGCGGCTGGCAACGGCACACGTAGGGCAGGATCCCCCACTCTTCGAGGAGAACGGTCTCCGGGTTCCCAAGAGAAGGCCCCTCCGTGTAGATTTGCACCGCATCGAAGCAGTCCAACGTGTGTGGAGGCTTCCTGCCTTCATCTTCTTCAATAAGATTCCTCTTGGGGATGCAAGTTTGGCACCTGTGGGGTCTCAGGGTTTCACCAGGATAGCGTGGGCGTGATCGGGGCTCGGCAGTGGGAGTCGGGAGGTCAGCTCCTTGTGCTTTTCCTGGAGATCTGACGGCAGACAAGATCACCCCAGCCTGCACCTCCACGGTGCTGATTTCGAACCCAATCCTCCTCTGGCTCAGCTATTAGCAGTATTTCTGGAGATGCTAAAAGCATGTCTTCATGTAAACCGGGGCGGGCAAAGCAAAGAGCCAATCTGGGATTCATTCTGTTTTGCATCTTCAAAGCAAGCCATTAACGTGGTGGTTAAAACAACTGCATTTTTCACAGGGTTTGTTATTACAGTCAGGGTTTCTCTCTGACCTTTGTGTGTTTGCTTGTTTCTGTTTGTTTTTTCATGTCAAACGTGTGTCTTTTAGCTCCACTGAGAGTTGAGGCAAAAAACTCTTTATTCTTGGGATGTGGCTAGAAACTTTTCTTAAAACCTAAAGAAAATTCCATTAAGATCAGGATTTCTTAGAGGCATCTGAGAAAGGAGGCCTGTGGCTCTGGAGGAAATTTGTTACTTCTCATTTAAGAAGGTATGAAGACAGGGGCGCCTGGGTGGCGCAGTCGGTTAAGCGTCCGACTTCAGCCAGGTCACGATCTCACGGTCCGTGAGTTCGAGCCCCGCGTCAGGCTCTGGGCTGATGGCTCGGAGCCTGGAGCCTGTTTCCGATTCTGTGTCTCCCTCTCTCTCTGCCCCTCCCCCGTTCATGCTCTGTCTCTCTCTGTCCCAAAAATAAATTTAAAAAAAACGTTGAAAAAAAAAAAGAAGGTATGAAGACAGTTTTACAATTCCATGTTGCATGTATTTACAAACTAATAGCCAAGACTGCTTTTGTCTTTGGGTTCTTGGCTATTTCCCAGCAATGTTGGGGATTTCTGTGTCTCTGTACTCAGGAATCTTCTTTCTAGATCTTTCTCTAATTTTATTTATTTTTTAATGTCTTTACGATTTTATTTATTTTTGAGAGAGAGAGAGAGAGAGAGAGAGCAAGCGGAGGAGAGGCAGAGAGAGAGGGAGACACAGAATCCAAAGCAGGTGTCAGGCTCTGGGCTGTCAGCACAGAGCCTGACGCAGGGCTCGAACTCACGAACTGTGAGATCATGACCTGAGCCGAGATCAAGAGCCAGACGCTTAACCGACTGAGCCACCAAGCGCCCCTAGATCTTTCTCTGATTTCAAGGGGTCATTCGGAATTCAAGTGTAGTACGTTACTTTGCAACCGTATCAGGCAGGAAAGGCTTCCCCAAAGCTGGTGGAAAACTTATATATCAACTTATTTGTAGACTCATTACTAGGCCTTGAAGTTCAGTCTAAAGTGACCACGTGAATCCCCAGTTCTTATGATAGTTACTATTCTTTTTTTTTTTTTTTAATTTTTTTTTTCAACGTTTATTTATTTTTGGGACAGAGAGAGACAGAGCATGAACGGGGGAGGGGCAGAGAGAGAGGGAGACACAGAATCGGAAACAGGCTCCAGGCTCTGAGCCATCAGCCCAGAGCCCGACGCGGGGCTCGAACTCACAGACCGCAAGATCGTGACCTGGCTGAAGTCGGACGCTTAACCGACTGCGCCACCCAGGCGCCCCGATAGTTACTATTCTTTACCACACTATCTAGTGCCACAAATATTTTTACTTGTAGTTGGCATTTTCCTACAATTTTATCTCATAAAGAAGTCAAAATATAAAAACCACAGAAACATGCCCATTACCAATGAAGCAACTAACTCAAGAGTCACCCCCTTATATCGTTCTGCTTTCCTGGATACAATAATAGATGATGTGAGTCCTCCTCAGGACTTCCGTGGTTTTCTAATTTTTACGGAATTCTTAAACCTTGGATACATATTATTTTTTCCTTCCTGGTAAGCAGTATATTGCGAATGGAAATACTAAGCCTGTTCGTCACAACACAGATACTGTGAGCAAAGTTCTTTGCTCAAAGCATGACGCTTGGAGAAAGGAGAAATCCCCAGGACTTGCTTTATATGTAAATATCTGCGCTGTGACGAGTAAAAGGAAAATAGTGAATGAACTTCATGGAGACATACTCACCTAGATAAGGCAAAATAATGCACCAATGAGGAGCCAGGGTTATTAATAGGTTGCTGTAGTGCAGGCGATATTCTGGGTCCAGAAGCAAACAAAGAGTTGCTTAAGGGCATTTTTTTATATTTTCCAGTTTGCCATTCGTGTTTACGTTGTGACGGCATTCGTGTTCTCAAGAACCAAAAATTGTTTTGGTAGTCCTCTTTTCTTAACAACAACATTACAATAAACATTAAAAAATAAATATGGCTTATATAGCAAGTTTTTCAGTCACTGGACTTATAAGAGACTTTGCTAAGAGTCTACGTATACCTGCCCTAAAGTAGGGATGGGAGAGACATCTCTTTAAGGTCTCCGTTGGCTAATCAGTATGCATAGAAAGTAATACTCTTAATGCACACTGAGGCATCAGTATTTAGGGCATATGTTCAAATAATTCTACATTCTTTCCATAGACTCTAATGTCCAAATCCAAGCCTGGGAATATTAACTGAGAAGAAGGCTCCCTTTGTAAAAACGTAAAATGGATCATATCAAATTGTGAAGAGACATACAAATATAATCATTATCATCACCCTCGTAATTGCTTTTATTTATTTCTTTTAAATTATAAAGCCTTTTTCTATTAACATTTTTCTCTCTTACAAGTTATTTTCTTGATAAAATAATTTTGTGATTCAGGTTCACAGTCCGGAGGGAGGAAGTCAGACCAGATAGATCCTCTCAGGACGAACGACCAAAAATAAACAGATAAGTAGACAAATAGATACTAATTACTTGAAATAATGGTTTTTATGTCACTGAACATAAGGCAACAAAGGACATTCATCCTTGAGAAATGGTAAACAAAGAAAGTGAGCCTAGGATTGCTCAGGATGCATGACTTAAGAGAGTTTCTAGGCCATGGTATAGGAATGTGGATTCCTTGAGTTAAGGAGAAGAATCGAAGAGTTCAGGAAGACCAATACAACTAGACTTTATAGGACCAAGTATTGGAAAGGAGCCTCTTGAGTATTCAGAAGAATGCTGATCTGCCCAGGAAATCTGAGAAATCATAACAAGAGATTAGAAGGAACACTGCCTGGTACCTATGCAGGGCTGGGAATAGTACCTGTTTCCATCAGCCAGACTGGGCATCGGGTAAGGTACTCAGAAAGGTCTTTATTCAGTAATGGGTAATAAATAGGCACATACTGACAAAATTCTGATCCCACCTAACAAATGTTAAAGACCAAAAGTACCAAATTCTTTCCAAATAACTACATCCCAGAGCAAATCCCAAAAATTATAGAGGAAGGCAAAAATATCAAACACCAGAAAAAGGTCAAGGTCATAATGCCTGGCATCCAAACAAGATTCACCCGTCATACAAAGAAGAACATAATAAAGAGAAAAGCCAATCAACTGAAACTGACCAGGCACTGACGTAGATGTTAGAATGAACATAGAAGGACATAAAACAGCTATTATTGGTGTATTCCATATGCTCAGAAGGTTAACCAGAAACATGAAAATATAAAAAGATGCAAATCAAACTTCTAGCGGTGGAAACTACAAATGGGGTTAAAAATGTTCTGGGTTGTATTAAGAACAGTTTCGACATTGCAGAAGAAAAGAATAATGAACCTGAAGACACAGTAATAAAAACAATCCAGAAGGAAATACAGAAACATAATGAAAATTAAGAAAATAAATAAACAGTATTCTTAACTCTGAGTGAATTTCCAGAAGCCTAATACTCATGTAAGTGGAGACCCTTAAAGGAGAGAATTAGGCAAGAGGGATATCGAAAGAAATAAAGGCAGAAACTTGTTAGAAATATGATGAAAATTATAAACCCGTAGACTCAAGAAGCTTGATGAACACCAAGAACTTCATGAAGCATGGAGAAAAATAACAATATCATAAGAATGATATTAACTATTAACAACTTATTAATAATTATTTATATCATAAGTGTACTTGTTATTATAAAAATGTCATATTAATAATATATTAATATGTATATCATAAGTAATTTAAACATAAAATAATACCATATTTAAATGGCTGAAAATCCATAAAGAAAGAAAATCTTAAGGTATCCAGGGAATAATAACTTTTAACAACAGATTTCTCTTCAGAAACAATGCAGAAAACAATAGGAGTGTATGGGTAGTAGAAAAAGTACAGTTGGCCCTCAAATAACGTAGGTCCACCCCACACAGTTAAAAATCTGCATGTAACTTTTGTCTCCCCCCAAATCTAACTACTAATACCACACTGTTGACTGGAAGCCTTACCAATCACAGTAAGAAACACACTTTAAATATAAAGACACGGTTTGAAACTAAAAAGATAAAAAAGAAACACACTATGCTAACACTGATAAAAAGAAATCTGGCATGATTGCATTAATGTCAGATTAAATTGACTTCAGAGCAAAGAATATTTCCAGGGAGCAAAAGAAATTCATTCCATAATGATGAAGAGGTCAGTTTGTCAGTAAAACATTACAATCTTAAATGTCTGTGCACTTAATAATGTTTTAAAATAACCAGAGCGGGGGATTAAGAGTATACTTATTTTGATGAGAACTGGGTAATCATCAGTACTGTTGAATCACTCTATTGTACATCTAAAACTAATATAACGCTCACTGCATGCTAACTACACTGGAATTAAAATATTTTTAATAATAAAATAAAATAACCAACATAAAAACTTATAAAACTGAAAGGAGAAATAGACAAATCTGAAACAATAGTTGGAGATTTCAATACTCTCTCTCAGTCATGAATAGAACATGTAAAGGAAAACCAGTGAGGATAGCAATGAAAGAAAATGATTAACTCTTTTGTCCTAATTAATATTTTCACAATAGTAGAATGCACGTTATTTTTAAACACTCCTGGGACATTTATCAATGTTGACTAGATGTGGAGCCTTAAAAAGGCCTAAATCAGTTTAAAATAATTGAAGACTAACAAAGTATGCTCTCCAACCACCATGGAATTGAATCAGAAATAAATAGCAAAAGATCTCTGCAGAAGAACCCAAATAGTTGGGAAGTAAATAACACTCTTCTAAATAACTCACAGTTAAAAAGAAAGGGAAAGGGAAATTTGAAAGTATTTTCAATTAACTGAAAATGCAAACACAACATAATTTTTGTGGATATTGCTAAGTTAGTACTTACGGAGAAAGTTGTATCACTAAATATCTAATGTAGAAAAGAAAAAAAAAGAAAGGCCTCACATCACTGACTAAAATTTCCATCTTAAGAAACCAGAAAGAAAGGATATAAAACCAAAGGAAGCAAACGAAAAGAAAGAATAAAAGTGAAAGCAGAGACAACGTATTAAAAATCAGAAAGACACTAAAGTGATGAAACTAAAAACTGATTATTTGGAAATAATCGATAAAATTGTCCACCGCCTAACCATACTAATGAACAGAGACCACTTATTAGCATCAAGACTGAGAAAAATTACATCACTACATATTTGACAGATATTGCAAGGATATTAAGAATGAATTATAGGGGTGCCGGTGTGGCTCCGTTGGTTAAGCATGCAACTCCTGATCTCATCTCAGATCATGATCTCACGGTTCATGAGACTGAGCCCTGCGTCAGGCTCCGTGTTGACAGCACAGAATCTGCTTGGGATTCTCTGTCTCTCTTTCCCTCCGTCCCTCCCCTGCTCTCTCTCTTTCTCTCTCTCTCTCTCTCTCTCTCTGATGATATCATTGTTCTTTCATGAATAGCTAAAATGACATTCTAAGAGACTGAATATGTTCATCAAATACACTCCCCTGTAAGTCAGACAGTGAGAATTTAAATCCAGAGCTCTTTGATGAATTCAACTTTTACCCTAAAGGGCTGGGGTAAAAAGAACATCATGGTCACCAGTTAGAAAGACCTGAGTTCAGATCTGAGGCTCCACTTGTCTGCTTTGTAAACTTGATCAATTAGGTAGAAACTGAGCTTCCTTTGCTCATCTAAATGTGAAAACGATAGTATCTATCTCATACAATCTCTCTGAGAATTATAGCAAATAAGGCATGCCAAAGTACAATCATATATACGGTCGCCTTAACAAAATACCACAGACTGGATGATTTAAACTACAGGAATTCATTTCTCAAAGTTCTGGAGCTGGAAGTCCAAGATCAAAGCGGTAGCAGCTTGGTTTCTCCTTAGCCTGCAGATGACTGCCTCTTCCTGTGTTCTCACATGACCTTTTACCCCTGGTGTCTCTTCCTCTTCGTATAAGGATACTAGTCATACTGGATTAAGGTTCCACCCTCTGAACTCCTTTAAGCCTAATTGCCTCCTTAGGCTATATCTTTAAAAACAGTCACATTGGGGGTTAGCCTTCAACATATGAATTGGGGGGAGAGAGGGGACACAACTTAGTCCATAACAAGATGCAATCATGAACACTGGTACACAATACCTCTTGCCTTCCTATTTTCCTTTTTCTCGAAAAACCTTTACTTACTCCTGATTCTATGCTCACATCCCCTACAAGCCAGTCATAATTGCTACCTCAAACGGTTACCATGTGCAGCCAACTTAAAGAGAGGATTCTGAACTCCTGTAGACTAATGTCAAATCTAGGCTACCAAGTCAGGGGCAGAACACGTAAGACAGTGTATATGTGTGATGACTTCATTTATTGTCACTAGTTCCAGAAAACAGAAGGAAAAAAACTGATGAAAAGTACACAGATCCCCCATCAAGTTTCAGCCAGACAGAGCCTGTGTTCCAGTGACTTTCTCCAGTTGCGAGTATGTATCTCTTCTTTCTTTTTTTCTATTCTTTTTTTTTTCTTTTTGCTTTATCATTTAATCGACAGGGGGCCATGGTAACCAAGGAAAATTGGGACAGCTCAAAATGTCTTGGTCAAGCTCAACTTGTGTTGTGTTCACCTGGTTTTGTGTCTACAAAAATGACAAATGTATTTGAATCCTACATTCTACAGTTCTGGTATTTCCATTTTCCCAAGGTCTTGCCAACCTGGACACTGTTTCTATTTTTTTTTTTTAACTTGACACATTTTACTTCTAAATAAGGTTGATGCCCATCTCTTCTCCATTATAATAGGTTTTCCTTTCTCATTAATGTAATTCTTTCAAATTCCCTTAGTACATGTTGGCGACAAGAAGCTGACATCTGTAAGGACTGAGCCTTTGGGTTTCCTCTCCCATTCCTGGATATTTAAACTGTTTAGTTAAGACAGAAAAGTGTTCAAAGTACTTGTGAGAAGTACATTTTGGAAATGAACTCCCAAGCTTTACAGAATATGTTTGAATAACCCCATGGAATGTAAGCTATTGCATAATTACTTGTTATTAGCATTCCCCAATATGGTGCCTCATACGAGGACAGATTTTTTTTCAGCCTTTTTAGCCTTTTTTTAGCCATCAACTGGTGAATTCAGTCAAGCTTTCAATAAACACCACTATAGTTTATTATATATAATTTTAAGCTTTTAGACCAAAATCTAATTGGTGGCTCCTTAATTGACTTGAATATATTATTATTTGGTTTAGCTATTATTGAGTTTGGGTAGATTGAGAAGGTCACAATTTCTCTTATATTCACAATGTCAGGATTTGAAAATCAATGTTAATATGGCACATGGATCTTATAAGTCATTTAGGTTTTTAAAAGTGTTTCTTTATGATTATTTTCTAATTAAGTTTATTTTTGGTCAATACAGATCTATGAAATTACAAGTAAGAGATTATATCATGTTGACCCTTGAATTTATTGATGTACTCTTCATAGAAATTTGATTTAAGATAATGTTTGCTAATAAAAAATCCAAGGAAAGTAATGGGTCTGAATCTTTCATGAACCTCTTTGGGTAGAAGTAGAGTTTGTTATTATTTATACCTTTTATTTTCTCTTCTTTCTTTTGCTATTCAGTAATTGAGTGTCCACAAAAATGGTGATCCATGTTAGAGGTAGAAAGTTTTGACGATGTATCAGAAAACTAAGGAGTTGGGTGTTTCCTCTCCCTCAGGGTAAACATGAAGTTAAAACAACGAGAACAAACCTTGCGTGACCCATTCTTCCTTTCATCTATGTGTGTATCAAACCACAAGTCACAGTCTGGGATTTGAGGAGTTCTGGACCAACCCTAAAGATTCTCCAAGCTGCTTACTCTAGGGAGAACTGAAATGTCAAAATCTTATGTCATCTCAATTGTCACGGCACGTCTTGCTACAAACCATGTAACTGATGAGGACCAGGGCCATGAAAACTCTTATATGCTCCTTCTCCTGTGAATAGCTCCTCTCCAATTAAAGCCATCTCACCCAGCCTGATCATTTTCAGACAGAAATATTGATTAATTCACTGATAGTCAGTGCATAGAAATGTCTTTTAATGAGAATTATAATGACCCCGATCTCTGTTCTTTAACCGTATGATACATTCTCTCAATTTTTGGTTAAGTGGTCCAGTGGCATGTCACCAGAGATAGAAAGACACACTAGTTCTCAATTCTTGACGTGGGAATGCGCAGAAGACATGCTCGTAACCTCATTTTAATGGGGATGGAGGTGCGAGTGGTCAGTAAAAAGGTCGCTTCTACAGAATGCTTTCTGCCTGTTTGACAGGGTCCCGCTAATCAACCAAGCATTATTGGGGGACACTTGTCCATCAAATAGTACAGTCACTGAGGAGAAATACTATGAAGCAACCACAGGATGAACTTTCAGGCCAGTAGTTATTTAAGTTGCGTGATGTTGTATGGCAATGACTATATTAGTGACAGCATTCGCCAAAATGACGTCCAGTTGGCAAACACAACCCGAGATTACTGTTTAGAAACTGGACGCCATGCCATTAAATTAACACTGAATCCACGCACTGAACAATTAAGTTAGCGCATCGCCCCACCGTAGCTTGACTCTCATTTCACCTATTTCAGATCTGATCACCCATCTGATATGTAAGGCGTTGCTGAGGCAGGTTACCGTGCTGCCAGTTTACCAAAGAGCTTAAAAATTTTGTTTAGAGAGCGTGCACACTTCTTCAAAGATAAATGCACACCAGAGAAAATCCTAACAGCTTTTAATTTCCATGCTTTTCAGTTTTATTGTTGTAAATGCAACTGTTTATAGGACTAATGACACAGGCTGGCTCTGTTGAGTCAATTATACCAGTAGGCAGTTGGATCAGATTCTTCACTCATGTTCCATTTACACTAGGCGGATGTCTGATATTTGACTAAATTGAATTGCACCAGAGCGCCTTGGTGCTTTCCAGACTCTGCATCTCTGAGCACTTTATAGAACAATGCGGTAAGTGATAATATGCTAGATGCGGGGCGGTGACTCTGCACAAGCATGTGTGGCCAGAGCTACGTGGTGAGTAATCACCAACCGACAGCTCTGTTTGTTATATTAGATGCATCAGCTAGGGCAGTGTTCCATGGGAGGAACCTCATCAGGGGTGTGTGTGTGTGTGTGTGTGTGTGTGTGTGTTGATATTGAGCTTTTTATTGTGTGTGTGTGTGTTTTTTAATTTTATAAGGTAGAGAGGACGTAGGATCAGCGAACAGAGAAAAAGGGGATATCATGAAGTCAAGTGCTCATGTTATTGACAGTCAGATAGGAGCATCTGGACTCCAGGAGCGTGCAGGCAGATGCCGACCAGCCTCCCCACACACTCCTAAATGCCAGAGTGCTTCTCTGCTGACCCACAACTAAGCATGCAATTCTGGTAATGAGCCGCCTGGTGTGCAGAGATCTTGATGGTCCCAGTTTATGCCACCCTGTGGGAAGATGCATAATGCTGGGGGGGGGTTCACTGGGAGCCTTGTCTGTGGCCTGCTCATTCGTTTCTTTCCTGACACATGCTGTAATAGTGTTACCATCTACCGAATTCTGAACTATAAAACAGACCTCTGTGTGTATTGTCTCATTTAATCTCAATAGCAAACCCCAAGCAAGCAATAATATTGGCCATAATACAAAAGGAACGAGGGAATTAAGAATGTTCATATATTTGTTCTAGAGCACCTGGCATTAGAATTTAAGTGCAAACCTGCTTAAATAAAATCATATCCTTTTACCACTCTGTCACACAGCTTTTCCAACAAGCATTTCTTCCTTTAAAATTCAGTTGGTATTTTAAGACCTTATGAAACTTGCAACGTCATTTTAAAACAAATATTCACTACGCTCATAGTTTTATTTTCTAAAGTATCTCTCCCTGGGGCATGGTGTCAAGGAATAACGACTTCAACCACGGTAAAATATATCCTAACCCTCCACATATCTTGAAAAGAATTAGATAATCTAGCATCAATCTGTTTGGAATTAATACTACTGCTTAGAAGAAATCATTCCTCAGGGTTGCAGGGTTTTACGATCCTAAATTGGTAACTATGTCATCAAGGCAAATGGACAAATGGTAGGGTTGTTAATTCTGTGTCTGTGCATCAGCGAATCTTGGGGCATAATTTATCTTGTAGTGTGAGCTAAACCAAAAAAAAAAACAATGCAATTATTTTAACATTAATAAATAGAAGAAATTGAAGAAAACCAAAGCTATGTTTCACACTGTCTCATATGGAAATATGTGGCGTGACCTTGCTCTTTCCTATTTCTTTCTATTTGAGTCCTTGCTATCTTCATTCCTTCCTACCTTCCTTCCTTCCTTCACCTCCAATAGGCCTATATTTTGGGACAATGGTACTGAAAATGAACTGCCAAAAGAGGAAGCAATTTGGGGGCATCTGGGTGGCTCAGTTGGTTAAGCATCTGACTCTTAATTTAGGCTCAGGTCATCGTTGAGATGGAACCCCATGTTGGGCTCTGCAGAGTGCACAGCCCTGCCTAGGATTCTCTCTCCCTCTCTCTCTCTCTGCTCCTGCCTCTCTGTCTCTCTGTCTCTCTGTCTCTCTCTCTCTGTCTCTCTCAAAATAAGAAATAAACAATTAAAAAAAGAAAAAGAGGAAGCAATTTGAATGGGACCTACAAGGCCCAGGATAATCATTGGTAAGCTGACACTTTTAGTAGAGCACTGTCTACTGACACTAAAAATAAGCTGAGTTAGGAGGACCTAAGGTCTCACTTCAGAATCAACTCTTTCTCTCTTTACTAACGTGTCAGTCAAAAGTTTCACGTGAAGAAAATTCTAGAAGGATATGCCAACAGCAGCAGGTCTCTGTTGGGCCCACACAAGGATAATGTGTTTGTATCACTTCAGCACAACTCAGGAGGAAGTTGACTGAAGGAGCCCGTTTCTGTACCAGTCAAGGGCCTGGTGGAAAAGAACAGAGCGGATAACACAAGAGTTATCACCATAAATTTCTAAAGGCATGTGATAGTGTGACTTGACAGGGGATGATGTATTTTAATAACCACCTACTCTAGTCTCCAGCTAAATTGAGTGATAGACAAAATGTATAAAGCATATCTGAATTTTAATTTTCTGCAGTAACATACCACATGGATTTTTATTTGTAGGTTTATCTCTGTGCTTTAATATCTCTGCTTTTTAAATTTTAACACTGCTCTTGGACGCTTCTCAGCAGGTTAAAGAAAACTCTGGTAAAAACTCTAGTAAAAATTTTCAATAGCAAAACAATGTCTCAAAATACCATGTTTAAGCCTCAAGAGTTGATACGCCTTTACAGTTGCCTTACAGGGGCGCCGGGGTGGCTCAGTTGATTAAGCACAATTGCCTTAGAGATGAAAACGTACTGGAAAAAATTATTTTGAAAGGCACGATAATGTTGCAAACATCAATACGTTTAACTATTTTTTTTTTGGACTTCACAAAACAAAGCCAAGTATGTTATCGTGACATCCAAATCGAAGCTGAGCAAATTGTCTTGAGTTCGTGAAAGCCAAGGTACTCAACAGCAACAACAAGGGTGAGAAGACCACCATTTGTTTGTATATTCAGATCTAGCTTGGAGCTGAGCGCGATGTCACGGAAACTGGGTTTAGAGAAGCAAAGTACCCTCCGTAGGGTCATTTGACTGGTAAGTTCAGAAGAAAGAATTGCTTTTGCTCTTTCCAAACCTGTATTATCTTTTCATTCGTCCCATCCTCAAAACGATGCACCCCGTCTACCTAAAAACCAGATAATTTGTTCCCTTGAAAAATCAAATGAAAAAACTTAGGATCCAGGCATCACCTTTGGCTAACCTCACTGGTGTCTCCCTCGTCCCTGCGGGTAAAAGCGTGGTGTATAATGACTCTTGCTAATTGTACTGACTCACATTTAGGTATCGTAGGCAGTGGATTCTGATTATCTGAAGTCAAGGGTTGGTTCTACCACTTGCAAGCTGCATGATGTTGGGCAACTTAACCTCTCTGTGCTTTGGCTACCCTCTCTGTAAAATGGAGGTTATAATAGTTTTTACCCTGCAGGATTATTAATGCACATTGGACGGCTTGGACCCCATACGTGTATAGTATGCGCTCAATAAACGGTCACTAAGACTGTTAAAGATGTCAAGAGTTGAACAAACAGGGATGGGAACGTCAGTAAGGAAGACACCTATCCTACTGTTCTCGTCTTCCCTCCTTTCCGAGGACTCATGCTTTCTTCTGTCTATAAATCTATGCCAGGTTCGTTCTCCCCGCCCTCCCCTTGGTCCATCATCCCCGTGATTTTTCCAAATCGGTGGAAACAGTTTTTTGGAAGAGTTTCGACTATGAACAATTGGCTATGTGAGACAGGCGAGGCCAATTGCCCTCTGAAGGTGCTATCGTATGATCTGACGTATCGTCTTTTTTTTTTTTTTTTTTAAATTTTTTTTTTCAACGTTTATTTATTTTTTTGGGGACAGAGAGAGACAGAGCATGAACGGGGGAGGGGCAGAGAGAGAGGGAGACACAGAATCGGAAACAGGCTCCAGGCTCCGAGCCATCAGCCCAGAGCCCGACGCGGGGCTCGAACTCACGGACCGCGAGATCGTGACCTGGCTGAAGTCGGACGCCCAACCGACTGCGCCACCCAGGTGCCCCCTGACGTATCGTCTTAACCAGGGCACTTGATGGCACCCTTGTGCCCCCGTGCAATCGTTTCTATCACCAGGTGAGCCGATTATTTGAGGGAATCTCACTCACCTGCTCTTCCACTCAGGCTGCTTCACACACCGGAGCATGTGCTATTTTTAGTGAAACGATGACCCTGCTCCAGAATGCCGGCACATTAAGGATGCCTAATTATGTATGATGGTCCCGTTTAGTTGTTAAGGGAGCGAGACATGATAGGAATTGGTGAAGTTAAATTACCAAATAACAGGAGACTTTCTGTTGTTGTGCAGGTAACTCGTGCTTTCAGGAGGAGCAGTGATAAAAATGGAAACAATCAATTTAAGAAACTGTTGTAGGACAGCGCTAGAATTTCACGTACGTTTGGCACCTTCTGGGCTAAGTTGACCTAATGTCTTTCCGGGAATATGTCAATTAAAAATGTGCCCTTTGGAGGAGCGTGTGTGTACAGCTTCCAGGATAATAAATAATGGGGGGAAATCCGAATATTGGATTCCAGCTGGCATGGCAGAGGTGGTTTTAATTGAGAAAAATAAAAACTGGGATTAGGCAGCTTTTCAGTACCGTCAAGCTGCTACTGCCCTACGACAAGACCAGCGAGTCTCAAAAACTCTGCTTTCGTTAGATTGTAACAACGGTGGCTGCTGTAAAAGAACCTTCTCTCCCATCTCTGTATTTTCTTTATGGATGTCAGTTACCTTCCCAGAGTTCAGTAAACATCTCTTATTTTTCTTCTTCTTTTTTTTTTTTTTTTGGTCCAGAATTTTGAAAGCTGTTTTATGTACCTAAGTTTTACGGGAGCGCAAGGCAGAGGAACGAAAAAGCAGAACCTCTCCAACTGCATTTGCGCTCAGCACTTCCTGAGAGGGGTGCACCCCTCGATTCTGCAACAATCCGAGCAAAAGCAGATAGGCTCTGAAGCCGGTAATCGCAAAGGAAAATCTTTCAAACACATACATCATTTTGATTTTAAGACTGCTATTCACCTGCTTGGGGACAAGGGCCTCTGTCTGTGGGCTTCCCTCTTTAACCTTACCATCTGTCAGCAAGGGTTTAAAGGAGCAGCCTGGTTGGGAGCTTTGTCTCCTCTCCCACTTAATGCATTCACATTTATTTCCGAGACGCGGATAAAAGTTACATTTTATCTTAGCCTGTGCTGTTTTGAAATCAAGCATCTGGCTGGCTGGAAAAAGGCTATGGTGCCATTTTGTTTTATAACTAAGAAGGTGCTGAACTCCATTACGAGGGAATTAAATTCTCCTAGGGTGTTTGGCTGGAGCTGTCTTTCGGGGAAATCATCGTCCTTAGCCCTCTGCCTCATTTTCCACCAGACTCGCTCTTCACCAAAGGAAGTCGGGGGAACTGGGAAAGCAGTGTCGTGGAAACAAAGACTCCAATCTGCACAGGGGACCATAATCTCATTGTGTCAGTCAGAAACGTTGAATTGGATCGGGCTCGCCAGATTCCCTCTGTAATGTGTCAGCCACATCTGTAGCTCCGTGGCTGCATCGCTGTCCTTTGGCCATTCAAACAAGGACCGTCGTATTATTCCTTTCCTCACCACCCCCACCCCCTGCTTTTTTTCTCCTCCTGTCTTTCTTTCCTTGTTCTATTTCTTTTTTCTTTCCGTTCTTACGTCTTTTCATTCACTGGCCGCTGCTTCCCTGACCTCTTACATCTAAAATAGCTGGGGTGTGTGCTTTCAGTACACATCTCATGGGGCTCCCTGAGAAATTGTCTTGTTTACCATCCGCTTGTCAATAGATCACACAGAACGATAGTGATGACGCTAGATGCTTCCATACGCCGACCGTCTTGATGCCAAGGAGAGAAGGCACCCGAGGAGGCGGTTTCTCCCCCTATCAGGCTGAGTGGTGTAATTTCTATTCACATCTCAACTACCTGCACTTTACTTCCAGAAACATCCTGCTCCATTTTGGAAAACTTGGCTCATTAATGTGTTGGCGACAGAGTTGGCTTTTGTAAAGGGAACCGTTGGCGCTCATGGGCCCTGCTGAAAGGGATGATGGTCTCCTTGCCGCTGTCTCTTTTTCAGATTGGAGGCTTTCGAAGGCGACAGAATTCTCCAGAACTCCGTTTTTAGGAAACAGGTTTCTCACTCTCCAGAGCTGAGCAGAGCGACCCCCGTTACCGCCTGACAGGGCTGAGCCATGGCCGCTTCTCCAGAGGAGACAGGACACTGTTTTCGCTGTAACAAGATAAGGCGGCCAAGCTATATCTCCTGGAGCACGCTCTGTATTTGTTGCTGCTGCCCTCTTCCTTCCAATCGACTCCCCCAGGTCTGCCCCGGATGCCCTCCCAAGAAGCACATGGGCTTCGTGGCTGCACTCCCCTCTTGGGAATCAGAGCTGCCCTGAGGCCTCAGCCTCAGGAGCACCAGCCAGGGCCCCTCACAAGTGGCAAGGCCATTTCCTGCACCGGGGCGGACGATGGGAGAGGCGTTTTACAGCATCCTAACCAACGCCATCATCCGGAAAGGGAGACACTCTTGTTACTTTTTACTGAAGGCAAGTGTTGACTTTCCCCCTATTGCCCCGCGTTTGTTTCTTCTTCGGTACCGCAATTTTGTTTTACGAGGCCAGCCCTCCACTGAAAGCATTCACTGAAGTTGGAATATCAAGCAGAGCACAGCAGATGTATATTTCTGGACTGAGATCTGTACTACGTCGAACCCTTGATTGCTTTTTTTTTAATCTAATTTTTTAATGTTTATTTTTGAGAGAGAGAGACAGAGACAGAACATGAGCGGGGAGGGGCAGAGAGAGGGAGACACAGAATCCGAAGCAGGCGCCAGGCTCTGAGCTGTCAGCACAGAGCCCGACACGGGGCTCGAACTCACGGACTGTGAGATCATGACCTGAGCCAAAGTAAGACACTTAACCGACGAGCCACCCAGGTACCCTAGAAGCCTTGATTCCTAAGTGCAGACCGTTCTCGGTTTGTATCGGCAACTGGCCTAATCTTGGTCTTCCGTAATTGAGAAAATTTCTTTAACTCGTTTGTTTTTTTTGTTTGTTTTTTTTTTTTTATGGTTAAGCAAGGCAGGTATGATGAAAATCTCTAAGGTGGATGTAGGATTTTTAAAATGTAATATTGGAGTTAAAACGATATCAGGGCTGGAAGTGAGAAACAGTAAGGTGCCATTTTCCACATTTTCCTCTGTTTCCTTAACAGAAAAGGTAAGATGCAAGGAGTTTACCAATATTTTTTTTTCCTTTTCCAGAATTCGCATTTCTCTTGATTATATATTTTTCTCAGAGTAGTCCTGTGCTCATTCATCGCAAGAATGGATCAGTCGCTGCCTGGTTTTCTTTTCAGATTTCCAAAATTGCGCGGCAAGCTGAGGTGTTTGTTTCTCAGCCCAGAGGATGCAATTATTCTAGGTGGTTGTGGAGGAGAAGCCGCATTCGAACAAACACCCAGTGCTAAACGTTGGCATTCCCCAGCTCTGCTGTGAAACTCCATTACCCCTTCCTCAAAGGGTTAATGGCACCACCATCCAGGGGACAATTCATTCTCCTGCTAAACGTGATGACAAATAACCATTATTCTTTCCAACTGCACTGATAATCGGGACAGCTTAAACATTTTCGCCAGTATAAGTGAAACCATTAATCCTCTTGGATTTCATGATAAGTGGTGGCTTTGAAGTAATGACTGTGTCATTGAAGGCAGGAAAAAATGTTAACAATTAAAACAAGTTAGCCATTATCTTACCGGGTACTGAATCGCTTTCACATTTCATTAGCAATATTGTAAATGATATGTACCTTATTAAAAAGCTCTTATTATCCAAGAAACCTAATTAGTCAAAAATTCTCAGTCACCACTATAATTTTCTAATGATATGCTACAGCGGGTATTGCGATGTGGGGAATGTTTCTGTTTATCCATAAAAGAGCCACAATATGTAATTGTTTCCCCAGAAATATCATAGAACACAGGTATAACTCAGGGTTGTTGTGTTTTTTTTTCTAGATATAATGATGTTTTTATTTTAAGTGATCCACCTGGCTATTACTGAACAAAATGCAAAAATCTCTTCTTAGCTAACCGTGTATTTAGGCCAAACATTAAGCTTTTTGCCAAAAGATTATAAAAATCCAAGAAAGTAACTATTATAATTTTACAGCGTGCTCTGGAGATTTTTTTTTTCTTTCCTCGTGCTCAACCCTTAAGCTTCTCATAAATGAAACTGACGGACTGCCCCCTGAGAATGGGTGTGCCTACACGCTTGATAGAACGGGTCCGAACATTTCTCAAAGGAAATACAGGGTCAAGGTCAAATCCAAGAGCTTATTCTCCGGACCTATAAAATGATTAAAATAATACCAACATTTCTTCAGGAGAGAGTATGAATACAGATAGAAGTATCCACGTATCCTCTATACGTTTATAAGAATAAAGTAAGCATTCTCAGTCTGCATTATTGTGCATTCGAACGGGGCTATACATTTTCTCTCTGAAAGTCAAATTAGAAAGACAGGAATGCGAGCTGTATACGGATTCACAATGGTAGATTACACAACCTGCTAACATATTTAACACTCATTGAAACGATTCGTGTCAAGCACTTAGAACCCTTGATGTTTATCGGCGTTTAATAAATGGTAGCTATTTTATAATCATCATTATATCACATGACTCCAGGAATATGTAATGCAACACGTGTGCATATATATATAGATCCTAACAGACAGAAATGGACTCTCCTACATAACATGTGTCCTAATGCAAATGACAGAAGCCAGAAGCCTTCTTTCTGGAGTCGAATTCTGCAGTTTTAAGCATCAGTTATTCCTTTACGGAATTTTCAAATCTTGGTTTACTTCCCCTTCCATTGCTTATGTACTTAGTGCCTACTTTGCGCTCAGCTCTGTGCATGGCACAGAGGGTGGGAAGAATAAAACGAAGCTTGGTATGTGGCCTTTACCCTCAACAATCTTTCCACCCTCCAACGGGGTTTCTTCTGTGCATTTTGCTTTTTAATAATTCACAAAATTTTACACAGACTTTTTTTTTTTAATCTCTCTAAAACCTGCGTAAAACAACTAGCACCATTGAGAAGTGGCAGAGAGACTGAAGAACGTGAATGGAGCATGAAGGTGGGTGGAAGGGGAAGACAGGACAGAAAAGAGGGAAGAAAGAAAGGCAGGAAAGAGGAAGGAAGGAAGGAAGGAAGGGAGGGAGGGATGGAGGGAGGGAGGGAAAGCAAGAAAACATTTGAACACCAGGCTTTCTTCTGAGAGTTGGTGTGAGTGCCATCTGGTTTGGCCCTTACAATCTGTGGAGGCAATATTATTATCCAATTTCACAGGTAAAAGTGAATGCCTGTGCTGTTTGGTTTATCTTTAAGATGATGGAGGGAGGTGGGTGGGGGATGGGCTAGGTGGGGGATGGGAAGGAGGGCACTTGTCGGGATGAGCACTGGGTGTTGTATGGAAGTGATGAGTCATTGAATTCTACTCCTGAAACCAACGTCGTACTGCATGTTAACTAACTAGAGTTGAAATAAAAATTTGGAAGCAAAAAAAAATAAAATGAAACTAGTCATTTGGCCTTTCTATATATCAGTTCCAACCGAGGCAACGTCAAGGGTTTAGATTACAACAGAGGGAACTCCAATGAACCTACAAAAGCCTGCAGATATGTGATGCTTCTGAAGCTCAGTCATTGAACGTGGATCTGATCCCCTGCTACAGGAACACTTTTAGGTGGACTTTCCTCCTGCTGTCTCTTGAGCAAAGGGTTCTGGGGCTTCTGCCCCAAACCACATTGAAACAAGGGCATGTGTCTACTTGATTCCCTAGTTGTCTGAGTCCTTCCTACCAGGAAGGATTCACTCACCTGCTTTCCTGTTAATTGTCACCCCTACCTCCAATGCCCAAAGCCAGCTTAGAAACACCATAACTTTAAAAACACATATACTGAGGGGCGTCTGGGTGGCTCAGTCAGTTAAGCCTCTGACTCTTGACTTCCGCTGAGGTTGTGATCTCACGGTCGTGAGATAGAGCCCTGTGCCAAGCTCTGTGCTTGGCATAGAGTCTGCTTAAGGTTCTCTCTCCCTCTGTCTCTGCCCTTCTCCTGCTCACTCACACACACCCTCTCTCTCTCTCTTTCTGTCTCAAAAAAAACACGTATATTGAGACAAAAAATGTATAACCTAGAATATTGAGTAACAAAATGGTAGGGCAAATAATTAGATCAAGAGCTCTTGGATAAAGAAAACTATAGAATTGAAGATGTACCGTTGAGCCTCCTAGCACTGAAAGCAAACACGGAACCAGTACAACCTAGATGTTTCATCTGACTTCCTGTTTTGTTTTGTTGCTGCTGGGAAGTAAAATGGCCCCAGGTGACCCCTCTCTCCTCTTTCCACAGAAGCATGTGACCATTTAGAGTAAGTTCCAAAATGTTCGGTCTTTTGATAATAACAGTAAAGGTAATAAAGAAAAGTGTGCACTGTCATCCCTTCCCTTCCTTTCTTTCCTTTCTTATTTTATTTTTAACTTTTTTTTATCGTTTATTTATTTTTGAGACAGAGAGAGACAGAGCATGAATGGGGGAGGAGCAGAGAGAGAGGGAGACACAGAATCCGAAACAGGCTCCAGGCTCTGAGCTGTCAGCACAGAGCCCGACGCGGGGCTCGAACTCACAGACCGCGAGATCATGATCTGAGCTGAGGTCGGACGCTTAACCGACTGAGCCACCCAGGCACCCCATCTCCTTTCTTATTTTAGATGATGCAAGTGATGGGTCTTCTAGGAGGTAAAAGGCCATTGTAACTGAAATAAACATCACGTATATTTCAGAAAACAATCTGGTCCCACTACACTGCACATTTTGCCATAGGAACAGCATAGGAAAAGGGGCCCCAACGGATAGAATTGTGTCCTTCAAAATTCATATGCTAATTGCCCTGATGCCCAATATGATTGTGTTTGGAGATAGGGCCTTCAAAGAAGTTCTTAACCTTAAATGAGGTAATAAAGGTAAACTCGAATCCAATACGACTGGTGTTTTGCAAGAGGAAGAAATACCAGGGGCGCCTGGGTGGCGCAGTCGGTTAAGCGTCCGACTTCAGCCAGGTCACGATCTCGCGGTCCGGGAGTTTGAGCCCCGCGTCGGGCTCTGGGCTGATGGCTCGGAGCCTGGAGCCTGTTTCCGATTCTGTGTCTCCCTCTCTCTCTGCCCCTCCCCCGTTCATGCTCTGTCTCTCTCTGTCCCAAAATAAATAAACGTTGAAAAAAAAAAAAATTAAAAAAAAAAAAAAAAAAGAGGAAGAAATACCAGAGACACACAAGAACAGAGGAAAGACCGTGTGAGGACACAGGGAGAAGATGGCCATTTGCAAGCCAACAAGAGAGGCCTAAGGAGAAACCATTCATGCTGGCACCTTATTCTTGGACTTCCAGACTCCAGACCTGTGGGAAAAGAAATGCCTGTTATTTAAGCCACCCAGGCTATGGTATTTTTTTACAGCAGCCCTAGGAAACTAATATAGGACCTCTCGGATAAAAGGCAAGCAGAAGCCGTAGTGTTGATGGAGATTTTAGAAATAAGTGGTAATGGCGAGGGGCGGTGTTTCCCAAAGTGTGTTCCTCAGACTCTCTTGCCCCAGGATATTGGAAGTATATAGGCAAAGTGACATCCAAGGAGACTGAGAAACAGTGAGTCGCACAGATTTCTTTGCTGTAATTTTCCAGGGTTTTCAATATGCTTACATGCACTGAAGTCTCTAGTACAAGTAGATCATGGACAGAGTTTCCCAAAATGTAAACGAAAAGCCAGTTTGGGGAACCATTTTAGGGTGCTGACTTCCCTTTGTAATGCGACTACGTCCCTCTGATGTGCTGGTGTAAAAGAAAGTCTTGAGAAAGCAGCAGAAATTGGTGAGCTTGAGGGCACTTGGATTTTCTCCCCGCTGCTTGTCTTCACCATCATGGAGACCTGATCCGGGACTGTCTCTAAGAAAGGTGAGAGAAAGACACTGGAAGGGATGTAAGATCTCAGCCCGTTATGCAGTGAGGAAACTGAAGGAACGGCTCGGGAACCTGGTTTGGGGATCAGCCATAGCTTTGATTCACTCCCCCCCCCCCCCCGCCATATAATCACTCGGTTCTGTGTCATTGAGCAAGCGACTGAGCCTTGACTTCATATCCACAAAAGGTGAATGGCAACGCCTTGCTCAGATTCAATGTTCAACAAACTGGGGAGATCGTTAAGAAGGGGGTGGGTGGTGGAAGGAAAACAGGCATGTCAGGGATCACAGGGTAGCCCACGTGGGACTGCTCTTCCTGGGGATCATTCCCCCTGGACACACACCTTAGCCATTTAAAAAAAATTTTTTTAACACTTATTTATTTTTGAGAGACAGAGCATGAGTGGGGAAGGGGCAGAGAGAGAATGAGACAGAATCCGAAGCAGGCTCCAGGCTCCGAGCTGTCAGCACAGAGCCCGACGCGGGGCTCGAACCCACAAACCATGAGATCATGACCTGAACCAAATTCGGATTCTTAACTGACTGAGCCACCCAGGCTCCCTGTGCATCAGCTTCTTGTAGCGAATTGCCCTCATGCCTCCGTGAACCTGTACACACACAGCATGGAAACACAGAGAATGCCTCCTCCCGCGTGTCCTCCGGATTCTCTGGGCACTCAACAGACATTTGCTGAATGAACGGAATAAACTTACCATTGTTTTCAAACTTCAGATCGGTTGCTGTGATTTTTTTTCTTATAGCTCCATGTATCTGTATAAAATACCTCCCAAAGCTATGTATACTAAGCCAGAGGTGGTTATGTGAAAGTCCTTCGTGGAAGTGAATGAATTGTACAAAAATCAGACCTGCCTTGGCTTCAGGTGGCCATCTTCACAATACGTGCCCATATCACCCTGCCATATGCAACACAACCTAGTTGCGACCTTGCCACACCCTCATATTGTCTGGAAGCCCAGGACGGGGTGCATCAAGGGCTCTAAAGGAGACAGGCTTGTCAGCGTTAACAGCAACCGACTTCTCTGATGCCCACATTCATCGTGAAACTATCTTCCTTCAATACGTCTTATAATTTAAGGGATCTGAGATCATACAGAAGCCCAGACATAAATCCTACTAATGGCTTCATCCCTGGAGAATTTCTGCAGTGTTCCACTGAGAATGCTTCCTCCAGTCTCCGAAGATGCCTGCAAGCGACCCCTGCCTGAAGCCACCCCTGTCAAGCTCATCTGGCCACTGCAGTCCCTCAGGCTGCCTCCTCCAACCCCTCAGCCTTGGTTGCCCTAGGGACAAAGAGTCGGTGCGGTCAGACCCCACGGTGGCTGCAGCTCCCGTTACCATTCATTACAGGTGCACGTAGCCCTGTGCTTGTGACAGTGGGATTTCCCGACTCACTGGTGGCTGGGCCACCTGACTGCGGTTCTCAGCAGACCCACTCCTGAGAAGTGCCCCACGCTCCAAGAAGTGTCTTCTCTTGATCCTTCTAAATTCATTTTCGGAAGGAACGTTTTGTGATTTAACCCTTTTTTCATTCTGATGGCATAACACTTCCAGAAAAATTATAATGCGTCTCAGTATAGCGGGTTAGAAATAACAAAGTGTTTTCAAACACTCGGCCTCATGTGACCCTCTTGCTGTAAATGAGGGAGGATTCCGAAGAGGAACTCAAGGTTCAGAGAGATGAAGACATTTGCCCAAAGTCACATGGTTACTGAGGGGTGCAACTTTAAGGCAAAGCTTTTTGTTTCCTACTTTTCAGACAGAGGTCAAGGGCACAGCTACAAGAGAGTATGGAAGGAGACCCTTGGAGAACGTCTCCACCGACATTTCCATTTGCTTTGGAAAGATCTGCCATGATGTCTTCTTAAAAGGTCTGTGAAATAAAGACCATAATTGCTCTTTTTGCTTATCTGATAACTCGCTTACAGGAACTATCAATTAGTCTGGGCAGCCGAAACCTTCAGACTTTGGCACACAAGTAGGCATCGACTAGAAGAGTTTTCTGCCAAGTCTGTGTCCGATTTGGAGCCCCAACGAGGAGTCACGGTACGATCGCAAGTGTATACAACATTGCTGTTGAACTAGTAATGTGCAAGAGAAGTCAACAAAACAGATGTGAACTAACCGACTCGCACATGGAAAGAAAGGGCTTCCCTCTAAAGAATCTTAACCTGCACGCATCTGGAGGAGGCAGCAGGAGAGGCAAAGTGTGCGATATTTGTGCAGAGATACCCAAAGGAAAGATGTGCTGGGCTCTTCCTACCTCGCCCCCTGCCAGGCCTGAGTTATGCTCAATTTGGTTTGCTTTGGCCTTTCTTATTTCTTTTTTTTTTTCCCTGTGTTTATTTATTTATTTATTGAGAGAGAGAGAGAGAGAGAGTGAGAGCATGCTGGGGGAGGGGCAGAGAGAAAGGGAGAGAGAGGATCCCGAGCAGGCTCCGCACTGTCAGCACAGAGTCCGATGCAGGGCTCAGACTCACGAACTGTGAGATCGCGACCGGGGCCGAAACCGAGAGTCGGGTGCTTCGCCATCTGAGCCACCCAGGCGCCCCTGGCCTTTCTTCTTTCTCAAAAGTGAGTCCAGCTGTCCCCGACTTTTTGAAAGGTCACGTGATGCCGCTTCCTTTTTATGAAAGATCTAATGAATACCTAAAGAAATCTGGAGGGGATTTTTGCTCTTACAAAAAAAACCCAAAAGGCAAAAGTGGAAAGAGCATAGCGTTCGTTTTGCAGCGAGCTGTTAAAGGGGCAGCGCTCTTCTCTAGCAGCGAGTGTGGCCCCTCCAAGCTCCTTCCCGGGGAACGACCCTCAGCATCTTAACATCCAGCCCCCAGGGCTCTGACCCGTGTCTGGGAGCATCTGTGTTTCATCTCCATTTATCTTGTGCATCTGTTAGCAGGACATGTCCTAAGGTATCAGAAAAGCCTAAGAGAGGCGATATGGGGGGGGGGCGGTCTGGAAATGCTTAAAATTTTTCCATCTAAATTAATGGCAACTGCTTCTTTGTTTACACTATTTCGGCTTTTCGAAGGCGCTACTTTCCAATAGGGGGAGAAGCCTCTAGGACGTACATGTTAATTTATTCCTTGACGGTGGTCTGCTCAAAGAACCAGCAGAAATTCACGCAAAGGCAACCCCTCCCGACAGCAAACACCTCGGGAAGGGCTACGTTAGGTTACCGTAGCCCCCGGTGCTGAGAATTAGAAAGGAACATGTTGCTTCTGGATGGGTCCAATGGAGTGAGAATCAAATCCCGGCTTTGCCTTGGAATCACAAGCGTATCAGAGCCTGCCTGAGGTCATTACTCCCGAGCTGACCGCCTTGTAACTAAGAAGATGCTACAGGCGAGCGGGGCCTGTCGTGTTCCATCTACTGCCCGGGCCTCAGCCTGTGTCTGCAGGTGTTTCTCTGTATTGAATCTCCCTGGGGAATCCTTGGCTTCACAGCAAAAGCTGGCTGAAGTGAAAGTGATTTGATTTGGATCCCATTACAGGCACTTTACCTCTTCTATTTCCGTGATAATAGCAGATTGGAGTCGATTATTGTACTGGGAGGGAAGTTAATGCGATGTCGAGAAACACTGGCAAAACTGGCCCAGGGAGAGAGGGATGGATGAAAAGTTTAGCGCCGATGGAAAACCGGGGAGCAGGCCAGCGCAGCCACTGGTTAGGCAGCCACCCCGAGTCGGGGCGGTGTTTTCCGAAGGGTCGGGGTCACTTCCCTGGCCGCTGGGGAAGGGACACAGATCGCTCTGGCCACGCAGCGCCGATGAACCAACCACTCTGCCCTTCGAATCCTTTGCCCTTCCTCTGCACTGCCTGTCGGTTCGGGGGCTGCAGGGATCCCGGCCCGGGTGGCCACCAGTCCTTTTCTTGTGGGGGCAGAAGGGTGCCCGCCCTCCACAACTCACCTTGATGATCACACAAACCGCAAAGAAATATGGACTTACCTTAGGAGAACCGCGAGATGCTTGTCCACAAAGGGAGGGTGCACGCTCCGCAGCTATGCCACGTGGATACGCAGAACGTGACTTCAGAGGACAGTAGGGCCAGGTGGCAAGCAGAATCTTTTTTACCTTTGCTTTGGTCGTGTTTTCCTTTGAAATACGATCTACAGAAAGAAGAGCACACGTGTCAGAGGCATTTAAGCTACACACGCCCGGATCAACAAACAGGAGCACACAAGCCCTCAAGCAGCCGGCCTCCTCCTTCCTGCCTCCACCACCGAAGTTCATCTCTGTTTGACGTCAGACAACACGGGTTGTAGTTCCTTCTTTTCCAAACACCGGCGGCATCATACATTCCACGGTCTTTTGTGTGTCTAGCTTCCTGCACGAACGGCTGTCTCTGGAAGATTCACATATATCGCGGCATGTAACTGCGGGGTTGTCGGTTCCCTTTGTTGACGGCGTTCAGATGACAATATTCGTGCACCACCCTTTGTCATCGGTTCTAATGTTTTGGGCGTCTGGATAGTATCCAATTTCTGGTCATTGCAAATAGGGTTGTCTTTGGGCAACCATGAGGAAGTATTTCTAGAGGGTGTGTTCTTAGAAGCGCCATTACTCTGTCCCAGAGGGTCGCCACGCACCCAGCTTTTGCCGCTACGGCCGGGCGGTTTACCCAAGTAGCAGTTTTAATTCCCCCCCGCAGGGTATCTACTGATGGCCTTGGTCGCTCCACATCGTCACCAATATTTGGTATGTCCTTTTTATAATTTTTGCTACTTACACTTGCTGCAGAAGACTTTATCTCACGCGGGATTAGTTTCCATTTCCCAACATCCTTGTAACTTTTTAACGTGCGTATTAGGTATTTGGTTGTCCTCTTTTGTTAAATGTGTGTTCAGCGAATGTGCCAATCTTTCACATTGGGTTGATTCTCCTCTTGATGTGCTCAGAGTTCCACATATATTCCAGGCATGAGTTTTTGTGGAATACATATATTGTAAATATCTTACACGGTTCGGGGTTCATTTTATTCACTTTCTGGTGGCCCTTGATGAATAGAACTTCTTGATGTCAATATAATCCAATTTATCAGGTTTTTCCTTTATGGTTACATTCTGTGTTCTGTTTAAGAAACTCTGCCTGTTCTAGGGGCGCCTGGGTGACTCAGTCGGTTGAGCGTCCGACTTCAGCTCAGGTCACGATCTCACGATCCATGAGTTCGAGCCCCGCGTCAGGCTCTGGGCTGATGGCTCAGAGCCTGGAGCCTGCTTCCAATTCCGTGTCTCCCTCTCTCTCTGCCCCTCCCCCGTTCATGCTCTGTCTCTCTCTGTCTCAAAAATAAATAAATGTTAAAAACAATTTTTTTAAATAAAAAAATATAAAAAAAAAAAAAGAAACTCTGCCTGTTCCGGGGCACCTGGCTGGCTCAGTCTATTGACTGTCTGACTTGGGCTTAGGTCGTGATCTCAAGGTTTGAGCCCCACATCGGGCTCTGTGCTAACAGCTCAGAGCCTGGAGCTGCTTCGGATTCTATGTCCCCCTCTCTGCCTCTCCCCCACTCACGCTCCCTCTCTCAAAAATAAATAAAATTTAGAAAAAAAAAATTTAAAAAGAAGAAACTCTGCCTGTTCTAAACAATCATATTTCTTGTTTTTTTTTTTTTTTTAAGTTTATTTATTTATTTGGGAGAGACAGAGACAGCACATCCGGGAAAGGGTCAGAGAGAAGGAGAGAGAATCCCAAGCAGGCTCTGCACTCCGGGCTCGAACTCACAAAACCGGGAAATCATGACCTGAGCCAAAAACCAAGAGTCAGATGCTTAACCGACTGAGCCACCCAGGGCCCCCCCCCAAAAGACCCTATTTCTAAACAAACTATCTCATAGCAATAACTAAAGTGAATTTTATTGTTTCTGTCCTATTTTTGGCTGATGACTCCAGCACAAATCAGTTTCATTAGGCCCGCCTAAACCTTCGCAGATTTCCTGCACAAAAACACACACCCATTTCACTCATCTTGAAAGGAAATATACCAAAGAATAGCCACATTGGGACAAGCTGAGAAAAGACAGAAGTGAGGAGGTGGGCTCTTGTTTTCACCTCTGGGCCAGCTTCACAGCAAATTGCAGAGTTAGATTTGCAGGCGTATGTGGCAGCTGTTAATATTCAACCTTCTCCCTTCCAAAAGGGGGAATAAGGGCAGCAATGATCCCACTGAGCCATTATAGGAATTAAATGAGAAATTGCATAGCACTTTGCCCAGCATCCGGCTTAAGTAAACTCAATAACTTTTGGGTATTATAATTAACATTAATGATAATATATGTAGCTAGTGCCTTTTAATTTGCAAAGTAAACGAATTTCATTGGAAGCTTGGAAGAGTCCTGTGAAGTAGGTAGTTGTTTTGTTTAGCCTCTCTGGCATTTTATGGACTGTATTAAACCAGTATTTCTTGGTTCCCTACAATGTGTCAGGCACTGTTCTAAGCACTGAGGATACAGCAGACAACAGATAGATAAAAGTCCCTGTTTGCCTGGAAACTTTCTTCCAGTGGGGAAAGACAGAAATGATAAAATAAAAACGAAGAGTGCTATATGTAGGAAGGAGGCCAGTGCTCTCGAGAAGACTAAAGCAGGGAAGATACAGGATGATGAAGAAGGGATTTCAGTGTTAACCCAGCAGAGGAAGGACCGGCAAGAGACTTGAGCAGAAACAAAGCACGAGTGAAGGAATATCAATATGTGGGCAAGATGGAAGGACGGGAGGGATAAGGTCCAGGAGGTCAAAAGGGAGTAGACTAGGCATGCACGGGAGGCCACAGGGTAGACTCTGGACTTTCACTTTGGCGGTAGTCTTGGAGGGGAGGAATGTTTTGGAAGAATAACTCTGGCTGTTGTGTTGAGAAATGGTGGTGGAGTGCCTATTCCAAGAGATCAATGAGGGGACAACTATCATAGGCTGGGTGACAATGGATGGCACGGCACGGGGAGGCGGTGAGATAGAGGGCTGTGTTCTCAAGCTACCAACACCAGGATTTACCGAGTTACGGGAGGTGGGATGTGAGAGAGGAAGACTGTCTCAGACACAACTGCACGAATCTGGACCTGAGTAACCAGAAGGACAGAACCCCCGCTGAGATAGGGGAGAGTGTGGAAGAAGGGGGGTTGGGAGGAAAGAGCAAGGGACCAGACTTCCGGTATTGCTGCGGCCCCGTGATGCCTGCAACTGTTTCCAGAGCTTTACTTTCCAAACGCCAGTGTTCAAAACTTTCCTTCCACCCTCTGGTGTCCTTGGTTTACACATCCAAACCCGCCATTGTCTCTTTCATGCAAAAGCTACATCCCACGTAAAAGATGACTGTTTCTCTTGAACCTGCCAGAATTATTGAGTTCTTTTGTTTATCCGCTTGTGAATGTGAGAATGCATGAAATGCCACCTGATATATATGAATAATGGCAGCTTAGAGAGGGGAGAATGCATGCAGAAAATCACTAATATCCGTGAACTGGACTATTGGATAAAATGCCCCCACAGTGATAAAATCCAAGTTGATTATAATGTTTTTTTTTTCTGTGTTTCTTTCTTTCTTTATTTTGAGAAAGAGAGATGGAGAGACAGCAGGGGAGGGGCGGAGAGAGAGGGAGACAGAGAATCCAGACAGGCTCTGCAGCTGTCAGTGCAGAGCCCGATGCAGGGCTGGAACCCATGAACCGTGAGATCATGACCTGCGCTGAAAACAAGAATCAGACATTTAACTGACTGAGCCACCCAGGTACCCCGGTGCTTTTTTTTTTAATGTTTATGTATTTATTTTGAAGGGGGGAGGGGCAGAGAAAGGGAGGGAGAGAAAATCCAAGCAGCCTCCACACTCAGAGCCTGATACGGGGTTTGATCACACAACTGTGAGATCATGACTTCAGCCAAAATGAAGAGCCAGATGTTTAACCGACTGAGCCATGCAGGTGCCCCAAATGCTTCTTTTTTAAAAAAAAAAATTTTAATGTTTATTTACTTTTGAGAGGTAGAGAGAGACAGAGCGTGAGCGGGGGAGGGGCAGAGGGAGACAGGGAGACACAGAATCGGAAGCAGGCTCCAGGCTTAGAGCTGTCAGCACAGAGCCCGATGCGGGGCTCGAACTCACGAACCGTGAGATCATGACCTGAGCCGAAGTCCGACGCCTAACCGACCGAGCCACCCAGGCGCCTCCCCAAATGGTTCTTAATTGTAGTTGCTGTCCCCCATCTACCTACACAGGGAAAAATGTAAATGGCGGGATGTTCCATTCATTTAAAGTACCATGACTCAGTGCCTGTAAAGCTAGATGGTTTCGTCTCCTTCTGCAGATGCATAGTCTAGTTACCGTCCAGTGTCTTAATTCAACAATGTCTGTGAAAATGTGTCAGGGCAGTGTCAAGATGCTGCTCTGATGCGGTCACCTTTTAAATCTTTTCCATGACTGGCGTTGGATAAACAATGATGTATTGCCATTCAGTCCACGCACATGTGAGTGTCCCCTAGTGGATTATTGCCCTACATGACTTCCTTTGCTAGGTGTAATATACTTGAAGATGGACAGTATGACACAGGCTATCTGGACCCTCATTAATCCCCGTCCCTGTCCTCATCCTCCTACGGGACATGGGGGCACGAGAAGACTACATTTTCCAGCCTCCTTGCAGTTAGGTCGGGTCATAAGGCAGGATGCTGGCCGATGGAATTGGAAAAAAAGTGTTGTGCACCACTTCGTACTTTCACTCAAGTCACCCTCGTAACATAAATTGAACCATTATTTTTTGAACGAGACCGTATGAGTAGTTGGCTATACCAATCCTCATCCTTAAGGGGCTCTGGCTTCCGTGTAGACAGACACACGTCATAACTATAGGCAGACATTGCCCAGGGCTCTAGCGGTCTTGTGCACGGAGAGCTACAGCACCCTGGGAGAGCAATGACTTCTTTTCCTTTCTCATCTCAGAATTGGAAAAGAATAGTTACAGAAAAAAAATCACACCACGGAAGAATTCAGCAGGCGGAAATAAAGAGAAAGTGCACTCGGGGCAGAGAAATGGATGTGTGGACATTTAGAATAATGGTGGGGCGCCTGCGTGGCTCAGTCGGTTGAGCACCTGACTCTTGATCTCGGCTCAGGTCATGATCTTGCGGTTCGCGGGATCGAGCCCCGAGTTGGGCTCTGCGCGGACAGCACGGAGCCTGCTCGGGATTCTCTCTCTCCCTCTCTCTGTGTCCTACCCTGCTCACACTTTCTCCCTCTCTCTCCCTCGAAAAACAAATAAATAAACTTCAACATAATGGTGGGTGGCTTGAGATGAAGCCAACCTAGGGAATTAGGAGTGCTCATTATGAAGTTGTTTTCTCTTTGCTTCAAATTCACCTTCCTGTATTCTGTTCTGTGAGAAGACGGAGTAGACAGTTTGTTTCCCCTTCGTCAGCTGACTTCCTATTAGGTTTTGATCATGGGACCCTAGGGGGAGACAAGGGGGCAGGAGAAGTAGAGAAGAACCCTCCCCTCTTCCCGTTCTTGTCAGGGTTCTCCCAGCAGTGACGTTTCACCATGATGGCACCGCTTGATTCAAGGCCCAGCTATATTCTGCACAGCCAGAACCAGCCACACCTTAGGGGCGCCAACCCCCAAGTGAGGAGCCCTGTCTTCTCAGAAGGGTACCTCCCAGTTCTGTGGCATCTCCTTTGTTCCTGGGTTATGCCAACCCCATCCTTTTCCCTTTCTTCCCTGCCCTTTGGGTGACAGTATCCTCCTTCGGTTAGTATCTCTGTGCTGCTTCACGTTTCTTTTACACCAGCCTCCCAATACCTATGTGACGAATATTAAATTCTGTCCGTTGGCATATCTAGCCGAGCTGTTGTTTTCCTGACCGGATCCTAGGTGTCAGGTGGTGATGTGTAAAGCATCTGAAACGTCAGCTCTACCGTGAAGGTGAGGCAAAGGGTTGAGGGTAGAGAAATCTTGAGTCAGAGTGGGTGTGGTCAAGTAGGGGGTATGCTCAAGCGAAGGCCATGGTTAAGAAAGGAAAGAGTAGGGCTAGACATTCCATATGGGGTTTATGACCTGGGAGAAAAGTTAGCTGGATTCATTCAGTTTCCTACGAACAATGGCAAACGTAAGAGAATGGAGACACGAGAAGCAAAGTGAGGTGCCGACTAGCTTGATAGAGTTGGAATTGCGGGCAGAAGGCATGCCTGGTTTTAGATGGCAGAGGCGGGCGATCACTCAGTGGGTCTTTATTTCTGCTGAGATGCTGTGGCTTCCAATAAGGTCCCTAGAGGAGGGAACAATGGCCAGGAAGGGAAAAGGGAGTCAGGGAAGGGACAGGGACAGAGCACAGACTCACTCAAGGCCAATTTATCATTAGGAGACCATTAAAAGGACAAGTTGGCAAATGCCTATGTAGGGCTCTGCTACAAGCCTGGGATAATGAATGGCTGAGGATGACTCCATGGGACTTCTGAAAATTAATTCAGCTGTCAAGGAAGAGGCAGGATGATGTAAGCCACAGGAGTGAGGTAATTTATGAGATTTTGGAGAATTTTTAGCTTGATTTTTCAGTAATATCTGTAAGAAGGTCAAGGACAGAAACTCTATACCTGTGATTTTTTAAATTAAATTGTTTCTTAAAAAGGCAGTTGGCTATGGTTGTTATAAATCAGCTGAATAGCATATTGGCGTGATGTAGGGCATCACCGTTCTGGTCATATAAATACACTTACTGAAATCCATGCTTAAATTCTGACCAGACGCTATAGAATATGGTTGTACTACAGTTAAAACAGCGCTCAATGAGAAGCTTTTTTCAAATTCTATCACTGACTTTTTACCCCCCATTTTATAGAATATCTACACATCATCAATGCACAAGGTATCGTGATAACTTTATGGACATTGCATTCTAATAAGGATAGAAGGAAACGACTGGCCAGGTTGATGCATTTTTAAACATTCAGTAAAGTAAATGTTATAAACGGCAAAGTGAAAAGGCATATGAGGGCCATCTGGGTGGCTCAGTCAGTTAAGCGCCCAACTTAACTCAGGTCATGATCTCATGGTTCGTGGGTTTGAGCCCCACGTCGGGCTCTGTGCTGACAGCTCAGAGCCTGGAGCCTGCTTTAGATTCTGTGTCTCCCTCTATCTGCCCCTCGCCGGCTCACATTCTCTCTCTCTCTCTCTCTCTCTCTCTCAAAAATAAATAAACTCTAAAAAACTTTGTTTAATAAAAATAAAAAAAGACATATGACAACCCTAGAAAAATATATTCAATATGAGAAATTGTTAACAATGGTTACTTCCTGGAATCAGGGGTGAGATGAAGGGAGAGAAAGGAATATCTGTTTTAAAATCCATCCCTCGGGGTCACAGGATCGAGCCCCACACTGGGCTTCACGCTGAGTATGGAGCCTGCTTGAGATTCTCTCTGTCCCTGTGCCGCTCTCTTCCAATCACACTCTCTCCCCAAAAAAGAAAGAAAGAAAGAAAGAAAGAAAGAAGGAAAGAAAGAAAGAAAGAAATCCCTCTGTATTGTTTCAATTTTCAACACAAATCTGTCTTACTTTTCTAATTAAAAATATTACTAGGCAGTTTGAGAGAAATGGTAACAAATGTATGTAAAAAAAAATGTATCATGGGATTTCCAAGAAGGCATACTGCTTTTTGCTTTGAGTACTAGGAACACTTTTATGGAATAGACAGCATTCAGTCTGTGTTTTGCAGAATGGACACAGTTAGATAGTCAAGTATATAGCAAATAAATGTCTCTTTTAAGTATATGGCAAATAAAAGTGCAGAAAGTGGGAACTTCATGATGAGCAAGGTTCATGAGACCAGACAGATATATAGCGTTTAGAAGACATGGGTTGTGCATGGTGGGAATAGTTCCAGTGGGGCTAGAAGAGCCTATTATAGAATCCCGACTGTGCAGGTCCTGACTCCCAGGATGTATCAGTTAGGAGAGAATTTTCGTCTTCCAGGCGAGGGCTGCGGCTGCTGTAACTAGGGTGCAATAGTGGATATGTTTCAAAGGATTCAGGAGGTATATTTGCTGACACACTGGATACAGGCTATAAAGAAAGAGGGGAGTCAAGAATAACTCCAAATTATTTGGTTCAAAACAGCTAGATAAAGGTTGATGCTATTTATTGAAAAGAGGATCGTTGAGAGCGAAGCATATTACCCGGTAGACATCAAAGGGTCCATCCTGGAAACGTTAAGTTTGAAGCAGCTGTTGGAGCGGGAAGTAAAGATGTTACCTAGACATTTGGCTTCCAGCTGGCACCAAAGAAGTTCAAGACTGGAGGAAGAATTTGAAAATCATCAGCTCATACACGGTATTGAAGACATGGCCACCAGCTAAGGAGAGAGAATTTGGGTTCGGTGAGGTTCTGCAGTCACGTGAGGAACTGGAATTCACAGACCCATACTGAGGTACAGGTGACCTCAGAGAAGAATCCAGTTTGAGAACGATGTTTTTTTTTAATTTTTTTTTTAACGTTTATTTATTTTTGAGACAGAGAGAGACAGAGCATGAACGGGGGAGGGGCAGAGAGAGAGGGAGACACAGAATCTGAAGCAGGCTCCAGGGTCTGAGCCATCAGCCCAGAGCCGGACGCGGGGCTCGAACTCACGGACCGCGAGATCGTGACCTGAACCGAAGTCGGACGCTCAACCGACTGAGCCACCCAGGCGCCCCGAGAAGGATGTTTTTAAAAAAGAGAGAAACGTCCTAAGCTAGTAACAATTAAAATAGCCTAGTGGTGTACGTGGCACGGATGTAAAAGTTGAGTGTCTTAAGGATTAAATAACTGGGCCAATGTCTGACAGCCAGGTCTCAAACCCAGATCGTTGTGACTCCAAATCTTAAGTCCTTTTCACTACAGGCAGTAGCCTGAAACTTTCCTACAGACACAAGAAAGCTATCAGACAAGGAAAGACACTAATGGGACCTAAGAAGAGACAAATATAAGAGAAAGGCTGAGATAGAAATTTGACCCAAACGCATGACTCCAATAGTCTAAAGCAAAAGAATCATTAATGAGTCTCTTAGTGAAATAACCTTGGAGTTTAAAGAGAATGATACTTGAAATGTTATAAACGTGTCTAAGGTAACTTCTAGATAGCTTCTTTCTAGACTGTTCCAAATTGTAATGAGTTGTCCCCATAAGTTCTTTGTTTTCAGAATCCCGATTATCCCCTTTGGTGCACCATACTAAAAGTGAAATCACTCAACTGCCAAGGGATAGGGCAATTTCAAACTCTTTATCTTTCCTTATGACATACGAAGATAAATACGAAAGTACAAGAATATAAATATAAATAAGTAATCTAAAATTAGTTGTATATACAAGAATCGGCCCCAGATGGATTAAACATTCAAATGCCAGAAACAGAGAATTCTAATTTCAGCTCGGAGAAGTAGAGAGCTAAAAAACAGAGCTCTTACCCTTGTGACAGGAAAACCCAGTATGGAGAAAATTAACAACGTTTCAAGAATCCATTTGATAACTGAGTTCACAGAACAAATGGCCCTTCCAAATCTGGAAAGAGACACTCCTTCAGGGACATGCCAATGCGAAGCCGAACAATGGCAACTCCTTAAGGTGAAGCAGAGCAAAACAAAAACAAAAACAAAAACAAAACAAAAATGGAAAAAATCTAAAGTGGGGGGACGGATTTTGATGAAGAAAGATTATGGAACGTTTTTGAAAAGTCTCCCCTAAATAACAGCAAGGGAAAAACCATCACTATATAAGGTGGAAACCAGGGAACGTCTTGACTGAGTGATAGATATTATCTGTATACAGACGTGGCCTGTTGAGAGCACATCTCTTCTGTAATATTCTGAATTAAAATGCATAACCTGAGCCTGACCATGAGAAAACATCACACAAATCCCAAATGCAAAATATTCTACTCGACAAAACGCCATTGTCGTATTAGCGTAAGAAGAATTCAACTATAAATAATAATTTTATTAAGTATACTTTTGCCCTTTAGTATGGATAGGATAAAGTTAAATTTAATTCAGTCACCGCTCACATGAAGGAAGAGAATGTAGCTTTATAAAATTGGAATTCTTAAAATTTTACGAAAAATTTCACGATATTGTGTAACATAACAAATCAAACCAACTTAAATGTAGTGAAGGGAAAAAATCAAATTGAGACCATCTGATTTAGAAGAACCCCTTTAGTCTCATCTTGTGAGTGTTGGTCAGTTAACAATAGCATACTTTTTTTTTTTGTCCATTATCTTGTTTATTTTTATTTTTTTTCAAATGCGGAACGGGTGTCCTTGGGAGAGCTGGGGTTAAAAAATCACGTGGCAAATCCTCATTTCAACTAGCAGAAGAAAAGAAGACGGGCACAGCACAAATCACTATGTACAATTTATGGAAGAGGTAAAGGTAATTTAATATTATTATGAAAAAATACCTGTGTAATGGAATCATTTGGACTATTACAGCAGGTCTAGAGATATAAAATAATGTGAAGAGAAAGTGATCTATTGTTGCCACCTTACATTATAGAGATATTACCATGCCCCAGCCAATCATTTTTGGTCTCGCTAAATGTTAATAATGAATTAGAGATAATATAGTCATTAATCGCAATATAGAAATAACCATAACAAAAATTACTAAAAAAGTAAAAAGCAACTATGAAGTGGATTTATTAAAAATAGGACATTTCTAGGTATTTCTGTGTTACTTTGTAATTCACTGGCTACTCCTCTGAATTTGGAGCTTTGTTATGCATCTAAGGTACTAATTGCCCTAAATTCTGTTGATATCATTTTTTCCCCTAAACCACTCTTCTTTAGAAAATTTAAGTGACTAAATCTTTTCTAAGGGCTCTACGTATATATTTAAGTATATATGCAAATGTTTTCATGCACACATATTTATACAATGTTTTGAAATGTAGAGAGGCCTTATCAACATCACTGGCTTTCCCTGAGACATACATCTATTTTTCAGACTCTGAGAATATTTTATAATAGCTCCTTCTTTCAGTCATTAGCTGATACGTTTAAAAATGCAGCTTTGCCATTTGAAGTGCTGCGTAATTTACAGTAACCTGGGAGCAGAGTGGATTTGCCCTTGGTGGTGCTGATTGCCCCACTTCCGAATATAAGTGCATGTCAACAAGGAAGCCTGGGCAGGATTGCTGGCATTCTCTTCCCTTCCTCTGAGGCAAAGAAGATTCCAGAGCTCCGCAGGAGGTCCCAGAGAGGTCTGGCTCCTCATGTTGTTATGGGAACTGTGTCTTACAAAAGAAACCCAGAAGTGACAGCTTCTGAATTCAAAGGCAGGCAAATAATGCTGTTTGCCAGCCAGGTATAGAAATTTGCGTACCGCCTTCCTTGCAATCGGAAGATGTTAGCCAAGGTGAGAAGTACTTATTTTCCTTGAAGAAAAAGTGGAAGTCCCCGTTGAAAGTCAAAATGGTGCCGTTTCCTTCCTCCCTACACACAACCGTGAATGAATTATTTATTGCAACGGCAGGGGTGTAATGTACCAGGGATTTGCTCAGAAGGGTGTTAGGCACTTGGAGAAATGCAACAGAGATGCACCAGGTTCTCTCATCAGCTCAGCTTCAGGCTCACTTTCTTGAGGTTCTTGAATGCCTCTCCTCACCCCCTTGTCTGCCCTGTTTCCCGGGTTCCTCTTCACCTGTGGAAAATCTCTGCTGGCCCATTCCTTGCGCTCACTTTATGCCTTCCTTCACCGCTGTCCTCAGAACCAACTCTTTTTTCCCCGTTTTAATGAGATACAATTTATGTACAGCATTGTACAAGTCTGCCGTGTGTGGGATCATGATTTGAGTTACGTACATATGTCCATCGTAACCAGAGTAATTTCACTTATCCGTATCTCAAATAGACATAGATTTTTTTGTTGTTGTTTCTTGTATAAGAGGTCTTACAATCTACTCTTTCTCTTTTTTTAATGTTTATTTTTGAGAGGGAGAGCGAGAGACAGAGAGCAAGCAAGCGGGGTGGGGCAGAGAGAGGGGGACATAGGACCCAAAGCAGGCTCCGCACTGACAGCAGAGAGCCCAATGTGGGGCTGGAACTCACAAACCCACAAACCCACGAGCCCACGAACCACAAGATGACGACCCGAGCCACAGTCGGGTTCCCAACTGACTGAGCCACCCACGCGTTCCCAGGATCTGCTTTTTTTTTTAACAATTTCCCTCTATACCACACGACAGTGTTAATTATAATCAACACTGTTACCCTTTACATCCCTAGCGCTTATTTGCCTTAGGACCAGAGTTTTGCTCTCTTTGACCTTTGTCCACGCCCTACCTCTTGCAACTACAAATCTGATCTCCCGTTCTATGAGTTGGAAATCCCAGCTTTTTTGTTGTTGTCGTTGTTTTTATACAGAGCTTTTGACAGCAGAAAGGAAACAAGATTTATTTCATTTTTTATTATTTATTTGTTATTATTATTATTTTTTTAACCGTAGACCAGCTCAGACGACGACCTGCTCCTCTGTGAGTCTCTCCTAATCAACTTCTTTATCTCATTTGGATGAAAATTTTCCCGATGTGACCAAGTTTGCTTCCTGTAGAGCATCGCGGCTTTGTTTCTATCCAAATCTAATGTTTACAGTTTTGAAAGGGATGGATTTGCTGTGTTAGGTCAGGCAATAATGTTTCATTCAGGGAATGCATGGATAGAAATTGAAGTCATTAATAAGCAATGACTTGCCTTTGAAACAATAGAAATTTACAGCCGACTTCAAATACCAGTAGAGGATCAGCAAGGCTGTTCATATTTATATGATGCCATCCATTCATACCTCTTCCATAATAAAACTGACAATTAGAATTCATAGCATCGGGGCGCCTGAGTGGCGGCTCAGTCGGTTAAGCGTCCGACTTCCGCTCAGGTCACGATCTCACGGTTCGTGGGTTTGAGCCCCCGCGTCGGGCTCTGTGCTGACAGCTCGGAGCCTGGAGCCTGCTTCGGATTCTGTGTGTGTCTCTCTCTCTGCTCCTCCCCTGCTTGTGCTCTGTCTCTCTCTGTCTCTCAAAAATAAATAAATGTAATAAAAAAAAAAAAAAGGAATTCATAGCATCAAATACCAAAATCTGACATTTCTTCAACTAAGTCCAGGTAAACAGAGACTTCACCGATAACTCTCTCCGTGTGTATATCCTCACTCTTATCTGCTGCCGTGAGTATGACCCTTCTTTATAGTCAGAACTATTGAAGGGTTCTAGCAGCAGGTCTGGTCCTAGCTTATTTCTGGGCTAATAGTAACTCCCACACTTATTTATTCAAACCTTTTTACATGAGCTTCTACTATATACCAGACACTGTATAAGTCACACTACAATGGTGAACATCTCTGTTTCTCACGGAGCTTGCATTCTGATGGGGAAAAAAACATAAAGGACATTGAAGAAAAAAAAAAAACAGGGAAAAACGTTTATATGCATTCCCCAAAATGACCACTGCATGTGCTGTGAAGGAAATAAAACAAGCGATGTGAGCAACAAAGAAAGTGCAGTAGCTAGTTTAGATGTGGAAGCCAGAAAAAGTCTCTACAGATTGCTTTGGCTTCCACGTGGGGAAATATAAATGAGCATGTCCGGAAGCCTAACGAGCAGAGCTACTGTAATAGTCCAAGCAATATATCTTGGTGGCCCGATCAGGGGAACAGAGATGGCAATGAGAAGCAGTTACGTTACGGACAAATGTCTACCAAAGAGCCAACAGGTTTTCTCACTGGTTGAATGTGGGAGAGAAAGAGAAGTCAAGGAAAATGTCGAGGTTTCCCCTGCCGGAGGAACTCAAGCATCGTGGGGCGGAGAAGGTTGTGAGAACTTTGGGACGTTGGGGGTACAAAGCAAGGGTTCCCAGTTGGGCATGCAAGTGTGAGGTGTCAGTTAGAGAAGTGGGTAGACTTGAGGTATAGGTCAGAGTTGGTAATTACTGAAATGTGGAGCCTGAGGGTAGGGGGGAAGGGAAGACAACACCAACTTCCGCCTTAGTGAGCTGGGTGAAGGAAGGTGCCATTCGCCGACGTGGAGTCTGCTGCTGGAAGAGGAGGTCTGGGCCAAAGGCAGGCGGGGCCAGCTCCGTTTGTCATTTAATGGGGTTGAGATATATGTGACTTTCAGAAGAGGTTCAAAGGTCAGGTGGATAGGACCTGAAGCCCTGACGGACGTCAAGTCCAGAAATGGCGGATTTGGGTGCCAGGAACGTGTAGATGGTCTCTACAGTCCTGAGAATGGAGGCGACCCTCTTTGTCCTTATGGCCAAATTCCCTAAGAATATTGTACATACTCAGTTTCCGTTTGCTAACCTTCCACTTGTCCCTCCCCCTACCGTGTGAATATGCCTTCACTTGGCAAAAGGGATCTTTCGTGGCCACAGTGGCCACAGCACTGGTAAATGCAGTGGATGATTCTTCGTGCTCATGTTGACTTCTCAGAGCATTTTATACTCTTAATCACTCCTTCCCCTTCCTTTGGTTTTCATGACACAACATTCTTCCGATTCTCCTACTTCTCTTGCGGCACCTGCACGGTGTCTTTTGCGGATTAATGCACATCCACCTAGTCTTTAATGTTTGAAGTCACTCATCTTGGCTGTTTTTCATGTGGCTCTATAAGAAATAGAGCCCCTGAGAGATCTCGGCTAAGTCCAGGGCTTCCATTATTAGAGCATCAAATGCCAACGACTCACAGTATTCTGTGTGCATCCAGATATTGTCTAATATCTTTAAATCCAGACATCCCATCTCCTCTCTTTAGCGTCTGTTCGAATGGCCCAATGCCACTCAAACTTGATGTACTCAAAATTCAGCCTTTCTCAGGGTTGCCTAATTTAATGAATGACCCTGGCATGTGTTCAATTATAGAATTGGCCTTGACTTCTCCACCCCTCACCTCCAGAACTAGCCAAGCCATTGCCCAATCCTTTCAACTTCACCTGCAAAATATTTCTTGAGTCTATCTACTTTTTTCACGATCTCGACTGCCGTCTCCAAGCTGGCACTCTCTCTTTCTGGCAGTACTTGGCTCCCAGAGTCCATTATTCCCACAGCAGTCCAAATAATCTTTTCAAAGAACAAATATGATTCTCTGATATCTCTGCTTGGCGCTGCGGAAAGGTTTCCCACCAATCTTAAGGGAAGAACAAAATCTTCACGGTAGCACCGCATGGTCTGGTCACCGGTTAGCTTTCTAACTGGGTCCTACGTCTCCATCCTCGTCATTCTCTCTCCGCCTGCCCCATTGGCTCCTTCTGGACTTCTCATAAGCTACTCTTCTTCCCACCATCAGGATTTTACACATGCTCATCCTTCTTTCTCTATCCCTTCCTCTCATCCCATCTAGTTCTTTCTCCCCCATCCTTTAGATCTCAAGAGCTTAAGCTACATGTGCTTCAGGAAAGCCTTTCGTAGAACGCCCTGTTCCCAATAAGGTCATGTTTCTTTCTTATCTCTTTCAATAGAACCATTTTCCTATCTCTTTTGGTACTCATTTTTATTTCACTTCTAAATCTCTTAGGTGTTCATCACTGCGCTTATTCGATGATGGTCTGTCTAGATGCCCCACTAGAGTGTAGACTCCGTTAAAACTCATACACTCACAACTGAATCCCAACCACTGATTCCAATGTTTAGCACCTAGCGTGTACTTATTGAATATCTTCTGAATAAATGAAGGGACCCTGGAGTAAGTTTTTTGAAAAATGAAGGGGGATCATTTTCTTTTTTTTTTTTTTCCCAACATGAGTAAGTATTTTCTGGACTTCTGTATTATTCTGTACAACCGTCATTATAAGAGGAAATTAACTTTTGAGAACGAGATATTAATACTGATTGTTAGAAGCTTATGTGATAACCTTTGGGCTTTCCTAAGACAAGGACTGCCATCTGCTCTATGAGATCTGTTAAAGCCAGCTAAAATGGGAGTAAAGCATTCAACAAAACCTGACTTAATTGCCTCTTTCCTGACCTTCTAGGTCACATCTACTTGGCCTAATTGTCTTTGTAATCATTTGCTTTAGATCTACTTACAATATTTCGGCTACCACTTTTACGGTCTTAAAAGGTCTGAGGCTCCACGGGCCTCAGAGTCGCATCAAGGTGACCCAAATGGGCTTCAGGAGTGAGACGATAGACAGATTCTGTTCCTGTCTCACTAGGTGAATAAATACACTAATGCAGAACACCAGAACCACACTTAGGAAATCTCCCACTTCAAGTCTTGATCTTCCAAATGTGCCCCATGAACATTTCTTTTTTGAACCAAGATCTAAGGATTCCTAGCAGATCCTATGTGGGTATGCAAAGCATGAAATGTTTTGTCGTATAAAGAATACATGTAAACCTCCCAAGGAGTGGAGTAGGTTAACCTCCCAAGGAGTGGAGTAGGTTACTCATAGGTTATTGACAAAAGAACATAGTCTAAGCACTTTTCTCGCATTATTTTGTCCTGGGGAAATTTTCTTTAAATAGTACTTTTTTCTCCTCATTTTTACATGCGGGGACCAAGTTGAAAGAGGTTAAATACCTCACCTGAGCAGCACACAGATTTTGCAAGTGGAAATCGAACCCAGTGTTCCTGACTGCTGCACCATGAATGCCACTTGAGAGAAAGAAAATTGAGAGAATGAGAAGGTGGACTCCTCGTAACCGTGACTTTACTTCCAGAAAAGGCAGAGTAAATAATTGAATGCCACTGAATTTAGAGTCAAAAAAAAAAAAAAATGGGTGTGAGTCTTTACTCTCATCCTCATTAGCTTTGAATTAATCACTTAGGCTTGGAAGGTCACTTTTCTCAAATGTAAAGTGGGGCTAATAATGTCCTTATTTCAAGCCTGTCGTGTGGATTACCACATGACCTAATGACATCACATGACATCCGTGACATCAGCAATCTTGCTCTCACCACTTTGTGAACCACAAACGCATGATTTCAGGAGACGATGCCATTATTATGTGGGTGCATGTACCTGCATATGCATATACCATACGTATCTGTATACTTCACGAAGAAAACGCTACATTAAATTCACATATCACTATTCGATGTGACAGTTCTCTCTTTGCCCACAGAGAAAGCAAGTTCCCCAGCCATTTGACCATCTGTGAAATTTTAAAGCTTCTCCAACACACTTCAGAAGTCCGATCTTTTTGTCCCCAAAGCCCACTCTCCTCGCCTGAAGTGGGAGGCAGGCTGCACACACAGCCCGGCAGAACGGAGGGTTCAGGGCGGCCGCGGGAAAGCAGCCTGCGAAAACACTTAGGGAAAAAGCATGACGTCCAGTCGCGAAAATTAATGTCAACTTCAGATGTTCAGATGTGAGTGAGGAAGGCCCTGATCGACTTCAGACAGGATCCAGTTATCTTACTTAATAACACAGTTGTAAATCTGAATAAAATTAAAAAGAGATCAAGCCCTGTAGACAAATGCTTTCACTAAATGCCCTCTCTTGTGATCTGAATATCAACTACTGTGTTATATAGCCATTTATAAAGGGGCTTGGAGATAGGCAATAGTGGGGGGAAGGGGTCATTAATTTCAGCCCACCCAGAAAGGTGTTAACTATGCCCCATCCTTCTGGCTAGATGATAATTAAGCCGCCTCTTTTGTGCCTCCCTAGAGGAGGCATATATACTGTATTACTCTACAACACAGTTAGTACAGTGCAATCGCAGTGAATCAAATCTTGTTTATCCTAAGGATGGGGCGGGCTCGCCCAGCTAGGGGTTTTATTTTTAATTGGGGTTCACAGCAGAGTGAACACCCTCTTAGCTGAAAATTCTGGATGGCTCTGGGGCACGTTCAGTTAACTCCCTCCCTGCCAACACCTACCGCCACTGACTAGCATCCGTAAAATCTGTCTCTACCACGGAAGGTCTGGCGCACTTCTCATTCGACAGGAATTCTGAAGTCTGCTCCGAAGAGCTTTTGGGGTCCACCGGAGACTGATTAGGCCTCACGTATGACTTTTATAATTTTGGATCATAAATCAATCTTTAGAGTGCACGCCTCTGGCAGGGGTTTTCGCGTTCATTTCCCACGCTCTGGTCCTGACGCCTAGAGATGCTTAAATGACCCGTCTAGCGAATGACATCAGTTAATTAGAAAGCCACATGTGGGCTCTTCCCACTCACGCGGGTCAGGAGGCCGTGAACCCTGCCCTGGCTTGGGGTGAAAAGAGAAAGTGTGCCGTGGGTTTCGTTTCGTTTTGACTGAAGCCAGTCTGGCCTTCTAGAAGTTGCCGGATGAGTACTGTTTGGAGCTGATGGGTGCTGTTTACTTTGAGCCTAAGAGCCAAATATGCAGGAGCCGGACCGTATAGCACTGTGGCTAAGGTGTCACCTAGTGCGTCGAGGGCCTTGATGGTCTTTCGTGGAGTGGCCCGTAGGTGATGTGCTGGAGAGAAGAAAGCACGGGCTTTGAGATCAGATCTGATTCAGTTAACCTTTCTGAAAACTCAGTTTCATCATACGATAAAAAGGAAGGTTAAAAATGTTGCTGGTTTACGGTGATGATCAGAATAAATAACGGCAAATGCCTGGCACCCAGCAGGCACTTTGGTTCATAGCATTATTTTTTCATAGTCCTCTTTCTATACACAAACATATGCATCTCACCCCTTACTTGTCTGCAAGTCTTTCCCTCTTTTTTTTTTTTAAGTTTATTTATTTTTGAGGGAGAGATAAAGCACCAAGGAGGAGCAGAGAGAGAGAGAGAGAAAGAGAGAGAGAGAGAATCCCAAGCAGGCTCCACACTGTCAGTCCAGAGCCCAACTCAGGGCTAGCACTCACGAACCAGGAGGAGGTCATGACCTGGGCCTAATCCAAGAGTCGGATGCTGCTTGACTGACGAGTCCCCCAGGAGGCCCTGCCTGCAAGCCTCTTGAAGGGAGGGGTGTGACAGATTCACCTCTGATGACCCCCAATGAGAAACTCAGTGAATATTTGTTGAACGAATGGTAACATGCTGAGAGGTCTAGATAGTCTTTCACTGGGAACAGGAGTTTGCTTCAGAGTTTCAATGGTTAAGTGACCAACTGAGAGAGGAATGTGGATTATTTATCATGACGGAGATAAGCTTGAGTCCGACGATTTGGGCAGGGCCAAAACAGACGAGCGGTTGTTCTCTGGAAGAAAAGTGTGAAGAAAACTTCTGGAGGCTAACGCAGAATAAAATGAGCCCTCCCACGAGCCATGGAGGAAAATGTGCACTTTAAGTACATGTAATGTCAGGTTCTACATCTCCAAGAGAAGACGATTGCGAGGTGCCCAGGAAAGAGTGGATTGGCTGGGAAGAGAGTCAATCCTTTGACATTTCAAACGAGGTTCAGTGGGGCTGCCCTCATAAATGGCTGAGACAGCATATCTTGGGGGGAAGTCAACCAGAATGATGTGGATGGGCTCTAGAACCCTCCCCCCGCCCACACTCACCCCTCCTCAACCAGCCCAACACATGTCCGTTTTGCCTCCTTCAAAACTGGCATTCTGCATCCGTTTACATTCGGGAAAAAAGGAAAGATTTTGTAAAACAAACAGGTGATCAATATAACTGGAAATGAATAAAGAACGCACGTCTCTGCCGCAAAGATGGTGGGGTTTAAATTTAAACAGCTTGGCGCTTTCAGAAATTAAACTCTTGAATCTACCCGGCAGATTTCAAAATATGTACATTTGAGCCAAATATCAACAACCACGAAGCCTCCTAGGGGAGAGGGGTGAGAACTCTAATTCAAATCTCCAGGCAAGTGCACCTCCCGGTAATGTGCTACCTGACACCGGGCATTAATATTTCAGATGCTGGAGGCACACTTGTGTGTCACACAGCGAGACAGCAACTCCACTTCTCCCAGCCCTGTGCTCAGAGAAAGGGCGCACCAGGAAGAGGGGAAAGGGAGAGACTGCCCTCCGGCAAGCTCAACATTTAATTGACACAGAACAAAAGGAAGAACGTATATAGATCAAAGCAGAATTGAGGGGAAATTAACAGAGGTAAGTGTCAAGGAAATTAAGTACTGTTTTGACACATAATATGCAATCGGCTTGCTTTGCTGACAGAAGATACTTCTATGCCTCAACAACAACAACAACGTTGCGACTTACGTCTTTTAAATTTTACATGAGGACACCTTCTTCAGTTGTAATAAAGTGTGACAACGACACAAGGAAAGGACAATGGACATTCAGAGTAACAATTAGAATACACTTGAAGACAATGAAACCTCTCTACTTTATTCGGTGTTACAGTCTTTGCAAGTTCTGCCCTTTTATCGAAATATGATTAAAACTGAGTCTAACTAACACCGTCTTTGGATAAGCAGGAAAATGTGTACGTGTGTGTGTGTGTGTGTGTGTGTGTGCACGCTCCTTAACCTAGACAGTGAATGCCATCTTGTTCAACTCAGACACAGCCTGTTTGAAGGACAAGTGTGGGATAACTATGGGCCAGAGAGAAAAAATTGCCTTCATTTTAAGAAAGATTTTTTTTAATTGTAAAAGTCGTCTTGATATTCAGCCCCCATATTCTCTGGAATTAGTGCAGTGTATAGAATATGATAAGTTTACAAAGCATTTTTTTTAATTGTAAAATATAAAGGTGCCTATGTGGCTCAGTCGGTTGAGTGTCCAACTCTTGATTTTGGCTGAGGTGATGATCTCAGAGTCATGGGATCGAGCCCTGCATCTGCTATGGAACCTGCTTAGGATTCTCTCTCTCTCTCTCTCTCTGTCTCTCTCCCTCTCTCTGCTCCTCCCCCCCCCGAATAAAAACTTTTTTTTAATTTTTTTAATGTTTATTTATTTTTGACAGAGAGAGAGAGACAGAGAGACAGGGCATGAGCGGGGCAGGGGCAGAGAGAAAGGGAGACACAGAATTCGAAGCAGGCTCCAGGCTCCGAGCTGTCAGCACAGAGCCTGATGTGGGACTCGAACTCATGAATTGCAAGATCATGACCTGAGCCGAAGTCGGATGCTTAACCGGCTGAGCCACCCAGGTGCCCCACACACCATATTTTGATGAACCGTTCATTGGCCTACGGACATTTGGTTGTCAGACACGTTGTGAGTTAATGAAAGGATGAAGGCATGAATGGATGAGTAACTGAAGAAATTAATAAACAAGTGAATGAAGTGGCAAAGACTTCCACTTTGGAGGGAGACAGGACCTGGTGAAGGCTCGGACCAGCGTTATTCCCAGCATTGCAAACCTGGGTCAAGGCCAACACCTCCCGTAATCTCTTCCTTACAGAAGAGAAGGTGATTCCGTTTAGAAAGCTAAACAGCATATAGCCCTCAGAAAATGTCAGTCACCCTCCCTCTGCCAGGCACGGGGGCCAGCAAGGGTGGCCGTTCTCCCCTCGGCCGTTCGCAGTGAGGTGAAACAAAGCTGGCTATGTTGCTCTCATGTTCTGCAGCAGAGAATGAAGCAACCATCACGCCCAGATCACACGATGCCCTCTTTTAAAACTCTTTCACCCACCCTGAGAAGAAAAGTAACCTGGAACCCATAAAATAAAAGCTCATCCATCAAAAGCACGAACGCTAGTCTCTATTTGTTACTTGACAATACTGTGTTTCTAAAAGGATGATCTCAGGGGAATAGACCAAAAACTCCTAGTCTTATACTTCCATGGCAATCCTTGCGACCTCCTGTCTTACACCAGGAAAGTCAAGGAAACCATTCAAAGCTGATATGGTAAACGTATCTTATCCAGGGAGTTTTTTAATACCACCCTGTTTCTCAGGAGGTGCTTATGTCCAGACCTTGAGGGTATCATGTGTCAGGGAAGATGTTCTCTGTGAAGCCTAAGCCTTTGCCTGTCTGAATAACCACTCCCACGCGTCTTTCCCTCTTGGCCCCCAAGGGCACTCCAGCACTTGAGGAGGCCAAAGCGAGCGCCATCTTCCTGCGAATCAAGATGGGCCCACTCTCCCAAGTGAGGCAGACAAGTCAAGTGCTTTGGCTCTGGTTTCCAGTCAGCTTGGTTGCCTCTGGGAAAGGCAAGGGGGCCAGTTACCTCAGTTTCCAAATACGTCAGGCAAAGTTCTGGCCTTTTGTGCAACAGGTGCCCCACCGTACGTAGATGAAAGATGCTCCAAGAGCGGCCATATTTCTTTTTATTATTACTTTGTCATCAGCGATTACCAAAGCCCTCAAGTGCTTGATGTGGTTGCCTAGAAGCAGCAGTTCTCAGTCCCTGCTTGAAAGGGGTCGACAGTATGTAAGTAGTTAACCCTTGCCCTGCTGAGCAGCCCAACGTGATCACCCACGTATAAACATTTTCTCTGTGCTGGCAAGCAAAGAGGAGCAGATATATCTGCTCAGGGGCAATGCGCAAGAGGTCAGCTCCACCTAAAAATCAAAGCCTAACAGGTACTATAGGTGAAAAACCCTGTGGAGAAATAAAAACTGGCATTACGAAGCTGATCTTGGTTCAGAGACTGTTTTAAAAAACCAGCCCCATCTTCTGAAAGGCTGGTTAATGGTGCTCTTTTGCAAATTACGTCTCATTTGGGTTGTGACCAAACGCACCATGATCATTGCAACCCCCTTCCCCTTACTCGAGATTCAGCCTCATTCATTCTTGCTGCGTGTGCCTGAGCCCCGACCCTTGCGTTTTCTTTCGGCTTCCAAATGTCCAGCCGGCCCGAAGCCCAAATAGCTCCTACGTTTATTTATTTTTTTTTTGCTTTATTTATTTTTTTATATCTAGATAATGTTCCAAATAGAAAAATCACTGACCAGCCCCCACTACACACACACACACACACACACACACACACACCATACTAGATTATTACATCTACCTCCCCTCTGGTTAGCTAACTTCGACTAAATTGACAATAAACTTTATTTTCTCTATCAACTAAAAATTAAATAGATGATAAGAAACTGAGTATTATTAGAAGGTTGTACAAGAATGACCAAACCGGAGAGCAAATATTCTCTGGCTTGAGCCAGATGACAACCTGAGCTTTATAGATTTGAGGGTAGAAAATTTATATATACATATATATATATACATATATATATATATATATACGCACACACACACACACACAAATATATACGTATCTATACACACATATACAAACACACACATATACAAACACACACACATACATATACACGAATATATATATATTTGCATATTTTTTTTCTTTCGGATTCGGCAGCCTAATGCTAAAAATGAAATATTTAGCTATTTAGGGGTGGATGATTTTCAGCAAAAGGGTTTATAATTTAGTAATTGGAGAAATAAAAGATGCCTTTCCAACATGGCATTAAAACTCTCTAATAAAATAGGGAAAATGAAGGTCTAAGATGACAGTCTTTATCAAAGTGTTTATAGAGACATTATATGTTCCCGTAATTGTTTAGGCCAGTGAATTAATGAATCCTCTCTGTAAGTCTCCATTTGAAATGATTTCGATGGTGTCTGCTGCTCGGCTGCTTTGGAAAAGCCTGTTGTCTGCAGCTCGGGAGAAGGGCCTTGAACCCTGCCATTCAATCCCTTTCAGCCCATCAGCTGAGTCTAATTGCCAGAAAGCACACGAGACCCCTGAGCCTGATTGTTCCCCCACCTCCTTTGAGGTTTGGAAGTATGAAAAGCAAAAGGGAAAAAAAAGCTCCCTTTTGATCTTCTGTTCCTTTCTCTCTCTCTCTCCCTCTCCCTCTCTCTTCCTTTTTTTGTCTGCCCACTCCTACTCTGAGAATGACACATTTCTTTATAAGGCTTCTTCTCCTTCTTATAAGGACAATAATTAATAAGGCCTTTATAAAATGAGGCTTGAATTGGTGTCACCTCGGGGGTGGTCTGGGGCTCTGAAGTGAAACCTCGGTGGGCCCCAGCCTTGTCTGGCCTCTGCACAGGTCAGGTTTAAATACTCTGACCCCAATTTTGAGTCTCTTTCCCTAATGAGGCGATTCGCACAAGGATACAAAATTATACGAGCTGGGAAAGAAGACAAAAGGGCCAAGGTGTAGCTAACACCACGCTAGCCACATTTTATTATTATCTTTGTGCCTGTGACATCACAGCTGTGTGTGTCCTTAAAGCACAGAGCTCTCCCTCGGTTCCCATGGTGAGCTCTCTGGAATGACTTCACAGACCCCCGTGAGCTGGTGCTCCTTGACAAGCTCCGAAGGGAGTGGCCTGCTGGAGCCAGTGACCAGTGGCTGTCGCCCTCTCTGGCTCCAGGAGAGGGGCTTTCTGAATTTCTGAGCCACCGGCTTCTGGCACTTGCTTGGGGAAGAACACCGCGTTACTCGCGTCCATACAATTGTACAGGCTTATCGTGTTGACATCAAGAGTCTGAAACGTTCTCCTGTGCCTGTTATCTGTCCCCAGTCTGGCTACAAGCAGGCGGGCTCTGACCGAACAGGGTGGGGATATAGTCTCTTGCCGAAGTAAGAGGTTTTTAAAATGACCGAGCAGCCTTAGTAAATCGCGTGCGTGTTTTGTCCCAGAGCCGCTAATAACAGGGTAGATGACCTGTATGAGTTATGTTTGGGGGGCTCATGACATTTTTTTTTTTTTTACAGATAAAACGATGTGATTAAGGGACAGGAAGAGAGACACAGTAAACTGGGAGTTTCACTAGGAAATATAAAGATAAGTCTTTTGCTCCTTGGCAAGAGGACTTCGTACTGCACCAGAGACATTGCGATCAAGTTGGGAGTAGTGGGTTCTAGCCAGAGGAAAATAAAAAGACACCTGCATTAAGAGAATCCGATGGAAATCTGATGAACAACCAAGTTCTAAATGCTAAAAGACTACTGGGCCTGGGGGGAAAAAAAAAGGTTGCAACATAAATATTATAAATCCAGTTATACAAATTGAAATGAAACGAGATGTTTTCATTTGAAAACGACGTTTTTCTTCTGGGTTAAATGGGTAGATCGCTTTCATTTCTGCTCATAAAGCATGGTACCAGATCCTTTCAGAAGTATTACAGCAAAATAATCGCCATCCCCAAAGAATCACCACATACTGAATGTCTACAAATATGGGTAATTAAATAAGACCGCTGTCTCTGAGTAATGAAGGGAAGAAAATTATATCATAATAGTAGATTTTCTTATGACATAGCTGGTCCATAATGGCCTTCATCGAATTGGAAGTGGGGGCTACTGGCGAACCGGGGCTAGATTGCTTTCATTTCCGAACTTTACTCACTGGTGTCATAAAGATCTAGGAATTGTTTTGAGGTTCAGGCAAAAAGAAATGTCCCTGAACTTCAGGAAAAAAAAATCCTTTAAGAAAAAGGAATATAACAAGGTAAAAGAAGTAAACAAGATGGACAGAAGTCTCTACCTCCCAGGGCCACCTTAGGAGTGAAATTCTTGGCCCCCTGGTGGGCGGGCCACGTGAAAAGTTTTGGCCAATGAGCTGCGAGCAAAGTGATGCGCGTCACCGCAGGATCAAGCATTTCACTGCCAGATCCCTTCCCCTCCGGGGTGGTGACTGATCGTGGCCGGAGTGGAAATGCTCAGTCAGTCTGGGTCTCCGAAGAGTAGAGCACCTATGTCACTACAGAGGGACCGCAGCTGCTTCAAGCCATTGAGATATTAGGACTGCGTGTAACCCCCCCCCCCCCCATCCTGTATAGTCTGGTTGAAATAGGACAAATCCCACCCAACTGAGCTGAGACAAAGTAGTGTCTCATCTTGAGGGGCAGCGACAAAAATATGTGAATGATGCCGTGTGTAATGCAGCTTTCCTACTGCTTGAAATTGGTGACGGCCATTAAAAGCGAGGTAAGGGGCGCCTGGGTGGCTCAGTCGGTTGGGCGACCGACTTTGGCTCAGGTCATGATCTCGCGGTCCGTGAGTTCGAGCCCCGCATCTGGCTGGGTGCTGAGAGCTCAGAGCCTGGAGCCTGTTTCAGATTCTGTGTCTCCCTCTCTCTCTGACCTTCCCCCATTCATGCTCTCTCTCTGTCTAAAATGAATAAACGTTAAAAAATGAAAATAAAAAAAAAAAAGCGAGGTAAGCAGGTGTCAAGACAGAAGCGTGTGCCCTAACCCAACTCCCCTTCAGCCGTGTGAAGGATCTAGGATTATATTAGCAGGTGAAGGAAAATCGCAGGGCAGGAAATGAATAAAGAAATAAATACTGGTAGTATCTTTTGAGGAATTCTTTCGTTCTTTTGTTTGGCTTTCAAGGAAATACCGCACGTGAGGTTGTAAGGCTGAACATATCGGATAAATAGTACGGTGCTTTGGTTAGTGAAAGAGAAATCAGCAGTCATAAATTTAAATTTCTGGGTGGAATCGATCAGGTGACCGATATCTATGAATTATGAACCAAGAGAGTGTAGACCGCTAAACACGGGTGATGCCGGCAGCAGCTGGAAAGAACTGCTAAGCCTAAAGATATTCAAAATGAAAGAATAGCAATTAAAAGAATAACAAGAATAACAATGAAATTTACCAATGGGCCAGCCAGACCTGTGGTCTAAATTCAGCCCTTCAAACAGCAGTTTTCTACCCCTGGGAGAAGATGTCTTTGAACCGATAGCACTTTCCAGGTCCTCCCAAGAGCTCCGAATACACACCACGGAATCCTTCATCAAAATAACTTTTCACCTTGATACTCTTTTATGGTAGGAAGATTCTCCTGATTGGTGATCGGTTCTGGCTGATGAGTGAGCTCTGAAATGAGAGCTTCAACCAAATTGTTGTCAAATAGACCTGGACTTTGATTCTGGCTCTGCCATTCAGACCCGTGTGACTTTTGTCACTGAACCTTTCTAAGACCCACTTTTCTCCTGTGTAATGGCGGGGAAAGCAGATGCACCGAGACTTGGCAGAGCGGTAACACCTACAGAGTTGAAGAGTGGATATAAATAGGGTGCAGGTCGGTTGTTCAGGCATTACACCAGAATCCCTGTGTCCAGGGTTTACGTATTGCCTGGATGGCAGTCACAGTCAGAGATACACAGATGAGAGTGGAAGAGAAAGAGTGAAAAGCTAGAGGCAGTGCTGGCCATGCACAGAGGCTACCAGAGCCTTCTGGAGCTGGGCAGCTGAGGACAGTGCTTTCTCTGTGCTGCTCATGGGCCTTACAGACAGTAAAAAAAAAACAAAAAACAAAAAACAAAAAAACAAAAAAACAAAAAAACAAAAAAAAACCCCAAACTTCTCTTCTGATTGAAAAGTCAAGACTTCAGGATCACAATTGGTTTGCATCCCCCTCCTGAGACGGTCTGGAGAAAGAGGAATTTTCAAGGATCAGGCCCCTTGTTCTGGCTTTTTCATCATGCACACAGCAACTGGAAGGGGGCCTGACCTTTGGCCTTATTAGCCAGGCACCAACTCAGTGAGCCACCAGCTGCACTCCAAGAGTCCACGGGCGATCACACCAGATATTTGCCTCATCATTATCAACCGTCCTATTCTTTGCCAATCATTTATCAAAGTTGCAGCGTTAGTAGTTATTTGAGGCTACGGAAGGGTTCGTTGAAACAATTAGGAGTCTGAAAATAAATCGTGTTTTTAGGATAACTCTTTACGCTAAGTGTCTCTGCACGTCTTATTTACTTTCATGATTTTCTATTTTACGGTCAAAATTTCAATGTAACTGATTTTTTCCTAATTTGAAGCCTGGATTCTTGAGTGCGTATAAGAATCACCCAGGAACATGGTTGAATTGCAGAATCTGACTCAGCAGGTCTGGAATGGGGGGTGAGATTCTGCATCTGGGCGATAGTGATATACCCCCAGCTCCCCAGACCAAATTCTGAACGGGAGGAGTTGAGATATATTTCTTAATATGTGTGAGTTTCAGTTACCAAATCTATAAATGGGTTTAATAACACTCACCTTACAAGGTTTGGGGGAATATTAGCACAAGTGAAAATGTGGCTCATTTACAAATGGATAAGAGGGGGTAAAATATAAAACCCAAGAATATAGGGCCTAGGGGGACTTGGCTATGATAATCCTGAAAAGTTCTCTGCAAAAAAAAAAAAAAAATCTGAAGAGCCAAAGGGATTTTGGAATAGTACTTGCTATCAAAAGACAGAGCTCACTGTGTGTCCCTTTAATCTTTCTCTTCACACAAGAACAGCAGGGAGAGAACAAGCCATTCCAAGAAAAATGAAGCTCTCCACAACACCCAAATTGAAGGTCTGGACCTCCTCAGCAGCCAGCATCTCAAAAGCCTACCAAAGTGGGAAAAACCACCTACCTCTGCACAAAAACCTGTGAAGACTGAACTCACAATGATGAGGGAGAGAGCGAAAATCCTGGAAGTGAGTGTCACCATGGGGTCAAGAAAGTGGCCTGGCTAGCGTGGACCACTTGAGGAAAGGCCGGGTCCAGAAAGCAGAAAGGCAGGCCAAGACATCGGCAGATCAAATCTACGACTATGGGAATTTTTTTTTAAAAATTCAGTTTTCAGACTTCAGAAAAGTACATTATCTCGTGTTGTCAGTGTGGTCTGGGCAGCCCCCACCTCCCCGCTATTATCTACCACAATATTTCTGACTGAAATATATGGCTAGTCACGCTGAGTAGGGGTAATAGAAACTGCACTGGAGGCATCGTGGCAATGCACATCAAGTTCTGTCACCAAATAAATTATGGGGAAACAAACCTTTTGGGAGATTGTAATTACAGATGAAGACTTGTAGATCTTCCCTTGTTGAGATGGGTTTGAGACTGGTTACTAGAGCCAAACTACAGTCGGGTCTGTTTGTTACTCAGCATTGCTCTCTCTTGCCGACCCGTCCGAACGCATTAACGCTTCGTTAACCTGTTAGTGCATGTCATAGAGGAGTTTGGGCATTTTTTTTTTCACCAAATCTCTTTATTAAAGTCCTTATTTCAAAATCCCTGTGCTTGCTGAGATGCGTCCTGAATATAACCAAGGAGAGATGTCACAATAGTAAGGAAGTGATATCCCACAGTGAATGGGCCACAGGAGCGGTAGCCTGAAGAATGTTCTCTGCTGTCACTCTGAGGGCCTCGTATGCCCATTGTAAACTACCACAACGCCCTGTGCATGGGAGAGGTTCAGACAAATAGTGTGCCCTCCCTTCCCCTGTCCTAGAGGCTATGTTTCCCTATCTGCCACTAGCATAAGGGGAGACTTTCACTCTTCCGTGTACATAACTACACCGAGGCCTACTTTACATCTCCGGTAATGGGGAAAGGATAGTTTTTAGAAGATCACTTACTTCACCATGACAATCTCACAACTCGAAACACCATTTCAATCTCTTGTGCTTGAATCTTGTCTGAAAATTCTCCAAACTCTTCTGATGCATTTTATAGCTTTTTCTGGTTTGCTTAAAATCACATCCTTCTATTTAAAAAAAAAATTTAACATTTATTCATTTTTTGATAGAGAGAGACAGAGCATGAGTGGAGGAGGGGCAGAGAGAGAGGGAGACACAGAATCTGAAGCAGGCTCCAAGCTGTCAGCACAGAGCCCGAACCGTGAGATCATGACCTGAGCCGAAGTCGGATGCCCAACCAACTGAGCCACCCAGGCACCCCACATCCTTATATTTTATTTATGGGGTAATACATGCTGTTTTCCAATTTTGAGGCTATTTTAGAGCATATTCCAGTTAAGATTTGGGCGGTCTCCTTTTAGTACATTGCTGCCTCTGTGTGTGTGTGTGTGTGTGTGTGTGTGTGCGTGTATCTTTTAAAATATTTGTTTTTGATGCAAAAACTCGGAATGGATTGCAATGAGAATATGTACAAAAGATCAGAGACGTGTGAAGAACTAAGGTTTTAAACAAACGTCTCTTGGTTTTCTGTAAATTAATTCCCTAATGTAAGGTTACAACTTTTATATGTATTTTTTTTAACAAAAAGAAATCTCTCTGGTGTCAAAGTACTAACTTTATAATTCTCTCTTCACCCTTGCCAACTCCCAGCAATGGTGTCCAACTTAATTAACTTGTGGCTTAACCACATTTACAGTGTTCCTGAGCCAGTCTCTATTAAGCAAGTGACTCAAAGCGAGGGTCAAGGCTATTTTTCCCCCAAGTGAGTCACAAAAAGTACTTTGCTGTGTAGGTGGACATAAAATCAGTGAAAATATGCAAAGTCACTGAGTTCGTAATGGATTCTCTTATTTAAAAAAAAAGAGTTTCAAATGAGTTTTCTGGTTTTAATTTCCCAAATGAATGTAGGGGAAATGGCAATTCAGTCATAGATTGGAAGAAAGTCCATTTGGTGCTCCTTTTTTTTTTTTCTTTTTTTTCCCCTCTGACTGTGCTTGTTACCAACACAACAGAGATGATCCTGAAGTCTAGTTCCTGATTCGAATCCAGTTTTAAGTGCTTACATGAACAGCACACTTTAACGAAAAGTGTTACCATTATTTTATTGAGTATGAAATCGTATAAAAACAGTGTTGAGGGGCTCCTGGGTGGCTCGGTCGGCTAGCGTCTGACTTCGGCTCAGGTCATGATCTCAGGGCTCGTGAGTTCGAGCCCCGCATTGGAATGTCTGCTGTGGGCACAGAGCCCGCTTCAGATCCTCTGTCTCCCTCTCTTTCTGCCCCTCCCCAGCTTGCGCTCTCGCTCTTTCTCTCTCTCTCTCAAAATAAATAAACATCTTTACAAAAAATGTTAAAACAGTGACTGTTGAATTGTGTGACATTTGCTTTTGATTAAGAAATTGACATGATGACAGTTCAGCTAAGATTGTGAGCTATTGCCAAAGTGTGTGTGGGGGAGGGGGGTAGAATGAGATTCAATTTTTACATGGAAAAGGAAAAAAATCCATTACGGGCACCCTCACAAAAATCGAACTGCTTATGGCAAAGAAAATCAAGTCAACGTCTCAATTTCTGCCACTTTCTACAGCATATATTCAAATTTTCATCACAGCGCAGATCAACGCTGTCGGCTTTCCCTTCATGTGACCTAAATTACGGCAGAAGTTATACCTGCAACAGGCAGAGCTCAAAGCAGGCAGGTGCTTCTGATAAGGAAAATTGCAGTAATTAAAAACAAAACAAAAAAAACCTTCATAACTTCATTTTTCCCCCAATAAACACACAAGTGAAGTTCACAACTTGATTTTATTCCCCCCCAGGAAAGTGGTTCCCTGGAAGCCAGAATGAATGCAAATAAAAGTGCCACATGTGGAAATGCCTCATCGTCATCTTCATGGTACGGGAACTGCAGGCCGAAGAGGGGTGTTTAGTGGAAACGGGCTCGTGATCTGCGCGTGAACAATAGTTCGTTTTAAGGGTGTGCATCTGAAAGCCCGCATGCTTACCCCTAGAGTAAACACACGGCCCAGAGAATGAGAGAAATCGCAATACCGCATCCCTCCTTGTGAGGTCACCCACTGCTAATGAGCACCGTAATGAGCCCAGAGATTCGCACAGATTAGGCATCAGCCTGTTAATACTCACCCGCCAGGGTCCCCTCGAGGGAAGCTACTTAGACCAGAGCCTAATAAAGACATCTGTGCTTGTCTCCACTCAGATGCAGCTTCTAAAGAAACAGTCATTTGTAAGGTTCTTTTTTACATGCCATAATGTTCTTCCACGTTAAAAAAAAAAAAAAGTCCAAATCGTCGTAGGTTACAATGTTTGGGCATTATATTCTCTGCGATGCGCCATTATTCCTTTTCTGATACAATTATTTAATCTATGGATTCTCTATAAAATATAAAAGTCATGCTTCTTCCCACAAAATGGTATTGGCGGGGAGTAATGTTCCCAGTCTCTGACTATACCCAGACATAGAAAACGATATAGGACCTTGGTACCACTGAAATACCCAGAGTTTATAATTTTGAATGCAACATCAAACTCACCTTGGGACACTCAGAAAGCACTGCCTTAACTGTTGTGTAAAATCAAAGACCAAATTTGTTCATATTCTGATGTACAGGAAAAGTCAAAGAGTGCATTTTAGTCTTATTTAACAGGAGGGTTATGTACGAGTCTCCTGACGAAACAGGTAGTTATAAAAATTTGACATGTAGGGGCACCTGGGTGGCTCAGTCGGTTAAGCGTCCAACTTTGGCTCAGGTCACGATCTCACAGCTCGTGAGTTCGAGCCCCACACTGGGGTCTGTGCTGATAGTGCAGAGCCTGCTTAGGACTCTGTCACCCTCTCAATCTCTCTCTCTCTCTCTGCCCCTCCCCCACTTGCTCTCTTTCAAAATAAATGTTAAAAATTGTATCCGTAGATAGGCAAGGTTATGTGCGAATACACAGAGTTTGTGCCAATGGCACCACATGCTTATTTTACTAGGATTACTATAGACCATATGCCAAGGCCATCACTGTGTGACATGGACAAGTCCGCGTACTTCAGCGTAGATTCGATGGTCAGCCATCAGGTTGCCCCTGAAATCGTGCTAGAGGCAAGAAGCAAGAGAGAGGGAGAGCGAATTCACCAGGTCTGATCCCTGCTCTATGGGGGAAGCTGGCATGTAAATAAATCAATAAATACGAAACCTGAGCAAAGCAGGGTCCTGCTTCCTCTTGAGGGCTCTGCTCATCAGTGTTAGGTACCAAATGACCGTTGTGTCTGACTCCCAAAACTGTGAGCAATGTAGATGTTTACTAATGGTTTCCTTGAGGGCATAATGATGGACAAGACCTCATTTAGTTGCACACAGTAACACTTCCTGAACATCCGCTCTACTTGTCCTCTCCTCAAAGTTACTCTTTGTGCCTCTATGTAAGTCTCTTTGTGTCTTCAGAAGTCCCATAATCCTCTAGTGCTTAGCCTCACTGCGTCTCATCTCCTGTCTTCCTACCTCTTGCTTCCACTCCCACTGTGCCTCTCAAGCTCCACGTGGGGCTATTCTCCTGGTCTTTTCTTCCATTATCCACTTCTACCAATAGCCATGGGGGGGCTCAATAAAGACCAACAGCAGAGCAACTGAGGAAAGGTTGCCAACCATGTGAAAGTCAGGCTTGTTGAGACATAACTTACATAGAGTAAGATGCATCCTTTTAAGATGTAGAGTCTGAGGAGTTTTGACAGATAAGTCTAAATAAATGTTGACAGTCCAGGAACATTCCTTTCATCCCTCTGTGAGGTATATCCTCTCCTTCCCTTCACCTCTGGAACCCATTTGTCTGATTTCTGTCCCTATATTTTGGCCTTCTCCACAAGTCATCTGTATTCATTTTCCAATGGCTGCCGTAGCAAAGTGCCACACACTGGGGGGCTTAACAACAGAAATTTATTGTCTCACAGTCCTGGGGGCTAAGAGTCTGAGATTAAGGCATTGGTAGGGTGGGTTCCTTCTGAGGGCTGCGAGGGAACATTCTGGTCCAAGCCTCCCTCCTTCACTCGAAGATGGCCATCTTCGCCTTGGGTCGTCACGTCATTTTTTCTCTATGCGTCTCTGTCTGTTCCCAGATTTTCCCTTTTAATACGGACACTAGTCATATTGGATTGGGACCCACCCTAATGACCTCATTTAACTTGACTACCTCTGTAAAGACTCTTACCTGGAAATAAGGTTATATTCAGAGATACCACGGGTTAGGACGTCAACACACAAACTTTGGGGGGCACAGCTCAACCCATAGTCATGTGAATGAAAAAAATACAATATGCGGTTGACTCTATACCAACAGTTTATGTTACCGGTAAGGCTTCCTGTCAATGGTAGGCTATTAGTGGTTACGTTTTTGCAAGAGTCCAAGGTTATGCATGGATTTTTGACTGTAGAGGGGGTTGGTGCCCCTAAAGAACCCCAAGTTGCTTAAGGATCAACTACATAGCATTTTTCTTTTATTTTTTCTCTCATGTGGTGCACTATTTGGATATTCACCTATTTGGTTATATTTATAGCAACTTTGTTTCTTTTTAGTGCTAAGAAGTATTCCATATTAAAAAAATAATAAAATCATAAAAAACAAAAAAAAAAGAAGTATTCCGTATTTTTGACGTATCACCAGTTTTTTCATTTTCTTAATGATTCAATAATTGGTAGATAGTTTTATCTCTAGTTTGGGGTTATGATTAATAAAGCTGCTATAAATATTTGCATATATATCTTTGCATGTACTTATGCCTTCACTAGTTAATATCTAAGGATATGACTGCTGGGTCATGTAAATGAGTAATTAATTTTGTAAAACTGTCCAATTATTTTCTAAAGTGTCCACCTGATTTTGTACTCTTATCAGCAATATAGGGGTTCCAGTGCCTTCACATCTTTATCAGCCCTTTGTATTGTCCATTTTCTTTAATCTCACTATTTTAGTACATATATTGTGGTAACTCATGGTGGTTTTGATTTTCATGGGCACCTCTTGATGTGCTTATTCCTTTTTTTTTTTTTTTAATGTTTTTCTGTTTATTTTGAGGGAGAGAGATAGAGAGGAGCAGGGGAGGGGCAGAGAGAGAAGGAAAGAGAGAATCCCAAACAGGCTCTGCCAGAGCCTGACGGGGGGCTCGAACCCACAAATTGTGAGATCGTGACCTGAGCCAAAGCCAGACACTTAACTGACTGAGCCACCCAGGTGCCCCTGGATGTGCTTATTCTTTGTCTTATTTTTAATTGGATTATCGCATTGTTGTCCCTTTTCTTGAGTTGTAAGCTCTGTTTATACAACCTGAATATGAGAACTTGATCGATACAGACTTCCCAAGTACTCCCCCATGGTCTGTGGCTTTCCTTTCATTTTCTTCACGATGTCTTTCTAAGAGAAGCACAAGAAGTCCTCTTTTAATATTCTGTTCTTATCACAAGATCCACTAGAAAAGGGACTTAGGGTCTGAACGGCTGTTCACAAACGAAGTTTATGAACTCCACAAATCAAAGGGAAATTTCCTGAAAAGGTGGGGATTTTGTTGTGACAGTAGCTCCTTCTTCTTTGTGGGGATTCCCCCAATTCCTTGAAGAGTTTGCCCCCAGTCCGTTGCCTGTTGCACAAATGCCACTCAGGCCATAATTCTTGATGATTTCAGTATTTATATCGTTGATGGCAGAGTTGGTATAACTTACTTCTTCTCCTTTATCCTGCTTTTCCCCTAGTCCACTGGTTCCACCTTCTCCATACTGTTTCAAACCCTAAACATCTCCTTGACTCATGAGCTAAAAGGGCCCTGGGCTCAGCTTTGTGCCTCTTTACTTTCTCATTCCCCTGGGAAAGGCAGTTATTCATTTGAATTTAATACTATGTATTAAAAAAAATGACTCTCCAATCTCTTCCTCATTATCCATATAATTTCTAGGCAGCAAAAACTGTTAAGCTTGTCAAGTAAAGGCTGGATATCCCATGCAATGTAAATGAGGACTTTTGCAGTAGACTGCATAACAGACCCCAAAGATATCAGTTCCTAATCCCTATTATGTTATTTTAAAAGGTAACTACCAAGCAAATGTGATTAAATTGAGACCTTGAGATGGAAAGATTATCCTGGATTATCTACTTGGCCTTAAATTCGATCACAAGAGTCCATATAAGACAAAGCAGAGAGATATTTGGACACATACAAAGAATAACGTGATGTGCGAATAGAGTCATGTGGCCACAAGCCAAAGAATACCAGAAGACACTAGAAGCTGGGAGATGCAGGGATTATCCCTTCAAACCTCAAGAAGGAGTGTAGCCCTGGCAACACCTTGATTTAAGCCCAGTGATACTAATTTTGGGATTTTCAGCATCAAAACCGTGGGAGAGTATATTTCTGTTATCTTAAGTCACCCGGCTTGTGATCAGTTGTTATAGAAGCCACGGAAAATGAATACAATTTGCCCTGGATCTGTGTTGGTACAGCAATGACTGGGCACAGATATAGATGTCCAGCTGGACTGATTAAGAATTCCCTGATTAATGGGGGTGCCTAGGTGGCTCAGTTGGTTAAGCATCCGACTCTTGATTTTGGCTCATACCATCATCCCACAGTCATGAGATCGAGACCCACATTGGGCTCTACACTGGACATGGGGCCTGCTTAAGATTCTCTCCCTCTCCCTCTATCCATCCCCTGCTTGCTCTCTTTCTTAAAAAAAAATCCTAATTAACAATAATGCTACTAATAAATATTAGAGAAGGCACTAGAATATCAGGGTGAGGAACTGTGAAACTTTCAGTCTGCAATCCTGAACTGATTACATGGGGGGGGCATAATAATGTTCTAGATATATGTATCTTTCAATAGTATATCTTCTATCTAAAGATAAGATCAATACATGTGCTTGTATGCCTATGACAACCTTCACGTCACATTTCCCTTTACAACAACAATATAGTAATTCCCAGTGTAGCTGCCACGTTCCTTTAAAAAGAAAACTTAAATGTTTATTCATTTTTGAGAGACAGAGACAGAGTGTGAGCAAGGGAGGGGCAGAGAGAGGGAGACACAGAATCTGAAGCAGGCTCCAAGCTCTGAGCTGTCAGCACAGAGCCCGACGCGGGGCTCGAACTCACGGACCCCGAGATCATGACCTGAGCTGAAGTCGGAAGCCTAGCCAACTGAGCCACCCAGGTGTCCCTGCCATGTTCTCATCCAAGAGTAAGACAGTACATTTCAGCCTTATTGTCCCTGAGTAGAAATAGGTATATACGAGAGTATAGGATCCAGACACCGCAAAGTAACATAAATTCAACATGGCAACCCATAAACAAATTTCAAAGTACCATGAAATTAAAAGACGCCATGAATATCTAAATTCCAGCAAAACAAATCCAAAATAATCTACCAAAAGCAAAGTACGATATGAGGCAACGTGAGCTGATAAAAAGTAATCAAGAGTAGGCATCAAAGAATCTGAGATTCTCCTCTGATTTCTGGATACTTGTGTCACTTTGGACTTGTGACTTTGCAACTCTGGGGCACATCTCTCTCCCATGGAAAACCCAATCTTAACTGTAGATATTCACGAATCAAACCATGTATTCTATTTAAACATTTTTTTGCCATTTTTTGTGCCTCTTGCTTTCAAGATGTATTTTCTTCATAAATGAACTCTATCTCAGTACCACACAGTCCAGGAGGGGTACCTATCATTGCTGTCGCGCTGGCTTTTCTACCTTTGGCCAAAGCTGAGCTCAGGAGCCTACCTTGCAGAGGAAGCAGAAACCCATTGGATTCTCTTATTCCCCAGGGATTGAGTTAACACTCAACCTGGTCCTACTTTTCACATGAATCTCAGAAGAACAAGATTCTCTCCTGGTTTTTAGGTACTACAGAACTCTCACATTGAATTTCTCCCCCATCTCCCGACAGAATTTGGGTTCATTCAGAGAGAGAATGATATTTGTAAGAGTTAAGTAGGTAGGTAACTACATACGCTCTATTTTGTTAAAGTCAGCATTGAGATTTAGGCTACCCTGATTTTTGGTACCTGATACTTCCTTTTAATTCATTTAATCCATTTAATTCATAAATTTCATGCATTTAAACCTATGTTTACCAATGCACTTCTGTTTAACTATAGTATTCACATTAGTTCCTGACCAAATCCACACTTCTGATAAAAAGGAAAAGAAAACACCGTCAATATCAACGATTAAGACACTGAAGATGAACAAAATAGAGTACACAAAAATTATTTTAAATGTATCTGCATAGAGAAAGACAATGAAGAATGCTTCAAATGGCAAATATAAATGTTTTCACAAACAATTATGGAAAATATCATTTAAAATGTTTGCTAACAAGGAGACTCAATTATTAAATGTATTGAAGAACTCCCTAAGATGCATTAACATGTATGATGTAGAGTTCATTGTCATGGATGTCTTTCTTTCAGACACATATTAATTAGATTTTCCTATATTTCTTCATTATAAAATACATTTAAACAATATACTTTGGAGATCACATTAGGAAACATTCATTTTTATTTTGAAATGTTATGTATTTTAAGCTCAAATCAGTATATTTCTTGTGTTTCTTGTTCATAAATCTTATGATTGCTTTGCTTAATATAGTCAAAGGTCAAAGTGAAAGAAACATGAAATTATTCATGCAGAATATATGCACTATGGAAGATTTTCCTGGAATTAGACTTAGGGTCTGAAGATAATGAGTTGGATTTTATTCCTTACCATGGTGGCAAATTTAATAGAGGGAACTAAATATTTTTGGAAAAGTTTGCTCACATTATTAAATGGTTAGGTGTCTTTTTCTTTTGCACGGTGATGCTCTGACAAGGAAGAATGGAGACGCAGGTTTCCGAACCATGGTGATATGAACATAGCCTCTTTTCCTTTCACTCCCAACTTCACTAAAACAAACAGCCGTGGAGGGACATACAAAACTGGGCTCAGGTGAAGTCTTAGGCTATGTTAGAGCTTCCGAGGAAAGAATCGGTGTAGGAACCTTCTTCTCTCTGCTATAAGATCTCCAAGACAGCTTGGAAGACCAATTTGGTTTTTTTTTAACTTTATTCATTTATTTTGAGAGAAAGAGAGAGAGAGAGAGAGTGTGTGTGTGTGTGTGTGTGTGTGTGTGTAGGGGAGGGACAGGGAGAGGGAGCGGAGACAGGATTCCCAGCAGCCAGATATGGGGCTCAAACTCAGGACTGTGAGATCATGACCTGAGGCGAAATCAAAAGTCTGATGCTTCAAATCAAGAGTCTGACACTTAACCAAGGGAGCCACCTAGGCACCCCGGGGGGGTTAAGTTTTACAAAGCCATGACAAAGGACTTCTGGTATGGCAGCCTGAGGAATAATGCAGACCAGCTCCCAAATGAAGCTGGTGAAAATGATAACAAATAACAATTTAAAAATCTCTGGAAACGGTCCTAAGGACATACAGCAAATGAAGGGATATTTAATTGGGAAGACCTGCGAATATTTGGTGAGAACAGGGAGTCTGTGGCCTTTGAACCCTGACCCACTCCCCCATCCCACATCCCAGCTTAGTGGGCTGGGAACTTAGTGGGAATGGGGACCCATTCCAGATGGGTGCAATCAAGAACACAGGGCTCCCTCTCCAAAGGCTCCTAGTTGAAGGCCTATGTATCTTTCCAGGAAAGGCAGGACATCAACATTTTTCCTCATGCTCTGCTTACCTGTTGCAGAGACTGTGTTCCAAAGAAGTACAGCGAAAGAGTGAGGGTTCAAGGTCTTCTGCCCTGTTCCCCCTTGTGAGTTGGAGGCTCTGTCTTGGATGAAGCACCTTGAGAATACTGGGACCCAGATCACCTCCATTGCAGTTTGTTTGTACCAGTTTGGGACAAGCAATTGGAGAAGACCAAAGGGTACAGCCCTGTCTAGAACTCAACATCCCTGGCCGAATGCCTACCTTATTGGGGGTATCGAATCAGAGAAGGGTATTCCATTGTCTCCACCCCCAGCTCTAGAGCCTTGATGCATATATTTTACCTCCGGGCAGAGGCAGGCCATAAAACAGAGAGCTCTGAATCTCTTCTCAAGGAACTGGTTTAATGGCAACAGAGTGCAGCCTTAGAATTTTCAAGACAATGGGCAGTGTGGTGAAAAATAATTAAAAGGAAACTGAAGAATTCCTAAGTAATACAAGCTAAAGCATTATCTGACTAAATTTCCAGAAAAAAGAAATAACAGGAAACAGACAACTCAGGAGAACCCTTCTGTGCTTAAAACAATCTCAAACACAAACCTCGAAATCTGTCCCTGTAAGGGAGCCAGCATTATTGGATAAAATTTGTGGAGAAGTTTATGACCCAGGTCATTGATGAAAATGACAGAGAAGTCAAAAATGAGTGGAGCTTAGTGGCAAGATATTATGAAGACAAGAGACCTCAAAAAAACAAAACAAAACAAAACAAAACAAAACACCCATGCCAGAACCATCATCATGCCAGGATGATAGCACTCACGTTCAAGGTTTCACCTTTATGGGGCAACACCAGAGGCTCACACTGTAAGGGTGACTTTGCTAAAATAATCCAGCTAGTCATTAAAATAATGATGAACACATAAGAATAACAATCCCAGAGGGATGGGATTGGGGACAGTATCAAACTTGCTACAATATATTGTTTCAATGTTTAGCCCCCCCCCAAACAGATAGAAATAAACTGAACTGGTGGGGGTGGGGATGGGGGGTGAGGGGTGCGGTGGGGGGGGGTTGGGGGGCTGGACATTTAAAAAATATTTTATAACAACTGTGTCAACATGGTATTGCCCCAATTGTATCAATGTAATGTTTGTTTCATGCAAAGACATAGGGAGTTTTGACACATACGCAGAAAAAGTAACCAGGCAACAGGGAAACAGAAATGCCTGTGAGAGGAAGGAGACATCAGATTTAGCAGAGACTTCAAAGTAACTATTATAAATATGTTCAAAAACTAAAGAAAAACCATGCTGAAAGGAGTAAAAAAAGACATGATGATAATGCGAGAACAAATAAGAAATACAAAAAAAGGGGGGGGGGGGCGTTTGGGTGGCTCAGTCGGTTAAGCATTTGACTTCAGCTCAGGTCATGATTTCAGAGTTCATGAGTTCAAGCCCCGCTTCAGGCTCTGTGCTGACAGCTCAGAGCCTGGAGCCTGCTTCGGATTCTGTGTCTCCCTCTCTCTGTGTCCCTCCCCCACTGGCACTCTGTCTCTCTCTTCCCCTCAGAAATAAATAAAAACATTAAAAAAAATTTAAAAATAAATTGTAAATACATTAAAAAATAGTAGTCTTGAAGCTGAAAATTATAATAATTGAAAGAAAAATCTAGAAGCTTTCAACAGTAGATCTGAACTGGCAGAAGAAAGAATTAATGAACCTGAAAATAAATCAATAGAGATAATGCAATCTCAGTAATAAAAAAATAATAATAATGAAAAAGATAGAAAAAGAATAGACAGGCTCCGAGAAATGTGGGGTACCATTAAGCTTACCAATGTACTCATAATGACAATTCCAGAAGGACAGTAGGGAGAAATGAAGAAGAAAACTATCTGAAGAAATGATAGTTGAAAACTTCCCAAATTTCATGACAAAGTTTAATCCAAAGATCCAAGAAGGTAAAAAAAAAAAAAATCCAGGTAGAATAATACAAAGAGATACACAAATAGACACATCTGAGTAAGAAAATCAACAGGGAAATAGAAAACTAGAGCAACACTATAAACCAAGTAGACCTACAAGATCTCAGTAGAACATTCCATCCAGAATAGTGCAATGTATACTGTTCACAAGTACGCAAAAAGCATTATCTAGAATAGGCACCAAGTCATAAAACAAAACTGAATGTAATTTAAAATGTTTAAAGAATATAAATGTTTATGTGCTCCAACCACAGTAGAATGAAGTTAGGAGCCAATAACAGAAAAAATTGGAGAAACTCAAAAATACGTGGGTATTAAAATTGTTCACTCCTGAACTGTTCACTTTCTGAAGGACCAGAAAAAGAAATGAGAAACTGTAAGTTACCTTTACTGAAGTTACATGAAGGCACAGTGTACCAAAAATTATGAAATTCAGTGCAAGCAGTACTCAGAACATTTATAGGTTTAAATGTCTACATTGCAAAAAAGAAAGAATACAAATTAATCATCCAACCCTCCATCTTAAGAAAGTTGCAAATTAAAAAAACAAAAAACAAAAAACTAAGATTATGTCAGGCAGAAGGAAATAACATAAATTGGAGGAGAAATTTATGAAATAGAAAATAGAAAAAAATCAACAAAAACAAAGGTTGGTTCTTCGAAAATATCAACAAAATGACAAAATTTTAATTAGATGGATCAAGAACATAAGATATGAGGCTCGTTACAAGGAAACAGCAATGAAAGAGCAGATATTACCACCAACTCTACCAAAATGAAAAGGACTAAGAAAAATTGTGCGCCAATAAATAAGACAACTTGGGGGGCGGGGATGAATTCTCAGAAAGACACAAATCATCAAAACTGAATCTAGAAAAAAATAGAAAATCGTGATAGTCATATAAGAAATGAAGGGTCTTAATTAGTAGTGGGAAAACTGCCAACAAAGAAAAATGCAAGCCTGTATGGCTTTACCAGTGAATTTTACCACACATTTAAACAATTAAGTGATTCAAGTATTAACCGATTCTTCACAAATCTCCAAAAAAAAAAAAAAATACAAGAGAAGGGGACACTACCCAATGTATTCTATGAGTCCAGTATAACCCTAACACAAAACCAGACAAAGACATAAGAACTCTACAGATCCCTTACCTATGATGAACACAGATGCAAAACTGCTCGACAGAATACTAGCAAACCAAATTCAACAACATATAGGTAAATCTGTGCAAGTAGAAAGCAGATTAGTGGTTGCCTAGGGCTAAGGGTATGAGTGGCAGAAGGGAGGTGACAGTTAATGTGTACGGAGTTTATGTTTTGAGGTGATGAACATGCTCTATAAACGACCGTAGTAGTGGTTATACAATTTTCTGAATATACTAGAAACCACTGAATTGTATATTTCAAGTGGTTATGTGAATTAGACCTCAAAAAAATGTTACCAAAAAAGTTACTGTACAGTATGATAAAAAGGTGACTAATTGTAGACAAACAAAAAACCTAGGAAGACGACGTCTTGGGGAGTTGGCTACAAATTGTTGAATTCTGAGAAGAGCTTGGCACGCAGTCATTCATGCCCATCGGAGAGGGTCTTTAACGAGCCCTGAGCGTGTACACCTTCCATCCTTGAGCCTCAAAATCCCAAGAAGGATGGGTTCGGGTACCTCTGCCCCAAGGGCAAGGGACTGAGGAGAAAGCTAGAACAGGGAGTCTACGGTAGCTTGCCTCAGCAGAAAACTGGCCGCCTTCCAAACCTATATGTTACCAATAGAGGTAGCGTTTCGATGGCGGGTGAGACAGCTAGCATCTGTGATATGCCAACGGTCAAGTCAGTGCTCCTGTGAACCAACAACGACAAAACAAAATTCCTCCAACGTAGTCCAGCATAACAGGAGGCAGTTGGGCAACAATGGAGGGCAAGAGAATTATTTAAACACACACACGCACACACACACACTTGAAGAGATTCCAATATAAAATAAAAAGTCTATTTTTGAGCTAAAAAAAATAAAACCTCTCCGAATTAAACAGTGCATCAGATGTATTGTGTAAGAATCTACTTCCTGGTGAAACCTCCACTCCCGACCTGAAGTCAAGTGCAAGGAAACAACGCACACAGAAACCACGTACAAGGAGAAATCATGAGACAAGAGCTAAAAGATTGAGGCTAGAGCTGTAGATCCAGGATATCTACTACACAAATAGTAGGCTCTCCAGAAACAGAAAATGACGGAGGAAAAGTCTTTGTTGTCTGGTTTCCTTAACTTACCTGTGGCACCTAAGATTTGTCCATGGTGTGGGGCGCCTGGGTGGCTCAGTCGGTTAAGCATCTGACTTCAGCTCAGGTCATGAGCTCACGGTTTATGGGTTGGAGCCCCGCGTTGGGCTCTGTGCTGACAGCTCAGAGCCTGGAGCCTGCGTTGGATTCTGTGCCTCCCTCTCTTTCTGCCCCTCCCCAGCTCATGCGCTGTCTCTCTCTTTCAAAAATAAACATTTGAAAAAAATAAAAAAAAAAAAAAGATTTGCCCATGGTTTTGCAAGAACTATATAGTTCATTTCCTTTTCTTGATGAATAGTCCTCCATTGTATGGATGTACCACAGCTTGTGTATCCATTTATGTATTGACAGCCATTTTGCTTACAACTTAGGGAGATTATGAATAAAACAGCTATAATCTTTTGCATGAAGGTTTTTCCGTGAACATAGATTTTCAACGCATTTAGGTAAATACCTAGAGCACAACTGATAGAGCGAAATTGTCCGTTAAGACTGTTGGCTTCGGAAGCGATCATCAAACTGTATTCCAAAGTAGTGGGGCCATTGTACATTCCTACCGACAATGAGTCAGAGTTCTACGTGTTCTGATTCTTCCTCGGCAATTAGTACTGTCAGATCTTTGTGGTTTAGGTATTCTGATAAGGTATTTCTTTTTGTTTTGACTTGTGCTTCCCTAATGACAAAAGCCGTTTAGCAACTTTTTATACACTCATTTGTCATCAACATATTTTCTTTGGTGAGGTATCTGTTCAGATCTTTTGCCTGTTTTCAAGTGGGTTATTTGTTCTCTAGGTGTTATGTTTTAAGAGTACTTGGAATGCGAATTCTTTCTCAGATAATGTGTTTTGCAAATACTTTTCCCAATCTGTGAGAAAAATAATGAAAAGCCATTTAATTCTGTTTATAAGGTCTACAGAATTTTTTTTCCACTTTGATAACTGACATTTAGCATTGTGTTAGGTCAAAATGTACAAAATGATGATTACATATACATATATCAATGATTACCACAGTAAATGTACATTTCCTCACCTCACACGGTTACAATTTTTTTTCTGGTGGTAAGAACTTTTAGGACCTATATTTTTTACAGCTTACAAATATGTAATATAGTTATTATTAACATTAGTTACCATGCTGTACGTTACATCCCCCAAACTTACTTATCTTAAAAGTAGAGGTTTGTACCATTAGATTACCTTCACCCATCTCCCCCCTTTCCCCCCTTCCCCACCCTGACAACCATCAGTCTCTTTCTTCCGTTTCTATATTTCATTTAGCATACTGCCTTCAAGTTCATCCATGTCACAAATGGCAGGATTTCCTTCTTCTTTATGGCTGGATAATGCCCCTCGTATATATTATTACATTTTCTTTTTCCATTCTTCTGTCAGTGAACGCTTAGATTGTTCCCATGTCTCGGCTATTGTAATTAATGCCACAATGAACGAGAGGGTGCAGATCTCTTTGAGATAGTGATTTCACTCCCAGAAGTAGAACTGTTGAGTCATAAGGTAGTTATAATTTTAATTTTTTGAGGAACTTCCATACTGTTTTCCACAGTGGCTGTGTCAGTTCACATTCCCACTAAGAGTCCCAAGGGTTTCCTTTCCTCCACGTTCTCGCCAATGTGAGATAAAACAAGTTTATTTATTTATTTTTGAGAGAGGGAGGGAAAAAGCACAAGCGGGGAAGGGGCAGGGAGAGATGGAGAGAGAGAATCCCAAGCAGGCTCTGCGTTGTCAGTGCAGAGCCCAACGTCGGGCTCGAACCCACAAACCATGATATCATGACCTAAGCTGAAACCAAGAGTTGGACGCTTAACTGACTGAGTCACCCATGTGACCCTCTTGTCTTTTTTGGTGATAGCCTTTCTATAATTCTCTATTGAAGAGACTATCTTTTCTCCATTGCACATTCTTGGCTTTTTTGTCATAAATTAACTGACCATTTTAGGTTTATTTCTGGGACCTCTGCTCTGTTCTGTTGCTCTGTTTGTCTGTTTTTATGCCAATACCATTCTGTTTTGATTACTGTAGCTTTGTGATATAGCTTAAATCAGGAACTGTAATGCCTCCAGCTTTGTTCTTCTTTCTCAAGACTGCTTTGGCTAACTTGGGGTCTTTTCTGGTTTCACACATTTTTTTTTAATTTTTTTAACGTTTATTTATTTTTGAGAGACACAGAGACACAGAGCATGAGCAGGGGAGGGGCAGAGAGAGAGAGGGAGACACAAAATCCCAAGTAGGCTCCAGGCTCTGAGCTGTCAGCATAGAGCCCAAAGCAGGGCTCAAACCCACGAACCACAAGATCATGACTTGAGCCGAAGTTGGTGCTTACCCAACTGAGCCACCCAGGTGCCCACGATACAAATTTTAAGATTGTTTTTTCTACTTCTGTGAAAAACTCCATTGGGATTCTGATAAAGATTGTATTGTATCTATAGATTGTTTGGTTAGTATGGATATTTAACAATATTAATTCTTGTAATCCATAAGCATGGGATATCTTTCCCTTTATTTGTGACTTCTTCAGTTTCTTCCAACAATATCTTACAGCTTTCAGTGAACAGATTTTTCACCCCCTTGGTTAAATTTGCTCTTAGGTATTTTATTCTTTTTGATGCAATTATAAGTGGGATTGTTTTCTTAATTTCTCCTTCTGGTAGTTTATTATTAGTGTATAGACATACAACAGATTCTTGTAGATTGATTTGATATCCTGAAACTTTACTGAATTTGTTTATTGTAACAATAAAGTCTTTAGGCTTTTCCATAGTGACAACGTTACTTCTTCCTTTTTGATTTAGATGTCTCTTATTTCTTTTTCTTGCCTAATTGCTCTGGCTAGGGCCTCCAGTACTAGTTGAATAAACATGGCAAGAGTGGGCATCCTTGTCTTATTCCTGATCTTATAGGAAAAACTTTTAGCTTCTCACCATTGAGTATGATTGGTTGGCTGTGGGCTTACCATATATGACTTTTATTATGTTAAGAACATTCCCTCTACACACAGTTTGTTGAGAGTTTTTGTCATGAAAGAATGTTGAATTTTGCCAACTGTTTTCTCTGCATCTATTAATTTGATCATAAGATTTATATCCTTCATTTTGTTAATGTGTTGTATCACACGGATTGACTTATAAAGGTTCAGCCATCTTTGCACCCCAGTGATAAATTCCACTTGGTCATCTTGTATGATCCTTTTAATGTATCGTTGAATTCAGTTTGTTAATAATTTGTTGAGGACTTTTGCATCTACGTTCATCAGGGATATTGGCTTGTAATTTTCTTTTCTTATAGTGGCCTTATCTGGTTTTAGAGAAGTTTTTAAATTTTAATGAAGTAAAACTGACTATTTTTTCTTTCATGGGTTATATTATTTCCTATCTAAAAGTCCATCACCAAATCCAAAATCACTAAATTTTTCTCCTGTATTTCCTTCAGGAAATTCTATTATTTTAGCTCTTACATTTGGGTCTTTGACCCATTTTGAGATCCTACTTGTTTACGACACTAGGTAAGGGCCTAAATTCACCTTCTTATATATGAATATCCAACTATCTCAAAATTATTTGTTGGAAAGAATTGGCATCCCCATTGAACTTTCTTGATTCTTTGTGAAAGGTCATTTGACCATACATATAAGAGCAAATGTTCAGATCCTCAATTCTGGTGTATTGATCTGTACTTATATACTTATTTCAGAACTACATTATGTTGATTATTGTAGCTTTCTAGTACATTTTGAAATTAGCAAATATAAGTCTTCCAATTTTGTTCTTTGCCAAAACTTGCTTTGTCTATTATGGATCCTTCATATTTTTATGTACATTTTTAAAAAGGCTTTTCTATTTCTACAAAATCTATGCTAGAATTCTGATAGGCAATGCACCGAGTCCATAGACCATTTTGGAGAAAATCATCATTTTCAAAATCCAAAATCTTAATGTCTTAACACAACAAATATGTCTTTCTCTCTCTTATGTTACAGGTTATCTTGGGGAAACAACAAGATTGTTTCTGCACCAGGGAGCTCACAGTCTATTGAGAAACATCATAAATGTGGGGCGCCTGGGTGGCGCAGTCGGTTAAGCGTCCGACTTCAGCCAGGTCACGATCTCGCGGTCCGTGAGTTCGAGCCCCGCGTCGGGCTCTGGGCTGATGGCTCAGAGCCTGGAGCCTGTTTCCGATTCTGTGTCTCCCTCTCTCTCTGCCCCTCCCCTGTTCATGCTCTGTCTCTCTCTGTCGCAAAAATAAATAAACGTTGAGAAACATCATAAATGTAATGTAAAATTACATCTCAATACTTTTTACTGTATCTATTCAATAAAGGCATGTGCACACTGTATTTTGGCACAAGAGGCGGGAATGACCTGGTTGTGTTAGAGAAAGGGGAGGAGACGGTCCAAGGAAGTTTGCAGGATGATGGCCAAGTCCGATATTGAAGGATCACCTGGAATTTAACAAGTGATGCCTGGCAGAGATGGCTGTTGGGGTTGGGAACAGCATGAAGTTTGGCAAAATGGCCAAATTAAGGTGGCATTTGTATTCCATACCAAGAATTTCTAGCACTTATTCAAAAAACACAAGGGAGCTATTGACACATGTCATGGCTTGTGATCAGATCTGGAAGAGGGGCGAGAAGACAAATTCAATGGGCAGAATGAGGAATGGACAAGATAAAAAGCAGAGCAAAACGACGGAGGACTAGGTATGAAAGTGTCAAAACAATAACCCACCAAGTAAATGAAATCTGTCTAGCATGGCTTATTTCTTTGACCATTATAACAATTACTTCCAGAATATTCCTGAGCAGTGACTCCAAACCAAATCTTTTAGACTTTGCAGATCTTCCCTCTTCATATTTTTATTTTTTTCTTTGGGATGTTTGTTCGTATCTAGTTTTTTCAGCTTGCTCCTCGTGAAGGCCAGTTGTCTCAAATCTGACCAAACATTTCCCTTAGCAGCCTTTATTGTTACTTATCTGGACCAGAGATTCGAAATGTGAATGTTAGAAAATGTTTTGCTTGAAATGATGTTTTTAAATGAGGATTTTCTTAAATTATCTTACGAGAATGAGACTTTAATTTTCTTTACCCATGATTTTGTCTACTGTTACAATCAAATATTTTGTCTTCCCTCTTAGAAGAAATAAATAGAAAGTAAAAAAAAAAAAAAGATAAGACCACAAGCAGCTTATTAAGGTTGGTCTTAATATAAGTGAAGCTAAAATATCGCAACCCTGACCCTAATTAAGTTTAAGTAATTATTTCAGAGGGAAGGAATCTATTGGAAAAAAAATCTCATGACAACTTCTTTGAATTATTGACCTGTTTGCTCTTAGTATATTTTCATGGAGAGCTCACATGACATTTCCCAAATTATCGTCTATCAGACATAGTAGAGATTTGAGCAAGTTTGCATATGAACAATTGTCAAAATAGATTTACCTAAACGGAAATGATTTTAGTGACTTAATATTCTTGAACTCTCCTTTTGACTCAGTTTTGGGTACCAAGGATGATTGTACGGTATGTTTTGAGAATTTAGGTGGGAAACTGCTGTGTGTACTAGAAAGAAACAAAGGTCCTACTCCTACTCTTTCAATATGTACCCTTCTCCAATACTCTGATGTGTCTCTTTGTTCTCCTTAGTTGGCGAGTTCAAGTAGCTTTCACGGGATAGCCTAGAAATAACTCCTGTTGTATTATCTTCAGAGAGGGGTTAACATATTGATAAATACACTTGAGCACAGCTGAAGGAATTTGTGATTGATGTAGTCCCAGAAGAAAATAAGGGACCTGGAGACAGGTTCAAGCATACCGATATGCCAATCACAGCAAATGGATGGAAAGGGTGGTAAATGAGGGTTACTCACACAGCAGTGGGCGTCTCAAGTTACCCAAGTGCCATAACTGGATATGATAATCACACACTTGTCTTAATGTGTCACAATCTTAACAGGAGAAACCACTGTCCACCTCAAATGGAGACAGTCTGGCAAACCTGATCAGATTATTGCCGTCATTATTTCAAGCAAATTAACAGGTTACAGGATCGTTCACCTTGCCTGACACCATTGTGGAGTATGACAGCCTGGGCTTCAAATGAGAAAAATACATGGGGCTGATTTGCAAAAGGCTCACCTGAGCTGACTCATCCAGTCCAAAGGGTCTCTACTTAGGAGCACTGTTAGCAATGAGACCCTTCCCCCGGGGGTCGGTAGAGCAGGTCACCACTAAACCTAGCTGCCACTTCTTCCACAGGTCCCTGGAGCAGTTGGGTTCTGGGCGAAAGGCTTTGGACAGGGCAGCCCGCTCCTTCAAGCCCAGTACAGTTACACTCTTCGCACTAGGGCTTTCTCCGCAGGAGCCAAGGCTTCCCAAGCATCGCTAGGGAATGACATGAACCTACGCGGGGGGGGGGGGGGGGGGGGGGGGAACGAGTTTTGAGTGTCCTTCATTCATATTGCCCCAGCTTAACTAAAGGGGAAAGTTCACACAGTGCGAGTTGGAAAGGCAAGAACTCCCTTCGGTACACGATGATTTCTTTTGCGTCAGAACACAATAATTGTAGCTCTGCAGTGTCCCGATTTCCTCATGGCCTTTTGACGGTCTCTCAGCTTTGTGCTTCCCGAGTGTATGTGCCTGTGCGCGCGCACGCGTGAGTGTGTGTGTGTGTGTGTGTGTGTGTGCGCACGTACCTGCACGTGTGTAGGGAGCACTGGTCCCGTGTTTTCTGTAGCTTCCGGTTATTCCCAACGGTTTTGCGTCCATTACATCGTGACTCTTTATGTCTCAGGCTCTATGCGGTGTAGCTCGGGATGCACTAAGGAGGAGTGGATGACCCCAGCCCTCCCCCAACTTTGCTAAGTCTGGGATGATTGACTGCTCTCTCCCATGGGGGAGGGAAGGAAAGATAAGATAAAAACAGAGAAGGAGGCAAAACACAACAGACTCTTCAAGACAGAGAACAAACTGAGGGTTGATTGGGGGGCGGTGGGGACAATAGGTGATGGGCATTAAGGAGAACACTTGTTGGGATGAACACTGGGTATTATATGTAAGTGATGAATCACTGGATTCTACTCCTGAAACCAAGACTACACTGAGTGTTAACTAACTTGAGAATAAAAAAATATATATATTTTATTATATATATATATATATATATATGAAAACAGGGGGTTCTGCCTTCTCTTTAATTCTGTGTCTCTTAAAACTCCCAAATTCCATTTTTTTTTTTTTAAATCCCAACATGGGGCACCTGGGTGGCTCAGTCGGTTAAGCGTCTGGCTTCAGCTCAGGTCACGATCTCCCAGTTTGTGAGTTCGAGCCCCGCGTCGGGCTCTGTGCTGACAGCTCTGGAGCCTGGAGCCTGCTTCGGATTCTGTGTCTCCCCTTTCTCTGCCCCTGCCCAGCTTGTGCTCTGTCTCTCTGTGTCTCTCGAAAATAAATACACATTTAAAAAATGTTTTAATCTCCAACATGAACAAACTTTGTATGTGGTCAAACCTGCTGAGTACTAGATGCCTTTAATTCTGAAACAAACAAAAAATGTTATATATATACATATATACATATACATATATACATATATACACATACATATGTATATATACACGTGTATATACATATGTATATGTATATGTATATACACGTGTATATATACGCACATATATACGTGCGTATATATACACATATATACGTATATATACATATATGTGTATATATATATATACACACACACGTATACGTGTGTGTGTATATATATATATGCACAAGTTCCAAGGAATCACTCAAAAGCCTCATCGCTTTAGCCTAGGAAAACATTAACGAAAGACTTTATTATTAAAATACTTTGGAATCTTTCCAAAATGTGTTTGATTGCCCACATTACGCACTCCCATTTGTTGTACATTTGGAAGCAGGACAATGTGTGTGAAGAATCGCAGGTTTTGAAGGCATATCCTCATGCATTTGAAAACACCTTGGCTAGTTAATTGCTTTATGACATTATGTCATCATCACGTCAGCTGGGTTGACACCTGCACTGGTACCTGTATCAGTCAGGCTTCATATGTTCAGGAAACATATGGTAAATTCAGATTGGGTCATTTGAAGACCTTTAATGAAAGGACTCTTTAAAAGGATTTTTAAGCGATTGTTTTATCATTTGCTACTTTATTGAATTCTAAAATTTATATGTGGTAAGTCCTGATTTAGTTCTTTAAATAAAAAAATATGCACTGTAAGCGAATTTTAAGAGTACAGCTAAAACACCATGTATTAACCAAAAGAAAGGTTACATGTCAATATTTAATAGACTGTAAGCAAAAGTCATAACTCTGTTATGACTTAGCATATTTAAATACTGATAAAAGAGTCAATCTTCTGAAATGAGGGAAATAACTTATGCCAGTGTGCATCTATCAAAATAACCTTAAAAAGCATCAAAACTATTGACAGAATCTCAAGGAAAAATGGGCAAGTAAACCATGTTATAAGATTTTTAATATCACAACTGAAAGCCAAGTGGACAAAAATTATCAACAACATAGATGAGAAATAAAATGAACAGGAGTGGAGACACGGCAAGTCTCAATAAATATTTTTAAATCCTCTTGTTATCAGACCATATTTTCAGACTACAATTAATTGGTTAATCCAGGAATAATGATTAACATTTAAAATTATATAGAATTCAATTCACAGTGAAAATCCCACTTATTAAAGCATGTATCTTGCTGCTGAAACTGGTATCTAGAGAATTTGTAGTCTGAGAAGCACATATTAGAAGCAAGAAAGAATGTGAATTAAACTGTGTGCCCACCTCACAAAGACAGGAACACCATAAAAAAACTAGCAGACTAAAAAATACAGAGACGCTAAAAGGAAGGAAATAAAAAGATAAGAGCAAAAAACCAAATTCGAACAATAATTTGCCTTTAAACTTGTGCCTATTAATGATCATTATTGACATATCTGATTTTTTACTCCATCTGATATATTTTTCTTATATTTGTATGTACTTTTGTTTTTAGCTTTCTTTTTTTTTTTTTCGCTTTTTCTCCCATCCATCATTCATTTTTTTTTTCCTCTTAACATTTTGGAAATTTTTCTCCACTTTTGCTTGGAAACAACCAAAATTTGATTCTTTGAAAAGACTAAACTTAGAATAAATTTAGGCTAGATTGATCAATGAATAAGACAGATTGCAAAAGCCAAGAATATTACAAGTGAAGCAGGGAAAGAAAATTACAAAGAAAGCTATACTAGAATATGACTTGGCCCTTTAAAATAATTCTGCACTGTTTAAAATTTCAGTTCATTCTCTAGCTTGAAACAGCAAATTGGAAGGACTTGGTAAACAAAAAAGACCTGGTGTTATTCCTGTCGCTGCTTCCCACTGCTACTCCCATAGTATTACACTTTTGTTGCTGTCATATCTTTGTGAAGAACCTAAAGGGTCTGCTATTTGCATGCTAACAAGTTAACCTGCCTCAAGTTGTATAAATGCTGGCAGAAGACACGAGACTCCTGGGTCATAGAATAAAGACGTTATTACTCACAGGATGAGCTTCATGTTCACGTCAGTTACAGTCGTCCCCCAAATCCCAAGGGGACAATGGGAGCACAGAGTCAGAAGGATGCTGTGTACACAGTGCGAAGCATCACAGCAGAGGAATTCAGACTTAGAAAACCATTTAATTTGTAAGAGGATGCTAGAAAACCTATCTGAATCTTGACCCAGGAGAAGACATTATCTCTCTTATACAAACAAATAGCAAACAGATCTTCCCTCCTCGCCCTGGAGGGAGAAACTATTTCCATCTTCTATATTAAAATCTTTGAAAAGTGGGGCGCCTGGGTGGCGCAGTCGGTTAAGCGTCCGACTTCAGCCAGGTCACGATCTCACGGTCCATGGGTTCGAGCCCCGCGTCGGGCTCTGGGCTGATGGCCCAGAGCCTGGAGCCTGTTTCGGATTCTGTGTCTCCCTCTCTCTCTGCCCCTCCCCCGTTCATGCTCTGTCTCGCTCTGTCCCAAGAATAAATAAAAAACGTTTAAAAAAAATAAATAAAAAATAAAATCTTTGAAAAGATAGCTTGGAGCAAAAATCACTGACTCCATTCACGAAATATACAGAGACTCAATGGATGTTAATATCCTCTCAAAATTTGTATCTCCTGCTACTGCTGTTACTGTTGCCACTGTATTGGAAATAAAATACAAATGTATGATTTATATAGAATTCTAATTTATAATTTTTCCTTAGGCCTTTTCTACATCCCTCTGTGATGTCCTGAATATAGGAAACAGTACTTACAAAACTTGCGATTGCTTTTCAAGCAATATCCAATATCGGGTGGGGGAGGGGGGAGCAAAAATAAAACAATCAGATAAACAAACACAAGTTTATTGCTCCGTAGAACTGATCACAACATGTAAGCACCTGGGTAAATGTTTAGGATTTATTTTATCTGAAATCCCCAAAATGAGGTCACTGTGTACGTTTATGTAATAGAATGTTCTTGGCTAACATTTCTGGAGTAGGAAAATAGTATGGGTAAATTCACATTTCCATCTTAGGTCTACTTTTGCAAATCATCACGCAGCTGGTGAGATGTGGAGTGAGGAATGTTGTTACCAGCGTATGAGGAATTGTTTTAAGTCCATTACTATTACTTTTTAAAAAGAAAAAAACTTTTTTTAATGTTTTATTTGTTTTTGAGACAGAGAGAGACAGAGCACGAACAGGGGAGGGGCAGAGAGAGAGAGGGAGACAAAGAATCCGAAACAGGCTCCAGGCTCTGAGCTGTCAGCACAGAGCCTGATGTGGCGCTTGAACTCACAGACCATGAGATCATGACCTGAGCCTAAGTTGGACGCTCGACCGACTGAGCCACCCAGGCGCCCCTATTACTTTTGTAATATATTCCTGAAATGTAACATACCTTCTATAATCGTTAATGCCGGACTTCTTGCTAGCCTCAATACCTATCCTCTTGAGCATTTTTGGCAACAAACTACCCATTTCTTAACTCTGTATGGTCATGTATTTCCTGACGTATAAAAGTCAAAGTTAGAAATTAAGGTGACATGAAAGGTCGTAATTGCCGGGACTTTTGCTTCAATAGAGTGCTAGACTTACCTGTGTTTCTAAAAGTATCACACAGAAGAATAAATTTGAGGAGTTAATCATCTCTATTCTATGAACCCACTAACCTGATAATATTATGCACTGAGTGCCCTCATTATTTTAATTCTTTTTACTCCAATGAGCGCGATTTCCTATATTTTGAATATATTGCGTATAGAAATTTTGCTGATATGCCCCACAGTCTCCTGAAGTGGCTGTTATTCAAAAGCACTTTTGAATATTTGTTGTGACTATTCAGACCTCTCATCTTTAAATTTTATTTATTTTTGAGAGAGAGAGAGAGATCAAGGGTGAGCAAGGGAGGGGCTGAGATGGAGACAGAGAATTCTAGGCAGAGCCTGATGTGGGGCTTAAAATCAGGAACTGAAAGACCATGACCTGAGCTGAAACCAAGAGTCGGACACTCAACCAACTGAGCCACCAAGGCATCCCTAGACCTCCCAACTTGAAATTGAAATTGAAATTGAGTAAACTGACACTTGATACTCTGTATTTTTTTTTAATTTTTAAATGATTTTTATTTATTTTTTGGAGACAGAGTAAGCAGGGGGAGGGACGGAGGGAGAGGGGGACACAGGGTCTGAAGTGGGCTCTGAGCTGACAGGCTGACAGCAGTGAGCCCGAGGTGGGGCTCGAACTCATGAACTACGAGATGATGGCCTGAGCTGAAGTCATACACTTAACTGAGTGAGCCACCCAGGCACCCCTGATACTCTGTAGTTTTAAATTCAAGGTCCATTTTTATGCTGAAAGCAGTAAAAAACATGACTGCGTTTGAAATGGTTAATGATATTACCAAGAACAAGGACATTTGAGCCAGTTAATTTTATTTGAGGCATTATGTAACAACTGTTTTATTCATTGTATGGATTATGTCTTTCACCGACCAGTGATATATTTTCCTCAATACCAGCTAGAGTATGTCGTTTATATGGAGCATGCTAGAAAACGTGTCCAAACTCTGCACCAGAAAAAAGACATTTTCTTTATTAGAGTCTATAATTTAACTGACAAAATTTAATTGAGTAAATGAACGATATTTAAAAAAAAACAAAGTTACGAATGATTCTATACATACATATATAGGAATCATAAGTGTGTGTGGTTTCATTTAACCTTAGTCAACTCCTGAAAGGCCCTATTTCCAAATAAAGTGAGTTAGGGTTTCAACATAAGGATTTGGAGGAGGGGCTGGGATACAAATCAGTCCATAATACAGAGGTAACTTTGGAATCCCGGGAAGAATTTCCAATAAGGATGCATAGTCTGAGGCAAAATATAATCCATCTATCTACCCTCAGCGTATACCCCCAACACAGAGTTACAGCCCTTCATGAATCGAATATAGGACCCACACTCCCATTATCTGAAGGGGAAGACATTGACCCACACATTTCCCATCCTTTCCTTTTTCCTTTTAAGTTTACTTATTTACTTTTGAGAGAGACAGAGACAGCATGAGTGGGGGAGGGGCAGAGAGAGAGGGACAGAGAGAACCCCAAGCAGGCACTGTGCCTTCAGGGCAGGGCCCGATGTGGGGCTTGAACTCACCAACCTGTGAGATCCTAACCTGAGCCAAAACTAAGAGTCGGACGCTTAACCGCCTGCGCCAGCCAGGTGGCCCTCGCATCATTTTCTTTGAAGGTGGTTTTCAGTCTTTTATTTCAAGAATGTTTTCGGAAAGCACAATTTGTGTGGCTCCTTTGCAGAAACGCATATACTCCAAATGGTTCCCTTCACCACTAGCTTCAAAGCCCTTGGTAGGAAGGACCGTGTCAGGTGCCTCAGTGGGTCTATAAAGGTGTCCCCAGTCGGCATGTTCTTCACTTACCAGGTATCACCTCAGTGCCCTGTTGATGCTTGAACCGAAATATTTATTTTCCAGAACATTACATTTTACATCATTGAAACACAAAGGTTTTATTTTTTATTTATTTATTTATTTTTGGTTGTTGTTGTTGGTTTTTTTTGTTTTCTCTGGCCACCATAGACAATTTTTCTTAGGCAACACTTCAGGTTCTCAGTAGCAATAAGTACCCTATGCCACACAGGATTGGAAAGCCCATGACCCCCTTCAGCTAAATGTTGGGAAAGCCCTACCAGGGCCTGAAGTATCCTCAGAGCTGGCTTTTCCGTGTGGGCTTGAGCACACGGATGTCCCTTAGTCTTCCACACCAGATACCACTTCTGGTGTGGCAACCTGGCCAGGGGCAGAAATTTGTGTTTTAAAAGACATTTCTCTGAGGTAAAAACAATGACGATGACAACACCAACAACAACAACAACAACAAAGAGGCTAATTGAGATTGGAAAAGCTACTTGAGACGTAATCTCTGCAGTTGTTCATTCACTGTTGCTGGCAAAGGAAGAACCGTGGACTGCTTTAGCCTTTCAATAAATAAATCTCAACTTTCAGAGTCGGATAACCAGGCAGCTCCCTCCACTGAGCAATATATTCACACGAATAAATGGCTGCTGAGGAACAAGTCATGGGCCAAGGGATTTGCACAACACGCAAGTTGAAAGTTCTGACTGAAGAAGATCTCCAAAGGGCCCATGTGGGAACTGAAGGACTAAGAAGGCAATCCATGTGCCCTGCCAATAAAACCACTTCCCACTCCTTATACTTGAACATTCTAAGGTATAAGGAGTGGGCCATTCTGGGGAACATTCCGGGGGAGCCTCTACTTATTCAAGAGAACAAACCTACCTAGGCATCTACAAATATTTGGCAGTAAAAACAACCACCAAGGAAGGAGACAGTACCCAACAGACGGAGGGAGAAAGAGCTTAATTTGGGGGCAAATTAGCTAGATTACATATATATGCACAGTTGTATACATATGTGTTTGTGTGTTTGTGTTTATCCCATCTATGTTTACAATAAAACATAAGAAATAGACAAACTCTTTGATAGTAGAGGTAATAATATAAAAATTATGTTACTAAAATGAAAGAGCTGATTGAGAGAAGTTGGATAGATGATTTACACTGAGAAATACTGAAGAGCAGAATCAACATGGCAGAAAATGGGGATGTAGTTGAAAGCCTCGAAGATTTTCACAGAAAAAAGAACACAAAAACTTTATCTAATAGGATCCTTTCTAGGCAAGCTATAGAAACATGCCTTTGACTGGTTTAATAATAAGAAATCTCAGAAGTGGGCAGTTCCAAGATTGTTAAATTCAGTGGTTCGGCAATATCTTCAGAGACCCATATTCTTTCCACATTTCTGCTGGCTCATTATCAGAGTATTCTATCGTAATACACGTGATTTAAGATATTTATGTAATTCATTACAAAACTTGAAGTTTTAAGGTCAATTGAAGAGAGAGAACAATTTTAAACCCCTTAACCACAAAATGCAACTTTGTTGACCTCTGCTGGGAATTTCATGAAAAAATTAAAAAATAATAAAATCATTTACTCTTTATAAGAATACTAATGGCATGGTATTAGACGCTGCTATAAGTAAGAAATCCATTAAAGCAAATGAACAATTATTTGGCTTATGTCATTAAATTAGTTCTGTTAATAATTATATGCACATGGTCTTATGCCATTTTCATTTTTTTGTGAAATAATTTTATTCCTGAAAATAGTTTTTGAGTGGAAGACTTTTATGCGTCTGCTCCTATAATAGGACATTTCTGCGTATGGGTAAATAATAAATAAATATTTGAAAATTCTATGGCTTTAATTACTTTTAGGCATTTTTCACACTCCAGATGTCTCTGTTTAAACAATAAATTATATGTTAACCATATAATTAAAAGTTTGAAGTTAAAGCATGAGACTCTATAATCTATAGTCTCCATAGAGCATCTGTACTCTATGGAAAATGAGTATAGATGGGAAAAGGTGGAGGTGTAAGCAATTAACCCGAAAAGAATTTCAATCTTAAGAAGTCAAGGAGATGAGAAAGAGTCAACAAAAGGAGACCGAGACTACTGAGTATAAAAAAGAAGAAAGCAAACAAGGAGGAGATTGTGATGTTTGGGAAGCCAAGTGAAGAAACTGCTTCAAGAAAATGAAATGGTGAACTATGTCGATGTTGCTCTCAGGTCCGGAAGGATAAGGGCTGCGGATTTAACATTGGGTCAGCAACAGAGAGATCATCGGTGACCTCAAAGAGAGCAGTTTTGGTGAGTAAAGGCTGAGGGGAGAGCGAAGCCAAATTGGGGTGAAACTAAGAAAGAATGGGATTAAATGAATTGGAGACAGTGAATAGAGACAACTCTTTCAAGGTGTCCTGCTGGAAAGGAGAGCAGAACGGTGGTAATCACTGAAGGGGAAAGTTGGATCCAGAGAGTTTTTAGACTTCATTACCATTATAAAAATTACTTTTCTTTTTTTTCCAACAAAGAGAGAAGTAACAGCATGTTCGGATGTTAATGGGAGAGAACTAGCAGAGAAGAAAACAAGTTGAGCATGAAAGGGAGAGAGAGGACAAGCCGGGGGCTGATGGGCTTAGTTGGTGCGAGAGCACGGAACTCAGTGCCCAGGGACAGGTGCCGTGACAGATATCACAGCCAGGTCATCCCTGATACAAACAGAGAAACCACAGTATGCAGGTCCATGTGGAGTAGAGCAAATAGGTATTTGACAGCCCTGGTCGCTTCTAATTTTTCAGCTTTATCTAGATGTGGATGGAGGAGAAGGAGACAGAGGCTTCAGGGAAGCGAAGAGGTATGAAAGAGTGACATTGGAGCTTGCTATTTATTGTGTGGTCCATGGATCAACAGTAGCAGGGGAACCTGGGACCCTCAGCTGAGGAATGGAAGAGGGTAAGGATAACGATGCACCATGCAACTGAAGGTGTGTGGTCTGGAAGGTGGAAGCAGGAGAGAGTGAAAAGGAAGTGTGCCAATGGATGGTAGGTTCCAGTGGCTGAAGGACAGCTGGAGTTGGGCAGCTGGGAGTGAGCGGAAAGACAAGAATCGCTTGAGAGGGGTGGCTCAAAATTGAGGTAAGAGGTTTGTTACGGACACAGGTAATGGCGAGATTCACGCCTGGGCCATGGGGGTGAGGGATTGACATGAGGTGGAGGATAAGACGTACCACAGAAGAGGAGGTCAAGTGTATGAGAGGTCAGGATAGTAGGAGGGTTGCCAATGCAGATCATGAAATCATCAAGGACCAGGACGATGATGTTGGATTGAAGGACAGTGAGGCAGGAGCTAAAATCTCCAAGAGACAAATGGAGGACCCAGGAATCTATGGCTGACTACAAACAGGAGTTCAAGGGGCTGTATAAATTTGAGGACAAGAGATCTACACGTAGTGTGTTTGGGAAGGTGGGAGGGACCTGCAGAGCAAGAAAGACATCTATCCCACCCCCCAGACCAAATGACAAAAGGTGTGTGGGACAGAAAATACCTACCCCTTAAGACAGTGGATGTGGGATAGAAAAGGAAACCGTAGGAAGCCACGAGAATGGAAGTAGATAATTAGCCCTGAATTAGTCAAGGAGGAGAATGGTGTGACGTGGTGGGAATCTTTTTAGAAAGGGGTAGGAGATTCAGTGTCCTTTCAGGAGACCCAGTGGTGGGCCTCTTTTCACTCTGGTCCGTGGCACTGTGAGAGCTGATTAGGGGAGTCTTATTCAGACACACGAGGCTTTAGGGGTCCTTTATACTCCCCCCATTGAATTAGCTATAATAAACCAAGACAATCTGGCATAAGAAGTCTACAACTTTTCATACACATCAGAAATAATGAGTTTGTATGAGCTGAAAACACCCATGTCACCAGTACTCAAATGAAAGATCAGAGCATCACCAGCCTCCTTGGAATTCTCTTTCAGTCTCTATCAGCCTCCAAAGTGAAACACTACCATGATTCTCACACCATAAACGATGAGTTTCTGGGTTCCCTTTGGACATCTGTCGATGGAGGCAAGTGGGGGAAGAAAAGGGTGGTCTCATCATGAGTAGACAGTGTTCTATGGCTCCCTTTCAACACATTGATTGTTACCTTAAGGTCGTAGAAGAGGCAGCGATAGTCATAGACCATGGATCCATCTGGAGAGTTGATTGCTTCTTTCCTGCACTGTTACAGTTTTTTGTGCCCACTTCAATAAGAGCATGTTTAGTACAATACTATAATTGTATCTTGATCTCCTTGCTGCCTCCAAATACATACACACATGCACATAAGCGCGTGCATGCACACACACGCGCGCGCACACACACACACACACACACAACTGAATTCTCAGAGACAGCAGGTCTTACTACTATTTTTTTTCATTCACATGGCTTTGTACCATGACTCTCACATGATAGATCTTGAAAAAAATGTGAATAGAAGTCAGTATATATCTCTGCCACCAATCCTAAAACCAAGTAAAAAAATAAAGAACTTCCCAGCAAAACCTTGTGTTTATATTGATTCGTGCTTACGGTTTCCTATAACACACTTTACACGGGTGTAGGTCAATCATCTTGGAGAAGTCTTAAAGATGGGCTGATTCTGAATATGTCTCATCACAGCTAAGTTCTATGAACTGATTTTGCCAAGTATATAATTGTAGGAATAATATTTTACAATGGATTAGGGCCATTTTTATCTGATCTCTCACCTGAAATACTTCAATAGGTGTCACAGAAGTACTAATCAAGGGCCTGCCACGCACAGAGAGCTACTTTATAATGTTCCAGGGATAAAATGAGAGCTAGAAGACATGATTGCTATGTCAACTATTTATTCTGGCCGCATCCCATTGAAAAGAGAAGCAAGGCAGCCACAATTCATAATATTTGCAGATGAAGGAACAAAGTCAGGAGAAGGTTAAATGGTCTTCCCATGACAATGTGAATTAAATCCAAAAGCCTTTGATTGTAGACTACACGTTACTCTGTTTACAGCTAACATGCCTGAAATTTCACTCTTAGTGATTCATCCCTGCCAGTAAGTGTCTGTCCTCTGTGAACACGTTACCGTTCTATTCTCAAAATTAACAAACACCTCTTAATTTGAATCTGATGATTGTAGTAGAGGTTTGAAGGAGAACTCGGGGCGGGAGCACCACTGGAGACCCCAAGAAACCAGAAGCAACATGTGAAGGGCCCAATGTCTTCAAGAAAAACACTTCAGGCTTCACAGACCTCAAGTAAATTCTTCAGTTTGAAGAAGAGTCAATCCATTCATTCCATGATGTTGCAAAATACACCGGTTGGCACTGTAGGCCAAGAATTTAACATAGATGTACCTTTCTCCCTACCTCATTTATTTTGTTTATTCAGCGGAAAGGCACTGGGGACCCACCATGTGCCTGGCAATTGTCTGTGTACCAGGGATCCAACAATGGAGAAAACAGAATCCTCACTCTCAAGTTTACATTTTAACGCAATCACTGTTCTGAAAAGTACCTAATCTCAGCTACACGAGGTATTTCACCTCCTTAGTTCTAAGCTGTGTATCAAATTTACCCGTATGTCCACCTACCTCAATGTCCACATGCAAGCCCATTATATCCATTGCTCATAGCTCCCGTTCCCAATGCTGATGCTATCCTGCATGCCGTCCCTCCCGCTGGAAACCTAGAAATTCCTCTTGGTCACTCTCCCTGTCCCTGGAAGACCGCTTCCAGTCTCAGCGACTCTCAGTCATAATGAATTGTCCCCCTCCCCTCCATCTCCATCGGCCATCGCCGTGTCCTTCCTTCTGCGGAAGGACTGTCATGTCCTTCAGAGAGGGCCCTTGGTTTCTCGCCACTCTGCCTTTCAACCACGGTGTTTACTGCTCTTCTTTGGGAACCTAAAATCTTGTCATGACAAGCTTCTGAATAAAAGCCCTTCAGTGAACGTTCACAATTCAGAGACACGGGTTACCTTTCCAAACGGAACTCCCCTCACCCCCCTAACCAGTGGATCACTCACATGTTACTCACCTCTCTGTTTTTCAAACACTGACCTTTTGCTTCGGCTTCCTGCTTCCAGGCTTTTTTGCCTTGGGTTTCACCTGCTCTGCATCTGCTCAAATATCACCTCTTCAGAGAGGCCTCGGGCTATCCGATAAAATGTTTTCCCTCTGCATACCTCTGCCCCAACCAGATTACTCTCATTATCTTCAGAAGTTATTACCATATGAAATTATCGGAGGAATTTTTTTCTTTTTTTTTTTTTTTTGCTTAGAGTTTCTTTTCTCTGTGTCTTCCTTACACCAAAGTGTAGACCTTGGTATCCTAGAACTGAAATCAGCACCTGGCACAGAGTAGACCCTCAAGGATTACTTGCATAAGGGACGTCACCTTCTGTCCAGAATGTCCCTACTCCCTTCGAGATTTTAACATTCTCCAACCATGAATTGTTTATGTTTATGCGATCCTACAAAACGTTTTGCATGCCTATTTCATAATACTTCTCACATTATATCGGAATTACTGGTGAACTAGATAAAAAAAAATATATATATATATATATATATATATATATATATACGTGTTTTCATCTCTTACCGTATCCACCTTCTAAGGAAGGTGAATCCTATTAATGTCAGTGCCTCTTCTGGTTTGGCAACAGTTGCTGCTCTCATAGCCTTAAAAAATAGAAGAGAACATGTTAGGAGTTGAAGGAACTATGTGTGGGAAAGGCAATGAGGGAGAAAATAAGTTGACAGCAGTTGATAGTGTTTATCAGTGATGCAAGACATCCCTTTTCAAAACAAGCTAGGAGTTTAGTAAAACCTACTACACTTACAAAGCCTCAGAGAGATGGAAGGGTCTCTCCTGGAGAATGTGAACTTCCTGGGAAATTACAGTGATCGTTGGAAAGGTTTATGTTTTCTCAGTTATGGAATCCAGGCAATTAGTGATCTCGAGTGTCACAGCAATCATAGATGACATCCGGGCGAGTTTGATTCATGTAGTTTTATGTGCACACATACACATGGGGAATTATCCACATAATCCTAGGCATGGTGGTAACAAAGGTAATAAGGATCTGTAAATAACATTCCACAGACCTCCCCGAACCTCCAAACAAACTTGTGAACAAGGCAAATATGATGAAGCCCATTCTACAGAAGAGGACAATGATTCTCAGAAAGCTCTGCTGTGGACCAGCAGATTGGAGCTCTTTCAGACTATTTCACACACACACACACACACACGGAACTAGATCTTCTAGGAACCAGTGGAAGTCATGTTAAGAACCTCTGTGCAGGCTCTAAAATGATTCTACTATTCACACAGAGGCTATTTTAAGTTCCTAATTGGTTGTTACCAGCAAAGGTAGAACTTCTGGAAAGGTTCTTCAGCTAAGTCACAGAAGGCTTCACAGCTGTGAGCTTCTTCATTCTCCAGCTGCATAGAATTTCTGACTTGCACTGCTGGCTTTAAGTCATGCAACAGAAGGTCTAAGAACTACAGTTTGCTCTTTGAGATGCCGTTTGCAACCAGCTTTTCCAGGTTGCAAATGCCATGTCATTAGGTCAAAGCAATCATACCCATTCCCTGGAAGATCCCTGGGCAGGAAATGCACACCACGTCATGTGTTAATGTCATGCCAACAGGGATTAATAGAGCTGCTTGTCCATTAATAGAGTAGGGAGTCCTTTTCAGCTCCGACGCATAAGCAGATGACAGTGATTTTAAAAGGCATCTGTTCCTAACTTTAGGCTACTCTGGTCTCACTCTGCATTCTGTAACCAGCCAGCCACAGCATCATAGCCTCTGAATAAGTGAGACCCTCCAGACCACACTCCCTGTAAGTAAATTTGTCATCTGTGAAAGTAGCATTAGATCTTCTATTTCCGAAAGGTGTCCTGATGCATGAACTCATCCCTAAGAAGAAGCTTATACGATAGCAGAATCCAGCTCAGAATCTTATATATAACTTAGTAAATAATAATGACGATGCCAATAATAACAATAATAGACATGGTTTTCCAAAATAGTCAAAAACAGTAGGAAATGTCTAGGTAGAAAATTAATGTTAATAAGCAGACTGGGGATGTGTCTACTTGTCCCTTTTCTAACTAAGAGAAACAAAGAATGCCATTGGATATAAATCAAAACTTCTGTACCCATCATACACTCGCAGGGATTTGAGAGGGGCACTGTATCTGCTATATAGACATTCGCTTGTTGCACAAACATTGAGGTCCAACCATGTTGGAAGTACCCAACATATATCGAAGAATAAAATAGAAATAAGGTAAAACCTTCGATGGCAAGTAACTTATTCTGCCAGTGTTCCACAAGACAAGCAAACATTTCTAATAAATTTTAACTTGATAAAGGAGTGATGATGATAAAAGAGCAATCAATACAAACCTCGCATGATCACAACTGAGCCAATGGTTCTTGAAATTCGCTTTGATATACGAGTGCTTTGGATTACGAGCATATTTGTGGAATGAATTATGCTCACAACCCAAGGTTTTACTGTACTTGCCTTCTTGACGCTTATATTCTAGTTGGGGGGAGTGGTAAAAGTTGTCTGGGAGGATAGGCAGGGAAGAAAAAAATCATCATAAAGAAATAAATTATATGATATGTTAGAAGGGGAGGAGTACTATGGACAAAAGGAAGAGTAGAGCAGAGTATGGAACCCAGAAGTTCAAAGCCAGCTAGGTGATCTGTTTTCAGAGATGTCAGAAGAAGTGTCTATCTGAATGGCTTGCCAAGCATCCCTGATGTGAGGTAAGGCACTGTCTCCAGAAAGCATCTACTAAAGTGTGGCTAAATTAGGGGCACCGGGGGTGGCTCAGGTGTTAAGCATCTATCTAGCTTTTGATTTTGGCTCAAGTCATGATTTCACAATTCGTGACATGGAGCCCCACGTGGAGCTCTGTGCCCCACTCATGGTCTTTCTGTCTCAAAATAAACAAATAAACATTAAAAAAGCATAAAGTGTGGCTACGTTAGCAGAGCGTCCCTTCCAGAAGATAAGCTATATTGTCTTGGAGCCTCAGCCTCCTCACTCCTCCCAATAGTTTACTTCCTTCCCAGATGACACCCAGCATCCTCAGGTTCCCACCACCCTCCTTCCTGAATCCTGTTCTGTGAGTGTTCTTTCAGGGCGGGGAAGGATTTAATCTTTAATTGATGCATACTATCATATCTGCAGAACAGGGAGATGTCATACATGCCTGCAGAAGTCTGGATGAGATGTCAGGGAAGAAAAACATGATGGCAGAGTTCCAGGTGTTGACAGTCAGGTAACGGGGCCCAGAAGGGACTTGATGGGTCAGAAGGTAGTGACAAACTTCACATCCAGGAGGGCGTTCTCTAGACTTCACTGCTTACCTCATAGTACACGACAGGTTTCAACACCCTCCTACCCAAATCACTTTCTAATACACACCGAAGCAGATTGGTCTTAATTTAAAACCAATTGACCTTGAAGAATGTCCTCAGTTCCTCTTCTAATACAGGGTGTGTTTCGGAGTACAGACTGAGTTCATTTTGTGCGTGCGATGATTTGGACAAAAACTCATTCTCTGGAAGAGTGCAGTCACAACTACGGAGGGTTTTTTGTTGTTGTTGTTGTTTTTGGTACCTTTGCTTGTTTATTTGTTTGTCTGAAGTGAGCCTTGCTCATTGCAACATCCATATTTCCATGATAAGTCTTAGAAAGTTAAGGACTCAATAAGAGATTTCCATTGCACCTAATTCTAAAGTGTTTTTTTTTTAATTTTTTTTTCAACGTTTATTTATTTTTGGGACAGAGAGAGACAGAGCATGAACGGGGGAGGGGCAGAGAGAGAGGGAGACACAGAATCGGAAACAGGCTCCAGGCTCTGAGCCATCAGCCCAGAGCCTGACGCAGGGCTCGAACTCACAGACCGTGAGATCGTGACCTGGTTGAAGTCGGACGCTTAACCGACTGCGCCACCCAGGCGCCCCTCCATTGCACCTAATTCTAAATCACAGCTTTCTTACTTGTGAGAGATATAAAACAATACTCTCTAAAGAATGCCCTTTGACATATAGTTGCTCGCAATTATCGCTGGACATGTAAAACCATATGTGAAATTTCCACAGAATTACAATAGCATATCACATAAAAACAATCCATGACTCAGATACTCAATGGTAAACAAACAAATAAATATAAAGGAGTGAGGAAAAGCATTCTCCTTTTTTTTTTTTTTTTGGTTTCTTTTTTTTTTTTTTCTTTTTGGACAAGGCTTTTTTTCCATAGTAAAATACTAACTAACAAATACAGGAGGCACAACAGAATTAGGAAATCACCACTCTGCAACTACCACAGTAATAAAATTAATACAGGCAAGAATCATCAATGGATGCTAAAACTGTTGCCAAATTTTCTCTTAAGCAATGGTGTATCTGCGTAGTCTCTAAAGATCTCCACATAGATCTCTTAATAATTACAAAGGTAAAAAAGAGACTTTTATCAAGGAAAAATAGTGGATAGCCCCCAAAATCAGAGTATGATGAGCTTCGTGGTATGGTTCCCTGAGAAGAACGCAAAAAAAAAAAAAAAAAAAACTGCCAGCAAATGCATACCCTGAATCCCATTGTGAGGAAACAATGAGACAACCCCACATTGGGGGAACATTTTAAATAAAACACCCGATCTATGCTTCACCTGTCAATGTCACCAAGGAAAAGAATAAAATTGAAAGAACTTTTTCTGCTTCCAGAAAGTAAAGAGACATAGCAACTAAGCGCAGCGTGTGATTCTCCGCCGAAATCTGAACTGAAAGAGAAAATAAATTGGACAACAACAGAAAACTGCATTTGGACTGTATTTTAGATAATACTATTATATTTCTGTTCAACGTTCCCAGGTTTAATAATTGTCTTGTGAATGTCGTATTCCACTATAAGAATATCATTGTTCTCATAAGGAGACTGTGGAAACGCTTAGGAGATTGTATCTTATGTCATATGGCTCAGCAAATAATAACGGTCGTGTATAATAAAGAACTTGACTGGCCTTTGTCCCTGGATTCCGGAAGTATATTCTAAACACTTGGAATTTTCTGTCTTTGGGGAATGCCTCTTCTTTTGTCTTCGGAGTATCTGTCCTTGTTATTCACGGTGGGACCCTTGGACCGCATCTGAGAGCTTATACTCACTAGGTGGCACAGGGTGGGCCCCTAGATAGTGGATGCTAACAAACTTATGCAAGATGGAGGGTGGTAATTCCAGAAAGACCAACTGTGTGATTACAGGGCTGGGGCTTTGAGCCACTTGGTATCTGCCAAAACTTGGAAGAGGTGAGGGGGGCTAGATATTGAGTCATACAGCCAGTGATTCAATCAAGTGCCTACATAACAAAGCCTTTAAAAACTATGGACACTAAAGCTTGCATGAGCTCTCCTGCTTGGAAATAATCCGTGTATTGTCATACATTGATGCGCCAGAGGGTGACTGACATGTCCTCAGAGACAATGGTATTATATTTATTTTTGGCATTCCCCAGACCCTTCCCTATGTGTCGCGCCCATGGCTGTTTCTGATTTGTATCTTTTTGCTGTAATAAAACTGTAATCATGCAGAGAGCACTCTCCTGAGTTCTATGAGTTAGTCTAATGGGTTATCAAACCAGAGTGGCCAGTGGGAACCTCCGAATTTGAGGAGAGTTGACGGGGAGTGAGGACGGCCTGAGGACTTCTCAGTTTATGATGGGGAGCACTTTTGTAAAGGATTGTGCCCTTACCCTGTGAAGTCTGACCTAGCTGTGGGTAGCTGGTAGAAATCATTTGTAGATGCACTGCGCTATGGTTTTACAAATTTCCGTAAGTTTCATTTTTTTCAAAACAAAAATCTGGTTCAAAAGATGGATGGTTCTTATTACTTTTAGGGAGGGGGGGAAATAATCTGAAGACAATGTTCGGTAGAACTGCCTGTGCGTCCCTATTGTCTGGTTAGGCGAACATTTAGATTGTTAGGCTAATTTTTCTCCAGAAGTTAGGTTATTTGTATTGAAAAAGTCTGCCCTTTTAAAAAACAAATGTCTATTATTACTTTTTAGAGGTGGGGAGGGGCAGAGAGAGAGAACAGAGCATCCTTAGTGGGCTCTGTGCTGACAGCAGAGAGCCTGATGCAGGGCTCGAACTCACGAACATTCACAAACTGGGACATCATAAGCTGAGCCCAAGTCGGATGCTCAAACAACTGAGCCACCCAGGTGCCCCTAAAAAAGCCCGTATTAAGCCAGCTTGATTTTGTGGGCTTAAAAATGCCAAACACAACTACTCTAGAATTAAAATTTATAAGTGAATGAATGAATGAATAAAAATAAAAATATAAATGCCAAACACTAAATATTAAGCCGATCCTGCTACTGGCATCAAAATGAGTAAACTTTACCCAGTAGACTTGGGAAAAAAATTAAAATGACAATATTAAGGCCATGCTGAAAACAGCATTCTGAACAATGTAGCACAGTCGATCAAGAGAGGTATTTAGCTGTCCAAGAGTGTTGGAAACAATCCGGGCCTGGCACATAGTGAATGCTCAGGGAAGAGCAATAAATTGCAGGCAAGAAACATGGGAGACTTGAGAAGATGATACTATCAACCATCCCTTTCCTTCGGTGTTCAGCACTCTTCACCTTAAAGTTGAAAGGACTTTGTGCAGCACGTTCTCACCAAGTGAGAGTAGGATATGTGTAGACAGTTCCAATCACCACTGTGATATGAAAGAGAAAATTATCCGTAAAGCGGAATAGATGCCCAAGGTCAGAAACTGCAGAACTGGCCAGTTCAGTGCCTTTTCTCACCATGTCATATAGGTGCCCGAATTGAGGAGTCTGATAACTCTTCTTATAGAATTCAAGAGAGAGACAGAGAGAAAGAGAGAAAGAGGGAGAGAAGGGATAGGGATGGAGAGAGGAAAAGAGCTAGGAAGGAGGGAAACAGGGAAGGAAGGAGAGGTAGAATGAAGGAAGGAGGGAAGGAACGGGGGACAGAAGAGGGAAGGGAGGAGGGGAGGGGAAGAAGGGACAGAGAAGTGGAGGGGTGGAGGGGAGAGAAAGGGGGAGGAAGGATGGAATTTCCTTCCAAATATATTTCCCTTTTTCTTGTTCAAAATTTATTACGTTATCAATTAAAAATGGAACTTCAGTTTACTTTCAGCTTTCAACACTGCTGTGTTTCTATGGTTCATCACCAACCTGCTTTCTCCCATATAATTGCATTGTATTGTATCTCCCTTCCTAGTTGCATTGTCCACACCAATAGCTCAGACAAATGCTTTTAAAATAAATTTCATAAAATCTTGTACGTGTTGCTTGTAACTTCTGTGGTTATCAGGCGAGGTACTTGAAAATGCATATTAATTCACCTGCAATCAACTTGCATGAATGCAGGGGAAATAATTTACTCTGTCGCATTCGCTCTTCCTTCCTTTCTCTCATCTCTACATGTTATATGCTACATGTTGTATTTTGAGGCATTACACTGTTACCTGGCTGTCATTCTGAGGTTTAGCTGGTAAAACCAATTCTTTTTTTTTTTTAAGACAGTCAAGTGTCTGACAAGTTGATTTCTTTTTTCAGCTATATGTAACAGCTTAAAACATCAGAATATTTCCGTTGGACTTTTTAATTATATATCTTAGCAGTCCAACGTGCTCAGGAGCTGTACTTGAATATTCAACCTGAAATGGACGGAGCATTAAATTAAAGTAAACTACTAACTAAAGCAACTTTGCATGGTGTATCTGCCATAAGAAGTGACAATTCATCTAATGAGTTTGCAATACTAGAGACGTTCTGAATTATTTCCCTCTGGTATGGCTTTTTTTCATAGTCACTGTGCATGTAGGGTCCACATGACATTCTTGGTTTCTATTAAAGGGAGACTCCTACCAACCTGCACATTGATATGTAATTTTTCTATACCTAATGGTACGGATAAGGCATGGTAGTGAGACTGTGGACGACCCAGCAAATAAAAACGATCCATTTGGGAACGTGATATCTCATGTCTTAGACACCCAACACCATGCAGCAGTTGGCAGAAGTGACCCAGGAGCCCTAAAAGATGAGCTCGAAGAGAGGAACAGTGAAGAGTGTGTGGGTCCACTCCTTCCTATTATTATTAAGTGGATATCGGTGTGGGATGAGAGAATAAGATTATTAAGGATAACCTTGAACTCTCATATGTCAATCGATCAATTGGTACAGATTAGCATGTATCACTCAGATGGTCGTGTTAGAAAAACAAATCCTTAGCAAATGTTGGAAACTCAACTGCGCGGGGTTGCAACTGCGTTATAATCTGACTCATCACCAATGTATTGGAGGTTCCATTGTGACCCACTGGGTAAGACCCTTTCCAAAGGCACTGGAAAGGCTAAGATGGTCGTGGGACTTTGGAGAGCTGGGACCATTTAGGAAGGCCAAGAGTTAATATGTGTCCGAGGGGAAGGGCTAAGGGCACAGTCTGGAGAAGACGCGAAACATCAAAAGGGCATAATGGAGGTCAGGACCCAGGGCCAGGGGCCTCTCCAGGGAGGAGAGGCCACAGAGATGGGCTTGAAGCCAGCTGGATGAGACTGAACTGATCGGCCTTTATTCGTTAGACCAAGTAGTGGGTATTCATCTAAACGTTTCTATTTTTGACACTATCAGGCAACACATATTTCCAGACATATTTTCATTGTCTTGGGGATTGGTTAGTTAGGATTTTTGGGGGAGGTCGATGATAATTAGGAGAAGACAAGTGTATGATGAGGATTCAGACCATATCAATAACTTTGTTTAGCAGGCAACCCCCGCGACAGAAAAAGAAGAGCTGGGAAAATGAGATGTGCTGAGCCTCTGTGTTATTTACCACTTACTGGAATGCCGGCCGAAAACAGTAAAATAAATATTTCATTTTACGCAGCATCGCTTACATAGTGAACAAGACACAGAGCCCTCCTAAGACAATTGCTGTGGCGGTATGGGGTAGATAGAATGGGCTCCAAGCCACATCAAGTTTAAGCTAATATTCTTGGGCTTAGGAGTTTCTCTCTTCCCTCCCCCTGAAACAGTCCCCTATCCCATTCCCATAGGTAAAATCATCGCAGTAGGTTTCCCAGACCGGTGTAAGTTAAGTGCAAGTTCCCATTAAAGCTCCGACTCCATGTTAAAGCCAAATCAACACCCTTTACTAATAGAGATGTTCAAAAAAAGATAAAACACCTCAAAGCCCGGGCGCTGGGTTTGTGCTGCTATTTCATGTCCGGGCAATTACAGTGATGGTATTAGGGAAGAGGAGGGCGGGGGTCCTGTTGTCATCGGGGGAAGGGGACGCAGGCCTTTAAGCAATCATGTAGAGCATGCAGAACATCTCAGAGCTGGGGCGGGAACAAAGCTCCGCGCTGTCAGAGTATTGATCTGCTCCAGAAGGTGCAGAGAGCGGCACTATGGTGATTGCCTTCCCCGCTGGGTTTAGAGAGGTCTGAAAGAATACAGTATTGATCTGGCCCCGTTCCTGAGAAGTAACTTACAGATAAAGCCTGACTGGAGGCCACCAACCTTGAGAACAAACTGTTGCCAAGAAGCCCCCCCCCCCTTTGCCAGGCGTTCCAACATCAGAGCTAATGCTTTGGGGGTGATGATTAGAACACACTTAAGCCCAGGCCGGGGAAGGGCTGAGGACATGTTTTCTCCGTTACCCAAATCGCTACATCTCCAAGATCTGAAGCAGTGAAAACAATGTCCTGAGTGGAGAGGGGGGGAGGGGGCAGCTGAGGTCCCATCTGCGGAGCTCTATTTTAGCAAGGAAGAAAGTTGGGAGTTTTTGAAGTTTTGTGTGTTTGTTGGAATCCACTCAGAGCCTCATTTACCCTTTAAATGGGAACGCAAATGCCAATTTCACAGACTGTGGTCCGGATTCAGGGGGATAAAGGAACCTACTTGGAAAATGGTAGCTCTTAGTAATCAGGGAAATGTTTGGGAGGAACATCATCTCTCTGCTTCCTCTTAGAAAGAAAGACTCTCTCCCAGTCACTAAATTCCACCAATACATTTTTTTTTAAAGAACATTTTTCAGGGAAAGAGATACTTTCAAAATTTCCACTTCCAGAACTGCCTGTAGAATCAGTTTGCCACTTTTGTCCTTGTATATTACCAAACCTCAAGTTCCAACTCGGAAAAATAGAATAATCTCGGCTGAAAATTATTCATATGTATACCCCTCAGTGTCTCATGGTTTCCTGGTGGAAATTACTGTAACCACAGGATTTCGTATGGTTTCAACCTCCAGCCACAAGTTAAAATTGGCCAGATGCTCCTGAGAAGCTGGGGAACGAGGCTGTTAGCTGGGCATTTATCCTAGTGTGGAACTAGATCCAAGCACAAATATATTTGGACTTGGATTTTAAGGTACGATGGTATTATTTCCATCCTGGTTAAGAATATTCATTTGCTAAGGAAGACGGCACCAAGTCTATCACTCCCCTGGGCAAGCTAGCCCAACAATTCTGTGGCAGTATCGTTCGTTATCCCGGGACCGCCTCTGCAGCCTGGAGTTATCTCCCTGGAGTATGTGGTGTGTAAAATGGGGTACATGCAACATCCCAAGTGCCAAGGATTTTACGCGTCATGTATAAAAAAGACTCTGTGTGTTTTTGTCTTTCAAAATCAGTATGAGTTCATCACAGCCATCATATAATGGTTTTGTCAATTTCTGCACCGTGTGTTGTATAAACACCAACTTCTCTCAGACTCTTGAAACAAAAGGGGATTTGATAATTTTGTTGTCATAGTTGAGCTCAGTTCAAAGGATACAGGTAGAGGAGAGACATGTCCCACCTCTGATTATTTTCTCCAGCAACTGTGTGTGCAAGTTGGTGGGGTTGGGGGAGGAACTACGGCAAACGCCCCATGAACACGTTTTCCGTACTTAACAATCATAATTGCAACAGCAATAACATCTTGCAGTTTTCAAAGAGCTTCCCGTGCATTGTCTATTTTTTTCTTTTTTTTTATCATCCTCGAGGCCCCTGGAGGTTGGCAGGCACATTCATTCCTGCTTCATTTGATCCAGTCCTGCTTGACCACTGCCGGACTTTTTCCCAGGTGAAGGAACACCCGGGAGAGGGCCCAAACTGGACAAAAAGTCTGCAGAGGTGGTTTGATTTCACCACAATCTTTTAATCTCTCTTAGCAGAAATCCCCTGGGCCCGCCCTCCGGTACACAAACTTGCCTTTGTTCACGCAGCTCAACTGGAAAGCTTCCCCTTCAAAATTTAACTTGTCTCTCGGAAACATTTAAAGGAAATGTGGCCTGTAATTGTCCAACGTGAAATGCAAGATATTCGATCCTTTGTCCGAGGGCTAATATTGAATCCTTGTAAAGCTCCTAGGAGCAGCCTTTGAAGCTCTGACAGAGTTCGCAAAGCCAAATAAAAATAGCCTGAAATATGTATTTGCTTTATCAAAAACTTCAAGCATTCATCTCTATTTTAAGCATACTCTCAGCCAGCCCCGCACCCTTACATATCGCCCCACAAAAGGCAGTGAGATCATTGATTTTTGGAAATGTATCCATAATTGAAAAGTCATTTAGTCATCCTCCCGTTGAGAGGACACGCTTTCAAGAATAACATGTTGACCAAGATTCCTGACCTGCCAAGGTAGAGATGTCTAGCAGCTTAAAATTTTCCGGCGCATACAAAGTGCAAAATGCGTTGTGAGGAGCAACCCCTCGTGCGGCAAGCCACTGCCTTCCAGACAAGCCACGTACGTGAGCACAGTAATTACCCATGTGATCAGAGCATCGAGGGCCTTTCTGGTATCTCGCAAGCCCTTCTTTTTTCTTCCTTCCCTCCTTTTGCCGCTGTAAGGGAAGTCAAGGTGAATGGTTTAATGCCTCTGAAGCTGGGGCAAGAAAACAGTCGCCTTTTCCAGTGGTTAGTAAAGGATACGAGGGAACAGTTAAAACAGAGCCACTGAAGTGAACAACCTTGATGTGACCAACGGGAGGAACACCCCCTTCAGGTACTCCCCACAGGGTTCCCTTTTGGTCGCTAGGCCAGGAAGGTCAGCCCATCTCTATGGCACTCCCTTTCAAGTGCAGCGCTGAATGCCAGGAGACAGGTTCCGCATGACTGCCGGTTTGCAGGGAAACTCCTCAGAGAGAGACCCCTGACCGACCGGGGGGGCAGGAACCAAAGCAGGGATCAGGCACTTTATTTCAAGGGTGTGTGTGTGTGTGTGTGCGCGCGCATGCGTGTGTAGGAAGCCTTTCAAATCCAGAAACACTACACGTGTACTCAGAAGAAAAATAGGAAATGGAAATGAGACTATCTTTTCAGAAATAAACAACTTAGAAGTCACTGAGAAGACCAGTGACTCTGCAGTTCGAAATTTCTATTTTGACTGAATTCCATTGCTTTGAAGGAACAGAGCGAATATTGTGGTTTCTTCGTCTTTTGCATACGATAGAAATTCTGCAGCTACGGTTGTCTGTCTAGGCGGGTTTCTTTCCATCATTACTCGATACATGAAAAGTAGGGCATTAATGTTGCTAGAAAATTCCATTCTTGTTATCCGAGAGGATTCTTTCTGCTACAGATACACAGGGCTGTGATCTTTCATTACATGGTGCATCCCTGGATGCTTACATATTAATTAATGAGCAGAGTTAGCAAAACAAACGCGTGACATGGGCGTCACTGGCAAGTTCTGGAATAGGCCAGAGACTCCTTGGCCTAAACTTTTCACATCTGCAAATTGAAGGCAACTGGGCTCCCTCACAAGCCATCTTGCTCATAAGCTGATGATTGATGAGTACCCTTACACTGTCAAGCAGCTCTTGGAAGTTCTTGTAAGATATCCGAGCTGCTATGTACAGTCCTGTGCACTTCTGTTATGTTTCATTTCTGCATCTACTCAACGCTCCTGGGTTGCAAAAAACTAGTTTTGCATGTCCCAGCAAGTCATGGAGGAGAGCACGAGTTCCCATAGTTGGGAGGGTTGAAGTCAGGATGGAGATTTGTTGGGGTGGGGATATTGATAAGAGGGCTCAAGCCCAACCCCCCCCACATTCAGCTCAGTGGTTCTGCTTCATTTCGGGCCCTGGAGACACTTAAATACAATGCTCACAGCCCAGCATTCATGGAGCCCACACCCTTGGAAGGATGGCGATATGGGACAGGTAAGTCTACTTGTGTCCAGCACAAGAAGCAGTAGATACTGATGGGACATAGAAGACAACAGACTGAGCACTATGGGAAGCTTTATGGAGAACGGAATGTTTCTAGGAAAAGGGAAGACAATATATGAGTGACTTACAGACCTGATTTTTACTGATTTTCTGTTGTGATTATCACAGGTGTCTAGAAAAATTTCCAGACTCATTCTCTTTTTCCCACCCCACTCTGACTTACCTCCCTTTAGCTCCCCCCACCCCCCACACTAGTTGGATTTGAAAACTCTCTTTCAATTAAATTTGGAAATCCCAGCAGGGAAACATTCTCAGGAGCCTGTCTGATTAAGACTAGAAAAATAATTATATTTTGACATCTATAATCAAACCACATAAAAGAGCCCCAACTGATTTTAACACTCGTACTTCATATATTACATTTTTATTTTCAAAAGCACTGACACTGTCCTATCTTACATCTGGCTACCATTTCATAATTTGCTGTCCTTACAAAATTCTGTGGCAGCTATGAAATTTAAGGCACGGCTTTGAAGCAGAAATGTGGCGCCTCTTTCCACAAAATTTGGGATGCTGGATTCTCCCTTTATCGAACTAACAAAAAAAAAGATATCCAATTTTGTGTAGGTATGGCTTAAGGTGCTTGCAGGTATAGTCGTTTTGGAAGAGGGAAATAAGACTTTTAAAATGTGGAATTCGAAGATAAACTAGGAAGCGTTGACTTGCCAACCTGCAGCATATCAAAATGTCAGCTCAGCACCTTAAAGAGTCTGAAGGGATTATTCAGCCCAATTTTCTCTGTGCTTAATGCCATATCCTGGCTTAGAGTCAGGCTCTTCTGGAAGAACATTTAACTCTTACGGCACACCCTGGCCCCATTTCGTGCAATAGAGTCTCCATTTCCGAAATAAGATTCTAATAGTCTGAAATATTTCCCTCAGCTTTGAAAGGATCCTTGCTTTGAGGATATAGCTTACATACTGTGATAACCTCAATCATCCCTGGCAAGAATATACCAAAATCATCCTTATGCTTCCATTAGTAGGGCCTAACAAGAATGGTAATAAGAATATTCTTAGCACTCTCCCAAGAAGGGACAGCGGCATGAATCTTGTGACAACTCCCTCTAAGCCCGTAGGCGATGCATAATGGCTTTCGTGAAATGAGTGTAAATCTTCAACCAGGACATTCTAACTCTGAAGGAACAGGTATGTCGTATGACATTTGGAAGGGACCTCAGAGGTAGACAAGTTTATTTTCTGTATGATTCATGAAGCCGCTCTATTGTTTTTCCGACGGATGGACACAAGGACTGAGTCTTTGGATGTCAAAGAACTCCCGCGTCAGAAAGCAGCCTGTTACTGAAATTGATGGGTCTCACACGAGCTTCTTTCTTATATTTTGCCATAATCAACCCTCAAAAACTTTAACCACACAAGCTATTTCTGTACGAAGGGGCCTCATAGAGTAAAACCGATTATTTTCCCGCAAGATATCCTTACTAAAATTTTAATTAAATCGTTCCTGTATTCAACCACTTACTGGGGACCCACTATGAGTCAGGCACCCATTTCGTTGCCGGGGATACAGCTGTAAACATAGTGAACAGTCCTCTCCTTCATGAAACTCACATTGTGGTCTGAGTGTAGAGGGAGAAGATAGGCAAACAAATACGTGAAAATATAAAATGTCATGTGGAACAACGTTTGGCAGAGGAGAATGCTGGAGCGTGCAGGGTGAGGAGGGGACCTGAGCGTTCGTATCAGGTGGTCAGGGAAGGCCTCACTTATAAGGTTGTATGTGAGCAGAGACCTAAAGGAGGGAGGAGACATACCAAGTATCCCGATTCCTCCCACTCTGGGTTGGCAAAGGGATTTCACCTCTCCTGTTGGCTCTAATTGGTTGGTAATGCGGTCTAGATCTCCATACACAAGCCTGGGACATCAGTCGCATCCTGGCTAGTGTAGACAGGAGTTTCATTTGATTTACAGCATCTGCCATGGATGCCAGACAGAGATGGGCAGGAAACATTCAATAGGTGCATATTGTGGACCTGCAATATACTGTGTGGTTCATCCATTGTCCAGTCTTCTCTAACTTGTATATAGTAGTCCCCCATCATCCACGAGGGATGCGTTTCAAGACCCCCCCCCCAGTGGATGCCTGAGACTGTAGATCATATCAGCTCTACGTATACTGTTTTGTTCCTATACATACATCATTACGATAAAGTTTAATTTATAAACTAGGCACAGTAGGAGATTAACAACCATAACTAATAATAAATTAGAACAGTTATAACAATATACTTCACTATATTTCAAGTTATAGAAATGTGGTCTCTGTCTCTCAAAATATCTTATTGTACTATACTCATCCTTCTTCTTGTGAGGATGTGAAAGGATGAAATGCCTACACGATGAGGGAAAGCGAGGTAGACATTGAGACGTAGCGTTAGGCTACTATTGACCTTCCGACGATACGTCAGAAGGAGGATTATCTGCCTCCAGACCGCAGTTGACCATGAGTAATTAAAACTGTGGAAAGTGACACCACGGTTAAGCGGGGGGAACCATCGTCCCCATTCTTCCAGATGAATCTCTTATGTTGTTTTCAGTCTTTGCCACGCTTTCCCTTTCTCCAGAGTAAAGGTTAATATCTCTCGTCAAGGGTGAAAGTCAGGGTGGAGCATAGGCATTGAGGGGGTGGGGGGGGGGGTCTGCCGCGCACAGAGAAGACCTGGAATCTCAGCACCCTTGTTCGGGACTCCACACTGACACATATTCAGTACAGGGTCGTATTAATTTGGTTTAGGAAGGACTTTTCATCTCATCCATGTGTTTAGTGCTACGTGGCTGCCAACAGGACAGGCACACGGCAGGCACTTCCTTCTCTCCTTCCTTCCTTGGCTAAAACCTTAACATGATATTTAAAGAAAGCTGTGTGCATGAGAGGAGTACCATTTATCAAAGTTTCACAAGTTCTAGCACACAGTGTAAAACCACAGTGTGACGGTGCCCATTCCTAACAAAAGGTTAACGCTTTAAGCGTAAAAAAAAAAAAAAAAAAAAAAATTTTGGATCTGCTGGTGGGTAATTGGAATAAACATTCAAATTTGAGCATCAAATTTCTCATTAGTTTCACATCAATACCTGTGCTGCAACTATGGATCAGTGAACTGGACTCCTCGCTGCCCAAGTGAGTTCATTAATCACTCTCCCCTAAGATGGCTGTGTAAGTAGACAGCTGTTCTAAGCAGCTGTCTTCCAGTAAGACTCCTCTCGGGCAGACGGTGGGAAACTTTTTGCAGGAGTCGGCTGTTGTTTCAGCTGGAAGTCCCACTCGTCGTGACAGGTCCAGGAGCAAGTGGGTCTGAGGTCAGGAAAGCATTCCAATTTGTAAATGGTCACTTTATGGTCACAGATAGAATGGTTTCAAACCATTAAGGCTAAGTTTCCATATCTTATCTGACTAATCACCAGGAAGAAGAAATCTGAAGCTATGCATTTCAAGTTTACACTGTATTTGGTGAAAAGCCACAAACCTAAAGTGAACTCTTAAAACCTTTTTTTCTTTTCCTTGCACAAAATGATATGGCTTGGCTCCTTTGCTGCCCTGATCTTCCAACTATAGATAGTTAACTTTATTTTCATATTTTCAGACACACTTGGCTGCTTAGAGAGATCAGAATCCACACACAGCTCCAATTCTCCATTATATTGAAGCGAGTACTCCTGTAATTGGAGCTTATCCTGTTGTAATATATGCAATCAGGAAATTTGAAGCAGCCTTGATGGCCCCTATAATATTTCCCTTAGATGCTCTCTGATATGTCAGTGTCTACAAGTTCATCCACACAGCAATGACCTCATGTGGCAACCTTTTTCCATCCGCTAGAACACTTAGTAGTAACATGAGAACCTGATTATCTTCTCTTAGGGAAAAAAAAAAAAGGAGGAGGAAAGACTAAGAAAAACAACACACATAAACACGAACTGAAAAGGTATCTCTCTCTCGTAAACAGAACCGCCAATAGAAAAAGAAAAATCACAAAATCCTAACGATTGTTTTGTGGAAAGGAGGCGGGTGGGAGTTTGTTGGAAATCAAGGACTTCCAGGCATATCTATTTCCTGGAGATGTATTTAGTGTTTTCACAATAAGGAAAAGAGAAGAGGAGGTCAAAAGTTGAACTCATGAAAACTTTGGTTTCTCTCATTAATTGCAATCAGGAAATATACAAAGGGAAGGGGGAAGGGTAAAGAATGAATATTTCCTGGGTACTTCTTAGGCAAACCATTTAAAATTAACTCCCCTAGTGTGTGAACAGGACAGCTTTTAGGTAGGCAATGCCACCCCCAAGTGAGATGAGGTAACGAAATATTGTTCATTCATTCATTCATTCATTCAGTATATCTGTTATCACATTCGTTCAGAGAAAGCACTATGTGCCAGGTTACTGTTCTCGATCTCAGGAATAGAGGTAAACAAGGCAGAAAAGAGCCTTGTTTTTACAAAATTTACATCTTAGTGGGCAAGGACAGAAGCAAGGAAATACCAGCTAGTAAGAGGGTTAGGGGTAAAAATAAAATAGAATCACATAAAGAGAGACTGGAAGCTATTTAAGGTTAAGCGGGGTTACCTAACCTTACTGGGTTATTTAACTTGGGGTTCTCTAACCTGAGGCGCGCGAAACAAACAGTAGTGCTAGAGAAGCCGGCAGAAATAATCCTCCCATAACAACACAGCTGGTACAAGATGTGGGGTATTTGGACTCACTTCTGTGTAAGTGTAAAGCCCCAATCTTTCTTCCAAAATCCACTTTATAGGGTCATCGTGAAATAACACATGACTAGCTTTGCGAACCATAAAACCAAAAAGGGAGTTGGAAATTATACATGGAAACTGTACAGACAGCATAATCAGATAATTAGATTACAAATTTTCTGTATCTGCCTGGGCCCCTCCAAACCGTGCACCTGTCTAGGGTCATTTCTCCGGATAATGGTTCAGTTTAAAATTCTTTTGGCAATAGCTTTCCCTCGAGGCCACCATTTCTAAAAGTTTCCTCATCCTTAAAATTGGGGCGTATTTTCCCATTTAAGGTAGGGCTGTGTTTTTGTCCTCACTGCTTCTACCTCTTACTCTCTTAAAATCCAATTTTGTCCAGTGTGTCTTAAATTTACCTTGGCTCAAGGCGCCTGGGTGGCTCAGTCGGTTGGGCGTCCGACTTCAGCTCAGGTCATGATCTCGTGGTCAGTGAGTTCGAGCCCCGCGTCGGGTTCTGTGCTGACGGCTCAGAGCCTGGAGCCTGTTTCGGATTCTGTGTCTCCCTCTCTCTCTGCCCCTCCCCCGCTCATGCTCTGTCTCTCTCTGTCTCAAAAATAAATAAACGTAAATAAAAAATTTAAAAGAAATTACCTTGGCTCTAGCATGGAGTATGTTGGGACTAGATCTTTGTATTCAAGCCAATGAGGGGAGGTAGTGGAAAATGGGATGTAGAAAAAGATTTATAAAACATTAAAAAATACTATATGGAAAGACACACCCAGAAAACCCTAGAGAGTTGAACCGTCTATGCCCAATGGGGTCTATTAATGGAAATTGTTTAATGAGTGTCTTTTAAGGTAATTACCTATTAAAATACTAAACACTTGAATGGTAACTTTGGTCTCTAAGAACCTTGGAACATTTTCTACACTCTTGACTCCTGGGATGATTTCACTCACTACTGAATTGCAATCCCTTCTAAGGGTGATTGTTTCAACTCTAACACACCCATCAGCGGCTTCTTCCTTTATAAATCTAGCTGACTGAGGAATAACCCAAGAGTCAAACCAGAGTTGATAACCTCTGACCTTTGAGATTTTTATAGACCTGTTGATGTAAAATCGAAATTTTGTATGTTTCCCTTTTTTCTTTTATGTCCTTCCCAACTTGTTTATATAATCGGTACGAGGAGCTCATCAAACAAAACTGTCTTTGTTTTATGGCATATATGGAGGAAATTGCTAGGCAATAAATATTCATAAAAATTATTAATAAGGCTCCAATTTTGAAATATGTTTGCTAATACTCGACTCATAAAAATGAATTATTTTACTGGACTGTTCCTCCTTGTTCCCGTTTTTGCTGAAATTCCAAATATGGATCCAATTTCTCCCTTAACTTTGAGCTGTATTTCATCCCATTTGCTCCCCACTTCAAGGGTCGAGTTAAAGAGAATTCGATGCAGTTTATTCCGTTGAATATAACAAGAATCCAGAATGATTCGTATAAATGAAACCGGTGGGGAAATAAACACACATGCATAAATTATCTGTGCACACGATTTTTAGAAGTTAGGCATTCTGTAAAATATGTTACTTTTTCCATGTTATAATTTCTGACAGTTGCATCACAGGTGTGAGAATACTGAGCCACAAGAAACAGTCACAGATGCATGAAATTCAGAGCTAAAAGAAACTCAAGAAGACATCTGGTCGAAACCCCTCTCTTTAAAGAGGTAGACAGCAAGAGCCAGAAAGGTTATGGGCCTTGCTTCTAGTGGAACAGCTAGTTAAGGGGAGAGTCCAGCCCTTCTGACTGCATGTGCGAAAGGCAACAAGGAGAACTTGCTTCAAGCTCTTGGCGTGAAGTTTCTTTGGCCTAATTATACAATCTTATTTGAAACTCGGTGAAATGTTTACCTAACGAATGTCTTACCAAGAAAAACTTCCACTGACCAGGAAACTGTATACTGTATTATAAACTGAATGCTTCTGTGCCCCCAAATTCCTATACTGAAGACCTAACCCCAGTGTGACTCATTTGGAGAAGGGGCTTCTAAGGAACTAATTAAGATTGAATGAGATCAATGAGATGGGGATCCTGATATCATAGGATTAGTGTCCTTAAAAGAAGAGATACCAAAGAAATCTCTGTCTCTCTCTCTGTGTGTCTGTCTCTCTCTCTCTCTCTTAAGTTCTCTTTCCCTATCCCTCCATCTCCCCCTCTCTCCCATGTTTCCCTCCTCCCCTCTCCCTACATGCATGCAAAGAAGAGGTGATCGGGTACACAGAAAGATGGTGCCCGCACACCAGCCAAGACAAGAGGCCTCAGGATCAAAGCTATGTTGCCCACACCTTGATCTGCGGCGTCTATCCTCCAGACCCATGAGAAATAGATTCCGTTGTTGAGGGCACCCAGTCTATGGTGTTTTGTTACAGCAGCTCAAATGGACCACTGCAATGATTAAAGACAGATTTGCCTAAATCTCCCAGTTTTACTTAAGAAGAACTGGTTATCTTCGCAAGTACATAGTATTCAATCAAAGAAAAGAAAAAAAGAAACCGGAAGACTCTAACACAGGTACACAGAGAGTTTGGAAAAGCACATTCTACCTATTGTGGTTGCAATAAACATTCCCTCAGGTAAAGCTGTACGTATACCCTTGACTCTTTTCTCAGAAAAAAAGTATTGAAATTGAAATTGAAACGGCTGGATCAAAGTAGGAATGTCTTCAGGCTTTGAGGGAGTAAATTTTCACAGAAATATTAACTAGATATTACACTCCTCTCTACAGTTTTTCGCAACCAGGCGGCCAGTTGCTGGACAAGAGTCAGAGAAGACGGCTACTCTATGTAGAACCTTCTCGTAGATCAGCTGTCGTCCACACTAAGAATCCCTGGTAGGACTGAGGTGCCCGAAGAACACTTGGAAATCTAGGAGGTACTGAGATCTGAGGAGGAGAGGTGGTCTGCCTACACTTTTGTTTATCAAAGCCAAATTACCAATTTACCTTAATTTGGAGATACACTATTAGCTGAAAACTAGCACCAAAAAAAAAAAAAAAAAAAAAAAAAAAAGTGACCCAATTCAACTAAAAATCTTCTGTAGGAATAAAGGTAAGCAGAATTCAAGGGTGAATCTGACTGAAGCAACAGTTTCTTGAACTGGGGCATTGATTAGAACCTTTTTTTTTTTCCTTTTCCCTTCTTTCCTTCCTCCTTCCCTCCTTCTTTCTCTCTTTCTGTTGTGCAATCCAAGAATCTAAAGCCAGTTTTCTACAAAGATACAAGTAGTATTCCCCTTGGTGATCAACGAACACACTTACAGAGCACACTCCAATCCCAGTCATTACTGACTGACCAGAATTTTCTATTTTACATCGTCTTCTACCCAGAAATTCTTCAAAAGGTAACTGATCAAGCGAAGCTTCCTGGAAAATGCACAGTTTGGAGAATTTGGCTAAGACACCTAGTCAAACCGACACTTTGCCTAGCAAGTGTAAAAGCAATGCTCTTAACATCTCACGGGAGTATCCACCCTATTAATGAACTTTAAAACCACCATGTGGACACGTGTTCGTCCTCCCCACCCACGCTCCGCCCCTTATACCTGAACATTCTAAGGAAAGTTAAAATTTTAAAAGGACGGAAAATATATCATAGAGATATACTAATCCTCTAATTCCTTAGAGGAGAGAGTAACCTTTTCTCTTGATATAGGAACCAAGCATTGATCTGTCACACTGTTTGTTCTAGAGAGAGTTCCCAGAGGCACATTCAGTTTGAAACGTTAAGGCTAGTTCATTAGGCGTCCCTAGCTCGTTTCTCTGAGAGAATCAAGATAACACTGTGGTTAGTTAATGGCTTTCTCTTGTTTCCCCCAGAGCCTGCCTGTCTGAAGCCTGCAGGCTCGAGAAGCTTCTTCCCCCCCTTCTCTTTGCTATTAGTCACAGCTGGTAAGGCTCACAGGAGCCGAGCCTGTTTGAAAACAGTCGGATCACGAAAGCGTTTGAGTCTTTCTGCTGTGAGCAACAAACTTGGCCCGGCTGCCACCACCGGGAGATGGGGTGCGGGTGGGGGTGGGGAAGGGATGCGCGGGAAGGGAGGAAGAAAGAGAAATCGCTACCCACCTGGCTTCAGAATCCTCTCCGAGGGAGCCAGCGATGGGCTGCCTTGCTGGGAAAGTGGGAGGACTAACTTTTCAAAGGGAGCGATGCCTCCTGGGGGCTCCTGCCTCCCTGCACTCTTCTCCCCTGTATTCTGGTAAGGGGGTGTTGGAGGGGGCTAATGATGACGCCCCCCCTCCCCCGATGCAGGGAACTAACCCCCCGGCTGATGCGGTTCCCCAAGACCCACTCACCACCCTCCCCGAGACCCCCGCCTACTTTTTATAGAACCGGAGGTGGAGGAAAGCCAGAATTCAGATATTACAGATGAATTGCAAAACCAAACCCGTAGGCCTCGCTAACGTCTGAGCGCCGGGTTACACAGAGGAAGAAAACGTGACGCCTCACAAGCACGGCCTGATGTCTAAGAGCCCTGGTATTTCGTTGTTCAGTGCACGCTCCTCACAAAGCTGGCCCTAGAAGTGCCGAAGAATTTTATCTTTTGCCTCCGCTGGGGCCTCGGTGAGCTGCTAACAGGGGCCACGTGTCTGCTGCTCCCTGGAGTAGCTGGTGTGCTGGCCGTGCAGAGGGATGTCCAGACATGTTCCAGGATGATGTAGGTGATAACAATGATGTCATCGCCGGTGACAAATTACCCTTTGTCACAGCCCCTCATCCTGATTCATGAACGGTACGGTTGCCTCGGGTTTACGAGGCCAATAAACATACATGCTTCGGGGTCGCGTTTAAATACAGGCCGGAAAGGGTGTCATTTCCCTTTCTGGATGTCTCCAGGATTCATATTGTCCCGAGAACTCGCACAGGAAAGTTTTACGAGGGTTCAGGTCAAGCCCGTAAAAGAAATAGGGTTCTTCAGGCCACCGCTTTCAGGGCAGTCTGCTTATCTGGTTTGGGGTTTGCAGACCACGTCCCTGCCTCTTCTGAAACAGTTGAAGGATACTTCGGTCCTTCCTCTGAATTTGGAACATCCTAACAACCTCAGAGAGATGATAAGCACAGGAGTGTATCTCGACTTCCAAATTCAAGTTTTGATTAAGAAGACAAAAAAAAAAAAAAAATCGTTCAGACACACTTTTCTTCTCTTTCCCCCAAAAAGGCAACGTGGGTGTAAGAGTTCTAACTAACAAGGTTTAGCACAATCATGTTTTAGGTTTTTGTCTCTGTTCAAAAGTCACACAGAGGAGAAGACCAAGGGGGAAGGTGGAAAATCCACATCCCCTGGGATGCGTCTGGACTATCCACTATAGCTCTTGCTATACAACAGGGAGTCGATCACTAATATCTCACGTCTGCAAGTGGAATTACAGGGCTACTGCATAATGTTTCTAAACCACACCGGCATCCGTGGTCCAACTTTTAAACATGAGTTTCTTAAATCGCCCAAGTTAAAAAGAAATATCATTCAAGTTAAAAAGGCATATCATTCAAACAAGCCACGGCTCACGTAAAGATTTCACTTAGACCTCCGATTTTAGGGGATTTTTTTCCCCATGTCTCATATCGGACATCAGCCTACTGCATTTCTAGCAACTTACCCTGGAGGTGAACGTATCTCTGGGTATGCATGAAGTGACATCAGTGTTGTTCATTTATTCATCAGGCACCAATAACAACTGCATTATTTAATACAGTTCGTTCTCAGCACTTTGGCTCCTGGCAATTTCACCCTCCTGTATCTCTTCTTTCTGCCTAACCCTTCTAGAGCGTGTATTTTTCCTCGCAGAGCCGGCACACTGATGGTCAATGGCCTTGACCCTTGGTTCTGACTGATCCAATATTCCACTCCTCAGAGAAGGAAGACAACGCCCATTCACAAAGGAAGCATCAGATTACACTCTAGCTGGCTTTCATCGAACACCTACCGTATACAGGGCATTTTTTTTTTTTAAGGAATATACTAAATAGGTCATTTTTGGGAATACAAAGATAAATAAGTATCCTTGCTTACTTTCTTAGCAGATGAGATTAGTAAGAGTCATAATAACTAAAATCACCTGCTAGCACTACATGTCCGGCCGTGTTCTAAGTACTGTATACGCATACACCCATTTAATCTTCAAAGAATCCTTTGAGGGAGGTATTATCATTATCCCATTATACAGAGAAGCAAATGAAAACACAGATGGGTTGAATTGTGATTGTTCAATGCTGTAAACAAGAATATGAATAATCATGGGGCAAAGGGGTAAATTTCAAAAGCAGCATTCGGGAGACAGGAATGATACCCCATGGAGCCTCAACCAGTGGAGAAGAAAAAGCCTAGAACAGCAATAACAAAAACACAGGCCAGATTTCCTGCAAAGCTGAACTTCGATGGAATTTTAAAGTGAGCTTTAAATTTTTGTGTAATGTTTATTTATTTATTTATTTATTTATTTATTTTTGAGAGAGAGAGAGAGAGGCAGAGTGTGACTGGGGAAGGGTCAGAGAGAGAGGGAGTCACAGAATCTGAAGCAGGCTCCAAGGCTCCGAGCTGTCAGCCCAGAGCCTGACACGGGGCTCTAACCCACGAACTGTGAGATCATGACCTGAGCGGAAGTGGGACGCTCAACCAACTGAGCCACCCAGGCGCCACTAATTTTAAAGTTACCTTTAAGGACACTGTGTTCCAGGAACTTTGGCCAAGTGCTTTGCTTCATATAATTCCCAATTTCACCACTCTCCATTCTACAGATGAGCCATTAGATACTTAAAGAGGAAACTGGTTGCCTAATTTTGCAAAATAATTAAAGGCAAAGAATTTAAGCCCAGGTCTGCCTTAAATGAGCGTCTATGATTTTAGCCACTTTACCAAATCGCCTCTATCATTCGGGGAGATATCTGGTATGATACGGAAGAGTGAGGCTGCGATGCCTTGTGCAGAGAAACGTGGGAAGAGAGATGGAGAAATAAGGTTGAGGACGTATCACAACGGGCCAAGATAAGAAGTTTCAATTGAGGACGTCACGCGATGGGTAGCTACTTCCAATTCTCCGGAAGAATCCATAGTAGGAATTATGCTTTATCTTTAAAAAAAAATTTTTTTAACATTTATTTATTTTTGAGACACAGAGAGAGAGAGCATGAACAGTGGAGGGTCAGAGAAAGAGGGAGACACAGAATCTGAAACAGGCTCCAGGCTCTGAGCTGTCAGCACAGAGCCCGACGCGGGGCTTGAACCCATGGACCGCGAGATCATGACCTGAGCCGAAGTCGGCCGCTTAACCGACTGAGCCACCCAGGCGCCCCAGGAATTATGCTTTAGTAACACTACTTAGACAATGAGATATATTTGGAGAAGTAACAGAAGGGGCATTTTGGAGGCCCTTGGAAATGACGCAAAAGCTCTACGAGTATCTAAATAACAGCGTGACAATCATAATCAAAAAGAGGGACGAAACCCAAAAGTCACTGTAGGCAACTGATAAGATACATATTTGGCAACTGATGTCCATTGGATTAGAGAAGGGAAAGAATGGGTGGTGACTGTCAGCTTTCCAGACTGGTAAACCAGTAAAATAATGGTTCGGTACTGATACCAGGGATAAACACATTAGAAAGTCTAGCTGATTTGATGCTCACGATGATGAGTTTGGATTTGGACAATTTGATCTGAGGTTCCCACAGAAGACTGCATTGGAGCAATCCAGCAGGTAATTAGAAACATGGTCCTGTGCTCAGGATAGGCGCTGAGATCAAAAATATCAGTTTTAAACAAAATTAAAATTATTAGGTTTATAGAAAAATTGTGTAGCTACTATGGAAGGCTTCCATAGAGCATGCACCCAATTTCTCCTATCATAAACACTTTGCATAAGTCTGATACATTTGTTAACATTAATGACCTAATATTAATACTTTATTATTAACTAAAGTCCATTGTTTATTTAGATTTCCTTAATTTTTACTTACTCTTCTTTTTCTTTTTTAACGTTTTTTTTGTTTTGTTTTTGTTTTTGTTTTTTTTGAGAGACAGAGAGAGATACTGCAGGAGCAGGGGAGAGGCAGAGAGAGAGGAAGACACAGAATCCGAAGCAGGCTCCAGGCTTTGAGCTGTCAGTACAGAGCCCAACACGGGGCTCGAACCCACGCACTGCGAGATCATGACCTGAGCTGAAGTTGGACGTCCAACCGACTGAGCCACCCAGGTGCCCCTAATCTTTTTTTTTGTTGTGGAATCACAATCAGGATACGACATTGCATTTTATCATCATGTCTCCTTAGGCTCCTCTTGGCTGTTACAGAGTCTCGGACTTTCCTTATTTGGATGACTTTGACAGTTTTGATGAATGTTGCTCAGGTATTTTGAATGACACTCTATTAAGACTTGTTTGATGTTTTTCTCATGATTATGGTTATGCTGTGGTTATGTGTCTTTGGAAGGTAGACCACAGTGCCGTTCTCACTGCATCATATCAAGGGTATATGTTACTAATATGACCATCGCTGTTGATATTCACTTTGATGACTTAGCTGAGGTCGTGGTTGTCAGATTCCTCCATGATAAACTTACTCTTTCCTTTTCCTCTATGTTCCATTCTGTACTCTTTAAAAGGAAGTCGCTTACTGGGGCACCTGCGTGGCTCAGTCGGTTAAGCGTCCGACTTCAGCTCGGGTCGTGATCTCACAGTTCATGGGTTCGAGCCCTGCGTCGGGCTCTGTGCTGCCAGCGCAGAGCCTTCTTCAGATCTTCTGTCCCCTCTCTCTCTCTGCCCCTGCCCCCACCCACACACACACTCTCCCTCTCAAAAATAAATAAATTTAAAAATAAATAAATAATACAAGGAAGTCACTTAGGTAAGGAGGGGAGGTATGTTACCCCCTTGAGAGTCAATTACCTATGTAAATCATTTGAAATTCTTTAGCACAAAACATTTGTCTGTTTTCCACAATTATTTATTTATTCATATAAATTCAATTATTTATATAAGTACTGACGTATGGATATTGATTTTATACCTAAATTATAACCCACTACCGTGTTCTTGCTCACATTGTTCCCGCTGAAGCCATTGGGAACTCTTTCTGTTGGTTCCTATGCCCCTTTGCCGTCCCTCCATCACCGCGTGTAGATTTTTTGTGTGTAGTGTCAGAATCGTTAGCCTGTATTGTACCACGAGAAAGAACGGTCTCAGATAACGTACAGTCTCTTTTCACTTTATTTTTACAGACTCCACTCGTTGCAGAGTCACTTAGCCCGACACCTTTTCCCTCTACCCGAAAGTAATTGGGGGGATTTGTACAAAGAGGATGGCTGACAATAAGAGTTTAGATGAGTTTGCTAAGGAAGTGTAGGGGCAATGGCACAGCTTGAGGAAATGCTGCTCTTTTTTGGAATGGTGGGAGAAGGGGGAGCGAGTGACAGGGACAATAGAAAATTAGGAGGAAAATGAAGAGTACAATGGTACAGCTGCCAGTGGCAAGAAAGGAAGGAAGGGCCAGTTGGTTGGGTGAGGTGGAGACCAGGCTCTCACATCTGCAGCCCAAACATGGGCTCCCTCCTTGGGATCATTCCTCTTTAACAAATATTCTCAAGGAACATTCCCTCTTTGGGTCCCTGTAGTGCTTTCAAAACAAAAGGCCTCATTTCACCCTCAGATGAACTTCTCCCCCATCCTCTTCCTCCTTGCGGTTGTCCTCCCACTCCTTTTGTCCTTCCGCTCTTCCTCTGTCTAGGTGTCCCATTTTGCCCAGTGTTTGCAGCTATAACAGGTACCACCCAGTGCAGTCTAACCTGGATTTTCTAGATGTAACTTTCCAGTAATCATTCTCCAGTTCTCAAATGGCATTTCCTTCAAAAAGCCCCTCTTGATCTTGATCTTGCCTTCTCTAAAAGAAAAAGTTAGATGCTTCTGGAATGAACGCCCATCACCACACGTGGCCTGTCATGTCAGTCTTCCTGGTTAACTTCTCAGTCTTCCGGCACCAACCTGTCAACTAACTACATGGGAACACCATATTCATTTCAGTCACCATTGTATGTGTCCATAGGGCACATGACATTGGGTAAGTACTTGATAAATATTTAAGTCATGAATTCATCTATAAAAAGAACCCTTAGCTGTCATCGTGTCAGTCTGAAAATAACATATTCATTGTCATCTTTAAGAGTTGGGGCGCCTGGGTGGCTCAGTCGGTTGAGCATCTGGCTCTTGATTTCTGCCGAGGTCATGATATCACGAGGTCATGATATCACGGTCATGATATCATGATATCATGAGTTCGAGCTCCACATCGGGCTCTGTGCTGACAGTGCAGAGCCTGCTTGGGATTCTGTCTCCGTCTCTCTTTCTGCCTCTCCCCCACCTGCTCTCTCTCAAAATTAACAACAACAACAAAAAGGAGGTACTTATTCCGTTCTCCCCTTGTCCTCTCCTCATCACCCATAATACATCCCATTCTGCAGCTTTCCAGTGATTCCTTTGGCTTCCCAGTATGTGAAGTATTCCAGCTTACAATGTTCAGTTGCTCACTTTGATTTTCTATCATTTAATTTTGCCACAAGTCCTTGTTTATGGCACCAGCTAGATTGCAACTTTTCCGAGAACAGTGGATGGGATCTATGTTTAACTGTAGCAAGCATTTTCTAAACACCAAGCCGATGCACGGAGAGAGACTTGGCCTCCATCCTTCAGGAGCTCCTTATTATGTAGCTACGAGACAGGACAGACATGAACTGATGAGGGAGGACTTGCAAAGTCATGTGGAAGAAAGTGTGCGACAGAATACAAACTGGCTTAGTAATCGTAGGAGGCAGTAGAGATTGTCAGGGGAGGTGTGATAAAGCTGGAAAGGGGGGGAAACTGTGGTAATAGGACAAATACATGAAACTGACTGCTCTTCTTGTCCCTTTCACCGGTCCCCTTCAGGTATGAGGGGCTGGGGGAAGGAAGCAAAGATGGATGCCAGAAGGTCTGACTTCAGACGACCTTTGGGTCCACCATCGGCTGGTTGTAGGACACTGGGCAAGTCATTTAACTTCACTGAGCTCAGTTAGACCTCTATAAGATGATGATTTAATGTTGGCCTACTTCTTGTGGATTGTAGGTCAGTGTAGATGCTGATGAACAGTGTTCAGATGGAAGTAGGTAAGGGTTAAAAAAAAATCCAATCAGATTCCTATGTTTCTAGACCTGAATCCTTATGTAACTAGTGGCATCACTGAGATTAGAAAAATGGGGAGAAAAGGAAGTTTGAAAGGGAGGGAAAGCTAGGAAGGCAGAGAGTCACCAATGTGGTTTTCAACATGTTCCACTTACAATACTTGTTAGATAATGGCCTGTTTTGACAGCTCATTCCGCGTTCTGCTTCCTGACCCATCAATCCCAAATAGAATGTTCCATCCCTTTCTGCTTCTGCTCTGCCTTGAGTTTTTCCATAGAATATATTCCTTTCCCAAAGTATGTTACATTTCTGCTTTTGCTGTTGTTGTTGTTCATTGTTTATGTCCCTCTCAAGTCTGTAAATGCTGAAAGGGCAGGTATTTTATGTTGCTCACTATAGAACCTCTAATGCCCAGTGCAGTGGCTGCCATATTGCCGACATTCAACAATGAATGAACAAATGAGTGAATAAATGAATGAATCTATGTAGAGATGTCCCTGTAACTTCTGAGTAACTTTGTTTTGGGATCAAGAGTCAGCATACAGCTAAAAATACAGTTAGTTATCATCTGCAATCAGGTGGGATTTAAAGCCATGGGAATTGCATGGAGAAGAGCCAAAAAAAGAGAAGAAAACACCAGCCAAGAGCCTGTGGAAGACTCTGGAATGCAGGTGTGAAAGAACTGGGTTTGAATGTAGTTGCTTGTTGCCTCCAGGGCTCAAACTTTGTAAGGCTGCTCTATTCTGCTTCTCACCACTGGGGGAGAGATCCTTTGTCAAGGCCCCACCTCACCCTCACCCCTGCCCTCCACCAGAGAGAGTGCATGCAAGTGGGGGAGGGACAGAAAGACAGGGAGAGAGAGAATCCCAAGCAGGCTCCACTCGGAGAACAACACAGGGCTCCGTCCCAGGAACTGTGAGATCATGACCTAAACCCAAATCGAGAGTCAGACACATAACGAACGGACTGAGCCACCCAGGTGACTCCGAAGAAAGTTAATTTTCAAGAGTAGAATTTTAGGCTTCAGTTGCAGATTATTCTTCGAGATCAAGTAAAAGCCTTTATAGGTGTTGTAGTGTTGGTAGATGGCTGCCTGTCAACACTTGAATGTAAAACATCCTGTTCCCCGAAGATTGGTGGTCAAGAAAACTGAATATTCCAGCCTAGTAGTTTTTCTGCTTAAAGAATACCCTAGCATCTTTCTGTTGATGTTTACTTATTTTTGAGACGGGGGTGGCGAGGTGTTCATGACCCAAGCTGAAGTAGGATGCTTAAAGGACTGAGCCACCCAGGCGCCCCAAGAGTACCCTGGCATCTTTCTACAAGCAGAGTGATAGTTCATACCCTCCCCAAATAGGCAAAATGATGTCTTTTGATACTTCTTTTGCTATCTAGCTAAGAGAGATGGGTTCCATGTTCCACACTAAGTGCTTAAGTGGAAAGCCATGTGCCCTTTAACCTAAGTTCAAAGTCCCTGGTTAAGATCTTTTGGTCCACCGCCTTTGAAAGTCACAGCAATTCAAAAAAAAAAAAAAAAAAAAAAAAAAAAGACCGATTTTGGTTTTGCAGGTTACAGGAAATTCGTTCCTGAGTTTGAGATGTTTGCAAGTAAGAAACAAACGCGCTGTCAGGAAAGCAGTGCTCTTTTAAGGGTGAGAAAATGTGCAACATCTCTTTCATTTGCTTCAGGGGACAAGCAACCTACTCTGGCATTTTCTCTGCAGCGTCTGCGATCAAGAATTTTAGGAGCTCAGAATTCATGACAAAATTAAGAAAGCAGCAAGTTGTCTGGTCGAATACACATTTATAACTTGTTCTCCCAAAATATTTCTTTCTGAGCAAAAGATTTCATTACGTAAATTACACGGAAGGAAAGATCGTCTTCCATAAGATATTTAAAATAATAGGAAGGGTAATGACAGTGGCAATAGTAGCGATACCAAGGGAACAGCTTTGCAAACGAAAAGCTGAATGTCCCTACCTTCTGGAGAGAAAATTTTCGATCTTACAGTTCAACTGCATATTAACCCGTCTTCCTGTCAACATTGGTCCGTGAGAAAGCTCTGGTTAGATCTCATCATCAAGTGCCGTAACTTAGAGATAGGGCTTTTTTTATTTTTCTTAAGGATGATCAAATGTAGTGGCACCCGGTTGAGTCGCACACAGAGTAATGTCAGCAGAGTGGTTCTGCCACAGCCAGCTGAAGGGGCTAAAACTTCACCACTCCCTTCATTTGAATTCCTTATACGTCACTCTTCTCAGACATCGGCAAAGAAAGATGGCAACAGCCTATCTGGAACAACGATGAAAAGTTGTCACCCTAGACATCCAAAGAAGGCTGAATTTTGCTCTCTGCCGAGAATCTCCCGCGAAGCCCCCAGATCCAGCGTTATTCTTTGTTGGTCAAGGCAGTCGTCTATTAAACACGCTGCGTAGCATCGAGGTTATACTCTCAGATGTCATTAAAGCCAGCCTTGAATAATGTATTTATATTTGCTTTTGGGGATGAGGAGGGTGGTGCCGTCTTGTATGCAAACTTGTAAAATAAAACTTGGAGTGCCTAAAAGAACTTCATTTCACATATGACCTTTTACAGTAATTGGATCTGAATTATAATCAGTCACCTGAATCCTGAAATAGATAAAATAGTTTTTTAATGTTAAAAAGTTTTAGCCCTTCGTTGATTATCTATCAGTGCTTACAGTCCTGTGAAAATAAGATAAATGAGAAATTTGGTCTCTAATTAGACTTCACTAGATTTACAGCTTTTAATTTATACGCCAATGCAGCTCAGGCCGGCGCTAACGCAGATAGAGAATGGAGCCACAGTTTTCGATTGATTTAACAATTTAATTGCAGCATTAACATCCATTAACATTTAACTAACCTTTTAAACTAACCTCAGGCACAACCTTAAAGACTAAATGAAGTAAAATTGCATATAAAAAGGTACTAACATACAGCTGGAAGAAGCCAAAGCCAATCTTGAGGGAGATTTAGCATTACTTCCCCACATCAGCAGGAGGGAGTCTGTTTTCCTTCTTGCAAAATTCAGAAGGAAAGCATGCTCTAATTTATAGGAAAAGGAAATAGGCACGTTTGATGGTTATTAACTCTCATTTATGTCTTCTTGTCTATAGTGATGTCTACAAGATGCTGTACCCCTTACCACAGTGAAACTCTAATGTTAAGGGAGATACAGGAGGGGACCTGAAAAGGAGGACCTTGCCGGAGCTGAATGCAAATTTGATAGGAGGTGGATATACAATCCATTTCAGACTCTATTGTACTCAGGAAACATGGAGAATGCATGCATGAATTCAGTTAGGGCGACCGAACAATTGAAAATTTGCTTATTTGTTTGTTTGAATTGGGGTTGGGTTGCTTGGTCCATGTTTCTCTTTAAATTTTTTTTTTTTTTCAACGTTTATTTTTTATTTTTGGGACAGAGAGAGACAGAGCATGAACGGGGGAGGGGCAGAGAGAGAGGGAGACACAGAATCGGAAACAGGCTCCAGGCTCTGAGCCATCAGCCCAGAGCCTGACGCGGGGCTCGAACTCCCGGACCGCGAGATCGTGACCTGGCTGAAGTCGGACGCTTAACCGACTGCGCCACCCAGGCGCCCCTCCATGTTTCTCTTTAAAACGTTTTCAGCCTTCTCTCTCTCTCTCTCTCTCTCTCTCTCTTAACCAAATGGGAAGATTGTAATGGGACCATAGATTATCTTTTAAATGTGCAGGAATACTCAGGGTTATAGTTGTAAGGTCAGGGAGAAACTGTGAGGTATCATCCTTTGACTTCAAAACCAAGTATTCCATTGTAAAAGATCTAGTTTCAGGCACGTAGACTCCTTCTACAGAAGAACCCTCTCCATGGCTCTGGTAATGTAACTGGAGAGTTTCTTTACGTGTTGATTTTAGCACAATCTCCAAGGCAACCCAGGAGGACTAAACAAAGTCATGCTGGAATCCTTGTGATCTTCAGGAAGCTGTCCCGGAGTTTCAGATTGGGCATTGGTCCCACCCCCCGCCCCAAGGCACTGGAATTTTTCCGACTATATGAATTTACGCCCTGCCTTCACCACTTGCTAGTTTCATGTCCAAAGCAAGTTCTTTAAACTCTCTAGGTCTCCGGTTCTTTTTCTTAAAAAAAATAAAATAAAATAGCTCCTTCTCCATAGGATGGTAGCCAATATTAAATAAGCACTCAACATGGCATGCATTTAGTGCAATGCTCAGTAGAGGATTTTTCACTAACTACATGTTGAAGGCAGAGAGGAAAGGAGGGAGAGAGAGAGAAGCATGGAGGTGAGATTCTAAGAAATCTGCAAATATGAGAATTATGTCTCAAAATATTTTAGAGAGACAGCAAGAGTGCAAGTGGGGTAGAGGAACAGAGGGAAAGAGAGAGAGGGAGAGAGAGAGTTTCAAGCAGGCTCCACACTCAGCACAGAGCCCGAAGTGGGGCTCGATCCCACCACCCTGAGATCACATCCTGAGCAGAAATCAAATTGGTTGGATGCTCAACCAACTGAGCCACCCAGGCACTCCTCAAAAACACTATTAATATAATTATTGGTATAGGATGCTAAAGGGAATCAAATAGATATGAAAAGTACCAAAGTTTTGAGAGAGTTACAATGAACAACAAACGAATAACTTACTGTCTATTAAGAGGCACTGTAATAAGCTATGAGATGATAATATTTTTAGAAAAAACATAGGAGAAAATCTTCATGGTGAGTTTCTTAGACAAGATACCAAAAACCCGAGCAGTAATAGGGAAAACTAATAAATCTGATCTCCTCAAAAGAAAAAAAAAAAAAACTTTGTTAAAAGATTCAGTTAAAAGGATCAAATGACAAACTACAGACTGAGAGAATATATTTTCAAACCATATATTCAGTAAAACATTAGTATTTAGAATATATAAAGAAATCATACGTGGAGAGTAGAAAACCAAAAAATTCTATTAGGAAATCAAACGGGCAGTTCACTGAAAAGGAAATGGGGATTGCAAATAAGCACATGAAAACACATTAAATATCTTTACTTATTAGAGAACTAAGAATTAAAACGATGAGATATCACTATATGCCTAACAGAACAGCTAAAATGGAAAAAATAATAAAATATCAAATGCTGGCAAGGATGCGGAGAAACTGGATCCTGCCTCCATTGCTGGGGGCCCAGGGGGGGGGGGCAATATGAAATGGTACAACCACTCCAAAAAACTGTGGCAATTTCTTGCCAACCAAACACATGATCGCCATACCACTCAGCCATTGCCATCTAGGACCTTTACCCTAAAAAAAGAAATACAAACTTGTGTTTGTACAAAAAAATTAACATGAGCGTTCACAACTGCGTTATTCACAACAGCCTCAAACGGGAAACACCGCTAATATCGTTCAATAGGCAAATGATTAAAATACCGTAGTGCATCCATGTTATTACTTAGCCATAAAAAAAAAGGTAAAAACAACCGATACGTGTCACAATTGGATGGACTCCAAGGAAATGATGTTGAGTGAAAAGCCAACCCGAAGACGTTGCACACTGTAAAGTTTAATTTATATAATGTTCTCCAAATGACAAAATTATGGACATGGAACAGATCAGTGGTTCTCAGAGGTTAGTGACGGAGAGGGGAGGGTTTTTTCTGTTTTTTGTTTTTTGTTTTTTGTTTTTTTTTATTTTTTTTACAAAAGGGCAGCAAAAGAGATTCTGGTCATGGTAAACTGCTCTCATCTTGACTATAGTTGCGATATATGAATATAGTCACGTGATGGAATCACATAGAACAAAATACACACGCATACTCACACAAACAAATAAGTATATGTAAAACTTATGGAATCTGAGTAAGATCAGTAGATTATATCAATGTCAGTTTCCTGTTTATGATATTGTGTATACTATAATCATGCAGATGTTAGCATTAGGGAAAAATGGATGAAGGGTACATAGGATCCCCCCGTGTTCTAACAATTGCATGTGACTCTAGGATTATCTCAAAACGAAATGGTTATTATAAAAAAGAGAAGAGGGGCGCCCGGGTGGGCTCATTCGGTTAAGCTTCAAACTCTTGATTTTGGCTCAGGTCATGATCTCACAGTGGCGAGACTGAACCCTGCATTGGGCTCTACGCTGACAGCACGGAGCCTGTTTGGGAATCTTTCTCTTCCTCTCTGTCGGCTGCTGCTGTCTCTCTCTCAAAGTAAATAAATAAACTTAAAAAAAGAGAGAGAGAGAAAAGAGGAGAGACTGTAATATTTGAAACAGCAGCAAGCATTTTTCTGGGACCAACTCTCCTCATGAGGCAAGCAATAGACTCCCATGCCCAGTGGTCATGACATTCTCCGGTCGCAGGGATGACATTGGTGTCTTCACTGCCCTTGCTTTGTGGTGTGATATAAACTAGGATCCTCGCTGTTTCCCAGTCCCTCTTTTCATAAGCCCGATGCTATAGCCTTCCCAGAAATTCGATGACCTACTCAATATACAGAATTCCTTTGATGCTTAAAACGGGCTGTGTCGGCATCTATTGCAAGCAGTTGAGAGCTCAGACTGATACAGACGGATACAGACTCACTTCCTGACACTAATAACACTGAAACAGTATGAATGATGCAAAACCCTCTTTAAATTCTGCATCCTTCACTCTGAGCTGAACTACTTGAGTGTAATTGTTTGACAAGAGCAAATTAAAAATCATCCCAAGAGAGCACTGATTGGCCATAGATCACAAATGCTCAAAACTGTAATTTTTTTTTTAAAGGGAGAAATCTCTCAGGGGTAACTTTTCATGTGGCTTCTGGCATGCCTCGTGCCGTGCACATTCTCGAGAGCCAAGCTGAAAGGTCAAGTCTAGGTTTTCAAGGGTACGAACACGGAACCCTTGGGGACTTTATTCTCGCTATCTCTTCTGAGGGCAGGAGTACCCGAGAAGAAAAGGTTTTGAACATTTGAATCCATTGATGTATGTTTTAATATGAGGCTGTGGGTTCTAGTTGCTGATTTTAGTTATGAAAAAATACAAGAATGTCTGTGCTATCAGTTTGTCTCAAGGTAAATCATGATAATTGCTGTGGCCCCCAGGATTTCCCAAAGACGGCCACAGCAATATCAACTATCCCATAAGTTCTCTAGACATTTGTCGTTCCCCAGTTGAGAGGTGGAGTCTATGTCCCCTTCTCTTAAGCACGTGACTGCCTTGACCAATGGAATGTCAGTTACTATGTGACTTCTGAGGCTGGGTCATAAATGCCCTGCACTTCTGCCTTGCTCCCTTAAGACTTTTATTCTTGCATGTTAGAACAAAGCTGCTATGCTGTGAGCCCAAGCATCCCAGGGAAAAACCTACAAAAAAAGAACCACAGCTCTGGCTGAGCTCCCAGCTGACAGCCAGCATCAACTTATGAGTCATATGAGGGAGCCATCTTGAAAGCGGGTCCTCTCAGTCCTAGTGAGCCCCCAACTGATGTCGGGTAGAGCAGAGATAAGCCATCCACCTCATCCCAGGTCTTGCCTAAATTGAATATTTCTGAGACAATATTTTTTTAGGTACTAAGTTTCAGGGTGGTTTGATATGCAGCAAAAGACAAGCAAACAATCACATATGGATGGGCCCTTCATATACAAGTTCAGAAGGAAAAGGTCTCTTTCCCCATATTTCAATCCATTGCACTTCCATCTGGACATTAGAAGAGTCACATTATTGTGATGGTAAAGTTAAGATCAAAACTGGCTTCAGCAGACAGGACAGAATTCTATGAGCTGAAACACATCCACAGCAGAAGAGAACTGAACTGCCCACTGAGTGGGGTGTTCTGTGAGGAAGCTCTGTGGTTGAAAAGGAGGCTCTGAAAATCTCCTAGGATGCTCAAATTATTGTCAAGGACTCAGCCTTCCTCGACTCTCAGCCCAGCCATTCGCTATGTTCCTCAGGCGTGAACCCCATTGTACCCATCCTTTCTGCAGCAGCAAACTTACTTTAAAGGTCATGCTCATTGTCAAGCATGGAGAACCTGAGTTACTTGATCACTCCTTCCCACTCATTCCCGGGCTACATGACTTTGCATAAGAACACCTAAGGTTCTCTTAAACGATTCAAAAAGAAGACAGAAGGAAAAGATCAGGAAGAATCAGAAGAAAGGCTCTCGAATCAGAATCAGGAAGAAGGCTCTTGCCTACGAAGAAAGAAGGAAGTGAAAATGGACATGCTCCAAACTGATTCACGTTCAGAATTTAGGTCAGGCCCAAGCTTCCGAAAGGCAACATTGGCCAGGCTGCACCCTGGAGTAGGAGACCACGGGTGGGTTAGGGCTCTGGTGGGCTTGAGATCAGGAGTAAATCAGAGTTTGGGAATCTGGGAAGTCAGCGAGAGGAGAGCACGGAAAGAGGTCCTTGGGGAGCGGAAGCCAAAGAGGAGACCGGCGTTCAATGGGGAGTTTGAGGTCAAGAAATCAGTAGAAAGGCCTACTTCCCCTCTTCTCAGGTCTAGAATATTTGTTCTCTGGCTTCTTTTACACTTTCTGCTGCTGGTAGAAGACCTTGGATCTTTCAAACAGATAGCATTTGCTGGAGGCTCAGAGACAACCAGAGATCCACAAATGCCCCAATCCCACATAAAGCTAAGGCCATATATACTACCTAATATACTTAAAAGTCATTACCAAAAAAAAAAAAAAGAAAGAAAGATTGTTGAAACAGGCATTTTCATTATGTACTTAAACACAATATCTTGCTTAATCTTCATGATACCCTGATAAAGGAAGCTGTATCATTTCTATTTTAGACAGGACAAATAGAGATTTGGAGAGGCCAAGAAGCTTCTAAAATGTTACAAAACTAGCCCCCAGAGAATGTCACACTTTGAGTCGATATCTGCCATGTTCCAAAGCCCTTGTTCTTACGTAGCAGGCTAAATTGTGTTAGTGCTTGGGAATTACTAGATTGGTAATCAAATCACTACATCACTTTTGTGCCAAACCGGGTATCCAAATAACCAACAGTCATTTTCTTATGACTGGTATGGAATGTTCTTGACTTCTTTAACCTCTCAACCAAGAGTTTAATCTGTATTGTTGTCGAATACAAAACAAATAGGGCTTGTCGAAAACCCTATCAACAAAATCCTGCTGTCATGAAGTGCTCTGAAAGCCAAATGTCAATCAAGCTGGAAGTCCAGAATATACTGCATGAGTACCCACCCGCTGTCCAGGATCCTTTCTGCCTCAGACTAAGTCAGACTATCTTTGTCCTAGATGCACGTACCTCAGTGGCTTGAGCCTAGAGATAGAGACCAAGAGGGGAAGGTTATCTGCCGAGAGGGTAAAGAGGCTTTGGTGAGTGTACTGATGAAATCAGCACCAATTTGGCATAACACCAGACAGTTCTCTCCAGGTAATGCATGCTGAAAATTCAGTTTTATAAGATGCTCCCAAAGGGTTTTGATGAATTTCTGATTTTTTTTGTACTAAATAATTGTTGTACTAAATAATCTGATGTAAAGAGAAGAATTTTAGGCATTTGGAAAAAAAGAACATTAAAAAGATATATGATGGGGCGCCAGGGTGGCTCAGTCAGTTGGGCGTCCAGCTTCTGCTCAGGCCATGGTCTCACGGTCTGTGAGTTTGAGCCCTGCGTCGGGCTCTGTGCTGATGGCTCGGGGCCTGGAGCCTGCTTTGGATTCTGTGTCTCTCTCTCTCTTTGCCTTTCCCCCGCTCGTGATCTCTCTCTCTCTCTCTCTGTCTCTCTCAAAAATAAATAAACATTTAAAAATTAAAAAAAAATTTTCTCCTATTTAAATTGTAAATACCCTTTTATAGAGATGAATTAAGAAACGGTTAGTTCCTTCTGACACATCTCCCTGCTGTTTGTGGGAGGGTGTTCTTGTGAACTCTGGGTGGCGTTTCTGCTACAATCGGGTTCCTGGACAGTATGAACATGCCAGCATCCGAGTGAGCACGGGGTGGAAATGTGCTCCCATTTACATGGTTCACCACCTACCTGCCTTTCCCCGCCATCTGGGTTGGCGCTAGTGATGAGATGGCTCATGACAAGCTCAGGTAAAAGGAAGAAATGCGCTTTTGGAGGCAGCGAAGTGGTTCTTTTGCTCCGGAGACGCTCTCTTGCTTCCTCTGTTCTCTCACTCCTAATCAGGGCCACGTGGACCAGACACAACTTTCGTTTCCACTTCCGGCTAAAGAGTCGAAGGGAAAACCATAAAATTCTCTAGAGCACCAGAGAAACTTGAGCCATTATCTGATCTCCACCAGTTGACAAACTTAACCTGTGGAACCCAAAGGCATATGGCAGGACGTGAAGATCATAGATGCGATTTGAAGGTACAGTTGTGCTGAGTGTTATTTCTGTATCCAAATATGCATAGGCTATTCGGTTGTCTTCCCCTGGCATTCATTCAGGCAATGGTTTAACTCTTTAGTTTTCGTTCATTGAAGACAAGGGCTTCTAATACATTTTTAAAATATGCTACCAAACCTTATCCTTCTGTTCAATGTCAATACAACTGTAAACAAAGAACACCTTCAGAATAATTGAAACTTGAAGGCAAAGGGAATCTGGGAAATAAATATTTGAATGTATTGTGACAGTATCTAGAGATATACCTAAACTTCAGAATTAAATAGAAATTCTGAGATTTCACGAAGCCATAGAAGGTGAACTATTCGGGAGATATTAATAATAATGGGTTTGTCCAGACTTACTAGTAGATTTTAGGCATTAAAAATAATTAGCAAAATACTTTTAAAATCTGAAAAATACCTCCTGCCGGGGAGGTTATGGCAAAAAGGCTGTTATAGAAATGTAAATTGATCCATTCTTTTTGAAAAGCCATTTGCCAATATGAACCAAATGTCCTTAAAATATTCAATGCCAAATGAGCTCACTTACTGGAATCTCGACTAAGGGAATAGTACTAATTGCAGAAAAAAAGCATCGTGTGCAAAATGCTCACTTCTGTGCTATACAAAATTGTGAAACATTGAAAACCGGCAATTTGAACACAGAGGGTTAAGTAACTTATGGTACAGTCATTAAATGAAGATTTATAATAACAAGTTAAAAGCTTTCAATGGGTTTTGAGTTAGGGAAAAAAAACTGTAACTGATCATTCCACACGTGAAAGAGTGAGTGAAGGAGAGAAAAACAGAGAAAAGAAACCATCCGGTGATATGTTTATGTTCATAGTGGGGGGTTTGTGTTCTTTACTTTCACTTTTTTGCTTCCACTAAGAAACATTTACTTATGAAATACATATATTAGCACCCATTGGTAGAAATAGCACTATCAGAGTATGAGGGGAAACATAATAGTATTTAGAATACAATCCATTGTGCAGAATATCGCCTTTCTTGTGTCAAAAACAACAACGAACAAAAAATAACCCCCACACAAAAAAACCCCACAAGGACAGGCTGAATACCTCAGTTCTTTCTGAGGATGCATGAAGTTGAAATAACAAAATAAAACAAACCCACCTCCTCCCCTCTTTCCTGCCTTTGCTTTGAGCTTCATTGAGTATACTTCATTTTTCAAGGAGAGTGCTCTAATCAGGGCGAAGGGGTGGAGTGTATGAAGCTGTTGGTTATTTACCAGAAGTGAGCACTGAAAACACATCTGTGCCTTGAGGCATTATGGAGCCTTTCAAACAGCCTCCGAAGCGACCGCCTATAAATCTCTGCCCCTGTCATGGTTAACTAAAACCCAATACCCACTCCACAGGAAATTCATCAATGTTACAAAGAAAACAATGACAAAGCACTCTCCTTTGTGTCGGGAAAAACAGATACTTCACAAGCAAAGAAGAAATCATTCTCAAATCCCTTCTCCTTCTCTGTTCCTTCTCTCTCCTCCCTTTGCTTGCTCTCTTGCTCTCATTCTCTTTCTCTCTCTCTCTCTCTGTCTCTGTGTCTCTTTCTCTCTCACCCCCACCCCCAGCCCCCTACAAGCTTCCATTCCAGTAAGGCCAAAAGAAGCTGTTTCCAGTGACAGGAAAGAATTTTAGGTTATCAAAATACGAGAGCACAAATGATCTTCCCAAACTCACACCGGCAGCCCGCGATAATATATGAGGCACCCCAAGCATCATTTCCTGCTAAAATCTGACATGGAGATGGGCCTCCTGGGGCAAAAGTCCTTCGCATTCCAGCTGCACACTGCTGTTCTATCAGGAGTGGCGTTTCACTCTTAACAAACATCTGTTACTCCCCTATGATCCTGCTCAGTCTTCGTTTTACTTCTCTTGCTTACATCTTTGGAGAAAATAGCCAGTGACAGGGGAGAACTGTAAGTCCAAGAGAGGCATTCGATTTCATTTGGTGATCAGACTTATATGTTACTTTGCCTTCTTTTGTACCTGACCGTCATAGTAGTGGATGCGTTTGAAGGCTATGTAAAATTTGGGAAGATAAGGGCGCCTGGGTGGCTCAGTCGGTTGAGCGTCCGACTTCGGCTCAGGTCATGATCTCACGGTTTGTGAGTTCGAGCCCCCGCGTTGGGCTCTGTGCTGAAGGCTCAGAGCCTGGAGCCTGTTTCAGATTCTGTGTCTCCCTCTCTCTCTGCTCCTCCCCTGCTCATGCTCTATCTCTCTCTGTCTCAAAAAAAACAAAACAAAACAAAACAAAAAAACTCTTGGAAAGATAATGTTAACCTGCTGATAAGGTTCGAATTGAGTTTTGAACACACGCTTTGGCGTGTGGGTTGGTCATGTCTCAGATCTCCCCCTGCACCCGCTCTGGGGAATCTAGGATGTAGTGTAAAGACATATATTTTCTCAACTGATGGACTCCGTCCATTGGCTCCGAAACCCCACCATGTCCTGGTGGAAAGAAACTACCTGGTCCCATGTCATGTATCCCGCATCACATGCCTGTTCGACTCCACACAGCAAGAAAGGAAGGTTACCCGCCCCCCACATCCTCTCCTTTGTCGCCGGGCCACTCGTTAAGGGGGCACCTCATTCAACTCTTAACCAACTGTAATATCAAATTGTATCAATTTATACTCTTAAATCTATTCCTAAAATGTGCATACTTAGATACCCACTTTTAATTGTTTGTTTGTTTGTTTGTTTGTTTTGAACAGTATTTTTTTAGCTTTTAGTCTAACTACCCTGGGTTCTTCCCTTCCTTCCGTCTCTTACTGACAATGATCTCCAATTCTCCTTAATATCAAGAACCAAATTACATTATATTAACAAACCTAGGGGCTCCTGGGTGGCTCAGTCGGTTAAGCGTCCGACTTGGCTCAGGTCATGATCTCGTGGTCTGTGAGTTCGAGCCCCCATCGGGCTCTGTGCTGACAGCTCAGAGCCTGGAGTCTGTTTCAGATTCTGTCTCCCTCTCTCTCTGCCCCTCCCCCACTCATTCTCTCTCTCCCTCTCTCTCTCTCAAAAACAAATAAACATTTAAGAAAACTTTTTTTTAATATAAAATTTAATGTTAAATTGGTTTCCATACAACACCCAGTGCTCATCCCAACAGGTGCCCTCCTCAATGCCCATCACCCACTTTCCCCTCTCCCCTACCCCCCCATCAACCCTCAGTTTATTCTCAGTTTTTAAGAGTCTCTTATGGTTTGGCTCCCTCCCTCTCTGTAACTTTTTTTTCCCCTTCACCTCCCCCATGGTCTTCTATTTTATATTAACAAGCCCAACTTACAGAATGTGTTAATAAATTTAAATTTATCTCCCCCAATTATTATTAATCCTATTGTAACTTTTAGTATTTCATAAATACCATGTGAAACTTAACATTTTAGAGATTATGGTATTTTAATAGAAACATTCCCATAATAGCTTTAAATAACTTTGTAAAGAAAACAGAGATTATGCTATTCCCATTAGTGTGATAAAGAGACTGACCTCCTTACTCTAGAGCATTTCCCGAAGTCTCACAACTCATAAGTGACCATTTGGGATTTCCTACAAAATGTTTTTGCTTCTTCTGTCTAGAAATCAAGCCAGGATGTACCCCTCACGGTGCCTGAGCCTTACAGTGTTCTTACTTGGGGCTCTGACTGTATTATTTTCCTCACTGCATTTATCTGATTGATTGAGAGATCAGCTCAGTGCCCTATTCTACCTGATCAGCAGAGTCTCAAACTGATAAATATTGGCAAACGTGGAAACTGTGAGAAATCGCATGTTTAGGAAGATCTTAACTCCAACTCATTTTTAAGGCTAAAGATACAATTAGGAATTTCCCTTGCTACTACAGTGAACTAGAACCTTCTTCAATGAGTCAATAATGATGATAAGATTGCCACCGTGGGCATGGCTCCCAGTTACGCCCACCCGTCAGTCACAGTTTTCTCAGATCCTCGGCCTGGACATCCGTGCTGACAAGCATTGGGTCCGCACAATGGACACATTTCAGGCAGCATCTGTTGTATGTGAGCGTTTTGCATTTCTCTAAAACATCAGTATTAATGTGCCTAATACCAATGACCATCACTTTTCGTTCTAATTACATATTTGCAGCATATTTTTCTCTTTCTCTTTTTCAAGTTTGTATCTATTTACTTAGAGAAAGAGAGGGGGAGAGAGAGGAGAAGGAGGAGGGGGAGAGAGAGAGACAGGGAGAGAGAGAGAGAGGGAATCCCAAGTAGGCTCAGTGCAGTCAGCATGAAGCCTGATGTGAGGCTCAGTCTCACGAAAGGTGAGGTCGTGACCTGAGACGAAATCAAGAGTCGGAAGCTTAAGGGACGGAGTCCCCCTCGGTGCCCCTGCAGCATATTTTTCCTGCATCGAGTTCCCATCACTGTTTGGAGTATCTGGATCCTAGCAACCCTCAACAGAAAAGCATTCTGCCAACCTCTCCTTCTCTAGGCGAGAGGAAAGCCCGAGATCACAGGGGAAGGCTTTCAACATTATTCTATGCTGCCACGGACCTTACACCAGGGACTAAATTTCCAGGAAAGGGAGTCCATTTGAGGAGGTGGCCCCATTTTCAGTCGAATTGCTTGACACTCCATAGGTGAAAGGACAGTTTGGGTCCTGGGTTGGGTTCTCCTGGGGGCATCCGAAGGTTGACTGAAGGACAGGCTTTGAGGGTTAGAGGGACAAGCAGGTAATGCAATACCTTGTTTTCATGCTTTTGCAACGTCTGCTTTGAATTTATGAAAATGTGTCTTGTGTCCAATCACTTAGAAACAATGTCTAAGGCAACAGTAAAAAAAGGCACTCGGGGGGGGGGGGCGCCTGGGTAGCTCAGTCGGTTAAGCAGCCGAATTCGGCTCAGGTCATGATCTCACAGTCCGTGAGTTCGAGCCCCGTGTCCGGCTCTGTGCTGACAGCTCAGAGCCTGGAGCCTGTTTCAGATTCTGTGTCTCCCTCTCTCTGACCCTCCCCCGTTCATGCTCTGTCTCTCTCTGTCTCAAAAATAAATAAACGTTAAAAAACAATTAGGAAAAAAAAAGTAACTCAGGGACACCTGGGTGGCTCAGTTCCTTGAGCATCCAACTCCTGATGTCGCCTCAGGTCATGATCTCACAGTTTGTGACACAGCCCAACATCAGACTCTAAGCTGACAGCGCAGAACCTGCTTGGGATTCTCTCTCCCCCTCTCTCTGCTCCTCCCCTGATTGCACAGGAGCACACACGCTCTTTCTCTCTCACTCTCTCTCAAAATAAATAATAAATAAACACTTAAAAAATAGGTAACTCTGGTTAAACTATCTCAGGGAATATTAAGTCTCTTGTCAAGTCAGCATAGTCTTTTCTCACGAGTCTACGTCCAATATGTAAATTTGACGAAGTTCTTTTTATACGACCAGTGTCCAAAAAGCAAAGATAAATTTGCCTCCCCACCGTGACCACAACGATTCCAAACTATTTTTTTATCGATTTAAGAAGTAAACCATATTTCTTATTTCTTAGTTGAATAAATAAATCTCCCCCAAAGGTGTGTATGGGAGCAATTGGAAAGCTCGTTTTTATTATTTATTTTAAGGAGGACCAAAAGAAAAGAATCAAAAGAGATTAGTAAAAAGTTCCTTTACTTATGCCAAAGAAAGGAAAGGAAGGAAAGAATGGAGGCAGAGAACAAGAAATAGAGGGAGGAAGAATGGAAGAAAATGAGAGGGAAGGGAAGGATGGAGAATGAGTAACAGGGTTGGAGGGAAGACGTGCCATAATACTCAGAGATACCACTAACACAAAGCCAAATATTCCTCACTGAACAAGCTGTGTTCTTCTAGAAAATGTTTTATTAGCCAGCCATGAATATCGTGAGTCTCCAGATATGTTCAAAATTCGTTCTTACTGCTACAAATAAATTCCCTTCCAGATTTAGTTATGTAATTCATTTTAATCGGTAAAATATGCTTAGCAGAGCGGGACTATGGGATTGATTAATAAATTACCTTCAACTGTCAGTATTCTAGGATTCCCTACTAGTAATATGTGAAACAGAATTGACCGTAATCAAATAATAATTTCAAACATCCAATAACAATTTAATATATCCAACAGAGTGGATCGCTTATGTAACATCAAAAATCCTATTCTTACAGTGTTACGTTGATTGATAGATGAACGAAGACGGCAATTATAGACAATTTTCTTTTAAAGAAACTAGATTAAGGTGGCTCTTTTTATTATAAAACTATTAAAGATAGCTTTTTTTTTAACAAATGGAAAACTCTGCTGTCAATTTGACTTTCTGAAGCCAATAGTAACAATCACCTCCAAACTCAAATGGTTTGCATTCGGAAAATTGGCAACAAATATATTTTGGGGCATGCAAAATAAATGAAAGTCTCATAAATATGAAGACTTATATTTTTCACATTGTAATCCATCTTACAACTGAGGAGGTGACATAACTTAAAGGAGAGAAGATTTCTTTATTACGTGTATGTAAAATACCTATGCACGTTAAAATAGATGAGTCTAGATTTAATAAAATATGCTATGTTTGACATTATTTCTAATTTCGGAAAGTCACTTTAGATGTTTGCCTTAGATTGACTATCTTAATATTTAGATTAATTCTGACAACTTGAAACATTAATAATTTATGAGGATAAAAGAAACACAGTAAAACCTTGGATTACAAGTAACTTGTTCTGCGAGCGTTCCACAAGATGAGCAAACATTTCTAATAAATTTTAACTTGATAAATGAGCGATGTTTTGCAATACGAGTAGTACGTGACACTGAATGGTCACATGATCACAACTGAGCCAATGGTTCTTCTCTCTCTCTCTCTCCTTCTCTCTCTCCTCTCTCTCTCTCTCTCTCTGCAGGATTGTGGGTGAACGTCTCCCATGCTTGGATGCTCAGTCTCAGGCTGAGGTGTTTGGCAGAATCAGTGATTTTTCAGAACCTTGGAAGGTGCCCACAACCGGCACTAGGGTATTTTCTGTCACTTCAAAGCCTGTATGGACAGTCCTTTGCTTTTCCATCCAAGAGTGAGCTTAAGAATGCTTTGCTTCGTTCTAGGTCAGGCTGCCTGCAGATATAGACCCTTTCCTCTACCACCTTATTACCAGTTATGTTAAATACAGTATATGACAAGAGTTTATTGATACTGTACTGTAGTCTACATCCATACGAGCATGTACAGTGGCCCCCATGCAGAAAAGGTTGAAAAGAAAGGCAGGAAGAAGAAGGGGATGATTACAGTGGAAGTTAAAAAGGAAATCATCGAGAAGTGCAAATGAGGTATGCAAGTGGCCAAAACTGCGGGATTGTATAAGAAGTCTGCATCTCGTCTGCAGTGGAAAAGGAGAAAAAGGCAGAGGAACCCCTCACTTCAGATGAGATTAGGGAGACGTGTAAAATGTCAGAGACAGTGCAAAGTTTTGTAGAAAAGCACCACCCGAATAAGGCTGTAGCAGTGCGAGGGATGAATCTGTTTAGCGACAACACAAAGTCACATTTCCACCAAATCCTCAAAAGGAGGCAAAAGCAAGTGTCATCGGATAGGTTCCTGGTTAAAATTGCAGGAAAAGAAAAAGATTCCATTGAGCCAATAGATAGCAGCGATTCCATTAGTGATAGTGAAAGTCTCCCTACACAATGACTCTCCTCTGTCTCGTCTCCCTCACACCAGCCACGAAGGTTTTCAAAGGTAAGGGCAGGGTAATTTATTTTCCTTCACATTCTGTATTTTCTTTATCATATTGTATTATATTGCAGGATTATAATCATTTTTATATGACTGTTTTGGGGTTGTGGCACGAATCGTCTGAGTTTCCATTATTTCCCATGGGAAAATTTGCTTTGCTATACGAGTGCTTTGGATTACAGGCATGTTTCTGGAACGAATCATGCTCGCAAACCAAGGTTTTGCTGTGTGCCTGCTAACATATTCTATAGCTTCAACATTGCCACACACACTGAATTTCAGAATTGGTAAGGCAAAAGAGCAACTTCTCAGCTTAGAGTGAAGTAGCCATGTTATTTGGGTCCACGTAAGTGATGTCATGCAACACGTATTAGTATGCCATTCTATTTGATTACTGAATTCTATGTACCACATTTGGTTTACCCATTTACAAGATGATGGACAGGTGAATTCTTTCCAGTTTGGGGCTATTGTATAGTTATGTGATGCTGCTATGAGCCTTCATGTACAAATCTTTGGGCAACTATATATTTTCTAAATTTTTTCCTGAGGAGAAATCTGTGAGTGGTATTGCTGATACACTGTCAAGATTTACTTTTATAGTGAAATGATTAAACTGTGTTTCACTGTATCTGTACCATGTCGCATTCCCAGTAGCAATACGTGAGGGTTTTGGTTTCTCTACATCCTCATCAGTATTTGGTATTGGCAGGCTATTTGATTGTAGCCATTATAGCAGAGGCGTAGAAGGATCAAATTGTAGTTTTAATTTTCATTTCTCTAGTTACTTATGACATTAGGCATGTTTTCATATATTAACAAGCCATTTGTGTGTCTCCTTTGATGAAATACTTCTTTGGTGAAATACTTTGCCTTTTCCTCTTAGGCTTTGTTTTCGTTAATTACTGAGTTGTTAAAGTGTCTTATACAGCATGGGGGAAAGTCTTTATCAAATATATAATTGGCAAATATTTGTCCTCACTCTGGCCTATTTTATTAATTTTTTAAAAATTATGTTTTTGAAGAGCGGCACTCTTATTCCCTGATGTTTGATTCATTCATATTTTTTTCTTTTCAAGATTGTGCTTCGTTGTCATAGTTAAGAAAATTTGCCTAATATAAGGCCAAGATCCTATTCCCCTTTGTGCTAAAAGTGATTTATGAGGTTTGACACGTGGGTCTATGATCCATTTTGAATTAAAATTTGTATGTTATATGAGATACCAACCCTAGTTTTGTATTTTGTTTTTGGGGAGTTTTTTTGGTCAATTTTTCCCAGAACCATTAGTTAAAAAGACTATATCCTTTTCCCCAAGGAATCATCTTAGCAACGTTGTCAAAAATCAATCGACTATTCCAGGATTTATGTCTGTAATCTCAGTTCTGTTCCATTGATGTACATGTTTATCTCCTTATTGGTTTCACACCATCCTAAGTATTGTAGTTTAAGGTTGAAATCAGTTAGTGTATGATCAGTAAGTGTAAGATTTTTCTTTTTCATCATTACTTTAGTTATTTTGAGTCCTTTGAATTTTTATAAAATATTGGGTTCAGGTTGTCCATTTCTACAAAAAAGTCCTTTACGGGCTTTGATAGGAATAGCCATGGTATCTATAGAATATGCTGGGGAGAAGCACCATATTAAAAATATTTTCAAAAACAGCTTTATTGTGGGGCACTTGGGTGGCTCAGTCAGTTGAGAGTCTGACTCTTGGCTGATCCCAGAGTAATGAGATCTTGCCCTGCGTTGGACTCCATGCTGAGTGTGGAGTCTGCTTGGAATTCTCTCTCTCCCTCTGACCCTTTCCCCCATTCATGCTCTCTCTCAAAAATTACAATTAAAATAATTAAAAAACAGCTTTATTAAGATTTGAATGATATACCATAGAGCTCACTAATTTAAAGTGTACCATGAAATTAATTTTAGTATATAGAGTTGTGCACCTTTCACAACAGTCTAACATTAGAACAGTTTCATCACCCAAAAGGAAACTCTTTGACCAACAGCAGTCACTCCTCTTTTCCCCCACTTGCCTCCACTCACTTCCAGACAATTACTAATCTACTTTCTGTGTACAGATTTGCCGATTCAGGCCATTTCATGGTAGTAGCTTCAAACAATATACAGTCTTTTGTGGCTGGCTTCATGAATTAACATAAAGTTTTCAAGATTCATTCATGTTATAGCATGTATCACCACTTCATTCATTTTATTGCCTACTAACATTCCACTGTATAAATAACAACTTATTCATCCTTTCACATTGATGGATATGTAGGTTGTTCCATATTTGTTGCTATTATGAATAATAGTGCTATAAGCATTCATGTGCAATTTTCTGCGTGTGTGGACATATGCTTTCATTTTGCTAGGGTGTATAGCTAGAAGTGGAATTGCTGAGTCATAAAACAACAGTATGTTTAACGTTTTGAGGAACTTAGTAGCTGCCAAACTCTTTCCAAAAGGGACTGTATCATTTTATGTCCCTGCCAACGCTGTATGAAGTAGCCAAACAAACTCTTAATAGAAATATGGTATTGGGGCACTTGGGTGGCTCAGCCAGTTGAGCATCCGTCTCTTGATATCAGCTCAGGTCATGATCCCAGGATCATGGGGTCGAGCCCTGCGTCAGGCTCCATGCTCAGTGGAGATCCTTAAGATTCTCTTTCTCCCTCTGGCTATCCCCACCTCTCTTGCAAAAGAAAAGTAAAGAAAAAAACAAAGAACTACAGTACGAATGACTCTGCTAGTGAGGGCTGAACGGAAATAAGGACATGGTAGGGAAAGCCTATATCTCTTGAAAATGCCTAATTGTCTAAAAAGACTGTTGGTGGAAATATCAACATTAAAGGTGCTGCTGGTGGGGGAAATGGAAAGACATGGGGAACACGTTATTTGAGACGCGAGGGAAAGGAGTGCCAGAAAGCTTCGCTGAGTTGTGTTCTAGAGTTATGTGGAAAGCAGAGCTTGCAGGTGATAAACTTGGATATTTACCTGAGGAGATTCGCCAACAAAGTGTAGAAGGAACCTGATATAGTCCAATTTCATTTCCTTTCTTCTTATCCTTGTACTTTTGGTGTCGTAGCTGAGAAACTAGTACCAAACCCGCCGAAATTTGTTCCTGTGCTTTCTTCTGAGAGTCGTGTAGTTTTAGCTTTGACATTGATGTCTACGATCGATTTTGAGCTAGTTTTTGTGTATGGTGAGAGCAAGGTGTCCTTCTCATCCTTTTGTATGTGAATATCTGGTAGTTCTACCACCATTTTTTGAAAACAACTCTTCTTTCTTCATTTCATGGTCTCAGCACCTTTGTCAAAAAGCAGTTGACCTTCAAGAGTAAGAGTTTATTTCTGCACTCTTCGGTTATTTGTTTGTTTGTTTGTTTTCATGAAGACTTCACTTTTCCGGAGAAGTTTTAGGTTCACAATAAGATTGAGGGGGAGGTAGAGAGCCTTCCCATGTATCCCCTGTCTTCATACATACATAATTTCGCCCATTATCAACATCACTTACAAGAACGGTATACTGTTTTTATCAAGGATGACCCTATTTGGACACATTATAGACACTCTATAGTTTCCATTAGGATTCATTCTTGCTGTTGTACGTTTTATGGGTTTGGACACATGTGTAATGACAGGTACCTATCATTATGGTAACAGACAATCTTCCCCCCTAAAATTCCCCTGTCTTCCACCTATTCCCATTTCTGCTCCCTCAGGTTTTCTGGCAGCCACTGATCTTTTTATTGTCTCCATGGTTTGCCTTTTCTGGAGTGTCATGTGATTGGAATCATGCAGCACGTAGCTTTTTCATATTGGCTTCTTTCACTTAGTAATGCCCATTTAAAGTTTCTCTGTGTGTTTTCATGGCTTGACAGCCACCCTCCCCCCCTTTTTTAGCGTGAAATAATATTCCATTTTCTGGATGAACCACTCTTTGCTTATCTATTCACCTACTGAAGGACATCGTATTTGCTTCCAGGTTTGGGCAATTATGAATAAGGCTGAGATAAACATCCATGTACAGGTTTTTGTGTGAACAGAAGTTTTCAGCTCCTCTGGGTAAATACCAAGGAGTGCGACTGCCGCCATATGGGAAGAGCGTGTTTTTGTAAGAAACCCCCAAACTGTCTTCCAGAGTGGCTGTACCATTTTACATTCCCACCAGCAATGAATGAGAACCGCTGCTGGTTTACGTCCTCAGTAGTACTTGCTGTTGTCAATGTTCCAGATAAGGGTGATTCTAATAGGTCTGCAGTAGCATCCCATCGTTTTGATCTGTATTTTCCTAATGACATATGATGTGGAACATCTTTTTCATTTACTTGTTTGTTATCTGTATATTTTAGGAAGGTATGTTAAGGTCCTGGGCTCGTTTTTTTTGAGTCAGTTTTTCTTTTATTGGAGAGCATGAAGAATTCTTCATGTATTTTAGAAAACGATTATCAGATGTGTCTTTTGCAAATATTTTCTCTTAGCCTGTGGTTTATCTTCTCATTTTCTTGACACTTTATCTCTTCCAGAGCAGCAGTTTTTTATTTTAATGAATTCCAGCTTATCAACTCTTTCTTTCATAGATCACACCTTTGTTGTATCTAAAAAGTCATTGCTATACCCAAGGTCATGTAGGTTTTCTCCTGTGTGATCTTTAAGGAGTCTTAGAGATTTGCCTTTTATAGTTAGGTCCCTGATTTCTTTTAAGTTAATATCTGTGAAGAATGTAAGGTCTGTGTCTAGACTCATTTTTTTTTTTTTCGAATAGTGGATGTCCAGATGTTCCCACACTATTTGTTGAAGACTATTTTTGCTTGATTGTATTGCCTTTGCTCCTTTGTTAAAGATCCATTGGCGTAATTTTGGGTGTCGATTTCTGAGCCATTTTGTTCCATTGTTGTATTTTTCCATTCTTTCACCAATATCACGCTGTCTCGATTAACGTAGCTTTATAGTAAGTCTTAAAATCGGGTAGTGTCAGTACTCCAGCTTTGTTCTTCTGTAATATTGTGTTGGCTTTTCTGGGCCTTTTCCCTCTCCATTTAAACTTCAGAATCAATTTGTCAAGTTATTCACAGAATAACTTGCTGGGATTTTGATTGGTATTGCATCTATGTATCAGGTTGACAATATTGACACTTCCTATCATAAACATGGAATATCTCTTTATTTTATTTTATTTTTTTAGTTTTCTTTGATTTCCTTTGTCTGATTTGGTAATTTTCCTCATATAGATCTTGTAACTGTTTTATGACATGTATGCCTACATATATCATTTGGGAGGGGAGATGCTCACATAGATGTTATTGTGTTTTTAATTTCAAGTTTCACTTGTTGATTGCTGGTATATGGGAAAGCAACTGACTTTTGTGTATTAACCTTGTGTCCTGTAAATTTGCCATAATCACTTGGTAGTTCCAGGATTTTTTTGTCAATTCTTTTGTGTTTCTACATACACAATTATATCATCTGGAACAAAGATGGTTTTAGTTCCTCCTTCCCAATATGGATGACTTTTATTTCCTTTTCTTATCTTACAGAATTGGCTAGAACTTGTAATACGATGCTGAAAGGAGTGGTGAGAGAAGATACACTTGTCTTGTATCTGATCTTTTTTTTTTAATATGTAATTTATTGTCAAATTGGTTTCCATACAACACCCGGTGCTCATCCCAAAAGGTGCCCTCCTCAATACCCATCACCCACCCTCCCCTCCCTCCCACCCCCCATCAACCCTCGGTTTGTTCTCAGTTTTTAAGAGTCTCTTATGCTTTGGCTTTCTCCCTCTCTAACCTCTTTTGTTTTTCTTCCCTTCCCCCATGGACTTCTGTCTGATCTTAGTAGGAAAGCTTTCAGTTTCTCACCATTAAGCTCTAGGGTTTTGTTTTGTTTTCTTGTAGGTATTCTTTATCAAGTAGAGGAAATTTCCCTCTATCCCTAGTTTGCTGAAAGTTTTTATCATGAAATGAATGTTGGATTTTGTCAAATGATTTTTCTGCATCTTTTTTTAAAATGTTTCATTTATTTTTGAGAAAGAGAGGGAGACAGAGAGACAGAGAATGAGCTGAGGAGGAGCAGAAAAAAGAGGGAGACACAGAATCTGAAGCAGGCTTCAGGCTCTGAGCTGTCAGCACAGAGCCTGAAATGGGGCTTGTACCCACAGACGGCAAGATCATGACCTGAGCCGAAGTCAGATGCTCAAGAGACGGAGCCACCCAGGAGCCCTTTTCTGCATCCATTGCTATGTTCATGGGATGTTTCTTTTTTAGTCTGTTTTGATGTGATAGACTTCATCAACTGATTTTCAAATGTTGAATCAGCTTTGCCTACCTGGGATAAATCCCACTTAGTCATGGTATATAATTATTTTTATAACATCGTTGGAATAAATTTTGCTAATAATATGTTGAAGAATTTTGCATCTATCTTCATGGTATTGCTCTGTAGTTTTCTTATCTTGTAGGGTGTGTGTCTGGTTTTGGTATTAAAGTAATGCTGGTCTCTTAACTCGGCTTTATTTATCAGTATGTTTATACCTACATCAGAACCATCCTTTACTGATTAATCTACCTTTGTAGTAAGTTTTAAAATCATAAGTGTGAGCTCACAACTTTATTTCATTTTTGAAAATTTTTTAAAATTTTTACTCTGCTAGGATTTCCATTGAATTTTCATATCAGCTTGTCAATTTCTGAAAAAAAGATAATTGGGATTTTTATAAAGACTCCTTTGAGTTTATAAGTCAATGTGAGGAGTATTACCATTTAACAATGTGAGGATTTCTGATACATGAACTTCCGTTTATTTAGGTATTCTTTAATTTCTTTGAACAATGTTTTACAGCTAAAACTGCACACAAATCTTGCATTCTTCTGTTAAATATATTCTTAATGATTTTCTTCTTTTTGACATCATTTTAAATGACATTGGTTCATTACAATTTTGGCATGTTGATTCCCAGAGTGTGGAATTAAAGTTGAATTTTGCATATCGATTTTGCATTTCACAATCTTGCTTTTTGTCAATTCCTAATATTTTCCACATACATGATCATGCCATCTGCCAATGGAGATAATTTACTTCTTCCTGTCTTATCTGAATATCATTTTTTTTTCTTGCCCCATTGCCTTGGTTAGAACCTCCTCAATGATGTTGAATAAAAGTGTTTAGCATGGGCCTCCACATCTTTATGATCTTAAAGGAAAAGCTCTCAGTCTTTCATTATTAAGTCTGACCCTGACTGTATTTTTCACAGACGACTTTTTAGGGCGAGGACATTCTCTTCAATTCCCAGTTTATTCAGTGTTCTCACCATGCATGAATTGTTAGGTTTCGTCAAATGCTTTTCCTGCACCCATTGAAATGATCATGTGGCTTTTCACCTTTATTAATATGATGCGTTACATGGATTAACTTGATAAATTAATTTGATAAAAAAATTTGATAGTAAACTAATCATGAATTCCTGAGACAAATGCTACTTGCTCTTGGTTTTAATCTTTTTTCTTTTTGGTGTTTAGATGTTGCTACATTCTCCACTAGTATTTTGTTGACGACTTCTACGTTGTTATTCATAGAAGATATTGGTAGTAATTTTCTTTTCCTGCCATATCTTCATCTGGGTGGGTACCAGAGTAACACTGTTCTCTCAGAAGGACTTAGGAAATAATCCCCCTTCCTCTATTTTTTGAAACAATTTGTGAAGCATTGGTGTTAGTGCTTAAATGTTTGGAAGAATTTACTGGTGAATCCGTCTTTCGCTTGGCTTTTATTTGTGGGAAATCCTTACGTGATCCATACCAACCCTTTTCTTGTTGTTTGTCTATTCATGTTATGTATTTCCTTTTGAGTAATTTTAGGTGGTTTGTGTATTGTGTATTTAATCTAATTCATTGGGCTTGTTGGCACAAAATTTTCATAGCATTCCCTCTTAATACATATACATAGTATTCCCTTATAATACCTTACAGAAAATATTCTGTAAGGTCAGTAGGGATATCCCGTCTTTAATTACTGCTTTTAGTACTTTGAATCTTCTCTGCTTTTCTTGTATAGTCTAGCTATAGGTTAGTCAATTGTCTTAATCTTTTAAAAGATTTCTTTTTTTGTTGATTTTTGGTTTTATTGATTTTTCTTTATGGATTTTCTATTCTCCATTTTATTAATTTGATTTTCATTCTAATCTTTATTATGTCCTTCTTTCTGCTTATTTTCCATAGACTTCACTAGCCTTTGTTTATTTGTTTTAATATTGTTTATTTATTTTGAGAGAAAAAGGTAGAAAGCAAGTGGGGAAGGGGCAGAGAGAAGGGAAGACAGAGAATCCCAAGCAGGTTCCATTCTGCCAGTGCAGAGCCCGATGTGGGGCTTGAACTCAAAACTTCGAGATCATGACCAGAGCTGAAATCAAGAGTCAGCCGCTTAACTGACTGAGCCACCCAGGGGCCCCAAACTTACTAGCCTTTAAAAGCATGGCTATTGATAATGTGTAATCATTTCCAGTGGCTGCTATAACAAATTGGCAAATTTAACAGCTTGAATAATACAAATTCATTATTTTACAGTACTGTAGTTTTAAGTCAAGCATATATCTAACCGAATTCAAATTAGGGTCTTAGCAGGACTTCTGGAAGTTTTATGGGAGAATCCATTCCCTTGCCATGTCCAGCTTTCAGAGGCTGCCTGCATCCCTTTGCTTCTGGTCTCTCTCCATCTTCAAAATCAGTAGCAAAGAATCTTTGAATCTTTCTCTGACTCTCAAGTTCCCCTTTCTGGTTATCTCTTCCACCTTTAAAGACATGTGTGTTTACATTGGGTCAACCTGATAATCTAGAATCATCTCCCTCCACTAAGGTCGGCTAATGAGTAAATCGCATGATTCCATCTGCACATTTAATTCCCTCTTGCTACATAAGAGGTAATACACTTGTAGGTGTATGTGGTTGTTGTATAAGAGGTAATACACTTAAAGGTGTGTGTGGACGTCTTTGGGGAGGGTCATTATTTTGCCTAGCACTCTGAAATCCTTTTTTTATTCTTAGACTATTTTCTTAAAGATGAATTTTTCAAGTTTTTTTATTTATTTTGAGAGAGAGAGAGAGAGAGAGAGGCAAGGAGAAAGGAAGAGAGAGAGAATCCCAAGTAGGTTTTGCACCATCAGGACAGAGCCTGACATGGGGCTTGAATTTGCAAATCATGAGATGGTGACCTGAGCTGAAATCAAGAGTTGGAGACTTAACTCACTGAGCCACCCAGGCACCCATTAAACCATTTGTTTTTCAATTTATTTATTTAGAAAGAGAGAGAGCATGAGTGAGCGAGCGGGGGAGGGGTACAGAGAGAGAGGGAGAAAGAGAATCCCAAGCAGGCTCTGCACCGTCCACGCAGAGCCCGACGTGGGGCTTGATTCCACAAAACGAGAGATCATGACCTAAGCCAAGATCAAGAGCTGCTTAACCAACCGGGACACTTAACAAGCCACCCAGGTGGCCCTCTTTTTTCTTTTTAAATAAAGGTATTTACAAGCTTTATATTTTTCCTGTAAGCGCTGGTCTGGGTACATCCCATAAATTTTGGTACGTTGTGTTTTTCTCTTTTTAAGATATTTTAGGCTTTCTCTCCTTGGACCCATTGGTATTTTAGAACTGTAATTTAGTTTCTGTGTGCTTGTAAATCTCTCGAAATTCCTTCTCACTGATTTCTAAAGGTATTCCCTTTTTGTTAAAGAACACACTTGTTATGATTTTCATCCTTTCACATTTTTTGATGTTCACTTTAGCATCTCGGTTTTGGTCTATCCTAGTGAATGCTCCAAGTGTCCTAAATGTATGTTCTGCTATTGTAGGATGCAATGCTTTAAATAAAGGTTTATGTTATGTCTAGGTGGTTTCCAATGTCTGTCAAGTCTTCTAGCTCCATATGGATATTTTTTCTTGTTATTCCTTAAATTGGTAAACGTAAGTCTCCAACTGGGATTATTGTTGCATTTTCTATTTTCCCTTCAATTTTTAGAGTTTTTTTTTTTTCATCATGCATTTTGGAACTCTGTTGCTAAGTGGTTGCATGGTTGTCGTTCTTGTATCTTTCTGACCCTAAAAATGTTCCCACATTATCTCTAGTGATGCTTTATGTTTTCTTCTTCATTTCAAGTTCATGCTTGTCCAGTATTGGTATACTTATTCCAACATGTTATGATTACTATTTCCGTGCTATATCTTTCTGCATCCTTTGCTTTTAATCTATGTTGAATTGAATATGTGACTTCCTTAGATAGCACATAGCTGAGTCTTCTTGAATTGAACCGTTAGTATGGTTTCACTTATCTGCTGTTTTCTGATCGCCTGGGTACCAATCGCTTCATTTTTGTTGTCCTTCTTTGTCTCCTTTTGCACCAGATGGTTATTTTCTGCTGCATCGTTTTAATTCACATAATGCTTTTTTCAAGTTTCAAGTTATTTTCTTAGTGGTTCTTATACCGCTTGCCATATACATCTTAATATAGAATATAATTCAGATGTGTATTAATTTCCAGTGAGATACAGAAACTTCATCCCTAAACACCTCTAGTCTTGCCTTCCTCTTTTATTTTGCAATTATTTTCATATATGTTATTTCTATATTTGTGATTAACCCAACAGTATATAATTATCACCATCACTTTGTATAATTTTATGTTTTTTAAAGAAGCTAAGACAAGAAAGGAGAAGTATGTATTTATAAGATTTGTCATATAACTTCCTTATCTTTCCTTTCTGATTCTCTTCATTTATTTCTGCAAATTCACCTTACTATCTGGTTTTATTTCTTTTCTCCAATACAGGTTTACTCTCATTCAACTCCTTTGTGCTTTTATTGTCAAATATATTTATATATGTAATAGGTCTCCAAATATAATTATATGCATATTATTTATTAATTTGCCTTTTTAAAGGTTTATTTATTTATTTTAAGAGAGAGGGCATGAGCAAGGGACAAGCAGAGAGAGAGAGGGAGAGAGAGAATCCCAAGTAGGCTCCGTGCGAGCCCGACATGGGGCTTGATCCCATGAACACTGAGATCATGACCCGAGCTGAGATCAAGAGTTGGACTCTTAACCAATGGAGTCAACCCAGGTGCCCCTTCATTTGCTTTTCTAAGCCAGTTATGAGAATAAAGGAAAGGAAATTATGTTATTACACAGTCTTTTTAAAATGCTTACATAGTTATTGTTTCTAGTGTTCCTTTTTTAACATGGATTTAAATTACTCTCTGGTGGCACTTACTTACAGTCTGAAAATTTCCTTTAATATTATCTTATAAGTCAGGTATGTTATAAATTAATTCTCTCAGTTTTATTCAACTGTGGATGTTTATTTCTGAAGGATAATTTGATAAAAAAAAATTCTTTTTGGCCTTTTTTTGTTTCTACGCTTTGAATATGTCATCTTATTGCCTTCTGACTCGTATTATTTCTGAAAATGAATAACTTGCTAAACTTATAAGGGATCCTTTGCATGTGAGATATCATTTTTCTTTGCTGCTTTAAAATCACCATGCCTTTTCCCCCCTCTTTTGACATTTTGACTATGATGTCTTAGGGTTATGGATCTTTTCACATTTCCTCACTGAGGGTTTGTTAAGCTTCTTGGATGAGTAAATTAATATTTGCCATCAGATATGCGAAATTTTCAGGCATTATTTCTTTGAAAAATCTTCTGTTCCTTCTTCTCTTTCCCCTCTCTCTGGTATTCCCATTTTGTACGTATTAGTGCATTTAATGGTGTCTTTGATGAGTTTTTGTTGATTTCCCACTTCCTTTCTCCGCTTTTCAGATTGAATAATCTCTATCAGTATGTTATTAAGTTTGCTGATTCCTTCCGTAGTACTATACAAATATACAAGCGTCAACATTGACCAGGACACTTGAACTTCCAGAAAACATGAAGTGGCAGGTAACAAGTCTGTCCTCTCATTTCAAACAAATATCTAACTTTGTAGAGATTGACAGTCCTTAAGAAGATAAACATACACTTACCATATGATCTAGCCATTCCATCTCTAGATGTTTACCATAGACAAATGAAAGCATGAATCCTTGAAAAGACTTGTACACAAATATTCACAGTAGCTTAATTGGTTGATGTCAAAACTGAGAACGACCCATATGGCCTTCAACATTTGACTCAATAAGCAAACAATGTTATATGTCTAATACTTAGTAATGAAAATGAATGAATGAATTTTTATATATGATATATTCTATAGTGACATCAAGGTAATCATGCTGAGAAAAACAGATAAAAATTAATACACTCTGCATTACTCTGTTGTGTAAAATTCTGGAAAATATAAACCACCCTTCAGTGAAAGAAAGCAGATCAGTAATTATTAGGACATGGGGTGGGGGAATACACGAGGAGAAGGAGGGATTATTGCATTGCAAAAGGGAACTTTTGGGATAATAGACATGCTCAATATCTTGATGGTCATGATGGTTTCCTAAGTATATATATATGACAAGCTTAAAAAATTGTACAGTTTAAATATGCATGTTTTACTATATGTTGATTATACCTCAATAAAACTTACAAAATGAAATAGAAGGGAGTCTAGAAGTAGAATCATAGTTACATGAGCAATTGAGTTTACATGTCAGTACCAAAACAATACACTTGGGACAGAATATTGTTTTCAAAAAGATATCCTGAAACAACACACCTCATATTAAAAAAGGAAACATAACTGAAATTTTCTCACACTGTATAAGATTATTAATCTGCGATGGGTCATAGACGTAAACATAAAAGTTAAAATGAGAACGTTTCTGGAAGAAAACATGGGAGAGCATTTCCCAACTTTAGGAGAATCAACGATTTTCTAGAAATCTTTGGAAGGTCTTAAAGGAGTTGGTAATCACTAGCCATGTATTATTGGTAATCAATAAAAAAAGTGACAAGTGGAATTTCATTCAAATTAAAAACAATTAATGAGACTACAGGCTACTTATATTTCACAAAAGATTTGTATCCATAAAGTATATAGACTTCTACAACTCAAAAATTAAAACTCAACTAACCCAATTAAAAAAAATAACACTTTAGGGGCGCCTGGGTGGCTTGGTCGGTTAAGGGTCCGACTTCGGCTCAGGTCATGATCTCACGGTCTGTGAGTTTGAGCCCCGCGTCGGGCTCTGTGCTGACGGCTCAGAGCCTGGAGCCTGCTTCAGATTCTGCATCTCCCTCTCTCTCTGCCCCTCCCCTGTTCATGCTCTGTCTCTCTCTGTCTCAAAAATAAATAAACGTTAAAAAAAATTTTTTTAATAAAAAAAAATAAAAATAAATAACACTTTAGAAACTTGAATGCACTACACAGAGGTACTTCAGATTTATTTATTCCACTCTATGCAACTTAAACCTTGATTTAAAAAAAAAAAAAAGATACATCAGGGCACCTGGGTGGCTCAGTAAGTTGAGCGTCAGACTTCAACTCAGGTCATGATCTCATGATCCGTGAGTTCGAGCCCCACATCGGGCTCTGTGCTGACAGCTTGCTCAGAGCCTGAAGCCTGTTTTGGATTCTGTGTCTCCTTCTTTCTCTGCCCCTCCCCTGCCCGTGCTCTGTCTCTCTCTGTATCTCAAAAATAAATAAATGCAAAAAAAATTTTTTTTTAAAAAGACACATCAGTACCACGCTTATCCCCTGTAAAATCTCATGAAATATAATCACAACTTAGACTTAGAAAAACCAAAATAGCTCAATATTATTATTTTACGTCCTATGCAATTCATGTTAAATCCATCATTTAACCCCGGATAAAATAACCCTGATGAACTGTTGGAGCTTCCCAATCTTGCTTGAGAAAGCCACAAACACCTCTCAACAACAGAGAAAAATCTTATTATGTAGGATCAGTGTACATTATTCCATAAATTCCAAACCATTTTACTGTTTCCCATCTCCATTCATGTCCAATTGAACTAAAATTCCTCAGGAAATATATACTATTGGAGTGTGAACACTAAAGGAATTAATTATGATTGATTTTGTTAATTATCTCTAACATCTTTAGAGTAATGGGATATTTAAAACACTAAGTCAGTAGTGATTACTTCCATATAGCCCACAATTCATTGTTTCTTCTTCAAGAACGAAATGAGAATTTAATGCCATTCACATTTTTGAACTAAATATTTTGTTTTGAGATCATTACAGATTCACCTCGAGTTCTCAGAAATAAGACAAAGAAACCCTATGTACCCTTTAACCAGTTTTCCCCAATGGCACCATGTTATAAAACTCTATGACAATAGTACAACCAGGACGTTAACATTGATACTATGAGGATATAGATCATTCTATTACCACAAAATCCCCAAGGTTCCCCATCGATAGGCACACCAGCTCTCGTCCCGCTTGTAAACCCTGATTCGCTCCCTGGTATCCACTTACGCCTCGGGTATAATTGCGTCATTTCAAAAATGTTATATAACGTGGAATCACGCTGTTTGTACCCTTCAGGGATTGACAATTTTTTTCACTCAGCATACTTCCCTGGAGATTCATCCAGGTTGTCACGATTTAAATGTCAAATATAAAATAATTTGATCAATAATCTCTAAGTAGTATTTCCTGCTATAAATGTACCAAACTTTTTTTTTTCATCATTCGACCATTAAACAAATCTGGGTTGTTTGTAGTTTATGGCAATTATGAAGTAAAGCTGTTGTTGTACAGGTTTTTAGTGAACATAAGTTTTTATGACTCTGGGGTAAATGCCCAGGAGTGCAATTGCTGGGCTGTATCATAGTTGCACCCTTAGTCTCATTGGAAAGTGCTGATGGGGAATAACTCCACAATTTTACGTTTCTCCCAGCAATACATGAGCAGTTCTCCTTGACTACATCCTTGCCAGCATTTGATGTTTGCTTTATTTTTTATTTTAACCATTCTGACAAGTACATGGGAATATCTTCTGTGCTTTTAATTTGAATTGCCCGACTGGCGAATCGTGCCGGGTATCTTTTCATGTGCTTAGTTTGCTGTGTATACGCTTCCGTGAAATATCTCTTCATGTCTTTTGTCCGTTTTCAAATTAACCTGTCTTGTTTTACTCTCGAATTTTGACAATTCTTTATATACCCTACATGCTAGTTCTTTGCCAGATTTTTGGTTTGTATATATGTGCCTCGGACTCTACATTGTCTTTACATCCTATCAACAGAGTTTTTCATAGAGTGAAAGTGTTTCATTTTCAACGTGTCCACTTTTCCTTCAATAGAGTATTCTTTTGGTGTGAAGTTTCGTAAGGAGTTATCGAGCCCAAGAACTCGAAGATTTTTCTATTTTTTCCTAATACTTTCAAATGTTTACATTTTATATTTAAGTCCATGATCCCTTTGGAGTTGATCCAGTTGGATTAATTTTGTATAAAGTGTAAGTCCTGGGTTAAAGTTCTTTTTGTTTGTTTGTTTGTTTTTTGTGTTTTTTTGTTTTTTTGTTTTTTGTTTGTTTTTGTTTGTTTGTTTGTTTGTTTAGTTTACAAAAGTATAATGACTCTGACACCATTTGTCCCAGTGTCTTTTTCTTTTTCCTAATTGTTTTAGCTATTTTTTTTTCCTTACCATAATATTGTTAAATAGTTTTGTCTGCATCTATAAAAAATCCTACTGGGATTTCAGTAGGAATTTCACAAAAAACTGTGCGTCAATTCGAGAATAATTGAGACCTGTACCATGTTGAGTTTTTAAAGAATGAACACGGTATGACTTTCTCTTCATTTTGATCTTTGATTTTTTTCATTAACATTGTATAGTTTTCAGCGTATAAATCTTATACATGGTTTGTTATATTCAAAGTAATTCGTATTTAATAACTAAAAATTTTCCAATAGTAAATAGTACTTTTATTTAATTTTTTTAAGTTTATTTATTTAGAAATAGAGAGAGGGGCACCTGGGTGGCTCAGTTGGTTGTGCATCCGACTTCGGCTCTGGTCATGATCCCATGGTTACAGTGAGTTCGGGCCCCGTGTTGCACTCTGTGCTGATAGCTGGGAGCCTGGGGCCTGCTTCAGATTCTGTGTCTCCCTCTCTCTCTGCCCCTCCCCTGCTTGTGCTCTGTCTCTCTCTGTCTCTCAAAAATGAATAAATGTAAAAAAAAATTAAAAAAGAAAAAAAGAAATAGAGAGCAGGGGAGGGGCAGGGAGAGAGGGAGAGAAGAATCCCAAGCACGCTCTGTTGCTGTCAGCACAGAGCCAGATGCAAAGCTCAGTCTCACAAACCATGAGATCCTTACCTGAACCAAAATCTAGAGTCTGTGGCTGAACCAACGGACTAAGCCACCCAGGTGCCCCAACAGTATTGTTATTTAAAATTTTGGTATCCACATAGTCATTGACAATCTATCAGAATAGCATTGCTTTTTGTGTGTTCATCTTATATTTTACAAACTTACTGAACTCGCGTATTCGTTCTAGGACTGTTTCTTTGGTATAGTATTTACGATTCTCTATAGACAATAGTAGGCAGCTTTACGATCAGTATGCATTGTGTTTCTTTTCCTTGTTTTATTACAATGGCCAAAATTTCCAGTAGTAGGTTGAATGAGAGTGGTGAGAGCAGACATCCTTGCCTTGTTACTTATATTAGAAGAGTAGCATTCAATCTTCCACTATTTTTTTTTTTGAGAGAGAAGAGAATTTGGGGGGCGGTGCAGAGGGAGAGGGAGAAAGAGAATCTTTTTTTAACGTTTATTTATTTATTGAGTGAAAGAGAGCGTGCGATTGCGGACAGGGGCAGACGGAGGGGTAGGGAAAATCTTAAGCAGACTCCATGCTCAGTGCAGAGGCAGATGTGGGGCTTGATCCACAACCGTGAGATCATGACCTGAGTCCAAATCAAAAGTCGGTCACTTAACCATTTCAGCCACCCATGCACCCCTCAATCTTAGACTATCAAATATAATGTTGCCTGTAGATATTTTGCAGATGCTCCTTATAAATTTGAGAAAATTCCCTCTTCTCTTCCTATTTTTCTGAGAGTTTTATCATGACTGAGTACCAAAGTCCGTCACGTGCCTTTTCTGCATTAGTTAATAGCGTCGTGTGATTTTCTTCTTTTACTGTGTAAATATCGTGGTTTATACCAATTGGTAACCAAATATTACATCAGCTTTGCATGCCAAGAATAGCTTCATGTGGTGTTTATACATTGCTCAATTCTTTGCAGCATTTTCTTAAGGATTTTTATGAGTGAATTCATGAAAAATGTTTGTCTGTCATTTTTTGTTTGTTTGTTTTCGCTTGTTTGTTTTTTAATCAGGCTCCACACTCACCATGGAGCCCAAGGAGGGGCTTGAACTCACAACCCTGAGAACAAGACCTGAGCTGAGATTAAGACTTACTCACTTAACCGACTGAGCCACACTGGTGCCCTTGCAGTTTCCTTTTTCCAAGTTTTTTTTTTTCTTTTGTTTTGTCTGATTTTGGAATTAGGGTAATACTAACTTCATAAAATGAATCAGGAAGTATAACTTCTATTCTCTGGAAGAGATTTCTAGAATTAGGGTTAATTCTTTAAAGTTTATTAAATTTCTCCGCTGAAACCATTGGGGCCAGAAAATAACCTTTGGGAGTTTTTAAATTATGAATTTAATTTCCTTAGTAATCATAAGAAAATTCAGATTATCTGTTTCATATTGTACATGGTAGTTTGTTTTTTGAGGAATGGCTTCATTTCACCTAAATTGTCAAATTATGTGTAGAATTCTTTGTAATATCCCCTTACTATATTTTATGTCTGCAGGGTCTGCATTGATAGCCCCTGTTATATTCTTGGTAATTTGTAAATTTGTATCTTTTCATACTTTTGTTTTTCAGTCCTTACTAGAGTTTTGTCGATTTTAAAAAATACATTCTCTGTTCTATTGCTTTTTCTCTACTTTTTTTCTGTTTAATATTTTATTTGTGTTTGTTATTATCTTTATTATTTCTTTTTTTTTTCTGTTTGGGGGGTTATTTTGTTCTTTTTACACTAAATTATTGAGATGAGTACTGAGGCTATTTACCTTCTAATGCATTCATTTAATGCTTTAAATTTCCCTCTCAACACTGCTTGAGTCGTATCCCCCCCTCCCCAAATTTAACATGTGTTATTTTCATCCTAAGTTCAATGTGTCTTTTTTTCATTTCTGTGGAGACATCTTCTTCGACCTATGGATAATTCGAAATATGTTTTGTTTTGTTTTTTTTAGTTTCAGTGTATTTGAAGAATTTCTTATTACCTTTCTTCTATTAATTTAGTTTGATTATATGAATTTAGGAATCGTATTCTGTGGAATGGCAATTCTTGAGTTTGTTTTTGCTTCGTTTTATTTGCCCAGAAAATGATATAACTTTAAACAGATTGTCCTTGATAATTTGAGCAAACGTAATCCAATTATATGAAAGAGCTTAAAAGCAGAAGTGAAGAAGAAGAAATTCTACCTGGAAACTACAGCATCAGCTCTGGATGAGAGTTTCTAGAATGCCCTTCTCAATGGCCTGCCTGATGGATTTTGGAACTTGAGTACCAGATACTATTTTGTAGTTATTTCTGTATTTCCAGAATACGTAACAGGCATACTCTGAAACTTGCAGAATCCCCATAGGGGTTTCTGGACCCATGGAGGTAATACTATTATGGTAGCAAAGGCCATATGAAAGACATTAAAACTGCCTCTATTTAGAAAAGTAGCAAACTAAGATCAATACTGCGTTCGTGGATGGGTTACAGAGATGAGTGCTTTCATCGCGGATTTAAAAGGTGCAGTGTGGTAATTCCCACCACATCCCCATTCAAACTCACCTATTTGGCTTATGCAGAAAACAAATGGATCTTGGAGAACGACGGTGGATTATTGTGAAAGTAACCAGGTAGTAAGTACATTTACAGCTGCTGTTTCTAGAGGTAATTTTGTTGTTTTAGCAAACACATCCTTTGGTGCCTGGTGTTCGGGGATTCATCTGGCAAATGCTTTTTTTCTCACTACCTATTGGAAAAGACCGCCAAGAGCAATTTTTTTTCAACCGGCAAGATCAACAATATACCTTCTCTTTCTTGTATTTCTCTACCCCTTCTCTCTCAGAGGCATATCAACCCTCCAGTCTTGTAACTTAGTGTGCTCACCTTTCCCTCCTCTAACGCATCGCACTGATCCATTACATTGATGAAATTATGCTAATTGGACATAGTGAGCAAGAAGCAACCACTGCCGTGGCTATATTGCTAGGACATTTGTGTATCAGGGATGGCAAATGGACCTCATAAAAATGCAGGGACCTTTTAACCTCACTGAAATCTCTAAGGCTTCTGTGGCCTGGACTATGTCAAGATATCGCTTCTAAAGTGAAAGCTGTTGAAGATGGTCCTTCCTACAACTGGAAAAGAAGCACCATATCTAGTGGGTATTTTTGGATCTTGGAGGCAACGTATGTTTCATTTGGGTATGTGTTCATTCGGGTATGCATTTTTCATTGGGTATATCCTCCAGCCCATATACCAGCCGATTTCCAAATCTGTTAGTTTTGAGAGGGGCTTAGAACAAGAAAAGGCTCTGCAACAGGTCCAGGGTGCTGTTCATGCTACTCTGACACACGGGACCATGAGACCCAGCAGATTCGAAATGGCAGTGCCACAGAGAAATGCTGTTCGGAACTTTCATATGTTCCAGTAGGTGAATTGCAGGAAGTCCCTTAGGATTTGGATCAGAGCCCTGCCCGCCACTAAAGATAACTAATCTTCTTCTGTGAAACACCTTTTGACTCGCTACTGGTCCTTAGTATTAATTAAAAATTTAGCCACGGGCCGCCAAATTACCATGTGATTTCCGCTGTTCCTCGTGAACTGGTTGTTGTCTGATCCATCAGGCCATAAAATTTGGCATGCTCAATAGCACTCTGTTATGAATTGGAAGCGGTGTATATGAATTTGGACTCAACTAGGCCCTAAAGGCACAAGTAGGTTTCATGAGAAATTGGTCCACATACCCAAGGAACCTACTTCTGCTATATTATCTTCTCTCCCCGACTCCATGAATGACTTTATGAGTCATTCTTTATGATCAGTGGGAGAGGAAGAGGAAAAGAAATTTGGGGGCTGGTTCACTGATAGTTCTGCACTAGAAATGAAGGTAGTTTCCCCGAAATTGGAAGCTATGGTGCTATCGCACTTTTCTGGGACATCGTTGAAGGACCGTAGTGAAGGACAATCCACCTTATTGTACCTGGTTGTTACATTTTGCTTGGAAAAAAAAGAAACGGCCAGAGGTATGAGCCTACACCGATTCATGATCTGATCAGTGGGTTGGCTGGATGGTCAGAGATTTTTTTTTTTTTTTTCAACGTTTATTTATTTTTGGGACAGAGAGAGACAGAGCATGAACGGGGGAGGGGCAGAGAGAGAGGGAGACACAGAATCGGAAACAGGCTCCAGGCTCTGAGCCATCAGCCCAGAGCCCGACGCGGGGCTCGAACTCACGGACCGCGAGATCGTGACCTGGCTGAAGTCGGATGCTTAACCGACTGCGCCACCCAGGCGCCCCGGTCAGAGATTTTTAAAAAAGAACATGATTGTGAATGTTCACCAAAGAATGAGCTCCGTTGAACAATCAAGTATCTAAGACCACCTGCTCTGTGGATTTTAGTCAGCCTCTTTCCTCAGCCACTCTTAATGCTGTCCAGTGGGCTCAGGAACAAAATGGTTGTGGTGGCAAGGACAGAAGTTATTCAAGGGATCAGCCACACGGACTTTATCTTGCCAAGTCCAACCTGGCTATGGTTACACTGAGCGCCCAATCTGCCAGCAGAGAAGCCAGTCCTGAGTACCTGATATGGCACCACTCCCTGGGATGTTCAACTAGCTACCTAGTAGCAGGTTGATTACATTGGAAAGGGCAGCATTTTGTTCTTCCCGGAATAGACACATACCCTGCATATGGATTTCGTTTCCCTGCGTGCAGTGCTTCTGCCAAAACTACCATCTGTGGATTACAAAATGGTTTATGCCTCACGGCATTGCTTGATTGTGGGACTTGCTTCACAGCAAATAATATGCAACAGTAGGCCCGTGCTTATGGATTTCACTGGTCTTTCCGTATTTCCTCATCAGCCTGAAGCAGCCAGCTTGATGAAATGGTGGAATGGCCTTTGGACAACTCAGTTATTGTTCCAGGTAGGTGGCACTACCTTTCAGGGTGGAGAAACGTCTTCCATCGGGGTCTATTTACTTTAACTCATTGTTCAATGTATGGTGTTATTTCTCTCATAGCCAGGGTTCATGGCTTTAAGAATCAAGAGGAAACCCCCTCCCCGCCCCCCTGGTGGCTCGGTTAGTTAAGCATCCAATTTTTGGTTTGGGCTCAGAACATGATCTCAGGGTTCGTGAGTTTGACTATCACGTTGGGCTCTGCGCTAACGGTGCAGAACCTGCTTGCAATTCTCCCTGCTCATACTCTCTCTCTGTCTCTCTCAAAATAAATAAATAAACTTTAAAAAGTAATCAAGAGGTAGAATATAAGAATGGAATCGTTAGTAATCCACGGGAAACAAATTTGCTTCTTGTCTCCATCACTTACACTCTGTTGGTCCAGTGACCCTTGTCCCAAAACGGGAAATTCGTCTACCAGGAGCCATAATAATGTTTCCTTAGAGTGAAATTTAAGACTACCACTCGGAAACTTTGGGCTCCTCATACCTCTGAATCAACAGGCAAAGAAGAGAGTGACTGTGCTAGCTGGGGTGATTTATTGTCATCATCTTGGGGACACTGGGCTTTCACTACACCATGGAGGTATGGGGGGGCATATATCTGAAATGCAGCAGATTTCTTACAACATCTACAGTGATTAAAATCAATGGAAAACTTTAACAACTCAATTCAGACAGGAATTCCACAGAATTCAGACTGAAAAGAAGATTCGGATAACTCCACCAGGAAAAGCAAAAACAAAACCAAAAAAAAAAAAAAAAACCAAGGTACTTGCTGAGAGCAAAGGAAATACGGAATGAATAGTGGAAGAACATAGTTATAAATACCAGTTACAACCGTGTGTTAAGTTACAGAAATGAAAACAGTGACGGTCTGAGGATTTCTTCCTATTTAGTTACGAATACGTTCGTGTATGTATGTGCGTGTATAGTAAATCTTTCTTTTCTTCTTATCCTATTGTTACCTGACATAGGATGGCTTCATAATAGCTAAGTTTACATCGCAGTAATTAAGCTACATGACATCAAAGAGAAAAGTAAGCATCACCCAAGGATGCTGCCTCTTCTTCTGAGGACGGCGTTAGTGCCTTTTCAGTTGTGCTCAGGATAGTCACGTCATGTTAGCTGGACGTATGACTTTGTTATGATCTCTATTTGTAGATTAAGAATGGTTTCAGGAGATGTGTATTTGTGCCAAATGAACAAGTCATGGACTGTGATGTTCAATTTTCTATGTCAACTGGGCTAGGCTCTAGTCCCCAGTTATTCAGACATGAATTTGGTTGCTGCTGTGAAGCTATCATTGTAGATTTTATGAATGTCTCCAGTCAGTTGACTCTAAGGAAAGGGAGGTTATCCCTAATCATACGGGTGGGCCTTATCCAATTAGTTGAAAGGACTGAAGAATAGAATTGAGGTATTCCTTTTTTTTTTTAATTTTTTTAAATTATTTTTATTTTTGAGAGAGAGAGAGACAGAGTACGAGCAGGGGAGAGGCAGAGAGAGAGGGAGACAGAATCCACGCAGCAGGCTCCAGGCTCTGAGCCATCAGCACAGAGCCCAACGCGGGGCTGGAACCCATGAACCACGAGATCATGACCTGAGCCCAAGTCGGATGCTTAATCAACTGGGCACCCAGGCACCCTGAATTTTCCTAAAGAAAAAGAAATTTTACCTGTGGACAGCAAGGTCAGCTCCCGCCTGAGAGTTTCCTGCCTTATGAATTTCAGACTGGCCTGGCCACCCCTCAAACAGTGTAATCCAATTCCTAGAAATAAATCTATTGTATATATCCTACAGGTTCTATTTCTTTGGTGGAAACCTGATACACTGATGTTCCAAGATTCTTTGAACATTTTTTTTTTTTTGTTTTTGTTTTTGTTTTTCTGTGTAACAAACTCTCTTTTGCCAATTCTTTTAGGGTAGGTCTGCTGGCAACAATTTTTCTTAGTTTTCCTTCGTCTGAGAATGTCTTGATTTCCCTTTCATTACTGAAGGATATTTTCTCTGGGCAGAGAATTATGAATGGACAGTTACTTGCTTTCACCCCTTAAAAAACATTATGGTGCTTATTGTCTCCTGGTTTCTGATGAGAAGCTAAGTATTACCTGAATTATTTTTCCCCATAGAGTAGGATTTGTTTCCTTATTCCCTCTTTTGAAATTTCTTCTTTGTCTTTAGTTTCCACAAATTTGACTCCTATCTGTTGTGTATTTCTTCACGTTTATTTTGTTTGACAATGCACTCAGCTTTTTCTTTCTTTTTTTTTAAATAACATTATTGACACATAATTCACACACCATAACATTCACCCATTTAAAGTAGTTTAGGGGGCGCCAAGGTGGCTCAGTCAGTAAACGTCTGACTCTTGGTTTCAGCTCGGGTCATGATCTCATGGTTCATGGGTTTGAGCCCCACGTTGGGCTCTGCACTGACAGCACGGAGGCTGCTTGGGATTCTCTCTCTCTCCCTCTCTCTCTCTCTCTCTCTCTCTCTGCTCTTCCCTGCCTTGTTCTGTCTGTCTCTGTCTCTGTCTCTCTCTTTCAAAAAAATAAATAAATAAAAACATAAAAAAAATCAAGCTAATTTAAGGATATTCACAGAGTTTTGCAACCACTATGTAACCATCACTATCTGATTTTAGAATACTTTTAATCACCCCAGTGAAAAGCTCCTTGCTTGGGAACCACCAAAGCCACCATAGGCTACCTACTCATCGGCAAATACTAACTTTTTAAAACATTTACACATGGAGGGGCATATGTTTTTAATTCTCTAGTTTATATACTTAGGAGTGGATTGCTGAATTTTGTGGTGACTCAATGTCGAACATTTTGAAGCACTGTCGTATTGTTTTTAAGAGTGAATCCACATTTTTACGATCACACGAGCAACGTGAGAGAGGTCTAGTTTCTCCCCATCCATGCCAACACTTGTCATTATATCTTTTAATGATAGCTATCTTAAAGGGTGTACAATATTATCTCGTTGCGGTTTTGATTAACATTCCCCTGGTCACACTGACAGTTAACATTTTTTCATGCACTTGACCATTCGTATCACTTATTTGGAGAAATATTTGTTCAAACTCTTTGCCCACTTTTAAAGGTTCTTATTGGTCTTTTTAATGATGATTTGTAAGTTCTTTTTATTTTTAAAGTATAATTCCCTTATCAGATATATAATTTTCAAATATTTCTCCCATGAAATTAATCATCTATTCACTTTCTTGATGTCTTTGAAGCACAGAGGTCTTTAACGTTGATGAAGTCAAATTATCTAATTTTGTTGTTCTTTTAAGGTCTTATCTATGAAACTGTTGCCCAGCCAGTGTTGCAAAGACTTACTCATATGCTTTATTCTAAGAGTTTTACCATTTTAGCTCTCACATTTAGGTCTACAACCCATTTTGCATTAATTTCATATATGGTGTGAGATAGAAAGCCAGCTTCATTTATGTGGATATCGAGCTGGAACAACATTGTCAATTGCAAACTATTCGCTTCTCCATTTAATTGTTATGGCACCTGTGTCTAAAATTAATCCACTATAAATGTTTATTTACTTCTCATTTCTATTCCATCCTTCTGCATGTCTACCTTTATTTTAGTACAACATTACTTTGATTATTGTAGCTCTGTAGTAAGTTTGTTTATTTATTTATTTTGAGAAAGAGAAAGAGAGAGTGAGACAGCAGAGGAGGGGCAGAGAGAGGGAGAGAGAGAGAGAGAAAATCCCAAGCAGGCTCTGTGCTGTCAGCCCAGAACCCGATGTGCAGCTTGAGCTCATGAACTGTGAGCTTGTAAATAGAGAAGCATAAGTCTTCCAACTTTGTCCTTATTTAAAAAAAAAAATGCAAAATGGGCCCCTTCAGTCTTAAGATCAGGTTGTCAATTTCTGTAAAACAGGCAGCTGAGATTTTGATAGGGATTGCTTATACTGAATTTGCAGATATGTTTGTGGAATATGGCCATCTTGACAATATGAAATATTCTGATCCATAGACATGAGATGTTTGTACACTTATATTGGTTTTCTTTCATTTCTTTCAACAGTGTTTATAGTATTCAATAGGCAAGCCTTGCACTTTCTTTGTTAACCTGATTTCTAATTATTTTATTCTCTTTGATGTTAACAAATGGAATCGTTTTCAAAATCTAGTTTTTGCATTGTTTGTTGTTAGCAAATCGATATGCAATTGACTTTTGCATACTGATTTTATCATGCAAACTTTTGAACTCCTTGTTGATTCTAACTGTATTTTTGTGGGTGCCTTAGGAATTTCTGTATAAAAGATGACTTCATCTGGAAGTGGAGACAATTTTACTTCTTTTCCAAATTGAAAGTCTTTTCTTTTTGGTTTGTTTCCTCATTCCCCTGGATGGAATCTCTAAGACAACATTGAATAGATGTAATAAAACAGGCATCTTTGTCTTCTGTGTGAATTTAAGATGAAATTGTTCAAGGAACACCTGAGTGGTTCCGTTGGTTAAGCGTTTGTCTCTTGGTTTCAGTTCAGGTCATGATCTCACGGTTCATGGGTCCGAGCCCCACATCAGGCTCTGCACTGACAGCGTGGAGCTTGCTTAAGATCCTCTCTCTCCTTCTCTCTCAGCCCCTCCCCTGCTTGTGCTCTTTCTCTTTCAAAATAAATAAACATAAAAAAAAGGATGAGGGGCGCCTGGGTGGCTCAGTCAGTTAAATGTCCAACTCTCAACTTGGGCTCAGGTCATGATCTCATGGGTCATGAGTTTGAGCCCCACATCGGGCTCTATGCTGATGGCGCAGAGCCTGCTTGGGATTCTGTCTCCCCCCCCCCCCCCCGCCGCCCCTCCCCTGCTTGCCCTCCACCTCTCTCTCTCAAAGTAAATAAATAAATATTTCAAAAAATAATAAAAAATTTTTAAAAAGGATGAAACTGTTCAGCCTCTTAGCCTGCAGATGATGTTAGTTGTGAATTTTTCATGGCCACACTTTCTCAAGTTGAGACAGTTCTCTCCCAATCCTAATTTGTTGAGTATTTTTGTCATGACAGGGTACTGGATTTTGTCAATTTTTTTTCCTGTATCTATTGAGATGATCATGTTGCTCTCGCTAGTTATTCTGTTATGACAGAAACCAGCTCTAAGTTTTATGGAAGATCCCCTGCACACGATGGGTCATTTTTCTTTTGCAGCTTTCAAGAGTCTCTCTTCAATATTTTCTCTATGGCCTGTCTGCGATCGGGATCCGACTAGGAATTTTAGGAACGTCGTAGAGGTGTAGGCAAAGATATTTCACCAGATTTTGGAAGTTTTCGGCCATTACTTTTTGCACACTTTTCTGCTCTCTTCTACTCCCCTCTTTTTCTGGGGCTCCCACGATGCTCAGGTTGATACGCTTCATGGTTTCTTACACTTCTCTGAGGCTCTGCTCATTTCTTGTCTATTCTTTTGTCTCCCTGAGTTTTAAGTTGCATAGTCTCTATTGGAGCCATGCTTACGTTTGCTGATTCTTTCTTATGCCAGTTCAGATTTCCACGGGAGCCCTTCCCATGATGTTTTTAAAAATTACTTCAGTTACTGTGCTTTTCAGCTGCAGAATTTCTACTTGGTTCTCTTTATGGCTTTTATCCATTGGTATTCTCTACTTGGTAAAATGTTGCTCCCCTACTATCCTTTAATTATTCAGACTTGGTTTCCGTTAGTTCATTGAGCATATTTATAAGAGCTTATTTAAATTTTATGCCTAATGTAAATCTAACATCTGGACTCCCTCAGAGACAGCTTGTACTGACTTGCTTTCTTCTTATTTATGGGCCATACTTTCTTGATTTTTTTTTGTATGTCTCCTAATTATATGTTTAAAAGTTCACATTTTAAATAATAAAATGTGGCACTTACAAAATAAGACTCTCCTCCTCCTAGTTTCTTGTTATTTTATTCCATTCTTCTTCTTTCTTCAATGACTCTTCTGAACAAGATTTCCTGTTTTTCTAGCACCCACCCTGAGATACAGGAGACAACAAAACAAACAAAACAACCCCCCCCCCAAAAAGACAAAAAAAAAAACAAAAACAAGGCGTTCACCACCAAGTTGTTCTCTGGGTCCTGAGGCCCATAGCTATTCTGCACTTTCTTCTTTCCACCTTTCAGAGTTTTTGTTTGTTTTGTTTTGTTTTGTTTTGTTTTGTTTTGTTTTGTTTTAAGTAGGTTCCACACTCAGTTGGAGCCCAGTGCAGGGCTTGCCCTCATGAGCCTGAGATCAAGACCGGAACTGAGATCGAGAGTCTGATGTTCATCCAACAGAGCTACCCAGAGGCCCCTCCACCTTTCAGTCTCCATGCTTTGTTCTGTAGATAATATCAATGGATTTTGCTGGTGTTGTTGTATTTAGGGAAGGAATAGAGAAATGTATTTTAGGTGTACTCTACCCGGAAATTGAAATCTCAGTGTCATCGACTTTTAACTATTTTGTATACGGGGAATATACTGAAAATTCAGTGATGATTTCTAAGAAAAATGCAAGTTTACAAGTATCATTTGATTCCGAGGAAGAAAAGACTTCTCTCATGTGTTTTGTTGACCTTTGAAATACCTATTGAAAAACTGTCTAACTTGAGTAGACCTCATCACCAATACACTGGTGATTCCAACACCTTTACCCATTACTAGTTAACCAACAGTTTTGCAGTGTCTCAAAAAGAAGAGAAAATATAACTTTTAAAAATATTTTATGTTTATTACTTTTGAGAGAGAGAGACATAGTGTGAGTAGGGGGGGAGCAGACGGAGAGGGAGACACAGAATCTGAAGCAGGCTCCAGGCTCCGAGCTGTCAGCACAGAGCCCGACATGGTGCTTGAACTCCGGAACTGCAAGATGGCCACCTGAGCCGAAGTCAGACGCTCAACCCACTGGGCCACCCAGGTGCCCCAAGAAAATATAATTTTTATAGAATTTTTTAAGTTTGTAAGGATTTCAAGATTCTTCTTGTATTAGCTGCTTGAACTTCCATAATATAATACTACAGACTTGGAGGATTAAGCGATAGAAATTCATTTTCTCATGTTTTGGAGACTGGGAAGTTCAAGGTCTAGGTTTCTGTTGAGAGTTCTTTTCCTGGACTGTGGATGGGCCGCCTTTTCACTAGATTCTCACATGGCTTTTTGTCAATGCATACACAGGGAAAGAAGAGAGAGAGAGTGAGAGAGAGAGAGAGAGAGAGAGAGGTTAACATTCCACCCTTATGATCCATTTTAACCATGATAGCCTCCTAAAAACCATATATCCAAAAACAGTCACACTGGGGGTTTAGAGTTTCAAGAAACGAATTTTGTGGGACACAAATCAGTTCACATCGCTCTTCAATTTATTTTTATCCTGGGGTTAAACAGGGCCTGGCATACAATATCTACAATAAAATGTCCTTATCGGGTGAAAGTGTGTATATATGAACATACACATGAAAGAATGAATGAATACAACCAAATGCATCAATGACCAGAAGGATTATTTCGAATCTTCCCGAAAGGTCCTCACAATAATAGTCCTAAACGTAATAATACCCTGTGCCATGAAATATGCTGATTCTCTTACACTAAGTATCCTAACGAATCACATCAGCTCTGCCAAGATATGTTACCCTCTTCTTATAGGTAAGAAATCTAAAGCTTAGAGAGGTTACACAGCTTACTCAAGGTCACACATATACCAGGTGTAGAACACCATGATTTAAATACAAATCTGAGTCTAAACCCCACGAAACCATTCCTATATGTTGGTTCTGAAGTCAACGCCTATGAGAGCTACAGCCATGTACCATATCAACGCAGAAACTAACTCATAAATATAAAGGTATAAGGAACTCTAATGCTAACACTTGGAGAAGCCTCCCGACTTGCTGTCTTGACACAAATCTATAGCGTGTGCGGTAATTTCAAGCTGGCATTTATTTTGTTTGGTTCAGAAGCTAACCATTAAATTCCAACCAACCAGTAGGTTAAGCTCCAGTGGATGATGGCACTTGGTTTGTGAAGAAGCCTCCATGGAATTTTGGGAGCGTGAAGGATGAAGGGCAGAAAGTGAGGTCAGAAGGTGAAGGCACTGGGGAAAATGCCAAAGGGAATAAGTAAGGCAGGATATTGACTGCTTTCTTTTTGGAACTTTTTAAAAGCATTCAGGGATGAAAACATAAGCCCTGACTTGGACTTTATTCCCCAGCCTCAAGAAGACACTATCTCTTGCTGATTAACTTTCCTCAGTTTAAGTGCATTAGAGACAAGATGTGTTATAAATTGTTATTAATCTGGAAATTAACCATATCCCATGCAATCAGTAACGGCTTTTCATGCCTACTATATGATGTTTAAAATTCACTCCAGTTACTTTTTCCTTGCAGGTTGAATTTTCTAATTAGGAACTTTTTTTTTTTTAAGGGTAAGGGTATGCTCCAGATTAGTGTAGGAGGTGAGATGACACTCCAGTGTGGGTGGAGGAAGAGATGAGAAATCAACTGCGTTTTACTCGCAAGTGAGAGAGTCCACACACTTAGAAAAATACATACCGGGGAAAAGGAAGTGTCCAGAAAAGGGGTTCTTGTGGACCCTTGAGATCACATTGGGGCAACTCTTGGAAGACACACACTTGCATATTGAAAAGTCTTTCCCGGGCGCCTGGGCGGCTCAGTCGGTTCAGCCTCCAACTCTTGATTTCGGCTCAGGTTATGATCTCACTGCTTGTGAGTTCGAGCCCTGCATGGAGCTTCATGGTGACAGCGCGGAACCTGCCTGTGATTCTCTGTCTCTCCCTCTCTCCCCTTCTCCCACTCGTTTTCTCTCTCTCTCTTCTCTCAATAAATAAATAAACTTAAAAAAAATTTTTAAAGTCTTTCTAGCTAATGATAAGATAATACAGGAAAACAAAACAAAATACATGTTGTCTTCTGGGAACACAATGCCCAGCAGATACTGGTCTGAAGAGTGGTTCCCATCAGTATTTTAGGAAGAATGCATCTGAACTGCAATGATGGCCTCCCTGGACCTGCGACCTTTCATCACCTATCACAGGGCTGGCGTCCCCAGGTACAGGACCGGTCACTCACTGCATCCAACAACCAGGGAAAGTTGAGATGAGCATCTGAAAGTGAAGAATGATTTTTTTCTGGTCCTGGGCTGGCTGCAAACTTATCCACTTGGGGCCAATTTTTAAAAATTGAGTACTTTCACTTCCTTCTACCTCTTCTCCAAGAGGCTACAAATTGTAACCAGGACAGGTCAAATTATACCAACTAAAAATAAAGGTTTTTATACCAATACTCTGATGTGTAGAGCAACAGCTTCTTTATGCATCCTAGCAATGATCTGTCGGTGACTCCAATGGCTCTTTCCATGGAATTTCACAAGGTTGAACTCTACTTTCTTCCGGGGAACTGCCAACTTTATACCCAGGGGAAAAAAGAAACTTTTTTTTAAAACTCTGTATAGCTTGTTTTATTTCCTGTGCATCCCATTACACTCCAGGGGTATGAATATGCCTTCTTCCTTCTATCCCATGGGGAGGGGAAATGAACACCACACACTCAGGCAGGATTTGACCACCCCTGTGAAGCAGGTAACTCGGTGCACAGGTTGATGTGAACCTGACCATGAGGAAAGGCAATACAGAAATAACAAAGTTCCTTGTTATTTTGTTGGCATTTTTTTTCTTAAATCACCTTTTCTAAACCTTAGCCTCAACAGTTACTCTCAATCTTTGCCTTTATCTTGTTTATCTAAAACCAATACTGAGCCCTGCTCACATCAATCAATGCTACTCCCAGAATGATGACAAAGGACTCCCAATTCTCTTGTTTAACAGCTTATTCAACACCTATTGCCTTCAGAGACCTTTTAAGATCTCCACTTCCTGACTTCATGGCTACCAATCTGCTAAGGTGAAAAAAGAGACAGTTTAGTTGAAAAATAGAGCTCGAGTTCCCCACTTTTTATAATGGTAAGAGTAATGTTTATGGCAAGAAAGGCCACATTCATGAAGGAAATGGGGAGACATGGAAACAGAGATGCAAGGTTTAAATCCTCCAATTATTGGACTAAAATCCCACAAAGTCTTAAGTAATTCGTACCTTGCTAATCTCGACTTTATAATAAATAAGACTGAGGTGGGGCTCAAGCAAGTCTTTGCATAAAATAATTTGCTGGACAAATTATCAATGTACACAAAATAGTAGGCAAGAATATTTATCTAGGGAGAAAATTTCAAACACTTGAGAGACATGTATTTGCATATAATAATGGAATTATTTGTATATGCAAACTGAAAATCATGAAAGCTGCCCTCTTTCCAGAGAAGGCACTGTGCATGTCAGAAAATAGCACTCTCTTGCTTTTAAAATAAATTTTGTAACCCTGTTGTAATTATTAAAGTAGATAAGCTTTTCTTTCTAATTCGTCTGAAATGGTCTAGTTTTACAATATTTTTGTATTGGTTATATAGTATTTCCTAAGCAAAACAATAGCATAAATCATTACACACACACACACACACACACTCACAGTACACTTCCAGGACCAAATGCTTCCACTATAACCTGTTTTGTTAATGCCATCAATAAATCATCTTTTACAATACTGTGCCACACTGCAATGAAAACATAATCATGTGTTCTCAAATACGGAGAGGCAAGACCAACATAGGGTCAAATACTGATGCCTGTGAGACTTTCCAGGGGCCTACAAACTCACTCAAACTTACTCATCAGTTTGCATAACACAACATATGCATAGACTCTTTTTAATAGATTACAAAATCCCAGTATTTTATGCATGTTATGTAAACAATAGAACCAAGAGAGGACGACGAAGTAAAAAAAAGCATTAGCCAAAGGATTTATTTTGTTTATTAACAGTTGTAATAACTTTTTGCATTGACTAAAATTACTAATACGATATCTAAAACAGAAATAGTCTTCCTCTTTCAAAATCTGCGCGAATCTGAAGGTCTGTTTCTAAGTTCGGTTTATTCCAATTAACCAGTTACAATGGTTGTCATAGTTGAAAAAAAAAAAACCTCACGGAAGTTTGCCACATTCTGTCAACAGCACCCACCAATTGCACAAAAGTTGTTATCGGAATCCAACAAATGTAACCTCTGTTTTGTCTATCAGTTCATCGCGCAAACTAATCAAAAGGTGGTACCTTTCTACGTGCTCAATAAATGGTGCTAAAACCCACGGAGGCTGCAATTTGAATGTTTTAAAACAATTAGAAAAATGATGTCTCCAAGATTTTGTGTCTGTCTGTGAGGTGTGCACATGCAGAAATTTATACATGAGCACATATCATTTGATAAACACTTGACATACAATACATAACAGCGAAAACTTTTCTGAATGTTCTTTTTCAAAATACCATCTCATTCTGGGGCAACTGGGAGGCTCAGTTGGTTAAGCGTCTGAGTCTTGATTTTGGCTCATGTCATGATCTCAAGGTTTGTGCGTTTAAGCCCCGCCTCGGGCTCTGTGCTGACAGTGTAGAGCCTGCTTGGGATTTTCTCTCTCCCTCTCCCTCTCCCTCTGCCTCTCCTCCACTCGCGTGTGCACATGTGCATGCTCTCTCTCTGTTTCAAAATAAAGAAATAAACATTAAAAGAAGAATGCATGAATTGCAGTATCTCATGATATACTAAAAATAAATACTAAGCCAGATTTCATCCTAGAGACCTACCTCACCTGGTGAGTGAATATCTGATATATTGATAAATGTAAGAACCCTCGTGCTAAGCCACATATAGAACAGTAGAACATTTATTTTATTGAATTAAAAAGATCACACATGTTATTGTATTTCTCCCACACGTGAATAGACCTTCTTGGCACCCCTGATGCATTTGCACCCCTCTTTGAAGAACATGGATTTAAATAAATGTTCATGGTCAGCTCACATAGAAGAGTTTGCTTTGGGGGCACCTGGGTGGTTCAGTCGGTTAAGTGTCCGACTTCGGCTCAGGTCATGATCTCGCCATTCGTGAGTTCAAGTCCCGCATCAGGCTCTGTGCTGACAGTTCAGAGCCTGGAGCTTGCTTCCGATTCTGTGTCTCCCTCTTTCTCTGCCCCTCCCCTGCTCATGCTGTGTCTCTGTCTGTCTCTTAAAAATAAATAAACATTTATTTAATAAGAGTTTTATAAAATAATACTATTTTATAATATTATTATATTGTGTTTTCCATCCTAACTTCATGTAAAACAATACTTCAATATAGGTAAATAATGCAGATTTCCTAGAAGAATATAAAAATGTGAAGAATTAAAATAATAAAGTATGGAGAATTAAAAAAATAATAATATGTGGCAGTAATTAAGCAAAGCATGGTTTCTCTACTTGTCCAAATGCATGTTTATTGCTGACATTTTTCTATGGGCTTTGACAAATATCAAACATAGAATAAAAGCCTGAATGCAAATAAGATCACTGATTTTGCAGATACTTTTAAGAAGGTCTTTTCTTCCTCTTTAAAACATGTCCATTCTTTCTACTAGTCTCCAAAAACAACTAGGAATCCACGTTTAGAGACCTAACAACATGATTCATTCTAAACAATTGATTTTTTTCACTTTATTGATAATATCTTCAACGTGTTCGAAAAATCACATTGGGATGAGACACTTCTGTGTCCGTGTATTTTTTAGCACAGACAAGAATTTAAATAATGAAGACAATAATGTACATTCCCAAAATGGTTTTAAGCTGGGTGATGGCTCCATTCCTCTTCTCTATCCCTGAATGCCGCCATCAAAGAAACCGTTGTCTTATGAATAGTTTAACCCTTTTGCTTCCATTTCAATATAATTTTCTCCCATGTCTCAGAAATAAAAAGTTGCCATCCTCAGTCATAAGGTTGCCAATTATACCGAAATTATTATGATACCAGAAGAGATCAGAGCCCTGGTCAGATGTTAGCTACAATGTTTTTGCAAGTCAAGTCAAAACATGGTAAATTCTTCCCGTGACAGAATTTCAAGGCAGTGGAATTTCATCTCCTTTGGAGTTCCCAGCATGTGCAACAAAAGGGAAACAGAACAAATCTGTTCTCCGTCAACACAAGGTTAATCTTTTTTCTAATTGGTAGGGAAAAAAATCTCATTTGACTGCCCCCTATTTCATTCCAAATTAAAGCATAACAGCCCAGCATCATCACTTCTGGCAAGCGATCTTTTATTGGGCATGCAATGAATAGGATTTCTCTTCCTAGTTATGTTTTCTTTACTTTCTTAATCACAGATACAAACACGCATTTGAAGAAATGACACACAGTGTTGGCTTATGAATGAATGGACTGAGTTTCCAAAGCTTTTCATAGCTGTGTGTCCTCACCTGAGCATACATATTGATTTAAGTCAGAGAAAGATTGATTTCGTAGAAAACATACTACGAAACACGCATCGTGGGTGTCCGTGTTTACATTTAGAGTGATCGGTGACCACAGGAGTAAAAGAACATGCACGCAATAATCTGCTATGATAAGAAGTGTGTGCTATTCAGAGTTAAGTAGCCTGTGCTTACGGTACTTTGCTAATTAGTAAATTTTGTAAAACCCAAACCAAACAGACAGCTAGCAGAGAAAAAAGGACATGATAGTAATGACATTTCCTTCATTGGGCTGTAGTGTGGATTATGCATACAGAAGTCTACACCTTACCCATTTATTCAATGGACTTATTATTATTATTATTATTTTACTTTTCAACATTTTTTACAATGTAAATTCAGTGAACCTTTATTGATCACCTGCTATGCCCTAGATTTTCTGCTGGGCACAAGGGTAAACATTTGAACCTTATATAGTCTCTGCCATTCAGGGACCACTCATCCGTTTTTATCCCTACAGTTGTAAATGGGGTGGTCATGGCAGTAGCCACCGTCAAGCAAGGAGCAGATGACACGGACTCCAGCAAAGACGGTGAGAAAAGCATGTATTTGTTCATCAACGCATCCTGCTGAACGGCTCCCGGATGACCGAGGCCTAAAGATGATGTCACAGCTGCCGTCAAAGAGTTTGGTAGGGCAGAATGGCAGGTAAGAGAGTGGCCGTACCCTTAAATAATGGCTAAAGAGGTACCACATGTTACGGAGCATTAAAGAACAGCACAGTAAATCTTGCCCGAGGCGGAGAGGCCTGGAACAGCATGAAGCAGTCGGAGTGGAACCGGTGGATGGAGCCGTAGAGAAGGGCGAGAATTCAAAAGCGGGATAGTCCAGACTGGGGAAAGCTCTGGGGACTGTCACACCTGCACGTGGTGGAGTGGGGGCTGTGAAGGGTTCATACAACCCTGAGGACACAGCTCCATTCTCTCTGAAGTTTGTTCATTTTGAGAGAGAGAGAGACAGAGTGCGTGAACAAGGTAGGGTAGAGAGAGAAAGAGGCAGAGAGAGAATCCCAAGTAGGCTCCACAGTATCAGCGTAGAACCCCACGCGGGGCTCGAACTCATGAACTGCGGGATCATGACCTGAGCCAAAACCGAGAGTCGGACGCTTACCTGACTGAGCCACCCAGGCGCCCCACAGCTCCGTTTTCAGAGAGCTCCAAGTTCCCCCTGGTTCTTTTCATTCCTCAGGCACTAAGACTCTCCCGGAGCTTTCTAAAGCGCAGAGAAGAGTAGGAGAAAGCTTTCACAGTGAGCCTACCCCAGTAGGCTCTACACCTCAGGTTGCGCAATAAATGCTTAGGGAACGCTTTTCGCACGGCAGCATCAGGGAAGGAAGTTAAAGCAGTGCTTCTCGAAGTATCCTTCTCGTGGAGGAGTCCTCTGCCATCTCGTGAAATGTGGTCTCTGATCCAGTAGGCTTGAGACACAGCCCAAGATTCTGTACTGACAAGTTCACAGCTGATTCTGAGCCTGCCAATCCAGGGACCACACTTCCAGAAGTTAAAACAGAAAAAAAGAAACAAAAAAACAAAAAAAAAAACAAAAAGAGTTTAACAGAAAAATGTATGGTCTTTGCCCTTGTGGAGCTGATCACCTAAATGGTGCCAGAGATAATAATTACATTTGCAATGCATTGTGGGAGGTGTTGTCATGCTAGGGGGCACAAATACCGTGTGAATGACACCAGCAGTTGCCAACACGTAGCTGTCCGGAGACGCACTCCTATTTATGCTTTTTTTCTTTTTTTAACTAGTGATGGTAGTGTGTGTGCTTCAAGGCTTGAAAGAAGAAAGAATATTCTCCTTCAGTTGAATTTCTGTAAGGATCGAAAAACAATTTGCAACATGAAACTTGATTAGAAGGAACACAATATGGTCCTGGGGTAAAAGACAGAAGCAAAGAAAAAAAGACTCTGAGAGTCAGAGTCAGAAAATAGGACTATATTTTTTTTCCCCTCTCATTTCGCTGTGCATTTCTCCCTCCTCCGCCTTCTCCCAGCCCCCATTCACATTGATTTCTGCTGTAGGCGGATTTGGCTAACAACTTTTGAACCGAGAACTGTGGCTTATTACTTATGAGTCTTATTAGCAAAAAAAGAAACTCAAACTCCCTAGTCGCCTTCTCACAGACTAACCTATTTTGGGAAGTCTGTAGGGTCAGGGCTATGAAAACTCTCCACCACACTATGGAAGGGGAGGATTTCTAATTGGGAGCTCTATTTTCTTTTCAGAATGTGTTTGAGACAAAGCTATTCTATATTCTATCAGGAAGAGGGTCCCAAAGATAACTTTGCAAGAAAAATGTTTTTATAATAAACATCATTCTCTTTTCTCCAACAAGTAAAGTGTCTTTTTCTATATTCGTATATAAGGTAAGTATATAACGCCCGGAATCTGCTTCTGAGACAGTGTTTGAGACATACTTGGATATCAGTCTGGCTAGCTTCCGGGTACCACTTTGCTTTTGCCACAAAGCCCTATTAGCTGGTATATTAATTTTCTGGGGCTGCTGTAACAGAGTAGCACCAACTGAGTGACTTAAGTGATGAAGACTTACTGTTTCACAGTTCCGGAGGATAGACGTCTGAGGTCAAGGTGTTGGAAGGGTGGGCGGCTTCTGGGGGCTGTGACGGAGAATCTGTTCCAAGTCTCTCCCCAACTGCTGATGGTTCGCGGGCCATCTTTGGTTCTGCTGACCTCTTGAAGCATCGCCCTAACCTCTGCCTTCATCCCGACATGGCATTCTCCCTGTGTGTTAGTCTATGTCCAAATGTCCTCTTTGTGTGAGACACAAGTCATATCGGGCTAGGGCCCCACCCCACTTCGGTATGACTTCATCCCAACTAAATTACATCAGCCATGACCCTATTTCCATATAAGGTCACTATTGGAATTACTGAAGGTTAAGACTTCAACGTGTGAATTCAGAGAGGTGAGGGGCACAATTCAACCCATGGCAGCTGGTGTGATCTCCGGCCATCTCCATCAAACTTGGTTACCAGTAACTTTTGGCCCTTTAAACACTGAAAGATCATGGGCACTGGATCCTTCTAAAAACTGGATCCAAATCCCTGTTTAACAAATGCCTATTGGTACAACTTTGGATAAGGAGATGAGACCATGCATCTGCATTTGTGGAGATCTTAAAATTTACCGCACAGAGAAAATCAAAGGAGGTCATGCCGTAAGGTCTCTAGCATCATTGGAATTTAGCAACTATTCCTTAAAGCATGAAGGCCATTGAACTCCGTGTTTAGTTGCATGTATCCCTATATCTGAAGACAGTTAAGATTAATGTTTTCAAGTTTTAAGTATCAGAATTATATTCACAGGGGCTCTCCTCAACCTATGTCATCAATTTATAAGGAGGTAGAGAAAACGGAAGCCTCATTACACCCGGAACAAACCTAACTGATTAGCAGCCCTTGGAGCGATCAATCTCTAGTCATTACTTTTCATGGGATTACTCTTTCCTATGAACCAAAAGCAGCAAAGCACGGGCCACTGAATAAAGTTTTTTTCTTTTCTTTTAAATCTTAATCACAAGGGACATTTTTTTTTCTCACTGAATATTCCTCCCGACTGTACTTCTTGTTCTCACAGATACTGGAATAATTTGTCCGACATCTAGGTACCGATGACACATTGGAATAATTTTCTCACTTTTACTTCTACCTCTCTTTGTTCTTTCTTCTTCCTTTGAGTGAAATGAGTACCAGCCAAACTAATATCTATCTTACACACTCATATGAGTGTTGGAAAGGGAGTATTTCACTCAGATTACAGAATTCAATTTAAATAATGATAAAAAGGCCAGTGCATAGTCCCAAGAATGGCAACCAAACGCCTTATTATTGCAAGGTATGGGCAAAGCTTAAACTTCGTCCCATCTAGGAAAACTTGCTTAGATTTAACTCAAGGTCAGTCAGGCTGAGGATTTTGAGAACTAAACTGTAAAGAGCCATGAAGGTAAAATGTACTGTTCCCAAACAGGTAAGATTTAGAAGTAACACAGCTATTATCTGCCCTTAGGTTTTGATTTCCTTTCTTTTCTTTTCTTTTCTTTTCATTTTTTCTTTTCTTTTCTTTTCCTTTCCTTTCCTTTCTTTCTTCTTTCTTTCTTTCTTTCTTTCTGTCTTTTCTTCCTTTCTTCCTTCCTTTCTTTCTTTCTTTCTTTCTTCCTTTCTTCCTTCCTTCCTCCCTTTCTTTCTTTCTTTCTTCCTTCCTCCCTTTCTTGCTTCCTCCCTTTCTTACTTTCTTTCTCTTTCTTTTTTCTTTTTTCCTTTCTCCTTTCTTCCTCCCCCTATTTCTTTCTTTTTCTTTCTTTCTTTCCTTTTTTTTTATTTGTTTGTTCATTTGTTCCTTCCTTTCTTAATTTATAATAACAAATTTTTTCAGAGTCACTCTGTCCATATGCCAAGGAAAGGATTCCAGGACCATGAGGACTGACTAGAGTTAGGGAGAGAAATAGTTCATAAAAATTTTCAGGTGAAAGTTAAGATCCATTGGAAGAAGGAAGCCATGCCACCAATAACCGTGGAGTGATGGCAAGGTCAAGTGAATCCACTGACTACCCCAAACATGAATTCTATGGTAGGTGAAGATGAATAGTAGTCTCACTAACAGGCACTGCTCAAGATGCTGGTGACACACACATGAATAGGACAGTCTTGCCTCTGGAGCCCATCACCCAGTGGACAAGCACAGCTACGTCAGACAGGATTAAGCTTACAAGACTGGTGGATGGATCCCAGAAGGACATGCAGGGGTCAGCATGGTTAGGTTTGTCCAGTAACAACTGGAGAGTCTCCCCAGGGGGGGACTGGAATTGTGATGAACTTTGAAAAAAGGAGGAAAGTTCGAAGAATCAGAGAAGGGGAAACGGCACATTTCAGAAAGAGGGAGTAGCATGAACAGACTTCCAATTAGAAAATAGATAAGTCACAGGGGTGAAAAGTATAGCATAGGGAATAGTCCATATAGAAAGAGGGAACAGAGTGAACAAAGATTCAGAGGTACAAACTTCCAGTCGTAAAATAGAGGAGTCAGGGTGATGAAAAGTACAGCACAGGGAATATAGTCAGTATAGTAATAATGTTGCATGTTGACAGATGCTAGTAACTCCGTTTATCACCGTGAGCACTGGCTAACATACAGAAGTGTCAAATCACTATAACTGATACGCAGGCAGCTGAGATTAGGGTGGAATGATAGGGCTTGGGGACAGATTGTGGTGATAGCAAGACAGTAGCTAAAAAGTGGTAAAGTGGGAGAATGGCAGTTTTTGTTGCTATTGTTGTTCTTTAATTTGAGTAAGAAAGAACATGAATGGGGGGAGAGAGGCAGAGGGAGATAAAGAGAGAAAGAGAGAGCGAGGGAGAGAAAGAGATCTTAAGCAGGCTACATGCTCAGCATTGAACCCGATGCAGGGCTCGATCCCACGACCCTAGGATCATGACCTGAACCGAACTCATGAGTCGGACGCTGATCCAACTGAGCCATGCAGGCACCGTGAGAATTGCAGTTTTAAGTGAATATTGGGACGAATATCTAATGATGGTGTTTACTTCTGGAAAGTTATACTATATAGTTTAACGTCATGACACATAACGTATATAGCCACTACTACTAAAAAGCTAAGGGACGATAATTTTCCTTGCAAATATGCATTTTATTTGATGCTATGACTCCCAATAAACGATGCCCTGCCTCACCAGGGAGGAAAGGAAAAGGAGCGGACGCTATTGAACACTTACTATGCGGAAGGTACGGGACATATGTCTGCCTATTCAGATGAATGAGACACAGTGCTTTTCTCCAAACAACTCCGAGTAGTGTAAAAACAGGCGAGAAATAACCATCATGGAGTGTAATGAGCGCCCCAAAAGGGACACGTGCAGAGGGTGGAAGGAGCTCAGAGGAAGAACTGATAACCTGTTGGGAAGGGAAGAGGTAAACATCATGAAGGAGGTGCGTGTGACATGAAGGACAGCGGGGCAGCCCCTGTGAATGCAAAGATGGCATGAGAAGGGTGGTGAGAGGAATCTGGGGTTGAGAAACTCTTTGGCATAATCTCTGTCGTGAGAGTAATGGGTGCATTGGGGGTGCTGGGGAGCAGGAAATATAAAGCTCGATAAGGTCTGCAGAAGTCCAGGAAGGTCGGGCTGTGGACACTGGACTTTGTTCTGCAAGAGGCAAGTCTTTGCCGCAGAGTGTTAAGGGGACAGACTCTAAGCGCACTGGCTTTCATTCCTGTCATATGGCAGATGAGGGTGAAAACAGAGATTAAACTGAAAGGCTGGGCTAGAGACCCAATGAACAGTGATTGCACTTGGACAGGGGTGTGGTGGAAATGGGGAGAGGTAAGTATTTCAGGAATAGGTTTTAGAATTTGAGCAACAACAACAAAAAGGACTTTCTGATGGACTGAAAATGAGAGAGAAAAAAATATATGACTTCTGGAATTTGGACTTGAGCGATGGTGTAGATGTTGGTGACATTTACTGACGTGGGAGAGACCAGGAGATGTCAGCAAGTGAGTGGAGTATGAGATGAAAAGTTCCATGTTCACTGGTGAGTTTGGAAAGAACAGTTGGGTGAAATGGTGAAGGAAGCCGAGTTCAAAGATTGAAGGTAGAATGCAGCGTGAGAAAGATTCTTCAAGTTCACGTAAACAAGAACTCGTCTTTTGTCACAGGGCTAGTGTTGCATGTATGGAGCATGAATGTTGAAATATTTAGAAATTCACATAAATATATTTTTTGCTGTTGTATCCCATTTTGGTGAAACGAACACTAATTGATATTAATGTGTATGTCTTATTTGGCAAATATTTATTCAATACCTCTCATGATTGAGCTAGGATATTATAATTGAAGAGATATGCCCTCTCTCTGCTAAAAGCATAGGATGGAGAAAATTTTAATAATGTACTTCCTCATGCTTGAGTCTTTCTTCCAGACTGTAGTAAAATAATCACGTAAACGGGGAACACATCAAAGGTTTCTCATGAGGGTGTGTCTTAGAATAAATAAACTCAAGGATGAAGGAATTACTTGGACACAATGAAAGTGAATTTATGCTCATTGGTTCAACACAAATCTCGTGAAAACTTATCCATATGCAGCATGCTTCAGGTGGGGAAGTTGAGGCAAAGAACATTCTCCCGAATTCTTGGCAGTCTGGAGTCATGGAGTCATGGATACATGAAACACAGTGACAACTGTGAAAAGCAATATTTGGTGATTACTAAGTTATTAATAACTTAATAGGGTGAGTAAAAGCAAAAACATCAGAATGTAAGGGGAAGGAAAAATTACATTTAACACTAATCAAATTTAGACTTAACCAAAGCTGAGGGCAGATCACCTATGGATTGGGTGACAATCAGTATCCCAAAAAGTAGTAATGAGCTAATTAAGAGGACAAAACGGTATTGTTTGGATAGCAATACAGCGCAAAACTAAGGGAAAAAAGTCATAGCTATTAATAGCTGATATTTATTGAATAATTTCTATGTGACAGGGAATATTCAAATGTTTATGCATTTTAACTGATTTGTTTCCAAATCATCCTGATGAAATGAGTATCATTATTATCTGTTATCATTGAGGAAACCTAGGACATACGTGATAATAAAAGTAAAGGCAGGATTAAAACCTAGGCATTCGGGCCTGAAAGCTTTACACATATGAAACACACATAACCATACTGTAATAGTCCTACTATGCTTCTATAGTATCCCACACCGTTGTTATTCTTTCAGAAACTTCTAGAATGGTGCCTTCAAATTCATTTATTCATTCATTAACACATCATGCCGCATTCCAAAAAGGATATTTTAATATAATATTCAAAGCAAAAAAAAAAGTTGGATGGATTTAGACAGTCTAGACTTGTATGGAGAAATGAGACCCAGAGAGCCTTGATCATATTGTGTGTAAACTTGGGCTGTTACAATTAAAAAAATACAGAAAACTGGTTTATAAGCAAAAACACTTACATCTCACATTTCTGGAGGCTGGGAAGTTCAAGATTATGGCATCGGCAGATTTCGTGTCTGGTGAGATCTGCTTCCTGATAAACTACCATATTCTTGCCCTGTCCTCCATGGCGGAAGGGGAGAGGAAGCTCTCTGGGGTCTCTTTTATGAAGACACTAATTCCATCCATGAGGGCTTTAGCCTCAAAAGCTCAACTCCTAAGACCATCACCCTGGAGGTTAAGTTTCAGCATAAGAATATTGAGGGGACACAAACATTCAGACCGTAGCAACTTTAAAGCCAAGAAAACATTTGTCATGGAGGAGAGAAGACTTTAGTGGTGTAGTATTTCCTTTAGAATGACAAAATTACTATTTCAGTAAACTCCAGGGTCCCCAGGTGAGAGATTCCAGTTCAATATAGTGCTTAAGTGACACCTAGGGTTCTCAGCTCTTAGCAAATCGCAGAGAACAGAAGCCAGGGGTGTTTTTGCAGAGAATGGTGAACGGATATGGAGCCTGGGAATATAGATATTCACTGGGAATTCCTGAAGCAGAAAGAAGGCACCGGCTAGTTCTGGAAGGAGAAAGAATACTTCCTGGACGTTTCATAAACATGATGCCCAATCTGTTCACTCCATAAACCTTAATGTCTGGCTCTGGAGAAACCAAATTCTGCCGTATAAGTTGGGCTCGTTTTCTGTGCCCAGCCCTGGCGGACCCATTGCCTTTCCTCTCCTCTCACGTTACTGCAAAAACACTAGAAGGCAGAACTGTCTCCTTTCCCATGCTCTGATCTCCTTTCTTCCAGCAAAGCAATATCCAATGAACTAAAATAGCTGTCAACTTGCTAATAAATAAGAAGTATTAAACACAACTCACACTAAGGGAGCTGTGCAGGGGTGACGAGGTATTCAGAGCCAGTCAAGCGACCCAGCAGCTCGCTCCTGAGGGCATCACTTCATAAACAGAGGCACTGATGGGTGTCCTGGAGTGCAGGGCTTCCCAATTCCCACATGCCATCAACAAGTGACAATGGATATTAATGGGAACAGTGCTTCATATCACTCTAGGAGTTAAACTCGTCATTAGCGTCGTGGGAGAGATTGTACAGTGTCTGGGCTATAAAAAACTCTGTTCCCTGCCGGGGTGTGTGTGTGTGTGTGTGTGTGCTTGACTATAACACTCCATGAGGCTGTTTTAATTTTTGTTTAATCAGCTTGTGCACACAAGTCGAATGTCTGACAAAAGAGTGAGAAACAGTGTTTGGAATAAGTAAGATGATTCATTTACACATACCCCACCCCACCCCCCCGATCCCTGCGAATATATCCTCCAGAAATATCTGAAGTATGGAAATCTAGAATGCCCACGTCATCCGGGGTGGTTGATATAACACACTAGTTCTGATCAACGTCACTCAAAGCACTCCAGAGGAAAGGCAGCGTTGGCCACTGGCCACTGAAGCTTCTTCTGCTGATACACGAAGGGCACAGAAATAGGAAGGCACCATGGGCTCGGTAATTTGCAACACCTAGTGCAAAATGCAAACGTCAGACCTCTTGTTAAAAAAATAAGTAAGAATTTCAAGGGGCACCTGGGTGGTTCAGTCAGTTGAGCATCCAACTTGGGCTCAGGTCATGATCTCACAGTTTTTGGGCTCGAGCCTGGCGTTGGGAAATGTGCTGACAGCTCAGAGCCTGGAGCCCCTTTGGATTCTGTGTCTGCCTATCTCTCTGCCCCTCCCCTGCTCGCCCTCTGTGTCTCAAAAATGAATAAATGTTAAAAAAATAATTTTTAATTAAAAAAAACAAAACAATTTCAAGATGAGTACTGCAAAACACTGAAAAAACACGGTCCCCTTCCAAGGGACTGCATAGGCCACACGCCTATGAAGCTGGCCCTGTAGAAAGGATTCAAGCACTGGAACTCCTATAAAGCAACTGTACATGTTTTTATTTATTTGTTTGTTTGTCTGTTTACTTTCGCATGATTTAGGGCATCTGCACACATTCTTTTACGTCCCACTGGGTACTCAATTCTTAAAAATTAGCCTCCCTTTCCAAAATGGCGTCTTGTGCAAATCAGGGGCCGCTCAGAAGGGTTTCACAAGTGGGCGAGATCCCTCTGAAGTCCGGGGAGCCTCCCCCACATCCCCCGGCCCTCCTCCCAATTCCTATCCTTTTGTAAGTCCCAGGTCGCCTGGGAAGAGCATTCTGGAAAGCCCTACGTGCATCTGTCCTTTACCAAATCCGTGTGCATTTCTCCTCCAGTTATCTTCCCTGTGAAACAGCACAAGTGTTTCACGCTGAATCCTCTTTCCGATATTTCTTTTTCTGCCCTCAGCCTCAGGGAATGGCAAATGCTTAGCCAAAATGGCAACCCATGCCTACAACCTCCGGATCACTCACTGTGATCTGGACGGAGGCTGCCGCATTGGATTTCCATTGTCAGTCCTCCTGGACATCCAAAAGGCTCGTTGTAGATGCTGCTGCTCTAAAAATCATACGTATGTGTTTGGGGGGGAAAAATAACCAAATTATACAAGGAACTGGTTAGCGGTAGCAATGTAAAACAGGAAAAAAAAATGTGTTTCTGTCATTTCCCTGGAAGGGTAGAGTTTGTCCTTGCTGGAGCAAGGTTATAAAGGTTTCAAAGAAAACAAAACTTTGGGCATTTGTCTCTGTGAATCAAAGATCATAGAAAAAAACAGCAACTCTCGTAATAAGATACCTGGACACCAAAGTCTATTTGGTTTCAAATGTTTACAACGAATAAGTCCACACCATTAACTACCTCTTGCCTCATAAAGCGAGCCAAGCTTCAAATTGTAGTCAAGTCTGCATTTTCTTTTTTTTTAAGTTTATTTATTTATTTTGAAAGAGAGAGTGGGGGTTGGGGGGGGCAGAAAGAGAGGGAGGGAGAGGGAGAATCCCAAGTAGGCTCCATACTGTCAGCACAGAGCCCGATGTGGGGCTCAAACCCACGAACCGGGAGATCGTGACCTGAGCCGAAGTCAACGCCTAACCGACTGAGCACCGCCCCCAGGCGCCCCAAATCTGTATTTTCTTATGAATTCATTTTTTTCCATCAACATTAAGTAGGAAGAGATAGCGTGAGAGCATCTGTGAGAAATTAAAAACGATATGCGTGACAAATAAAAGACACGTTTATAATTTTGGCCTTTTTCACTTTTTCTCCTAACCCGTCTACCCAGGACCTTGTCTCACTGTGTGGGTACAGCTGTCTGGCTTTTCAGCAATTTATTTCAAAAACTGGTTCTTGCCCAGCCCAAGGATTTGGAGCTAGGTGGGCAGTCCTGGCAAGAATTGAATGATTAATCATATCGTTCGGGCATCTGTAATTAAACAAACCACCACCAACAAAAAATCCATTATCTAGAACTGTCCATTTAAAAATCTGTTTGATTTCTGAGGCGGGTAAAGTGCAGGGGTAAAGAAACCGGGGGCATAACACTTTTTTGCAGCAATCAGCAAGGAACACAGATGTATCTATAGGGTTAAGGCAGTTAAATAGAAAGATATATGTTTTAACGGAGTTGTGCTTTAAAATTACTTCTAATTTATCCACTTACCAGACATGTATTGAGGTAAAATGATCAGCAGTAATGTGCAGCAGAAAGATATATACTTTTTTAATTGTAGCCAAGAGGAAAAAAGCAGCATGGAATAACTTAATCGTTGCTAATTATAATATCACTGAGGTAATTACAATAGATTTTGATTGTCTCATTTTCACACCAGAGGAGGGCACAATGCTGGCGTTTCTCTTAATACATATTTGTTTTTCGAGAAGAGCTGACAATTACACTAATTGTAGTCACAGCATGAAACTTTGTTTTTAAAGAAAAACTCGTCTACATGTCACATGGAATAAATGCACCCTTTTCTGTTTGGTTAGGTGCAAATTAAAGGCACATTAATTGCTTTGTTTATTGTGGGAAAAGATCTCTGCATTGTTGCAAGCGTTACCAAGTTGACAGGGGCGAAATCCGGTTCAAAGTCCTCAATATCTCAAGAAAGTGTCCCGCTGCGTCTCTGGGTCACTTTTATGAAGGCTTGGGAAGGTAGTAGCCCCTTCGCTTTACCTGGAAAGCAGCTCACTCCTCAACTTGGCATCCTGCATTCCGGAAGGTGAGGGAAAATCCTGATAAGAAAATGCCAATGAAAGCAGGATTTCTAGGTGCCTCTTCTTCTACTGTTGTCAAAACCCCTTTTGAGTACCGGCGGTATCTGTGTGCACAGGGTGTGCGGGCAAGGAGCTGGCCGCCAACTTCCCAAAGACGTGGTGGCGGAAAGCCTGACCATCAGCAGAGGGGAGGAGGGGAAACGAAAGGGTCCAGATTTGCAGGTGTTATCAGAGTCGGCTGCCGAGGGGTTGGCTCTTCTCCTTACCCCGACCTCCGTTGTCATCCTTTCCTGGGTCATAAGAAAGCAGACTCATCATGGTGCTTTTTCCTCTCTACTGTATGAGATGCCTGGACATACGCTCCTCCATTGACTTCTCCAAAAAAGCTGTGACTGGACGGCTGGCCATTTCTATTTCCCGGCTTTTATATGCATCTTGCCAGAATTAAAGGGCGAGGAGGGGCAGCTGGCCAGCTGCAACATGCAAGAAAGAAAAGAGCAGAACGTGGCCAGTTGCCAGGACTTCTAGAATGCAGTAGGTATTTCTGGGCTTGAGGCCACTTGATTGAGTCAAAACTATATATAAGGAATCCACACCCAATGTCTTTTGAATGACTCTTTTCAGTGAGAGATAAACTAACCCAGGTAAGATGCTCCTATCTCCTTGGGCTTCAATGGAGCACACCAAGCAGATCGCCCAAACGGTGGTCCCATAAACAACCACAGCATCTGTGCTATACAAGTAGGGCAAAATTATACATTAGAGAGAGAAGGACACCCATTACACAAGTAAACACTATATAACCTGGTGGATTTTGTTGTGGGCTTTTGTTATCGTTTAATTGAAATATACTCGATGTATCATACTGTTTACATTATTACTGCTTCGTAGTATAGTTTGAAGTCAGGCAAGGTGATGCCTCTGACTTTGATCTTTCTCATGATAGCTTTGGCTAGTTGGATCGTTTGTGGTTCCATACAAGTTTTAAGAATCACCTTTTCTAGGTCTGTGAAAGATGCCATTGGAATTTTGACACAGACTGCATTAAATCTATAGATGGCTTTGGGGAGATTGGACATGTTAACAATATTAATTCTTCTGATCCATGAAACCAGTATGTCTTTCCATTTGGTTGTGTCTTGTTTGTTTGTTTGTTTGTTTTCAACAAAACCCTGTAGTTTTCATTGTACAGATCTTTCACTTCCTTGGCTACATTTATTTCTAGGTATTTTGTTGTTTTTGATGCTTGTGGATGGGACGGTTTTCTTTATTCCTTTTTCAGATGTCTCATTGTTAGAGTATGGAAATGCAACCAATTTTTGTATGTTGACTTTATATCCTGTAAATTTACTGAATTTGTTGATTAGTCCCAACAATTTCTTTGGGTAAGTCTGTGAGATTTTCTACATATAACATCCTGTCATCTGCCAATAATGTCAATTTTTCTTTTTCCTTCCCAATTTGGATGTCGTTTATTTCTTTGTCTTCTCTAAAACTCTGGCTAGGACTCCTAGTACTGTAGTGAATAAGAGTGAAGAGCTGGGAACCCTTGCCTTCCTCCTGATCTTAGAGAAAAAGCTTTCAACTTTCCACCATTGAGTTAGCTGTGGTTTATCATATACGGTTTTTATTATGTTAAGGTATGTTCCTTTTATATGCAATCTGTTGAGGTATAAAACACTGTTATAATATCTTGAGTTTTTTACTTGTTTTACTTCCTAAGGAATCATTGCATGTGAATGTTGTAGAAAATTGTTCTTTAATTGTGTTTACTAAGCCTAGCAAAGTGGGCATTATAGACATTGACAGACAGTTCACACAAGAGTGTTCAGGCCAGTGACCCTTCTGGACCCTTCTTAACGTGGCAAGTGCCATTACCAAACATCCCCAACCCTCTGCCCAGGCTCTAGGTCACTTTTATTACTTTATGACACCCCAGACAGTCAAGCCCTCCAACTTCTCCACTGGCTTCATGCATCCGATTCCCTTATCTCTATTCCTGCTGTCACTATTCCAACTTTAAGCCTTGCGATTTCTCCATCAACCATGTAACACATTCTAATGGACCTTCGTATTTTCCATTATACCAAAACCGATCTGCTAACGTACACATAGGCAGGTAATCCATGTTCATAACATTTCTCTGCTCAAGAAATTTTAGTGGCTCCCCAATGCCAAATAAATAAAACTTCCATTCCTGAGCATGGCCTACAAAGCCCTCTACTGTTCTTCCCCCAGGTGAGATTCCCAATGAAACCATGTTGTCTAGGCATCCTTTGCTTTATGCAGACAAGCTGGATGACTTGAAGAAGGACAGTAGCATCCAAGAGCAAGAAACACTGACACTAGGAAGATCTCGGTTTGAATCTCAACTTTCTTATCTATGTGTTTGCTTTCTAACTCTTGGTTTTATTATGTGAATAAATGATGAGAAAAGTAATACCGGCCGGGAATGATGTGAGACTGGAATCAGATATTGATATCTACTTACTCCCAGTGCCTGGGCATACAGCACATGTCTGGTTCTCCGTGCTGAGCACATGGCGGATGTTCAGTAAATAAGAGTCGTTATCCCTTCACCACCACCACCACCACCATTATCGTCATCATCATCCATGAACATTTCTCTTATGTCCCATTTCCGTATGTTTTCTCTCTCAACTTAAAATGTCATGTCCTTATCCCCAAAAGATCCCCACCCTGCTAAAACATGGCTACTTCCAGAAAGTAAGCACCACTCCTCTGCATCATCCTTCCCTGTACTTTTCTAGAATGTTCACCAAATGCTGCCTTTTATTGCATCCTGCAGATCAGCAGGCCCTAAGCCACTCTCTACATAATCCAAAGCTAGTGAGCTCGAGTCCTTTATGCATTTGAAAAGCCAGAGCTGTTGCTGAACTTGGACAAGAAACTAGAGAGCTCTCTCTCCCTTGAGTCCCAGATCCAGACCCCACTGGGTCTTGTTGAACTTCCCTCTAGATGTGCCATTTTATTCTGCCACCCCTCCAGCCCTGGGCCATCTTCTCACATTAGGTCCTACAGCAATAAAACAAGAAAGTATGGCTAAAGTCAACACATACTAAGAAATCTAGGAGACATAAAATATGCCCCCACCCCCAAATTCATTGGATAAGTTTTATAAAAGTAGACTTGACTACACTCTGGCTTGGAGATCTGCAAAGTAATAAATAAAGTTCCTATTACCATGAAAAGAAATGAAAATATTAACAAGAATATAAAATAGAGGCTCTACCCATCTGTTCCCATCATCATGTAACAGGGCTCTCAGAGCAAAAGATAAGCAACGAAGAAATAATAGAACAAAATACTCAGAGGACAGGAAAAAATATCCACTCCTCGATCAATAATCTACTTGGGGACATGGGTAAAATACATCAAAAGAATGACGAATAATTTAAGGCAGCATTTGATGAGCAATAAAAGAAAAAGGTGCAAGTTTACTGATATGGTGGACAAGGCCTTCCTAAGCATGTGGTAAACATCAAAAATCACAAAAAAAGACAGCTGATACATTTGACCACTTCAAATGAACACCAAACAAGACTTCTCCAGAGCAAAATAAAATAAAACAGAAAGCGAAACACAAGCCACAAAATCAGAATGATGTGTACAATCAATAACAATAGGGGAAAAAAGAAAGGTCCAGAAGGAAGATGGGTAAAGAGGCTATCTTTGAATGAAGAGATACAAATGGCTGGTAAGCATGTAGTAGCAGGTGTCAAATTCATTGATATTCAAACCACATGACACTATTTTTTTTAATAATAGAGACAAAGATTTAGAGCATTAATAAAATTCCTTGTTTTGTAGGGGTGGAAACATGTATTCTCACTTGAAGTGTAGAGCACATCAATAGGACAATCTTTCTAGAAGGCAGTTTTACCACATTCATCCAATATCGTGTGCATGGATGCCCTGACCCTTCTATACCACCATAATATTTCAATTAAGATATAATCATACAAGCTGGAAAAGATGACTGTACGAGATTCATTAGGACGTTATTCATAAGAAAAGATGGGAGATGCTCTTCTATGAAGCATTGAGTCAAACATGGTTACATGCACAAATGCAGATCATACAGCAATGACGTGCAGCCATATTTGTTGGCAGGAGGGAATTCAGTTAAATATTGTTGAATGAAAAGCCAAATTACCACACAACATGCGGAGTGTGATCTTCCTTATAGAAAGGACGTATGTGCCCATGGGTAGACACACTTAGAGAAATGTTTGAAAGGCTGTTCATCAAAGTGTTAATAATGGATACAGTTTGTATCATTTTAACTTGTACAATTAGTATTAATCTGCCAAAAGAATCAAGTTAGTTTCAAAAGGAAGTAAAAAAAAAAAAACAAACGTATTCTTGGTATTTGGTTCCTAGAGAAGCCAGGTTTTCTGGGGTTGCTGGGGTTTGCCCCTGACCTTGGGAAACTATTGCCTTCTTCATTTTTACTGGCTAAAGCAAACACTTGAAAAGATTGTGGTCATAGAATGATATCATCACCACCACCATCATCACTATATATTTCAGGCCTTCAAGTTGAATATCAGTTTCAAAATAATTGGAAAAGCGAAGAAACACTGTCTTACCCAGAGAGGGGTCAGAATGAACCTGAGTGCATTTGTGCAAGGTCAAGCCAGAGGCAGCCAGTGGCAGAAGAAAGAGTCTGGGTCCTTCCTGAAAACAAAGCTCCTTGTGGGACCCCAGGGTAGAGATGGATTCCAGGAGAGCCGGTCGCAGCCATCTTGTCCATGTTGAAGGGAAACGACCATGGAGAGGACACTCTGAAATAGGCTGCCTTGGCCTCCCGGATTAAGTGGAAATTAATTTATCTGAGTAACAAATGGACTGATTAACCAGCAGAATTACTGGACTCCTGGGGGGCTGTAGAGTTAACAGGAGGGTAAGGACCTCCGTGGGTTTCATATAGCGATTGCAGTATGCAGGGACATATTTGAAGCCATACGTGGAACTAAGAATCTATTCTGGTTCTTCACCTACAAAACCTGATGCTGGCTGTTCATTAGTGCTCCTAAATGAAAATCAGAGGCAAGTATAAACATACTTTCTATTTAGAAAAGCTTCTATATAGCTATAGGTCTATTATTTGGAGACACTGGGCTGAAAACAATTGCATAATTTTCTTTAATAGTAATCCATGAAAAACAATGCTCTTGCTTGTTTCCGATATGGTGTTTAAGGAAAAATGTGGCTCTAAACCCTTAAAGATACTAATTCACCGGATTTAATGAATTCACTGTCTGTGTTCTGATCTCCTCCCAGTGAGTGCCCTGAAGTACAAGACGCCTGAGTGACCTTGAGGTTGTAGGATTCAAATATTTGAGCACATTGAAGTGATCGCATTTATTATGATCTTTTCCATTGCAGTCCATCTGTTCCCTAGATGGGTGCTGATTACAAACATAGGTCCAGTGTGTGAAAATTTGGCCATTTGTTCAATTAGCGTATGAGATTTTCCATATTTGTATATTTTCATATTTAAAAGGCAATGTGATGGGGCACCTGGTGGCTCAGTTGGTTGAGCTTCCCCCTTTGGTTCAGGTCATGGTCTCTGGTTCACGAGTTCCAGCCACATGTCAGTCTGGCTGCTGTCAGCACAGAGCCGGCTTCAGATCCTCTGCCTCCCCTCTCTGTGCCCCTTCCCCACTTATGTTTTTTCTTAAAAATAAATAAACATATTTTTTTTAAAAAGGAAATGTGAGGGGCGCCTGGGTGGCTCGGTCGGTTGGGCGTCTGACTTCAGCTCAGGTCATGATCTCACGGTCCGTGAGTTCGAGCCGCGCGTCGGGCTCTGGGCTGATGGCTCAGAGCCTGGAGCCTGCTTCCTATTCTGTGTCTCCCTCTCTCTCTGCTCCTCCCCCGTTCATGCTCTGTCTCTCTCTATCTCAAAAATAAATAAACGTTAAAAAAAATTAAAAAAAATAAAAAGGAAATGTGAGGGACGCCTGGGTGGCTCAGTCAGTTGGGCGTCCGACTTCGGCTCAGGTCATGATCTTATGGTTCATTGGTTGGAGCCCCGCCTCTGGTTCTGTGCTGACAGATCAGAGCCTGGAGCCTGTTTTGGATTCTGTGTTTCCCTCTCTCTCTGCCCCTCCCTCACCCATACGTGTGTGCTCTCTCTCTCTGTCTCTCTTTCTCTCTTTCTCAAAAATAAACATTAAAATTTTTTTAAATAAATAAAAAAGGAAATGCGAGTTACTTGGGAATTTAAAAGAAATAATATATTATTACCTATAACCATAAATATAGCCTTTGACCTTTACAAAGATAGTATATTTTCAAAACCAGAAAATGCTCAAAAGATGGATTGCATAAACCTCTAGAAAGAGGTTTCGGAAAGCTCCTGTGTTTTTCAACAAGCCAAAAGCCTTCTTAATATGCTTTAGAGACTCTAGATCAAGTTCTGGAAAAACCAAACTGTGAATAACAAAGCAAAGTACAAAAAAGGTAACTAGAGTAAATATATGTATATATAGAAAGAGAGGAAATAAGAGTCCACCTATTTTCATTTTTTAGGAAAAAGTTATTTGTTTTTCTAAATGATTTTCAGTGCAGGAAAAGAGTATTTGTTTTCTATCTTAAAATGATTGAGTTAGAACAAGCATTGCAAAAAAATAAAGTTGTCTGGTACCACGTTATTCTTAAATGTGTTAAGGAATCTTTAAATTTATTAAGTATAATTCTACTTCCTAAGGTTATTAGTTTATGAATAGGAGGGTAGAGGGAAATACTAAATATTTTTCGAACCCTTGAGACTTTGAACTGAGAATTAGGTGTATATTTACTTCTGTTTGGTCATTATCTTTTGATCTGGTTTAGTATCTCCAATTTGGTACTTCTTCATTTTCCAGTCCATTGTATTGATTTTTTTTTTTTCTTCCAAGTCTGTGGAGTTTGGAAATTATATCTCCTTATGAAGATCTGTGAAACCTTTTATGGGAAAAAATAATCAAGTTCTGTCAACTGAATCACTCTTGTCTGTTCCTGAAAGACACACAGAATAAATTATGGCTGGCCAAATATGACCTTTTAAAAACCACAGTGGCTCTTTAAGGTCTGAGCATTATGTCCCCCCTCCTACCAACAGGAATGGTTATATGAGGAGAGCTCAAGTCCTACTGTCAATGTTGTATGTAATATTTATGCAAGATAATCCCCTTAGCATGTAAATAATTCAGGATTTAAAAGTACTCAGTGAACTGGGGCGCCTGGGTGGCGCAGTCGGTTAAGCGTCCGACTTCAGCCAGGTCACGATCTCGCGGTCCGTGAGTTCGAGCCCCGCGTCGGGCTCTGGGCTGATGGCTCAGAGCCTGGAGCCTGTTTCCGATTCTGTGTCTCCCTCTCTCTCTGCCCCTCCCCCGTTCATGCTTTGTCTCTCTCTGTCTCAAAAATAAATAAACGTTGAAAAAAAAAATTTTAAAAAAAAAAGTACTCAGTGAACGAACAAATGGTAAAAATTCAAAATGTTGCCACCCTCCCCCCCGAGCGGTGACTTATCCAATCTTGGTTATATTCCCTGGCCAAGGGAAGGCAAATCAATCAAAAAGTGAAAAAAAAATAATCTATTTGTAGTAATATAAATTCTGGGAAGAGCTGGTTGTGTGCAAAAGAACAATTTTTTCTTGGCATAGTGCAATGCGTTACTGCAAGGAAAAGTATAATCTCAGAGAGATTATATTTGCTCCACTCAGATACTATCTATGGGATTTGAGCCGAGTCTCAAAGAGGTTTAAGAAAAACAAAACAAAAAATTAACAAAAACAAAACAAAACAAAAAAAAGAAAGGGAAGTCCATCTGAATTGGGGACATCGTGGGGTAGGGAAATGAAACAGAAGATAAATGATAAATTAGCTTGACTGAAGCCAAGTCTTCTGGTCCAGGGGATGCTGGTGGTAGGCTAGGAGAGGGTCCTCATGATAAGTACCGCTATGGCATATTTCATTTGATCTTGGGGTAATAGAAGTCGCTATAAACGGAATGTGTTGGTATTAGGAGGCAGGGCCTCAGGAATGGGATTCCCCGACTTAGAAAGGAGACATTGGGGGTGCTCTCTTACCCCGTCCACCATGCAACGATGCAGCCAGAAAACACCCTTCTATGAACCAGGAAGCCTTCCCTCATCAGACCCTGAACCTTGAACCTTTCAGCCACCAGAACTCTGAGGAATAAATATGTGCTGTTTAAGCCACCCGGTCCATGGTGGGTTTTTTTTGTTGTTTTGTTTTGTTTTCATAACCCAGACAGACTAAGACAGACAGACATTAAAGAGGGCTGAGGAAAAATTAGTAAAGGATGTCTTGTGAAACGATTTTGAGGGAATAAGCTTTTTAAGCCACCATCATCTTTATTAATTTTCATTTTGCCTCTCAGTTTGGGAGCCTGTGATTGGTAAGCATCTCAGGAGGCCACCTGTTCTGTTCTCCACTCCAAGTAATACTGAGAAATTCTCGGCAGGTAGACATTTGTTGTAGTTTTAAATGATTCCGTGGAGGAGGGACCCCGACCTCACAAGGTGATCCATTAGAGAGCACCTGCACTGTAAAGAAATTCATAGCTCAGGTACACTCTTCAATCGACATGGCATCTTTTCGCTGAAATCAGGATGAGTGGGGGCCAGTGTTTGCCAAACCACGGTACTGAAACTGTGCTCCCACATTACAACTCCTTAAAAATCGATAGCTGCTTTGCCCTAAAGCACTTCTCTATCGAAATGACTAAAATAATGAAGACGACTGTACTTATATGATTTTAGAGCTGATATATACTTTTTTAAGATTTATTTATTTTGAGCAGGGAGGGAGAGAGAGAGAGAGATCACAAGCATGGGAGGGGCAGAGAGAGAAGAAGAGAGAGAATCCTAAGCAGGCTCCCCAGTGGTAGTTCAGAGCCCAGTGAGGGTCTCGATCCCACAAACCATGAGCTCACGACCTGAGCCAAAACCAAGAGTCGGATGCTTAACCAATGAGCCACCCAGGCACCCCTGGAGCTGATCTATTTTGGATCAAACAACAATCTAGAATATTTTTGCATTGCTTTCTCATCTTCCCAGAAACACTTCCCTTGTGTTTTTTGACAAAATCCAACGCAACTTTCAGGAGTCAATCCAGATGTTCCCATTTCTTTTTACAATAAAGCCGTTCCTTACTTATCGCCTATAGATCCTTAAACCAACATCTTCCATAACATGAGCCACATTGCTGTCATGGTGTATTTACTCCATCTGATTTTCTGGACTTTGAGCCCTGGTGCATTCCGTGTCTACCGTGTAATAGATTTTAATAAAAGATCACTGTGTGGATGAGTGAGGTTAACCAATCCCCGCTTTACCGATGGGGAAACTGAGACTCTGTTAGAATTGCAAACAAATGTTTTGAGTCCTTGGTTCTTTCAACTGTTTCTTACTCCTTCCTCACTAATCCTAAGCAGGATTTATAAAACAAACGAATGAAAACCTTTAAAAATATAAAGGAAAAATATAATACGCAAAAGATGTGGCGGGTGGGTGCGTAAAATTCGTTATTAGAATTAAGGTATACAGTACAGAACAGCCCATTTGTGTTTTAATAAATCAGAATCCCTTAAATTGCCATGCAGAAAACTAGCGTAAATGGAATTTTCACTGTGGGCTGTCGATAAGCCCATGCTGGGGTAAAAATGCAAAGCGTTATTATTTTTAATTTCCTGATGCCTTGCAAACTTTAAAAAATTATTAACTTATTTCAAGAGAGAGAGAGAAAGAGCGCAAGGAGGGGAGGGGCAGAGAGAGAGGGGGAGAGAGAGAATCCCAAGCAGGCTCTGAACTGTTAGTGTGCGAGCCTGATTCAGGACTCGAACTCACGAACCCCAAGGTCATGACCTGAACCAAAATCGAGAGTCCGTCACTTAACTAACTGAGCCACCCAGGCGTCCCACCTCCCAAACTTTCTGACCCAGCATCTGAAAAGTTCTGGAAATGAAAAATAGTAACTTTTGTCAAGAAGAATAAACAACTTCTTTCTAATTAATTTGGAAATTAATTCAGAACACTGTTCGGAATATCCTAAATATCACGGAGCTGATTGTTTTAATCTAACCTCCCAAAGAGGTCAAGAACCTGCCCGTGTTTTCTCTCAGAAGGTGTCAGGATGATTCTTTCTCTCCAGGGCCCATCTCGGTGTCCAGACTACCATTTTTACTGTGGTTATCCGCAAGGTTCTCTCTCAAACTGTGCCTTTTCCGCCTGGGTCTCTTCAGACCCCCCCTACTTGGTTCCTTAGCATAACCCAAGGTTTACGTCTCTGTAAAACCTTCCAAATCCACTCCAGGCAACAGTGATCTCACTTTCCTGTGGACTTCCAGCATCATCATCTGAGATATCCTCTTAGTAACTAATCATTCTTTCTTTACCTTTCCCACTGTTGCTTTACGTGGTTATTTCGATAGCTTCAGCATACATGCCCAACCTCCACTGAGCTCCACTAAGGTCCTTAGGGAACCTCAAAGCATAGGGTGACCATGGAATTAATCCAATATTCTTGAAGGAGAGCTCTGAGTGCCAGGAAAATGCTAAAAACCATATATATTATACATTTGAATATTTGTGTGTTGGCAAAGATTGGCTTCACCATATTGATGGCTCTATAATACAGTCTTATTCAAAAACTATTTGAGGGGCCCCTGGGTGACTCAGTTGGCTAAGTGCCCAACTCTTGGTTTTGTGTCAGGCCATACTCTCAGGGTCCTGAGATCAAGCCCCAGGCGGAGCCCCACACCGGACTCAGTGCTGGGCAGGGAGGCTTCTTAAGAGTCTCTCTGTCCCTTTTTCTCTGCCCCTTCCCTGCTCTCTCTCTGTCTAAAATAGAAGTTTTTGAAAAAATCTGTCTGAAATATGAAAACATCAAGTTGTGTATATTCTAGAAATGTATTATATTGGTTACACACACATTACAATAACAAACAATAATTTTTCTTGTTGCACAGGCAGTTTTTTTTATTTTTTTACGTTTTTTTTTTAAGTGTATTTATTTTTGAGAGAGAGAGAAAGACCGAGTGAAAGTGGGGGAGGGACAGAAAGAGAGGGAGACACAGAATCCAAGGAGACACGGGCAGCAGGCTCGGAGCTGTCTGCACAGAGCCCAATGTGGGGCTTGAACTCACAAACTGCAAGAACATGACATGAGCCGAACTCGGAGACTTTACCGGCTTAGCCACCCAGGTGCCCCTACACAGGTAGGTTTTTAGTGTTTTATAAGCTGGCTCTAATGTCATGCCACTGGCGTTTCATATATTGTTTTATTATATCTCACTTTTTCAAAAAATTGCCTCCCGTCTTCTACAGAAATGAACTGTGCATTAATAATTTTAATTGTTGACATGTTCTATCATTGGTACCGTGTAGAACATGTCATTTTTAATTAAGAAATATTTTATATTTTCTTACAGGTGCAGATGTACCTGGTAAAGTAAAAGCAAATTTTGTTAAAGGAAGGAAATTTTCATTTCTAATTTGTTTTGTATGAAAATATGTAAATCGTTAGGCTAAAATATTTTTACAGACGCTGTCATTTTGCTTCCCTTCTCAGTGCTAGAGCAACTATTTTTCAAAGACAACTCTCATCAAATAAATTGTCTCCATTTATGAGTCTTTTGAATGTTTTACCAAATTTAGATACTGCAAAATGATAGGCCTTTTCAATTCCATTCCATTCCGGCACAGAATAGAAATGGATTCAGTTGAATATAAGAACTGAATTTAAAACACTTTCCCCAAATGAAGATATTCCCAAGTACAGTTAGAGCTTTCAAAATTAAACCACGTACCTTTTCAGCTCTCACTGCTTATTTTGTTCAGTTTCGCCCTTGATTTTGTGGGTAAATGTCATTTTCCTGCTTTCGCTTTGTTTTCAAAAAAGCTTTTGGAGGCCTATTTGTTGAAGTTTTTAAAGTTTATTTACTTATTTTGAAAGACACAGAGGGGCGCCTGGGTGGCGCAGTCGGTTAAGCGTCCGACTTCAGCCAGGTCACGATCTCGCGGTCCGTGAGTTCGAGCCCCGCGTCGGGCTCTGGGCTGATGGCTCGGAGCCTGGAGCCTGTTTCCGATTCTGTGTCTCCCTCTCTCTCTGCCCCTCCCCCGTTCATGCTCTGTCTCTCTCTGTCCCAAAAATAAATAAAAGTTGAAAAAATAAATAAATAAATAAATAAATAAATAAGAAAGACACAGAGACAGTGTGAGAAGGGGAGAGGCAGAGAGAGACAGAGAGACGGAGAGAGAATCCCAAGCAGATTCTGCACTGTCAGTGCAAAGCCTGACACGGGGCTCAAACTCACAAAACCGTGAGATCGTGACTTGAGCTGAAACCAAGAGTTTGGATGCTCAACCAGCTGAACCACCCAGGTGCCCCTATTTGTTGAATATTTTGATTACCATTTTCAACGGAGAGTAAACAAAATGCAACCGAGGCTTTTCCAAAAATGTTATCTTTGGTCATCACTTATATTTATTTACAACTAAATTGCTCTGAATCTCAAGCCTGTTAAAATCCAAGTTATGGGGGCAGCAAGGAGAAAAGGCAAATACTACCATGCAAGGTGGAGTTTTTTTTTAATTCAGCACCAATTTCGACCCATACACAGAAATTGAAGTTAAGCTACTTTACGTGTGTGTGTGTGTATATATATATATATATATATATATACATATATATATATTTGTTAGTTCTTATTTATTTTCTTAATTTTTAAATGTTTTTAATGTTTTTATTTATTTTGGAGAGAGACAGAGGCAGAGACAGAGCACAAGCAGGGGGAGGGGCAGAGACAGACGAAAACACAGAATCGGAAAGCAGGCTCCAGGCTCTGAGCTGTCAGCACAGAGCCCGATGCAGGGCTCAGTCCCACAGACCGCAAGGTCATGACCAGAGCCAAAGTCGGACAGTTAACCGACTGAGCCACCTAGGCACCCCAAAATATTTGTTAATTCTAACAATAACTGCTTCTTTTTTTGGTACATTATGAGAGTGTGTTTTGATGAATCATGAACATTACAGGTTTCCTAAATAATTTGGTAAGTGTATTCCCTCACATACATGTATTTCATTAGTAAAACATCGCTTTACCCTATCATGTTGCCCCAAATTTTATTCATGTTTTCACCCCGAAACTAACAGAAAGTTTATCTCCTATATTGAATTTTTGGCCGAATTAGCTATAACCTTCATGTTAATGTCAAACGTTCCATCTGTGACAGAATCTATTTTAAAAGCTTCGTTTTGAGTCTAACCACTGGTTCAAAAAATAAACTACTATTGGAAGTAACTAAGTTCTACGTAAAGCATCTGATGACACATAAAACTGGTGTCTTCTCATTAAGGGCAGTTTTTCTCTTTTGCTAACGGAGCTGACATATTAGCAGCTCTCTCTTGACTTTTTGTGACTGTACGAGTATCTTGGTTACACAGCTTGCAGTTGAAAATGAGCAAACTCAGTGGAGCGAAGTTACTTGATTCCGATGAAAGTCATATGCCACAGAATGATCTATAAACCTATCTTCTGCAGATGCGTTTGTTAAACCATCATCTTGGCACCGTCTTCTTAACATCACTGCAAACTCTTCGCGTTGATGCTTCGTGGGAGATTTGTGTCTTCCGGTTTTCACGTGGTCCGTCATATCTTCATGGCTCCCATGGTGGATGACAATGTTGGTATATTGTCAAATGAATCATTCATCAACGTACCACGGTTTGCAGTAGAAATTCCGAACCTGAGGGGTGCCTGGGTGGCTCACTTGGTTAAGAGTCCAACTTCAGCTCAGGTCATGATCGCATGGTTTGTGAGTTCAAGCCCGGCATTTGGCTCTGTGCTGTCGGCACAGAGCCTATCAGAGCCTCTGTTTCTCTATCTCTGCCTCCCTCTGTCTTTCTCAAAAACAAATGAACATTAAAAAATTTATTAAAGGGGCGCCTGGGTGGCTCAGTCGGTTAAGCGGCAGACTTCGGCTCAGGTCTTTGATCTCGCGGTCCGTGAGTTCGAGCCCCGCGGCGGGCTCTGTGCTGACAGCTCGGAGCCTGGAGCCTGCTTCGGATTCTGTGTCTCCCTCTCTCTCTGCCCCTTTCCCCGTTTGCGCTCTGTCTCTCTCTGCCTTTCAAAAATGAGTAAATGTTAAAACAAAATTAAAAAAACATGTATTAAAATGAACTTGAACCTGATTTTTTTATCCAATATAGACTTCTTGTTTTTTTTTTTTAATTTTTTTAATGTTTATTTGTTTTTGAGAGAGAGAGAGACAAAGCGCAAGCAGGGGAGGGACAGAGAGAGAGGGAGACACAGAATCCGAAGCAGGCTCCAGGCCCTGAGCTGTCAGCACAGAGCCCAACGTGGGGCTTGAACCCTCAACCTGCCAGATCATGATGGGAGCCAAAGTTGATGCTTAACCTGTTTAGCCACCCAGGCACCCCTACACTTCCTGTTTTTAAATCCATTGGCTCTTGAAAGTGTTTATTGCCCCCAAAGAGGACAATATCAGTAATACAAAAGAGAAATAGTTATAAATGTACAGCATGTTATACATGACAAAACCACAATGTGAAGAGTTCAAATTACTCTCATTCTACACTTTATTACAATACTTCTTAGCCTCTCTTTCACACACATATTTCATATATAACTAATGTATAATTTTTCAAGTTTTCCAAAAAGCCTAACCACTAGAATTTTTGAGGCTACCCGTATTGTCAAGGGCTGGCAGGGCCAATAGTGTTGGATGCTTCTCCTTCCAGAACTTCAGGTTACAAGGCCTCCGCTGTCCCCAGCCGCACATGCCCAGTGCACTTTGTTTTATCTGGAAGCCTTGTCCGGAAGGCTTGTCCCTGAAAAGCAGGTGTTAGTGGTTAGTGTCGGAAGAGGGTTATCAAGCGTCTTTCACGTTTGACCAAGCATGAGAGCAAGAACTTCATTCAATGCAAGTGTATTTCACACAGCCCTGGGTAAGACCATGGCGCCGCAGTTAAAAATAATACTTTAAAAATGAAAAGTCAGGGATGGACAAGTGCAAAACCGATTGGATGCTGGGACAAGAGGCCTAAAACTAGTGCTTAGCCCAGTGCATCAGTTGTCATGGGTAAATGGAGATGTATGAACTGTCTTCCTCATGCTCTCCTCATTTAAAAAAAAAAAAATTAAGTGTTTATTTCTGAGAGAGAGAGAAAGAAAATGAGTGCGAGTGGAGGAGGGGGAGAAAGTGAGGGGGACAGAGGGTCCAAGCAGGCTCTGTGCTGATAGCAGAGAGCCCGATGTGGGGCTCGAACTCACAAACCATGAGATCATGACCTGAACCGAAGTCCGATGCTCAACTGACTGAGCCAAACAGGTGCCCCCTTGCAACTTCATCTTGGGTTTACTTAGTTCGTTCGTTTTTGCCTCTCATTCAGGATATTGGGGGGGGGCATGTAGCAAATAAAAAGAAGAAACCCTTCTGGGAGGGTCCCAGGTGATCTCAATGTGGAGGTAAATTCAGAAGCTAGCGAGAAGACCCAAACCCTCAATTGTTCAGTGTCTGGCTCTACAGATCACATCCTTATAGCAATAAATTTCACCGTATAATTTACCCATGTTCCCTACACTCTGCTCGTGTGAACACAACCATAAATGACGCCATTATGCCTCACCCATTCTCCGTCCAGCCCATTTCTCTGACCAGCACCCTGTTAAGGATATTTCCCTTAGCCAAAATCCTCTAATGGGAGGCGAGAGGTCACAGGGTTTTGGCGGTACATACACATGACATATGGGAGATCAGGGCCCTGGGAAGGTAAGGCTGAAAAAAAAATTAAACATTTTATGCAAAAGAAAAATCAGCGACAAAACCAAATAGTTTTAGAATTATATCCTCAGATATAAACTTCCTAACTTTCTATGGTAGAAGATTTGGAAGATCAGAAAATAAGAATTTTTTTTAAGTTTATTTAATTTTGAGGGAGACCGAGAGAGAGAGAGAGAGGAGAGAATGAGTGGGGGAGGGGCAGAGAGAGAGGAAGACACAGAATCCGAAGCAGGCTCCGGGCTCTGAGCTGTCAGCACAGAGCCCGACACGGGGCTCGAATTCACAAACCGAGAGATCATGACCTGAGCCAAATTCGGACACTTAACCGACTGAGCCACCCAGGTGCTCCAAAAAGAAGAACATTTTAATCACCCAGAAATAATTATCGTTAAATTGTTTTTTTCTATAGCCTTTATTTATGTAGATACATGTATTCTTTATAACTTGCTCTGTTTTGTTTTTAATCCTCATTTTAAAGTATCTATTGTAATTATCAAACAATAATTTGATAAATTATTTTGAAACCTGGAGCCTGCTTTGGATTCTTTGTCTCCCTCTCTCTCTCTGCCCCTCCCTCATGCTCATGCTCTCTCTCTCTCTCTCTCTCATTCTCAAAAATAAAAAGCCATTAAAATTTTTGAAAATAGAACAAGGAAAGAGTGTAAAGGCATCACCTCTTACTCATGTCCAGTTTGTTTCAGTTAGTCTTTTTCTCTTTGTCATCATCTGGGTGTTTGTTTTCACTCTTTCTTATTGAATTTCCCAAGAATTATCTTCCCCCCCACCAAAGAGCGAGCTTTTGTACTAATACATTGTATTTCTTCCAATTTTTGATCCCTTGTCTTCTGCTTTAATATTTATTATCCCATGCTTCATATATCCTTAGGACATATTTTAAATAATTATTTAAATTAAAAAAGGAGTTCCATTTATTTCCTCACAGCACCCAAGGTTGTAAATTTACCATGGAACACTATCTTTGGCCACATTTGTTAAGTTTGACTGTATTATTTTAGCATGATTGACTTATGAAAAATCTGGTGTTGAAGGTTTCTCTCTTATGTTCTTCGAAGCAATTCAAAATATTTTTGTGGGGAGTTAGCTGATTTCTTTTTAACATATCTTCCAGTGTTACTTTTTTGCGACGAATGGGTATGTCTTGCCTGTTTTCCTATTTTCATTATTTTTTGCAAACGGCATTTTGGCATTTTACAGTCTACCTATCCAGTCAGTGTATGAGATTCTAATACGGTTGCCAATGAGATTTTATCACCAATAATTTGCATCTAGGTTCTCAGATCCATGCTTCTTTCCAGAAGTACTCATCATCCCAAACTTTGTGTTTATCTTTTCTTACCTTATTTATTGTGTGTGAATTATGCTTGAAAAATATATTGATTCATTGGTTTTGATTGATTGTTTATGAGATTTAGTATAAAGATATCATACTCTATGAAGTCTTCTGAGTGTTGCTATTGTCATTCAGTATTATATTTCCAGAGTTGTATTTCCAGAATTTACCCATGTCGTAGTTATAGTTTATCAGTATTACTACTGAAGATGTATCATCGTGTTTACTATCCCACAATTTATTTATTCAGTCTCCAATGGACGGATATTTGGTTTGTGTCCAGTATTTTATTCTTATGAGCCATGGCACTATGAAGATTCATGCACATATCTCCTGGGGCACATGTGCTGACTCTTAGGATATGTGAAGAGAATTCTACATTGTTTTCAAAGTAGTTGTACTAATTAGCTCTCCTGCCAGAAACATGTGTTTTATTTAGACTTCTTTGATTGTTGCCAATATAGCGGTATAAAATGATATCTCTTCGTGGTCTTGATTAACATTTACATGATTACTTATAGAGCGAAGAAGAATGGGCTCTATCCCACGATCCTGCGATCGTGACCAGAGCAGAAACCAAGAGTCAGCTGCTCAACTGACTGAGCCACCCTGGCACCCCATAATTTTCAAGATCAAACGTCTGAGGACTCATCAGTGGTACCTCATAATGGAGGGCTCCCTGTATCTCTAAATGCATTTTTGTTCCAACAATGTACACCTTACCCTTGACCCTGGTCTAGGCAGTCCTCACTTAACACCTTAACCCCTGTCCAAACACCTGTATGGCAGCCCTTGTCATAAAGTAATATAACAGCATTACCTCTACTTGACTATGAACTCTAAGAATGAAAGTTTGCAAATTCCTCATCTGTGATCTTGGAATAAAAACAATTCCTCCCTCACTAGTTTGCCTTGAGGATCACATGTGTAATTGGCTGTAAAGATATTGTGTTGGTTTGTTTTATGAAGTTGTATTAACGTGTTTTACCACATTTAGAATATAATATGGTAACAATTCCAGATTGGTCCAATCAGGACACGGGTACGCAGAGACTATGGAATCTATCCCTTGGCCGCTATCGTTATGGTTCAAACCACCTAAGAGTGTCTTCATAACTCTACTCCAGGCATAGCCTATATTTAGTTTCTGCCTAAGTGAGCCAAGTCTTTTTCTTCTACCCACCTGCTATGATATGCCCTTTCCATAAAAATTGGAGAAAAACTGGGGCACCTGGGTGGCTCAGTTGGTGGAGTGTCCGACTTCGGCTCAAGTCATGATCTCACGGTTCATGAGTTCAAGCCCCATATCAGAGTCCGTGTGGACGGCTCAGAGCCTGGAGCCTGCTTCCGATTCTGTGTCTCCCTCTCTCTCTGTCCCTCCGCTGCTCGCGCTCTGTCTCTCTTTCTCAAAAATAAATAAACATTTAAAAAATTTTTTTAATTGGAAGAAAGCAAGAAATTTGATGGAAAAAAGAGAGTCCTGGGGTGCCAATAAAGCTGGGCATTAGCGTGCAGGGCGGGCATTTCTGCACATGTTCTCCCTTAGTGCCGTGATATCTTTATCCTGAGAGAATCACACGACTACTGATTCTCCCTGTGCTCTGAGGCCTGACAGGTGGAAATGGGGCAGGTTTATGAACTTAGGCCAGAGCCACACTAACAGGCCCCTCTGGTAACAAATCACAGGCTTCACCCCACTGCCCCAGACTCCAATCACCTGAGTGCCAGAATTGTTGCCTCTGGCGTAAGGAACAAGGATAGCAAGGATGGGGGTATTCCCAATATATCAAGCAATGGGCAGCGTCGGCTTTTTCGGAAAGCCCTTGCATGACTAGGCACTGTGGCATGATATTCCCAACTGGAGATGGAGATTCAGAAAGCCTTTCCAGGTCTTTCCCTGTTGTTGACTTTCTCTTGTCGTGTATTTCATTTCCTTTAGGTTTGATGAAATATCCCGCTCTGTTACCCGAACAAAATTAATGATTCAAGTGTACAAGCAACCAAATTAATCTCTCTTGACCTTTCGAATATGAAGTATAATCTTTTGTGGCCGTAAAAAAGAGAACTTTGTATAAACTGAGGTTAAGCATGATTAAAGAATTCCTGTGTAACATGAGACTATCCCGCACACTATTTTCCTGGTTAAAGGTTTTTATAACTTCAGGAAACACTACCACAGACATTTGTTTTCATTCCACTGTAAAGGTGATTTTGGAACCATTAGGGTTTGGAAGAGAGAGAATTAACACACACACACACACACACACACACGGAAAAATGGAAGTTGCCACGTTACTTTCAGTTCCTTGTCATGTATAAATTTTCACCCCAGGAGATACACTGTGAGCCATAGCAGCTACAGGTTTTACATACTTGGTTAATTAGCAATTCTTACCAAACCAAGTGTATCATTTCTCTTTAGAATCCTACATGGCCTCGATTAGACATATTTACGGGAAAAGTCAATGGGTAAGACATTAGAGGCCAACCTCAAAGTCAGAAGAGAGCAACCGTAGACCTTAGAGAAGTGCTTTATTAGCCAAGAATTGGTTGGTTATTGATCCTGGTCTGTGTCTCTGGTCACAGTAGCACTTACCCTAATTTTTCTAGTGTAAATATAAGTAAATGTGAATGGGTGTTGCTGAAAACAAATCTGTAAATCTACATTTTGTGGTTTGGGTTGTGATTGTAGTTACTGGAAGGTTCAATATCTGGGGCATGTCGAGGAGACAAGGCTGTGGCCTGGCACCCTGCTCTCTGCAAATACCTCCTGAAACACTTTCTCAAGGGCTATTAGCGTAGCTCTGCCTCTCTCTGCTCAGAAGAACAGAAACCACATGGGCACTCGGCCGAAAGGCAACTGGGGGCAGGGAATGAACATTGTCAAAAGAAATGTTGTGCATTTAACTTGGACTTCTCTCTCTCTCTCTCTCTCTTTCCCCTCCCTGAGGTCAACCAAGCAATTAAGGAAAAAATGATAGGAACAGTTTTCCTGTTTTCCTGAAGGGAAACCATGATAGATTCACATCTGTTGCAGCGTTTTCATTGCCGTTGCCTTTTATGCTTCCTTTCCCTTTCTCCGTGCCTCCCCCATCTTAGATTTGCTACGATAGACTTTCCAACAAACACTGCGTCCTCAGCACTACCGAAAGCCTTGTCATCGTACTGGGAAACACCGCCCCTTAAAAGAAGATGCTGCTGGGTTAATGAGGGTTAATGGGTATTGTATTTCACCTGGATATTGCCAAGAAATTTTGAGTTGAAAGGGAGTGGGGTAGGGTGGGAAATGGCTTCACTGAGGATGAAACCAGCGCAAATTCTGCAGCGAAGAAATCCCCCCATCAGTATACTGTGTTGGAGGTATGAAGTTTGTGAGCTCAAATATTTGCCTTGAGTCCTAGTGCTATGGTGTCGTCATGTTTATTCCTTATTGAGAACTCCATACCTTAAACTTCATGGAGAGGTTATAGAGAATTGTTTTTACAAAGGGAGAAAATAAACATGTGAAAAAGAAAGTGAATTGGAATGTGTGACCAACACCTGTGCGCGCGCACACACACACACACACACACACACACACTACATTATGACAGAAATCTTCAGAAGAGTTAGAACGTGGTGGAGATGGGTCTTATAGATCCAATATGGCAGCCAGTGATCTTCTTTCTGGTTGAAGAGTTGTTATCCACTTGGGTTAAGTAAGTTATTTGTGCTTACGGGGAGGGGCAATCTATTTAACAGCAAGCAGTATTCTCTTCTAACTCACTTCTGTTTGAGGACTGTTATCTCTAGCTCCAATTCCTCTCCGTTGTTCAGCTGCAGGCAGAGTGATTTCCTTAGAGGTTGCAAAACTTCTATTTCCTGTTCATGCCACAGTGCCTTCCCAGATGCTGTTCCTCCAACCTAGCACACCATTCCTTCTTCCTTCTCTACCTGGAAATTCTTTGTACTCTGGAGACTCTGACCAAATGTTGCTTCCTCTGGAAAGTACTTTGTGAACACCACCACCCCATTCTATCCTCATTTTGGAACATGTGCTGAAAGGAACGTGTGCAGAATAATAGTATCTCAATTAGTTCACCTAAACTGGGAGCTCTCTGGAAACAGGGAGTGTGTGTCATTTCTTTGTCTTTAGAATGCAACTGTCATAGTGTGTGGCATGCAATCACTGTATTCGATGAGTAATGTTAGATGAACGAATGAGTGTGCAAAAGTGTCTTAGTAGGCAAATCTACCTGACTAAAGAAGAATTTGGGATTCATATACATATGTAAGCCCTGGGTGAATGACCTAAATCAGTAGCATTTAGACTCAGAAGCAGCATTTATCTTGCCAAAGCAAGATAACATATACAGGATGTCATAAATGGGAACATATATCCGGTGTTCCTGGGCCTTCTACTTTTCAAGATAAACCAGAAATTTGTATTTTTATTTGCAGTCAACCACTTTTGTGAAATGTTGGCAATTTATACTAATTTATGGGCCCGCATTCCCCCAGACTAAAAAAAAAAAAAAAAAACAAAAAACAAACAATAAAAAACCTTCACAAGAAAACCCCATAGTATGAAACACACCTATCTGTGTTCCTCTGTCAAAGTGCAATCTTAAGGCCATCAGTAGACAATGATGCAGGCAAGACCCGGCGCCTTCAGGACCTGAGAACTAAATGCTCTTATAGAGTTGGTCAGTTGCTCCTGCGTGGAGCCAGCCACTTGGCCTGGGAATTCATTTTTCCTAAGAGATAGTCCCTGGCATCAGGAAAGTATAATGCCCCATGTTCAGACAGCTTCTGTCAGCAGTCAGCATCTGGGAATCATGCTCGGTGACATCACAGTACAGCAAAAAGAGATAGAAAGATCTGGGTCCAAAGCACAGACACCATTAGAAATTTGTGTCGGTGAGAGAGATTTATTTGAAGACTATGTTATTGTTTCTATGGAATCTACCAGAAAGCTGCTAGAACTAATAAGTGCATCTGACAAAGGCACAACATGCAACCTTAATACGTACAAATCAGTTGTATGTCTACATACGAGCAACCCAAATTTGAAAATGGATATGAAAAATGTAATTTATAATCTCATCAAGATATGAAGTACTTGGGAAGAAATCTGGGGGAAAAAAAGATATGTAAGACCTGAAAATCATAATACATCGCTAAGAGAAACTAAAGAAAACCTAAATAAAAGAAAATATACACAAAGTCCATGGACCAAAGACTCGAGATTGTTAAGATGTCAGTTCTCCTCAAATTGATCCTTCCAACGGAGTGTTTTATTGAGATATAATTCATGTGCATGCAATATTTGTGCAATTAAATATTGTACAGTTAAATAGTTCTAGTATATTTATAGGGTTGTGCCACCAACATCAGAATCGAATTTTAAAATCGCTCACTCCACCAAAAGAAACCCTATGCTCATTTCCAATTACTCCTTTTTTCCCTCCAATCACTCAGCCCTGAACAACCACTTTCTATGTCTATAGACTTGCTTATTCTGGACACTCCCTATCCATCGAAGCCTTTTGAATGGCTTCTCACATTTAGAATGTGTTCAAGGCTTATCCCCTTTATAGCATGACATAGTGCTTCATTCCCTTTTATAGCTAAATGATATTCCATTGTGTGAATATCCCACATTGTACTTATCTCCCTATATTATCGTGGTTTCCACACAATCTAAATGAAAATGCTTCTTTTTTTTTTTTTTGGTAGAAATTGACAAGCTGATGCTAAAATACACGTGTAATTCAAAGGGCCTATACTAGCCAAGACTTTAAAAAAGAAGAAAGTTGAAAGACTATAGCTACCTGATTTCAAGACATTTTTTACAAAGGCCTAATTATCAAGACACTTTAATGTTGATGTCAAGATCGATAAATAGATCAGTAGAAAAGAATAGAGAGTCTAGATAAAGATCCACACATATATGAGCAACTAATTTTCGACTAACGTGCAAAGGCAATTCATTGGTGAAAAGATAATATTTTTTAAAACAAATTTCTTTTTTAAAAAAAGTTTTAATGTGTATTTATTTTTGAGAGAGAGAGAGAGAGAGAGAAAGAGAGCACAAGTTGGGGAGGGGTGGAGAGAAAGAGAGGGAGACACAGAATTTGAAGCAGTCTCCAAAAATTCAACACATACCTGGCATATGGTCCAGCCATTCTACTAGCTATTTGCCCAAGAGAAACAAGGACTTATGTTCATACAAAGACTTGTTCATGAATGCTCATAGCAAGTTTGGGTCATAACCAAAAACTGTAAACAATACAAAATATCTCATGGACAGGTGAGTGCATAAAGATATTGTGGTGCACAGCACAATGGAATACTGCTTTGCAATAAAAAGTATAGCTTATTGGCAGATGCAACTATAGGCACGAATCTCAAAATAATCATGTTGTGTAAGAGAAGGGTGGCCAAAAAAAAAAAAAAAGTACATGGTGTAGGATGCCATTTATAGAAGCTTCTAGGAAAGGACAATGAATGCATAGTGACAGAAAGTAGATCGGTGGTTGCCTGAGGCGGGAGGGAGGGACTAGCGGGGATAAAAGGTAACTTTTGTAGGTAATGGATAGGTTGATTTTCTTCATTGTTGTAATAGTTTCATGATTGTGTGCATATGTTAAAATGTGTCAAATTTCACATTTAAAATACATGCAGTCTATTGTGTGTTAATTATACCTCAGTAAAGCTACTGAACAAAATAGGGAGAAGACTCCATCTGCTCGGTTGGCCCCTTAGGCTGAAAATGAGGAGAGCAGGTCAGCCCTGGGTCCAGAAGAGCTGGCTCTCCAGGAAGCTTCACACTGGAAGGACTTACTTAGGCCTGGGGAGAAGATGGGTGCATCCAAACACCCACAGATCTGGGTAGAGGAGAGGGCAGGCAATCTCTTTGTTGCTAGAAGTAGGACACAAGGTCACATGCCCGGTTGCTGGACTCCTGAATCAGGGCTTCCAGTGTTTCTCGTAAGGACAGAATTGTTCTCACAGCTAAGGGGAGATTTAATCCTGAGAAGATAGAGGATCCCAGTCATGTGTGGGAGAAGCCTTGAGGAGACAGAGCACCGACTTTCTAGTCTAGTCTTCCGTTCACTAAATTGAAACTCTAAATTGAAGGCTTCCTCCCTCCAAAGAGGTGAGAGGAGGTTTCCCAGAAGGAAAGACATGGCAGCTGAGCCATGTATATATCCAAGCCACTCTACCCCCTCCATGATTGCTCCTCTCGCTTCCACCCTAAGCCCCTGCTCATCTGGGTCAGGTGTCTCACGTCTTGTGTCTCCATCCCAGTAAGTTCACACTTGGCCCCACCCACACTGACCTTGATCGGTTACTCATCAGGCACCTGGACCTTCCACTCCACAGACATGCACATACACTCCTACTCATCGCGTCTGCACTGTGTGGTTCAAATTCAGTTTGTAAAAATCACTCACTGCCTGCACATGTTATAGTTGAGCTAGAAGATTCTTTACTGGCAGAAGCCATACCTTCTAATCTTACTTGTCCCTGAAGAGCTCTGTTCCCATAAATGATATCATCTGGAGGGGGGCGGACCTAATGAAGCCACTCTGGTTTGAGAAACAGTCAGGGTTAAATAGAGCCCGTGTCCTCCAGAATTAACATTTCACCTCTTGTACTGCCTTCCTGTCATTGAACCAGGGACCCCAAAACTTAAGCAGCTCCCTGTAAAAATATTGATTCTATGGAAGTAATCAGATTTACAAATATGTCAGCATAAAGTTGATTATCATATGGTTCCGAGTATCAAAAATTACTACAGTGGCTTAAATGTTCATCAACAGGAGAATGGTTAGAATCAATTATGCTATATCCCTCCACTGGCATACCATTCAGACATTAAAACAATATGATCTTGATTTAATTTATTGGCAGAGAACAATCCCTGTAATACAAAGATAGGTACTTATACATAAGGATTGGTTTTACTCATGAACACACCTGGTGTATGTGTAATATACACACATTTGATTTTGGTATCTCTGGACGGTGGGATTATAGGTGATTTTTATTTTCTTTTATATACATGTTGTATTATTTCTGAGTTGCTTGCAGAAAGCAGGCATTGCTTTTTATAATCAGAAATTATTCTTTCCACATGGGCAAAAATACACCATTCACATCTTAACATTGACTTTGGCTATAGGCCAGGAAGTCCGTTCTCAGGATGTGGGGAAAGGGAACGGATCTTCCCTGTGTAGCTGATGATTATGACCTCTGACCCCCTCTTTGATTAACAGTGAGAGCAGCTGATGAATTTAGCATGCGCCATTTCATGCACATGCCTAGAGCAGCCTTTAAAGTAATTCTGAAAGATGTTCAGATGTACCAAAATACTATTTAATGTCTCGAATGTGCCTTTGCCCCTATTTATTACCCACTTGTTTTTCAGAACTCACACTGAGTAAAAGGAAATTCACATTTAAAAACGCATAATGCAAATCAGTTAGGTTTTATGTTAGTTAGGTTGTATAATATGGGCAGACATTTTAAACCATAGCTGTCTTAGCTTCCTACAGCCACCATAATAAATTCAAACAGACTAGATAGCTTAAAAAAAAAAAAACACGAAATGTATCGTCTCAATTCTCAGGCAAGTCTGAGATCAGGGTGTCGGTGGGTTGGTTCTTTCTGAAGGGCTCTGTTCCATTCCTCACTCCAATTCTGGGCCTTCCTTGGCTTGGAAATGCATCAATCCAACCTCTCCTCAATCTTCACATACCTTTCCTATGTCTTTGGGTCTTCATACGGCTGTAATTAACCTTAGTAGACAGGAAGGAAAAGAAGAAAAAGGGATCTGAGAAACCACGAGGGTGATAATACATTATGATCAGACTCTTCCATTCACATTTGGTTCAGTAATGTTTTATATACAAATATGACTACCGTGTGTAACTTATAGTTTTACATCCCATCAATATAGGGTAAGGGGGATCTGAAATCACATGATATGAATTTGTATCATGCCTTCGCCATTGCTAGTTTTATGTCCAAAGCAAGTTCTTTAAAATCTTAAGTGGCCCTTCCTTTTTTCTTAAAAAAAATATTAGAAATAATTATAATAGTGTCTTTTCCATAGGATAGTGTGACCATTAAATGGCACGTACATGGTGTGCCATGTACCCAACGCAATGACCGGCAGAGTGTTTTCTCTCAGTAAGTGGAGAGAGAGAGAGAGAGAGAGAGACATAGATAGAGGGAGACAGAAGTACGAAATTTCAAATTCAAAGAAATCTGCAAATAAGAGATTGTCTCAAAACATTATTAATACATCTATTGGCATGCTAACATATGGTGCCAAATGGAATCAGATAAGAAAAATCCTACAGTTTTGAGTGAACTATATTGAAAAAGAAACTAACAACCCACCAAACTGGATTAAAGGAAATTGTAGTAAAATGTAACACAATAGAGTTTTTAGGAGGAAACATGGCAGAAAATCTTCGGGATGAGTGCTGAGACTTCATATCAAAGCACCAGCCATAAAAGGGAAAACTGAAATTGGGCCTCATCGCAATTAAACACTATTCCTCTCCAAAAGATTATTAAAAGAATTTGCCAGAACTGCAGCATCTTTCAATGAAATCTTGTTGCATGGACCTTTCCCAATAAAGTTAACGATCATTGTTCCTATTATTGTTGCCTATGTTATACTTGTCTTCAGTCCCCGCCTCAAACGCCATCATCGTTATAGCAAAGCATTTCATTTCCTACTAAACTTACCATTTGCCATTCTTTCCCCCTCTTCATGAAATTGATGTCCTCTCCCCTTGTCTGACATTTTCTCACTTATCTCTGATGAACTGCCTGCTCAAGAGGCCTCCTTAGCAAAGACTTCCTGATTCCTCCCGGTCCATATTCCTCCCTTCTTTCTGATAGTTCCCAAATGCATACATACATATATACACACACATATAAATATATATATACATATATATATATACACACACACATATATATACATATATATATATACACACACACACATATATATATATACACATATATATACTAGTATATTATTATATGGTAAATAAAGTATACTATATACTATATAGTATATAGAATATACTATATTATTTTATACAACTATTATTTATATTTATATAAATTTATATATTTCTATAAAATATTATATTATAATCGATGTTATATATTTTATATACATAAAATAGAATGTTAATTAGTATATAATTAAGTAGAGAGGCACCTGGGTGGCTCAGTCGGTTAAGCGTCGGACTCTTGATTTCAGCTCGGGATGTGATCTCAGGGTTTGTGAGATAGAGCCCCACATGGGACTCCCTTTCTCCTCCCTCTGCCCCTGCCCCCTTCTCAAAATAAATAAATAAACATTTAAAAAAGAATATAATTAAGTGGAAGAATAGATAATAGAATGAAATATATATGTTTAAAATAAATATATATAAATATGCATTGCAAATATAAATATATAATATACACAATGTAATATATTTGCACGTGGTTCTATATGAAATATGAATTTAATATATGTTAATTATGAATATATACATATTTCTATATAACGGTTGTATTTCGGCCTCCTTTTCAAAAAGAGGCTATCCCTTTTTAATATTTGCACTTGCAAATAATCATTAACCATTTGTCGAATGAGCTGACGTATAGCTCCTCCTGGAATGATAGGACTCAGGTCTGCTTCTGGGTTATCTCCCAAAGTAGATAGCAGAATGCCTGGAAAATGCCTGCCATGGGGAAAATATCTACTACACAAATAAATGAAAGGATTGCAGAACACCAGCGTCAGCCTAAATAAGATTAGAGGTCCGTACTAAACCCCATAAAATACAAGAAAAATTATAACGATGGAAGAAAAGCTCACCAAACCTCCCCTTTTGAATACCCCATAATTCCCACAATATCTTTCAATGATACGAAATATATGATTTGGGGGAAATAAAATTCATGGTTTGGTTCAGTGTGAAGATGGTTCATGTTACTTTGTCTTCTTTTATACCAGTCACCGAAGTCCTTTCTAATTAACAGCTCTACCCAAATACTTGGGTTTCGGGTTCATATACATGCTTGATTTCAATGTGTGTGTGGGTGTGTGTGCGTGGGTGTGCAAGCATGTATGCTTTTGTGGATTTGTGGTTTTAAAAAAACCCTGTAACTTTAAAGAACTGGGGTTTAATATCCTCTGAGATTTCTCTAATTAGGTTCTACTCCTCTTCTTAGATGAGTTTAGTACCCAAGTAAATGAACTAATTAGTAGTCTGTTGTTGAATGAGGCTACAAGGTTTTATGAAATCCCCGGTCATCCTCGAGAGTTCCTGCACATGACTGCAATGAAATAGCTCCCAAAAAAATAAAACCTGTTTTCTATCTCCTCACCTTATTCCATAACTACAGGACTGTTTGCAGGTGCTGTGCTCAGTTCCTGAACCGGTGTGGGGGCAAGGGCAACGTGGATGTTGTGGATGGTGAGGGCGGTTGGGGACAGCACACAACCCAAATCTGGGTAACAAAAGCCGATGCAGAGCTGCAAACATTAAGGAGATTCCCATAAGACCAGGGCTCTTTTGAATGACCCAAGTAGTCTCTGCAAGCCTTTGAATTTCACCTTGATGTTTAAATGAAGGCGCAGAGGGAAAGTGGGGCTAATTCTATTGATTAGTGTGACTCAGAAATCTAGCATAAAAGTAACATACCGATATAGAGAGGATGTGACATAAAAACAAATCTAGCCCCGCCTGGCTAAATCATGCCCTGACCTTCTTACGTCCCCATGGATACTTGTAACGCATTAAGCTAGAGTTTTGTTGGGGATTCATTTATTAATAAGCGAATATACCAAACCGTACGTTAATTATATTTAGCCTCTTCTGAAAACATTTAGACGAGTGAAAATGAATTAATGACTCATTGTTTTGTACTGGTTTTGTGGACGAGATTTTGAGAACGAATCCTTAAAGTGTAAATTATATTTCACTGCTGTCATGGTTCTCTGCTACTCAAACCGCCACCCCCCACCAAGTAATTCTCAGTTCTCTCCTACGGGGGCGTATTGTTTTGGAGTTGCATGCAACTGCCGGTGGGAAGTGTGTCCCTAAGCCCTTCTGTGCCTCAGAGCGAGTACCCAATACCCAGGGCTGTGCAGGGAATGGAGAACATTAAACGCGTAATGCATATAAAGTCAGAGACCAGAAGCACAAGCACAAAAGAGCTCCACAAACTGGAGGTTTCTTCTTCTCAGTGTAGCCCTTCAGCCTGATGCTCAAGGCACTTCTCCTGCTCAGTATATCCCTGACCAGCCTAGGACCCAGCCTCGCCTCCCCGTACTCGGAGTCCTGTCTCACTATAGCATCTTTTCTTCTGAGACGTCACCCCTTACAGTGAGGATCCATTCCCAGCCTCGTTTTTTTTTTTTTTTAAGTTTATTGATTGATTTTGAAAGAAAAAAATGAGAGAGCATAAGCAGGGTAGAGGCAGAGAGAGATGGAGACAGAGAATCCCAAGTAGCCTCCTTGCTGCCAATGTAGAGCCCAATGCTGGGCTCAAACACACAAACCATGAGATCATGAAGCCGAAATCAAGAGTTGGATGCTTAACCGATGGAGCCACGTAGGCACCCCAATCCCCAGCCTCTTTATTCTTGGCAATCCACTGAACACCAAAGCATTCCTCCTCCATTGGCTTTTTCCTCAAGGCGGAGGAAGGGAGAACCCTGATCTCAGTGGCTGTAGGTATCACAGGGTGAGCGTGGGCCATCAGGGGGACACTGTTCTCATTGCTCAGGGAGAGGAAACAGAGCTGGGTCTCTCTCACCTGACTTCCTGTTTCCTTTTCTAATGTAGCTAAAATAAATCTCTATTCCAGGACAGATTTAGATCTCCATCTGTTCTGAGAAAGTAACATCTCTTCCATTCACTTCAGTGTGACTTTGTTGACGGAAAATAACACCCTGAGTTACTTAACAAGGCATCTTAGAGTATAATGGAGCAAGAGAGGGACCAGGCTAGCTCTCACTTTCCTCATCCCTGGGAGGAGGGAAATTTTTTTATCCCACTGCATTAGATCATAATAGCTTACGGAGTCAAATTTTAATTAAAATAGGGATACCTGGTAGAGGTTTTATGGGTCTTCAAAGATATTGCACCCAGATCCAATATTAAAAGAAAAAGTAACTTGTCTACAGACAACTGTCTGTCAAAAGTAGGACAGCGCACCAGAAACCAACATTTGCCAAGTTGAGAGAGGCTGGTGGAAAGACTGAATTTTCCCGAAAGCGTTATTTCTGCCAAAAGAGCCCAACCAACCTTGATACAAAGCCAACAAACTTCCGAAGACATAGGTTAAGGGAGAAAATGAAATGGATTATTTAAAAAATAGAGACCAATTAGATGAAATCCAGGTGTTTGCGATTTGCTAAAATATTACACTATCCAACTTAAAAACTTTTGTGCAAATAGCCAGAAGCATGAACACAGATCTTGAAACGCAGGAGGTCACCACAGGTCTTAGAGGACAAGGACATCATGGGGCACTCATTTAACGGTAGTGGAACAAAGGAATGAATGAAGGTCTACAAACTGCCACACACCCCAAATGCTTTGGGATGGTAAACAATATGTCCCGTGTGCTTCTGAAGATGCAGATATGATCCAATTTGCTGTTGATCGATTTGCTCAACTCTTCTGATTCTTACCTTTCAAGCTTCGGAGAGAGATCCCATCATAATCCCCTTCCTACAGAAAGTTTAGGGGATTTGCCCACAACCAAACAGATCATGAGGCGAAAACACATTCTACCATGCATAATATCTTAGGTTCAAGGGAATGACATGAATAGGTCTTGCCAGCCAACACAGTTTTCTTATAAGGAACGCCCTAAAAACAATTTGGATGGATCCAGTCGATTGTCAAGGCTCAAGAGGAAAAGGCAGTCTTCACTAGTGTGTTTCCTATGGCCACAAAGTCTCTCTGAGCTTCAATTTTCGCAACTACAAAAGGAAATGATAAAACTTAAACTTTGTGACTTTTCTGTAAGGATTGGCATGATATGTCTAAAGCACCCAGGAGAGTGCCTGCGCCAATGGGAGGGTTCCTCAATGTGCATGAGGCAGATTTGCTATTAACTGCTATTCCAAGGGTCTACCCTGTTCCCAAGCCTAACAATACAGTCTGAGGGATGCATTTCAGACTTCACCAGCCTTCGGGATGGCCCATACTCTGAGTCTGCGGTCAAAGCATTTAGAGCTGGTTTTAATGAGCTACCACCCATCTATTCACCCTTACAGATTCTTTTAATAATCCTGTTGGGTGAAGGTCTCCAGAGTACAGTGCCTGCCTCTTTGGTCTGGCAGCCTTACAGTAAGCGGTCTCTGGCATAATACCTACAGTTATACACAACTTCCCATCAAGCGGGCCCTTTAATAGCTCTAGTGAACAAAGCACCTCGTAAATAAGGTAGTGTTGGCATTTTCATGTTGGTTTCCATTAAGTAAGATTCTATGATTGGTGTCAAGATGGTTTCAGAAAGGTTTCAAGTTCAGCTCAGCATTCCAACATCCCACTTAAGGACCACCGCTTTCTACCTTTCTCCATACATTCTCCCATTCAGGAAATCTTTATTTAGCTTCTTTGATGTGCTAGGCACTGTGGTGGCCATGAGACGTGGAGGCGATGAAAGCAGGATTCTCACCCTCACGTGGTCTCTAGGCCAAGGGGATCATGATCGTTCTATAGGCAGTGACAAAGAGTTGTGCTGGGCAAGGTACAGAGAAGGGGCGGGGCTGGGCGGGAGACCCGCGCTAGTCTGGAATGGCCTTCTGAGCAGTGGATTTGTAAGCTGCAATATGAAGAATGGTAAGGCCTTAGTCAGGTGGCATGGCGCACCTGGGAGCCAGTATGGGCCCTGTGAAAAGCCTGAATGAAGATCCAGAAGAAAGGATAAACAGAGTACTTTCCAGGGAGTCTAAGGTGGGACACAGGAGCACTCTGCCTGGAGTATATGGGGTGTGGTTTGGAGTGTTGGGATCCGGAGCCAATGGCCAAAAAAAGAATGTGTGAGATGTCTTTGGTGCAAAAAGTTGCTCTTGTGAAGTCATGGGGACAGGACCTAGGAGCAGAAAGAGCTGCACTGGGGTTGTGAAGGGTGACTGATTATAGAAGATCTTCCATCCTATGGAAGGAAGGGTGGCACCAGCATCCCAGGAAATTGAATCTCTAGGTTTCTAGAAGTTTGGCTTATTGATAAAATCGCTTTTGTCCTTGCAAATCACGATGCCAGCTGGAAACGAATAGAGATTCCCATCTTGCATGACAATCTCTATCAGTTAACCACCTATTTTTCCTCTAGCGAGGCATTAGCATTAAGACAATTGGAGGAAGCTCACTCTGCTGTCTCAGGGACTTGCCAATGGGCTGTGGGTTATAAGGAAATGCAGTTTTCCATTTGTCTTTGTTTCCCACATCATACGTGGCAAGGATCAAGGGGCATGTGAGAAAGCTTAAAGGTGGGCAGCGCTGAATTTAGAGGACCTTCTCATTCATGTGCAGCCTAGGAGGACAGCAACATCAACAACAACAAGTCAAGCATGCATTTTCTTCCTTTGATTCACGTGAGCTCTGCTGAATACACCTAGGTTGCAATTAAAGTAAAATGACTTATGCTTAGATTTGTGTAATAAAGAGCTAAGTTATGGCTATGGCCCAGCTTAAAACCCACCTCCGTTATCAATCCACCCTTGATCAGCATAAAGTGATTTCACCGTATTCAGATCTCCCAGTATTTATGGCTTTCATCACTTAATTATACTGGCTTGTTAAATTATCTTCTCATACACCCGTGGCTTAACTCTCTTATTAGACAGAAGGCTTCTAACGAGATCAAATCCCCTTTGAAACTCCTCTGTATCCCCCACAGTACCTCACATCCACATGATTATCCACTTGACCACCAAATGTGATTCTATGCACAAGAGGTACAGCAGGGAAGAAGCAGATACAGCAGAGAAGGACCCTGGTCTTGTGGGTCTGACGTTTTAATCAGAGAGACAGATAAAGAGATAATTTTAAAAATTTGCTATCCATGTGCACCTAATTTTGGATTTATACTTTCCAACAATGCTAAGAACAATGGTGAAAATAAAGGGAGATGTGTTAGGATTTGACTGGTTTAGAGGCACGCTACTTTGTATTGTATGGAGAAATCCATACAAAATCCAAAAAGTTAGTATTTAAGTCAGGGCATAAATGATAAGAAGGAACAAGCCATGCGAAAATCTGGAGTGGTCCAGATAGATAAGAACTGAATGTAAACCTCTACGATGGGAAATGAGCTATGTCAATTGTCGCCAGCAGTAGCAGAAATGATAATTATGTAACACAATGGAGATGTTAGCTAATGCTACGGTGGCCATTGGATTGCAATATAAATGTGTCGTATCAATGACACATATCAATCATATCAACATATCAGTATGTTGTACACCTTAAACTTACATAAGGTTATATATCAATTTTATCTCAATTAAAAAACAAAGAAACAAAATTAAACACCCACCAGAGGAACAGAGTAGGAAAAGCAAGAGAGATGGTGTATATCATAAATTAAAGCAAAAAATAGAAAGTGTCAGATCTTGCAGAATCATCTAGAACATCGATCAAGTTTGGGTTTTATCCTAGGTATAATTAGAACTTTCAAAGGTTTTAAGTGCTTAGAAGATATTGGGGTTTTATTTTTTGTAAGTTTATTTATTTATTTTGAGAGAGAGAGAGAGAGAGAGAGAGAGAGAGACAGAGTGCATGCATGCATGCTAGAGCAGAGGAGGGGCAGAGAGAGAATCCCAAGCAGACCCCACACTGATAGCATAGAGTCCAATGCAGGGCTCGATTCACAAACTGTGAGATCATGACCTGAGCTACAATCCAGAGTTGGACACTTAAAGGACGAGCCACCCAGGCACCCCGATATTGGAGTTTTACACTTATTGATTGCTTGGATGTTTGTGTGCATTAAACCTCAGAAAGACAGGTCAAAGAGAAGAAAGCTTACCAAAAATTATGTTCTAACTTGAGTTAAATCCTCATGGATAAGGCCCTAACATTGTGGAAAATTCCAGCAAAACAATGGAATTGGTTTAATGACACATTTCGGAATTGTCCCTTACAGCAGATGTCACCGTCAATAGCACCTTCTCTCTACAACTATGTCTTTCATGGAAACAACATCTGCAAGTTTGCATGATGGGATGGACATAAAAGGCTGCTGGAAACCATTGGCAATTCTTGTGTCCATACTTGAGTGAATGTCACAAAAAATAAACTTCATGACTTCAAGTCTGTAAAGAGAGGGTCGGTTAATCAGACGAACGGCAACCGAGCCAGGAAATACTCTTAAAGGCAAATCTTGTGTATGTAAGCACCTATTTTGCAAATGAAGCGTGTGAAGTCTTGTACAAAGAAGGCAGAACTCCTCACTGGTGGTCATTAAACATCTCAGGGGCAAAAGCAGTCCTGAGTCACCTCCATTTCCGTGTTAACAATTGCTTCAACTTACATTTTGAGCATCAAATAACTGTGAGTCAAACAGCCTAAAAAGTCAATAACCAAAAAGAAAAATCAACAACAGTAATAATAACAGCTAACATTTATGGTGCTGTTACTTGGTGCCAATTATTGTAAACATTCCATAGATATTTTCTCACTTAATCACGACAGAAGTCCAAGTACCATCATCACGAATAAAACCCATTTCAATGGATGAGGAAAGCCAGACTCGGAGATGAAGCAACCTTCCAGGGTCACAGAGTGGATGATCTTCCAAGCCAGAGTTCCGGCTTCCCATTTTTAACCATTTCGTTGTCGCCCTCTGACAGACCTGGTCAAAGCATCTTGCTTGCGGCTAAAACAGACTGTATCTATAAATGCTTGTTAAATATCGCCTGCTTCAGTTTGATGGCCAAGTGGTGCTATGTAAACACTTAACCTCAGCAAGGCACCCATTGACTCATTCAGAGAGAACACTTTTTTCAAAAAAAAAATTAAGTGTACATATTTGGAGGGAGGCGAGAGAAAGCACGTGTGAGAGGGGCAGAGAGAGACAGAGAATCCCAAGTAGGCTCCCACATGGGGCTCGACGTAGGGCTCGAATTCACCAACCAAGTGATGATGACCTGATCTGAAGTCGGACCCTTAACCGGCTGAGCCACCCAGGCGCTCCCCAAAGAAAACCCTTCTTGAGTGTAACTAACATCCCAGGCAACAGGGCTACAACCAGGAACAAAAGGACTCAGTTTCTGACCTCCTTGGAGTCCACCATTTCAATTGATTTTAGTTGGAAGGATAGGAGGGATAGATAGATAGATAGATAGATAGATAGATAGATAGATAGAGATGCTAGATAGATAGATGATAGACAGATAGACAGATATAAATACCAGATAGATAGATAATAGATAGATAGATAGATAGATAGATAGACAGATAGATAATAGATAGATAGATAGATAGATAGAGATGCTAGATAGATAGATGATGGACAGATAGATAGATATAAATACCAGATAGATAGATAGACAGATAGATAGATAGACAGATAGATAGATAGATAATAGATAGATAGATAGATAGATAGATATAGATGATAAATAGATATAGATACTAGATAGATAATAGGTAGATAGATAAATGATAGATAGAGATATAGATATTAGATAGATGATAGATAATGGGTAAATTAGAATTTCATACATAGATGGATATGAAAGAGAGGCATTTGTAAATGCATTAGGGCATTGTGGTGAACAATTAGGGTAGGAATCCTTAGATCTAGAATCTGAGTTTTCAGGTCTGCAGATTGGAAAGCAGGAGATATTTCACAGTACCTTCAATCCCTTCACTTTGCACATTGATTCCTCGTGGGGTTTCTTTGTACATTAAGCTCCCTTATTTGGATGCTAAGTCATTTATGGGCAGTCATTTCCCCAGAAGTCTTCGTGGGTGCTATACCTCACATAGCATGGGAAGTAGGTTCACGCTATATGTTTACAACACGATGTTGACATCAGCACTGGGAGGTGTCATCATTCCAGATGACCACCAGTCCACTTTCTCATTCTCTGGACTATAGGAGCAAAACAAGCATGCAAATATAAATATAAGATTGCAAAATCCAAAAAAAAAAAACCACCTCATTTTATTTAAAAAAAATTGCTAACCGTCCTCTACCAAAGCTAGTTTGCTATTGTAATTTATTAAAGGTGCCTATTTCGAAATCAATAGTAAATGACTATGGGCTAAGGTTTGATTGATAAATCCCTCATTAAAATTAATGTCAACCTAAGCTTCCAAACTGTACCTATTAATAAAACTCTAATTGATATATGCAGCCAATGCCTTTCTATGGGTATAATCAATTTGGTACAGATTCTGCACTTTATTGACTTCTGGCTACCCAAGGGGGTTTTTTCCTCCTCCTTCTGGGAGGGCCCATCTCTGTGCAGAGAGCCAAAAGCAGACCTAAGACATGAGGGCACTTGCCATTTAATTTAGACTTCCTGTGACATTCCTAATACATACAGCACCAGCGTCAGGCAAGGCTGTTAGTGGACAGGTCCCAAGGGTCACCAGCTATGAAAAGGCAATTGCTGCACTTAAAAGCTAGACTGTCAGAAAGCTTGGTGTTCTAGACACCCTGGCACCAGTTCCATCTACAAAACTTTAAGTGCCACTTGCTGAAAGTATGGAAAACCCATATCCTGTCTTTACCCACACAGAGCATCGTTATGTGTTTTACAATATCACACCAGCCAAACAACAGGAACCAGGCAAGGAGCTAGTGTTCAACATTCAAATATTCTACGCCTTCGAAGAAAAGCATTTTTACTTGAGTCCTAAAGAAAAGCAGCTCTCGTGGAAGAGGGACGCACGATTATGGACTCATTTGAATCGAAAGGAGGACCTCACCTCCTAACTGATTCTCGAAAAACACCCCTAAGGTTCACTGACATGCCGCTGCGTTACCCTTAACATTTCTGAGTGTGTGCATTCACTCGGAAGAGCTCAGTGCACAGGAAAATAAATAAATAAATCAAGGTCTACTGGGGAGCTAAAAGCCCAAAAGAAAAGAAAATTCAATATCTGTATTTTGCGATTTTCAAACAAAATATGAAATGAAATTTACTCTAGCTATAAAACTCCAAACTAATCAAAGAGCAGCCCAATGGCTAAAGAGAAGAGTGGAGGCCTCTGACCCCTCTGCAGGGATAGGTGGTGGGGAACCCTTCGATTGAATCCAGTGCCGACAAATATCTCAAAGACCAGATTCGTATTTGAGCTTGAAGCAGCCCTTGAGTCTTCAGAGGTGCTCAGAAAATGTCAAGAGACAAGATTCTCCTTCAAGGCTACCAGCACTCTTGCCTCGTTTCTATTAAGCTTAGAAGCCAAGAGCTTTATGTTCTCTATGCAATTCCCAGCTAAGCTATAAAACTCATGTCAGTGAAGAACACTTAAGGAGAATTGTTTTATGCCCACCGCCTGTATCGGAGGTAACTTTGTGAATGAGCTTTGAGAGAATGATTCTAGAATGGAAGGGAGTGTATCCTACTTCACTTAACCTGAAAACAATGAAATCATTCCCTCTCTCTCTCTCTCCTCTTTCTCTCGCTGTCTCTCCTCTCCCCACTGCCGTGCGTGTGTGTGGGGGGGGGGGTGTCTCCTCTCTCTCTCTCTCTTCACTCTGTCCCTGTCTCTCCTCTCTCTCTTTCTTTCTCTCTCTCTCTCTGTGTCTCTCCTCTCTCCTCTTTCTCTTTCTCTCCTCTCTCTGGCTCTCCTCTGTCCTCTCTCTCCTCTCTCTCTCTCCCTGGATTTCTTTTAGCATTGGATGCCTACTTCTATTCCATTTTAAATCATGTGATTAGACCCGTTTTTGTCAAGGCTTGGGTAAAGATCGAGAAGTTTCCAAAGAAACTTGGCAAAATGCAGGCCCTGCTTTCAGTCCGGGTTGTTCCCCAGCCTGAACAGGACAACTCTGTCCCAGCACGCTGACTCTGTGACATAGTGCACTGGGTGTTTACCTAGACCCTCAAATCTAAGCTGGTGAAGATAAAATTTCTCTTTTGGGAAAAAGTTCATTTTGTATAGACTATTTAGTTTTATTTTTATTTTTTTAGTTTATTTATTTATTTTGAGAGGGAGGGGAGGGACGGAGAGAGGGAGAGAGAATCCCAAGAAGGCTCCCTGCTGTCCACACAGAGCCCGACTAAGGGCTTGAATTCATGAATTGTGAGAACATGACCTGAGCCAAAATCAAGAGTCCGACAATTAACCGACTGGGTCACCCAGGCGCCCCTTGAAGACTTTTTTTTTTAAATGTTCATTTATTTTTGGGAGAGAGAGAGAGAGAGAGACAGAGCACAAGTGGGGGAGGGGTAGAGAGAGAAGGAGACACAGAATCCGAAGCAGGCTCCAGGCTCTGAGCCGTCATCCCAGAGCCCAACGCAGGGCTCGAACCCACGAACTGTGGGATCGTGACCTGAGCCGAAGTAGGACGCTTAACCGACTGAGCCACCCAGGCGCCCCGAGGACTTTTTTAAGAGTAGTTTTAGGCTCACAGAAAAAAATCGGGGGAAAGGTACTGAGATTTCTCATATACCCCTGCTCTCACACATGCATACCCCTCCATGATCACCCTCCTCCACTAGAGTGGTGCATTTGTTACAATTGATAGACCCACACTGACACATTATTAATATTTATTTTTATTGTCACCCAAAGTCCACAGTTTATATTAGGGTTCACTGTTGTTGTCATGCAGTCTGTGGGTTTTGATAATGGTATGTATTCGCCATTATGGTATCATACAGAGTATTTTCACTGCCCTAAAAATCCTCTCTCCTAGGAATATTTATCCCTCTCCCTCTCTTAACCCTTAGCAACCACTGATCTTTCTACTGTCCCCATAGTTTTGTCTTTTTCATGTGATGTAAACATAATGAGTCAGACAATATGTATCGTTTCCAGATGGGCTTCTCTCATTTAGTAATATGCATTTAAGTTTCCTCCGTGTCTTTCCATGGCTTAATCACTCCTTTCTTTTTAGTACTAAATAATATTCCATTGCTTGGATGGGCCATGGTTTATCCATTCAGTTACTGAAGTTTCTCTTGGTCACTTCCAGGTTTGGGTAAATATGTATAAAGCTGCTGTAAACATCTGGGTGTAGGTTTTTTTTGTTTTTTTTTTTTTTTGCGTGGACGTAAGTTTTTAACTTCCTTGGGGAAATGCCAAGGACTGCGTTTCCCGGACCACATGGTAGGGAGAAGTCTGGTTTTGCAAGAAACTGCGAACCTGTCTTCCAAAGTGGCTGTGCCGTTTTGCAGCCCGCCAGCCACGAATGAACATTCCTGTCACTTCACATCTTTGCCAGCATTTGGGGCTGTCAGGGTTCCAAGTTTTGACCATTTCTAATAGGTGTGTTAGTCGTGTGTCGCTGTCGTTTTGCACCGAATTTCTCTGACGATGCGTGACACGGAGCATTTTTTCCTATGCTTACTTGCCATCTGTGTATCTTCTCTGGAGAGGTGTCTGTTAAGATGGTCAGATTATTTGTTTTCTCCTTGTTGAGAAAACAGTGAGGATTGTTTGTATATTTTATTGTATTGTATTTATTTTAGTTTAGAGAGAGAGAGTGTGTGCAAGGAGGGGAAAGGGGCAGAGAGATAGAGAGTATCTTAAGCAGGCTCCACACTCAGAACGGAACCTGACATGGGGTTCCATCCCATGACCCTGGGATCATGACCTGAGCTGAAATCAAGATTTGGCTCTTCAACTGACTGAGTCACCCGGGCGCCCCTTGTTTGGGTATTTTAAACAACAGTTTGTGATCAGACGTGTCTTTTGCAAATATTTTCTCCCAGTCTGTAACTTGTCTTCTCATTCTCTTGACATTGTCTTTGCAAGAGCAGAAGGGTTTTTTTGTTTTGTTTTGTTTTGTTGTGTGTTTTTTTTTAATTTTAATGAAGTCCAGCTTGTCAAGTATTCCTTTCATGGATGGTGCCTTTGATGCTGTATCTAAAAAGTCATGGCCATATCCAAGGTCCCGTCTATGTTTTCTCCTGTGTTACCTTCATAGAGTTTTATAGCTTTACATTTTGCAATGAGGTCTATGATCTATGTTGAGTTATTTTATGTGAAGGATCGAAATAATTATTACTTTACCCAATAGCTCCCTAAGGGCAAGACTGAGCCCCAAAATTAAGAGATTCAAGACTTCCTAAGATTCCCTTGAATCAGGGCACAGATTGTTCCTGTAACCACTTGTTTACTCATCCCATAGGCCTTTTGGGGAAAAGAAGTAGGTTCCACATAGACACAGGTCAGCTTCTGAAAGATCAAGCAAACAAGTAGAGAAAATTATCGAAGACCCTTGTGAGGCCTCCCCTTTGGGAAGCCTATCCGGAGCCTCGATCTGTCATCACCCATCACGTGCCTCTTCCATACTATCCCTGCGTCTGGTCCACACTCTGTCACTACATCTCCTTCCTGCGTGCCGTGACCATCAGCTTCATGCTGCCCATTGCCTCTTCCACCTAATTCATAGAATACCACCAGCTCCTGACAGCGAGAAGCAGGAAGGCATCCCCAGCGCCCAGCACTGGGCCCAGGTAGAAGGCTTCATGGCACTGCTGGAGGAGTGGACAAGTGAACTAAGAATCAGCAGATAGACTCTGGGTCTGGAGGTAGGCAATTCACGTGAGAAGGATGCTATCGGTGGCCGTATGGCAGTTACAACTTAGACCAAACCTTATCACAAGTATTTAAAAGTAGAATACCATATGGGGCATCTGGGTGGCTCAGTTGATTCAGTGTCTGACTCTGGCTCAGGTCATGATCTCACGGTTCATGGGTTTGAACCCTGTGTTGAGCTCTGTGCAGACGGTGTGGAGCCTAGGACCTGCTTCGGATTCTGTGTCTTCTTAGCTCTCTGCCCCTCCCCCACTCGCACTCTGTCTCTCTCTCAAACATAAACATTAAGAAAAAATGGAGAATAGGGGCGCCTGGGTGGCTCAGTCAACAGAGATTCTGACTCGGCTCAGGTCGTGATCTCGCGGTTGGTGAGTTCAAGCCCCGCGTCGGGCTCTGTGCTGACAGCTTGGAGCCTGGAGCCTGCTTGGGATTCTGTGTGTCCCTCTCTCTCTTCCCCTCCCTTGCTCAAACTCTGTGTCTCTCTGTCTCAAAATATAAATAAACATTAAATTTTTTTAAAAAAACAGATGTGATATACAGATACACAGGTTGACAGTTTACATTTAGGTCTACAATCTATTTTGAGTTATTTTATGTGAAGGATCACAATTATTACTTTACCCAATAGCTCCCTAAGGCAAGATTGAGACAATAAAACTAAGAGATTTGGGACTCTATAGGATGATGATAGATAGATAGATAGACACACACATACACAAATGGAGTATTACTCAGCCATAAAAATGAATAAAGTCCTGATGTTCGCAACAACGTGGATGAATCTGGAGCCTATAGTGCTAAGTGAAATAAGTCAGTCCATGAAAGACCATTTCCATATGATTTCACCCATATGTGGAATTCAAGAAACAAAACAAACAAATGAAGAAAAAAGAGGCAATGAAAAACAGACTCCTAAATATTGAGAACAAACTGGTGGTTGCCAGAGGGGAGGGAGGTGGGGGGATGGGTGAAACAGGTGAAGACGATTAAGAGTACACTTACTTACTTGCGATGAGCACCGCATAATGTATGGGTTGAATGACGAATCCCTACATGGTATACCTGGAGTTAATACAACACGGTATGTTAATTATACTGGAATTAAAAAAAAAAAGTTGTGGTAAGACATACATAACATAAAATTCAGCATTTCAATCATTTTGAAGGATACAGTTCAGTGCCTTTAACTAGATTGACATTGTGCATCAACACTATCCATCTCTGGATTTTCTTCCCCCCCCTTTGAAAACTGAAACCCCGCATCCACTAAACACTAACTCCTTATTCCCTCCTCCCACCTGTCCTTGGCCACCACCATCCTACTTTCCCACTCTGTGAATCTGATTAGTCTAAGTACCTCAGATGAATTGAATCGTACAGTGTTTGTCCTTGCGTGTCCAGCTTATTTGATCAAGCATAGCGTCTTCAAGGTTAATCTGTCGTAGCAGGTGTCAGGGAGGTAGCCAGTTTTTAATTTTAATTTTAATGCTTTCCCATTTTAAGGGAACTAACAAGAGGGGCGAGATAGATGGATTGGTCTTCCAAAATAATGGTTTCACGCCCTCTGACTTGCGCCATAATTTCAAAGTACTGGAGGAAAAGGTTGACTGGTGTGTCAGATATGCAGGGGACTTATCTCCTCATCCCCAATGCTTGAGAGACTTCAGTAGGTGCTGGGTGAACCACACACGTATAGCCGATATTGTTGTTGGCGGAAACATCCGGGCTCACAGTAAGTAAAGCTGGGAGCCATAAGTAAGAAAAAGTAGAAACTGAAAAGTCATTGAGGGAGGGTAATTACCATGAGCAAAACCTGTGCCTAACACTGTGTCTGACACATCGTCATCCCATTTTCTCCTCACAACTACACTATGAAATCCATGGTGTCATTCCTGAGTCACGGTTGAGAAACATGGGCTCAGAGATGCTACATAACTGGCTCCACATCATGCTGTGACTTGCCTTATACTGACGTAGGTGCTATTTTTATCTCATGACCGCAACGGAAGGAGCACTGACCTTGCTCTCTAGATGGTAATTAGAGGATTGTCGGAAAAATATGAACAAACTTTCAGATTGCACCATGGATCCATATACGACGACAAGCATTTCAAAGCAGCTTTTTCCTCATATTAAAACAAAACAGGGGCGCCTGGGTGGCGCAGTCGGTTAAGCGTCCGACTTCAGCCAGGTCACGATCTCGCGGTCCGGGAGTTCGAGCCCCGCGTCAGGCTCTGGGCTGATGGCTCGGAGCCTGGAGCCTGTTTCCGATTCTGTGTCTGCCTCTCTCTCTGCCCCTCCCCCGTTCATGCTCTGTCTCTCTCTGTCCCAAAAATAAATAAACGTTGAAAAAAAAAAGTTTAAAAAAAAAACAAAACAAAAAGCTAAATACGTCAGGAATTTTCTCTTTACTATGAATAGCATCCTTAATATTCTTGAGTTTATATATATATTATATATTTTTATATATAAACTAATATATAATGCATATTATATGTTTTATAACATATTAGCTAATATACTACATAATATATTGTAATTAATATTAGCACTACATATTGTAATAACTATATTATGTATAGATATAATATTAATTATGATATATAAACTAATATCTATTACATGTAATATTATATTTTTTACTATATATACCATGTACACTATGTAGTCAAAGTATATACATATATGTCTATAAAATGTATACTACATAGAAAAATGTGTGTGTGTGTGTGTGTGTGTGTGTGTGTATATATATATACACATATATATGTATACACACTTTTCCCACTGCCTACATTACAGCTCTGTACCTGGAAAAACATCAGCAAAGACCATGTGGTACTTGCTCCTATGAATTTCTTTTGACTACAACCTATTTATCTTCTTCAGAGTGCCATCTGCCAAATAATAGATTGTAGATTCCCTGACAGCTTGCCTCATACATATAGTTATCTATTAAAACTCCCAGTTAATGGAAGGGGATGGGGAAAGTTTTAAAATCGAGTTTATAGACCAAAATGGTTAAACAACACAAAATGATGTTCAACATCACTAGCCATTGGGGAAATTCAAATTAAAGTCACCGTGAAATACCACCGAAGCTCTATCAGAAGGACTAAAATTAAAAATAGTGGCAACGCCCAAAGCTGGTGAGGATGTGGCAAAACCAGATCATTCGTATATTTCTGGTAAACCTGCAGAGCCACTCTGGAAAACATTTGGCATTTTCTTATAAAACTACGTATGCAATTATCGCATGGCTCAGTAATTGTACTCCTGGTATTCACCCTAGAGAAGTAAAAACACACGTTGATATTAAACCAATATATACATGTTCATAGCAGTTTAGTTCATATTAGCTAAAAACTGGAAACAATCAGGTGTCCTTCTGTGGGTGAATGGTTAAACAAACGTGGTCCATCCACAGCATAAAATACTACTCAGCAGTGAAAAAGAAGATATCATAAATACATTCGACAACTGGATGAATCCCACAAGAAGGAGGCTGCATGAACAGAGCCTATCTGAAAAGGTTACATGGGATGTGTTTCCCTTTATAAAACACTCTTGAAATGGCAAAATTATAGCCATGGAAACCAGGTTCGAGGTTTCAAAGGGTTGAGGAAGGGTTAACAAGCAGGAGAAAAGTGGGGATGGTTGTAAAAGGGCAACAGGAGGGATCTCTGTGGGGATAGAGAACACTCTGTATCATGACTCTGATGTTGGTACATGACCTACACATGATATATGATATGATATGATATGATATGATATGATATGATATGATATATGATACAATACAAATGGCAATGAATTAAATGCACAAGGCACACAAACATACACACTGTGAAACAGAGACACAGACTGGGTTGGGGGACAGATGAAATAAAAAAACATGTAAAGCTGAAGAATCGGGATAAAGATTGGTGGATTGTATCAGTATAAATTCTCTGGTTGTGACATTGTACTCAATTTTTGCAAGAGGTGACGATGGGATGTGGTGCGCAGGGTTGGGGGTGGGGTGGGGAGACTAGCTAATGAGTATACAAGATCACACTGTAAGTTTGATTCCTTATGACTACAGGTGAATCTATAATTATCTCAACATTTAAAGTTTCATTGAAAAAAGAAAATCGAACAACCAAGTTGAACTCTTGTTTGTCTGGTTCTTGCAAATGGCTACTCTATTTCATTCTGCTCTTCCTGGGTGTGAAGGGTAATCACGGGCGATTGTGGCTAATGAAATGAGATGATGCTTAGCTCAGTGGCTTAGCACATAGTATATGTTCAATAAATGTCATTGATGATCGTTAAGAGAAACGTATTAATTCACAAACCTACGCTGCATCCCCAGAGCGGATGTGGTCTTTCGTCGTTTGGTTACTTAGTTCTGTTACTCAACGTAGGGCCTTCTGGATTGCCTGCAATTTGGAAATGGCTCCTTAGCTTGATTTCTATTGTGTTTTTGACACATGGAGGGAGATAGGGCACAAACAAACCGACCTACCACACCAACTCAACACGGTGTTGTGGAGATTCTGTCTCAGCTAACTCTCCTCCTCTGAAGATGCTATTTGACATTTTTTTGGTAAGCAGGCAAGGTAGGGGGGGAGACACACGAGAAGGATGGAAACTCAGATTTCTCAGTATTGTATGCCTTATTTACGCTAAATTTCACTCTTCCAGTGGCCTTGATTCATTTTTCAAAGCTACCTCCCCTGCTGAGACACTTCCGTGGCCAAGGAGAGGGAGAGGACCCTGGGCCAGAAGGGAGAGGACGCCCCCCTCAGACAGCACGCTCCTCAGTGTTGGTGAGTCAACGCTACTGATACGCGAAGCCCACGCGTCCCTCTGTATCCAAATTTTGCTTGTGTGCTTTTTGAAAGCACAAAATTAGAGTCATCTCACTCCTTTTGAAATGGCCCACTTCCCGAGAAGAATGAGAGAGGGGAAGCGAATAGAAAAATCTTAATGAAGCAGGAGTGACGCCAGACACAAGGTGCTAGCTTGCCATTGTGGCGGAAAATCTCCTGCGCGCGCCCACGGAAAGGCCTCGCTGGCTGCCAAGTCTTCTTTCTCTCCGAGCAGACCTCCTTGGAGCGCAGGGCAGGAAACATTGGCACCAGGAAGGGTCTGCTTCCGCTTCCTCCTGCTCTCCTGGGGAACATTTTCCCCAAGGTTTGGGGACCAGGGCTACGTGCCATGTTGAAATGAAAGGCACCAGGCAGAGCTGACATTTTTATCAACCCAAATTCCTACATGAATTCTTTGGGAAGATAAGAGCCAAATAAAGCCTCCAGTCACCTTCGAAATGACACTCTCCATTATGCTGCTGGGGAACCAGTTGCGGAAAGCGGGTCCCGGATTTGCTAAGAAAGGGAAGATTGTTTTGGTATTTGCCCTGGTCAAAAAAAAAAAAAAAAAAAAAAGGTGTGGGGGGGTGTTAGTGTGTGGAAAGCGCACTCCCAACGTGGTCCTCCACCTTTATTCGTCCGGCATCCACCTTGTGGGTGCTTTTTCTCCTCTGTTGGGCACCTTGCTAGAAGCAGAAGGTACGTGGGTGCCAGACTCAGCTCCTGTCCTCAAAAGGACCAGAACTCCTTGGGACTTAGGTGGAAGGTCCTAAAAACTGATGTATGCTAGGTCTGGGGACACCTAAATCCTTCCAAGTCAAGGAGGACGTCCCAGAGCAGCTGCCTTCTCAGTTTAGACCTGAAAGACGAGAAGCATGAAGCTAGAAAAGGTGGTGTAATCTAGAAAGATGCAGACGAAGGGGAAGAGAGGAGGAATACGCCAAGCCAAGCCCAAAGAGGAAATATCCTGGAGCCGTGCTTCTCAACCCAGGACCGGTTTACTCCGTAGAGGACATCTGGTGATCTCTGGGGACATGTTTGGTGCTCTCAGTGGGAGTGGGGGGTGAGGCTTAAAAGGCAGAGGTGTTGCTGACTCCCCCACAGTGCACAGAACAGCCCTGTGATACGAATCACCCAGCACAAATGTTAGGAGTGCCCAGGCTGAGAAACTCTGGCCCATGAGTCAGGGTTTGGACAGGTCTGTTCTCATAACTCTGTTCTCAGTACCCATTTATTCTTGGGTTCTGAGAGCAATGGAGTCCCCTGTGCCATTTCTGGGTATTGGGTTATTATTCTCACTCAGTCTTCAAAAGTTTTTTTTTTTTTTTAAGTGGTTGAAAAGGAAGTAAAATGGAGAAGGGGGTACAACACACATATTGTACTGAAAATTTTGGATTTTTTTTAACGTTTATTTATTTTTGAGAGACAGAGAACAAGTAGGAGTAGGGCAGAAGAGAGAGAGAGGGAGACACAGAATCGGAAGCAGGCTCGAGGCTCTGAGCGGTCCCCACAGAGCCCGATGTGGGCCTTGAACCCCCGAACCGTGAGATCATGACCTGAGCCTGTCGGAGGCTTAACCGACTGAGTCACCCAGGCGCCCCTGTACTGAACATTTTAAAAGCCTTTGTTACAGCGATGTCTCCTCTCCATTGTTCTGCCCCAATATCTCCCGTGTCTTAAGCCAAGTGCTTTGTTTTCCATTTCTTCTACTCCAAGAAACATTAGCAAGGAAGACTGGACATACCATCCACATCTATCAACGGACATGTCACAGATTACCGAAGTAGATAAAAATAGGATTATCCAATAAGACAAGCAGGCCGAAAGCTCCTAAAATTTTGTTTGAATATTGAGATTATTTGGGTTATATCGTCTGCATTAAGACACTAATAAATAGTTCCTGGCTTATACCTCGGCTCTCATCAGTATTAACATTAAGGATAAAAGTGTGTCATAGGATTCCAAGTCCACTAAGAAGGTTTCAACCAGCAGTGGAAAGTGGTGACATATCTGGTTTGGGCACTAAGATGTGACATAAAATCCCCCTTTCTCATTTCCTATCTTGACAATCCATACAACCCTTAAACAAAGGAGGTGAAATCACTTTTGGAAAATCTCCTTACAGAGTGTGAATATCTAATATCCCAGGCACATGGTCAGTTAATATATTCTGGCGTACATGAAGGAATTTGCCGAACACTGACAGCACTGGGTAACACTTAATTTTACTGTTGCATATTTATGAAATTAATGATATAACACTCACCATCCCTCCTAACTTTAACTCTGGACGATGGCATTTAATCCTGCGGGAACACACCAGTCATTAAGCCAGGAACGAAAGGCAAGAGTGATCTGAAATTTTGAGGGGGTGACAAAGAGCCCTGAATATGAGAGACCAAGTTGTGTATTAAATACAGGAGCTTAATGAGAACCAAGTAAAACAAGCATGTTGGTATTTCTCCCCCGTCGTGCCAGCCGAGGCTTCATTGTTTTACAGCAGTGACCCAGGCCCGCTGTTGTGACTGAGGGGTTATCAAATCCCAAATTCTGTAACTCCGAGTATGTGCTCCATTTCCAGATCCGTATATCTACCGTAGAATTCATGCCTCACCATCAATATCAGAGATACAAAATGCAGGTATGAAAGGAAGAAAGAAAGAAAGAAAGAAAGAAAGAAAGAAAGAAAGAAAGAAGGGAGGAGGGAGGGGAGGAAGAGAGGGAGGAGGGAAGGGAAGGAGGGAGGGAGGAAGGAGGGGAGGGAGGGAGGGAGGAAGTAGGGAAGGAAAAAAGATGGGGGGAGAAGGGAGGAAGGAAGGAAGACTCCTTTATAGCCTATCTGCAGTTTGTTAGCTAGAAAGGATTTTATTATACTATTATTAAAAACATTATAATTGGTTATGGATCACAGTCGTTCACTGTGGATATTTGTAACCGTGTCATTAACAACTGTAGATAGGAAGTGACTGTGGCAGCTGATTAGAAATGGTAATGCCTTTTTCTCATTTTCGAAGTCCAAATCCGGTTTTCAGGGCAAGCCTGCTTCTTGACACCGGGAATGATCGGAAGGGTCTCCGCAGCGCCTGGCTGGCTCAGTCCATAGAGCATGAAACTCTTCAAGGGTCCCTACATGCCACAAACGAGGTTCTGAATATTCTCCGGGCGGAACACCAAAGAGAATCACACATCTGTCCAAAATCTTTTGGGCTTGGAGCACACATAAAATCAATCTTCCTGGCACACCCGGGGGGCTCAGTCGGTTAAGTGTCCGACTCTTGCTTTTGCCCCAGGACCTGATCTCAGGATTCATGAGTTTGAGCCCCGCGTCGGGCTCCTCGCTGACAGTACAGAGCCTGCTTGGGATTCAATCTCTCTCCCCTCTCTCTGCGCCTTCCCCATTTTCTCCCTCTCTCCGCTCCCAATCTCTCTCTCTCTCTCCCTCAAAACAAATAAATAAAACTTAAAAACAAAGTTTAAAAAATCAATCTTCTTTTTATAGAGGCCATTGAATAAACACTTTCTAAATATTTAAGAACTAATGGTAAGGGACATGTTTAGCAGTTCCAATCACAAAATACGCTCGTCAACCTGGATCAGCGGGAGCAAATAAAATTCATCTGATGGATACGCCCTGAGCTCCCGGGAGGTGGGTTGGAGAGGCTATCGAGACCCAAGGAAACCAGAACAGGAAATGCAAAGGTATGAATGTCACATAATCGCCGTCTCAGCTCCGAATCATTTCTAGTGACTGAACGGCCAAGTTCTGGAAAGGTTAGCTGAATTATAGTACCTGTGAATCTATCTACCCGTGGCATAGAAAGACCTTCTGTTTTTCCAGGCACAATGCATGAAATGCATAGGTCTTATGTAATACGTTGTATGAGATCTGCTATTCGTTTGCTTCATTTAGTTACATTTAATGTAAAAAGAACTTATTCTTTTAATGTATTTATTTATTTTTGAGAGAGAGAGAGAGAGAGAGAAGGAAAGCGAGGGGCAGGGAATCCCGAGCAGACTCCACACTGTCAGCACAGAGCCCGACACGGGGCTCGAACTCACCAACGGTGCGATCACGACCTGAGCCAAAATCAAGAGTCGGGATGCTTAACTGACTGAGCCACCCAGGCACCCCAAAAGAACTTATTTTGAATTTTATTTTTTTTTTAATTTTTTTTTCCACGTTTATTTATTTTTGGGACAGAGAGAGACAGAGCATGAACGGGGCAGGGGCAGAGAGAGAGGGAGACACAGAATCGGAAACAGGCTCCAGGCTCTGAGCCATCAGCCCAGAGCCCGACGCGGGGCTCGAACCCACGGACCGCGAGATCGTGACCTGGCTGAAGTCGGACGCTTAACCGACTGCGCCACCCAGGCGCCCTTATTTTGAATTTTAATGCAAAGCCCACGTTGTGTTTTCCCAAACACGCCTCTCCAGTTGGGAATCTATGTGCTACCATGAGGCAAGATTTTAAGGGGACACTTCAGTTTTCATAGGCGGAGTATTACAGCAGATAATGAATACCAAAGAAACTTGCCTGGACCCTTCAAGATGTGACTAAAGCATATTCATAACAACCGTGGCTGCGGGAAAGAAGGGCAGCGCGGCGCTGACCCTTTGGAAATGCAGGCTTGAAGGTCTAAGTGCAGATTTCGGAGGAACACAGTAAAAGGAATGCACAGTGAGTGAGTAGCTAGCTCCACGGAGCAGTCTTTGATCAAAAGGGACTTGGCAGAACAGTCTTCCTCCAACAAAATTTCCACTGAAGCCGGTGCCTCGGGCTTTCACTGTAGCTAACCGTGTCTGCCTTAGGAGAGCCGAATGAAGCAAGAGGGAGAACAAGCCAGAAGGCAGGAAGAAGCAATTGTACGGCCCCACGTAATTCTGCCAACAAGAGCAATCTTTACCTTGACGCCCATTACAATCCCGAGCCTCTCTCTGTGGCTTATTTTGGAAATTACAGGTTACACTGTGTAGACATAAACACTCATCTATCCATATGCATATCTTGCGTAACACTTTCATGTAAAATGTATTTTACCCTGATGGTGAAAGTGTCTGAATCTCAATTATTTGGTAAACTTAAAACTGTTTTTGTTTTGTTGTTTTGTTTTGTTTTGTTTTGTGTTTTTAAGGCTTGGACACACACACACACACACACACACACACACAAAGTAGCGCAGCTTGTAATTTCGTGGCCAAATTAACAGAGGAGTTTAATATTTACATTGTTCATTAAATTGTAAAAAATAACAACAAGGATTACTAAGGATTCTGTAAAAACATGTTAAGTCATGCTAGCTTATGCCGATAGTAAAGGTCACCTGGGAGGGTGTGATGACCTTTCAGACCGTCTCTACCTGTATTTGTTGTTGTTGTTAAAGTTTTGCCTTTTAATTCCAGTGTAGGTAACAGTGATATATTAGTTCCAGGGGGACAATATAGTGATGCCACAGTTCTATACATTACTCAGTGCTGGTCACCCTAAGTGTACTCTCTATCCATCCGTGTGTGTGTGTGTGTGTGTATATATATATTTTATTTATATATATATATTTATATATGTTTATATATACTTATATATATTTTTATATATATATTTATATAGATTTATATATAGATTTATATATAGATTTAGAGATTTATATAGAGAATTATATAGAGATGTATAGATTTATATAGAGATTTATATAGATTTATATATAGATTTATACAGATTTATATATATTTATACATATTTATACATATTTATACATATATAGGTTTATATATAGATTTATATAGATTCATATATAGATTCATATATAGATTTATATAGATTTATATAGATTTATATATATTTTTATATATTTATATATTTATACATATTTATACATATATAGATTTACATATATTTATAAATATATTTCTATATATTTCTATATTTACACATATTTATACATATATAGATTTATATATAGATTTATATAGATTCATATATAGATTTATATATAGATTTATATAGATTCATATATAGATTTATATATAGATTTATATAGATTTATATATAGATTTATATAGATTTATATATATTTTTATATATATTTATATATTTATACATATTTATACATATATAGATTTATATATAGATTTATATATAGATTTATATATAGATTTATATATAGATTTATACAGATTTTTATATATTTATACATATTTATACATATTTATACATATATAGATTTATATAGATTCATATATAGATTTATATATAGATTTATATAGATTTATATAGATTTATATATTTTTTATATATATTTATATATTTATACATATTTATACATATATAGATATACATATATTTATAAATATATTTCTATATATTTCTATATTTACACATATTTATACATATATAGATTTATATACAGTTATAAGTATATATATTTATATATACAAGCATATCTACTTATTTATATATTATACTGATATATATACTTATAAGTGTATCTCTGTAGTGATATATGTATATAAATGTTAGCTTTTAAAAGCTAACCTTTTTCCTTTAACTACCAATCCAGGTATGAACGGGACCCAGCCATCCTCGGCCTGGTGCAAGAACAATGTGGCAAACGACCGAGGTGGTGCCCGGCAGGCTGATGACTTTATACGCCGCGTCCCGGCTCGGTGACCCCCAAATCTCCTTTGATATGCCAGGCAGCAGAGAGAGCTCCAAGGGATCAGGAGGCGAGGGCGGCCCCCGCCCCCCTCGATGAAGCCATCATGTGACAAGCATCGCTGATAGAGACGTCGGTCCGAGGCGCCCGAGCGACCCGCGCGGGGCCCAGCGGCCCGGGCGCCGCGACCGCAGAGGACGCGGCCGGCGCGCGCCGGGCGAGCCGGCAAGCAATCTTCGATAAATTAAAGAAATCTCCATGGAAATTAGCATGAAACATTTTCTAATCTGCCGCTTTTCACTGCCGACAAGGGTCACTGGTTGAGCTTCCCTCTGATTTTATTATTCCCCAGCCGCCGCCACCTCCCGGCTCCTTTCCACCCCTCCACTCCGCTCTGGGTTTTCAGCCCGTCCCTATTGTCGCCGTCCTCGGATTCTTAACCCTTTTGGACCATCTTCCCTGCGACAGGGTGTGATCCCTGCTGCTGCTCCCGCTGCCCGTCGCTGCCCGCGCGGCTGCTAAGGCCCCCACGACTGTTCTCCTGCTAATCTTACCCCCAGCGGCAGCACCAGGGCAGGGGCAACCCCACTCCTGTCCCCTGTCCGCCAAACAGTCACCACCTTGCACCAGCTTTATTCCCAAATGGGGCGGCCAGGGGGACAGAGACCGCAGCTGCCTGCCCCTCCCCCTCCCCCAAATGGTGTCCGGACAGTGTCCCGCTCTGGGTCGCGGTGCCTCTGGGTTGCTGTGACCCTCAACCCGGACGGCACCGGACTGCGGGTGCGGGATGGTGGGGTGTGTGAGCGCCTTCCCTTGGCAAGGTCGCTGGACCTCTCTTGCAGGATGGGGCTGTTCCACCCTCCTCCCCTGTGGAGAGCACTCTGGGATCTAAGGGGAATGACATTGCACCACAGGAGAGGCCCAGAAAACAAGTGGTACCCTCCAACAGTTTAAAAAAAAAAAAAAAAAAAGGATGTAAAATTTTAAGATGTGAAAATTACTCATTCAGCTCTCTTATTCGTCGAACCTCTCTAAATCCTTTGAGGATCAAGACTCAACTTTCAGAAAATAAACTTAGAAAAAGGGGCCAAAAAGTGCCCCACGTGATGCGTTCACATGTGTTAGATGCCTTCACACACTATCTTATTTAATCTCTACGACAACTGGGTTTGGGAGAGTTGTTTGCCGTCAGAGGTTCTGCTGTTTATCCATCTCTGCATTGTTTGTTCTTCGAGTACTTTCTGGCGCCGGGTAGAGGCCGCTTGTTACCATCAAATGCCTCTGGGCTCCGTGTTCCTCTGGGTTCCACTGCACTACGAACCGTAGACATCTCATTTAATCCTCTCGGAAACGCTGCAAGGTACACATCGCTCCCATTTTGTGGATGGGAAAACAACTGAGGAAGTAAAGTCACACCTTGATCGACGGTGGTCGTGAAACTTGCGGGGCCTGTCTTATCCCAGGGCATGTTCCATCACCAAATATGTCCACCATGCGAAAGAGAAAAGGGAGGGCCACAGAGGAGAAGTGGTTTTTCCAAAGACATCCGGGTAATACATGGCGGCCAAGATCGTGCCAGGTTTACCCCGCTCTGGGGCCTGGGCTGTCTCCACTGCAGAGCAAGGAGGCAACCAAGCTGTTGTTTGAAAGGTTGTCCTTCATGGGGCACCTGGGTGGCTCAGTCATTGAAGTGTCTGACTTTTGACTTCAGCTAAGGTCCTGCTCTCAAGGTTGGTGGGATCCAGCCAGGAGTCAGGCTCTGCCACTGGTGCGGGTGTGGAGCCTGCTTAAGATTCTCCCTCCCTGGGGCGCCTGGGTGGCTCAGTGGGTTAATCATCATCAGGCTCTTGATTTCAGCTGAGGTCATGATCTCAGGGTCATGAGATGGACCCCTGAGTCGGGCTGTGCACTGAGCATAGAGCCTGCTTGGGGTTCTCTCTCTTCCTCGCTCTCTGCCCCTCCCCCCCCCAAGATAAATAAATAAACTTTAAAAAATTGTCCTCATCCAATTTCACCCTTCAGTTCGACACCCTGTAGGAGCATCTCCAGCCTTACTCATCTTCACCCTTAGGTGACGAGGTCATATCTCGTCTTTGCCATTTTCGGGTGTGTAGAAATTTAGAGATCTCTTTGAACCTTTTATAAAGTGATACCTCAAGATCATATTCCCAGACAGAGCAGGATGTGTTGAAACAATATCTCAAAAATATGTCCTGTTGTGTTTTTTTTCCCTACAATATTGAGATAGTCAATGTTTGAATGATAACGGTTTCTAGAATAATTAGTATGTTTGCTTTCAGCTTGTGGAAATTTGATTTTTTTTTTTTTGGTGTGGAGCATTAATTCAATGAGCTGTTATTTTGCATATAAATAAAACTTTGTGAATAAAAGTATATTTCAGATGTATAAGGAAGTTCATTATTTAAAATGTGAATTATTTTGTACCAAATGGGTATTGTGAATTGAAATGATTATGTCTTTAATCTCATTTTGGTATCCCCAATTTCGTGTGTGTGCACATGCACTTATCTGTGATAAGGGGAGCTTGATAGCATAACCGACCGTGATAAGCAGGTAACAGGATAACAAGATATAGTAGAGGAAAGTCAGAGAGTTTGGAAGATATTTCCTGTCTATTGCAAATAAGGAATGAAATCGGATACTTCGCACTGTTGCTGATTGAGCCACGGTGTGGTTAAGGAATATCTACATCTTTTAGCTGCGGTCCAGAGTAAGGCTTCCCACACTAATGATATTAAAGAGTATGTGGCACATTGATATTTGCTCCACGGCTAAGAAGCTGCTCGAAAGTCCTAAAGCACATTTTGGGAACACTAATTCCTACTGATGCAAATGCCAACATTCCGAGTTTACCAGGGTGGTTCAATCTATACCCAAACATTCCTTTATCTGTGGCTGTTGCCAGCCTCGGCCAGGTAACTTTATTCCCAAACATCCCCTATGAACATTGGTCCCAGTTATTCCAAGGAAATGTATGGTGTGTGAAGGCAGGAGTTGTGCTAAGTATTCAATGCAATGGGACAACATAAAGAAAGCAAAGGCCAGAATGAAATGCATATGTATACATGACCAAAGCTATCCTATAACTTGAAAAGTTATTTTATTTCATCTAAAGATTTAATGCAAGAATTTAAGTATACCTCTGTAGGTTTTAAAGCACATACTCAAAGGTATGTCTAGATTTTAAACAAATCTTAGAGATGCTTAATTGCAGGCGACAATTGAAGGCACAATTCTCAATAGGTAAGAAATAGACAAAAATATCCTAGTGGATAAAACATGAGTATGAGGTGGGCTATTACGAATAAGATTGTTGAATGGATGTTGCATCCGTATCTCCTAAAGGACGCTGAGGACTGCTTGAAGTGCTCATTGTTCATTATCCCAATTCTACTACGTAATGCCTCTTGAGTTTTAGTCAAATCCCAGCCCACGCTTTTGCCTTAGACAAGCTGAGTTTCACCTTCAAGGATAAGCTGCTTGCTCTGAGGATAATTTTTATTTCATTTCCAGATTGCTTAAAGATTGCACATTTGATCCAATTCTGGTTAATGAGAGGCTGGAAGTTGGGGACACATTCTTTCCTGTTCTTAAGAAGGAACGAGTTCCCAGAGGCAAGGGAAGCAAAAGCAAAAATGAACTATTGGGACCTTATCAAGATAAAAAGCTTCTGCACAGTGAAGGAAACAATCAGCAAAACTAAAAGGTAACTGACAGAATGGAAGAAGGTATTTGCAAATGACATATCAGATAAAGGGTAAGTATCCAAAATCTATGAAGAACTGATCAAACTCAACTCCCAAAAAACAGATAACCCAGTGAAGAAATGGGCAAAAGACATGAATAGACACTTCTCCAAAGAAGACATCCAGATGGCTACTGACACATGAGAAAATGCTCAACATCACTCATCATCAGGGAAATACAAATCAAAACCACAATGAGATACCACCCCACACCTGTCAGAATGGCTAAAATTAACAACTTAGGTAACAACAGATGTTGGCGAGGATGTGGAGAAAGAGGATCTCTTTTGCACCTTTGGTGGGAATGCAAGCTGGTGTGGCCACTCTGGAAAATGGTATGGAGGCTCCTCAAAAAATTAAAAATAGAACTACCGTACGACCAAGCAATTGTGTTACTAGGTATTTATCCAAAGGATACAAAATTGATTCGAAGGGCCACATGCACCCCTATGTTTATAGCAGCACTATCAACAATAGCCAAAGTATGGGAAAAGCCCAAATGTCCATTGACTGACAAATGGATAAATAAGATGTGATATATATACATATGTGTGTGTGTGTGTGTGTGTGTGTGTGTGTGTGTATACACATATATATAATGGGAGGGAACATGAGGGGAACATGAGGGGAACCTCTGGTATATTAATGTGGTGTATTAAAGAAACTTCATTGTTTGATCTTGGATGGTGGCTGCATGGGTGAAAATCCCTAGGTAGATACATAGATAGATACATGGATAGATAGATAGATAGATAGATAGATAAAGGAATAGTACTCAGCGATCAAAAAGACTGAAATCTTGCCATTTGCAACAACATGGATGGAACCAGGGAGTATTAGGCTAAGTGAAATAAGTCAGTCAGAGAAAGACAAATATATGATTTCACTCACTGTGGAATTTAAGAAACAAAACAGATGAACATAGGGGAAGGGAAGGAAAAATAAAATAAGAACAGAAAGGGAGACAAACCATAAAAGACTCTTAAATGCACAGAACAAACTGAGGGTTACTGGCAGGGGTTACTGGCAGGGTGTTGGATGGGGTGATGGGCTAAATGGGTAATGGGCTTTAGGGAGGGCACTTATTGGGATGAGCACTGGGTATTATATGTAAGTGAAGAGTCAGTAAATTCTATTCCAGAAATCACTATTACACTGTATGTTCACTAACTTGGATTTAAATTAAAAATATGTATAATCATTAAGGGGGAAAAAAAAAGAAGAAGGAGCCCATTCATTTCTCGCCATCACTAGACATGCACAAAAAATCATGAAGCCTGCTAACTCCCGTTGCAAGCCACCACAGTATCTAGATTCGGGGTGAAATTAAACTCAGGGTAGAACAAAGCAGAGAGAAGAGATGCGTCTGGCTCTAGCTAACCCTAAGTCTCTTCACCATGAACCACCTCTTAGGGGAGCTTCAACTTAGGTGAGTTTCAACCAATGTAAGTTGTCTTTCTGTTATGTGTAACTAAAAGCATCATAATTGATACATGTTGAACTTTTCTAGGAAAAAATAACATTATGCTTTTATCATTCAGGAAACTGATGCGCTCCTGTAGGACAGTATCCCTGTATTTTGGGGGGGGGGGGCATTCATATCTCTTTGGTTGACTTTTCACGTGCCAACACCTTTGTCAAACAATTTTCTGTAGAGATGATAGAAGGTTAATTTGTCTTTCTTCCTTTTTTAATTTTTTTTTAAATTTATTTATTTTGAGAGAGAACGAGGAAGCGTGAGCAGGGGAGGGACAGAAAGAGAGAGAGGCAGAGACAGAATCCCAAGCAGACTCCACACTGTCAGTGTAGAGCCTAACATGGGGCTTGAACCCACGACTGCAAGATCATGATCTGAGCCAAACCAAGAGTTGGATCCTCAACTGACTGAGCCACCCAAGTTCCCCTGTCTTTCTTCTGACATGGTTGATAGAAGTTTTCTTTTTGTTTCCTTTTTTTACTTACTGACGGTTTGGAAAAGTATCTTTCAGCTTTATAACTTGCTATCATGTAATTTTTAAGTAAATCTTTTTATTGAAGAGCTGGCTACATAAAAGTAAGCAAATCATAGGATGCAATTCAATGACTTTTCACAAACGAAGGGCACCCATGCAGCCACCATCCAGATCAAAAAACGAAGTTTCATTGATAAACCAGAGGTTCCCCTCATGTTCCCAGCCAGTTACTAACATACTCCCCCCTGCCCAGTTGAAGATAACCAATATCCTAATGACTAACACCAGATTCATACTGCTGAGTTTTCAATTTTATATAAATGGAATTGTACTCAATGCACTCTTTTGAATACTATAAAATATATATTCTAATTTGTTTGGCTCCCATTAATTCAGTATCATGTTGGTGGTATTTTCTATAATAATTAATTTATTTCTAATGCTGTATAATATTCCATAGCATGAATATAGCACGACTACTATTTTTTTAAGTTTTTTTTTTTTAATTTGAGAGAGAGAGAGAGAGAGAGAGGAAGCAGACAGACAGGGAGACACAGAATCCGAAGCAGGCTCCAGGCTCTCAGCTGTCAGCACAGAGCCCAACGCGGGACTCAAACTCACCAACCGCGAACCGAAGTCCAATGCTTAACAGACTGAGCTCCCCCAGGCGCCCCAGCCATGACTACTATTAATTTATTTTTTCTTACACTGTTTTGGTATCATGATTATGCTGGTCTTGTAAAATGAAAATTATTCCTTTTCTTGACTTTCTGTTCCTTGGAGGGGTTTGTGTTCAATGCTATTTCTTCCTTAAATGTTTGAAAAAATAAACACTGAAACCATCTGGTTCTAGAGTATTCTTTGGAGAAGAGCTTTTAATAATATATTTGATGTGTTCAATAAATATAGAAATAATCATTGCTTGCAACTCTTATATCAGAGTTACAATGCGATGTTTTACTAGAAATTGGTCCATTTAATATAACTTTTCAAAATCTTTTGCATAAAGCTATTCATAATATCCTGTTATCATACTAGCATTGTTTCTCTTTTCTCTCCCCACATGCCTGATGTTAGTAATTTGTGCTTACTTTTTATTCTAGCAGGCTTTTGAAAAGTGAGCTTTTAACTTTGCTATTCTCTCTTTGGTGTATTTTTAAAATTTTGTGAATATAAACCTGCTGTTACTCATTGCCCTCGTTTTATTTTTTTGAAAGTTTAATTTGCACTTCTGTTTCTAAATTCTTCAGAAGACACTTAGGTCATTGATTTTTCAGCCATTTTCCTTTTCTAATATATGCTTTCAAGACTATCACTTCCCTCTACACACTGCTTATGTTGCATCCCATGTGTCATGAAAAGTTGTATTTTCATTGTCACTCAGCAGACAATATTTTCTAATATCCATTATGAGTTCTTTAGAAATGTATTGATAAATTGCAAGTATCAGAGCTTTTCTGTTTTCTATTTCCATTGATCGTTACTGTAATTACACTGTGGTTACAGAATATACTTTCTGTGATTTCAATCCTTAGAAATTTGTCACGACCATATGGCTCAGCATATGGTCTTAAGTTATTGAGTGCAGATTTCTATGTATGTAAATAAGGTCAAGTTTGATAATCATGTGAATGAAACCATCTATACTCTTACTACATTTTGTCTATTTCTTCTTTCAGGTGCTAAGGAGGGTGATTAAAATCACACACTAATGGTAAATTATCTGTTTCTCTTTTTGGTCTTATCAATCTCTCTTTCTCTTTCTATTAAGGCTATAGTTTTACGTGCATATACATTTAGAATTTTTATATCATCCTCTTAGATTGAACCACTCATCTTTATAAAACATTTTTGCCTTAAAGTCTACATTGCCTGCTATTCTAATTGCTGTATCTGTATTCTTGTGTTTAGTTTTTATACAGCTTCAGTTTTCCATTTTAATTTCCTAAACTTTCTAATATATATATATATATTAGATCTAATAAATATATATTTATATATATTATATATTTTATATATAATATTATTTTATATATATTATATATTTTATATATATAATATTATATATTATATATATATTAGATCTTATAAATATATGACATATAGCCATACACATCATCTATACTTTTATATCTATATGTATATATGTATATCTAATTTCCTACTTGTTTTATACAGTCTAATAATCTCTCAGAAATTCAACCAACCTTTTAAGATTTATCCAGTCTTTTCATTAGAGCATCTAATCTGCTTATATTTAACATAGTTCTTTACTACTGATATATTTGAATTTAAATTTCTATTCTTGTATATTTTTTAAGTTTATTTATTCTGAGAGAGAAAGAGGAAGAGAGGGGGAGGGTCAGAGAGAGAGGGAGAGAGAGAATCTCAAGCAGGCTCTGTGCTGACAGCAAGTGCAGGGCTCAAACCCACGAACCATGAGATCGTGACCTGAGCTGAAATCAAGAGTCAGATGCTTAACCGACTGAGCCACCCAGGTGCCCCTATAATCTTGTTTTTTTTCTTTCAACTTATTTTGTTTCTTTCTGTCTTTATTTGGATGTAGCAAACATCTTTATCATTCTATTATTCTTCTCTATTGGTTTGTTACATATTCTTCTCCTTTCATTTTTTACCATAGAGATAACTACATACATCTTTGATTTTACTGTCCAATATAAGTTAATCCTCATCACTTCCTGGAGAGTTCAAGATCCCTGTCTACTTTAAAGAATGCATTGGGGCACCTGGGTGCCTCAGTCAGTTGGGCATCTGACTTTGGCTCAGGTCATGATCTCACGGTTCATGAGTTTGAGTCCCACGTAGGGCTCTGTGCTGACAGCTCGGAGCCTGGAGCCCGCTTCGGATTCTGTGTCTCCCTCTGTCTCTGCCCCTCCCCTGCTCATGCTCTGTCTCTGACTCTGTCTCTCTCTCTCTGTCAAGAATAAATCAACATTAAAAAAATTTTAAAGAATACGTTATGATGATGATGATGATGTATTCAAGGTATATTTAAGGATATGTAGATATTTGTACTATTAATATCTTTTTTATTGCTCTTTATTCCTTTCTTCATTTTCTTGTCTTAATCTATTTTTTTTAACGTAAATTGCTCCCTTTAGTATTTTTTTTAGTGTGTGCGGCTGGAAATAAATTCTCTCTGGTGCGTGTGTGTGACAAGATATCTGTCACCTTCATTTATGAAGACTATTTTTGGTGGATGGAGTTCTAGGTTAATATTTTAAACCCTTTAAATATGCCATTCCATTTTCTTCTCTCTCCCATAATTTCTGTTGTAAAGTCAATTGTCAACCTTACTGCTCGTATTCTGAAGTTCTATATCCCTGTTCTTCAGCTGCTTTTGAGACTTTTCTCCAAGTTTTTGATTGTTAGTATTTTACCTGTGAAGTGCTTACATGCAGCTTTGTTTTCATTTATCCTGATCTATGTTTATAAATCTTAAAATCTGGAGCTTGATACTTCTCACCATTTCTAGAAAATTCTTGTTGGGATCAGCACTGGGAGTTGTATGAAGCAAATTTGACAATGAATTATATTTTAAAAAAATAAAAAGAAAAAAAAAGAAAATTCTTGTCCAATACCAGGTCAAGTATCACTTCTGGACATTCTCTGTCTCTTCTCTTTAACATATTTAAATTGTGTGAATTTCCTAACTTTTCATTTCATTACGAAGATGCTTATGTTCTTTTACATATTTTGCACTTTTTCTGTCTCTGCTTTAGGATGGATCTCTTCTAGGAAATTTTCTTTCAGTTAACTGTTTTTATCTTTTTCTGCACTGTATATGCTCCTAAGCCCATTTATTCATTTCTTAATTTTGGTTATTTTATTTTCAAAGCTAGGCTTTCCCTTTGATATTTTCATTGTAGGTTGCTGGATGAAATTACCCATTTTGGCATCTATTTTCCTGAACATAGTAATCAAATTTATTTTAAAGTATTAGAAAGAAAATAAAGTCTATGTCTGATAATGTCAATATCTGAACCCCCTATGTATCTACATTTATTGTTGTTTTTTTTTCATTTTCTGTTGCTTTATAATTATTTAGTCTTACCTTCTAGTAGGCCTGATACTTGTTGATTGAATGTCAAATTAAAATTATATATATATAAAACAGTTATCAAAGATTCTGGCTGTAGTCATCTCTCTCCAGAGAATATTTTCTTTTGTTTTCTGGTAGGCAGCGAGTGAGGGTGGAGATTATCTTAAATCTGCCTGGCAGTAATTAAACTGAAACGTGACTTTCAGTAATGCGATAGTTAACCTTCTTCTTTTTTGTAATCAGGTTTCAATATTTGGTGTGTATTTTACATTTATAGTAGATCTGTATTTGGACTGGTTCACTTTACACGCCCCATCATCACATTGCGGCTTGTGGTCACTGTAGTAGACAGTGACCTTCTTACTCCTAAGCTGCAGCCCTCTCGTGTTCCTAAGCAGAACTCTGGGGTATCTATCATGGCCCCTATTCTCAAAGATTCCTAACTTATCTTTTTTTAAACTTTTTTTAAACTTTTTAAAACTTAACCATTTTATCTTCTCCACTTAATGACACTTCCTTCATCTCTGTTTGGATTCCTAGACTATTAACAGCTCCTTTTTACTGGACTTGTCCCTAGTTCAGCAAAATGCCTTCATGGGAAACGTGGAACAGAAGAAAAAGCTCACCTAACGGTACGTAATTCTTTCTGCCATCTTGGTGTCTCAAGTCCTGGCCGCCTGGGTAGCATGGAACTTCAAGATTCTCTCTCCCCTATCCTACACTGCTACCAAATCTTCTCTCAGATTCCTTGCTTCTTGCCACAGGCCACTTCATTTTGTAGTTTCTTGGACTACATTTTGAATCTTGTGTCATTTACCAGGTGTCATGTGACCTAAGCGGAAAAGCAGGTTAAATTTTTGGTTGTATTTTGTTCCACTCTTCTAGTTACATTTGGTATGAGGTTTGGTGTGTATGAAGGTAAAGCTCCACCACGTCCTGATTTTTTTTCATCTATGCTGCTGAGTTGTTAAATGGTCATGGTTAGTAAAGCAAAAATTTTACACTGTGTTTTGGAAAGTCACAGGTATTACTTACATCAGTTTTTACAGCATGAAAAATTGTCATGCTCCTCATTTTTCTTTGAAAAACATGGATGCCTTGGTGGTAAAATATACCGATATCAGAGTACACGCCACAGAACCATAATTTATCAACACACACCCTTACATTTAAGACAAAGATACTTCACTCAATAAATCAGCAGCCAAATGAAACTAAGAGAATTGAAAGGTGTGAATCATAGATGCTTTATATTAAGAATATAAATGCTAATATCCAGAACTCCTAAAGAAAATCTCAAGAAAAAAATAAAAATCAAAAATAATCTCTAAAATAAAAATACATTGTGTGTAGGAAATACCTCTAAATAAGAAAAGAATATTGGAGCCATATTAAGACTTGATATCTGAATGCTATAAAATGTGAAAAATTATCTTTTATCCATAAAAAAGTCAACACATTTTTTTAATGTTTATTTTTTGAGAAAGAGAGACAGAGAGACAGAGCATGAGTAGGGGAGGGGCAGAGAGAGAGGGAGACAGAATCTGAAGCAGGCTCCAGGCTCTGAGCTGTCAGCACAGAGCCCGACGTGAAGCTTGAACTCATGAACCGCGAGATCATGACCTGAGCCGAAGTAGGTCGTTCAACCGGCTGAGCCACCCAGGCGCCCTAACACATTATTTTAATGAATAGATCTATTTTCAAATTCAATGAGGGCTCATCTGGGATAAAAATAAGTCAACATGATTAGTATAAGAAGGCATTTGAATGTTCTTATTGATTGTACTGATTCCAATTCCTAAGCCAAGCAATGGCTGCTTAGTATGGGTGTGAGTAGTTATTTAGACATTTTAATGGTCTTCAAGTGTGTTAAAAGCCTATACATTAGTATATTGCTCCCTTCTCAGATCAACTTTGCTTGTTCCATCTGGTCGTCTAGTCATTACCACACGAAAAGCAGATGATGGGCACTCAATTGCCCAGAAAATATTTATCTAGGCTATTCCTTTTCATTCCACTTTGATTTCTCCTGCCAAAATGGTGAACCTCATATGTAATGCCACCTAACACTGAAAGTGAAGGTCTTGAGAATGCAGATTTCGCAGAGATAGACAGGGTTATGTCCCAGACAGTAGTTGAATCATGGTTGGAGTAGAGCAGAAAGCAGGTAAGTCTGGAAAAATGAAATCATGGATCCCCCCAACTTTGCCTTTTACACCCCAAATGACAATGACTATTGTCTTTGTGATGAAGTTACACAATCTTTAACAGTGTTCTAAGACTGGGTGCCTGCCTTCTTACCCAACTTCACCTTACACGTCTCTCCCCACGGCCCCAACTCCATGGGGATCCCTTCTGTTTCTCAAATGTATTCAGCTTTCACTCTACATTGTACGTTCCCCCATGCTGTTCCTGTCTCTAAATCCTCGGACCGCTCAAATGCATAGATTTTCCATATCCCCAGCTTCACATTCACCTCTCTGGGCATATATTCTCAGACTCCCTGGATTACAATAAATATTCATATTTGTAATTATTTTTAAATGATTCTCTTCCATTGATCAGTAAGGGCGTGGATCACATCTAGTGTTTGATTACCAGTGCCTGTGCAGTGCCTGTATCAAAGTACATAACTTTTCATCTCCTAGAAAGGAAAATAAATCAGTGGGGAAAAAAGAAAAAAAAAAAACACCTCAGTGTTCCAAGGAACACTTTTATAAATTACTTCTTACGAGAAACATAATCTGATTTTCAAATAAATAAACATAGATAAAAATTTAGAACTGGAAGGGATGTTTTAAGAAACGAAATTATATAATCACTTCACCTTGCTGATAAGAAAACTGAGGTCCAGGGAGCACCGGTGATTCTTACTAGAGCTTATATTAATGACGATGATAATAATAATGACAATATCCAACCCATCTCCGTCCATGGCAGACTACACCACGACATGCAATTTCCCTTATCCACTCCAGCATGTTCTCTGTGATTCTCAGCAACGCTGTAACCACACACCAATAATAAAGTACTCAAGCTGGTGGAAGATTTGCTGTCCTAATAGAATCTAATCAATGCTATCCTTATAACCGTGTCACTCTAACTTGCATATACTCGAAAAACAATTTTAGTCTTTTTCTGATAATGAAGGTATTTATTAAATCCGTTAGGATTCATTACTGGCAAGCAGAGACAACCTAACAGAAAGTGGTCTATATGATGATGACTTTCAAATGTCACATAATAATAAGCCCAAGGGTAGGGCAGTTGGAGCGATAATTCACTGGCTCAATAACGTAATCCATGAGCCAGGTTCTTTTTGTCTCCCTGCTTTGCAAACCTAGACGCTGGCTTTTGAGACCCTCATGACTTATTTTTGTTGGTTGTAAAAGGATTGCAGCAGTCCAGGCGCTGTGTTCTCACACAGATACTTCCAAAGGTGGTAAAGGGGAACGATTTCTTCCTATTTTAATGGCAAGAGAAACTTTCTTAGAATCTCTGCTTGAGTCTCACTGGCCAGAGCCGTGTCACAAGCTCATCTCTGAACTCACGGCTGACAGACAAAAGGGTCATTGGATCACCACGGGGAACCTAGGCTGATCAGCATTTTCTTCTTTGCTTTGGAGAAGGGTCCGGGTTCTCCCGAAGTAGATGGCTACTGGGAGGAAAGGCAAGTGTGAAGAAGTTAACGTCTGTGGGCAATGAACCAGGTTTACCACATTTACTTTAGGTATTTTTTTTTTTTTTAGAAACATCAGGTAATTGCCTCACTGGCATTTAACAGACATAATATTAATTATTTTTTACTTTTTCAAATTTCAAATCCACTTTACAAAATTCAAATCCACAAAGCTGGAGTGGTAATATTTCAACTTCCTTTTGGAAGCCTTAAATTGCTGGTACAATACATTCAATTGCTAAACATTTTCTAATACCAACCCAAACCGTGTCTGTTAAACAATGTGGGCATAAATGGAGTTTTTTGTCATCACTCGCCTAACAGCTATTTCTAGGATCACGTCTTAAAAGGAACAAAGACCAACTATTTATATGAAACTGATCAATACAAAGACACATCCGGAGGATCTGACTGTATTGTGTCAGATAAAATTAGCATGCCACGAGCTCAAATGTCATAAAAACAGGAGACTCAACTTCATGAGGGACTTATTAGCAGTCAGACATAGCACATTGTCCTGCACAGACATAGGCTGTCTATGCCAAGCATCCATGATGCTATCTTAATGAATAGAGGAAGAACTCATTTTGAATCTGGAAAGTTTACCACCAAGTTGAATAATTACACTGACTACTGGGGGGGGGGAACGTCCTCAAATTTTTCATGTTTCTTTCTCATATAAAAACATTATTTCTCTTCCAAAGCTTCCTCCTGACACCCAACCATTGTACTCCATATCAAAGAAATAGATAAAAATATTAATTTCCCCCATGTCTGTCCTGGTCTATGAATGTTCATGTTTATTTATAATCACACTGGTTCTCTTGGGCTGCGAGCTGCCTTGGGAAGGAGGTGCCCATGGCTGTCCATTCATTCTACATCGTACTTAACATGGTGTCACGTGCGGAAAGGTGCTTTGCGATCAGTATCAGGAATCTAATTGTAAAAGGTAAAATTAAAATGAGTTCTATACTCGTTTAAGTGAAATAAACAGCAGCTCCTCGTTCAGGGGAAGAATACTGTTACAGGACAAATATCTTTTTCCATTATCTTCTCATGAATATCAATAGTGGATGTTAATGACTGGAAATGTTAACGAATGGAAAGAAAGATGAAAAAATATTATGCTGACTTAGCAATAACTTGATATTTTGTTATGTATATTACATATGTATATACATATAACTATACATATATGTAACTACACATACATACAAACGCACACACACACGTATAAAACTATACAAGTGCGGCAAGTGGCTCACTCAGTAGAGCATGTGACCCTTGATCTCAGGGTGGTAGGTTCAAACCCCACGTTGAGTGTAGAAAATACTTCAAAGTAAAACCTTAAAGAAAACAGAAGAGAAACAAAAAATAAATAAATAAAATAAAGCCAAGCAAGTATTGACGAAATATAGGTAGCATTGTATTAGCTGGAGTCGGAAGTCACACACACCAATTCTATTAACTTGACCCCAAAGGACATCAGAGAGCTCGGGGTCCTGGTGTCATGCGAGGGCTGCTGGCAAGTGGGAACCATAAGCGAGGACCAGGCACAGGAAGGCTCTGAACAGGAACCCAAGCTAGCTCCACTGCCCCTCTCCGCTCTGACAGCTCAGCTTCTGGAGCTGCAACATCCCCGCCACGAGGCTCAACAGCTCGAAAGCCAAATTACATTATTTCTACAATACCCCTGTATCTTGGCATCCCTCCTTCGACTCAAAGTCCCAATGAGCTGAGCCTAGGACAGAAAATCTCATTCCAGCTCCTACGAAGGGAGAAGAGAGGAGGCATAGTCTTTCTCATTTCTGAAATGGAGTCCCACCAAAGCAACACAGTGGGGCCCTTGCCAAAACTACAAAAGGCATACAGATTCTGACAAGGCAAGACTATGGGAAAAGACCACCTCTGTCATCTGTGTAAATACTTCTTCCTCTGCTCACACCTCCAGAGGGGAAACAGGAAAGGGGCACTCATCACATCAGACAGCCATGCCACAATAAACACGTTTACTGTTTCCCCAGAGCAAGGTAACTCGAAGTCTTGTCAATGAATTGGAGCCTGTGCAAAGTCCAGAATTACTAGGTGATACTCATCCCTCATATACAGACACCATCCCATGTTGAAGTTCAGCTTTCCTGAAGAAAATGTTAAGTCGCACTCCCCAAATACAATGCGGAAGGAAAAGGAAAATAAATCGGGAATTGAAGTGTATAAATGTTGTCATCACACAACAAAGACAGACATGCATAGGGGTTATTATTTCACTTGCACACCTGTGTATGAAAGCCGAGCTGCCATTTATGACTTTTCTCGTTCATTGCTAATTCGGCATCTGCCTTCAACCAGCACCCCCGCTGACCAGGGAGGTTGTTGCTGTTTTGAACCTAACAGACCAACCTTGATTGTTGTTGGAGTCGTGCCCTTCACGGTCTTTTCAGTGTGTGGTTTTATTTATTTTTTTCATAGAATTCTACTGCTATAAGTAGTAAGATAAAAGGTGCCCCAAGAGACCACTTGGGTTCCACCCATAATCTTCCTTCTCCGTTGTGAAGTGATGATCTTATTTTTCCTTTCCATTCAGGATCAACCACACCAGCCAATGATAAAATGTCTATTATTTCCATTTGTCCCTAGAGTCCTAAGATGCTGAAAATGGCCAGGTGGCATTCTTAGCTTCCAATACAATGGAAACATTGTTGTATGTCCTGGTGGAACTATTCTTCCCTGACAGACTAATATCTCTAAACAACAGACCCCAAACTTACGGACACAAGAAGCCAAAGTTTTTTTTTAAAGTAGCACTGTAACTGAAACTTCAGTAGACCATTCAAAGGTCTCATCATAACAGATCCTTCTGGGTTATGGCAAATATGGTCAGGCTAATGAATCAAAACATCACAATCCTTTGCCTTTCTTACTTCCTCTCAAGTTTTTTTTTTCCCATTAGAAGTGATGTTATGTGGAAATCTATAACAATGTTAGAGCAATAAGCAAGTCCCTTTAAAATCCAAATTCGTATTAAATATGTATTCCAGTGAGGAACAGTGGCAACCTGTCTTGGAAAGTTTTGGTTTCAATGTTATTATCTTGTTACAAAACATCTGGCTAATCCTCCTAAGATGTAATATATATCTGTATTTTACTGTCACTTACATGGATGACAAATTGGACTTCCATTAGTGACAGTAGCCTAAATGGTCTTGGTCCAGGAGAAGACACGCGGAGCATTTAACCTTGTCCATGGCCACTTGAAATCTGTAACTAGCACAAAGGAAAGATGCTTCAGGAAAATCATTACTGATCATTAAAGAGCCTCACCCACAGTGGGCGTGATCCTTTGGTAAGCGTCCCTCGATAACCTCACAGTCTGTGGGTTTTTGGAAAGACACAGGCCTCCTCTGTAAATCTCTTTGTTACTGTGTTCCAAACTTGCCCCTCCAATCTCCCAACCACATGAACAAACAAATTACCAAATCAGTGGATCCCAATAAAATTCGCTGAGGTGGTAAGACCTTGTATTTTTATCGGTATTACCTCCCAGTCAAGGGCCTGCATGTGTCCTGCTAAGGCATTTAAGTGCCTGTTAATTCTTTTTAAAAATTTTTTTAATGTTTAATTTATTTTTGAGAGAAAGAGAGAGAGTTGGGGAGGGGCAGAGAAAGAGAGGGAGACACAGAATCCAAAACAGACTCCAGGCTCTGAGTTGTCAGAGCCTGATGTGGGGCTTGAACTCGGGAACAGGGAGATCATGACCTAGGCTGAAGTCGGGGGCTCAACCAACTGAGCCACGGAGGTGTCCCAAATGCCTGTTCATTCTTTCTCTCCTTGCACCATCAATATGGTATTATCCATGTAGCACAGAAGCAAAATGTCTTTTGGAATGATGAGGGTCCTGGAAACGAATGTGGATATGGCTGAAACCGTGAGACAAGATGGAGAGGGCATGTTGCCGTTCTTGTTTATTCAGGCAAACTTATGCTGATATTTTCTATTTATTAGGAGACAGAGGAAAAGCATCCCCAAAGCTACATGCAGTCCAAGTGCCAGTGAGTGTGCTGAGTTTCGCTAGCAGAGAAATCACATCTCTCCCTCTCTCTCTCTGCCCCTCCCCTGCTCACACTCTGTCTCTGTCTCAAAAATAAATAAACATTAAAAAAAATTTTTTTAAATGAATCATCATTTCTGTCTGTCTCAAGTCTTTGATGGCAGCAGCGATCCCTTTCTGGAGGAAAATATTCCCTTAGGGTTGGGATATTCCTTTAATTCACTATTTCATTTAGAGGAAGAAATTCCAAGTACATAACCATAATAACCTTTATTTATGGGTCACAAAAATTTGTGAGGGTTTTCTGTGTGTGTGTGTGTGTGTGTGTGTGTGATATATTTTGAATATAGAATTTTTAGTGTCAAATATATGCTATATAACTAGGAAAGGGACACACAATGACTTTGGGGTCCTAAGCCAAATTTCTGCTTATCATCTGATATCCATAAGCACCACTCTAATGGAGCACAGTGGTATTTTAGGGTTTTGTGAGCAATAGTTCTAGCATTGACTTAGTATCCATAAAAAGTGTAGATATCTACCCCTTTCTTAGTGGTAAATAGCTCCACACCCTTTGAGAAAGACTTGGAGAAAGAATCGTGATACATACTTTGATATCATTACAAGGTCCAGTCGTAATGCTGTCTGCCTCCGTTTCATTTGAGGGCAACTGGGTCTAGGTTGGGATTAGGTTTAGGATGGCATATTTATATCATGATTTCTCAGAACTGGCCTAAGTTTACCAGACATGAAGCTCTATCCTCTTCCAACATATACAACCTATTGTTATATTTAGAAATTTGGAAAACTTCTAGTAACTCTGAGTCTGCTTCGTCTTCGAGGATCTCATAAATGTTTTAAAGCTTATTTTTATTTATTTTGAGAGAGAGAGCAAGCAGGGGAGGGTCAGACAGAGAGGGAGAGAGACAGAATCCCAAGCAGGCTCCGCGCTGTCATTGCAGACCCCAATGTGGGGCTTAAACTCATGAACCATGAGATCATGACCCGAGCTGAAATCAAGAGTGGGACGTTTAACCAAGCCCCCCGGGCATCCCTGGGATCTCATAATATTAACCATGGTCAAAGACTCTGGAAAGTCTGTCTACCATGCTGGCCTTTCTGTTCTGGAGATTAAATGCAACCATATGGCTTCTGTTCCTCTACTCTCCTCCTACTCACCAACACCAGAAACCTATTTCAAGTACAGTCTTTATAAGCATCTTGAATCCTAAACAAATAACTAATAAGCATATTTCATAGATGTTGGTGTTCTTGTGACACAATATTTTTCTCAAAGTCTTAGAAAGAGAGTGTCTCGGGGCAACTTGGTGGCTCAGTCAGTTTAGTGTCCGACTTTGGCTTAGGTCATGATCTCACAGCTCGTGAGTTTGAGCCCCGCACCGGGCTCTGTGTGACACTCACAGCCTAGAGCCTGCTTCAGATTCTGTATCTCCCTCTTTCTCCACCCCTCTCTAACTCATGTTCTCTCTCTCTCTCTCAAAATAAATAAAACATTAAAAACATTTAAAAAAGGGAAGAAAGAGAGTGCCTTTTGGTATTTCTTGAGGAATAAAGCTAAGAAATGATCTGGAATAACACACAACAAATGCATTGCAACATTCCTATTCCAAAGTCTTAGGGGCTTCCTCTATGTATTATGATAAGGCTTTTCTGCTTTTTCATCGACTTTGATTGTCAGATTTCAGATTTTAGGCATCCACCCAAGAAAACAATTAAAATCACTTTCAGAGAATCTGACGAGCATACTAGAATCATATCAATTAATTTGAATCAAATCAAAAGTAATGATCTCTCATTTGAAAAGCAAGCTCAGATCCATTCTTATACACATTTCCCGGATTTTGGTCAATGTGAATTAGTAAAGACATATATATTTTTTAATACAAAAGCACTCTTATGAAGGTTTGATTTTTTAATTTTCTCCAGAAGTATTCTGGAATATAGTGCTTATTACATTTGGGGAGGTAATCAGGGTTTAGGAATGCTCAGAATAGATGGTCAGGAATGATCTGATTTTAGAGTAAATAGCTCAAGAAAGAATGTTACTTAAAACACTTTCATGCAACAGTGAGAGAGTCTTATCAACAAGGAAAGAGGGTCACTCTAGCTTCCAAGGGAATGATAAGACCTCTGAATTTCCCCTATACATCCTTCTTTAAACTTTATGGTTTCCTAATCATTGTCCTATTGATCTAAGATATGGTGAAGCTCTGAATTTAACTGATACTACCATTTGGTGGGCATTCTTCCTACCCCCAAGAGAAGTTTAAGAACTCTGAATCTTCCCATATATCCTCAGTCTAATTGTTAAGGTTCTAATGCTTCCCAATCACTTTTTATAACTTTGACATAAAAGATATGGAGAAGTTTCTAATTCAATGGCTATTGTAATTTAAGTCAAACATTAAGCTCAGACTTTGGCTGCTTCCACTGCATTGAAACATAAATTGAGATCAAGAAAGTATTGGACTTTAATTAGTGCCTTGAACAGTACTTCAGGATTTGAGGTTGTCCTTCTGTTTCAGCAGCCATCTTGATTTCCTCCTGTCTTTCATTCAGCAAAATGGTCGTTCAAAAACTTGCTTCAGAAAACACCTCATCCTAGGTAACTATAGGCGATCACTAGAGGTATTCCATTGTACGCCATGGATTCCCATACACCCAACCTAAAAGACTATATTAATTCCTAAGGTAAACCATTCCAAATACCTGTATTAACATTGAGTTCCATTGCTTACATGCCATTCGCTATTTTCAATGTCTATACACTTCCAGTTTCTTGATCGCAAGCAACAGAAACCAACTCTGTCCAACTTAAGCAGAATAGGAATTTCTAGGACTGAGATTGTGGTAAAATTAGTAGTAGAAAATGGCTAGAGACCAAAGCAGATTATGGAGCAGGAATACATACAGAGTTAAAGCACAAGAGTGATCTCTGTAGCGAACCACTCCTCGATACTACTGCATCAGGGCATGTGATGCCATTACCACTTTCAATACCATTGCCTCTTGCCATGAATATTTTCTAAGTGAGGTCTATGGTTTACGTTGTTTTTTGTATTGGTTTTCTCTTGCTGTCATAATAAATGATCACAAGCTCAGAAGTTTAAAACAACACAGATTTATTATCTCACAATCGGTAGGTCAGAAATCCAGGCACAGCATGCCTGAGCCGTGCTCTGGGTTTCACAGGATGGATTTCAAGATGTTGGTAGGGCTGAATTCATTTCTGGAGATTTTATGGATGGATCTGCTTACAGGTTCATTCAGGTTGTTGGCAGAATTCAGTTCCATTTAATTATAGAACTAAAGTTCCCATTTTCGTGTTGGCCAGTGACGTGGCTCATTCTCAGTTTCTTAGAGACCACCCCCATTATCTAGTTCATGGCCCTCTTTTTCCATAGTTCAAGTCAATAATGGCAAGTAGAGCCCTTATGCTTAGAATCTCTCAGGATCTCACCTTCTATCTCACCTTTCCTCTGTCTCTGTTTTGAACCTCACCTCTCTAACTTTTCAGCCTTCTTCTGTTTTAAGGATTCATGTGATTACATGGATTTAATCTATAATCCAGGATAATCTCTGTCCTTCAAGGTCAGCTGACTAGTAACCTTAATTTCATCTGTGACATCTCTCACAGTAGTATCTAGATTGGTGTTTGATTAAATAATCATGGGATAGGAATCTTGAAGAACATCTTTGGAGCCCTGCCAACCACACCTCTGTTAAGGTACAAAGCCCTCATCAGAGCATTGAACCTGGTAAAACAACACCTCACATGCCTTATTTAACATTATCTTCCAGGATATGAACAGAAACAGAATCTAGCAGTGTGAAACTCTGTAGTCAGAGGTGAGGCCTTCTCTTTTATTTACTCTGATACAATCAATTTGTCAATCAAAGAAACAAGTGGGTTCAATACTGAGTGTCCCTTCCACCAATGAAATAATGCCCATCACTGAAAGCAAATTCCTTTTACTGTTTGAATTGATGCATTTATTATTTTAACCGCATTAATGAAATTAAGCCATTGCATTTATATCAAATATACTTCTATTAATGTTAACCAACTAATTAAGAAACAATCTGCAAAACTTTTCCTAATTAGCATATAGCCCCCCAAATATCCATTCACAATAAATAATTCATCACTTAAATGTATCCTAAAGAAAAATAAATGCCTGAAACAAACATTTAATGGTCCTTCTACATTTACTATTGACTTAACACTGCATAAACACATGATGAAATTGTAATGCTCTCTAGAAAATAATTATTAGAACACATTGTAATTTCTTTGGTAGAAAATTCTCATCAAGTGCACTGACTTAAACAGCTACTCGTAAGTTATTCAAAGTACAACAAATATAAAAACACTGTTTATTAGGATAATTATACTTGGTTAATAAAAATCATATAGTTGATGTCTGTCTTTCCAGTGGAAAACAGAGACAGTTTGGAGGGCTTCTAAGCTTACTTCTGTGTGTTGTAGATTCCCTTTTTCTGTCAGGAGCAGTCCTTGCCTACTTTATTCACTCCATGCCACTGAATCTTGTCAAATGTCTGATGCAAGCTTTTCTTATTTAAAAAATAACCCTGAAACAATTCTTTCACTCAGGCATTTTTTTAAAACAGCCAAAAATTAATAAAGCATTCATTGAGATATCAGCAAAAAACAAAAACAAAAACAAAAACAAAAAAACAGATGAGCAGGGAAGTGCAAAAGTGTATACCCCCACAAAAGCAACAAATAACCTGGTAACAACTGTCAGAATCCATTGGGGAGGGCGGGCTTTGGAATCCAATCAAAAGCATAAAACAACCAAGGAAATATTTCATCAAGAGAAAGAAAGAAAGAAGGAAAGAAAGAAAGAAAGAAAGAAGAAAGAAAATCAGTCAAGTCTTGTTCTTAGAGCTTTTTGACATCTTCCTTTACCTCAGTACCAGCCTCCAGTACACAGTTCAGTGTCAGCCTTGAAGACAATAATACACATTTTTAAAAATCTATGTATTTATTTTTGAGCGAGAGAAAGAGGAGCAGGGGTTAGGGGTGGGGGAGAGAATCCCAAGCAGGCTCCATGTTGTCAGCACAGAGCCCAATGTGGGGCTTATACTCATGAACTGTGAGATCATGACCTGAGCTGAAGTCAAGAGGTAGACATTTAACCTACTGAGCCATGCCTCAATGGCATTGAGTATGCCTCAATTCAGAATTTCTTGATAGAGGTTCCTAGTACGTGAGAAAGCAGTATTGATCTTATTCTCAAAGAATTGTGGCTGTTTTGACCTGTCTGTTTGCTCCCTGAAGAACCAGGTCAAAGGGCTTCCCTCCATTATGCCTACCTCAGAACTCTCTCAGAGCTAGGGCAATTATCCATGGATTATATGTTGAAGAAAAACTGAAGGCAAATACATTCACCACTACCACCTGGAAGAGGGACAACAGTTGGGAAAACAGTGGACAAACCAAAGGGATTGGGAAGGAAGACTAGGGAATGAGATACTTTGGAGAATAATGACTTTGAAAAGCCTTCACATATCCCTAGCAATTCAAGTGGTTTTGTGCATACTTGAGGCTGTGTGCACGTTCTGAAAAGATGTCAGGGGGCTCTAAACTCTCATTTCTGGCTGACCTTTGGACTTTCCGTGAGTAGGAAGTGAAGGCTGAGGCACACTCCCTGGCTGAGCACTGAAGGACACTCTAACACACACACAGATGAATTGCAGAGACTGAGAGCTTTTGTCTGTTTAGTTTTACTTGTAAGCTTTTTTTGATTCCAGATGTTAAGGAAATCTCTCAAATGACTAGCTGACCACTAAACAGAGATATCAGTGGCACAAGAAGAAATATGGACTTCACAAAATTTTTTCAAAAAAATCACTAAACAAATAACAACTAAACAAACAGTAACAACCAACCCTGGGAGGAGGAGAAAATCTACTTTCCAGAGTTGCCACAGTATAACTTTCCAAATGTCTAATTCTCTTTTCTTTTTAAGATTTATTTATTTATTTATTTATTTATTTATGGCATGTGCAGGGCAGGGACAGAGAGAGAGGGAGAAAGAGAATCCCAATCAGTCTCTGCACTGCAAGCTTAGAGCCCAATGCAGGGCTCAAACTCACAAACCATGAAATTATGACCTGAGCCAAAACCAAGAGTTGGATACTTACCTGACTGAGTCACCCAGGAGCCCCTCCAAGTGTCTAATTTTCAACAACAAAAAATGATGAGGCATGGAAAGAAAGAGGAAAATATGGTTCATCCACAGCAAGGAGAAAAGCAATTCCTGTCCCTAAGAAAGCCCAGTCATTGGATTTACCGGACAAAGTCTTCAACTCAACAATTTACAATACACTCAAAGAGCTAAAATAAATCATAAGCGAAGAATTAAAGGAAACCATGGGAATGAGGTTCTATCAAAATGGTGGAAGTAAGTTTTTCCTTATCTGTTTATTAAATGAAAGTGGATAAAACTTTTCAATTAAACAGCAGAGATTAGCAGAATAGAATTTTGGAACATAGTCTAACTATGTGTTGTCTTTAAGAAACTCACTTTAGATTCGACACCACAAAGACAAAAAGGCAGATGGACAGCAAAAGAGTAAAACAAGATATTCTGTACAAACAGATGAAAGAGAACTAGAGTAGCTGTACTAATATCAGAAAAATAATCTTCAAGATAAACACTGTTACAAGAGAAAAAGAAGGTCGTTACATAAAATGATCAATCCATCAAGAATATACAACAATTACAAGTTTATGTGCACATAACAATAAAGTCCCAAATATATAAAGCAAAAAGTGATAATTGAAGGGAGATACAATTCAACAATAATGGCTGACGATTTTATTTACTGGTTTTCAATAATGGGTAGAGCAACCCAATAGCAAATCAACAAGGAAATAGAAGAACTGGACAATCCTATAAATCAAGAAGACCTAACAGACATATACAGACATGTACAGAACAATCCACCCAATAACAACAGTATATAGATTCTTCTTAAGTGTGTATGGAATGATCTCCAAGATAGCCATATTTAGGCCACAAAATAAGTCCTGATTAACTTAAAATGATCGAAATAATACAAAGTATCTTCTCCAACCACGATGGGATGAAGTTAGAAATCAATAACAAAAGGAAAACTAAAAACAAAAATTCACAAATGTATGGATGTTAAATAACACACTCTTAAACAGGCAATGGGTCAGAAATAAATCACAAAGGAAATTAGAAAATACTTTGAGGTGAATAAAAAAGAAAGACAGCATGGCAAAACTTAGAAGATGCCATGAAATCAGTGTTCAGAGGAAATTTTATACCTGTAAACATAGTAAAGAAAGCAAGTTATCATATCAATAACTAACCTTGCTTAAGAAATGAGCAAAATAATAGCAAATTAAATACAAATCAAGTGGAAGGAAGGAAATAATAAAGATTAGAATGGAGAAAAATGAAGTAGAGAATAGAAATAGAGAATTGAAAGGTAATAGAATCAGTGAAACCAAAAATTGGTTATTTGAAAAGATCAACAAATTGGCAAATCTTTAGCTAGATTAACAGATAAAGGTAGAAGGGATTCAAATTATTAAAATAAGGAGTGAAAGTGGGGACATGACTAACAACCTTACAGAAATAGAAAGTATTGAAAGAAAGCACTATCAACAAATATACACCAAAAAAACTATATAAAATTTCCAAATTCCTAAATATAATGTACCAAAACTGATTTTAAATTTTTTTTTCAACGTTTATTTATTTATTTGGGACAGAGAGAGACAAAGCATGAACGGGGGAGGGTCAGAGAGAGAGGGAGACACAGAATCGGAAGCAGGCTCCAGGCTCTGAGCCATCAGCCCAGAGCCCGACGCGGGGCTTGAGCTAGCGGACCGCGAGATCGTGACCTGGCTGAAGTCGGACGCTTAACCGACTGCGCCACCCAGGCGCCCCCCAAAACTGATTTTAAAGAAATAGAAACTCTGAATGGAATTACAAGTAAAAGCATTGAGCCAAAATCAAAATAACCAACAAAGACAAGTCCAAAACCATATGTTTCCACTAGTGAATTCTACCAAATATCTTAAAAATAATTTACATATTTACTCCCCAAACTCTTCTAAAACATACAAGAGAAGGAAATATTTCATAACTCATCCTATGAAGTGAATATTACTCTGATAATAAAGCCAAGTAAATACACTGTAAGAAAAGAAATGACATACCAACATCCCTTATCAATATAGATGCAAAAATTGTCAATTAAATACCAGCAAAATGTTATCTGTGAAAAACCGACAGCTAACATTACACTTTATGGAGACACAATGAAACATTTCCATCTAAAGTTTGGATCAAGACAAGAATGTCTGCTTCCACCACTTCTATTCAACATTGCACTGTAAGTTGTTCCCTGAACAACTAGATGAGAAAAAAAAATTTTAAATGCCCATATTGGAAAGGAACTAAAACTGCCTTTATTTGCAGATGACATGATATTATATATAGATTATCTCAAAAAATACACAAACTGAAACAGATAAGTGAATTAAGCAATGTCTCAGGGTGCAAGATCAACACACAAAAATCAGTTGTGTTTCAATATAATGACAATGAATCACCTGAGAGGAATTAAAAAAATAATTTATAATAATATCAAGAAAATAAAATACTTGGGAATAAATTGAGCCAAGGGTATGGAAGCCTTTTACCTTAGAAACCTCAAAACATTTCTGAAAGAAGTAAAAGAAGACCTAAATAAAAGAAAAGACATTCCATGTTCATAGGTTGAAAGACACAATATTGTTAAGGTGAGAGTACTCCCCAAAGTGATCTATAGATTCAAGGCAATTTCTACCAAATTTCCAAATGCCTTTCTAAAAAAATAAGTCTGCTATTCCTAAACTTGATATAGAATTTCACAGGACTCTAAAATACCTGACACCCTCTTGAAAAAGAGAGAAAATTGGAGGACTCACACTTTCCAATTTCAAAAATTAGCATGAAGGCCACAGTAGTCAAGACAGTATAGTACTGATATAAGGATAAACATATTGATCCATAAAATAGAATTGAGAGTCCACAAATAAACTCATACATCTGTTGTTAACTCATTTTCAACAAGGGTGTCTAAACTATTAAAACTAAATGGAGCAAAAAAAGCTTTTCACCTAATGGAGCTTAGACGCTAGACATCCTCATGCAAAAGAATGAAGTTGGTTCCTTACCTCACACCATATACAAAAATTAACTCAAAAGGAAAATAACAAGTGGTGGCGAGAATGTGGAAAAGTTGGAATCCTTGAATACTGTTAATGTGAATGTAAAAATGATGCAGCTGCCATAGTAAATAATTTGTCAGTGTCTCAAAAAGTCAAACATGAAATCACCCTATGGATCAGAAATTCTATTCCCAATCAAAGACCAAAAAAGAATTGAAAACAGGTGTTCCTACAAAACATTTGCACATTGAAGCAACATCATTCGTAATGGCCAAAGAGCAAGAACTCAAATGCTGACCAACAGATGAAACGTTAAACAAAATGTAGTCTATCTATACCATGGAAAGTTATTCAGCCCTAAAAGGGAATGAGGTACTGATACATGCTACAACATGGATGAATCTTGAAAACATTATATGAAGTGAAAGGAGGCACAGAAGGCCAAATAATGCCTGATTATATTTGTATGCATTTATACAAAATGACTGTAATAGGTAAACTCATAAAGACAGAAAAAAATGGACTAGTGATTGATGAGGGTTGGGGAGGAGGGGAAAAAGAGAAATGACTGTTAAGAGGTAGAGAATTTCTCTCCGAGTTGATGCAGATGTTGGGATTAGATAGTAGCATGCTATTTGGAAATGTACTAAAAGCCACTGAACTGTTCACTTTAACGCGGTGGATTTCATGTATGTGAATTCTACCTACTCTAATTTTAAAACAAAGATTGTTGACAGCAGCTTAACTGTGGTTCCAATGCAACATAGTTCATCGTAATAATAGTAATGAATTTAAACAAAAATATACAAAAAGCCCAAGTGTAACTCTGGTGTGCATCTCCAGCCCCTCGTAGGCAGAGCATTCTTGGCCAGAATACTATAGCAGATAATAATTGTTAGGGACCCATTTTGTGCCAGATACCTCACTTGCCACTTCACATAGATGGGTTCTCTTAAAGTTTATAACCAACTTATTATTGTCCTCATTATATTGACAAAACAGGGTCTTAGGTTAAATGAATTGACTGGTACATGCAATTGTCTGATAGTACATCATTCAACTCCAAGCCCAGATACACAAAATCCATTCCTGCCCTTTCAGCCATGTTTCTCTCTCTCCAAGTAGTATGTGACCATGTAAACTAACTCTGCCAGCTCTCTTTTCCTTTTATCTCCAAATGTAGACTTTCTTATGTCACTTGACATTTTACTCAGCTCTAAGCGTCTACAGAACCTGCAGATGAATTCTCTTTCGATAACAACTATTGAAATTTTAGACTTTCCAGTTCATCTGAGGAATGCATTGTACTGTACTGTTTAATTTTGACAATTCTGAGACCTAATGAAACAGTTTCTTCTTCTTAACTAAACTCTTTAAAATCTTTTCCTCCTCAAAAGACCAAAGGGAATCTTCCAGGTTGGGTACTACTCCTATTACTTTTGGAAAACAAAATAAAACAAACATGCAAACAAACAAAAACACAGACTTCTGTTTTCATAAGGAATGGTATCAGTAGAAATGCAGATATAAATCACTCCTTACTTAAAAAAATCCATTACAGGCTTAATAAAATATTTGAAACTTAAGAACAAATGATTGGATGTACCTAAAAGAAAGTATGGGAAATCTGAGGTCATGAGTGAAAAAGGAAGATAAGGCAAGGAAAAAAAACTAGTAATAAAGCAGCTTGTTAACCAGAGGATATACAGAGATGTTGGAACACCAGTGGTAAGGGGTAACTGTAATAATATCCTGAAATTACTGATTGAAAGATTCTACATAAAGGTGGAATTTCCAGATAGGTCTCACCCTCAGAAAAAGATTAAAGCAGAGAAAACAACCATTTAGAACCATCCACAAAGCAATGTGTCTTCCCTCTGGTTGGAATATTAAAAAAACAGCAACATCAGCAACATGACTTGCCTTCATGTAGGATTGGAGACTGGGTTTACAATTTTTTTTCATGGCTTTAAAATTGCAAACAACGAGCTATAATTTAAAATGAACCACATCTCCAGTGCCCTTGCATACATGGCAGAAATAAATATAAATCTTCCCTGGAAGAATGCATCTTCAAAGCAGGGGTCAAAAAATTTAGAGTGGGTTCAACAAAACACCAACTCATAATAAAATCCCAATATACAAAAGACTATAAGCTACAATTAGTGGGAGTCAGCAGAAACAACTAAGGACAAAATGAGATCTGTAATGACTTCAATTGTTGGAATTATCAGATCTAACACATTTGAAAAGCAAGGGGGAAAAATAAACTATACCAAAACACGAGTTTGGAGCAAATAACTATCAAAGCATGACCACGCAGGAAGAAAGAAAGAAAGTTTTCAGAAGTGACAAATATAATTTTTGAAATTAGAAAATCAGCGATTGGTTTGTGTATTAGTTTAGATACAATAAAGGAGAGAATAAAGACTGAAAGATTGATCTGAAGAAATTACCAGTAATGCTTCTCAAAGAGACAGAAAATATTAAAGTGATGCTAAAGGGCGATATCGGATAGAGTCCAAGCAAGTATGTGTCTAATATAGTTCTAGAAGGAGAAAGTATAGAGAACGAGCAGAGGAAACAATTGAAGATATTATGTATGTGGGTTTTCCACAACAGATTAAACATACGAATCCTCAGATTCTTGAATCTTGGTGAGTCCCACGCAAGATAAATAAAATTCCACACCCAGAGACATTGTACTGCAGAAGCCCTCAGAAAAAGGAGTGAATTAAATATCTGTCAGAGATTTAAAAAAAAAAAAAAAAAAGGATTACTTTTAAGAGTGACATTTTTGCTGGCAACTTTCCAGCAGTAAAAATGAAGGACTGGAGAAGGTAGAATTACATGTTAGAGAGTTGAGAGTAAATAGTGGTAATTTGGAATTGTTCAATCTAGTGAAATAATCCTCCAAAAAGACAAAAAACAAACAAACAAAAACAGGAAGTGTTGGCCACCAAAGATGTGATTCCCGTAAGCCCCAAAGGACATTCAGAGATGTAAAAGGGAGCAGCATAGCAAGTAAATTAAGATTACTTAACATGTGTGAATTTAAAAAATTGGTATTTAACTAATAATGGTAATAATTCCCAACGTGTGTATTAAAAGAAACAACAAAACTTATGAATGGATATTATAAGAAGAGAGGTTTATTGAATTTAAAATATTCCCAGGCGCTTGTCAAGGAGGCTGATGATACTTACTTGGCCTTGTTAATGACATCTGCAGGTTAAAAATTAAAGTAGGACCAGTAAAAAAAAAAAAAAAAGCATTTATAGTATCTAAACCAGTGGAAGGAGGGATACAATAAAAGAATGTGTATTGATTCAGAAAAATCATAAAAAGAAGAAAAAAGAGGAACACTGGAAAGGTGAGACAAATATAAAGCATAAAATAAATGGAAATAATCAGCAACCATAGTAAGTGCAAATTGTATCAATTTACAAATGCATCGTGTCGATGCCACCCGAGTTTGGGTCAGGTCCAGTAACTTTCCAATACCTCTCCTGACAACTGGACAGTTCATTATTCCAAATTCTTCACCACAAAGGAAGAAAAATCGTAAACTTGAACACAAAATATCACTTTAAGAAATGATGTTGATCAAGCCCTCCAACTGAGTAAGGGGTCTCGAATGATGCAACAAACGTGCATTGAGGACCTATTATCTGTCCCAGCTACTGGGAGAATACAAAGCTGAGTAGGAAACTAGTTTCTCTCACAGCATTTACCTTGCAATGAGGGCACCACCAGCCAATATTACTCAAACAGGAGGCAAAATAAAATTTGTCTCCAAAGAGATCACACGTCTCAACAGTGGAAGCAGAATAAGGATTGTAACCCCAGCAGGAAGAAGGCTATAAACCAGAGAGACATTTGCATATGGGAATTCTATGAACACCGCGAGGACAGGCACGGAGTCACGAGTGTGCATGCTCTCGAGTGGAAATAGAGTTAAGTGGTGCGCTTGATAAAATTTGGTGGGAGATGCGGCCACGGAAGCCTGGGACTAGATTGCAGACGGTCTCAAATGTCATTTTAAAGCATTTCAACCTTATTCTTCAGGCGGCCAGCCCCTGTAGACTGTGATGAACAGGAGAAAGGTCAACTTACTTAGGTTTTAGAAAGATAACTAGGGCAGCCATGTGAATGACAGATTTGAAGATCTGGTTAATGAGGAATAGTTAATAAGATACTTAAGGAATCCAGGTTTATTCATGCGATCGATCGGATAAGGAGCTCCTCCTAGGAAGCTTTTAAATTGTTTTTTCTCATTTCATTTCACCAAGTTTTGCTCAGAAACCTATTCAAATTCAAACATCCGTAGAGTTTTCTTCAGAAGTATAATGACATTTTCAGATACATAAAGACAACATTTCAACAAGAACTCTGAGGAAGATATTAAACTGATATAATCTGGTTTCTTAATATTGGATTTCGAGGGACTTAAAAATATGCTCCTTGTGATAAAAATTTACATTGTAATAAGCATTTGATTTTTTTTATTGGGGTATAATTGACATAGAACATTATATTAGTTTGGGGGACACAACAAAATGATTTGATATTTGTATACATGCAAGGTGATCTCTGCAGTGAAGTCTAGTTTCCGACTATCACCATAGAAAGTTACAAATTTTTTTTGTTCTTCTACTGAGAACTTCTAGCATTTATTCTCCTGGCAAGTTTCAAGTATGTACTATAATATTGCTGAGTATAGTCACCACGCTCTACGTTATGTTTCATAATTTATTTATTTTATGAATGAAAGTTTGCTTGCCGACCCCCTTCACCCATTTGTCCACACACACACCCCCAATCTTCCCCTGCTCTAGCAATCACTGTTCTCTGTACCTATGATTTTTGAAGAGGGGAGAGGTGGTTACGGAGAGCGCGGACTGCAAGGAGGGGGTGAAACATACCAAACAACAACAACACAAGACAAAGAGACACTTAAGGGGTTTAAGTAACGTGTGTATTGTAGATATTAGGCTTTGTCATTTTTACGATGTATTTAAGAGATTGGAAAGATCTAAAGAAATTGCCTGCATTTGAGTATGAGAAGTCATCACAAAGCCTTTTTATACCCAGAACCAGTGTTAATTAGATGTGACTTTGAGAAGTCTTTTAAAGTGCGTGCAGGTGAGCTGGGGTTCAGTGCCAGGACAGAAACCAGCCAGTCAGGAACAACCTATTGAGCACATCAGTAGGAAAAGTCTTTCCCCAGAGACTCGTTATTTGATGATTGAAAAAGAATGTCTAGACATCAAATGGGTTTTGGACAGTTTAAGGTACTAAAGTATTTTCCTGGGGAAAAAATTGATATTAGAGACAGATCATAGAGCTAGACAATGGTGGGACAGAATGAAAGATGAGCACTACCCTGCTCGTAAGATATTATTTGTCCCTGTAGCAATGTCTATTTGCATTTTCCCCCAATAGTCTTGTTAATGAAATATGGTGCTGTGTTTGTTAAAGATGTTTTCCAGGGAGTGGAATTATTCAGTGGGATTGACTGTTCTCACTTACCCATGCAGGGTAAGATTTTCTGCAATCTAATCCTTTTTCTTTTCTCTTCTTTTCTTTTCTTTTCTTTTCTCTTCTCTTCTTTTCCTTTTCCTTTTCTTTCCTTTTCCTTTTCTTTCATTTTTTAAAGTTTAAATCCACGTCAGTTGGCATAGAGTGTAATAATGGTTTTGGGAATAGAATTTAGTGATTTGTCACCTACATATGACACCCAGTGCTCATCCCAACAAGTGCTCTCCTGAATGCCCATCACCCATTTAGCCCATCCCCCTTCCCAGTCCCCCCTCCAACAACCCTCAGTTTGTTCTGTGTCTTTAAGAGTCTTTTATGGTTTACCTCCCTCTCTGTTTTTATCTTATTTTTCCTTGCCTTCCCTTATGATCATTTGTTTGGTTTCTTAAATTCCACGAACGAGTGAAATCATATGGTATTTATCTTTCTCTGAGTGACTTATTTCACTTAGCATAGCATAGTACACTCTAGTTCCATCCATGTTGTTGCAAATGGCAAGATTTCATTCTTTTTGATTGCCGAGTAATACTCCATTGTATACAGGTATACCACATCTTATTTACCCATTCATCAGTCGATGGACATTTTGGCTCTTTCCATACTTTGGTTATTGTTGATAGCCTTGCTGTAAACATGGGGGTGCATGTGCCCCTTCGAATCAGCATTTTTTTATCCTTTGGATAAACACCTAGTAATGCAATCCCAGGGCCATGGGGGTAGACCTCAACATCATTCATCATCAGGGAAATATAATCAAAACCACAATGAGATATCACCTCACACCTGTCAGAGTGGCTAAAATTAACAACTCAGCCAACAACAGTTATTGGCGAGGATGTGAAGAAAGGGGAACACTTCTACCCTGCTGGTGGGGACACAAACTGGTATAGCCACTCTGGAAAACAGTATAGAGGTTCCTCAAATTTAACAGAACTCTTAAGAGAAACTTTCATTTGGCTGTTGTAGATAATCCTGCTATAAACATCCGTGTTCTGAGACTGACGAACGGATACAGACGTGATACACACGCACACGTATCCATTATATTTTTGTATTTATGTTTGTATATATCCATCATATATTTATTCATATATATATAATAGATTACTCAGCCATAAAGAAGAATGAAATTTTGCCATTTGCAATGACATGGATGGAGCTAGACAGTATTATGCTAAGCATAGTAAGTTAGAGAGAAAACAAATACCATGTTCTCACATGTGTAATTTAAGAAACAAAACAAATGAACAAAGGGAAAAAAAATACATGGGGACAGAGGCAAACAAAGAAATAGGCTCTTAACTACAGAGAACAAACTTCTGGTTACCAGAGGGGAAGGTAGTGGAGTAATGGGTTAAATAGGTGATGGCTACTAAGTCATGCCCTTGGGATGAGCACCGGGTGAGGTATGGAAATGTTGAATCACTATATTGTACACCTGAAACTAATATTACATTGTATGCTAACTAACTGGAATTTAAACAAAACCTTAAAATAAGAAAACCTTTAAATATTTGTATAAGAAAATACTTCATTAGAATGTTATAAAGATGAATATAATGAATATCTGTGTACGCACCTCTCAGATTTTAACTTAACACTTATTAACATTTTGCTATATTTCTTTGTGATCGTAAGTTATAAAACGTTGCAACTGTATGTATAAAGTTGAAACTCTATGTCTTCTTTCTAAACACATTATCCTTTCATTCCTTACCTGGGTTGTTAGCTCCTATCCTGAATTGTGTATTTATAACCTTGGAAAAGTTCTTTTACCCTGCCTGCTTTACATATTTACCTATGTAAATATAAGTGGTATATATGTATATATACTTATATATAGTATATACTTCCAGACAGATACCAACTATAATATATACATGTATATATACATATACACTACTTTATTGTGTGACAATTAACTTTTGTAGAGATGGTACATTAGTATCCAAACATTATATATTTTTTTTCTTTTTTTGGCTTAACATTATCGTTTCTTTAAAAAAATCTATATTGATCAATTTAGTTCTAAATTACTAGTTATAACTGCTATTGTATTCTCTCTTGCAGATATTCTCATCTACTTGCTTTTGAGGAACATTTAGCTACTTTGCAATTTTCCTTTGTACAACCATGTTGTAGGGAGCAATCTTGTATATGTTTCCTTGCGCATAAATACACAAATTTCCAGCAGAAATGGAAGCCGTGAATTAAAGTGTATATGGACATCTTCAAGTTCAGTAGATATTGTAAGATTGCTCTCAAAAGGGGTGCTACCAATCCACTCACCTGCTGGAAATCTATGAGTTTACTTCCCCACACGCCCACCAATTCTTATTATCAGACTTTGAAATATTTCCAATCTGTGAAACAGTATCTAATGATTTTTCCTTGTATTTCCCTCCTTGTTAGTAGGTTTAAAAATCTATTCTGCTGATCATTGGTTACGTATGTGTCATTTTATGTGAATTGTATATTCGTGCCTTTTGATCAAGTGTCTGGTCAGTTGCTTGTCTTATCCTTGTTAAGCTTTAGAAGTTCTTTGTCAGTTCTGGGTGCTAATGAATAAATGAGCCCTCCTGCGCTGTGAACTGTGCCTTTTTTACTTTGTATAAAATGTTTTTGTCAAGGGGCTCCTGGGTGGCTCAGTCGGTTAAGCACCTAACTCTTGATTTCAGCTCAGGTCATGATCTGGGCGGGGCCTAAGATGGAACTCGGTATCAGGCTCCACCCTGAGCCCTAAGCCTGATGAGGCTTCTTTCTGTCCCCTCTTTCTGCTCCTCCCCCACTCACTCTCTGTTCTCTCTAAAACAAAACAAAACAAAACAAAACAACGCCCACACAGGTAGGAGGGTTTTTTGTATTTTATTATAGTCATATTTATGATTTGTATATTTTTACCGTATTAAAAAAATTCTCACATTCCAATATCATAAAGTTAGACTCTTTTTTCTAGCCTTTTAAAGTTTTTGCTTCTTACATTTGCTTTTGGAATCAACATACATGGATTATAAAGGGGATATGATGTTTTATGGGTGTCCTGACATCCTAAAGTAATTGATTTGTTTCCATCTTTTTACCATGTCTATAATATCACCTGTATTGTTGATTGTATTTCCATATAAGGGTGAATCTGTTTCTGTGTTCACTATTCTACTCCTTTATTCTGTGTACTATTTTTGTAACGATGTTCTAGTTTTGAAATAATTATAATACGAGATAAAATCTTGTCAAGAACGTTTCCTATTGGCTCTTAAAAATTGCCATAACTACTCCATGTAAACTTGAGAATCGGTTTGTTCAATCTGAGCCAAAAAATCAAATGGGACTCTTATGAGAAATACATTTGTTGATTAGTTGAGGAAACTGGAAATCTTTACGATGTTGACATTCTATGTGGATATGTTATATCTCTCCATTTATTTTTTTTTCTTTTATATCCCACACTAATATTTCATATTTTTTTCCAGAGAGATACCAATTATAAATGGGATGTTTTTGTATTGCATTATACAGGAAGGTATATCTAGTGATTAGGAATGTATTATTTGTAATTACATTCTATCTAGTGAACTTAGTGAGATTTTATACTTATTCTAATAATTTGTAGAGACTGTTGGTTTTTCTATTAAGTCAATTTATGTATTCTAGAAATAAATGTAGTTTTATCTCTTTCTTTCTGATTTTCATCTCATTTTTTTCTTATCATTGGTTAAAGCATCCAATTTCCAGTTTTAATAGGCATATTGATAATGGACAGTCTTGTGTTATTACTGAATTTAACGGTAGTGCTTTGAAATTTCCACCACCAAATCTAATATTTTCTGTAAATTTCTGAACTATAACCTTTATCAGATGGCGGAAATTACCTTGTCTGTGAAATCTAGTGTCAGTTTTTTACCATTAGTGAGTGTTGAACTCTATCAAATGACTCTTCTTCATTTATTGATTTGATCCCATGGAGAGTCACATGCAAGCTGTTAATCCAAGATCATTGCTGCCATATTTGGCTATACAAACCATGCTCTACTCAAATTTAACGTGGCATCATCCCCATAAGCAACATCCCCATAAACTACAGTGTGGGTGGATTATCTTGAGTTTTGTCATTTGTCATGTCTCATGGAAGGCTATATTCACAGATTTTTATAAATGTCTACTTATTTATTTTGAGATGAAGAGAGAGAGAGCACATGGGGCTAAACCTCAGGAACCAGGAGATCATGATCTGAGCTGAAATCAAGAGCCCGATGCTTAACAAACTGATCCATCTGGGCACCCCTCGATTGTCTAATATGTAACCATCATTGAACTCCTGGGATGGGGAGCAAACTTGGCTACTTTTCCAAGAAATCCTGTTTGCCCTTTCTTGTGTAGCAATAGGATGTAAGCTTATAAACACTATCACATTAGAAAATTCATTCCCCAGTCTCAGTTGCAGCTAGATACGTCTATGTAACTAAGTTCAGGGCAACAAAAGGGAAGCATAAGGGATATGTGCGACATGCAAATCATCTTAAAAGCCAAACCATTTTTTTTTTTTGAAGTTCCTTTCTTATCCCTTTCAACAAGCAGGAACAAATCTCACTTTTGACCATGTTGCTGAGGGTAATGCCTTAGAATAGATTCAGTAAACTATGGTGAGGGACAAATTTGGCCCTCCAACTATTTTTATGAATAAAAATGTATTTATTGGAATACAACAATTTTCATTTGCATATGTCTATTTTCATTCTGCAACGGCAGAGTTGAATAGCTGTGACAAAGAACGCCTATCTCACAAAGACCGAAATATTTACTATCTGGCTTGACCACAGTTTGAGAACACTAGCCTGCGGGATGGTTAAACAAGAAGGGAAGAACCTAGTTCCCTAAATGATGGATGGATTTTACCTACCTGACTAAAAAGATTGCTCCCACTTTTTCTTGTAAGGCATATAAACTTCCATCTTTGCAGATGGAGAGAGACAGAGAGAGAGGGAGACAGTGCATGCAAGTAGGGGAGAGGGGCAGAGAGAGAGAGAGAGAGGGAGGGAGAGAAAGAAACTCTTAAGCAGGCTCCATGGTCAGCACAGAGTCTGATGTGGGTCTCAGTCCCACAACCCTGGGATCATGACCTGAGTGGAAATCAAGAGTCAGAAGCTAAACTAACTGAACCACTCAGGTGCCCCTAAAGTTTAAGACCCTTATTTTGTTTTGTTTTTCCTTACAGTAGTTTAGAATTATGTTACCCAAATACTCTGATGATGTTTTGATAGATAGATAGATAGATAGATGATAGATAGATAGATGTATATTTGTAAATATACACCCAGATGAATTCCATTGGTTAGTCTTTAAAGTTTTTACTTTTATGATCATATAAGAGATTGGTTTATGATTTTTTTCTTATGCACTACTTGGGAAATTTTTTCTATTAGCTTCATAAAATAATTATTGTAGCTTCTCCACTTTATTCTTTTGGTGGTTTGTGCAGGCTAGAAATAACCCATAGTTTGGATGACATGATAAAACGTTACTGATAAGGGTGATATCACCAAGATGGCGGAATAGGAGACCCCAGACTCGGTCTTCTCAGTAAAATCAGCAATTAGACCATTATCCACAAATATACACAGCTCTTGGGGAGCTCTGGAGTCCACTTCAAAACTTCAGTAATGTAGTCGAACGAGACACTTGAAAGGGGTGAACAGCTGCTTCCCCCATCTTTGGGGGGACAACACAAAGTTCTCCCTTTTGGTTCCACAAAAAATCACAAAGCAGAGCCCCATAGAGATGGCTAGGAACAATGAAGGAAATCAGGGGCCACCGTATCAGACGTGCAGTGGGAGTGACCGCAGTTCCCAGCGACCCCTGCCCTGCAGCTTTCACCACTAAAGAAACCAATGGCCAGGACAACTGTTACGGACCGTGCGTAGATTTCACTAGCTTGTATCCCACAGGTATTTGCTTTACCTGATACCAACTGCCTGAGTCCTTCTCTCCTCTCTCCCTTCATCCGTGCAGGAACCTGTGATCTGTACCAGCAGCCAGCCCAGGCAGCTTTGCAACTAACTACAAGACACCAAGGCTCTCACAGCTGTTTATGGGCCCAGATTTAACCCTGTCTCCTGTCGCTGGCCTGAACCCCTGGACTCACTTGCAACCAGCTTCTCCCAGCTATCCAATAGCATGCCCGCAGCCTGCCCACCAAAACTGGCCTCCACTGCAATGCACACGTACGAGAGGAGACTCATGAGGAGCGTACCCTCAGAAGGCACGGGAGGGTACGCGGAAAGCCAGGGCCCACACAACTGCTCCTGTGAGTGGATGCAGCCGTATTCGCTGCCATTGGTTTCCACCACTGGGATCGCCAGCAGCTACACCCCTCCAGTTGTGCACCTGCATGGCCGTCAACTTGACTCCCAGTACCAGTCTCCACTGCTGTGTGGCCATGGCGGGGAACACCCATCACAGCTGTGAGTACCAACAGGCAGGGACCTCACAGTTGCAGGGTGCTTGCCGTTAGCTTCAGGCCTTACTGCTTCCTTTGGCCCCCGACACTGTGTGTGTTTGCAACTGGCCCCTGCCATTACACAGACACTTTCAGCTGACCCCCCAGCCAAGCGTGTGCACATCACTGATACCACGGCCTACCCTGCCTACCCTGGTCCTTAGCCACTAGACCTGGAGATGCCGCTGAGGATCCCAACAGTCTTTGCAGTCCCTGCAGAGCCCCCACAGGGCTCCCCAAGGGCCATGCAGTTGTTGGTGCTGTGTGCCTCCGTGGCATGAGCCAGTGAGTCACCATACCCCCAGGATCTAGAGCTGCCACACCCCCATCAGCATCTGCACCATTGGACTTGAGGTGGCAGCATCCTTTACCACGCCCCTATGTGCAGGTGAAGACCCTGCCTTACTGAAGTCAATCCATAATGTCTGGAAGAGATGACAACTTCTTAACATGCACAGACACCCACAAAAGAAGCCTTCATGAAGACACCTGGAGAAGAGACCTTCATGAAGAAGCAGGGAGACATGGCATGATTCCACCAAAAGAACGCAGCAGACCTCCAGAAATGGACCCAAGAGAATGGAGAGATAGACACTGCTCAACAAAGAATTTCAAGTAGTCTCAGAGAGCTAGGAAAGAACACATGAGACAATTTAATGAAAGCAGGAAAACAGTGCAAAAACAAAAGGAGAAGTTCAGCGAGAGAGAGAAAACACACAAAAGAACCAAACAAATTTTGCTGCTGAGGAATACAATGGCTATACTGAAGAATTCACTAGGGACCTTCAGAAGCTGGCTGAAGCAAGCAGAAGAAAGAATTACCAAGCTCAAAGGCAGATAATTTGAAATTATCCAGTGAGAAAAGCAAAAAAGAAAAAAAGAGACAAGGAATGAAAAAGCTTACAGTACTCCTGAGACACCATTAAAAGAAACAATCTATATATCACCGAAGTTCCAGAATGAGAAGGCGGGGAGAAGGGGGGAGTAGAAAGCTTATTTAAAGACATAATGGCTAAGAAATACCCAAATCTGGGGAGAGATTTGGCTATCTAAGTTCATGAAGCTAACAGGTTACTCCAAAATTTCAATCAAAAACAATCTTCTCCAAGACACATTAAAATAAGGTCACCTAAAATAAAATAATAATAATTAAAAACCAGAGAATTTTAAATGCAGCATTTTTTTTTAAAAAGTGTGCCTCCTACAGGCAAACCCTCATAGGGCTATCAGCAGATTTCTTAGCAGAAACCTTGCAGAGCAGGAGAAAATAAGATATATTCAAAGTGTTGAGAGAAAAGACTGCCAACCAAGAATACTTTATCCAGCAATGTTGGCCTTCATCAATGAAGGGGAGATAAATTGAGGGAATTCATTAATTATGACTAGACAAATAAAGAAAACAATTCCATTTACAATAGCTTCAAAAACAATAAAGTACTTAGGAATAAACTTAAACAAAGAAGTAAAAGATCTATCCACCCCAAACCTATGAGACATTGAGGAAAGAAATCAAAGACACAGATAACCAAATGGAAAGATACCCTATATTCATGGATTGGAAGAGTTAATATGAGTTAATTGTTAAAATGCCCATACTATCCAAAGCCAACTATAGATTCAATGCAATCCCTACCAAAATACTGATGGAATTTTTTACCGATTTAGAAAAAAAAATCCTAAAATCTCCATGGAACCACAAAAGACCCTGAATGGACAAAACAGTCCGGAGAAAGAATAAAGCCGGAGGCATCACACTTCCTAATTTCAAGCTACATTACAAAGCTATAGTTTTCAAAGCAGTATGGTATCTGGATAAAAACAGACACACAGGTCGGTGAAACAAAATCAAGCACTAATATTTGACAAGAGAGCTAAGAATACTAACAGGGAAAGGATGGCCTCTTTGGTAATTGGCGCTGGGAAAACTGGAAGACTAAAACCCATCTCCCATCTTACACCACTCACAAAAGTGAGCTCAAAATGGATCAGGGACTTAAAAGTAAGATCTGAAACCATGAAACCCTTTGAAGAAAACACAGGGGGAAGCTCCTGGACATTTCTGTGGGTAATGATTTTTTTTTTTTCAAATCCAACACCAAAAGCACAAGCCACGAAAGCAGAGATCAACAAGTGGGACCACGTTGAACGTCAAAGCGTCTTCTGGAAAGCAGAGGAACTACCCGCGTTCTGCTACACACTATTAGTCAACCACCTTGCAAAAGGCACAAAGCGCCATGATGAGAAACTCCAGAAATCGTAACACCACAGTTTTACCCACAGGGTAAAAGCATTTAGCTGTAACAAGCTGCTGTTTTTCAGCCCCCTTCCACTTCAAATGCTCCTCTCGGTACTTCAGAGAGTCTTTCAGAAGAAGGATGCCCTTCTTCTGTTTGACTCCCTCTGCCATGAGAAGAGGGATTTGGAGAAGAGACACCACACAGTCCACAACAACATCTGGCAACACTATGAGATTTGAGGCCATTCTCATTTTCAGAATGCTTTTTAAAAAAAATGCATTTGTTCCACATCTTTATCAAGCTTGTGTCTATCATCACAATGATATTAACAACAGAGTCTTGAATGAACATGAATAGTATTTCATATCCAACAGAGCCATCTGCCTATGGATGTCAAATACCACTAATATGATTCACCGGTACATTCCAGGAGTATAAAGAAAATAGATACATGAAGAAATGCAGACACGTGTATAGGACATCAGCACCAAACGTTCCCATGTCTACATGGACTTTAAAAATATAGACTTTTCCCAAAGTTGCATCCTGCAGCAAGGTTTTCTCTCTCCCTCCTTCTCTCTCTCTCTCTCTCTCTCTCTCTCTCTCTCTTTGCCCCTGTTAAAAGGAAAGGCATAGTGGGCAATGTCAGGAGATCTGACCTCTAGACTCAGCTTTATCTAATACTTGTTGTTTTACCCTGGCTCTGTGGCTTAATCTCTTGAACCCTCAGTTTCCCAAGAAAAATTAGGAGGTTATATGAGATCAGCCATTCTCATACTGTTATCAACAAAACCATATATATGGGTCTATCCCTGTCTTGCCAAGTTTGTCCAAAACAAGGGAATGGGTCAAGTGGGAGCCTGAATAAGCGTGGGTTGAAAAATCCCTCGTTGACCTTTTCGTCAGTATCTATGTTGAGGTTCAGTGTCAGATTCCATTCGAAAACTGGATTCCGGCACTAAAAATAGGCGTTACCCTAAATTAGATGATATTTAAGGACAAAACCCCTATGGTCCCAATACTTTCAGGGTATAGGCACAAGCCGTAGACATGATTATAAAAAATGAATCACAGTCCTGCTCTTCGAGAACAAAGTCAATTAATCAAAAAGATCTGTGAGAAACAGAACCATGAGAGCGAGCACAGGCATCGAAACTACCTTTCGGTGTTGACAGATGTTAACCTGAAATGGAAGAGACCAAGGAATAAATGATGTAAGATGGGAAAGCTTTTTAAAGACTCAGGCTGTGAAGTAAGTGTTAAATATACTCAACAGGATATTTTTTCCTTATAATGACAATCATCGTAGCATTCCAATTTCTTATTTAAGTTTTTATGAGGCTGTGTCCTTCTTCCCAATGTCAAGATTCCTTTCCAAGTCAAAATGGATTTTCCCACACACTTCTCATTGCATCCAATGCTTTCAAAAAATGCCATAATACCTTCCTGGAAAATTGTTGGCTGTATCAGGCCAATGTAAATAGTCTAAGATAATAGCTGTGTTCAGAAATATTGTGGACTAATCATTTTATTTTAATCATAGCTCTTAATTGTTCTCAGGAAAATTTCAAGGATGCACTGGCTTTAACTCTGATTCTTCTCCAGCTGACTAGTGTTGAAGTAACTCTGTCAACCTATTTTCCCAACATAAGTACTTCCTAATCAAGAATTATTATTGAAAAGTAAGGAGAGTGTAAAACAAGAATTTAATGTAGAGAGGAGCGGTATAGGAGATCTGAGTGGGCTAAGAGACCATTGGAAACCTCAATGGTAATAGGAAGCAATGTTCTAGAAAATATAGGAACACCTGAAAAGAGAATGGAGGCCTAAAGTTGGTGGATAGTAAAGTGAATAAAGGTCCTCATGGCCAGGGACATAAGAGTAGGTTCCTAAGATGGTTGTAGGTCTTGGTTGGGAGGGGAGAGTGGGTAAGTCACTGCTGCTATGAATGTAGCACCTGTTCTCTGAAGATTGAGAAGTGAGAACATTGAAGTGTGTGCCTTCAGAACTGGCAGCCTAGGGCAGGAAGAAAAAGGGGTTAGACCACAGTTCAGATAAATAGTTTTCCTCATCTCTGAGATTCAGTATCTTTTGGAATGACGTGAAAGCCTAGAAGAAACAATAACTCTTGTCCCAGGTGCCTCAATGGCCAAAGGTGTGACAATAACATCGGATAAAGATTAGGAAGGGGTGCCTGGGTGGCTTCGTCAGTTGAGTGTCTGGCTCTTGATTTCGGCTCAGGTCACGATCTTGCTGTTCGTAAGATTGAGCCCCATGTCTGACTATGCATGGATGGTGCAGGGTCTGCTTGGGAATCTCTCTCTCTCTCTCTCTCTGCCCCTCCCCTGCTCATGCTCTCTCTCTCTCAAAATAAATAAAAATAAACATAAAAAAAGGATAAAGAGTTTTACAAACTGAATTCAAAATTGCTGATGTAATTTTGGTGTAAGAATGCATGTTCCATATTCAAGATGTGCTTAGATTTGTTGGAAAAGAGAAACAATCCCCTCGGTAATAGCCCATGAACTTAATTACATAGGAGGATTTATGCAAGATTGCATGGATTATGGTGCTACATGTAAATAAACATTTAAATGTACAATATGAACTCTTACTTATAGGAGGTCAGCAGCGAAGTGAATCCTGTTGTGAGATTATTTGAAAACAATCGGGAGAATACATAATGATGTGGGGAATACTTAAAATATATTGTTACATGGGAAAAACAAGTTATGAAACAACACCATAGCATGATCACAAATTTGCCAAAATGCAGGGAGTGGGGACACGCACACGCACTCACACACACACACACACACACACACACTTAAATACAGTTATTGACATTTATTAGTTGTATATACAATTTATTGTATATTTACTGTATATACATTTATTAGCTGTATATACAATTATATACAGTTATTGACATTTATTAGCTATAGATTCATGACAGGATAAACTTACTAGTGGTCGTTCTCTCTGTATGTAAGATTCTCTATCACAGACACATACTATTAGAATGAGAAAACATAATATGGCATTTCTATTTTATAGGTTCATTACCTGGCTATCCTCAGAAACAAGTGGTTTAAAAATAGCTTCCCACAGTGCCTGGTGACTCAGTCAAGTAAGTGTCTGACTCCTGATTTCAGCTCAGGTCAGGATCTCATGGTTTGTGGGTTTGAGCCTCGTGTTGGGCTCTGCTCTGACAGCTCAGAGCCTGCTTGGGATTCTCTCCCTTCTCTCTCTGCCCCTTCTTCTCTCTCTCTCTTTCTCTCTCTCTCTCTCTTTCTCTCTCTCTCGAAATAAATAAATAAACATTAGGAAAAAAAATAGTTCCTCCACTCACTTCTTGGAAGATTTTTCTGGATATTTGAAGTTCTTTTATGCAAATATACCTTCAACCATATCATCCTTCCACACAGGACTGGAGATAGAAAAAAAAAATGACCCATATGAGCATTAAAATCCCACCAATACACATCATCATTTATTAATAGCTATCGAAGAAAAAAGTATACGAGAAATGGGCACAATCTATACTGGGGACCATTCTTGGTGATACTTCCCAAGTGAGAGCCATTGGGCTTAGTTTGGTAGCTATGTGAAAGGCCTCACTCTTTCTTTTTCTGTTCAGATAAATCATATCTTCAGGTAGGTAGTCCAGGCCTGATACTAGCCTCAAGTCCAAAGTTTGGCTAAAGAGTATATTGACACTTAAAATTCTCACCATCAGTTGGTAGGAGGTTCTTCAGTTCCTGGCGTTTTTCTTCTTGAGATCAATTCCCATGTTTTTCAGGAAAGTGTCCACCTTACTTAGAGACACCTTCACCCCTTAGGAAAGAAAGGGATGGGATACGAAAAATATTTGTAATGATGTAATGAGTGGGTTATTATAGCTCGTGCCTAGGCATCAATACTACATAGATGATGAAGAACAAAGAACAATTAAACTATCCAAGTAAATGTGGTTTGTTGGCATCTAAGTCAGGAATTCCTAAACCCTGATCTATGGAATTCTCTTATTACTTTTAGGAAAACATTTAAGAGAAGAAAGTGAGCAATTAAGGGTATTTGGTAAGTCATGGCACAGACTAGAATCAACCTTTATACATATGTTTGCACAGGAGAATATGAAACTTGCTAAATTAATGGACAACTACAAATCCATCCAGCCACCCATCTACCCACCCACCCACCCACCTATCCATTCAGCTAGCCATCCATTGAGCCAGACAGATAGCCAATCCAAGGATTTACTCTATCATAATTCTCTGAGACACTTTTTAAGAATATAAGCTTCTAGATACTATCCCTGGAAATTCAAGATCACTATGACTAGAAAGGGGCCTAGTGACTTCAATGCTACATATTCCACCCTCCCTCTGGTAATTTTGATATACAACTTTCTTTGGGAACCACTGTCTTTGGGTTACTGTAATGTACCTAAAGCATATAAAGAATAAACACCGACTTAGCAAACCATTGGGACACCTGGGTTAATAATCTGAAAACTGAAAAATAGGAAGAGTTTTTGAAAATAAGAGTAAAGCCAAAAATGAACCTCTGGGACCTCATCAAAATAGAAAGCTTCTGCACAGCGAAGGAAACAATCAGCAAAACTAAAAAGCAACCGACAGAATGGGAGAAGATATTTGCAAACAACATATCAGGTAGAGGGTTAGTATCCAAAATCTATAAAGAACTTATCAAACTCAACACCCAAAAAAATAATAAGCCAGTGAATAAGTGGGCAAAAGACATGAACAGACACTTCTCCAAAGAAGACATCCAGATAGGCCAACTGACACATGAAAAAATGCTCAACATCACTCGTCATCTGGGAAATACAAATCAAAACCACGGTGAGATAGCACCTGACACCTGTCAGAATGGCTAACATTAACAACTCAGGCAACAGATGTTGGCAAGGATGCAGAGAAAGAGGATCTCTTTTGCATTGTCGGTGGCAACGCAAGCTGGTGCAGCCACTCCGGAAAACAGTATGGAGGTCCCTCAAAAAACTAAAAATAGAACTACCCTATGACCCAGCAATTGCGCTACTAGGCATTTATCCAAGGGATACAGGTATGCTGTTTCGAAGGGGCAAATGCACCCCCATGTTTATAGCAGCACTATCAACAATAGCCAAAGTATGGAAAGAGCCCAAATGTCCATCGACGGATGAATGGATAAAGAAGATGTGGTATATACATACAATGGAGTATTACTTGGCAATCAAAAAGAGTGAAATCTTGCCATTTGCAACTATGTGGATGGAACTGGAGGGTATTATGCTAAGTGAAATTAGTCATTCAGAGAAAGACAAAAATCATATGACTTCACTCATATGAGGACTTTAAGAGGTAAAACAGATGAACATAAGGGAAGGGAAACAAAAATAATATAAAAACAGGGAGAGGGACAAAACATAAGAGACTCATAAATATGGAGAACATACAGAGGGTTACAGGAGGTGGGTGTGGGAGGGGGTGATGGGCTAAATGGGTAAGGTGAACTAAGGAATCTACTCCTGAAATCATTGTTGCACTATATGCTAACAAACTTGGATGTAAATTTAAAGAATAATAACAAATAAAATTAAAAATTAAAAAAAAAGAAATGGGCACAAAACTTAGACCTAGTTTTCTAACAGCCCCAACAAGTAGAGAAATGAGATGTGCTAGAAAACTCTTACCTTGTGTCAAGAAAAGTATGGATTCAAAGAAACGTGAATTGTTTCTTACCCTGACTTTACATGGAGAGGGTGGGGTGGGGGAGGGGAGACAATGTGAAAATGTGAATAAAACCTATTGAATGAATGCAGGATATGGGGAAGGAAGAAGATGTCAGGTGAACAGTTCTGGGAACATCATCTATTTGAATGGACCTCATGCCAATTCAACAAATTTCCTGGCAATTTACTGAACACATAGTTCTCTTCGCTAAGCATCTGCCATGAAAGTTCATCTCTGTGTCCCTGATAGAGTACTGTGCAGTGATTAAGCATCTGTCTTTAGGCCAGACTCCCTGGGTTTGAATCCCACCACCGTCATTTACTCATTTGGTGACACTGAGTAAACTTATCCAACATCTCCAACTTGTATGCCCTCATTTATAACATAGCAATAGTCTTAGACTCTATCACAAGTGGTGATGGGGTTGAAATCTGTGAGGGTTAATTTAATGTGTCAACTTGACTGGCCGTGGGGTGCCCAGATTAAACATTATTTGGGGGGTATGTCTTTGAGAGTGTTTTCAGATGAGATTAGCATTTGAATTGGGAGGCTCCATAAAGTAGTTTGCCCTCCCCAGTGTGGGTGGACACCATCATATCTCTTGAGGGCTTGAGTAAAACAAAAGCAGAGGAAGGAGGGATTTGCCCCTTTTCGCTTCCTGCTGCATGCCTGAGCTGGGACATCTCATCTCATTTTCTCTGACCCTTTGGACTTCTGCTGAATTACACCACCAGCTGGGTCTTCAGCTTGCAGACGGTAACTCGTGGGACTTCTCTGCATCCATAATCACATGAGCCAATTCCGCATAATAAACCTCCTTTTATCTCCTACTGGTTCTTTTTCTCTGAAGTAGCCTGTCTAATACAAATTATAAAGTGCCCAGAACGTAACAAGCCCTGTATATCATCATCATCAACACCACCGTCACCAAACAGAGGTATGGAGAAACACCGTAAGCATCAATATGTAAATTTGACTGCCAGGTGGTGACATTGTAGTGAAATTCATTTGTGTTCTGAATCATGAGGTCGCCTAGTCTTGCCAAAGCAGCCCCCACATGCACGAAGTTTCAGTCTTCCAATTGCTCTGGGGACTACACGTGACTTCAACCCAATCCTAACTTCCCAGGTATTTTGCCCAGGCTCCCTATCTAAGACTGACCCTACACCAATTTAAGAAGTACAATGAACTCTTGAACGAGGTGGGGGTTAGGCATGCCAAACCTCTGCGCAACTGAAAATTTACGTATAACTTTTGACTCCCCAGAGACTTAACTGCTAATAGTCTACTGTTGACAAGAAGCCTTATCAATAACATAAACAGTTAACACATGTGTATACTGTATTCTTACAATAAAGTGAGCCAGAGAAAAGAAAATGGTATGAAGAAAAATCGTAAGGGGGCGCCTGGGTGATTCAGTTGGTTAAGCGTCCGATTCTTGATTTCGGCTGAGGTCGTGATCTTGCGGTTGGTGAGTTCGAGCCCCACATCAGGCTCTGTGCTGACAGTGTGGAGCCTACTTGGGACACTCTCTCTCTCTCCTTCTCCCCCACCCCTCTCATTCTCTCAAAATAAACAAATAAACTTAAAAAGCTTTTTAAAAATCATAAGGAAGAGAAAATACATTACAGTATTGTACTTATCTATTGAAAAAAACCTGCATATAGGCAGCCCCAGGGAGTTCAAACCTGTGTTGTTCAAGGTTCAACTTTTTAAAAACAAAATTTTGTTAATGTTTATTCATTTTTGAGAGAGAGAGAGACAGAGTGCGAGCAGGGGAGGGGTAGAGAGAGAAGGAGACACAGAACCCGAAGCAGGCTCCAGGCTCCGAGCTGTAGGCTCAGAGCCCCATGTGGAGCTCAAACCCAGGAACCGTGGGATCATGACCTGAGCCAAAGTTGGATGCTTAACCTACTGACACACCCAGGCGCCCCAAGGTTCAACTTTATTTTAAAAAACTGTCTCAAACTACCCTGCATCTCCTCCCATTGTGTGCCGTCTCCTTGCTGACTCCTTTCTCAAGTCCCAGGAACCACCCGAGCCACCCTCCTCTCCCAAAATGCCCCCACATTCGCTTGCACATGCATTCACGTGCATGCGTCCCACACACACACTGCCTGATTCTCTGGAGAGATTGAAATATCTTGAGAATTCACCGAGGACAGTTCTGGGTCACTACAATTCAGGGGTTGAGTGGGGAAGTATAGGCTTTAATTTATTCCCAAGAGGAGACTGATCCTTAGGCCCCAAATTCTGGTCCCATTTCATGACACTTAAAATAGTTAACATGGCAGAAGGATTTCCCTGAGAAAGCATCTGTGTGCATGTGAGCATGTGCATGTGCGTTTGTGTGTGTGTGTGTGTTTATTCATGGGAGAGGTGCTTCATAACTCTACAAAGGCATACTCTAGGATGATCATTGCCATGGTCAACCTGTATTCCCACCTCATATTCCCTACTGATGGATGAAAGAATCAATATATATCATAAATGATACCACGTGTATTTTCCTCTTGGTTTTTCGCCATTCATTGAATGGCCAGTAAAAATTTTAAAGGCTTACTCTTAATATTTACAAATTGAAGACAGTGCGATTGGTTCCATTTTAGAGATGGTAAAAACTGAGGCTCGATGGCAAGTTGACTTTCTTTGCTCGCTGTAGCCCCTAAAATTGTACAGCCGCAGGCACTGTCTCTAGCATGCTGTTGCGGGAACCAACCCAATCTGGGAATCCACAGACCCGGATCCGGGCCACTGATTTGGCATAAACTACCCATGAGAACCTGGGACCTTATTTCCTGGGTTTTAGCTTCCTCTGCTGTAACATTTATGGCAAAGATAGGATCGTATCATCACCCGGGTTTAGAACTTCAAAGTTATGAGTTTTTACTCCAGGAAATTCACAATTTTTTAAATTTGTTCTCTGATTTAGCATTCCGACCTCAATCGTAGTTTTTGTAAATGCTCATTTATATTAATACATTAACATCCTTTTCTATTCATTAATTTAATTCACTATTTGAAATAATGTGACTAGGAGAAACATTTCATTTAGGCTAAAAATATCATGTTAATAAAAAAATTAACATCGTCCAATATGCCACCGTCCAAAAATGTCCCCACAATTATGTGGACATATTTCTAAAGGAAAATGCATTAAGGGGAATTTGAGTTAAAAATGCCTGGGTATTCAGCCAAGTTTAAAAGATAAACCTTTCGTTTGTTTGTTTGCTTGGGGTTTTGTTTTTGTTTTTATTTTTTGCTGAGTGATCCTACACGGGAGGCCTGCAGATGCCATATTTCAAATCATAGGAAATTAGAGCTTAGCCAGCGCTCTCTCCCCATGGGCTCAAATAAAATTTCCTAAAGACTCTAGATTGACCACACGTGGGAAAGGAATTCTAAGTGCTCTGAAAAGGAGAGCCATCCCTCTGTTATGCTAGGATGGTATGCATGATCCTTTCCTCTTTCCCAAGTCTCCATGCAACATTTCATAATTGAGACCCTGGCCATGACATACGCACCGTCTGCCCAGGAGCTCTGAATCCCATCTGCTTGAGAACTACACAGAGTGCCTACCCACAGAGTTCCAAACCAGCTTCTTTCTGAAACTTCACCGGCCAGCTTTGAACTTCCCCCATCTACAGGGCATAAGGGATATAGGGAAGGAACATTTTCTAGTGGAATGAAATTAACCCCCCTTTTCCCCTAAATATTTTCAGTTTTAAACGTTTTGATATTTATCCACTGCACTTATTAGATTTCAACTATTTTGGTCACTTCCCCCTCCCCCCCTTTTTCCTGGGCCAAATGACTCCATGGGAGTTTTCTTATTGTTGTTTTTTTTTTTTTTCATTTTTCGTACCTGTTCTGAAATTTCTTTTTAAGTATGATACACCAAAAAAAATCATCTCCCTGTTCTAAACTCAAGCACCATAATATTTTATCTAGCACATAAAATAAAGCCATTTTTTTTACATTTCTGTCAAATATAATTTAGGTTCAATCAGCACTCAGAATCTATGTTACCAATTAACAACAGTACGCTTTAAAACGCGAAAAAAGAAATTTCACAGGGACGGATAGACACCACATAGAATCTGTGAAATAAAAGAAACGTAATTGATGCACCTCTCAGTCTCCAGCATTGATTTCTATTTATTATTACAAACCGTTCAAAACACAAAGATTGGATGTCAACATGCTATCCTGGAAGCATACAATTGAAGAAAGCATGACTTCCTTCATAAAATTTGTTTACCAGAATTGGAGTTCCACGTTCATTTCAAAGGGCTTTGAAGTAAGAGGGATAAAGATGATTTAAGCTCCCCACCCCCTTCACGCTTTACTTTTGAGATTTACCAGACTTCAGTTACGTAGATGCCTACTTGACAACCAGGAATCTCAGTAACATGAGCAAAGCTGTAAAGTTGGAGTTTGCCTAAACTTCCCTGTAGGCAGAGTGGGGCTCTGCGCGGGGACACTTTTATCAAGCACAGCTAGCTGACTTTGAAAATTCCTCCTGAGGAACAATGATCAGCGGACCCTACTTACATTCATCTAATTTCCAAGCCTTGATGTGACATATGAAGTAAGAAGAAAGTGACAACAAAAATCAATGTGTCTAAATAGTCTTGCTTCGAAACATACCTGTCACTGGCTTAACTCAGAAATTGGGTGGGATATTAGATCTGATATCTCTCTCCCTTTTCTTTTTTTTTTTTTTTTTGCTTTTACTACCCTCAGAGAGAAAAAGGCAGAAAATCTCTCCTTAGCTTCCACAGAAAAGAGTGTGTCTTATTAAAAAGAATTCAAAATTGCAAGCACATAAAATGATCGGTGCCTGCCCATTTTGCATTGGGTTTTTATTCTTTTCTACATCAACGTGCTTCTGACTGAAATGAGCCTGGCCACGGTCTAGTGGGGATCAAGGGCTTTTTAAAAATAGTAACTAAAAATAAATCTCTAGAAAATTAACTTATATATTTATTTTAAGTTATAAAAGTACAACATATTAGACATTATGTCTCAGTAACTCTGGTGGTTTTACCACCAGAATTTAGAAACACGGAAAACCTGACATTAGGCTGAATTTTGAACATATCTATCTTCTAGGAGAGTCCCTGTAGAAATATGGTATAAAATCACACATTTCTGTAAACCGGCTATCAATTTATGTCTCTATTTTATATAAGAGTGTCCTTGTCATTAAGTCTCTAAATAGAAAACTATTATGTAATGCCATATTTACTAGTCCTCAGAAAATAAAATACCTTGCTTCAGTCGAAAGAAAGAATTCAGGTTTACTTAGTATATTATGAAGTTTAAAAACTACTTAAATACTTATCTAAATAAAATATATCCCTTTAATGAAACAATCAGCACATCAAGAAAAATTAGCAATCTTAGATATAAACATATCATGATCTTTTATGAGTCTTTTTTGAAAAATATACAACTTGCCAAAAAAAATTACAAAGATGATTGTCTCCTTTTAAACAAAGCAGTAAAAGCCATTCAAGCTCCCATTCACACATAAATGCATTTTCTTTTCAAAGGATATTTACCCTTTAAGGAGACATTTTTAACCTTGTGACCCCATAAAATTCCATGCATGCAAAGTTATTTGTTTTTATTTTTCTGACATTCATTCTTGATCAGATATTTTCCATGGGCTTTCTCGTGTTATTCAACTTAAAGGCATAGTTTCAATAGTTCATTTGAATACCTTGATCAGTAGGAGACAATCTGTTTAAAAATATTAGTGTTGGCACTTGGTAATGAATTACAGAAGCTGAACAGACATGCTTTTTTTGCCTTTTCGAATTTCCTTTCAAAACCTGTTTGAGCAGTTATTTGTTCAAATCGACCCCAAGTTTTCACATTAGCTAAGCATTACATGAATTTTCAAGTCGGAGAAGGGTGTTCGCTTACAATGTGGCGATATGGGGAGGAAGAGTTCGGGTCAAGAGCGGAGAATTTCAGCCCCCTTGATTATAGGTGCTGGCAAATGAGGACGAAGCGCCCGCTGTCTGGGAGGCACGGGGCACGGCCAGGGCTTCTAACCGTCTCCAACCAGCTGATTTTAAAAGACCAAAGACGAGGCTCTCTCGAAAGTGGCAATAGTTACAGATTTGCTATCTACCTCGCAGGGGCCTTAGCCCAATAAAGAGGCACTGTCCTGAAACTGAGGATGAAATTGTCCTGTTCTAGCAGACCGATGGGAGGCAAACAAAACCGGCTGTTGAAGATTTTTTTTTCCTCCCAAACTAATAAGATACATGGCTGACCTATAAGATAAAATGTTTCCTTGGAAGAGAAAAATAAACAGAGGTATTCATACTCTATTTTCCTAAGTACTTTGTAAACCTATTTAAAAAAAAAAACAACTCTCAAATATGTTCACAATGTAGAATAACCCAACTCTAGAAGAAAAAGGATGCTTAGGGGAAGTTGATCATGAGATTCGCACAATTCGTTTTATCATACGTTGTAAACAGCTAGACCAGCCAGCATCTCAGACCGGAGATAAAGAAGAAAAGGTGGACGTTTAGGGGGATGGGGGAGAGGGACACCCTAAAACGATGACATGGGGAGCCCCCCCAAGCCTTGAAAGGCTACATTTCAACCATCAACGCTCAAACAATTAATACTCGTGAAATAATCGTCTTGAAAACAATCTCGCGCGTTGTTTATTTTGTGAAACGGACAGAATAACAGTCTAAATCGTGCTCTAAGTGGTGCTTCTGAAACTCACTGGGACGCGGCACTGTTTTTGACACATTGAGGGTCAATCGTGTGAAGGACCAAGGCAATGAGCCCATCAAACAGCAGTAAATGGAGGTCTTTGTCTTTAAGTTATGAAGAAGGCGGATGTATTTGATCCTGACAGCCAGCAGCCCTGCAGATTTCTGAGTATAAGACAGATGGCAGTGCAACCAAGCTAGAATCCAGACCTTCCCTCTTTCCCTCTGGGTCTAACTCCTATTATCCACTTGTAAATTAACCTGTCAATTTATCAATCAACACCATCTTGATTCTCCCCTGTTCCGCAGCCCAGCCTTGCAGTGAATTTGCCTCGTAAATAACTGGGAGCCCCGTGTTTGTTAGTATTGTGAATGAGTTTATTATCACTTTGATGGCTGCTATGAATCACAAATGCTGCTGAGAGACTGATAAGAAAAAAGTACATGCACACATTAACAGGGTTGAAACTATTTTAGAGATAAAAGATGGACTAACTGTGATAGCAAATCATTTAAATTGAAAAAAATGACTAAAAATTGTATTTGTGCGTGCGTGTGCGCGCGCCCGCCCGCGCGCACGCGTGTGTGTGTGTGTGTGTGTGTGTGTGTGTGTGGGACAACCCCCCTGCTTAAAGTAGAAGAGAGAAATGAATCGACTTTCATTTGGACCGTTGAAAAAAAGTATCTGCAAGACGACATTGGGGGACAGAGTGGTTCGCAGCTCTGACAGGACAACTGCTTTATTTTGTGGTCTAGGTGCAAAGTTCGGAAAATCGCAGGCTCTATTTTAAATGATTAGCCCAGCCGGCCAGGTTTTTTGGTTGTTGTTTTGTTTTTTGTTTTTGTTTTTTGGTTTTTGGTTTTTGTTTTTTAGATGTTGCAGGGGAACTTTAAAAAGAAGACAAACATCTAAAGTATGTGGGTGTGTGTGTTTATTTATACGCATACAAAATTTTCTTTGATACGACCCAAAACTATCTAGTTAAGTAAATGGGGCAGTTTGGAAAATGTAACAGGTTAATAAACAATTAACATCCAAGCGCTAGCCCTTTCCCTTTCCCCTGTTGCCACTGAAATGCTTACTTGATATGTAAAATTGCATTTAAGTCCTTTTGAGTTGGAAATTCTTCAACAAATGCTACCCATATTAAGGTATACATTTAACGACAAAGTTATATGTTGCCTACAATGTCTGAGTTCTTCTAAACATGATTATTCTATATTGTAAAATATCCCATGAAGATAAATCAATGTTTTTATAGAATACACAGTATCCTCTTTTGACACTTAGGACCTATCTTATTATGTTGACTCCGATTATACTTGGAAGGACTATACCAAATAACTATAAGTTTAATCATGTACGTAACTTTTCTTGATAGCAATTTTCAGAGTTTGTAGCAAGTAAGGATACATGTAAAACTAAACTTCTTAGGTTCATGCTTTCCTTAAAAATTACATTGGATAATTACATTATGTGCTTTCCTTAAAAGTTACATTGGATAATTTATTAAATGTATATTTCATTTTAAAACCAATCACAATATTTATTGCAATATTTCCAATGGTGCCCGGCTTTTGTTGGAAAAGTTTCCATACATGAATCCTAAATACAAACAACAATCACATTGTTTAAAACAAAACTAGAAAGTTGCGTGTAATATAATCACCCTGTTTTCATCATGCAACACTTATATCATTTGTAGGTGACTTTAAAACATGAAGATTGCCTGGCAATGTTATTTAGGCAGAACATCATGAGAAATATTGTTAGTCATGACGTATGGTTCAAGTTCTCAAACTTGTAAGTCAGAAACAAACTATTAGTTGTCACATGGGAAATACTTTGGCCCAATTAAGGCACTGCATAAAAACAGAATATTCCCTGAACATCATTATACCCAATGTGTCATCAGTAGAAATGTGATAAAAAATGAAACTATTTGTTCGAATGCAATTTAGAGAACCCGATAGGTTGTCCATTTTATTCAGTTTATAATTAAGATAGTGTTTAAATCTGAAATGAATTCTATATATGCATGTTCAATAGGCGATAGCACAACAATAAGAATGGAATCACATCTCATTTTATCGTAAATTGTGTAATAAGCGATAAGGTAAAAACTAGGGCTAAAATCCTTCCAGCAAAAAATGAAACAGAGCGACCTCAATTGCCCTAATTCATTCTGCTTTTTTCCTTTTTTTTTTTTTAAGTCTCTTCATTTTCCCTCTGTTCACATTATTAGCTTACACATGAGTGCATTATTAGAAAATAACAAAGCGAAACAGGGAGACTTGGAAGGAGCGGGAGATAGTTTCCTTCGACAGCTGAAAGGTATTCTCATTTCATTTGTTAGGAGTTGCAAAAATAGTTTTATAGCCAGGGAGGGACGATGACCTCTCTCTTTCAACAAGCTTGGTGGTTGGTCTTTTGATGGAAAAACTAGGGGATACAACATCTGGTAATTTGTGTTACTGAGCTTAGCTGAGGTCTTAACGATGTAAGCAGATTATTCTTGAAGAAGAACAAAAAAAATTCCGGAAGACTCAATGTACTATTTAAAGTTATTAGGCATTGCATTCTACACTTCAGAACTCTTTTCTGATTCATTTTCCCTTTAAAGCTATGTCTTTGGAGCAATTTTTTTTTTTTAAGGTCTACCTCCTTCCAATTCCAGTTGACTTTTTTGGTGGTCCACAGCTGTTTTTTCATTCACACTGGCCTCCTTTTTTTTTTTTTTTTTTTCTCTTTTCCATCACAGCAGAAATGATTACTTTGCTGATTACATTTTCTCCTTCGCAACTTTAGGAAGCTCTTCTCCACCCTCGGGAGTCCTGGCTGACCAGAAGGGTCGAGCCATACCAAAGAGCCACGGCCAAGCTTCGGCAATTTTAAAGAAAGGGAAAAAAGGTGAATGGGTGCAACCCGGGAAGAAATGGCCCAGCCCATCCAGGATCCCAGGCATAAATAAATAAATAAATACCTACATACATAAATACATAAATACATAAATAAGAGATGGTCCTAAGGAGTCACGGTGGGACCTTGTTCCCACACGCATCATATTGAAATCGCTGCCAAAGTTTGTGTTTCTTACTCCTATAAAGACGGTCTGAGGTCCATGTAATATATTTGTGTTACCTCACGTAGGAAACAAAAATACAGATGAGATCCATCGTATAAGGTTTGGAAGGATTCTTGGCACTCTTCAGAAAAAGAAATACTGTATATGGAAGCAAATCAGTGGAGAAGCCTTCACATGAAAAGCTAGATTTTCTGAGTTCACTCTGGCTGTAAAAATATTACTGTGACTTTCACCTTTTTCTCATACTATTACCGAATCAAGGTATAGAGCATGAAAGACTGACTCTCGGGCTGTTATCCACCTGGAAAGCAAGGGGATCTGGGACCCATCAGCCCTAGTACCTAGACCGGGAGCTCATGTGCACACACAGACTTGCTCGATTAGCATATGGCTTTGCAGTTATGAAATGAAAAAAGCATTAACATTACACACCAATTTCAATCTCTCTTATGCCCACAATCCTTCTGGATGGCAGAACCTTGTCTTAGATCACTATTGCTTCAAGTCAAAGGGCTGCATGCAGTGCAAGCTCAGTATTGAAAGAAAAAAAGAAAGAAGAAAGAAAGAAAGAAAGAAAGAAAGAAAGAAGAAAGAAAGAGAAAGAAAGAAAGAAAGAAAGAAAGAAAGAAAGAAAGAAAGAAAGAAAGAAAGAAAGAAAGAAAGAAAAAAAAGAAAATCACATTGGAAAAGAATACCAAATAATTTTTAGAGTAACTACTCAATAAAAAATGATTTTTGTTAGTATGTAGGCAAACTGATGTGTACTGATTTGTAACATATTTAATTTAATACCAGCTATACTCTCCCACATTCTAATACGTTTCCACATGTAGTCTGGACTTTCTGGAACTGAGAGGGATAAGAGAGGTCTGTGATACACTGAACAGGATTCCAGCTCAGGTTACTTTTGAAGAATGGAATAGACTAGATATAGTTGCACTTTATACTAGATGACATTACCTTCAGTTTTGCTTTTCTATATTCTAATTTGATCATATATGACCCATTCCTAATTATGGATCCATTATGTTAGAGAACAATCATCTTCTTTCAAACATGCTCTAAGGGTTTTTCTCCTTAAATAAGATGGACGCTTAGATAAATAGTTTTCAAATTGGGCTAAAAGCTATACTGGTCATTGCAACGTTTTCAATCTTTGCCCAACATTGGGTTTGAATTGACACTGTCGGTGGTAATAGAAAAGGTTGGCCACTTTATATTCCCAATTTACCTCTGTATTCAATAGTTTTTTTTTTAATTAACAGTAATTGATTTACCTCTGTATTCATAGATTTTTAAAATTAAAAGAAATTTACACCGTGGGTGAAAACAGTACACCTTTAACTGATGTAACATTGTATACAAATTATACTCAAATGTAAACATTTTAATTGGTGGTAATTTACTGACGTTTACCATTTTTTATTTCATTACTAAGATTTGTAATGTTTCAAATTAGCCATATCAGAGGTACATATGAGGTGTACCTTAAGCATTTACTACTTGTCTTTCCATCAGATCTCCCAGCTTCAAATTCAAAGCAGCATTTGTGAAATTCTACTGCAGAAAAAAAAAAGTATCCATTTGTGGTTATAAGGGCAACTGTATAATCAGGGTATTGGCAGATAAGCAATTGCAAAGAGCCCATTAAAACAGAGAAACCAATGAGATCACACACACAAAAAGAATAGAATCTAGCTAAGTCCTTCACACAAAGTTAAGCTCAACTTACCAAACCAAAATATTCTCTGCATCTGAGCTAATTTTTTTTTTTGTTTTTTGGTATTAAAATGTGAAGCCTCACGCCATCTGAATAGCTGATACATTTCTGAATCAGCAACGTGTCTCTGCTTCAGTGATCGAGACGGGCACAGAAAACTCTAGAGCCGGTTTATGATCTGGTGAACTGTGCTACATGAACATAGATTCCATCGTAGGGTTTTACTGTTTCTCCTTGAACCTTTCACACAGTTTCAACTACTCTCTGTCTATGTCAGTTTCTTCAACTAGGCCAGAGAGGATGGCCTAAGAAAGACCTCACTAGTGGTTTCTCTCCTTGGCTCTATCACTATCCAGCCACCCATGTTTCGCACTCCATTTCTGTTGGATTCCATTCTACCTTGCTACTTCTATCCTTAGAACACCTCGCCTAAATTGTATTCTCTTAGCCACATCCCTTCATCTCTGACACGAACTACCACTTTGATTCTTTTACGGTCTTCGGCTGGTCACTGAATACAGTCCGAATCCTTGGGCTGATGTTTTACGTCTATTTAAAATCTGGGTGCTACCTCGCATTCCGGGTTTCTTTCCCCATGTTTCCAGTAGGAAGATCATATGGTGAAAAAAAAAAAAAACACCAGGCTTAGATTCAAGATACTGAAATTTGAATCCAAGCTTATTATATAGCCACCATGTTTCATTGAGTGAGTTGCTCACCCTGTCTGAACTTCAGTTTCCACAAACCAAAAGCTGACCACAGTGCTCTATGGGTGAGATGTGAACCCAGACGTGCATTTCGCTCCGGACAATGAACTTCACTCTTCTGGATTATCTGTATGGGTCTGCAGCCATCTACATGTGCACCCGTGAAGCATCTGCACAGGATGGGTATCGACACCCAATATCACGCCATATTGATGGAGCTTTACACGAGGTAACATACATGAAAGATTCAGGCTGGTGCTTGATAAGGAGATATTCTCAGTAAACCTTAGTTAAATCTGAGACTCAATTACTTGACTACACACCCATCCGCTGAATCTAGTTTTGTAGATAAATCCAAAAAACGTCTTGCCACTGTGCACCCTGGGATTTTTGCTCCTACATTTTCTAAGACCACCCTCCTTCTTTCTCTGCTCAGAGAAATCTTACTCCCCTTTCAGGACTGGGCCAAAACGTGTTCACTCTATATAAATCATTCCCCACATTCCTGAAGAGGCGATGACCTCTGCCATTGGTCTGAATGGCAGCAATAACCCTACTCAGCTTAGAATCCTTGGGCCCAGCTGGGACCTTGAGATCTGAGAAACTAGCATTCTGACACTCCAGGTGACGAAGATGAAGGCAAGGAAGGTCCTAAGACCAACCCACGGCCAGAAAACAAACAAGAGTCTAGAACTTAAGCCTGGTTCTCTGATCTCTCCCATCAGTGCCCTTTTCTCCTGCTTCTCAGTTTATTATATGCAGGTGTTTTTTGTCTGTTTGCTTGTTTGTTTGTTGTTTTTTTTTTTTAATTTCACTGTATTATATCCATGTCTTATCCTCCTTCATTCATTCTCAAGACACGAAACCCAGGGATGGCGTCTTATGCATAATGTGTTTACGTATCTCAGGGAAACTAGCCCGGTGCTTTGCAATGTTCAATAAATATTTTGAATAAACAGAGAAAGAAAGGCAACTTTGAATGATTCAAGTTCCCACGAGCAGGTGTCCAAGGGCTCAAGGCATAATTACTTCATCCTGTTTTTGCAAAGTTTTCAATGTTTCGAATGCACAAAATTTAAGCATTTGTTCTTTTCTGCTACGTGCTTTAAATGGATCGTTTTATTCAAACTTCAGAGTGCTTTGAGGGAGGTACCTTTATTGCCAACCCCATTTTAAAATTAGGAAACATGAAGCTGAGGAAGTTTAGGTACGAAAGCTGTCTTAAGCCACACAGCTAGAGAGGATCAGGGCCCAAATGAGATCTGTCCCAACCCACGGTCCCGCTGCTTAACTGGTGGGGTGAACCGATCTCTGAAGCCACATTTATCGCCTCGCTTCGCCTCATAATGTTCCACATCACACTTGTGACTGCCGTCATCACCCGGGATAGGAACGTTCATTAAACAACTTAAATCATCTTGTCCTTCTCACCGTCTCATTTCAGAATTTCAAATTGGCATTGAAAGGCTGTTTGGTATTGACTTGGCCATTCTGACCTGCCAACCCCTACTCATACCCAGCCCAGCTATCATGGGGTCACACAATACACAGCTTTTTCTATAATGTTTCTGAAACTTGCTTTTAGAACTCTCTTCAGCTAATTTAGCCCAGTTATTTCTCCTTGGCTCATCCTTCTTACTCTGGATTCTTCATTTTGTTTTTGTTTCCTTCAGTCCTTTAACCAGTTATCCTCCTTCAGCCTACCGAATGCTACACACCGATGCAACGGTGTCCCAAAGGGCAAGTCAGGTAGAGGGAGGTAGGTATGGAAGCCAAGCGGTGCCATGAATCTTTGGGTAAGGGATGAGAAACATCTTTGCATCGCACAGGATGGGCACACAAAGTGGGCAGTGGTCCCTTCAACTGCCTATGGAAGGGAGGGTCGGGGGAGACTTCTTGGAGAATGGGTCACTTGAGCTGAACTTTGACAGGTAGGCAGATCTCTCCCACCTTGACAAGAAAACAATCATAAAAACTATCTCCCTAAGAAACTTCTTAATTGAAGTTGACCCCCACTCCATACCACTACAACATCCCCCCTGATGGCTTCATTATTTGGATCTTGTGGAGTTTTTGCCCTATAGATAAGAATGTCTGCAGGACGAGTACAGGAAACAGAGCACTCACTGGAATAAAACAAAAATGCCTAGAATTTCAGTTACATGTTGGCATCTTGTTTACTTTCTATGTATCTGCTCCTTTATTTTTTGCATAACTTAAAATATTTAATAACGTGAATGGTAATTCAATGGATAGTGTATGGTCTCTCGTTTATACGAGTCAGGAAATTGGGGCTTGAGATCATATATTTAAATCTGGAAGAAATCCTGGAGGGAAGCAAAATAAGCTTAAGTAAGACAAATGAGTCCTGGGGCACAGGGGGGTCAGGGGAGGTACCTGACTCGGTATCTCAAATCCCAGTCGGAGAATCAGCTAGAAAACTGAAATTCAATACTTTCCCACAATAACAGTTCTAATTATACTTTGGATTTCTACACTACAATATTTTTATAAAGGAGACTTTTTTTCACATACATTTTCTCCCTTGATCGACAGGATAACTCTCTTCAGTATCAGTATCTTCTAATACTCCAGTTTTATAGGTAAAAAGGATGAAGCCAAAGGTAGGTTTAAGTGATTTACTGACTCGAGATCACATCACTCGTAAGCAGCAAAGACAGAACCTCAACAATGGCTTCCAGACTACTTTTCTTTTCCACTGGTACAGACAGCTTCCCGTGTATAATCACCACCAGAAGCAAGGACACGCATACAGGATTCAGTTCAACAAAGCCTTACTGAATTTTTCTGGCACAGATACTGTGGTGGATCATAGGGGCAGAACAAAACACTTGCTTCCTACCCTCCTAAAGCTTCCTATCTTCTGAGACGCTTTCCAAAACAAAGACGTTAGTTTCTCTGGGAGACAGTGCAAGGCTACAGTGGTCTTTCAGTGGTAATAACAATGGTTTCCACATCAAACAAAGAAGTATTACAAATCTAATTCAATGAGACCACAAATTTAAAGCTGCAAGGCTACAATGGCCCTTCAGTGTTAAGACCAATAGTTTTTACATAAAACAAAAGAGTATTACAAATCAAAATCAATTAGTCCAAAACTTTCAGACCACTAACTGCAAAACCTGAGGCAGTTCCACTCTCAGGAGAACAATTTAGCAGTGAGATACCACCCACCATGAACCAAGATAATTATCCATTTCCCTGGACTGGGAAAAAAGTACCAGTGGGCGCCAAAACTTATGAAGCAACCCTCATCAAGGCTATCTGAGCTTTTGCACGTCTATATTCTACCCCAGGGATTTCTATTACAAACATCAAGGCACAGAAGAAATTCTCATTCACTACGCCAACCGGCAGAACCAGGAATTGAGGCCATGACTGTGTACAGAGCTGGAGTCTTTCTTCCTCCTCTTTCTCCTGTTAACATATTCATCTCGGGGCAACAGGTCAACATTCAGAGGCTGGGAAGGATCATGAAATTGGCCTCCAATGGATGCTGTCCCCGCAGTCACTTTGGACTCTGACTCCCTAGCAAATGGAGATCTTGAATTTTCCAAAATTCCACAGAAACCAGGACTGTGTGAATGGAAAATGATTATAAAATGGTTATGAAAATTTATATTTATACACTTTTTGTATATTTTTAGAAAATCGAGATTCAGCTCTAAAACCTAGCGTTTATAATGTTGACCAGATCTTGTACAATACCTGCACAGTATAATTTATTGAACATCATACTCCTCTCTCTCTCTGACCTTAAAGATGGAAGATCTGTTGGGTTGAAAACTTACTGATTGGTTTTCATTTGTCCTGAATCAAAAGACACGTCAGTTCTTCTTTAAAAGGAAACTGCCAATTTAGGACAGGAACTAGATCACCTGTTCAGGGTATGGAAAGTATTTCTTAAATAATTCATGGCAAAACTTTGCCCTACTTTTTGTGATATGAAAATGCCTTGTTCCTTTTCTTGGCTTAGAAGTAGATTCATCTACTTGCCTGTTTTGGTTTCTTGATATTCGGAAGTAGGAAAACCTTCTGAAATTTGAATCATGCTTCAGCTCCCTCCTGAGTAGTTAAGTGCACGCCCACACACACAACTTTTCCCATAAACACCACATGCCTAAGCACACATTAAAATTAGATTTTTCCTACCAAGGGAGCGGGGGTGTAGAAATATGCATCACCAGAAAGAAGCACTCCTTTCTGCAAGATGTAGTATAACATGGGGCTTCTTCAGTACGTGTTAGAAATATAACTCAGGCTCCCTTCACTGCATAATTTGTCTTTCTTCATTAATAGCTCCTCATTCTTCATTCCTTGGGAAATCTAACTCCTCCATTTTACTTAGAAAATGTGGATCCTAAATTTCAATCTGACACTTGAATTGAACACTCATGAAGAACATGGCCATGATTTTTTTTTCCCTCTCTAGCACTGGATGGTTTTTACGTTGGTTGATTCCGTTGACTGTCTTGAATGCCAGTATGTGGGGTCTGAGGTTGGACTGGATATACTGCAGAGTGCATGTGAGCTGAGTTTCTTTCATTCAGAAAATAAGTCACGGGGAAGAAAAGTACAGCGTAGAGAATATAGCCAATAATATTGTAACAACTTTGTATGGTGGCAGATGGTAACTACACTCGTCATGGTGGGCACTGCACAATGTACCGAATTGTCCAATCACCACATCGCACGCTGGAAAGTAATATAACATCGCCTGTCGACTACACTTAAAAAATCTCTTTCCTATGCAAACCAGAAAAAAATTCTAAAATTGTCAAACAGACTACAGTCATATTTCTTTAAATATATTTTTGTAACTGTTTCAATAGTCTTACGATGAATACAGGTCCTCTTTTTCCGCATTTTCTATATTCGCTCTTAAAGAGACCCAAAGTTTGAGACCCTACAGCAACAATGGGGTAGGGGCTAACTCAATTATCTTCAATAGCCTCTCTATTCTTTCTAACAACAAGACAATATAATTGGTTCTGCTAAGGAGAGAAGGTGTGCAAAAAGCCCATCATGAAATCATGGGTTTTCCCCATGATAAAGATTAGCAGGGGAAATCCATACAAGGTTGCGGGGTGGGAAGGAGAAGTTCCTATGGAATCTTCACTAGACCCTCAGGCAGCTGTTTCTCGTCAACAAATCATTTTGCTGTTCGATTTGTAAGGCCTGTTAAGGACAGCTTTGGGGATTTCTATGCGAGGAGCAGCCAGTCCTCAAGTTTTAGTCCCTTCAGCTAAGCCTGCCAAAGCCATTCCCTACACTTCCTGCCAAATCCTGCCTGTGGATAAGCAAGCCTCCTATCCGCAGAGCAGGGTACTGTGCAACTGCTTTAACAAACAACAACAAAAACAACTTGGCTTTGGTTGAAATAATTAAAAAAAAAAAAAAAAGACAATTCACTTCAAAATCAGGCATGTGCCTTACAATGAGTTTAGGGTAATGTTCTGTAAGTGATCACTTACTCAAGTTTAAGCAGAATGGTTCAGTGGAGAATAAGCAATGACATGAAGATTTACATTAATAGCTTAATTGCTAACTTGCAAACAGTTTTGGAAAATAATGGGCCTGCAACCAAGAGGCTATGATTGCACTGTCATCATCATCACCAACTCTGTCATTTCTATGGTACTTTATACTTTTCAAAAGATTTTCACATATATTATCTAATTCTCTAATTCTGTATTTCGTGTTCCTACTCTTCATCTTCCAGCAACCAGCCACAAGTATGCAAGAAATGTAAGCTGTTGAAAAGAAGGAAAGAAAGAAAGAAAGAAAGAAAGAAAGAAAGAAAGAAGAAGGGAGGGGAAGGGAGAGGAAAGGAAAGGAAAGTAAGGGGAGGGGAGGGGGAGGGTGGGGAGGGGAGGGGAGGGAAGGGAAAGGAAGGGGAAGGAAGGGGAGGGGAGGGACGGGGAGGGGAGGGGAGGAGAGGGGAGGGGAGGGGGGAGAGGGAAGGGAAGGGGAGGGAAGAGGAGGGAAGGGGAGGGAAGGGGAGGGGAGGGGAGGGAAATGAAGGGAAGGGGAGGGAAGGGAAGGGGAGGGAAGGGGAGGGAAGGGAAATGAAGGGAAGGGAAGGGAAGGGAAATGAAGGGAAGGGAAAGGAAGGGAAAGAAGGAAGGGAGGGAGGATGGGAGGGAGGGAGGGAAATAATGGGCTTGCAAAAATTTTCTATTTGTCCCATGAAACCAAATTAGTTCAATATCTTTTTCCTACTACAGACCTTAAATATGAAGTCCCAACCATTTCTGATGGAATCTTTTGACTAAGAGCGAGCTCACTTATTCAACAACCACTTATGGAGAATCGACTGTGTGCTGTCTAGCGTGGGGGAGACGTAGGAAGGTCATCATTCCATGGAAGAGGACCCGAATCAGAAGTGCCTTCTGAGTGGGTTCGGCAGATCTTAAGACTATAGGAACCCCTGGACACATTTCAGCAGCACAGAATGTAGTCCAAATCACCTTTAGATAAGTCACTTCACTTCCAGCACAGGCTGTGGGTTTCCCGATCCCCAGGCTGGAGACAGGAGCCCTGTCAAAGACGATGGCGAGCACTGAGCATGGAGTATCTGTGACTTAAGTTGTGGACAGTGAAAAGGAAGGGAGGGGGCGGATTTGAGAAGAAGTGAGGAGGGAGGCTTAATGGTACAGTCAGAGATCCTCAGGGGGAGTAGGATGACTGGAACTCTTTCTCGGCTTCACACTCAGGCAGTTGGATGGAAGCCACCATTTATCATTTTAATAAAATAAAGAAGGATGTTTGGGGAAACGATTACAACCTCAAACTTGAGCCTGAGTAGAGACTCCTACCCATGTGCATAGATAATAGGATTGTCCTTAGCAGAACAATCCTAGAGAATGGCATAGATGGCTTGTCATCAGGACTGTTGAGGGACGGCTGAAGCCAGGGTGTGGATGATAAGCTCACCCAGGGATCCTATATAGAACATACTATGGATATGGGCGTAAGGGATATCGACTCAGCATCCGACAACCAAAGGCTTATGTTTACGTATCTCCTCTGATGTTTGTTTGCTGCAGAACAGTAAGCAGTCATTTGACATTGCTGAGATTCAGTGTTCCTATCTACAGGATATATAATAATATCGTATACTCATAGGGTTCTGAGCGAAATACACAAACTGATCCACGTAACATATCAGCGCATAGTAAGTGGTCCACGGATGTTAACCGTGATTATTATTGTTGTTGTTATTGCCTTATTATTATAATCACGGTGATCAGAGAACAGAGTGGAGTCTATGACATCAATAGTTGAAGCACAAGTAGTGACCACATGTTGAAGTTCAATACCAACCTGGATTTTATTAAATGCAAACTAGCTAGAATATATAATCAATCCTTCTGACAGATTCTATTCTTTCTAGTTCTGTAAATGTGATTAACCTCGGTGTGCTCCAGTTTTCCTCATCTATAAATTTTGGACGATAACAGCTTTCCATTGGGGCAATCGTTAATAGTAAATTAAATAACGCACATAGGTGAGTGTTAAATTAGATAACACATGTAGAGTGCGGAACTCAGAATGAACATTCAGAATTATTAGGTCCTCTTCTTTCCAATAGCTAAACTCCAAGCATTGATCAGAACTGACACGGAGCGCCTGGGTGGCTCCGTGGGTGAAGCGTCTGACTTTGAGTCAGGTCGTGATCTCGTGGTTCGTGAGTTCGAGCCTGGCGTCGGGCTCTGTGCTGACAGCTCAGAACCTGGAGCCTGCTTCGGATTCTGCGTCTCCCTCTCTTTCTGCGTCCCTCCCCCTCCTCGCACTCTGTCTCTCTCTCTCTGTCTCAAAAATAAATTAAAAAAAATTTTTTACAAAGAAAAAACCTGACACTGTGTGTGAAAGCATGCTGTAACCTAGACATATGTGAGCGGGCTCTCTGGGCTGCAGAAAGACGATCAGACATTGTTAGGCAGATTTATACTTCTTTGGTTTAAAATTTCCCGGAGGTGTGAACTCCATTCTTCCAGGGGGAGTTAATTCAGCCACCCTCTTTCTGCCAACAAACGGTTGTTCTTCCAAGAAAAAGGAAACTTCTTTATTGTCTCCTTTTGGAAATGGCCAGAGGAGTCCCATATAACGCAAGATTTCAAATCTGGCACGGGGAGGTATTGGAAAGACTTGATGAAATATGCCGCGATTTGTCTCAACAAATGTTACCAGGTGAGTGGCAAAGGAGTTTGGCACACCTGTGCCAAGGGACCGCAGAAAAAGCAGCTGCCTTATTGAATATGTTGAGTAAGAGGAAGCAAGGCTGTATCCTGGGAAATAGATTGTTTGTGGAATAATAAAAGGTGTTTTTGTTGCGAAAGCAATTATACGAAACCCATTCCTTCAGAGAAATCCTCAACTTCTTTTCAACAACGCCAGAAAGTTGGAGTAAGTGGAACAAAAGGAAGACAACGGGAGGGGGGGGGAAAAAGGCACTTCGAAAGCACGCAATTGTTCACTCAGAAATACGAAGCCCTCGGCAACGTCCGGAGTTCGAGTGATCTGACTGGCTCGTCTCGAAAATAGCCACGGGTGAATCGTCTCACTGCCTCACGGTCTGCATTTCCAACGAGCTGGGCCTGAAGACCGAGAGGTTTATGAAATGGTGGGTCTTCACGGAACAATCATTCAAAAAACTGCCCATGTGACCGACACATACCGATGGCAACTGTTTGCTAGCCGTGGCCACAGGTTAGGCGTGCTTGTCTTTAAGGATCGCAATCTACCAAGAGAGACAGACATGCAAACAGTCCTTAATTAAATAAATTTAATTTATTGTAAGGGTTAGCAAACACTCGCCGTAAAAAGGCCAGATAGTGCATATTTTAGGATTTGGGGGCCAGATGGTCTCTGTTGCAACTCTTCAACTCCAAAGTGAATGCAGCCAGAGACTATATATATATATACTTATGGGTGTGGCCACGTTCCTGTGGTATTTTCCAAAAATAAATAGCAGCCCAGGTTTGGCGAATTGGCCACAGTCTCTTGACCTTGCTACGCTTAGGGATTGTCCTGAGGCTTACTGTGCTAAAATGGAGTCTTTTACAAGATGGCATTGGCTAGCTTTCCTCCTCAGTATCATTATCCACATTCCCCTATTTTACAGGCTTTGGTCGGAGAGGGGGAAGCCGGGGAACAAGAGGTCACCAGTGTTGCTTCCCTCCTGCTCACTACTTGAGTGTAGAAGAAATTCGTACCGGCATTGCAATGATCACAAGACCTAAGGAAGCACATCGTACCTCCTACAACATAAGGATGGTTAACAGAATAAAGTAACCTGTTGGAAACTTTTCTGCAGAATGACCTGGTGAGTAAGAGAGAATCGAAGCAAGCCAAACAAGCAAATCATAAGAAAAAGGGAAGCCTAAAGGAAGAACAGACAGAAAGAAAAGCAAAGAAATATTTCGGGTGAAAATCACTCTTACCTTGTATGGGTCATAGATATAGCCCTTGATCAAACACAACAGTGCAGCCATCTTTCTTGGAAAATGAGGTCTAGGAGCTCTGGGATGAGCCTTGCTGCTTTAAAGATCCTTGGATATGCTTCCGTATCTTGGCTTGTGTAGGTAACGCTGCAATAAACATAAGGGTGCATATATCTTTTTGAATTAGTGTTTGCATTTTCTTTAGGTAAATACCTGAGAGTGGAGTGCTTGGATCATACGATCTTTCTATTTTTAATATTCTGTGGAACCTCCATACTGTTTCCCATGGCGGCTTCATCGATCTACATTCCCACTAACAGTGCGCAAGAGTTCCTTCTTCTCCACATCTTGGCCAGTACTTGCTATTTTTTGTCTCTTGGATTCTAGCCAGTCTGACAGGTGTAAGGTGATATCTCACCGTGGTTTCGATTTATGTTTCCCTGATAATGGCTGATGTTGAGCATCCCTTCATGTGTCTGTTGGCCATCTTTATGTCTTCTTTGGAAGAATGCTTATGTAACCCTCTACCCATTTTTAATCAGATTATTTGTTGAAGAAATCCAAGTGTCCGTCCATAACGGACGGACAAAGGAGATGTGGTATATATACACAATGGAATATTACTCAGCCATGTGAAAGAATGAGATCTTGCCATTTGCAACAACATGGATGGACCCAGGGAGTACAGTGCTAAGTGAAATAAGTCAGACAGAGAACAAAATACCACAATATTTCACTCATAGGTGGAATTTAAGGAACAAAACGAAGAAAAAGACAGACAACCCAAACAACAGACTTAAATAGAGAGAGCAAACTGGTGGTCGCCAGAGGGGAGGAGGGTAGCAGAGTGGGTGAACTAGATAAAGAGGATTAAGTACACTGACCGTGATGAGCCCTGAGGAATGCATAGAATTGCCAAATCACTATACTGTACGTCTGAAACTAATATAACACTGTCAATTAATTAATTGATTTAAAAATAATTTTTAAAGTACCTTGGATATGGACAGAACAACAAGGATGCATCCCCCGCTTCAAAAAATGTATCTTTCGTTGCTCTGGGTTCTACAGCCCTGGAGACTGAAGTATGGAATGCTTACTGCATAATGCCAGCCATGGCCAGCCCAATTAAAGGCTTATCATGACAGGAAGGGGGAAAGCCTGGTGAGTTAGCCTCAGAAGTCCCAGAAGCCAGCTTGGACCAAATTCTTTGACAAGAGGTGGCAGGGACAATTCTCAGGGCCATCCCAACGCCGAGTTCGGGACCAGTAAAGACAACAGAAGAACGGAGCCATCTGGGGAAGGTTCCTTCAGCAGAATGAAGTTCATTCATTCAAAGGAAGTGCACACGTGATAAGAAAGACAGCCTTTCCATCACCACAGACCAGTGTTTAGACTCAAAATAGAAGCCCACTCTTACATGTTTTATTAGAATAAAGTCACATTTCCTCCTCCTCTTCAACTTCACTCTCCCCTTGGCTCTTTATAGGAAGGAAAGTGCTGAATTCTACAAGGAACCTCAGATCAAAAGGATCAGGTTAAATGGCCCCCTTTTTGGAAGCAGAGGAACACAACTGCATTTAAACACACACACACACACACACACACACACACACACACACCATCCTGGACACTGGAAGACATGTTTCCATGTTACTCAGACCTCCTCCAGCATCAGGCCCCTGCTTTTGAAAGCGCGTGGAGAACAATAGGAGTCCAGGAACCCGGAATGTCTACTCCAAAGATCATACCTTGAACTCTCCTGACAAACCGACCCCCTGCCTCTACCATCAGGCTCGGTGGCTCTCTGACTGGATCGTATTTTATTAATAGGTCTCCCTCACGTGGACAGCCCCCCTCCCCTCAGAGTCGGAAGTATGGACAGCGAGAAATGTATTTCTCCAGGAACATCTCGTTCATTTCGCAGGTGCTTGCCAGGAGTGGTTCCTCATCAAATCGATGGCTAATTGTGGGAAAGGCTTGGGGTAGAAGGCACGGGGAGGCCTCCAAAAGAACCAAGTCGTCGGAAAAATCAATTCCACAGCTGCACCTTTGCAACAGCTCTCCGGTGAATAAGCATTCACCTCCATTGTATTCAAGGTGAGCATTCTTTTCTTGCAGAATATCTCCTTGTGAGTTTCTTTGGACTTCAAGGATAGAGCCTCTTAACTTTGAGAATTTGCACACACTGTAATTTTTTTTTTCAGCCTAAGGAAAAACCCGAACCCGAATCAGAGGGCTACTCAGTTTTGACAGGTGCACAAGTCTAGGTGTTTCTCATCCTGTCCCATCCGCGTCCCCCACCCCGGCCCAACTCCCAGCGTTACACATGACTACGTGAAGATCCTTTTTCTTGGGTAGGTCTGGTACCTCTTTATTTTTATCTTATGTCGAAAAAGAATGCAAGGAAAATTGCGCCTCTCATTTTCAAATAATGCTACAAGGTTTCTGTGCATGCTTCCAACGGGAGCCAATCACGGCCTGTTAACAACAAGAAAACCAGTGATCTGGGGATGTTTAATGCCGCATGGGCTCTGGAAAAAGGAGGACTCTCATTTCGCATACTTTGTCTCCGCCATGGAGCTGGCTGACATAATGGACTTTTACAAGGAGCTCTGAAGCAATTGGCAATTAAGTGGTTTGAAGGGGTGCTTCTGGGCTGCTGTGAAAGGCTTCAGGTGTGAAACGCTTGTTTTCAAGAGCCCTGAACAAAATGTATGGTTGCTTTCAGCGCCCCCTGTGTCCTTCCCTAGGAAGGGGGGGAGCCGGGGGAAGCAAGGACACTCAAGAGCAATTTGCTATTCAGCATCTGAATGCTGGACGCTTTCTTCCCCCCACAATCCTTGTGCGGCTGGTGAGGGGGGCAGATTGAGATGGCACAAACAGCTCTCGGCACAATGGTAGATCAAGAGAGAGGCAGGGAAAATGAGGCCAGGGAGAATGGATGCCTGAATGAAGGGAAGGCGGCTTGATTGTTAATTGTGGGTAAATGTGTTGCCAGAGTGAAAAGGGTTCATGGGCTACTTTAAAGCTATACCCAAGCAATAAGTATAGAGAGTGGGGAAATAAGGAGATGGTCTTGACCCTTTTAAGGACTATAGTCGTACATCTGGCCCACTTGAAAAAGTAAATTGAGAACTGTTCAAAACGGTAGGCAAATGCATATGTGTGTTCGAATCCCATTGCCTGCGAGGGGGGAAAAAAAAAATCCGGGAAGCCCCGTTCACGTGCGAGGTGCATTTTCAAGTATAGCCGATTCTTTCTGAGGATGAGTCAATAGGACAAAGATAATATGCAATAAGGATGCTGTCAACTAGATAAATATTTAAAATATGACTTTTCCTCAAGAATACAGCCTTCTGTTGCAGGATAAAATACATTTGCACTGAAGCTAGCACAAGGGTAAAGGAAACTTCAAACAGTCCTCGTGAAGGATATTGTTCCCTTAGTTCTGTTTCATGTCACTTTTCCTAGTCTGACCTTTACTTCCAACATATTGATTTTTTCCTAACCCAGCCTTGCTTTGCAGAAAAAAGGGGTATTGAGTCTTTGAGCTGCTTACATATCACTATTGTACATGCATCCTTAAAGGTGAAGGAGCCCCTTTCAGCAGATGACGGGCTGCCTGACAGTGTGATTAGGATTGTCTGAGTACTTTTCATTTTAAATGTAGGAGGCCACATGTATCACTCTGGGAAAAAGGACCGAAGCGGACTCGAATCGAGTTGTCTTTTAAATGTTTCTCAAAGAGTTCTGGTTTTCCTCTGAGCAACACCTTCTCAAATAGAGTGTGTACTGTGTAAAACTTTGCCAACGGAGATTGGAGCTCTCCGATTTTCTGACGCTTTCTTTCCTAAACGTACAGGTTTTATCTAAAACATAATTAATATCCAAGTTCTCCCGGAGAGGCTCTTTTTTTTTGCCCCCCAATGTTGTGTTTTCCAGTGGGGGCATTTGTAACATATAATGATCTAAACACGTGTCGTGCTATTGAGGCTGAGATTTTTCTCATCCCATTACGCCATATAATCAAAAATACAAAAGGACGGTAAGCAATGAAATGTTGGTTCTCCCCCGCTCACCTCACCCCAAGAAGGCTTTCGAAATCATTTGAGATGTTGCAGAATTTTGGAAGTTACTTGGCAACGGCTACCCAGTCCTTTCTGTGACCAGATAAGAGCCATGTGAAGAGGAGGGAGATGATTCCTCTTTCCTTTGTCCCGTTCCATTCCGGAATGGTGTTGTGAACATGTCAGTACCAGGGCCACCTTGTACAGCAAATGGATTATAAATGGCACCCTTAGGGTTGTGCAATGCACGTTCTTATCTGAGGCCTTGTAAAAAGCCCAAGTCGAGGATTCAACACAGCATCCTTTCATCCCAGGTATCATCCCCAAGAACTTAGATGAATTGCATGTTTGTGTCTAAATTGTCAAAACACGTCTTGCTCTCTACTTCTGCTGCTGTGCAGGGTCCCATCTAGTGTCAGAGAAGAAGAAAAAGCTAAAACCCTTCACACCAACTCCAGACTCCAGCACAGAAGATGGCTCATTGGAACCAAAAGTCTGTTAGCTCCCACCTACGCCATGGGTCCAATCTCTCGTGAGATTGTGGAGGTCTTGTGTATGTCTAGCCCCACAACCTCCAAAAATCTACAATGAGGACGAACGCAAACTTGACTCCAATGTTCCTTTCCCAGCAGATGATGAGGCTTCTTCATTTTCTCTGAAATACTTAAGGTATCAATGTTCTGAAGGTACCTAATCTATTAGTGAGATGTCTCCTTGAGCCTATTTGCCTCACTGATTTAGCATATGTCGAAATGCTATGCAACATTTCTAGAATCAGCATGTTTTCAGGCTCATCCCTAAGGACCAATTTCTTCACCTACGAGTTGGTCTCATGGCAATTGTTAGCATTAGCTTTCCTTCAAGGAGATAAAGTGCATGCTATACGCTGAGGTTAGAGTGGCATCCCATTGCAAGCAGAGGTCTCCAGGGTGAACGAGATAAATTCACAATCACCATCCTCAGAACTCCCCAGTCCAATCCAAAGCAAGAGTTAGAAGATTAGGTTCACTTCTGGCTCTCCCACAACAGTGCTGTTGGTCTTGAGCAAGCATTTTTTTTTAAAGTTTATTTTATTTATCTTGAGAAAGAGAGAGATAGAGTGGCAGGAGGGGCAGAGAGAGAAAGAGAGGGAGAGAAAAAATGCCAAGCAGGCTCCACGCTGTCAGCACAGAGCCCGACGCGGGTTCCGAACTCATGAACCGCAAGATCACAACCTGTGCCAAAATCAAGAGTTGGTCGCTTCACAGACTGAGTCACCTAAGTGCCTCTTGAGCTAGCATTTCCTCTCCTTAAGTCTCAATATTCTCCTCTATAAAATGGAAAAATAGAACCTGACACATAAAAAGAATAAAGATAAAATGAATCGTCAACTTACACAACAATGTCTCACACATACTAAAATCTCGAGAAAGGTCACCAATCAATAGTATTATTATCAAATCAAGCTATTAGTATCTATGCGGAAGCCTCTAATGGTCATCAGAAACACACAGCTGAAAGTCATCCACAAACTCCCCTCCTCCAGCAGCACAAAGTGTCCTGAGGCATTGAATCAACAGAGCGCCAAGTTCAAAAGGCAGTGCTGTCTTGTATCTTTCATAAAACTGATAGATCGGGCTCCACCACTGGTGATGTCTCAGATTTCCCAAGGGGCATCATCACTGTTGCTGGTTCACAGTGGGTAGGACTCTGTGCCTCTTTCTATCTTCTTGGCCACAGAAACTCTTAAAAGAGTGAGAAACATCTTCATACTCCAAGGCCATCAGTTGTAGAGACACCTTATCATTACAAAACTGCTCTGTCATTTTGTAAGCAATACACTTTATGTTTAAGTACTGCTATTTCTTTTGTGTACACATTTTGTATTGAATATGAATAACTCTTTATGGTATCTGACCCCACTCTCAATTCCTTCGACTCTAGCAGGAAAATAGTGCCCGCCTTCCCCCACATACCAGGTCTCCTTGTTTGGTGTGTTTTTCCCAAATGGGTGATTTCTCAACTCATCATTTGTTTCTTCTGTTGTAGGAAATAATTCCTAGTTTTTCTTCCCTAGGATATCTCAAAATGTGTTTCTGAAAATGGGTTGAGCAAGACTAGTCTCAATAGTTGGTGCAGGGGGTTAAAAAAATGTATTCCATTGATAAATTTGGAAAATAGGGATTAAGCAAAATGAGTAGATTTTTCTCCTTCAGTGACTTTCAGTCTTTAGTTTGCTCATCGTAAATGTGTTCTACAAGTATATAATACATTTGCAACATTTCCCGAATTATTTTAGCATGGAGTACTTTTATTCTCCTCGCTGTCCCAAAGGTCTAGTATTTAATTAACACACTTCTAAAAATAGTTTTAATGTCATCCAATACATGGCATCTGCCTTGTTCAGCCTCTTCTCTCCTTCCTCTTCTTGTTTTTAAAGTTTATTTATTTATTTGGGGGGGGGGAGAAAGAGAGAGAGACAGAGAGAGCAGGAGAGAGAGAGAGAGAGAGAGAATCCCAAGCAGGCTCCACGCTGTCAGCACAGAGCCCAATGTGGGGCTTGAACTCAAGAACCACGAGACCGTGACTTGAGCTGAAATTAAGAGTTGGATGCATGGGGCGCCTGGGTGGCGCAGTCGGTTAAGCGTCCGACTTCAGCCAGGTCACCATCTCGCGGTCCGTGAGTTCGAGCCCCCGTCGGGCTCTGTGCTGACGGCTCAGAGCCTGGAGCCTGTTTCCGATTCTGTGTCTCCCTCTCTCTCTGCCCCTCCCCCGTTCATGCTCTGTCTCTCTCTGTCCCAAAAATAAATAAACGTTGAAAAAAAAATTTTTTTTTAAAAAAAGAGTTGGATGCTTAACCGACTGAGCCACCCAGGCACCTCTCTCCCCTCCTTCTCTGAGAAAGGTCCACTCTTTCTCCATCCCAAATGCACATCTCTCTATACCTCTTTACACCTTTCATGAACTTGTTCTCTTTGTGATCTATGATAACATGATTTCTTCTTTTTCTTTTTTTGAGAGAGAGAGTACAAGAGCAGGGGAGGGTCAGAGAAAGAGAGGGAGAGAGAGAGAACCCTAAGCAGGCCCCATGCCTAGCATGGAGCCCGATGCAAGGCTTGATCCTACAAGTATGAGATCATAACCTGAGCCAGAATCATGAGTCAGATGCTTAACTGACTGACACACCCAGGTGTGCCTAATATGACTTCTTCTTCATAAGAACATATGAACATCTGCAACACAACCAACACCTTTCTCACCAGTGTTGCTTTTGGTCAGATAACACAATTTACTTTGATGATTTTCATTAAAAATCATTGATCATTTTATCCAAATCATTTTATTGATCAAAATATTGCAGGTTTCCTCTGGGCGAAAGTATTTCTAATTACATTAAATCATTCTTACTGTCACCTAGGGAACCACATTTTCATCATCTGAGAATCAATTTGAAATCTGGAAAAGATGGGAAAGCAATTTTGTATGCAAAAATAGTGAATACCCCAGGCGATACTGGACGTTAAAGAACCTCTAAGCAGGTTTCCTATGAATGGGTTTAGAACTCCATGAGTTCCCACAGTTGTGTGCAAAGTTGTGTGTGAGTGTGTGTGTGTGTGTGTGTGTGTGTGTGTTTACCTTGTTCATTTTCCTGAGTAGGGGATCAGTATCTTTCGATAGATTCCTAAAGACATCCATGACTCCAAGAGTTAAGTCATCTAATTCTAATCTCTTATTTTCCAGAGGAGGAAAAGTGTGTCCCAAAATAACTTCTCTGAGGACACAACAAGTGAGTTTTAGAAGTAGAATCTAGATCTATGTTGTCCCCTTAATTCCTCTGTATTGCAAGTCAGTGAATTAACAGAACACAAAAAAAGCATTAATGTTGGTGGGGCATAGGACCCACCTTGTTCCATGTGGGAAAGGCCAACCCACAAGGACTTCAACTCCAGGTGAAACCAAGAAGTCATAAGGCTGATGTTTTTCTTTCCTCCCTTTTAATTCGTCTTCTTTTTTTTTCTCTGCCAAAAACTTGAGGCAGATAGGTTTTAATCTACTTATGGTGAACGGCAGATGTTGTAGAAGCATCCTTGATGGTGCCTGGTTGTCAACGAGCTGTTGAAAGCACCATGTTTCTCTCATGGGATGTGAAGGATGGGCCGTATCGTCTTGGGAAACATTCTAAGTGTTGTGAGGACAAAATGCAATTTGAGTTTGCCTCAAGCAAACCCAAACCAGTTGAGAAATTATGAAAGACAAATACTAACTTCATGAGGGAAAACCAAAGTTCATTTTGGTCCTAAGTACGTTCCCAATGGTCAGCCTGGGGCTTGGCACATAAGTAGCTATTCTATGGATGAATGATGCTGCATGAATGTTGGCAATTCCTGCCTATTGGCAATTTCTGAATCCAGTTTCCTCCCCACACATTCTAGTGAGGAGTTGTCCACCGTATCATCTTCCCCAAGGATAGGAAAGATGTGCCTGAGGTAGTTAAAATACAAAGTGAAGTTTGGCTTTGTGAGTTGTGGATGATTATTGAACACCAGTAAAAAGAATGCAAGAACGGAGAGTGTTAGCTTCAATCAGCTTTCGCTCATTCACTCCATTAGACTGGACCCCCTCATTTTAAACAAGATTTAAGGGAGTTTGCTGACATGATTAGAAACCTGATTAGCCAGCACTTGAAATGTGTCGCTGGAGAGCTCTGAAGATGAAAGGAATCTTACAGGGAAAGCAAACAGAAGGCAATTTCATCCAGGGTGTTTCAGAACAAGGCCAGAGAGCAGTATGGGAAATCTGCATTCCGCCATGTCATCAGGTAGAATGGATGACACCTTCCGTGTTGGTCCTACTTTAGACCCATTTATCTGCCTCTGCCTCCTCACGCTTTTCCGCTCTCCTTCACTCCTGTGCCACCTTCCACTCTAGACCTTAATCCCCTCTAATTTACCCTAGGGGAAACCAAAACTGTAAATCCATTCTGGAAATTCTATTTGTTTAGGAAAATTGCACAAAATGCCAAAGCTAAACAATTGCCCTGAGTTGAAGCAGAAACCTCTGTGCAAAGAATTCCTCCAAGGATGTTAAAGCACTTTCCAGGTAGATTCCTTATTTCAATGGCACACCTGTTTTTCTACCATAAAATAGCTCATGTGTCTTTTATTTGTCTTTGTGTAGGTAATCACGAGCATTTACAAACACCCCTTAAAATATAATTACTGTAGACTTGCTGAGAAGTTCCACAAGCTCTATGCAACAATTTTTGAATTGCGTCACGTACGCAGAGCTTTGTTCGTTTTAAATAATTATCGCTTGCCCCACTAGAACTCGGCGACAAAACTGGAAATGTTAGAAATTACGTAAAAAAAACACAAAATCTTCTGAATTTACAATGACTTTTTTCCACTTCCAACCCTCAACCCCAAATCTTTTTATCAGCGTTTCCTCATAGAAAGCTGGAGCCAACCATGGCCCGAAGAGATTCCAGAAATGCAGCCTAGGCCATTGCTACCCAGCTGATGGGTCTTGGTGTCCGTGTCAAGCTGCCGTTTACCCATCCTGTCAGCGACATCTCATTTCTCTCATTATGATCTTTGGAAGCTCTCTGTCAACACCTACCTATCAAATCAAAGTAGACAGTTATTTACCACTGTTTTCACACGCATCGTACAACAGGTAATGTATCTATGAGTCAGTCTCCTCACATGTTAAATGGGCATTATAAGAATATCTGCTACATAGGGTACCTGGCCGGGGCGGGGGGGGGGGGGGGCTTCCGGAAGTCATTCATTTAAAGTGCTTAGCCCAAAAGTAGACACTCAATACCCGTAAGCTATTTATATTATTAAGGTCCCATCGTAGCTGACAATTTCAACCTCTCCTCCCCAGCATCCAGGACTCAGCAAAAGCAAGTCTCCCATTTTAATATTCATGCAAATAGAGTTTTCCATTTACATTCTGAATACGAGATTATGAAATGGAAAACCCATTCAGAAGACCGCATTACCAGAACCAACATTTTGAAACACCAACTCAACTATCAAAGTACTTTCACACTCGAGTTTCAGTAAAAAGGAGGAAGATGCCACCACTCCCCCAGGCCTTTGAGCTCCCGCATTAGGACTTTGAAGCCCAGTACAAAGGCTTGGCAGAGGGCGACCGCATATACCTTCACACATGTGGCCACACAGGAACAGACACTTTACATATCACTTACTGCTGCATATTCTTATCCCTCAAGGCAGTTAAATGTGTCAGGGAATTCTTTTTTATTATCCTTTTATTTAAATGCATAATCAGAATAGTTACCAGGGAAGAGCTGGTGAGAGAGAGAGAGAAAAAAAAAAAAAAACAGTTCTAGAGAGTGGAGTCTTCTATTGATCTAAGAGCTGCTTCATAAGCTCTGAAAGTTTTATCCTCAGTGCAAAAGTGCCTGAGTCTATTATTTGCAAATTAATAAGCTGTGAAAAGCAATGCGATGCTGGGGGGAAAAAATGTAGTGGTACAGTTTCAAATCTGGTATCCAATTCCGAGAATTTAATTCAAGAAACCTGAGAGGTATAAAACAGTGTCCAAAACTTCCTTCACGTGTTGTCCTTGACCCCCTGCCCTTTCTCTTCACCCTACTCTCCAATCTCCAACCTAATGACTCCCATTTCTATTATTTCAATCTCAATCTCTCCCCCAAACTCAGATTTATATCTCTATCTCTATCTCTATCTCTATCTCTATCTCTATCTCTATCTCTATCTCAGACTTTTATCTGCCTCACATGTGATGGCCTTGAAATACCTCAACCTATTTCTCCACTTACATTTCCTTAAATGACCAAATGCACCCAATTTCTGATGCTAGAAAACTTGTTTGTCTTAGAGGTGTCCATTTTTCTTCCCTATGAATCCTACGCTGACCCAGCACTCACTTTCCCTAGCAACCTTTCTACCAGGTATAGCTGGAGGACACAATCTTTTGAATCCTAGGAAATTCCCTGTATTCTATCTATAGGCTTCTCTTTGTCCTTTCTCCTGCTAGAATGAAGAGGTGATGGCTGGACTTGCAGCAACAAACTTGTGGTCGTGAGGCAATAAGCAAGAGCAGAAGGCCAATGGCACTGCAGTTATGCTGGGCTTGATATCATTTAGCCACTGAAACAACACCAAGGCCACCATCTAACTCTGGTCTTAATATGGGACAGGTTGACTTGTATTTGTTTAAGCTTCCCAGATCCTACATTTACATAGTTACAGGTAATCTTGGTTCTCCAACAGCAACAAAATTTTTTTTCTGAGTTACTTTAGAAGGGTCCTAACACAGTTTTCCTTCCGTTTTCTCCCTTCTCCTTCTATAGTTTTCCCAAAGTCCAACCTCCTCCACCCTATTGACTCACTGTTGCAATGTTTTCCTCTGCCCTCATAAACTCTTTGGCACAACTCCAAAGGAAAGTGAGTATGAGATATTAACATAAAATGTGTAGAAAAAACTGGATTAGAACATACGTTTTCAAAAAATGCTAATTGCAACTGGAAGCAATGAGATGCCATATATCTGCCCACCAGATGGCCAGAAAAAAATGTCAAAGGTCAATAACAGCCACTGTTCCTAGGTAGACAGGAAATAAACACTTGCACACATAAGAAGTAACAGCTCAAGAACCTAGAACTGGGCACAAGTACTTCACAGGCCATCGTCCCTCTGCCAATACAACACCCCAGGTCTGGTCACCAAAAACACTATACGGACTTCTTCCTCCTCTTTTATCCAGTGATTTTCCCCACCACCAATAGTGCGAGGACAATGAGAACCATTGGATGAGTAGGGAATAGAAGGAAGGAGAATGAAAGCTATAGCAGAGGATAGGATGCTGGCCATAACTTTGGGGAACCGTCTTGCAAACCTGTCCTACTCTGTAAAATGTGACTCCTTTGGTTTTAGATTATGACACGTTCTGGTGGTCCTGGGTGTGGGGTGTCCCAGGATGGCAGAGGCGAGAAAAATCATTTACTCGGGAAGTAAGTGTATTCAACCAACAAACAAAATCTAACACAATCTTTGAACAAGCGGTGCAACTATATCAGTGACTAACAGTGAAACAGAACCTTGGTTTCCTCACCTTTTTTGGAATCTTTGATGTTCCTGCCCTTCCTCAGAATATACAGGCTAAAGTAAACGAGTCAAGGGATCATGAAGTCAAAAAAGGTAGGAAAAAAGAAAAACAATCATATTGACGTCAATTGTCAATCATTGCCCCAACCCCTACCATCTTCTCGGAGAACATGTCCTACGCACTTCCCTGATTTCCCAAAGGGACCTTGTGCACAACTGACCCAAGAAAGAACCAATCCCTAGGCCAAGTGAACCAATCACCTTTGCTCCATCAAGAGGTGAAGCTAAGCACACAGAGCCTACGTGAGTTGAATACAAGTGATCACTTGCCACCAATGGCCAACCTTTGAATATCACTTGCTGCACGCAAGTCTTATTTGGTCTTTATAGAAATTATCTCATTCAAACCTAGGAATTAGGTACTATTAACATCCCCCTTTTACAAGGAAGCAAAATGAGCCTTATAGAAGTTAAGGAACTTCACTCAAGGTCACACAGCAGCTAAGTGACAGACAGGTGGGTTGCCTCTAGAGCCTAGGCTCTTAACCACTAAACCAGCCTGGACAGAAGGGGTGCTTGGATGGGAAAAAAAGATGTGGTCACCCAAAGCTCCATGCCAACCACTCTTAGGGGGAGCAGATGGGCCTGTCTATACAGAGAAACAAGAGAATGGAGCAGAGACTGGGGAACATAGGCCAAAAAGGTGCTGCAGCCCCTCAGGAGAGAGTCGAGGGGCCCAGTGCACCACACTCCAGTCCTCATGGGGCCAAAAATGGAACTATTATCTACTCAAAGATTGCTTAGAGAAATTCTGCAATCTATTTCCCTCTGCTTAACCGGCATGGTTCGTTTCGTTTTCAAAGATGACACTAGATCCAAGAGTGACCAACTTCAGAAAGCGAATTTGATCCCGGATCTGCAGAACACTGCCTCTGGTGGATTTTGACAGAAGCCCCATCGCGCCTCCAACTTTTCCCAGGAAATCTGAAAGAACGTCTGACACTCTCCATATACCGCCAGAGAGCCATCTTTCCCAGATGGCTTGAAACAAAATGAAAGAAAAGAAGTAAGGAGAAAGGCAGACTAGAGGGAGGATTGGAGGGCGAAATGGAGGAGGAAGAAAAGGAAGGAAGGAAAGAAGGAAGGAAGGAAGGAAGGAAGGAAGGCAGGCATCCGAAGTGCTTTACTTACTCTGAATGCCAAATGTGAGATAAAAACAAAACCATTGCAACAGAGCTCCATTCCAGTTCCTGGAGCCTTCTGCTGTTAGTTTCTAGAGAGGCTGCAAGATGCTGCAGCCGTGTCCCGTGCTTAATTAGCATTTTTGGATGCACTGCAATTCAGGTGGATGGGCATCCGTTACAACTGATAGTCACCTGAAAATGGCTCTCACAGCTGGGCCACAGAGCCCTCACCCAGGGAGCCTGGAATTGGGCTGCTCAGCAGCCTTGTTCAGCCATAATTAATATTTCTGGAACTGCCGCTTGGAGGCCCCTGTAACTGTGCTGCACCCGTGGCAAGCCGGTTGGAAGAGGTTTTATTGTTGGAAAATGAGTGGCCCAGCTGTGCAGCCCCTGGGCCTGGGTGACAAGAGCCTTTAAAGGCACCGATCCTCCACCACCTGTAATGTGAGAGTGACGGAGAAGAGAAGGCTCAGAAAGGAGAGGAGGGGCCTTGCTTTCAGCTCCTGGCTCCAACCATCACGGCCTAAGGCTGCCGAAGGCGTGAGGGTAAGATGGCCGCTGGCATTTCCCCCCGGGTCTTTGCCTTTCCTCCCTGGCCATATCCACACACTGAGCGCCAGCTTTCCCTCTCCTAAGCTGGAGCTCCCGTCGAGAGAACACGGAATAGTGTACAAGTAGAAGGACCTTGCAAACTATTTTGCTTAGCAACCTTGACTTACAGAAAAACACAGAAGGAGGGCCAGAGAAGGCCAATAGTTGAGTTTAGGCTAGTGGGTGGTCATCCAGGTGGACTTGAAGGGGGAGGTTCTCTTAAACTTTAGTCCCTCACATAGTCTTCCGTCATGCAGTGTTGGGGTCACAGAGGAGACGGATGTGTGTGACAGCTTTGCAGGGACACAGGCTGGAGAGGGAATCCCTTCTGTACCATTTAGGAAATCTTTGGGGGAAGGGGACTAATATATATATATAGATATAGTATATATATAGATATAGTATATATACTAATACTATATATATGCTATATATATGTATATAGTATATATATAAGTATATAATATATTACTATAATATATTGTAATATATTATACTATACTAATTATATATATTACACTATACTAATTATAATATATATTATACTATACTAATTATAATATGCAATATAATATATATATTATACATACATATATATGATATATATAATATATATATGATGTGTATATGTATGTGTAATATATATATTATACATACATATATGATATATATAATATACATATGATGTGTATATGTATGTATAATATATATTATACATATATTTGATATATACATTATACAAACATATATATCCCATATATATCATATATATGATATATATACGTATATGATATATATATATGTATATATGAGAGAGAGAGAGAGAGAGAGAGATCCATAATTGAGAGCTGTCATAATTACTTGCTGCTATTCTTATGTGCATCATTACTGTTACTACCTCCAGTGCTTGTGAGCTGTGTGACCTTGGCTGAATTATGAAACCTCTTTGGGCTTCAGTCCCACAACTGTAAAACAAATACAAGAGAGTCGCTATCCTCCCAAAGTTACTGTGCAGCGGGTATCCCTTACGCAACACAAACGAGCCATAACAGTGCCGGACACAGAGCGAGCTCTCCGTAAATATCTGCTCCTTTGGTATCCTTGTTAATATCATTTCCGAAGCAAAGTTGCCTATAATAGAATTCTGACCTCATCACTTGCATATTTAAAATGTGTCAAAACCCCCTTCCCTTCAGACTCAAGTCTGAGTGTCTGAAGGAGACACCTGTGGTTCTTCATGACTCGGTTTTCATGCCCGTTGGCAGCCTCATATTTTGGTCATCTTTTGGGGGACTCTTGGTGCCTCACTCACCTGCTGCTCCTAGCCAGTCTCTGCTTCACTACAGTGCCCTCACATGTAGGTCCCTCTGTCCGAAATTTTTTTCCTCGCTTTCTTTCCTCAGTGAACACCGATTCGCCTGTTAAAACTGCTTGCTTGTCACCAGCTTCCAACTTGAGGATGCGTCCACACCCTTTCTAAGCTCTGCCCCCAAGATATGGCCCTGTCACAGCACTTGTGTGCCATTGAGAACCCTGGCTTACCTGCCAGCCGCCTGCCTAAGCTAGGACTGGAATGTGACATTTATCTTTGCTTCCCCAGTCCCCAGCACAGCCTAGTTCTCAATAAACATCTGTAGACTGAGTAACTCAAATCAAAAAATAGAAATGACCCCAGTCCCCAGCACAGCCTAGTTCTCAACAAACATCTGTAGACTGAGTAACTCAAATCAAAAAATAGAAATGAGAATATTATATTATGCAATAGCATATACATTGAGCACAAAGCCTTGTACGGTTAAGGACTTGACAAACGTATCTTAAATGAGAGAGCGAATAAATACGTGAATAATGAGAGAATATTTAGTACCTGTAACAATGACATTTTCATCTTCTGCAATCCAGCATTTCAAATAAAAAAAAAAATACTACCCAACTGCAAAATTAGAGTAGTGGTCAACAATGAAAAGATTTCAACTCTTGGGGCACCTCGGTGGCTCAGTCAGTTGATTGTCTAACTTCGGCTCAGGTCATGATCTCACGGCTCATGGGTTCAAGCCCCGTGTCGGACTCTGTGCTGACGGCTGAGAGCCTGACGCTTGCTTCGGATTCTGTGTCTCCCTCTCTCTCTGCTCCTCCCTCCACTTACGCTCTATCGATCTCTCAAAAAAAAAAAAAAATTAAAAACAAATCTTCAGCTCTTAGCCCAACAATGTCACTGGGGCAAGTTTGGTGAGTCCCTGAGCTAATGAAACAATGATTGAGTTAATTTAGTTTAAGGGAAAAAAGCAAGTGATTTGGTACCTTATAAAAGGGAAACAATATGGAATTTTTACTTCTAGTGGCCATTACAGTCGGCTTAAAGGAAATCAGTGATTTGGTTAACCCTATGAGTGGCAAAGACTGACTAGGAAGCTCATTTCTCTTTCCTGGGCAACAGGTTGAACTATATATTTCAGGCTCCCCTGGGGTTACGTGGAGACGATGCCAGAGTTCTGGCCAATGAAATGAGAGCCGAAGTGATGTGCATCACTTCCAGGCCTGATTTCACTTACCTGAGATCCCCGATCATGAATTTCCCTCTTCCATGGGGTTCTTGGAAGCCACGAGTTAACAATGGCAGAATTACAAGATGAAAGAGATTTGGGTCTCCAAATAACTTACATGAGGAAGATTTTTTCCCCTCTCCACCAACAACATTGGACTCTGATATGAGAAAGCAATCATCATTTACTGTATATTAGTCTATGGAGCCTTCAAAAATATATATATTTTTGGTACATGGTACTTTGAACTACAGAGCTTCCAAATTAAAAAAAAAATTCAATTTTATTTCATTGGTTAGGGGCGCCTGGGTGGCTCAGTCGGTTAAGCGTCTGACTTCAGCTCAGGTCATGATCTCACGGTCTGTGAGTTCGAGCCCCATGTCAGGCTCTGTGCTGACGGCTCGGAGGCTGGAGCCTGCCTCAGATTCTGTGTCTCCCTCTCTCTCTGCCCCTCCCCTGCTCATGCTCGCTCACTCTCTCTCTCTCTCTCTCTCAAAAATAAAAATGTAAAAAAAAAAAAATTTTATTTCATTGGTTAAACAGTAAGGGATATAACTGGCTAGATGGCTAGAAATCCACGTTAGGTGTGAAACTTTAGGCGCTGTAACTTGAAAGGCAGATCACGTTTTTACTGAGTTTATGACGCTAAGGGAAGAAGCCAGAAAACACAATGTTAATGCTCTTTGCTGCTTGGCATGGCCACATTTGGCAAGGTAGTTGATGGAAAACGTGAATTCTGGAAAGTGTTGATGCTTTGCAAGCGTAAGCGAAGAGGGATAGAATCCAAATATAAGGCGACTTGTGGGGTCAGGAAGGCCAATTGTTTCCAGACCCTGAAGTCTAAATTCTGGGATTAAGAAAGGCTGACAGGGCCGGGGTCCCAGTGAGATTTCCCAGGTGACAGTGTCTCAGCCATGAAGGACGTATCTGATGAAGAGTGTGTTCTTCCCAATCAGGGCAACCGCCAGTAAATTAAGAAAGACATTTGAAATCTAGTGTCAAGAAAGAAAACACTCGAGAGGCACAATTTAGAAGGAACGTCAGATGTGGTTGCTGATGCACGGAACACATGCATCAGCACCTACTAAGTTTTTGCAGGAAATGTCTCACCAAGGAAACCCCAAGCCTGGCTTAGGAAAACCCGTTTCAGGAACAGACCAGGAGAAAATTCTCGTAGGGCAGATCAGGACCACAGAGATCAGCACATAAGGGAGTGCCTCACAGACAGCAGGGTCAGGCCGAGGCAAGGAAGCCCCCTGCCCCGGGGTAGGGGGTTCTCCCAATGTCTTCCCAGTGGGATTTCAGAGGTGCTCTAGACTAGTGGATTCTAACCATCCTTTCTCTGCTCTGTGTTTTATAACGGATGCATGGGGGAAGGGAGCAGGTCACATTTCTTTTTAATGCCTATGTCTCTGGACCATGGGAGTCTATTCCAGACCTGACGGAGAGGGCTGCGTACCACAGGTTTACCTTGAACTTTGAACAGGATGCACAACAGGGTGAGACTTGGGATTGTCGTTCCTGGCAGGAGGGTGAGCTTGATCTACGTAGGGAGGGGAGAGAAAACGTGGTCAAGCGGGGATGCGTCGTCAAAGAGACGGGCTAGATGCTTACCCCAAAATGCAGGGGGGAGAGAGAGTGATGCTTCAAGACACTTTTTGTCAAACGATGTCACCTACCCCTCCCCGCTGATGTCCCGCATTTTCTTTACATGAACGCTGCACTCTAGACAATCCGGGCTCCTTAGTGACCCCTAGAAATGCACACCCGCCTCTGAGTAATGATCATGGCACCTCCTAAGAGTTACACTCCCAGGCATCTAGCTTCCCATGTGAATTCTATTCACCTTTCAAAGCCAATTCATCTGCAATGGTATCTTGGAAGCATTCCCAATGCCCCCTTACCTTCTTTGCCTTCATTAAGGCTTCATAGCAGGACCCGTCTTTCTAAATTATTCCAGAAAACACTTTCTCCATTTTGTGTAATCTTCGTTATGTACTAATATCCTCACATTGGAGCGGTGTTACTTTTGGTTCTGTTACCCACGCCATGCCCGGCACAGTGCATTGCACAGGGAACGGTGTTCTGAAGGAAATCAATTCGTTGAATTGGCCCCATCAACACAGACGAAACGGGGATCACGCGTGCTCTCCCATGAACACACGGTCAGAGTTCTCCCCTCCCCGCCTTCTCCCCAAGCTCCACTCTTAAAACGTTTGCGTTTAGCCTTCCAGGACCATGTTTCGAGAAAAGTCAATTTCAGCCTCACAAACTCTCAGGAGCCAAAATGGCCTCGTAAGTGGGTGAGCAGATGATTAATTGTATCACAAAGGCTGCCCGATACCGAGAGTTCCACGCATTGGGTGAAATATCCCCGTCTCTAATGAACACAAAACTACTTTCAGGGGAGACCTCAGCCTCCTCCCTCACCACCCAAATCTTGCTTTTGCGCAGTAGAGCCGTCGGCGCTGAACAGAGAGAATGAAAGGCGGATGACAGGGCCTTTTAAAACTTGCACCACCTTGCTGGACACATCAAGGGTCTAAAGAGTGATGAAAGGATGTGCGCAAAGAGCCTGCTTGAGGAAAGGGTCCAAAATTCTGAAAAATGACTTGTTGCCCGGTGGAAAGGTCCTATAATTCACGAACACATTTCAGCAGCTAATGCAGTCAGTGATACTCTATAATCCTTACACATTCCAGAGCCCCGGCTCTCTGGAGGTCACACCTAAGGGATACACTTCAGAAAAGTTACATAAACAACTGTGAACCTTAGGCAGGGGAAATGTACACTTTGAACATGTTGAAACTCTCCATATTAAGTCAGTTTAGCACTTTGATTAAAGAGTTTAATCAATCACCATCCTAAGCTGTTTATTAATCACTTTATCAAGGAGTTGATGCATTGCCGGTTTTAATAGAATCCATTTATTTTGATTTCTACCTACTTCATCTTTCCAAAGGGCTTTGCGAATCAGCTGTGATAAAAAAGGAGAGGGAGAGGGAGAAGGAGAGAAAAAAAGCTAGTGGGAGAGGGGGGTAGCCTTGAAAACCTGGCAAGAAATCTCTAACTGCACCTCGACGTACTTTATTATCAACGCCCTACAAGGACTCGGCCAATTTATTACGGGTAAAAAAAACGCTCTGGGAAGTGAATGTTTGGGTGAGCCACACGGTTTAGCTCAGATAAACACAGGCCATTCGTTTGCTTTCACACCTGACACCCTCATGATATACGATCCTAATAAGATTAATCTCCACCCCCCCACCCCCCACCCCCCACCCCTTCCGGCCCCTCTTTGTTCCAACCTATTTGAGATCTTCCACTTTACTTCGTGGACATTTTCCCCACCTTGGGTTACCATTTGTGGTTCGAGCTAAAGCCCTGGCTTCCTCACTACAAGGAAAACAAGATTTGTGGGAAGAAAACATTTGTTATGTGGCTTAAATTTTACTCGGAGGCTTTGCCGTCCCTTATGCCTTCAACATGAAAGGAGCGAGTCTCGGGAGACGTGTATGCAGCCAGACACATCAGGTCTGAGGCCTGGATCCTCCCGATGGAGTAGGTCTTACTAGGCGTGCAGTATTTCAAATAGCTCTCCTTCTCCACCAACGCCAGGAATTTAGGGGGGATCGTGGTGATCTGCATTGCTTGCATTCTATTCTTCTTGGTTCAATTCACGGCAAATGCAGCACAGATGAACATCTTAACCATATATTTCCGTCTTCCCCAGTTTCCAAATCCTGTAGACAGCTTCCTTCTCAGTAATTTTTCACCAGGGGGAGAATAATGTCATGGGAGGAACATTACCTTTCAATATCGGTATCAGAGGCCGGGAGAAATGAGTTGACGTTTAGGGCACCTTCGTGTGTTAGGTGCCTGTATTTCCTATATACTGTCCCGTGTCGTTTTGGTAACAGCCCTAAGCATTATAATCCTTGCATGAGACACACTGGGAAAAGGGATGGCTTCAATTCGAGATGTGAGGTTATAGAGGATAAAGGATGCTGATTTGATGGAAAATTCCACGCATCACTCTCTCATAGAGACACTTTTTAACTGTGGCGACCCCGTAGACTGTGTAAACATTTTTATTAAATTTTTTTAATGTTTATTATTTTTGAGAGAGAGAGAGAGACAGACAGACAGAGACCAAGCAGGAAAGGGGCAGAGAGAGAGGGAGGCACAGAATCGGAAGCAGGTTCTGGGCTCCGAGCTATCAGCACTGAGCCCGATGAGGGGCTCGAACTCACAGACCGCGAGATCATGACCTGAGCCGTAGGCAGCTGCCCAATCAACTGAGCCACCCAGGCGCCCAAGTGTGTAAACACGTTTATACCATCCTTCACTGCCGTCGGAAACTATGGGAACGTTGTGTTCTCCTGACATTTATTGAGCAGATGTTAGGTGGCAGGGGTACACAGATGGGACAGCCGCTCTCCGGGGGCTACATTCCAGCTGCGGAGAAAGAGAAGGAGGGAGAAGGAGAGAGAGGCAGTGCCATGTGGCACGTAAAAGGAAAAAGCAATGCGCAGGGCATTATGGGGCCAGAGCACGGGAAGCCAAGCCTTCTGGAGGTTGAGAGCACAAAGCCGGAGAGAAATCAGGGGTTTTCTGGTGGAGAGTATTGCCGAGGCAAGAAGTCAAATCCCCATCTTAAGAATTTGTTTGGGTTTTGTTTCTTTGGATTTTTTTTTTTTTTTTTTTTTTTTTTTTTTTACCTTGTAGTCCTGGAGAGAGAGCTGGGAGCTGGATGGAGAGCAGTGTGAAAGGAGAGCCGCTCCGATTAGAAGCACAGCTCCGGGAGAGACGTGCAGGGAAGAAGGCGGCCTGGGGTGTACAGGGGTTGTGAGCCTGGGGTAAAGGGAAGGGCAGGGAACGGAGCTGGAGGATCAGAAAGGCCTTCCTCTTGGGAAGTTCTGGGTCTGAATGCCATGTGTAGGATGTAGCCCTTTATCCTGTAGTCCAGGAGAAACTACTGACAGGTGGTAAACAAGGAGACATGGTCAGACCTGCATTTAGGACCATCACTCTGACGGGGGGATAAAAGGCAGAAGAGCTGGAGGTGGACAGACTGGACAGAGAGACTCATAACGCCTCTGGCAACAGTCCACGGGAGGAATGGCAAAGAATTACAAAGAGGCCCCAGATCCAAGGCAGAGCTGCCGAGTGAGATCAGAAGAAACCAACCGTGGACGGGATGCGGGAATCCACACGGGGACAGCTGGCTTGAACTCCTGAGGTCGCGGTGGGATGAGGGGAAAGGAGGCTTAGGAGAAAGAATATGAGCTCAGTTCTCCGCTGAGCGTGCGCTGTCTGTGGACAGACAGATTGGTTGAGCCGATTAGCAGAGCGGATATTTCAGTCTCCAGATGGGCACCAGTCTTGGGCTGCAAGTGGAGGCCCAGTCACACGCTGGAGGTTTCTGAGGTCCTGAGATGAGAGGGCGTGTCGCCCCACGCAGGAAGGGGCCAAGAGCCACCCCTCAGAGGAGGCTGATTAACAGCGTCCAGGACGGCAGAGTTCTGACCAGAGGACAACTAAGGTGAATCTCCAGGTTTGGGCAGGAAAGAAGTCATTAGGTGTTAGGAGGCAAGCCATAGAGCATCGGGAGGTGGGTAGCAGAGAGCTTGAAGGAAGTTCATTGGCAAAGGGGGAGAAAAGAATTTGACAGCAGCTGAAAAGGGGCCCGGGGCCCACGGAGATCTTCTAAAATGTACTTATTTTTGGCCAGGCTAACGCTTAAGAGAGTCTTTAGGAAGAAGAGTAGGAGCCAGGAAGTGGTTTCCCACACATTTCATCCTAGAAGAGACAGAAAGGGTCGAGGTCCAAGGCCCAGGTTTGACCTTCGGTTTTAAAAGACCGGCTCCCTATGGCTGCCTCTGAGACAGAACAAAGGTGGATGAGGCTATAGGTGTGTTTGTAGGCAGGACAGGAGTTCAAAAATGGTTGACACGGGAGGTCTGATTGTCCTCCGTGAAGCTGGGGACCCAGTGATACTAGGAAAGGTCCGTGCTGGTCGATATGGGGGAGGGGTCGTAATTGGTCCGAAACAAGTGGAAGAATTGGTGGAAAGTGCTGAGAGGCTGGCTGAGTGGTTGTTCACAACCTTAGGCATGTGGCTATAGGTACAGCGAGGGCAGAACTTAGCACGACCTGAGGTCGACAGTTGGCCGGGAGGCTTGGTTTGAAGGTCAGCGTTGCTGAAAAATGAAAGGGGCTGGTGAACGAATGATTTAGACAGCTATCATGGGGTCCTAGCTGGGCTGGGAAGGAAGAGAACCCAACAGTGGCTAACGGACCGAAGAAATTAGAAGGTTAGAGGGTCAGAGCATTCCACTGCTGATTTATTCCTTGAAATTCCCTGTGGTTGGTTGTGCCTACTCTGGTTTTCCAAAGGAGAAACTGAGCGACAACGAGCTACCTCTAAAAGAGCGTGACATTAAGTTGTGACAATCCCGAGTTTAGGGATCACGGCATTTGTGTTTTCGTATGCCTCGTAAAACAAATAGGTGTTAAATAAATATGAATGAGGCAAAACCTAGGCCCGTGTCTTTGGCAGACAGCCTTGTCTGTGAGTTCACGCAGGTCACTACGACAGATCGAGGTGAGGAGAAATCTACACTGAGGTATGAAAATGCTATGCTAATTAACTGTATTACTGAAATGTCATGTGAATCAATTATTTTGTAGTAATACCTTAGATTTGACCTCTGCTTCCTCTCTAGGACTCGGTGAGGCAATTTACCCTCGCGAGCCTTTCCAGAACCCACGGAAGGAAGGGGGCAAATGTGTTTTTGTGGTCCCACAGGGTACGAAGATGACTACCACACCCCGCATTTATTTGGTGCCCTGATTAGTGTGGACAGCAGTGATTGGGTCTCCCTGATCTTTGTCTCCCAGTAGCTCCCTCTGGCTACTCTGTGCACAGAGATGTTCAATAAGTCTTTCTCCAACAAATGAACCAAGGAGTATGAGATGAAATACATACATCGGGTGATTTATGAGAGCCATTCTAGCTCAGGGGTCTAGCACCGGCAGGCAGTCGTGGAGTTCTCAAATGGCTCCGTAATGGATCACACAGGTCACATTGGTCCATCCTAACCTGTGGATCACCGAGAAATCCCAAACACCCTCAGGGGTGTCCCAGAACAGTGGGGTCAGGCTGCTTAATGGCTGGAGCCTGATGTCAAGACCAGAACGCGTAGGCTTGAACCCGAGTTCTGTCACTTAAAAGCTACATGACCTTGAACGTGGCCTCGGACAAGTCAGCGACATGGGCCTTAGTGTCCTCACTTTTAATTGTGGATGGTAAGGCTATCTGCTTCACAGAGTTGCTGTGATGGTTCGACGGCCGAAATCATGTAAATCTTTCAGAATCGGCCCTGGTAATCGTAAGCCGCCAATAAAGCCAACAACGATTCTCATTGCTATTTCCGGGGCAAGTCTGGAATTAGAAGTGCACTTTAGCAAACTTAAAATTGTGGGAGGCTCTAAAGACCATTTGGGGCGAGGAGGCACAGGAAGCAGGCAAATCTGTTTGGAGACTGTCTCCAAAGACATACGGAAAGGACTTCTCTTTGGGGGCACCCGGAACTGACAGAGGAGAGACAGATGGGAGAGAAGTCAGGGAAAGAGGCAGAGAAGGACAAGAATAGTCAAGGATGACTCCTAACCGGTTGTTACTACGTTTTACGTTTCAGGATCCAGTGCTATAAGGAGAACCTGCTGCAGCACACAGAACGTTTAAGCAGAAACCTTGCCAGTCGAGGTAAAGAGACTGTGACTTGACACACGAATTTGGGTCCCCCCCCCCGCCCCACCGACCACCACCTATTTGGAGCTAGTGTTCCAAAACCTGAGAAGTGGAGAAAAGAGAGACCCGAAGGGAAACCCTAGGGCACTGCCCCATCTTAGGATGCAGGAAGAGGGTGACAATGGAGAACCAACAGGCAGATGGCATGTGTTTTTAATGTTTTATTTATTTTTGAGACAGAGAGACACAGAGCATGAACAGGGGGAGGGTCCGAGAGAGAGGGAGACACAGAATCCGAAGCAGGCTCCGGGCTCCGAGCTGTCAGCACAGAGCCCGACGCGGGGCTCGAACCCACGGACCGTGAGATCATGACCTGAGCCGAAGTCGGACGCTCAACCGACTGAGCCACCCAGGCGCCCCCTGGGCAGGGATGTTTTGAAACGGAGGATCAGAGGACACGAGTCAAATGCTGAAGTCTGTTTTAAGAAGGGTAACTCAGTCATCCATTGTGTTACGAGTACTAACCAAATTCGACCTCGGCTAATGGTGATTTGATTCCCTCCAGGTACCGCCCGGTCCAAGTTTCATACCTACTACCATAGGGCTAGGTGCAGGGGAGAACGCGAGGGCTTTTTCCTCTGATAGCTCAAAAACGTGGCCACACGAAAGAAAATATGAAATCTCTGTCAGAATTCAGCAGCAGACTTCGTGGAATGTTGTTTCCTTCATTCATAAACGCGGGGTCATCGCTTGCCAAGTGTCCCGCTCCTTGCCGGGCCCTGTGGGAAGCTGGGGGAGGGGGTGGGAAATACAGCAGTGAGGAGGGACACGGTCTCTGCAGTCAGGAAACTTAAAGCGGGGGGCAGGAGAGACCGTCGGGAAGCACATTATCTAATTAATTACATCCGGTGGATTCCACACAGAAGCAGTGCTGGGTGTTAGAAGTGGAGAGGACAGGGGTCTAGCTCTGTCCGGAGGGCCCAGGCCACCTTTCCTGCATCAGAGACGTTCAGGCCGAGATTTGAAAAATGCCGTGAAGCAGCGCTGTAGGAAGAAGTCGAGGGGAAAAGGCCTTGGTACAAGGAGGAATCTTTCTCCTTCAAAAGTTGGAAATAAGGTCCATGCGGCTGCCATGTGTGTCAAAATCTAACACAGAAACATAGATGAAAATAAAGGTATTAAAACTCTTTGTAGAGATCCCTCATTGGTACCAAATTGACACGGAATGAAGTCCAAGTCCCCATTTAGGATTTCTCAAAGCTACCGACTGATTAAAAACTATCAGTCGACAGGATTGTATTAGTGCCTTTAAAGGTTTGGGGGACACACAGAGAGATGCTGGACACAGATTTCTCAGTATTTTCAAGGTTTGTGCTCTAAGTTGAAGCCAGGTGGTCATTTTATCACGTAATGTGTCCGTGTTTGTTTAAATAAGGGACATTAAAAAAATTTTTTTAGTGTTTATTTATTTTGAGAGAGCAAGCAGGGCAGGGTGCGGGGGAGAGAGAGGGAGACAGAGGATCCGAAGCAGGCTCTGCGAGGTCAGCGCAGAGCCTGACGTGGGGCTCAAACTCACAGACCTTTGCTGCATGTGCGGTCCGGGGGTGTTGAGTACATCTACCTCCAGAACGCTTTTCATCTTGCAAAGCAAACTCTGTCCCCGTTGAACCACGATTCCCCACCCCTCCCCCACAAGCCCTGGCGACCACTCTTCCCCTTTCTGTCTCCATGAATTTGACACCTCTAGGTACCTCAAATAAATGGAACTGTGCAGTATTCGTCTCTATCTTATTTCACTTGGCATAATGTCTTCAAGGTTCATCCATGTTATAGTATGTGTTTGATTTTCCTTCCTTTTTAAAGCTGAATAATATCTTATGATATGTATAAACTACATTCTGATGCTCCATCAGGCCATCGGCGGGCATTTGGATTGTTTCCACCTCGTGGCTCTGTGAATATTGCTGCCGTGAGCACGAGCGTATAAATGTCCGTTCAAGTCACTTCTTCCAATGCTTCTGGATGTGTATCTGGAAATGAACTTGCTGGGTTATATTGTAATTCAATTTTTAATTAAAAAGAAAAAAACAAAAACAAAAAACAACCGCCATACTGTTTTTCGCAATGGCGCACCATTTTACTTTCCTCCCAACAGGGCACAAGGATGCCGATTTAGGCACCTCCTCTCCAACGCTTGCTACTTTTTGTGGGTTTTGTTTATTTTTTACAGTAGTTGCCCTAATGAAGATGAGTTGATATCTCCTGGTGTGTTTGATTTTCAGTCCCTTGATGCTTGGTGACGGCGAGTGTCTTTTCACGTATGGGGACACTTTTATGTTGCCCATTGAAGTGATGCTCTAAGAATTACCAGCATCCCTCCATTTTCTCTGAGATTGGGACGTATGGCCCTGAGAGGGCATGCAAAGCTCTCCAGCTTTGAGGGGTAACTTAACCTTTTCTGTTCCTTCACGGGTACCATGTTTTCTGGGATTCCAGATGGAGTTCCTTTTGTATTGCACGCTCTCCACTTCCTCACCCGTTGCACTTTGTACCCAGTTTTCTTGGCCTGGAATGCTTTTCTCCTTCTTTTCCACTGGTCGAAATCTTATCCTGTCTTCAGGGCTGATTGCAGATCCTCTCCACCCCCACACTGGTCCTGATTCAACTTCTTTAAATGACCCTCACTTCTATTTTCCATAGCATTTATTCTATTTGACTGAGATCAGGACTGAGTCGTGGTCCTCGGCAGATTGTGACCTCTTTGAAGACTGGCTTCATCATGCTTGCAACCTCAGCAGTGAGCCCCGGGCCTGATGCGTATTTGGAGCTCCCAGATATGTCTTCCTCTGGTGACTAGAGGGAGAGAGCTTTGCTGCCAGGAAGAGCATGAGTCTGACTCTGTATTAGAAAGTCGAATTTACGTTTTCACAGAAGTAACGGGGCTTTGCAAAAGTTTAAGGAACCGCACACAGCTAGACCTTTGAATTTTTCAGAGGCTAGAAATCTCCCCCAATGGGACCCGGCTTCACATAAGAAATTTTATTTTAAAAAAATTGTTTAATGTTTATTTATTTTTGGGAGAGAGAGAGAGAGAGAGAGAGAGAGAGACAGAGCATGAGTGGGGGAGGGGCAGAGAAAGAGGGAGACACAGAATCCGAAGCAGGCTCCAGGCTTTGAGCTGTCGGCACAGAGCCCGACGCGGGGCTCGAACTCGCGAATGGTGAGATCATGACCTGAGCGGAAGTCCGACGCTCAACTGACTGAGCCGCCCAGGCGCCCCCACATAAGAAATTTTCAATACCTCAATCAAAGCTGGGGACTGAAGAGCAAAGGAACAGTGGCTTACAGAAAAAGAGCTTACAGCTTGCCTAGCAGTGTCTTAGTCGATAAAACTTTAAAATCAATATGCTGCTGAAGTGTCAGCTAGAAACCATCGTGGAACAGGCGGATGTTGTCAGAGGGATCTAAGAATGATGGCAGAGCACTGTCCCTGTCCTGTGCCTCATCACTGTCCCTAGGGATCTGTATGGTACAAAATCTTTGGAAACTCGGCAGTTCAGCAGTTGTTTATGGGAAAAAAAAAAAAAAAAACTCAAATCCTGTTTTTTTACAAGTTTTATTTAAAAGTAAAGGATTGGGGCGCCTGGGTGGCTCGGTCGGTTGAGCGGCCAACTTCGGCTCAGGTCATGATCTCACGGTCCGTGAGTTCGAGCCCCGAGTCGGGCTCTGTGCTGACCGCTCAGAGCCTGGAGCCTGTTTCAGATTCTGCGTCTCCCTCTCTCTCTGCCCCTCCCCTGTTCATGCTCTGTCTCTCTCTGTCTCAAAAATAAATAAATGTTTAAAAAAAATAATAAAAGTAAAGGATAATTATGGGAAATGTTTCGAAAACACAAAGATGGCTGAGACATATCAGAAACTATATGGAAGTGACCACAACAAACAGTTAAGGGTGATCTGTTTGTGTTCTGGGAATACCTTGGGACCTGATTGAGACAGTGGTCAATATATATTTTCATATATTTCTTTATTAAGGAAACAAAGTACTGTCTCCTGTTGATGAGCAGCTGCAAACCTCATTTTTTTTTTAACATTTTATTTATTTTTGAGACAGGGAGAGGCAGAGCATGAACGGGGGAGGGGCAGAGAGAGAGGGAGACACAGAATCCGAAACAGGCTCCAGGCTCTGAGCTGTCAGCACAGAGCCCGACGCGGGGCTCGAACTCACGGACCGTGAGATCGTGACCTGGCTGAAGTCGGACACTTAACCAACTGAGCCACCCAGGCGCCCCTGCAAACCTCATTTTTAAGAGCTGCATAAGTTCCCTTACAGTTTATTAAACATTCTTCTGTTGTCGGACATGGGAATTATTTCCAATATTGAACGAAACACCTTGTATGTGAAACCTCTAGAAATGCTTTCTGTTTTTTCCTTAAATACTGTGAAGCGAAGAGAATTAATGCCCACCCAACAGCACTATTTTGAGGATTATAAGATAGTATTTGTAAAAAGTAGCTACCATGCACTTTTGTGCATCCTGAAATTTGAGGATAAATAATATAATTTTGTTTTAATATTGATATAAGAGAAAAGTTAGTAATAATAAGGTTGAAATAAGGGATCAAAGTGCATTACACCAAGTAGACGTGACTACATTGTCATAGATCTTGTTTCCTTCCCGCAAATGTTGGTTTACGTCCTTCTCTTTCTGAAATACTGGAAGGATATGATAATCGTAACTCTACAAATTAAATTGGGCGCATGTAGATGCCCACACCTGCGTATTGTTGATTATATAAAACTATACTGTCAGTCTTTCAGTTTAGACATTTCTAAACCATTCTCCATACTGCGCACTAATAATGTAACATATTATTCATAATCTGAAGAAAACAAATCCAAGTGACGGTCAGCTGGTTTATGAAACGCAGAAAAAAATTGAATAATTCAAGTACCGTCCTTTAGTTAAATTAAAAACAAGTTATCACAAATGTTCTGATGACTCAGATTTCATAAATTTAATAAGTTATCTTTACATCATGATTTTTAACAAATAATTTTATTGCTTCATAAAATTGCCTTATTCAAACCTCCGTCTGACTGTGGATGTGTCTTCCCGCCAGGGTCTGCAAATAGGGTCTGTGTGTTTTTTTTTTAAAGGTATTTCAGCCCTTTTATTCATGGTTCGGAGGACCGAATTTTTAAATTTCTCCCTTCTCCACGGACTCTATCAATCCATCATTATTTTCCTCTGTACCACACGGTGGATGAAACATGGAAATCAACCATTAGGCGGCTAGCACACCAGGGATAGAAAATGTCTAGTGGGAAGGAGTCTTGTCTGTTTAATTGAAATTTAACAGCAACTGAAACACAACATCCGGGCGGACCCTCAATGTTCACCGCTGCTCCCCAACGCTGAGAGGTGAGGGGCAGTTCTGAAAATAGAGTCACTCAGGAATTGTTTAGCCAAAGAAAGTGCCTTGAGAGGCTTCTGCTTTCAGGTTGAGGTTATCAGAATGGGAATTACCTTTACTGGAACTAAATCACATTGTTTTCTTCGCCAGGGCCTCCATTTAGCTGTTTAATCTGAGAGAAATGACAGATTTAAGAGCAGAGGGAAAAACTCTTGGTTCATCAGGTTCGGAGGAATTTGAGAGATATTTTGTCTCTGTTTCAGTGTTTCCATCTGATAATCGGTTGTGTAGACTATAATTTCAGAGTAATTTGAAGCATGGAAAATAGAAAGTCTTACAAATAGGTGCGCCTTGGAGGGGCGTATAGATGCTAGTGGGCTAAGGTATTTGTTTAGAAATAATATGCTTTTTTTTTCTGTCGGGTTTAATAACTTGCCCAAAATATACGTGTACATATTTTCTTAGACAGTTTTCCAAAGGAAAAGGTCATGCAATTTCGATGACTGGCCACATAATGTACTCCATTTGGTCAAGACAGGAAACTAGCTGAGGTAGGAAAATAAATAGTTTAGAAAACCATGCATGCTTTCTACCTGAAAGTAATATGAACACAAATCTTCATTTTGCTGAACTTTATTATAGCTCTATAAACTGCGAATGTAAATGGGACACACACAATTCAAAAAGAAATGGGACAACTCAAATATGCTGACTTTAATACAGAAATAGCCATAATGCTTAACCAACAGTGAATCCATGCCTATGCTTAGAAAATCTCATAACAGGGGCACCTGGGGGGCTCAGTTGGTTGAGCGTCCGACTTCAGCTCAGGTCATGATCTCGGGTTTGTGAGTTCGAGCCCGCATCAGGCTGTGTGCTGACAGCTCAGAGCCTGGAGCCTGCTTCAGACTCTGTGTCTCCCTCCCTCTCTGCCCCTCCCCCACTTGTGTTCTCTCCCTCTCTCTCTCTTTCTCTCTCTGTCTCTCGTTTAAAAAATAAATATTAAAAAAAAAAAAGAAAACCTGATGACATATTTTAAAAGCATACAATGCCAAAAAATTATCACCTCTCAGAGTGACACGTGGATGCACACCTACTACGAATTGAGCTAGCGCAACACTAAAAAGCATGTCGTTTTAACTGATGTCTCTGACTCTGGGACATAAAGTCTAGGAATTGACATACAAGAAAAGTCTAATGGGAGAAACGCACAGTTTGTAAAGACGGAACAGCCGGGAAATACCCGGAGAAAACATTACACTCAAGAAATACATTTTTAGGGATGCCTGGATGGGTCGGTCAGCAGAGCGTGCAAGTCTTGATCTCGGGGTCCCGAGTTCGAGCCCCAAGCTGGGCATGGGGCCCACTTAATTAAAATAAATATATAAATAACATTTTTAAATTAGAGACAAAAAAGAAGAGTAAGGTTAAAAAAAAAAACTATTAACAGCGCTTCTAATCCACGACACGAGGGTGAATCAGCATTGGATGAATTAGAACCTTCTGGCTGAATGGGCTCCAGAGCTGTTTTACCTTTGCATTCAATTTCCATTTCATCAGATTTCCTGGGAGCTGAGGGACATGATGGCCACGGCTATGCCCCAGCCCCTTCCCAATGTCTGTCGAGCACTTTCTATACTCCTTGAAAGAGGAGACGATGCTCACACGTGTCTCTGTGCTTTTCCTGCACAGAACTCCACAGCCTTTGTATGAAACAGGCATTCGATAGACCGTTAGGCAAAGTGCCATTGATTTGTAACGTAGGCAGTGCTGGAAAGCGACCGATCGGGGGCGCAGCTTGGCAGTGCCTAATTCTTTCCGTGCTGCCTGAGATAGGCATGCCAGAGACAGGGTGAGACGGCACGGATAGGGCTGCAGAGGAATGTACGTATCCATTTCACCCTCCTCGTCCATGGTGTTAACATTTGCTGTGTTGACTGCAACGCTGTTCTAGGCACTTGGGGACGCACCGTTAACGCAAAACTTACAAGAAAAGAGTGCGTGAGGGGTGGCTTGTGTAATCCAGTGGAGGTACAATAAACCCAATTAAGTAATTAATTAATTAATTAATTAATAGATTATGCCTCTATTGGAAGAGGATAAGTGCTTTGAAGGGAAGAGGGAAGAGGAGAGATTGGTTCGTGGCGATTGAGGTAATACGTGTAAGAAGGGCTAAAGGTCGTGAGGACGCCACGTCCAAAAAGCCTTGACGCAAGGGTTGGGTCTGGTGTCTTCAAGAAATAGTACAGGGGCACCTGGGTGGCTCAGTCGGCTGAGCGTCCGACTCTTGATTTCGTCCCAGGTCATGATCTCACAGTATGTGGGATGGAGTTGCTGATAGCATGGAGCCTGCTTGGGATTCTCTCTCTCTTCCTCTCTCTCTGCCCTTCCCTGCTCATGGGCTCTCTCTCTCTGTCTCTCAAAATAAATAAATCAACATTAAAAAAAAAGAAATATACATTGATGTTTCCCTTTAATTACTCAGATTAAAAGAAAGAGTATTGGGGCACCTGGGGGGCTCAGTCGGTTAAGCATCCAACTTCGGTTCACGGTTGGGAGTTCAAGCCCCGCGTTGGGCTCTGTGCTGACAGCTCAGAGCCTGGAGCCTGCTTCGGATTCTGTGTCTCCTTCTCTGCCCCTCCCCTGCTCATGCTTTGTTTCACTCTGTTTCTCAAAAATAAATAAATGTAAAAATTTTTTTTTAATTTTTTTTTAAAAAGAAAGAGTATTAGTCCTTTGTGGGTTTCCAGTTTTTTCTTAAGCAAAGCGAGAAAATACAATAGTAGCATTTATTGAGACATATCTGAGTTATTCCACCAGATGAGAATCAAGAAGGACCCACCATCAGATAAGCTAAAATAAGGATGGAATCCGGATTCCTGTCCGCTGAAGGTGCAACAGCCCTACCTGTGGGGATTTTCCATGGAAGAGATGGAAAGTCTGAACAGACCAGCAAAAGGTTAACTCCAAGGTGGAAGGCTGCAGAAGAATTGTCCTAAAAGAATGGAGGAGGTAGGGGCGCCTGGGTGGCTCAGTTGGTTAAGCGTCCGACTTCAGTCAGGTCACGATCTCGCGGTCCGTGAGTTCGAGCCCCGCGTCAGGCTCTGGGCTGATGGCTCAGAGCCTGGAGCCTGTTTCCGATTCTGTGTCTCCCTCTCTCTCTGCCCCTCCCCTGTTCATGCTCTGTCTCTCTCTGTCCCAAAAATAAATAAACGTAAAAAAAAAAAAAAAGAATGGAGGAGGCAGAGCTAATGGAGAAATATACATAAGATGTAGAGAAGGAAGTTCCCATACGTCAGGAAATTTTGCATGTGGTAAAGGCAAGTGACATAGTAAGGACTTTGTGGATAACCTCCCTGTCTCCCAATATGCCTGATGATTTTTTTTTAATCATTCCACTTAATGGAAAAATTAAACTGAAGAAAGACTTAAAGAATTGGACGCACTTCTATTCAGGCGGAAACTGCACTTTCCAGTTGGTTCTTGTTCGGATCACTTTCCACCTCTTCCTTTGCATATAGATACAGTTTCCCTTTGACAGCATTGGGAATGTAGAGAAAGTGACAAAAATCCGGAGAAAGATGAGATAATCTTAGGATGCTTCTCTGAGGAACATCCCTGCCAGCCGCCATCTTGATAAGGAAAATGTGGGCTCCCTGGAACTCCTCAGTGTTGATGACCTTGTTGGTTTGTCCACTGCCTGGCATAAAAGTAACTGACAACCTTTCACTGAGTTAATGGTTATTAATAGATTCAAACGGGTTAGGGTGCAATAGTCATTTCCACGCAGAAAAGTATTACAGAAACAAACAAAAAAGGCAGACCACTTAGCAGTCATATAGTTTGGGATTATTCAATAGAATGTTTTGGGAATTAAAAACAACATTTAACCCACGCCCTTCTATACATGGATACACATTTATGTAAATATATCCTATTAGGTAGGAAGAGTTCATGTTTAGCGTGATTCTCTTCATCCTTCTTCTACAATAGTTGATCTTTGGAGAGAAAGTTATTAGCACGCACCCAAACCCTGGGTACAGAAATGTAGATAATGTATAAGCCCAGGGGCTTGTGAACCTTAAAACACTACAGGTTTGAGTTGCAATAATAGGATAGTTGCATGGCCCTCTTCACCCACAGGAAAGGTGATTCGAAAAGTTTCTGAATTTTGTTGAGTCGGGTGGGTAAGTTCAGGGATTCCTGTAAGGCTCTCTGTCCCGGATCCCTCAGCAAGGTCAGGAGGCCCCCGAGTCCCCAGGGCAATGGACCAGACACTATGCATCAAAAATATATATATATATTAATGTAATTTTCTGGCCACCAAATAAATCTAGATGAGCTTTAGTAAAACATGACTCTTGCTTAGGTAGAAGTAAAATATACTGATGATGAGAATTCAGATATTTTAATTTCATACTACATTACTTGTATATAGCAGTTTATCTTTACCTATGTTATATTATTTTATCATAATATCACTATAAGGTACGTAAATAAAGGTTTGCTCGCCAGAATAGAAGTATTGTCAGTGATTTTGCTTTTCTCTCCTCTCTTCCTCCCTCCCTCTCTCCCTTCTCCCTTTCTCCCTCTTTCCCTTCCTTCCTTCCTCCCTCTCTTCCTTCCTCCCTCCCTCCCTTCTTTCCTTCCTTCCTTTCCTTCCTTTTCTTCCTTTCCTTCCTCTCCTCCTTTTCTTTTTTTTTTTTTTGTCTGTCACTACCGCAATACCTGTGTAGCCAATTTAAATCAGCCTTGTTAAAATAAGGTGGTATGGTTTCTCTTTTCTTGACAAGATACTGTACTTGGGACTCCCAGAGGAGGTATTCTAGGATTGACTTGGCCATGCCTTTGGCTGGGAGCACAGAGCTGAGTTAATTGCCAATGCAAGATGGAATCTGGTAACCCACATCACACGGGGACATCAAGATAATACAATTTATCAACTTCAGTTGTTTGGAATGAGGTAGCTTTCAAGGCAGGTGCTATGGAGAACTAAGTAGCTCATACACCTAGTGTTACTGAAATCACGATGACCCCAAGGATTGTGTGTTGATTTGGCCGCTTTCAAATGCACAGAACTGTTTACAGAAAGCAACCTCGAGCTCCGCACAGTGAACTACCAACTCAGGTATGAGCCAATCAGCAGGGTTATTATAGTAACAATAACCAAGAGGAAACCCCTGGAATCCCTTTCTTCATCAGAATGGTAAAGCAAAAGTATCACCGTCAACGGAATTCCAGGAGCCTGTATTATTATTAAAAATTGGGAAAATGCAGGCAAATTCCTACCACGTCCCTACTTAATTCCACCATTGGGCTAGTGCAAAAGACAGTGGGTCTTGGAGAATAACTATAGGTTTTCACAAAATGTATAAGGTAATCCAATTACAGAGGCTGTTCTAGATATAAATTATTTACTGGAGCAAATCAACATGTCTCCTAGAGTCTGACATACAGCTATTTATCTAGCACATTTTTTTCCTGTCTATACTGATTTGCAAGGACCACTAGCTGTTTGTTTTCACGTGTCAGGAACCACAGCACTCCTTGTCCAGGTTCATCTGTCAGGAATCTTCACTGTCTTGCCCCAGGGGTATATCAGGTCCCATGCTCTCTGACACAACCTAGTTCACAGAGGTCGTGATTGTAAGCACATCCCACAAAATGTCACACTTCTCCTCTTCATTGATGGCAGCATTGCTGATTGAATCTAATGAGCAGGTGGAAGCAAGTATTCTAGATAACTTATTCAGACACGTGCATGCTGGAGAATACAAAAGACATATCTCATGAACATTGGTGAGCCTGCCACCTTCGTGAAATTTCTGGACACCCAGTGATTTGGAGTACGACGGACTGTCCCTCTAGGCGAAAAACAGTTGCTATATTTCATGCTTACATGGCAGGTCTCTTTGGACTTTAGAGGCAAGGTAGGCCACCGTGAGTGTGCTAATAGGTTATTAAGTAACCTATAAAGTGGCCTGCTTTTAGAGAAAAATCCTTAAAGTGGCAAGTCGTCTATGAAAGTGAGAACAACCTACAAAGTGGCTGGTTTTAAGGAAAAAGTAAGCACTTTGTCACCTACTCTATAATACAGTTCACCCTGCTAGTTCATCCTTGTGACTTACAAGAGTCTCCAGTAGTCTACGTATTTGAGGCAAATAGACATGTTTTATGGAGCATCTATAAACCACAAGAGAGGAATCGCAATGCAGACCCAGAGAGGTTTGTTAAAAAAAAAATACAAACAAAGAAGAAGAAAAGAAAAAAGCCATGCCTTCCTGGGAAGATAACGTTTTTTGGAGAAGTCCCACATTTTGTCCCTGGGTTCTGATAGTGTCGGAAAGCCTAATCATGAGACCTCACTGCTTATACAACCTGAGCTCTCTGTCATAAAACGGATGTTAGGGGCTTCGTTAAACCATAAAGTTGGTTGTGCACAAGAGTTACTCCACCATCCAATGAGAATGGCACATAAGCGATCATCTTTGAGCAGATTTTGAAGTCATGTGTACATATCTGAGACTCGTGTGTCACCTACACGTGTTTCATTGTCTCCTCATGCTCAATCTACACCTGTGATCTCACTGGATATTCAGCATTACTGAGGAGGAAAACAAACTTTGACCTTGATTACAAATGTTCCTCCACAATACGTTGGTACGGACTACAAGTATTTTCAGTACCATTGTCCTCCCTTCCTTAGCCACAGCGACTAATTTCCAAGACCCCCGGTGGATATCTAAAACTCCAGATGGTGTGGAACCCTGTATGTACTGTCTTTTCCAAGACATCCACACTGATGATAAAGTTTCATTAACAAATTGGGCACAGTATCAGATCATCAATAATAACTGATAATAAAATAGAACTTCAATCATAACATACTGTAAAAAACATGTTATGTGAATATGGTTCCCTCTCTCTCCCTCTCAAAGCATCTATGGCCCTGTAGTCACTTCGTGTGATGATGTGAGATGACACAGTGCCTACATGAGGAGATGAAGGGAGGTGAATGATGGAGACATTGTGATGTAGCATTAGGCTATTATTGACCTTCTGACATATCGTCAGAAGGAAGATCATCTGCTGTGGACAGTGGCTGACTTCAGGGAATTGAAACCAGGGAAAGCAAAACCGTGCATAAGGGAGGGACGACTGTATGACAGCCACAAATAGGAAAGTTCCTGAAAGGTAGTAGTGAAGGAAAATCTTCACCGTGCAGAGAATTTTAAATTTATTTATTTTTGACAGAGATAGAGTGTGAGCATGAGCTGGGGAGGGCCAGAGAGACAGGGAGACACAGAATCCGAAGCAAGCTCCAGGCTCCGAGCTGTCAGCACAGAGCCCGATGCGGGGCTTGAACCCACAAACTGTGAGATCATGACCTGGGCCGAAGATGGACGCTCAACCGACTGAGCGACCCAGGCGCCCCCGTGCAGAGAATTTTAAACAATGCATTTGGTGGTCCATTTTAGCTGGACTGAAAAATGGCCAAGGATATCGGTATACATTGATTCATCAGCGTAACTAAACAAAGACTTGGAAGGAAAAAGACCGGCGATAAGGAGCTCTAGGAAAATCTTTACAGATGAAACTCTCCAGATAGACATAGAGACTGGATATTTTTGTCTTATGTGAATGTTCGTCGAATAACATCCATTTTACTCTCTCACGTGTCCACTCATCAAACAGCAAAGATTACAAAGTCCATGGATTAGGGCCAACTTTTCACACCAGGAATGCGGATTAACTCTCAGGACATCCCACCATTCTTGCTTCCGAGCAAGAAACACAGTTGTCAACAACAAAAATAGCTGTAGTGGATTTATGGACATAGAATTAACTAATTTTACCATATATGTTAACCAACTAGAATTTAAATAAAAACTTGAAATAAAAAAAAAAAGAGTTAACTCTTCTTCCCATGTACCCCATGACTCAGAAACACCTGGCCTGATAAAATGGTGGAGTAACCTACTGAAATTTCAGGCTTATAATGTCAGTTGGACGACAATATGATGAAAGATTGGGGATCTCATTTGTAAGATACAGTATGTTTTTTGGGCAGTAAGCCATATAAGATGTGGTTTCTCCCAAAGCCTAAATCCATGAGTTGCAAAAATCACAAAGAGGAAATGGAAATAATTTCTCCCTCTATTAGCACTAAATAATCCACTCGCAGAAATTGTGTTTTGAATTTTGCTGGCTTAGAAGTATCCCTTCCCCCAAAGAGGTATGCTTCCGTTAGGAGATACAACATCATTTCCTTGCGTTGGAATTTACGGCTGCCACCTGGCCAGTGTGGATTTCTCACATCACTGCATCAATGGGCCACAAAGAGTGTGATTCTACTGGCTTCAGTAGACCGTCAAGGAGAAATTGGGTTGTTGTGAGGCAACGGGGGAAGGAAGTTATTGTCTGGACCCCAGGATATTCTGTGGCATGCCTCTTAGTACATCCATATCCATCAGTAAAAGTTCACTGGTCACGACAGCAACCAGTTAAATTCAGAACCACAGAGATTCAGTGCTGACGTAGGAGAAGCTGGACACGAAGTGGGTAGTGGAAAAAGGATACTACGAATGCCAGCTATAGCTTTGTGACCAGTTACGGCAGCAGAGACTGTAGCAAACTGTTCCTTGCACGATTTTACATATACGTAAAATATATATAATATAAATATTAACAGTATCCGTACAACATTAACATGGATCGACTAATTTTACCGTCCTCCACCCTCTTATCCTTTTATGACCTTTGTCTCCCCATTTGTATTTAGTTTATAAATTATTCAAATGGGGGATTGAAAGCACCCCAGAGAAAGAATAAACATTTCTCAGATATGAGTTCAGTAACTTCTTCCATGGGGTGGGTACCATGACTATTGGGAACTTGAGCCTCTGCTTTGAAGATAGAGGTTGGGAGTACCTTTGTTTGCATGAGGGACCAGACCAAGGCATGAAACCGTTATTATTACATGGCAATACACACACCTGTAGGAGAGTGCACATGAATTCTGAGATTCCCAAAGGGTGAACATGCTAATTATCTGTCTCTGTCACTCGGCTACAAGTCTACTCTTTCGTATTCCACTTTGTGATTCTAGAGCTTCGACTGAGGATATGACATTTTACAGACTTTCCTGAAACTAACTGCCTCTGTTTCCGACAACCAGAATCTCTAGAAGGAGAATGGAAAGTGAGAGAAGAAGGAAAGAGACTTTTTCAGCAGAAGTAGAGTCATGAACCCTTCAGAGTTTTGAGCACCCTCTTCCTGGGTCAACTTCTAAGTTCTTTGGCTCTGCAGTTATCATTTCTGATATACTAAAGTATCACCTTTTTTTTCTCTTTCAACCCTCCAATACCTCCTGATATGAAACCAATCCCCTACATTAAATTACATCTGTTACAATGCCTAGGGTGGTTTCTGTCTTTCTGATCCAATCCTGAGTCATAAAATAACCAATAAAACATGTTATTATTTGGATTTGGGGATTGCTTTTAAAAGTATTCAATTTTTAAGTTACCTTTAGAAGGTCTTTTCTCAACCCAATCACTCATAATAAATGCTTAAGTTCAAAGTCATAGACTCAAATTGGGTAGGTGATACAATTTAGAACACTTAAAGTAAGAAGATGTTCTTCCAATAGACCCAAATGGAACTTTTTTATGGCATGTGGTTGGTTTTTAAGCTTTCGTCTGTGAACTCCCAGTAATCCCTAAGACATTTGCAGGGGGTCCATGACTTCAAAACTATTTTCATGTTAGTAGTACGATATTATCTATTCTTTTCACAGTGTTAACATTCAACCTGGTGGTGGAAAAGATGCAGCGATAAAAGTGCTGATACCAGTGCTTGAATCAAGGCAAATGACGCTAGACTGCGTTATATTGTGCTCTTTACCACTCCACACACTCCCTGGTAAAAAAGAAACAACAATTTCATTTAAGAAGGTCCTTGATAAGGCAGGAAAAATGACGGATGTTATTAAATTCTGCCCCTTGAGTACAGGTCTTTATGTTGCTTTTTAAATATTCTGTTTGACCAAATGGGAGCGTGCACAAAGTACTTCTTACGAATATCACACGGTTGTCTCCAAGAAAAGCCCTAGTGTTTGAGGTGTGAGCTTAACTGGCCACTTCCCCTCCCCCCATGGAACGTTATTTTTAATTAAAGGAAATATGGATAGATAAAATATAGTTATTTAGTTTTCGATTATTTGGCAGAAAATGCTTCAAAAATTAACTGGTTGAATGTATCCCTTCAAGAAAACCATTGACCATGTGTGTTAGCAAAGGCCAACTCGCGCTCTCAAGCAAATATAAAAATCATGGAAACTTTGTGTCCACCTCTATAGCTATGGTAGCTTCCCAAAACTTAAAGACATTTCTGATATCAATGGTAATTTTAATGAGCATGTGTTTCTTTTTAAATATATATTGTATGATAAGTTGTGTCCACGTTTGGAATACCTACATAACTTAGCAAGGTAGCAGTTTACAAATGGCCAATACGTGATGATATAAAATCATGTGTGGCTGGGGCACCTGGGTGGCTCAGTCGGTTCAGCCTCCGACTTCGGCTCAGGTCCGGCTCAGGTCTCACAGTCCGTGAGTTTGAGCCCCGCGTCGGGCTCCGTGCCGACAGCTCAGAGCCTGGAGCCTGCTTCGGATTCTGCGTCTCCCTCTGTCTCTGCCCCTCCCCTGCTCATGCTCTGTCTCTCTCTATGCCTCAAAAATAAATAAAAACATTAAAGAAAAATAAAATCATGTGTGGCTAAAACATCCAATCAACATACAAGACATAACAAATCACTTTATTGTAACAGAGTTTTGATCTTTAAGATTCCACTTTCAATTAATATTTTTAAAACTACCATTTGTTGAGTTTGGGTGTAATGTCAAAGAAGAGTATTCACAATTGTCTTAAAGGTCTATTAAAACATTTCTTCCTCTTGCAACTCAAGGTCCATATGAAAGCTAATTGTTCTTTGTATACTTCAACCAAAAGAATATATTACAACAGATTGATTTCAAAAACAGATATGATATCCAGTTGTCTTTTATTAAGCCAGACATTAAAAAGATTAGCAAAAATGAAAATCACTGATACCCTTTTCACTATTTTTTTGTTTTGCCACCAAAAATTTTGTGTATGTGAGCAAGGCACCTGGGTGGCTCAGTTGGTTGAGCATCCAACTCTTGATTTCAGCTCAGGTTACAATCCCAGTGTCGTGGGATTGAGCCCCACATCAGGCTCTGCCTGAGCGTGGAGCCTGCTTACGATTCTCTCTCTCTCTCTCTCTCTCTCTCTCTCTCTTTCTCTCTCTCTCTCTCTCTCCTCTTTCTCTCACTCCTTTTGCCCCTCTTCCCCACTCTCAGCCTTTCTCTCTCTCTCAAATAAAAAATAAAGTAAAAGGAATTTAAAAAATGTTATGTAGGGGCGCCTGGGTGGCTCAGTCCATTAAGCGTCCAACTTCAGCTCAGGTCACGATCTTTTGGTTCACAGGTTCGAGCCCCGTGTTGGGCTCTGTGCTGGCAACTCAGAGCCTTGAGCCTGCTTCAGATTCCGTGTCTCCCTCTCTCTCTCTCTCTGCCCCTATCCCACTCACACTCTGTCTCCCTCTCCCTATCTCTCTCAAAGATAAATAAACATTAACAAAATGTCATGTATGTTACCATGTAATGGGTTTGTGATGGTCATTTTTAAAATATATAATAAGAACTGCAAAATAATATTGGGTTTTAATTTCTACTATGGTAGATATGAATAAACACAATCCTTAGAAACAAAAGCCTTCTAGAAGCCTCAATAAATTTTAAGAAGGAAAGGGACAAGGAGACCCAAAGTTTGAGAATTGCTGAGATATGTCATTTTCCATGAAAATATAAATATAGATACTTCTGTAAATTGGGCAGTAGTACCACTAATCGACAGGAATCATTTTTTCGTTTATCCCAGTGCCTAGTTGAGAAGTCGACACCCTACTTGGGAGGCGGAGCCAAGCGAAGTTTACGAATTGTGAGGATCCTGATGTTTCCTGACAAGATTTTATTACTCATTGGTATGCATTTTTAAGTGCATGTGCTTTCCTTTCTGAGATTCTTTTTAGAGACTTCTGTTTTATTACCTGCATTTTTGGCTCACATACGCACATGCTTTCATCTGCGTGTCACCGCCACAAATGAGAAGATTGTCCGTAGCGGCACTGGCTCTCCACTCCTCGATTTGCCTTTTGAGTTATTTAAAAATCAGGCTGATGGCAGTATAGACTTATTACAACCCTCTCTTTAAAAGATATCTACGCAAAGGGAAATTTCCTTCCCAGTATCATGGAGTCACTCTACAGCCAAGGGTTCAAAAAACTACTTCATCTATCTTTAAAGAAATCTGACTAATTATTGCAATCCAACCAAACTGTGAATTCACCTCTAAAAATAGCCTTTTTGGTGGCTATATTAGTTAAGATAAAACAATCCTTGCACATGTATACGTTCAAGGCTAACGAGAAGTGCCATCTGTAGAACTGGAATATTTTCACACTCCTCTCTATTATACAAAACAATAAACCCTCTCCAGCTGATTTCTCTCATTGTGAAATGCAAATTGCTTATAAAAGTCCTCAGGGTGCGAGAAGACACTTATCAAACAGATATTACACATGCATTCATAGAAACTCTGCAGCTCAGACTCCATTTTAGATGCATTAAGGACCAAAAAACATAGGTGCGAACCTGTTCTGGGAGCTATCATAATTACGGCCTGAAGTACGTATATTGGTTAAGATAAGTAGATTGCCCCACTGCTCTCACTAACTTTTGATCTACTATGTACCTGCCTCCTACCCAGAGAAGTAAAATCTTCAGAAGAGAAGAAAATAAAACAAAATACATTACGTGCGAGGTTTAAAAGACTACTCTAAATTATTAATCTGGTTTTTACCAGTCAACTACGTTTGACTCAATATTACACATAACTCATAACTCAATATTACACACTCTTCTTACTCCTTGCTGGAGTTTTGCGCATTTGCCTGTGAGATACATTGACCGTTGGTAACAGGTAAAGCAAGTTCCATGGGGTTAACGAACTTGGAGAATCCACATAAACTTTCATCCTGAAATTCACTCTTGCCCATGGCACGTGAATACCCAAACAGGAAAAAAAAATTCACAGAAAAGGGCTCAGGCCTCAGTTTGCATAGAAATAGAGAAAAGAGGGCAAAGACATTAGAATCAAATTGAAATTGAAAATATGAGGAAGCTGTTAAGGTCCTGAAATAAAATTGAGGATATTCTAAGCAAAAAATCTTAGAAGCCAATAATGTAACATGTGACTATTTTTTTTTATTTCCCATGATGCTTGGGTCTTAGATATTATAATAAAAATATACACTTGGGTATATTTTTACTAAATAAAGAATACCTTAAGATACATAAACAACTATCTTTAAAAAGAAACAAAATAGAAATAGTCTTCACATAAGCTGTAAAATAAGGGGGGGGGGCGCTGGTTTAGAGAAAACCTTTAAATTCTGCTTTCTGAGGGAAATATTATGCATAATTACATCTCATCATGAGATTTCATTTCTTTTCAAAGGACCATTTCTAAAATTTGAATTTGCATACCAGCAAGCTAAAATTTTACAAACCTTACACTGAAATTCCGGTCCCTTGTTCTACCAGAGAAGCAATTAAGGACCAATCATTTTTAATGCATCATAAATAATCTTCACATTTGCTGTTAAGTTAATTAATATAATCAGTAAAGCCAAATGCATCAAAATGAAGCTTATTTTGCAAACATGCAAAACGTTCTGCCTCATTGCCCCACCACCGAGATTAAATGACATTTTTCTAACAACTTTTTCCAAGTTGAGTCCAAATTTCATCTGTTTAGAAAGATCTCCAGAAGCAACACAGTGTATGTTCCAAACGATTAACCATCGGAAGCGGTGGTGATGCGTCTCGTTACCTAGCTAGCTAATTCAGATGCACTGGTACCAACCCAAAGTAAGAGGATTTGGTTCTTAAAAGTATATTATAAATAATAACATAATTAAGACAGTAACATGTGTGTTCATTTATACCTCACTTCTGCCAGTAAGGATCTGAGCCTGTTTACAAACACTCAACTAGCAAAAAGAAAAATATAGATAGATAGATAGATAGATCTAGATAGATAGATATAGATATAGATGGAGATGGAGATATAGATATAGATGATATAGATATAGATATAGATAGATAGATATAGATATAGATAGATATAGATATAGATAGATAAAGATACATTAGAAATCAGAACAAAGTTGGAAAAAGTCTCACCACAGCCGGGCTTATTAAACATCCACCGACCAACCAACGCATTAGTGTTTGGAGCTTTAATGTGATGTCTCCCAACCTGGTAGAATTTGCACCAATCAGTCTTCCTAATAGTTGTGTCCTCTAAGCTTTTCACTTTGTAGTGCTTGCCCAACTGCTAGTGATTTCACAGGGAGATAAACAACCGGAAACATTTTGGTCTCATAATTATCCCATCTTGCCCTTTAAAGTGCCTGCCCCACCCCCCTTCCCCATTCTCAGGTCTCCTTTCTGATGTCCCAGACCTGAATACTGGCCCCGGTGCTCATCAATCTCCAGCCTATTCATTGTAAGTCATGACGGTCTCTTGGGTGTTGAGTCTTTTCCCAGGGTATATTCTCTTCAGATCATTTTCCCAGAGAAGCCAGTATATTACCCCAGAACTGTTGGGCTAGTCTGTACTTCATTCTTCAGTTTTATCCATCCATTTGTGTGGTATCTGCAAATTACTAACCAAGGAACCATTTTACAGTAATCACAAATGCTTCTGTGGTCTCCAGCTCTGAGACATGTTGAAACATGCCCTCAATGAGATCGATTTCCTTTCCATAGAGTAAATACAGAGACAGAATTTCTAAGAACTGCTAGCAACATGAAGAGGGATGACTTTTTTTCCTCTTTCTATCTAAAAATAATAATTATTATTATTACTATTATTATTATTATTTATCAAAAGCAACCAAACCAGGAATAGAACATAGGTTGGTATCAAAATCTCAAAAGGTGAAATGATGAAAAGGAGCACAAGATTCTAGCGCAATTTGAGCAAGATGGGTGTGGTGCCCACCTCCAACCTATCTCTTTTGCAATTTTGGACTCAGGTTAAAATCAGAGATTCTGCACTGTGGGCGTGTCCTTCCCCATCCATTCCATCTGCCTGCAGAAAGGAAACAGTGCTTGGAAGAAATGAGTGTATGGGAGCAAGAGAACAGCCGGGACCAATTCTGACACATCCATAGATGTGGGGCGCCACACTGCGCTGAGGGAGGGTCCTGGGTCCTGACTGAACCCAGCCCACCTTGCCACATCCCCCTGGCACAGGAAAAGCAAGAAAATTCAGAGGGGGCTGCAGAGCGTCTTTCCAAAAGTAAAGCCAGGACTCCATGTTAGTTAAGGGGCGTAGCTTCTCCCTCTCCCTGAGCCCACAGTCCATTGGAATATTAGCTCAGAGAAAATAAACATGACTCAGAGAAGATTAGGTGTGACTCAAGGAGAAGTTCACCCACACCATATCAGAGCAATCAGAAATCCAGACAGACAGTCATCCGAAAATATGATAAAAAGAAATGCCATGGAAAATGTGCAAGCTTCCTAGCTACAAAAAAGACAAGAAAAGTTATACTTAGCAGACAAGTGAGGAACCTAATCTATAAAAAAAAGTTGGCAGGGGCGCCTGGGTGGCTCGGTCGGTTAAGCGTCCGACTTCGGCTCAGGTCATGATCTCGCGGTCCGTGGGTTCGAGCCTCGCAACGGGCTCTGTGCTGACAGCTCAGAGCCTGGAGCCTGTTTCAGATTCTGTGTCTCCCTCTCTCTGTGACCCTCCCCCGTTCATGCTCTGTCTGTCTCTGTCTCAAAAATAAATTTAAAAAACGTTAAAAAAATTTTTTTTTAAAAAGTTGGCAAAAGGCACCATGGACAGGCCTCCATTACTGCTTAAGGCAGTAGAAGGACGACAATAATAAAAACTCAATCAAATTAGGGCTCAAGTCTTAAATAATAATAATAATAAACATTAACTGAAAGTCACTGAGGACTAAAATCACGCCCTTAAAGAATTAATAAATAAATTTGAGAAACAATGGTGGAGCGCAGACGATGCTGAATGACAGGCATAATGGAAAGGAGAAGGAAACAATAATGAAAGCAGAAGGTACAAAGATACAAAGAAAGAAGATAATAATTATGGAAGATGGGGAAAGCGCAGTCTAGTATAGGTTGATCATGGTCCCCAACATTGGAAAAGAAAAACAATAAGATGGAACATACAAATTATACAGAGTCATAATCCAAGAATAACACACCGGGAACATGTATCTTTTGACCCGTGCATTCTCTTGCTTTAAAATTTTTATCTAGATGTTTCAATACAGGGCATTCATGTTCTGGATCCCCCAGGGACACCATCACTCTTGAAGTTACCCAGCCTACTTTATGTATGCTTGTTATGCACCAGCCCTTTCTAAACCTTGAAGGGTATGACTCTTGACATAGAATAAGATTCTGTGAACCTAAGGAAAAACTTAGCTGCCCATTTGAATGGCACAAAATAATTAGCTTGGAGACGGAGCCTGGTTAAATATTGAACTTGAAGGATACAGAATGATATATTCAAACACCCGGGCAAATAAAGCAAATCACTTACAAAAGAAGAGCAAAAAGGATCAGAATGGCTTCATACATTTTATACACATACATTCCTCAACATATGTATACATGTATGTGAATTTATATGCATATATGATATATGTATACATACACATACATGTGGCTATAGGCATATACTCTATGCCAGCTGATAATGAGGCAATGTCTACAAAGTCTTGAAGGAGGGGGGCACCTGGGTGGCTCAGGTGGTTAAGGGTCTGACTCTTGGTTTCAGCTCAGGTCATGAGCTCATGGTTCATGAGTTTGAACCACACGTCGGCCTCTGTGCCGACGGTGCGGAGCCTGCTTGGGATTCTCTCTCTCTCCCTCTCTCTCTCTCTCTGCCCCTTCCCTGCTCGCGTGCTCTGTCTCTCAAAATAAACACATAAACAACAACAACAGAAAGTCTTGAGGGAGAGAAAGTTTGGCTGCCAGATTTTATACCCAGGAACGAATTTGGCTTTCAAATATAAAATGTGGATACAATTGTCCTTTCAAAGTAAAAGTATCAGTCAGGTGAACTAGCTACAGAAACATCACACCATTCACTCTTCTTTAAAAAGTTCCTTGAAAACGTAAGAGACTCTTAAAAACTGAGAACAAACTGAGGGTTGATGGGGGGTGGGAGGGAGGGGAAAGTGGGCAACGGGCACTGAGGAGGTCACCTGTCGGGATGAGCACTGGGTGTTGTATGGAAACCAATTTGACAATAAATTTCATATTTAAACAAAAAAAAAGTTACTTGACAGTGAAAAACAAGGAACAAATGAAAAAGCCCTGGGAGTTGTGATCAAAGGGTCAATGCCATTCTCACCCCCAGAAATAAACAGTGTTTAAACAGTGATGGAAGAAACATTACCTTTAAAAAAGTGTATCCAGATGATTTGCCCTCTGAGCATAAGGACATGTGCAATTATGTAAAAGCTCAAGTAAGCAGCCCCCGTGAGATTTTAATAACACCAAAACCAAACCTACATGGTGGTAAAATCCAGGGAAGCACGACATGAAATTGGCGATCGTAAGTGGACTTGAACCCATTCGTGGATAGAATTAAGACTAAACAACTGTGAATAGCATGGCTAGGGTACAGAATCTGAATGGTATACATCCTGAAAAGAGAGGAACAATTCGAGAGCTGGTCAAAGTGGGAGATGAACAATGAGGATTTCTCTTTAAATGTTACAGTACATTTTTTTTTCCTTTTTTCAAAGCCAGGGGTCAGTTGCCTTCATCTAAAATTGAAACATGCCTTCAAAAGAGGGCTTCAACCTCTTTATGATTTCCTTTTTATTTTTTTTCTCTCCTTAGAGATGTCATATAGAAAGTAATGAAAAATGGAATACTTATATGCATACAAAGTCCAGCAATTTCTCAAGTTTTTTTTTCTTTTTTTTTAGGTTCTATTTATTATTTATTTTGACAAAGACAGAGAAGGGGAAGGGTACGGAGGGGGGAGAAAGAGAGAATCCCAAGCATGTTCCCCACTGTCTGCCCAGAGCCGGACGTGAGGCTCGATCCCACGAACTGTGAGATCATGACCTGAACCCAAATCAAGAGTCGGGCGCTTAACTGACTGAGCCACCCAGGTGCCCCTCTAGTTTCTTCTTATTCTATTAAATATTTTACCATGATTTTGTACAAGTAACGTGAATCCATTTTTATAAAATGATTTCTCTCTTTATGCTATCGTATTTGAGCACTGACACATAAATATATGTGAAATAATAGTCATCAAATTACGGCAATTTCTAACACGTGCTTTGAAGTAATTTTCTCCCTTTTCTTTTTTTTAACTTTTTTGTTACTTTGAAACATTACTTAAATCACTAAAATGAGCTTGCGTTGCACTTTTAAAAAATGCAACAAAATAACATAAAATAAGAATCAAGGCAAAAGTTTTTGGGCTTTTGCATTATGCCTTTAGGCTGTTGGTATTTAGAGTAGTTGTTGTTTTCTTTAACCTGAATTTCAGATACAGCATATTCAAATATCCCAAGCTTCCAGTTCTTTTCATACAGCCTCAAAGGGATAATATTTGGTAGAGAAACTTTTAGGCAGCAACCACTGTTTTCTCAGACATGATCACGCAGCAAGAAAGGACAGATTTTAGCTGTCAAAATAAAACCCTGCCATTAGTTTCTCACGTGTGTGCTTCTTCCTTGTATTAAAATCCCCCCACCTCTTTGTTTTCCGGCATCTTGATATCAGCTGGTAATCTCCCTTTTCTCCACCATTGTTCTGTCATCTAACTCGCTGCTTCTCCATGACTTCCACACCTCGTTCCTTACCTTGGCCGCTTCTTGGCTAGGTGTCTTGCAACAGTTACCCTCACCAGCTAAGTCCTGCTTTTTGTTCCAAGCATTGGTTCTTCCTAAATGCTTTTGCTGCAACCACCAAGGTATACAATGTACCCATGATGCCTGCAAGGCGATCTTACCCTTTGTGGTACTGGGTAAGTTCGCTCATCAGCAGCAAGTTCCAGGTGAGCACACGCTTCTCAAGATACACGCTTATGCTTTAGTAGTTGTTGAAAACGTACATATTCTAGGGGTGCCTCGGTGGCTCAGTCGATGGGGCATCTGAACTCGGCTCAGTTCATGATCTCTTGGATCGTGGGTTCGAGCCCCATGTCGGGCTCTGTGCCGACAGCTCAGAGGCTGGAGCCTGCTTCGGATTCTGTGTCTCCCTCTCTCTCTGCCCCTCCCCATTCACACTTTGTCTCTCTCCCTCTTTCAAAACTAAATAAACACTAAAAAATTAGTAAAAATAAAAAAGAGAAAATGTATGTATTCTAAGGGGAATTATTTCACATATTTAGGAAAAACACATACAATGGGGAGCCATTATAGTATCACAGAGAAAAATGTGACTTTTAATGTTCCAAGTGAGTTTCCTAGGACAATAATCTGATGCCTAAATGTTTGAAATGAGAAAACAAACTGGGAGAGGAATGTCACTTGGTAGAATACCAGATTTACCGATACCAGGATTGATTTGGGGCTTTGTCACTTACCAACCTGGAATTTCGGGCAAATCCCTTGCATGTTTTTGAGCCTCAGTTTTCCCATCTGTAAAATGAAGACTGTAACTCCTATCCGTGAGAAACATCACTAGGGTTCCTGGTGTCTGATTCTTGTTTTCATTCCAGAACCCATGGGACCTGTGTTTCTTTCTTTCTCTTCATAGTGAGATGGGCCATGTGACTGGTCTGGTTCATGGGTGCAGGTCACACCCGTGCTGAGGCAGAGACACGCCCTACCCGCAACCTTCTAAGTGTCTTTCTTTCACATAAAGAACTCAAACCCTTATTGATGGGGCAAGACACGAGACGGGAGAAGCCAGGATCTCAGATTTACAACATGGGTTTTTGCCTAAACTGTGGTGGACTTCACGTGAGTGATAAATTTCCTTTCTAAGTCTCCAAAAGCTTGAAATCGTTTGTCACACAGCACAAGCCTAGCCTGGCCTGACTAATATAGGGCGAAGGAATTATGTTGGATGCTGGAAAGTGAGGGTGGTGAGGAAACCAACGTGAACTGACTGCCCATGTTAGACAGCAGCCAAATAGACAGTAAACCAATGGATACCTGGAAAACAGACTCCTTGCCTAAGGATCTTGTCGCTCTGGAAGAAATGGGAAGGCACACCTTACTTGTAGGTGTTAGTGGCAAATAGCAACGTCTGGCAAGATATTACAAAAAAGAGATGAGCTTAGAAACGAATTGGCAAGTTTGCTAGCAGTAATAATAGAGAGATCCTAGAAATGTAGGGATTTTTCAGTATTGAAAAGTCATTTATATTTAGACACCAAAGAGTAAGAGATGAAATTTTAAAAGAATTTGAGGGACAAAGGCAGATGAAAAAGAAAAAAAAAATTTACAGCATGTCAAAATTTCCCAGTTGACTATAATAACTCAGGACAGAGATGAGATCAAGGGTGTGGCTTTCCCACAGAAGCCCCATGTAACATGGACGTGAGAGGTGATGGGGTGCAGCCACTAAGGGATTTTTTGGTGGGATCAGTAGTCTCTATGTCTGGGCAATAAAGGGGTACATTGTCAATACAGACTTTAAAAACAGTTCTGAAACCAACCCCGAATCAGTCTGCCTTTTTATCATCTCCATGTATCTGCAATTCTGTGGTACACCAGGGATAGAATTCTCATCTGTCCTGAGACCAGTCATGCCTCCCTTTTTATATCATTAGTGTGAGGGCAGGGTAAGAGTAAGAAAGCAGATCAATATGTCAAATTAGAGAACTTTGTCTGTAACCAAATAGACAAGAGCTACTTTTGAGCTGTGTTGGTTGAGAAGCTACAGGTCTGGAATAAAGGAGCCTGTGGCTGTTTGAGACTCAGTCCTGGGACAGGAATTCAGTAGCCAGGAACGAGACTTACAAAGGTGCTCAGTCCCCAAGAAGGAAATATTTCCTCACACCCACTTTAGAAGTGGCCAAGGGAAGGAGTAGACAAGGAAAAGCCACCCAGAGGGCACAATATCTCCTACATAAAGAGAGGTATGCTTACATTACCAAAATGAGAAATACGAGGTCATACATAGAACGTGCCTTGAAAATGACAAGACCTGGGGCGCCTGGGTGGCGCAGTCGGTTAAGCGTCCGACTTCAGCCAGGTCACGATCTCGCGGTCCGTGAGTTCGAGCCCCGCGTCAGGCTCTGGGCTGATGGCTCAGAGCCTGGAGCCTGTGTCCGATTCTATGTCTCCCTCTCTCTCTGCTCCTCCCCCGTTCATGCTCCGTCTCTCTCTGTCCCAAAAATAAATAAACGTTGAAAAAAAAAATTTAAAAAAAAAAAAGAAAATGACAAGACCTTAGGTTTAATGTTCTATGTAGCTGTTGGATTCAATGGTTATGATTATATATCATATTGTACATATGTTATATTAATTCATAATAAATATGTAGGCTGGCTACGTTTGTTAACTGTACTTTAGATATTCTATGGTTTTATGTGCTTTTTCTATCAGATATTGAAGTGTATGAAACTCTACTATTACCACAATAGTGTCTGTATTGACAACTATTCTCATAATTGCCAAGTTTGTTTCGTGTACATTGAAGCTATGTGATTGTTCATACATGTATTTTAAATTATTATATTTTTTGGCTCTGTTTTCATTTCAAAAACTTCCTCTTTTTTCCTAGTAATGCTTCCTGCCTTAGAATCTACTTGATCCGGTGGTAACATAACAATTATTTTCCAATTAATGTGCGTATGGCATATCTTTTATCCATTCCTTGGCTTTCAACTTTTCTATGTCCTTATATTTCATATGGTTTTCTTATAAGTTGCATTTATGTGGCCTTTGCTTTGTTATCTGTTTTGACTGGAGTATGTAATCCATTTACATTTAATGTAATTACTGTTGTATTTGGAGTTCTATCTATCAACCTACTGCTTATGTTTTATTTGACCTAGTTCTTTTCTCTGTCTTTTTTGGGGGGATTAATCACGTTATTATTATTATTATTCTCTTCCTTCACCTCTCTTAGCTTATTATTATTATAATTATACATTATATTATAGTGTATAATAATTGTATATTATATATATTATACATTATATTATACATATTAAAATTATTATACATTATTTTATTCCCCTCTAGTAGTTACCCAAATATTCCCATATAAATCTTTGACTCATTTGAATAAAATAGAAATGACGTCTTTTACCACTTCTCTTGTGATTCTAGAACCGTAGAAAACTATAACTGGGAACCTGCAAATAAAATGGTAGACCTACTGGGATTGGCACAGGAGCTTTGCCAGATAGAAATTGACCATCCCCAAACAGCTAAGGAGGGACGGACAAGAAGAAACAAGCATTTCCTTTTCCAGGACGTGCTGATTACATCCTCCCCTACTGAAAGTAAGAATGACTTGTGAATGGCCCCTCCCAGGCCACCGTGGTACCTCAGTACACACAGGGGCCTCTGAGCACCGCTGCCTGGGGAAGTAGTGTGCAGCATTTAGCCCACGGAAGCGCAGCCACAGGAAAACTAATTGGGACCTACATTAGCAGGAATTTTCTTAAGAACTCCAGCAATGGAAGTCCATTGTCTTCATGCTTTAGTGTTTGTGTGAATACTGCAGTACTGAACTTCCCATATGAAGGCTTATTGTTGCTTGAATGTATCGACTGCCAACTAAATTGCAAGTGGAAATAACAGATTAAGGTAAAAGGTTTCAAACTGTGTTTTCAAAATTGTATTCTGAGTGTGAAATTATCTTCGCGAAAAACTGCATCAAAATGGATCCGATTCTCAGTGCATCTTAAGTAAAACACTGTTTAAAATATTTGAAAGGTCCCAACCCAGTTCCAAAGAGACACCAAAGATATTCTTTCACAACGGGGGGAGTTCAGTGCCCTACAATGCTTTATCCTAATATGATCAGGCATATTAGCTATTTTCTTATTCGGTCGAGAATAACAATACCGACGGGAGAAAATACTTCCATTACCTGAACCACCTAACTTATCACTAGTCGAAGCCTTTTAAAACCTGTAACAGCATTTGTTAAGTCTGACCAGTAAAATTAGCGCATGACTAACTTCCTACCATATAGCCGAATTTTCTACCATACGGCAATATGATGCCATGAAAGACCTTAATATTTATCTGTCTACAACTCTGCAAACTTTTGATGCAAAGGGCCAAAAAAATAGATGTTTTGGGCTTTGTCGTCTCGGTCATGATCCCTAAACTCTACCGTTCTGGCACAAAAGCAACCGCAGACTTGCAAGTGAAGGAGCATGGCTATAGTCCAATAAAATTGAAAATCCAAAAAAAATCCAACAAAAACGAACATTGGGCAGCAGCATATGGGATGCGCCTCCTTGTTTGCCAATCCCTGATCTAGTCCGGACTCCTCACTGAACATACAACAAAGCTGAGCCCCCAAACCATCATGACATTTTGGTCGGAAACATTTTGGTCTCATAATTATCCCATCTTGCCCTTTAAAGTGCCTGCCCCCCTCCCTTCCCCATTTTCAGGTCTCCTTTCTGATGTCCCAGACCTGAATACTGGCCCCGGTGCTCATCAATCTCCAGCCTATTCATTGTAAGTCATGACTTGTCCAAGAACGCCCGATCACCAAGTTTCCCCCGTACCTCATTAGAGGAATTTTTTCATGGTTGAACAATGTAACTAACTTCAAGAAGAGCTCTCTCATCTTCAATTTCTTCACCGAAAAACGAAAATAATGGTAATAATAGAACATAATTTGCCTCTCATACAGTATTTGGCCCAGCGGAAATTCTCAATGAGTGCACAGCAAGTGCTCTTGGCATAGAGTACTGATGTGGCATTTCTGTAGGGACAAACCAAACCCACGTGATTCTTACCCCAATCAAGAGATGGGAATGTACACGTATGAGTGTGCTTGTTCATGGAAACCTCAATCAGTGGTACTTGGACCCCCAGTGCCTTAATGAAAAGGGAAGAGAGATCCCGGGACAGTATTTGTATGTTTCGTTGACAGCTACTAGCTGCCATATCTTTACATATTTCAGCCAGAAAATAGCAAACAGAAGTTACATGAGAATAAAAGGAATAACGTTCCGGGGGCTATGCCATAGACAAATGTCAGAATTCAAAATTTGCTGGACAGGTTTGTTGACAAACCCAGTGGCTCCAGATGGAACCCCCTTGCATGACATCTTCATCCATGACGCCTGAGGTTTCTGAAGCCCTGTTGTGTGCCAAGCACCATGGTAAGAACGTCATGCCCATAAGCTCACTTAATGCTCACAGCACAGCTGGAGGTCTCCATTCAGGCTTTCAGGCCGTAAACCCCTCTCCTAAGCACCAGGTTGCAGCAGGGAAAAGTCACGACAAAGTCCCCACTCTTGGGTATTACCTTCTTACACAACGCATAGAATTCTGGGCGCTGATAAGTATTATTAAGAAAAATAAAGTAAGGTAAGAAGAAAGAGAATGCTGGGAGGATCTTTGGGAGGATGACCAAGAAAGCTGCCTCCTTCGGAGCACCAGGGTGGCTCAGTCGGTTATGCGTCCGACTTCAGCTCAGGGCATGATCTCGGGTTCACGAGTTCGAGCCCCATGTCAGACTCTGTGCTGACAGCTGGGAGCCTGGAGCCTGCTTCGGATTCTGTGTCTCCTTCTCTCTCTGCCCACCCCTCACCGCCCCACTCATGCTCTCCCTTTCTCTCTCTCTCTTTCAAAAATAAACATTAAAAAAAAATTAAAAAAAAAATAAAAAAGAAAGCTGGCTCCTTCAAGCAGAAGTCTGAATGAAGTAGGCCAGCAAGCTGGCGGCACTTTTGGAGAAGCGCCTTCCAGGCAGTGGGAGGAACATGTGCAGAGACCCTAGGTTAGGGGATGCTTGGCATGTGTGAGGAATCACAGAAAGGGCAGGATGCTTGAGACCAGGGAGAGCAAACGAGGCTCAGACCCCGCCCACACTGGGACGGTGGAGTGTCCCCTGTCTGAGCTGCACTTGGCTGCGATCTCTCCCATTCCTGGCAGCAGTTTTCCTGGCCAGAGTCTCTCCCTCCACATTGGTTGTCGTCTCTGCTTGGTGGCTCATCCGTCGCGGTAGAGTTTCTCCCGAAGGAATACAGCATTCCTGGGTTCTCACAGAAGACCACTCTCCCTCACCTTCAGAACCTCCTTCTCTGGATATTCGCCCATGGAGATATTTCTCCCTGTATCAGGAAGGGGGTTCTCCTGATCCGCTCGGCCGCCACAGCAAGTACCACAGAAGGTGGCTAAAACAAGATATCTATCTGCTTCCAGAAAGGGAAGGCCAAGGCCAAGGCGTTGGCGGGATTGGTTTCTCCTGAGGCCTCTTCCTTTGGCTTGCAGGTGGCCATTTTCTCACCGCGTCCCCACGTGGTCTTTCCACTGTACGTGCACACCCTCGGCCTCCCTCTGTGTGCCCGACTTTCCTCTTATAACACCAGTCAAATTGAGTTAGAGCGCCCCCCCCCCCCAAACAGCCACATTTTAACTCAATCACTTCTGTAAAGGCCTTACCTCCAAATACAGGCCCATTCTGAGACACTGGAGATTAGGGCTTCACCATATTAATTTTGAAAGGACTCAGTTAAGCCTGGTACAGGGGCTTGATGGTCCAGGACCCAAAGTTTCTAGAGTAGAGCTTGGCTGCTCTTTTCTGATGAGGGGATACACCGTGGCCGTGCGGAGGACGACCAGAACCCCTGATTTCCCACACACCTGGCACAGAATCCCATCTGCGGCATGTGGACCAAAGGGCATCCAGCCTCCTTCCAAGGAAGTTGATCACCCTACGCTTTTCCCAAAGGAAATCACCAAGGGGATCCGCTGACCAGAGCCATCTGCTGGATTCTACACTCCCGGAGGAATTCGTGTTCTCCTGGCTCTTTAATCTATCCTGAATGCATCGCCGGACTCCTAGCCGGTCCTCAGTGCATCTGTGTCAAATGAAAGGAAGCTCTCAACTCTATCCAGAGAGGAAACTGGGAAAGTCGGTGCTCATAAATTGTTTCGGCAACCTAAAAGAACATGTATTTTGTCCCACGGGTGGGAGGGACACGGTCAAGGTTGAATCAGCGCGCAGGCTTTGACCTCCAGTGCTACCTGACAACTCGTTACGTTCTGAGACTCACTTGCCTCAGTTACAAGGAGGGTGACAGTGATTTGTCAGATTGAAGGAGGAAGGTGTGGTGGATTATATGTTGGAGTGTGGTCTCGTTGAGTGTTGGTTCTGGGATGGATGGTTTGAAAGGAAACTGTGGTGTGGCTTCTCAAAAAAAAAGAAGGAAAATCAGAGCCCATCTGACACCCTGAGGGTAGACTTACTCCTCCTCATGAGGAAAGCCACAGTTACCTGAGCAGAAAATAACAAATGACCACAAAGGAGGGGGGGGAAATGAATATTTTAGAGAGAAATTTTTAATGAAGGCATGGCGTCCATTTTACAGAATTTAATTCAAACGGCAGGCTTTACATCTCCCAACTGGAACATTAGTTCTGTGTCCCGCTGCCTTATCGTCATGTCTCTATTATGCCTCATCCTCAAGCTGCTTCCATCACATCAGAAATAATTTACCCCTGGCCAGGTTTTAAATCGAGGATATCCATCAACGCACGCTGGTTTTCCAACGACGATGTTATTTTCAATACAGGGGACTGCAAAGAAATGAGTTGAAAATGTTACACGTGGTTCAAGTTCTTGTCACACCACAAGGAAAACATATTCCACACCAAATTAATTTAGGAAGAGAGACATTCTGAAGCCTCCTCCAATCAACGGCAGGTTGACGGATCGCGATGGTCTGGATGAATCATGGCGCAGGATGCCAGCTTCTCAACCACGTTCTCCAGCAAATAGGAAACGAAGAGAAGGGGAGGTTCGAAACCCACAGCTCTTCAGACTTTGCCCCAAAGGGATACTGTTTGCGACAAGGTCCCAAAGGGACGGCAAGGCTGAGCGAGGCCATGGAGGGACCCTTGCCGGTCATTCCACGTCTAACATAAATTCGACTCTACTGATGTTGGCAGCCGGAGGCCAGCCCCTGACTGGAATTCTTCTGTTTTTCAGTCCTCCCTTTGTTCCGATGGCACTTCTCCCAACAGTGCTTGACAATGAGTGATGCTCTAAAACCCTGCTCTTTCACACCCTGTGGGTGACCTATAACTTTTCATGGGTAACCTTTGACCTGGGAACTGACAGTTTGATTTATTGTCCGGTGTTATGATTTATGAGTATCTTCTCAGAATAATTAACAGACAACAGGTGGCGGCATAATAATTTTGATTACCCAGCGGTTCATGAAGCCACCACAAAGGTGACTTCATTTTCTGAATAAGAGAAGGACAACAATTAGAAATTAAACAAAGAAATGCTTTTATGCCACAGTTTTTCAGCCCTTTGTCCGACACACAGAAGACTTATTTAGGGGGCCCTGCATTCCTCTTAGACACCAGGAAAAAATAAGGAACTTCTACTTTGTGAATGTAAGAAGACACTTTTCATCGCCGTATGGGTAGAGTTATTTTTCTTTCTTCCGTGAAGTCTTGATTAATTGAGCTATGTCAAACCTGTCAGCTAGATCATCTTTTAACATCCCGTTTTTGACAATGGCCATAGCCCAGGGAAAAATCAGTGGTCAAAGAGAGTTTGGGAAAGCGTTTAACTTTTGGTGAGGCATTCTAGCATAATTCTACCAACTGTCCTTCTAAATATCTCTTGCTAGGTAGGCAAGCAACACCCAAGAACACCTCCCCATGCAAAGCTTGTGTTTTATTTTAAAGCATGCAAATACGAATCCGTTTTAAAAAAAAAAAAACAACACTGTTTTATTACGGTCTACATTAGCTTTAACTTCCTTCCCCATCTTCATATTTCTGTGCTATTTTTCTCCGGCAGACCTCACCTCACTTTTATTCAAGTCAAGGCATCCTCGTTAGAGATTTTACATTACAGCCACCTCACTCTCCTAGAAATTGACATTTATTTCCAAGTGAATCGGCCGTGCATTTAGGTGAGCACCTACCTTTAAGAATGCCCAATGCCGTTGTTGTAATACCAAATAAAAATCAAGTCAGGTAAGATTTATCCCCCATAGCTCTCCACTTAATCTCTGCTGAAAATGGACCTAAGTGTTACTAATGTAATTGAAGTACACAGACCTCTGAATATGGAACAGTCCTGCCTCCCACCCAAATGCTAGGGGGTTGAGGACCTCCCGTGCATATGAAATGCCGTTTCGTAGGGCACCACAATAGTGATATTACAGGCTTATCATTTTAATTGACTTTTTGACATATAAAAATATTCCTACAATCCTGCTTTACATTATAGTTTAATAACAGCTTAACACACATCTATGAAATATTCATTCCCGTTACATTCAAATTTTAAAATATCTGATGGAGAGCCTGGTTAATAGATAAAGGAGAGCCCCTAGAATATTAAAGACACTTAGGTGTGCGGGTAGCTTCCTCGACTGAGAAGTAAATCGCAATGGCCACACGGAGAGCAGATTTTTATTTGTGTTTTTCATTCGTAAAGATTCCCTCGACCCAGGGTTGCGGGGAAGGTAAGGACGATTTGGGGGGAGGGTGTTTTGTTTTGTTTTGTTTTGTTTTGTTTTGTGTTTTAATTTTTCCTTCTGCTGGAGGTGCAAGCTGCGTGTGTCTGTTCCATGAGCTTCACCGAACACAGCCACGTTGCTGAAGAAACATGGCAAAAATACCAGATGTGTGCATTGGTGTTCAAAGGGACGGCAGCGATGACGCCCGCCCGGGGAAGCAAATTGATTGCCGCACAAATGCCCGGTTTGGTGGCCGTGTGTCTCCGCTCGCCACCCACCCCTCAGCTTCCAAGAGCCGGGTGGGGAGAGAGTTTACTTTGAAAACGTGATACATGTGTGAATCATGAGGTAATGTTGGTACTTTGTTTCCCCATCAATTCTTAAATTAATTATCTGGAAGCGAGCAGCGGTTAATTTTGGCCATAGACTTTTTGATTAGAAGCTCTGACCCCTTTTGCCTTTTTGGCGTCTCCTATACAATCCCAATGACACGCAGGGTAACCCTTGACTCCTGATCCAAATGCAAAGTCACACCCTGGCCGGCCGATCTTCCATATTCAGCAATCCTTTTGTGACAACGGGACACTGTCACCCACTCGTATCGGCCTCTGAGAAACCATCCAAGCCAGCCCTGCCTCTGCATGAAACTTTACTTCCCCGGGAAAAGAACCCGCGCCCCCCCCCCGCCCCGCCCCCGCCCCCCACTCTTTGCCATTACCTCTGTTTTACAAACTTTACACCACAGCCCCGTCCCATATGTTTGTGCAGAGCACAAGAAGGTTTCTTTAGAAAGCGCTGATGCTAATTATAAATTTAATTTGCATTTTAATTAGAATGGTAGCAAATTAAAAGCGTGGCAGCTGGAGAATTTTGAACGCTTTGCAGAGAGATTTGGTGTCAGTATCTCCCCGTTTTTGACTCTGCAGCCTTTTTCTTTTTCTCCCTCACTATCTTTCATTCGCACAACCGTATTGGCAACGTTTCTCCCTTCATTCCTCACGGTTATGTATTTTCCTCTTCCTCCATTCACCCCCCCACCCCCAGCCTCCCGCCCAGAGGATCGAGTTGTGAATTATTTCCTCTCTGGGCTGAGAAACGGGGTGCGCGTGTCCGGCACCGGCCAGCACAGGAGTGACAGAGGGGCTATTTGGAGGGCTTCTGGAAGCCCCCCTCTTGCATCACCCCCTCTTGCTCTCTGTGCCTTGTCACACAGGTAAGCATCTGCTATTTGCCCTCCTTGAATAAGGGGGCTGTGTGTCCCCTGTTGGCCCCTGTTTACCCGAAATTTGGGGCTGCATAATAGCGTCTTTAAATTACTCGAAATCTTGGCCACAGGTCTTTGGCACATTAATAAAATATTCATCAGGCGTGGCGCCCGGCTCCTTCACGTCTAAGGAAAGGCATTGTTCCGGGTATACCTCTGGGCAAAAGCCCTGTGCTGTCAGCCCTTCCGCCTTTGGAGCGGCACAGACCACAGCCACCGTGCTCTCAGAGCTGTCTCTCACTTGGGATGTGAGCATGTCTGTTTCCAGCGCTCACGTGAACACATTTAGTCAATTCTGTCGTTTTCCCTATGTTGTGTCTCCATGGTCCTTTTCCTTCCTTCTGTTCGCTTCCCCCACAGTGTCCTTGCTCAATAATTTTCATTAATTGATTGACAGCTCTGAGAGACCCAACTAACCTCTATCTCACTCTCATGTCTGTTTTTAAATAAGTACTTGTACGTCCAATGACCTTGTCGCCTCATCAGCTATCAGAAAATGAGCATGCAGATATGGAAGGAGCTGATTAGCAAAATAAGCAATAGATCTCGTTTCTGGCTGAAGTCCACGGTGAGCGGTGACAGCGAAACTTTGCCACCGTACATTTCTGGGAGCAGCTGAAAATAAAGAATACGCAATAAACAGGCGATGCCGAATCTCACGAGCATCCGCTCAGATGTCTGAGAAACAAGCCGTTGCCCATCCTCCTGCCACCCTGGAGGAAGAGGAAGAGGAGGGTGTGGGGTGTGTCCCTCAACACCTCGGGAGAGGAAGATGCTTTCTCCTCCACATCGCTGGCCTCATTAAACCTTGAAAGCCAGCAGTTACATTTGGGGAAATTATTCATCCTAATAGGAAGACACGGCAGCTTGATTCTATCATACTCAGGGTGTGTGTGTGTGTGTGTGTGTGTGTGTTTACTCTCCCCCCTAAATATTCTTCATTTTGAGGCATGCTAGATACATCAGCTTTTAAGACCTACTGTTATCGTGTAACTGGCCCTACCACGCATCCACAAAGTAAGCAGGAAAATGTTCTCCAACGTCACGTAAGTCCAACACGTCATGAAGTAGTAACTAAGATAAGATAAAGGAAAGCAGTCCATGTCTGCTATTTGTAAAATACCTGTCTTGGTCTGTTTTAAACATGCTGGTTTCTACCTAAACCAATAATCACACCCTAAGAATGAGACTGAATTGGAGAGTTACTAATTACGTGGTCATAAGACATCGCATCTTACACACTGTAAAACAAACAAAAAAAAGACACATAAAAATAATCAAATTCATACATTAATTCCGAATAACGTTCAGTTGCTGTTACAACTCACTTTACTTGACTCGGCAACCATTTATTTTGCACATTTCATTTCAAGGGCTTTGATTGTGATTTAAAAGTGACTTACGTCAGGGGTGTGGATGAGAGGTAGAACGTCCTGAAGGAGGAAATGTTATATAAATACTGTCGATACCTTATGCCAAGTTGGGGAAGCTGGAGAGAACTACATCAACCAAAGAACCTATTTTATCCATTTATAAGTTTGATCAAGATAACTTCAGAGATGAGAAAGGGCTTCCACAAAAGTAAGAACTTTAAATTCGGATCCCCAGAGAGCCGAAGAGAAGAAGAGAGAATTAACACTTTCTTTACACAAAAGGGGAAGTGACAAGGTGTGCCACAAGTAACACTGTAATGATGGCAAAGGTGTCTGAGATTTTCACAGTTTGGTCTTCCGATAATTTAAACCTCATTGTAAAGAATGTACTGTATCCCTAAGTTAAACAGCTTTCATTCAAAGTAAATTTGCTTCTTTAATTTGTAATTCTCATTTGTCTGAGAACTCAATCCCAAACTTTAGAAAGCAGGAGTGTCTGTGCGATACTGGCATTTAAAAAATGTTAATAAGCATATTGCCGTCAAAGAGTAATTGTTTAAAATAGTAGATAATGGTATGCAAAACGTTGGCCGTGACTTACCCTAATTAAGCAACACGATTACAAGGCAAAGAAGTGAAAATAAAAGTTCTAATTTCCTTGCCACTGTAGCACCCACCGCTTGCCTTAGTCTAAGCCCAAATGTACCCACTGTGGCTGGAAACCCTCCACGTCAATTCCATTGGCTTTCCAAGGAAACACGCGTTTTCGGTGGCATTTCGAAAGGGACACTACGCTTTTCCCAGAGAAATCTTTTTCATTGCCACTTTGGAAAGGTTTAGTTTTTCTTCGTGTAATTTTTTGCGGCTGTACAAAACACTTTCATTAACCCAAGAATGGATTATTTGGAGTGCTAATTAATTGATTCTTCAAAATGCCAATTGACACACTCCCAGGGAAAACCTGATCTAAGCAACTATGTTAATCAAGCTATTGTACTTATGGTTCTGTCTGAATATCAGACCATCTGAAATGAGGAGAACTTTGCCATTCCTCGCCTGGCCCTCTCGTGGGCAGCTAATTAATATGAGCTGAATTTGACAGTTATACTTGTACGTTCACCGTACCGCCTGACAAGAACTCTATAAAATTACATTTCAGCGAAAGAATGGAAACAGTGTTAAATACCATTATTTGCCTTCCTTTGATGTCTCAGAGTCATTATGAAAGCAATTACAGCAGTTTCTCTGTCTGTATGTCTACGGGGTATTTATTATCTGTATCTGTCTAAATCCTTTGCCAGGTGGAGAATATATGGCATATTAAAGACAAGGGAATTCAGCCACAATTATCAGGACGGGAACAGAGAAAGAAACAAAATCAGAGTTTTGCAGATGATCCTGCCAGAAAACAGTAATTTAATATTAAAGCCTGGTGATCTGGGGAAAACTTGCAGCCTCTTTTTATTTATTTAAATTAAAAAAAAAAAATCTCCAGGTTCACAAAGCTCATGAATCTAGGGCAGAATTAATTAAAACCAATAGGGAAATGGAAAACACAAAAACAAAAGGAAAGGGGGGAAAAAAAAACCAACAACAACTCAAGGCAGCGGCAGAAAACATATTTTGCTTCTTAATTATAAGTGGATATTCTCCCTTTCAACCGGCCCTTTCCTAACCAACTGGCACAACCCACAAGATGGATATTCCCCCTCCCCCAGAGAAAATTACCTATGGTGTTTTTCACACATGGAGTGACAGACACCAAGAAAGCCCCAGGTTGCGGGTCCTCCCCTCCCCCCAAGACTTTCCCCACGCTGTTGGAATCTGGTATGATGGAGACGCATCCGTGCGTATCGGCAGAATTCTAACTCCTCTCTATCAAAGGTGCCACTGGACTTCAAAGGACACTTCTGATTGACAAGCAAGGTATGGATGCTAACTGCCCCGTGGAGGAGTTTTTCTCCAGGGCAGTGTCTGTGGACTGGCCTCTATATGATTCAATTCGAAGACTATTGATCGTGCGCTCCCTATGTGATCAGCATTCTGTGGATGTTGGGGGAAAGGAGAGATGAAAAAGGCGTGTAGGGTGAGGTCTCTGTCTCCATGGGACTGTGGGAGGGGGGGAGAGACCCCCGCTGTTTTTGAGTCGGACGTCGGGCTTCACGGGGCTTCTCTGCGTAACAACCATCCAAGGTAGCCTCTATTATCTCCGTTTGTAGACGAAGCCGCCACAGTATGGGAGGGTGAAACGCTTTGTCCAAAGCCACGCAGTTGAGTGGCAGACCAGGGCTTTCAACTCAGCTTCCGTCTGGCTCCCGAGTCTGTCTCTTTCCACTAGCTCGCACTCTTCCAAATGGCCCAACGCACGTCGGGATGGGGAGGGGGCAGCAATGGGTGAAAAAGGTACCAAGCGCTGCAAGCTGGGAGTAGCAAAAGCATAATTTAAAGGAAGAAGCTGCAGAGAGGATTCTGGGGGCTGGGCCTTGCAGATGGGAAAGCGCTTTGGTGAGAAAGTAGCAGGGGATCCCAAACTTCCTATCCTCCGTGATTCTTAACTAAGACGCCAAAATGATCTCTTGCATGATGAGGAGGAAAGACAGACTTTTCGATCTGGAAGGTACCGCGAAGAGACACGTGCTCGTGACTATTACCGATCTGAGAAAGAATAATGGGAGACAGGTTGAGACAGAATTAACCAAGTTGTACTGGAAGGACATTGAAGAGATTGGTTGCTTGGAACTAAGGTCACTTAGAACGAAGGGCTGGTAGGCTTGATGGGCCATGCCTGTCCTGCAGAGCACAGGCATGGGGGGGGGGGGGCGGAGAGACAGCAGGTGCAAACTTGCTTGGCAAAGAGAACCAAAAACAATCCGTGTGGTGCAACAAAGAGTTTTCCTCACTTTGCTACAACGAATGATTCTCATTTCCTCCCTCTCCTCCCTCTGCTTCTTCGTTGGCCACAAATACGTTGGAGGACCACGGTTCATCCACACTGTTCAGAGCAGGCGGGATGATCTAACCGTGCTGCTACCAAGAGCCCATGCAGGCTGGTATCCCGCCACATGCTTGCGAATAGAACATTGTTTCGACTGTTGCAAAAACAGAGTCAGCCCCTGAGACCTTTAACAGCGGGCTTCACTGGACAAGGGGCTGAATATCAACTTGAGATGCTATCACCTGGAGTCAGAGAAAATACAGATGTTTATTGACAGAGAAGACCCTCGGAAGCATTTTATTTTTGCGCCATGTAATTTAGTCTCAGAAGAGCTCGTGGTGTTGGCAATCCGAATACACACAGAGACTCGGGGTCTGAATTGAACCAGGTTTCTCTTTTGTTTCCAGAACAACAAAAAGGTTTATAGGTTGTTCAAGTACGTGAGTAATGGACTATTTTATATATTTGTATGAATACATATGCAATCAAAGTAGAGAACCATTTGCAAGGAGGGAAAATGGCAAAGAACAGCAGGTTGAGAACAACGTGGGTTCAAAGTCAAATCTTCGATCTCTGCACGTCTCAGTTTTCCTCCCTTAAATAGAAATATCATTCGCCTCCCACAGTTACTATGATGCCCTAAGTAAAATAAAATTACCTACCACTGTATCTGGCACGTACCAGGAACCCAATATGCGTTATCACTCTTTCTCTCTCACTCTTTAATTGGCGTACCAAACTTTATTTTGAGTAGAGGGAGAGCTAGGCGTACAAGCTGCTAGAAACAATCAAAAACTGGGAACCGCTTTATCCATTTCAGCTCTTAAAGATGCCTTTCATGTGTCTTTCATCAAAAATTCAATTCCCCCTGTGATCAGTGATGATTTTTATTTTCATAAGGTTTACAGTCCTCATTAAATGAAATCCTTCAACATGTATCAGTCAGGAGGGGCTAGGTGATGCTACAGTAACAAACCATTATTGGAAAGAATTACTCAAAAATCTCAGTGTCTCAAAGCAATACGAGTTGATTTCTGATCTCTGCCGCATGTCAAATTAGGGCTCTCTTCAGTCTCTGCCCCGCGTAGTTTCTCCCTTGGGTGCCGGCAGTGTTTCTCGTCCCTGGGGCAGAGAGGAGGAAAGCCGGAGGGTCACTCCCAGACAACTAGATGCTCCAGCCTGGAGGTGATTCGTGTCACTTCTTCTCACAAGGAAAGGGCCAGAAGTAGTCGCATAGCCCCACCCAACCCCAAGGCCCCACGCTCAATCCGACATTTTCCAAGAAGGAGAACTGGGTAAATGTGCTGGATCCCATCATTGGTCACTACAGGGGTCTTAGAGGATGTATGTTTTCAATAGGTGCCCCCAAATGTCATTTGTTGAACTTAAAAATGTAACAGAAGCGCAGAAGGACTGCAAAATCAATCCACTCCTTTATGACCGCAAACGTGTCTTGTAATACTTCCCTTTAATTCATCAGGTACCGGGTTGTCTTGATTTTCCAGCTGAGTTTTGTTTTCTTTGAGATCAGGTTTGCCACAGGCCCCTTCCACCCTGACTGTGAGCTCAGGTAAAATACCTCTCCTGGCCGCTGCCAGCACTCCCTTCTGCTCTCCTGATCAATACCTCTAGCTACAAAAAAAAGCATCAAACATCTCAAAGACATCCCAAAGGCACAGGTCGCCAAAGGGAATAAAAAGCAAAGGCCGCGTATATTAATGTTCTCCTTAGGCTGTCCAGACTTCCTTGTAGGCCTGAGGCCTACAAGGGGCCGGCGGTGATTGGGATGCTTAAAATTATAGCGCTTGAACAGCGTTTCTTTACGAAATAGCTTTTTGAGCCTCTAGAGAAAGGAAGTCTAGTTCAAAGAGGGACAGTTCCCAGTTTCACAACCTGTATTTTCTCACCAAGTAGGTGAGAAAGAACAAAAGAGAGAGAGAGAGAGAGAGAGAGAGAGAGAATGATATGAGGGATACTGAAAAATGTATCATAATAACAAAACCCTCTTATTAAGATTGAAAATAATGCAAATACTTGGTGTTGACAAGGGTGTAGAGGGAGTTGGCATCTTCGTCCATTGCTGGTGATGGCGCAAATTGGAAAAATCTTTCTTGAGGGCAATTTGGAAATAGGTAGTAAAATCCTAAATACACACACACACACACACACACACACATATACATACCCCTTCACTCCGCAACTTCACTTTTAGGACTCTATCTTGAGGAAATAATCAGAGATGTGTCTAAAGGTATATTTACACAGATTATCATTGTATCATTACTTGTAACAGTGATATTAACTGGCTATATAATAAGGCTTCAATGAAGTAAATTTGAGATGCAAAATATAAACCATTGAAAACCACACCTCTGAGTATATTTCCATACGACTGGAGGCAAAAAAATTCTAAAGATATGTGACGTAAGACAAGACAGAAGATTAAGATATGACTAATTTGCATTTTTGCTCATTTTTTCTTGATTCTCTGCGTTTTGCACATGTACGGTATTTGGGGGAAAAAAGCAATACAAACAAACCACATAGAAATAAACCTTTAGTATGGCCCCTTAGAGTTAAGCAAGGTAGCTCTAAGTACACATGTTTTCCCATGTGCTGTGTCCAAAAACATATGTCAGGTAGATAAGGAAGTAAAGTTATCTTCGTTTTCCAAAGATAGAAGATTTTACACAATGTCTTGAACTAGTTTTATAACCACAACTGGTCTGTGTCGGATGATACAATCTATGTAAACTAGGTCTGTAAATTAATGAGAACGTACATCTAAAAGTCAACTGAAGCAGTAAAATACTTCCATTATTTTGTATTAGGTTATATGTACTTTAATTTAAAGACATCAAATTTTAGTTAGCATAAATCATGTGAAGATGTAAAATATGTCTTTTTTTTTTTCCTGAAGGGTTAAGATGTTGTTAGACCCAGGAGATAGGAATAAATTGTTAATATATCACTTTTTTTAGAAGAAACACATTCTGACATTTGTTAATTAAACTTTTCTTAAGGTTTAATGCATTGTCAAGATAGGACATATTTTCAGGAAAGCCTTGTGATCTTACCAAGCATTAAAATAATCCAAAAGCTAGTTTTGACATTCTACCTAATGTGGATAAAAGAGTATTTTAAGCTCATGCAAATCTAAAGAAACAGGGAAATTTGATTCATCCTATTATTTAGGAGGTAACAACATAAGGAGAACAAATTTTTGCTTCTTTTCTTCTTTAAATTTATACCATACCATATCGTTTATTTGGTGTAGATGGGGTCAAAGTTGCGATGGTTAGCAAAGGCTGCCTTTTGCACTTTTCCAATTTTGAATAAACATGGCAATTATAAATTATAAATGCTACAACGTTTAAGAGGTTCCTTGTGTCTTTTAATTTTGTCTTAAGAATTTCTCCCTAGAGATCACTCATTTTCTTGGGGTCGTCGTTCTGTTCCATGAACTGAATTGAGACCAAAGTCAGGATAAGACCCATGCACTGGACATTATCGGATTACAGTAAAGGTGTTATCAGAACAAAAGCTTCCCAGAGTATGTGTAAATGTAATTAATGTGCATGGTTCAGTGGGGAAGTGGACAAAGCACTATTTTCTCAGGCTTACAAAGAATCTGGGAAGCCTACTCCTGTGGTCATTTTCCAGAAGGCAGCATGGCGGAGTGGACAGAGGGAGCAGTGGAAAGCAGCATGGCTTCTCACCCTGTCATTTTCAGCCAGTGTCCCAATCTCCCTGTGTCGCTTTCTTCGTCTATAAAACAGGCGATGGCTCAGGCTGCACCAGATCTTTGCAATGAATAATGTAAAGGGGCGGGGGGGGGGGGGAGTTGGCACATGAAAGGCGTTTCATAAATGTTCATTTCCTTCCCTCTCCCTGCCCCCTTAGCAAAGTATTAGACTATCAAGATTCTGACGTCAAATAGTGGATATATCCATCCGAAGATGAAGTACATCTTAAAACCGCCTTGTATGAAATATTGGTCTGAACTGATCACCGTAAATAGGTGTGGAGCAAAGGTTACAAAATATCTAGACATGTTGTATAATGATGACTTATTTTTTACAGACGAGGATGGAAGCGGGGTGGTGGGGGAGAACAAACTGATGATGAATATCTATGCAAATCGTCAATTAGAGATCTGGTGTAGGGTCGGTACCCTTGAAAAGTTATGGAAACAAAACATGGTTCATTATAGCTCTGGATTCACATCTGATTCTGCAACAGAAAACTTGTAAAAAGTAGTACTGACCTCTGAATCCTAAGTGAACTTAAAATATTCAGTTGGAATCTTCGTTTTTCGATTAGGTAAATGCTGCACGGTACGATCCACATCACCGAAGGACGTGAATTCTTTAATTTTTCTTAATGTTTATTTTTGAAAGAGAGAGAGAGAGCATGAGCAGGGGAGGGGCAGAGAGAGGGGGAGACACAGAATCCAAAAGAGGCTCCAGGCTCTGAGCTGTCGGCACAGAGTCTGATGCGGGGCTTGAACTCACGGACCACGAGATCATGACCTGAGCTGAAGTCTACGCTTAACCGACTGAGTCACCCAGGCACCCCTGAAGGATGTGAATTCTAATCCTGGAGTCTGTTGTGGGAAATTTTCTTGCTGTCAGATTCATATGAGAGACTGATCATTCAGCCACCAAAGCGACTTCAGCACTGAAGAGAAAGTGATGGAGGAAACTTGGACCTTGCCTTCAACTCTCCGCATAAAAACTAGAACGGTAGCTGCTTTAGACACTACTCATGGAACAGTAGTGTCTAAAACCCTTGCGTGAGTTTTCTGTTTGTTAACGATCCTGTACAACAGTAATGGAGTGTCATCAATTCCCATTTGTAAAGACGTGGGACTATGGGTGTTCAGGAACTAAAAAATCAAGACACAGGCAATTTACAATCCTGGATTGGAATCTGGATCTCAAGTATAAAGGAAACACGCTGAGAAGAAAGTGACAACGGAGAAAGTTTCACTGCTGATGGATTGTGAGTTCCAGAGGCAGAATGGAAGGGTTCAGGCCATTGGAAATGGCCAGAGAAGGGGCAGAGGAGGGGATGTGAGGGGATTCATGACCGTCAGAGTGGGCGACCCAAGGGCCAGGGGCTTCTGGATGGAAGGGCAGCACCAAGGATACAGGGCAGAGTAAGACAAGTCCGCGCAGACTCAAGACAGACATGGTGGACAGGCTGCAAACACTAAGTAATGACATTATTGGGACATTTGGGGGCATGACAACAGGGACTACATAGTAGATTTTATGTAGAAACAGAGAGAACCACACAAATCAAGTAAAACATTAATAATCCATAAATCTCAGTGAAGCCTGTATAGCGTTTTGTTGTTCTATTTTATTACTTGTTTGTAGGCTTGAATTTTTTAAAATAATTTTTAAAGTTCATTTATTTATTTTGAGAGAGAGAGAGAGAGAGAGAGGGAGAGAGAATCCCAAGCAGGCCCTGCACTGTCAGTGCAGAGCCCGACGAGGGACGCGAACTCACGGAACTGGGAGATCGTGACCTGAGCCTAAATCGTGAGCTGGTCACTTAACTGAATTGAGCTACCCAGGCGCTCCTGAAATGTTTTTAAAATAAGAACTCAGGGGACAAAGGGAGAATTTTTACGGAACCAAGCAAGAAGTCAGCTTGGCAGAAAGCAGAACCTGTATTCAACCCCAGAACTGACCAGCAGTAAACCTCTCTAAGCTCCTTTACTTACCCAAGCCTCCTCTTTCCCTCGTTGGATGCAATAAGAAAACAACGCGGTCTTGCCTACAGGCAGGGCTCTGACTTCAGGCCCTCCCTCGGACAATCCTGTCCAGGAGAGACGTCTGTGGAGCTTGGCACCTTCAGCCTCAGCCCGAAGCTGTTCTCGACATTCCTGGATCTTACCCTGTTGGCGTCTGGTGAAGGCCACCTTTCTCTGCATGATTTTCTAAGTACAAAAAAATAAATAAATATAAAATAAAATAAAATAATAAACTAAAATTAATATAATAATATAATATAATATAATATAATATATAATAGATGAGAATATAGAGGAAACTAATTACATCCAAATATAGTTGCAAAAGTCTAATTCTAAAGTGTGGTTGAGGGGCGCCTGGGTGGCGCAGTCGGTTGAGCGTCCGACTTCAGCCGGGTCACGATCTCGCGGTCCGTGAGTTCGAGCCCCGCGTTGGGCTCTGGGCTGATGGCTCGGAGCCTGGAGCCTGTTTCCGATTCTGTGTCTCCCTCTCTCTCTGCCCCTCCCCCGTTCATGCTCTGCCTCTCTCTGTCCCAGAAATAAATAAACGTTGAAAAAAAAATAAAATAAAATAAAGTGTGGTTGATGTGGCGCCTGGGTGGCTCAGTCAGTTAAGCGTTAGACCTCGGCTAGGGTCATGATCTCACCATTCATGGGTTCCAGCCCCACGTCGGGCTCTGTGCTGACAGCTCGGAGCCTGGAGCCTGCTTCGGATTCTGTGTCTCCCCCCTCTCTGCCCCTCCCCCTCTCGTGCTCTGTCTCTGTCTGTCTCTCACTAACAAATAAATGTCTAAAAAAAATGTTTTTAACGTGTGGTTGAGCAAATATGCGTTCCTTGCCTGATGCGTTAAATAAGGGCTAACACTGGGTTCAAAAACGGCCATGATTTGAAATAATGATGAACATGACCTGTAGTTTGAGATATCGACCTCTATGTAGTGATGCAAAAAATATCAATGGTCCCTATTGACGACAAAGTACAGCTGGTTCTAGTATTATCCTGGTTTATTCCAATCATTCAGAATTGAAAGAGATGCTGTATTTCAGTTAGCCATCAGGGCCTAAAATGACAGAGAGACCTCAGGCTAAGAATCCCGGGAAGAAGTTACACCACGCCAAGCTCTGTGTGGGAGGTACTAGGACCCCCCTATGATTATTTTCTGTGACTCTGAGAATTTCACTAACTGTAAACCCCAAATCAAGTGGTTGCTACGGTCCCCTAGTGCCCTGTGTCCACCGCTGAAGACTATTATGGAATATCATGGCGTATTTTCGCGACCTTCTCCAAAAGCCCTAAGAGTCAGGCTGGCTGTGTAATTATTCATCTTGAGATCATCTATTGTCTGGCCCTTCATTTATCATTTGTACGTTTTTGAAGATGAAGGCTATCTTTTTAAATCTTGTCCGTATTTCATGTTCAAATTAACAGTCCAGCTATTGTCTGCTCTCCAAAACCTGTCTCGACCAAACCAACTAAACAAATCCGACCTAACTTAGAACACGCTTTGATGATTTTTTCCCCCAAATATTATAAATTAATTTGTAAAAGTTTTTCTATTAAGACTTCTCATTCATAAAAAGAATAGATAAAACACAGAACATTCAGGGGTCTTATTCAATGGACAGTGAGAGGTTCAGGAATTCAATTCTACCCTGTGTTGCCCAGTTCAAGCCTTGAGATCGAAGGCTGCCTAAATTCTGCCCTCTCTGTCCAGATTCCACCCCGTGTAGGTGACTTCCAACAAGAACACACAGAATGACGTAGCTAGGGAAATAAATAAATAAATAAAACGTGTAGGAAAAAAATAAGGAAACAAATATGAAAAAAATATATATATATATATATAAGAGATCGTTATTACAGGTAAGTCTCCAGGAGATCATTTGAGAAAGGATTGGCCATCGTTAATATTAGAAGAAAAATTAAAACTTCCACTTCACACCGAAGTCAGGTTTTTCCAAGAAGCAAATGTTGAAGTAGTTGCTCCATAGAGCCTTAGGAAGGAGCACCGAACGGTGACAAAGACAATATTTTCGGTAACTTCCTCGCATGCCCCTTGAGTGTGGACAGGACCTGCGACTTGTTTCTCACCAAGAGAATACAGTGCAGGCAGTGAGATATCTACTTCCTGATAATGCTACGTAGGATTACAACTTCCGTCCTGCTTGCAGACTACTGACTCTCTCCCTTGCGGGTTTTTACGGAGTCAGTCTTCTTACGGAGAGGCCCACGGGGCAGAGAGATGAGGACAGACTCCAGCCAACATCCCTGAACAAGGAACTGAATCCTCCCCATGAGCGTGGAGGTAAACCTGGTTGTTTTAAATGTTTATTTTGAACGAGAGCGAGCATGAGTGGGAGAGCGGCAGAGAAGGAGAGAGAATCCCAAGCAGGCTCTGCACTGTCAGCCCAGCACCCGACGTGGGGCTCAGTCCCACAAACCGTGAGATCATGACCCGAGCCAAGATCAAGAGCTCGATGGACTGAGCCAGCCAGGCGCCACTAGGTGGATCTGTTTAGAGGAGAACCTCAAAAGGTCTCCCAGCTCTGGCCAGCATCTTGACGGTAACCCTGCCGTGGCCAACACCATCACTGTAGTCCTGTGAGATCCCCGGCCCCGCTCAGATTCCTGACCCACGGAGACTGAGATAACAGACGTGTGTCATCTCAATCTGCCAAGGTTGTAGTAACTTGTTATGTGGCAGCAGATAACACACGATACACGGTAAATAAGACGCGTCTTCAGAATCTCTAAAGCAGGTCCTGCGCTTAGGCTAAGCTGAATGTGCCACTCAGACAGTGCTTTGGAATACTGGGTGGTGTTTTGCTTATGTCGCCGGTCACCTTCCAAGCTTTTGATCCCGGCATCTCAGTCTCTCATTGGTACAGATGCCAAATCACAAGCAGAAAAGCACATGGTTTATGTGTGAGTAACTTTTCCGCGGAATCAGAATGATAGAAAATGTGTGTGTTCAGGTAATTAGAAAGTCATAAAAACATAAAAACGGAAGAGAAGCATGTGTATGGTTGGGCTCGTGACAGGTGGTGTGGGAAAATTCCACTAGCTGCTTCAAGCCCCTGCATGTAGTTTGTCACACGATCCGGAAGAACCAGTGTGTTTAACACGTACGTATTCACAGGGGAGCCGGGGCTCTAGGTGAGGATGTTCGACACGGGGAATGATGGAAGTTTTGGAATGACAGATCTAGAGATTGGGAGGGGGGAGAAATACACTCATTTGGTTTTTCATTCAACAAGTAACTTTTGATTTACCTTCCAAGAACCAGGACCTTCTGGATGGCGGAGGAAAAAGAGGGGGAGACCCAGTTTTACCACCAAACTCACAATCCAGTGCAGGCGATAGCTCCGATACTGTATTGAAGAAATAGGCACTAGCATATACCCAGAATTTTTACATGCATTGGCTTCTTTGATTCAGAAAACAACACTTTGAGGGGGGTGGAGGAGTCATTGACCAAGCAAACTGCAAAGCTGGAATTTGAGCTGGAGTCTTCTGGCTTTAGAAATTGCTCTTGGCTGCGTTAACTTCTTCTGGCTTAATAAGAGTCTCTCCCTTTATAAAGGTATCGTGTTATCATAAAATATTTAGAAAATACAAGCACACAAATGGGCAAAAACATCCACTTGATGTCAGTGCCATTTTTGCACAGCTATCGTTTGGAAAGTCAGAGACGTTACAGCGGGCAGATGGATGGATAATAATCCGTGTGAGCATAGTTTATTAAGCAAGTCGTGTTTGATTTTGCAGACGCTTTGAGGCTTCTTGCTATAGGGATTCTTGCCGGAAGCTGCTTAAAATCCGCAGCCCTTCTGACTCTCTTAAAAGCCTGACCTCATAGAAAAGATGCTATTTCCTTGTCCTATCGAAAGAAAGAGACGGGTTATCTTAACTGATCAAAAGGAGAAAGAAGCTCTTTCTAGACGGGTAAGAGATAAAAAGCGATGGGTCCCACTTAAGGGGGTGAGACACGGCGGTGGAAGTGGGGAGCCCTCAGGGAGGGGAAGCTATGGGGTTCGCAGTGAGGCTGAACCCCAGACACAAGACCAACCCAAGTATGGCCAAAAAACACCAGTGCCTTTGCGTCCAAGGGACCGTGAGGCCATGTGAGCTGGGTTACAGGCATGGAAAAAGCATTTGCCTGAACCAGTGACCTCTGACACATGACCTGAGGGGTCCTCCCAACAACTGGGGGCTCCCTAAGACCCAGGGCTTCCTGCACAGCTCTGAAAAGGAGAAAACTCCTATTACAAAGGAGAAAAAATATTCTTTAAAAAAAATTCTGCATTCTAACAACAGAGGCGCTGGGAGGCAGATGGAAAGAAAACAGCATGAGACTTCTGGCACCCCTGACTTTATGGATTAAGAGCCACCGAATCCACCCTAGCTCTGCCACGTCGGCAAACACCGATCTAGAGAGTACAATCTAGCGGACACCTTTAAGGGATGCTAAGACAGATAAGGCAGGATCTCTTGTAGTCAGTGGAAAAATAATTAAAATAAAACCGTTAAAAATAAAAAAGCCTCTTAAGACTTATATATATATATATATATATATATATATATATCATATATATATATCATATATATATATGATATATATATATATATCATATATATATCTGTGTGAGTGTGTGTGTGTGTGTGTATCTCCAGTGAATCCAACTGATGTTTTTCTCAACATTGCAAATGACAGTCAATCAGTTAGGCTTCTCTACGGGAATAGAACCAGTAGTATATTAGATAAGTATTTAGGGGGGCGCCTGGGTGGCGCAGTCGGTTAAGCGTCCGACTTCAGCCAGGTCACGATCTCGCGGTCCGGGAGTTCGAGCCCCGCGTCGGGCTCTGGGCTGATGGCTCAGAGCCTGGAGCCTGTTTCCGATTCTGTGTCTCCCTCTCTCTCTGCCCCTTCCCTGTTCACGCTCTGTCTCTCTCTGTCCCAAAAATAAATAAACGTTGAAAAAAAAAATTAAAAAAAAAAAAAAAAAGATAAGTATTTAGGTAGGTAAATGACAGATAGATGATAGGTAGATAGATAGATAGATAGATAGATAAGTGATAAATAGAAGATAGATGATAGATAGATAGATAGATAGATAGATAGATAGATATAGATAGATAGGTGATAGATAGGTGATAGATGGATAGATAGATAAGAGATGATAGATAGATGAATAGTTAGATATTAGATAGATGGATAGATAGACGTCAGACAGATAGATATTACATAGATAGATAGATGTCAGATAGATACATAAATAGATAGATGTCAGATATCAGATAGATGGATATCAGATAGATATCAGATAGATAGATAGATGTCAGATGATAGATAGATACATAGATAGATATCAGATATCAGATAGATATAGATAGATAGACATCAGATAGATGATAGATAGATAGATAGATAGATATCAGATACATACATACATACACAAAGATAGAAATGAAAAATTATTTCAGGGAATCGGCTTATGTGATTGTGGATTCTAGCTGGGCAGATCCTAAGTTTTCGAGCATGTCTTCAGGCTGGAAACTCTCAAGCAGGAGTAGATGCTGCAGACTTGAGGCAGAATTTCTCCTTCTTCCACAAGACCTCAGTCTTCCTCCTAAGGCCACTCAACTGATTGGGCAAGGTACCTCCAGATCCTCAAAGATAAGCTTTATTTAAAGCCAACTGATGGCACCTGTTGACCGACCACATCTCCAAAATGACATCACAGAAGTGCCTAGATTAGTCTTTAATTGAGTAAGTGGCTACTGTATCTTAGCCAAGTTGAAACAGAAACCTAACACGGGAACGGGGAGGCTACAAGTAGACCTGGAAGCTGACTGAAAGCTCACCAGGTAGAGGAGGAGGAAGGGCAGAGTGCACGTCGAGGCAGAAAAACACAAGGTGTGCTTGAGGATCCTACATGGTTGGGATCAAGGAGGAAGGATGGGGCGATGGGCAGAGAGCAAGCGGGGACTTGCAGGCCGAAGAGCGGGGTGGGGGTTGTGGCTCATGAGTAACTCAATCATATTCAAGTTCTAGAAAGATCATTCTGGGGACAGTATGGACAATGGTGGTAGTAGGGAGAGTAGGTTTAATAGGTTCAGAGGACAGATGATGGTCTGAATTCCAGCACAGGCAGTGAGGACAGAGAAGAGGGACACAACTGGGGAGCTACAGAAGAGGTGAGTCCACAGACCTCGTGGACCCACAGGTAGGTCACCACCCATCCATCACTGTGCGCTTTCCCTCTCTGCTTAGACATGCTATTCGCCTCTTTGCCAACACCCTACTCTGTTGAGTCACAACATCACAGGATTCCCCTGGGCAAGGTCCGGTAGTGGAGGCAATGGATGCAAGAACATTGTGGCTCTTGTCGTCTAGAGAACATTGAACCAGGGGCGCCTGGGTGGCGCAGTCGGTTAAGCATCCGACTTCAGCCAGGTCACGATCTCGCGGTCCGGGAGTTCGAGCCCCGCGTCGGGCTCTGGGCTGATGATGGCTCAGAGCCTGGAGCCTGTTTCCGATTCTGTGTCTCCCTCTCTCTCTGCCCCTCCCCCGTTCATGCTCTGTCTCTCTCTGTCCCAAAAATAAATAAACGTTGAAAAAAATAAAAATAAAAAAAAAAATAGAGAACATTGAACCCAACACACAGGCACATGCCAACGAAAACCATACACGTCCACGTGCACATGCACACACAGGAACGTTCACTGCAGACACAATTTCCCCCACATTTTAATCTCACCTGCAAACTTCCACCTTGGGGAGGCCCAGAAACAGTTTAAGATTCTAGCTTTTATTTTTTTATTTATTAAAAAAATTTTTTTTAATGTTTTATTCATTCTTGAAAGAGACAGACAAAGCATGAGTGGGGGAGCGGCAGAGAGAGAGAGAGAGGGAGACACAAAATCTAAAGCAGGCTCCAGGTTCTGAGCAGTCAGCACAGAGCCCGAGGCAGGGCTTGAACTCACGAACTTGTGAGATCATGACCTGAGCCGGTCGGACACTTAACCAACCAAGCCACCCAGGTGCCCCAATATTTTAAAAACGTTTAATGTTTATTTACTTTCTGAGAGAGACAGAGACAGAGAGACAGAGCATGAACAGGAGAAGGGCACAGAGAGAGAGAGAGAGAGAGAGAGAGACAGAATCCAAAGCAGGCTCCAGGCTCTGAGCTGTCAGCACAGAACCCAACACAGGGCTTGAACTCATGTACCTGTGAGATGATGACCTGAGCTGAAGTTGGACACTTAACTGACCAAGCCACCCAGAGCACCCCAATTAAAAAAAAAAATTGTTTATTTACTTTTTGAGAGAGAGAGACATATAGACAGAGAGACAGAGCATAAGCAGGAAAAGGGCAGAGAGAGGAGACAAAGAAACCGAAGCAGGCTCCAGGCTCAAACTGTCAGCACAGGGCCCGGCGTGGGGCTCGAACTCACAGACTGAGAGATCGTGACCTGAGCCAAAGTCAGACACTTAACCGAGTCACCTAAGTGTCCTGAGATTCTAGCTTTTAAAGCCATAACTAGAAACCCAGCCTAGTTATGATCTCTTCACCAAATGGAGTAGTATAGCAGGAGCGTGCATAGAGAAAGCGGGTTGATAAATATTTTAAATCCCAGTTGTGTTTCCGCTGCAATTCCTAGAGCCTTACCTCGGCAGCCAAAAATTCCTGTTTGATCAGAGTCTGATGGGATGCACCTTCTTGCGGTGATTTAGCAAAAACTGCTACACACAGTAAGCCCATTGCTTCAGGATGTATACAATAGACCCTGAATCTGAAATCTATGAAGTGCCTTCAAGATCAGCCTCCTATGTCGCTGGGTTTCAACAACGCCACACCAGTAGGCAAACTGGGTCCCTCAACCCTGACCTAAATGCACCACGTCTGTCCTCCTCTCTCCTCGCCCCGCTCATCTTTCTCCTGAGCACATCAGATTATCTCAAGCTCTCTTCTGCCTCCCTCACCTCTAATTTCAGAGAAGACGTTTAACACTTGTAGACGCCATTTTGAGATAATTCTATTCAAAAAAAAGATGTGCTGGGCCCGCATACCAAGCGCTAAACTAATCTCCAGGGATCCAGAAATGCATGAGAAACAGTGTCTTGCCCTCTAGGAGCACACGAGGAAGAGGTGTCGAGACAACGACGAGAATACAGCCTTAGCCTGGGATTGAAAAGCAGGTCAATACGGAATGGGGTCGGCCATGAGCACGCATCATGGCATCACACACCGAGAGTCTGGTGAGGGAGGGGCTCTCTTGGGACTAGCTCAAAAGCGGGTGAAGAGGCTGTGTGACTTCGGCAGGACGGAAACCTCCTCCAGGGGACCAGGTGATGGCGTCTGACCTGGAAGCTTCTCGTCGTTTCCAACTGAGGCCTGGGTGACAAAGGGGAAAGGAAATGGGCACTGGTGGGCCATACCGTTAGCCTCCTTTGTGGTGACCAATGGGGGAAGCTTTGGTGTCAGGTCGGAGATTCCTGACACTCAGGGACAGTAGCAGGGGTGAAGCAAGGTGTTTGCCTTCAGAGTCAGTGGGCTATGCACCTGTGGGGTATTGGATGGTGCCTCCCCTTTGAGTTTTTTTGCCTCCTTCCTTGAGCTGGGGTCCAATCTTTCTCTGTGGACAAAAGAAAGAGAGGGTGATAAGAGTCGAAAAAGTACGCAAAGACGCCTGGATGTTGGAGGGGGAAAACATACGTTGGTGGGGCAGTAGTTTCTAAACCTTGTGATTTCACATCACACATGGAAAAGATTACGGGAAGGGCACATTTGGGTACAAGAGATGCTTGGCCAAGGCCCACCCTGCTGTCCTGGGGACAACATACACCGTTGTCTTCCCACACCCGTGACCCATACTGATTGAAAAGCCGTGGAGAGATTGGCTTCACCAAAAGGGTCGAAGGACCAGGGGCAGCAGTGGTATCCAGAGGCAGAAATAGAAACAGAAGTTAAGGAGACCACCGAGGACAAGGCGGGGGGGGGGGGGGGGGGCAGGGCAAGCTTCCAGAAGGCAGAGGCTGGAGAGATGGAGAAGGTCAAGCAGGGAGCAGCCTACCATACCCTGTGGCCTCACCCAAAAAGTCCCTTCTGGTTTTCAGGTCCTAAAAGCAGCAGGGAAAGGGAGGAATGAGTGAATCCGTTCCTCTGTCCCCGCTCTGTCCAGGCCCCGCTCTGGACTTCCTAGCCAGTGATGGCCTCTGTCCCGCCCACCGCCCCACACAGAAGCCTTCCACGTTCAGGAAATGAAGAGGAAAAGAGAGGAGAGAAGCTCAGGGTCTGAGATGTGGGGGTGCAGCCCCAGCTCCGCCACCTACCTTCCTTCGTCCGCACGTAACGCTGGGCCCCGGAGGCCTCTTCGGCCCTCCCTGGAAGGCCTCCGGCTGCAGGGACATGTCATGGCTTCTGGTAACTGTTTCTTGGAGGGTCTGTGGGGGGAGAGAACAGGGGCCATCAGGAGATCCCCCCAGGATCAGGAAACCCCCTGGATCCCGAGCTCTGCGGGCCGTCCTCTGGCACCGGGACTCCCACCATCTGAAAAGGCTATTTGCCAGCCTGGGGAGACGGCACCCGGGGGCTGGGGTCCCTCCAAGCCCGTTTAGCAAATGTGGGCTGTGTTTCAGATGCTTCCTCCCGCCCTTCCGGTCTGCTCAGTGCACCGGGGGCGTGGCCTTTGGCCTTCACCACCCCCGTCCGGCTTTACCCCAGAGGAGGTCCTGACAACTCGCAGTAAAGGACAAACAGCTAGCAGCGTGACATGCGTCTTCGCTACAAGGAAATGGTGGTTCGAGAGAGGCCTGCCCTTCACCCAGGGAAGGAACCTTTCGTGGTGGGCCGGCGTGTATTTGAGAGAGGGGAGGAAGCGCCTGGAAGGAGAGGAGAGTTTCTTGGCAAAGGCGGGAGCCTTCCCAGCCCCCTGAAATCCCGGCCAAGGCAACTCCTGCCCCCCTTTTTCCATGATGCCCCCCGGCTGCCACCGGGAGCCATCAAGTCAGTGAGTTTCAGACGCGGCTGCCTGGCCTCCGACCGCTGGGGGCAGAGCAGCCCGGCCTGAGCGGGAGGTCTGGGTTGAGCCGTTTAGAAGCCCCTGCTTCCGGAGAGTTCTGCACCCAGGAACTGCACGGGAGACGGGGATGTTCCGCAGGCCAACTGCCAAAGCACATTCAGAGCCTTGCACGGCCGCCCTGGAAACCCCAACCACAACCAACTGCCCCTGGAGGGTGGGGGAGGGGCCGGAAGCCCGAGAGGCCACTGGTCCCCGCAACCGTCTCACTCACTGTCCTTGCCCTCCTGAGGGGAGCAGAGGCTCTTTGACCTGAAGGGAGGGACCTCAGAGTTCCCACATTTCTTAAGGGGGAGACCAGGGTTCAGAGAGGCCCCTGGGTAGCCGGGGAACCAGCCAAAACCCACCTTCTCAATTATTAGGTCCTTAAAAACACTGCACCTATACACGTGTATATACGGCTAAATAGAAACGCTGTACAGGGTCTGCTGGCACTCGGAGGTGCCCCTGGCCCACTGAGATGCCCCGCAGCTGGACACTGAGCTCGGGCCTTGGACCTAAAGAAGCTTAAAGGAAGCAGGCCTGGGGCATTAAGGCCATCTGGGCTGCGTGGACCGAGGCCTTCTCCCCACCCTCCACTGACCCCACCACCCCCGACCCGCCTGAGCCCCAGCCCTCGTGAAAGAGAGCCGTCGAGAGATGAATCACCCCGGAGGAGGGGAAAAGTCTCGAAGGCGAAGCGTCCAGGGTGGATGCAGGCACAGAAAGTCACAGCTAACATGGGAACCCGTGGCGAGACGGGCCAGGGACCCTACGAGGGAGGGGAGGGGAGGGGAAGTGGAGAAAGGGTGGGTGAGGGAGGAAAAGGGAGGGAGAAAGGTGGGGCCTGGGAGAGGCCAAGGGTGGGGGGGGGGGCAGCACGGGGTAGGGGGGAGTAGGGAGGGCTGAAGGGCAGAAGCCGCACGCTGGCCGGGGCTGGAAGCACGGCCCCGGAAGCTTCCAGGTGGCTTCTTCTTTCCTAGGTCATGGCTGAGAGAGAGGCACAGGGGCCAGCTGGGGCAGGACAGGGGAGGATGGAAAGCCCAGAAGTATCCTTCTCTCGTCTCTGTCCCCGTGTCCGCTCTTCCCTACCCTCCCTCTCAGAAGCCCAGCCCCGGAAACAAGAGAAAGGAAGGGAAACAGGGTAAGGTGGGGTGAAAGGATGGGAAGTGAGAATCCTTCCCAGAAAGAAAGTACAGCTTACCAGTAATCGGTTCAGTGATGAGGAAACACCCCTCTAATGGTGGACAGTGAAGCATCCAGGACGGAGCCCTGGGGGGAGGGGGCGGGCCCGCAGGCCTTCCGAACCTCTCGAACCCCAGCCGGGGTGACCCGTCCAGGGAGGGCAAGGGGAAGCCAGGTCTGCGAGAGACCAGCAAATGACTCCTAGCCTGAGGAGGAGGTCGAGCTGCCTCCTCCAGGAAGACTGCCAGGAGAATTGTGGGTCCGGGCCATGTCAGGGACAGGCGAGAGAGAGAGAGGGGCGTCAAGGCACGGCCCCCTCCCTCAAAAACCCCTACCGGGCCGCTCCAGGAAACCCCCCTCAAGAGAGAGCAACCACCACTTTTTCCTCCCTCCACCCTGGTGGTGTAACAGCTCTTTCTGGGCCCCTCACGTGGTGCTCCTGTCCCCCCAGCTCTGCTGGCCCCAAGGCCCCGTGCCCCGGGTGGAGACGGGCGGTGAACAGGAATGGAAACTGGAATCAGAAGGCTGGAGAAGGGTCGTGGTCTGAAGGACGACACATGGCTCCCCACCTAGGTCAGCCAGTGGCAGGCACGCAGGACGATTCGGAAGCAGATTTCTCTCCGGGCGAGGGCACAGGGTCTTTGAATTCTGGCGTTGCTCTTGGAGCACACTCGCACGTCTTCACCCAGCAGACGGGGACCGGGGATCGTGTGGGAAAGTCCCTTCAGAAGACTTTCCCAGTAAAGCAACTCCCAGCAGCCCATCGGCCAGGCATCCTGGCAGGGGACGGAGTCCTGGCCAGGCGTGTCTCTTCCCCCCCTTTTGATCTCGCTGTGGCTGGTAGCTTCTGGCATTTGTCCAGGGTTTCACCCATGCATAAGGTCATTGTTTTATCAAATATTTGTTGAGCTCTACTAGGCAGTGGGGATACAAAGATGAATGAGACCGAGTTCCTGCAGTCGAGCACCGTCGTCCGTAGTGAGAGAGGGCACACGGATGTGCTGAGAAGGGAAACAGAAGCCCAAGGTCCGGACTTGATGGCTCAGGCGTGCATTCCCTGTCATTGTGGCCTACACACATACACGGCAGCCAGAGAAAATTAGCGCTTGGCAGTTGCTCTGGGGGAATCCTATCAATCAGGAAATATTGAGTGTTCACTGCGACCCGCCAGGAAGTTGGAAGCTGGCATGCGCTTTGCTCAATCAGGACTTGAGTCTAAAAAGAGAAAAGAAACAAATACGAAAAACCTCCCACAGGCTCACGCATGTTATCGGGGTCCCGATCTTGAGCAGCACCGAGGTTGGGGGAAAGGAAACCACTCCAAGGAAGCCATTGAACATGCCCCAAATGGTGTCAAAAGGCAGAAGCCAGGGGTTGGTCCCAGGAAGGTGGTGACAGCCCAGGTGATGGCCAATGGGGAGTCTTGGAGACTCAGGGAAGGGACCAGGGAAAGGGGCGGTGACATTGGCGTACCACCAAGGTGGCACGTCCTTGCAATCGGAAACAAGGCCTGGTAGGAAAGGAGGTTGTCCCTTCCCCAGCTGGGAGTTTGAGAGGGAAGACCAGAGTCAGGTGACCCTACTCCCTCCCCACCACTCCTGCCCTTATCCATCCCTCCTGGGAAAGAGGTCCCAACAGGGGGCTATTTGACAAATCTCAAACCCTGGAGAACTTGGGACTTTGGATAGACGTGGGCAGGAAAAAGGAGCTAGAATCTGCAGAAAGAGATGGAGGGAGGGAGAGCACAGCCAGGAGAGGCACCGGAGAGAAAAGTAACGTACTTGAAATATCATGACATACAAAAGAGGGGATCAGAGAGGGCAAAAAGCGTGTTGGACTTAGGGGAACCAGAGTCAGAGGGAAATCAGGGCAAGGAGAGAAGTACCCAAGGAACCAACTGGCTGGGCCTTGCCTGGGGAAGACAGCCGTTGTGGAGCACAGACTTCAAGGGAGAGGCAGAGGGGCTCAGAGGAGGCTGGGGGAGCTGAGTGGACCAGACGCTGAGTTGGCAAGAGAAGCTTTCCTACTGGGAGTAGAAACGTAACATGTTCTATGCTGTGTGTGCGGACATGTGGCCTGCCCCCCTCTGCTCCTAACCCAGGACCAGCCTCTCTTGAAGTAAACACCAGTGAAGAAAAGCAGAGGAGGCTGGAGCCAGCAGTCTATAAGCCAAAGGTGGCATTGTGCAGGCATTCCTTGGGGAAACGCTCACGTCCAGCCTGTCGGCAGGACCTCTGGGACCTGCTGGGACCCCGGTTCTGGGCTGCCCCGAGGAAAGCACAGGCGTCTTTCCTGAGAGCCTCCCTCCCTCCCGACCTTGTCCAGGTGCCCTTGGTGGGAATAGCTGAGCTTCCCACATCCCATAGTCAGGGGCCCCCAGCCTCCCAGCCTGAGGCATGGTGGCCAGATCTCCCCAGACCCAAGTCTGGCAGCCCAGTGGCTTTCCGTTTGAACCCAGAAATATCACACCTTAGCGATAGCCTGTTTCCCACTGAGGGGTACACAATTGGATAGTCCAGTTAGAGAGGCAGGTTTGGGGCTGAGCGAAGGGGGACGTACGGTGATTTCCGCAGAAGCAGGATCTTCGATCCCTCCACCCTTCTGGAAGTTTCCCTCTCTCCTCCCCTTAAACGCAGGCTGCCATGAGAATCTAAAACCTGAGGGGGCTCAAACGGAGGTTGGCACAGCCCGGGGCAAACGGTTGGGAAAGAGAAGCTACGCTTCCTTGGGGGAGACGTTGGAGATTGTGTGCCCAGGAACTATATGGAATAAGCACTTGTGATGTATGCGCTCGACACTGGTTCCCAGGAGCCCCGGGAGCCCCTGCCCAGCATCCTTGCCCTAGCCCAACCCTGTCTGCTTTCCAGTCCACTCGCCCTAGGAGGAGACCTGTTGTAGGCTCAGAAGACCCTTCAGGTGGCACTGAGTTCCCCAGATCCTCATCCCACAGAGATTTCTGACTCCCAAGGCTCTCAGTGGAGACCAGAGCTGGGAGAAGGCTCAAGCTTCCCTGTGGCATGGTGCCTGAGAAGGGTTGGAGGCTTGGGAAATGGCGAAATTGCCATTCAGTTCAAGCAGCGAGCAGCAGCTGGGGTCGGGGCTTGGGTTTAAGATTCCTCTTCAGCAAGGTTCCCAAAGTGATTTTCTCTGGATCAGCTGCTTTGACTATTTGAGCGGTTGGATATCTGCCATGTTGGGGTCTCCACTGTTTCTATTTCTATTGAACTTGGCGTCAGGGATTCAGAAGTGAGTGGGACACACAGTCCCTGTTCTCAAGTGGCTCACCACCTCCCAGGGAAGACCATGGTCCTAGCCATCGGGGGGAAAGGGTGATGGCCACAAGTGCTCACCACAGCCTTTGTTAGTCCTCAGATGTCAATTTGCCATAGTCCTTCTTCTAAGGCACACCTCACAGAGAACTTAAATCACTTTAGATGATGAAGATAGTTAAAAGGTCACCAGAAAACCACTTTCACTTTGGGAGTGGCAAGCAGTAAGCTTAGGCTCTGCTCGTCGAGATCTCATAGTCTTGAAGGAGCTGCTGTTTGGGTGTCCAAATTCCCATAAGCTCCCTTTATGCTCTACTAACATTTTAAGGAACAGGAAACACTCTTGTTGGAGGCTGCATGTCCAATGTGGGAAACCTTTAAAATACTAGAGACTCCAGGCTTGTGAGGGGTTCTGAGGGTCAGACGCTCCCTGGAGCCAGCACAGGACTGGGGAAGGGAGAGCAGGGAGCCCCAAGATCCAGACTCAAGGGCGCTCACAAGGGCTGAGATTGTGCCTGGAAGCTCCCTTCTTGGCAGCCCCAGTTGAAGGGCAGAGGACCAGGGCCTGGTCCCAAGAAGATGGTGACAACACAGATCATGGTCAATGAAGTCTGGGGGGCTCGTAGAGTGGGTCAAGAAGAGGTGGGGTTATGTTAGAGTATCACCAAGATGGTGATTCCTCAAAATCAGAAACAGGGCCCGGGAAATGGTTTAATGGAAAAACCTATGTATATTTGAACATAATTTAAAAAAGAAAGAAAGAAAGAAAAAGAAATAGGGCACTGAGAAGAAAGAAGAAAGATGTCCCCACTCCAGCTTGGGGAATGGACAGGAGTGAAGTGTCCCTGCCCTTATTGCGGTCTCTGACATCACTGGCTTCCAGTGACTTCTTCCGGTCATGACTGAGAAGAAGGGCATAAGGAAGGGGACTGGATCCAACTCAAATACCCAGAGGACACAGGACACCGGAGAGATAGAGAAATTCTGTGATTACATCTACAGACAGAGACAAAGAGCAACATCTCTGTACATCCAGAGACGTACAGAGAGAGGAGACAGAAGGAACAAAGACAGGGTGACAGATCTGATCAGAGTCAAGGGTCAGGAGCGTGCAGGTGTGACCATGGTCCCCCAACTGCCAGAGCGCCCCGGTCGCAGAGGGAGGAGGGGCAGGGACAGACACGCAGATAGGCAGCAGCTGGCCATGTCCTGCCCCCAGGCCACCAACTCTCCAGGAGAATAATCAAAATTCTTTTGGATTTTATGGTTCAAAAAGATATGCAATGAGAAATCAGAAGTTTTCAGAGGCGCAGAGAAAAATGCTGGGGGAAACGTTCCCAGGACGGAATTGGCAAGATTCTAAATGATTCAGAAACGTGTAAGGCACTTGCCTTCCAGGCAGGGATTTATCTCCTCGCTACCAGTTGCCCTGCTACCTCCTGGTGGTAGAGGGCCCCTCACTAAGAAGGGTTGAAGAGGAGAGAAGGAAAGCAACGCGGGGCTGGCTGGGGAGGAAACTCCCAAGGTCCCTTTCTGAGTCAAGCTATGCATCAGTCTGTGGATGAGCTGGCGCTCTTGGACCCACCTGCAGGGGTCCAGGGATGTGTGCCGAGGGAGGCGGCAGGCAGAGTACCTGAGAGGTGCCCTTTGGCATTAGGAAGCCCAGCCCTTGCCGTGGCTCTCAGATGCTGCCCCTCGGCGGCCAGAAACCCACAGCCCTGAGCCCAGGCTCTGCATGGCCTTTAGCAAAGCTCATTTCCAGCTTGGACATGCCTACGGGCCCCTCCGGGCCCTGCCGACATCTGTGGCCCAGGCTGCCCCGATGTCCTTTGTCCTGATGGACTGTTCTGTCCAAAGGGTTTTCTTTCTCCCTTCCGCAGACTCCTATCTCAGTATTTCCTGCACAAACAGTGTGATGCGCTCCCCTTCTCAGAAGCAGAAAAAAATCATACTACTTGGATACATGTCTTCCCCGGAGACATTTATTAGCTTACCACAAAATGGGAGAGTACAAGGTCAGGGACTGGCAAGCGTCTGGTTGTTACACAAGAGTCAGCTGGTCTTCTGGCTCCCGTGAGAGCTCAGCCCAGGAACTTTATTTTACCCCCGCTTGAAACCCAGGCAGCCCTGAGAGGCCAAGAGCCAACAAAGCCTTCAAAGTGTTGCCGGCGCCGTTTCCTAGACGGAAGCTGTAGAGTGTTCAGGAAATGACCAAAACTACAGTGTAGTTAAATAAGCAAGGTATCCCGACCAGAGGTCTTGGAACTGCTTTGGGCACTGATTCCAACGGGCTTTTTCTTAACCTGTGGCCCTTGAACACAGCTAATGTCGAGACATGTTCTTCTAGAATATTCTATAGACCCCATGAATATATCTGCTGCACACGAGAAACAGAGCCAAGTCCCTGCCTTATGAGACCTTCCTGCCTTCAGTTGACTCACAGTTGGAGTAGGGGAGGGAGACAGTCAAGTGTGTAATCTTACGACCATATGTTAAGTGCAAAATAGTGTCCCGAGGGCTCTAACACCCAGAGGACCCCCAAATCATTGAGTCAGCCATAGTGAAAGGTTGCATGGCCTGGCAGTTCCTTCAGTGGAAATGCTTTTTGGAGGTCATTGGCCTGTCTTCAGACTAGCATAGGGACAATCAGGCAGGCTCTTACTTCATGGAGTGGGAGAGGTTTTCCTAGGGTCAGGGCTTATGGGATTGAGGTACAGTGGTTAGATCAGAAACTCTTTGCTATTTCCAGCTGAAGCAGGCAATGGAGGGGAATGGGTAAGGGGCTTGTCCCTTATGGCCTGCCCCTCTCCAGACAGTGGAGAATTGAGGCATCCAAGAAAGAAGGAAAGGGGAAATGCAAACCGCCTAGCTCATAAATCTCTGTACTCAAGAAGGACATCAGGAGAGGAAGGTGGTTTTGTCCCCCTCGGGGTGTCCATGACCTTTTCTTGCCTCGTAGTCCTTAAATTTTGTCACCCTAGAAACAGCGCTCTTATTTTAGTACTTAACTAAAGTCTACTTAAGACCAATACAGATATAGAATTATACACTGTGAAATGAGACAAAATATGAAAAGAAATAGCAAAGAAGAGCAGCAGAAAGGGTGGAAACATAGATCTTCAGAGTCAAGAAACAGAGCAGGGCCCTGGAGAGAGAACCCAGGAGGTGATGGCTAGACATGGAGACACAAAGCAAGGGTGCCCGGCCAGAGGAGGCAGAGCCGGCTGGGTACCGGGGGCAAGGGGAAGCCAAGGTTCTTCCTACAGTGAACACATAACGTGTACCAATCATGCTTTGGAAAGAACTCTGATGGCAGTAAGAGGTGGTGATGGCCGGGCACTCGGGAGCAAATTGCTGTCCGACTTGCCCGTTCCTCCTTCTGACCCTCTACATACATTTCTGAGGAAAAGGGAGTCCATAAAGCATGAGCCTTGTAAGTTTGCCAGAGAGAGAAAAAACTGAAACAAGGAATTTCACGAAATGATGGAGCTGGGGGCCAACTGCTGCCTGGCCCTTACCCTGCCCACACTGTGGACAGAGTGTGGGTCGGAGGGCAGGGTGTGGGTCAGAGAGGGAGGACTATATAGTCAGGGAGAAGTTAATGGAGTACCTCAAGTCCTTGTGAATCCCCCTACTACTGGACTGTGTCCCCCGAGTCCTTCATCCTGACTTGGTTCCCAGCCAGGCCATAGTTCGGACAGGGTATTGAAGAGAATTAAGCTGACTGAGACCACAGATTCTCCCTTCAAAATAGGCATTCGCAAAACAAGTGGACTTGGCCTGGGGCTCTGTCACCAAGAGAAAGAACTATAGTAATTAGGGCCAGCCTTGATTTCCCTTTACTCCTGGAAGGGACATATATCCAGCCAGGAAGTAGGGTGAGCTGCCTGCGCCAGGTGGGACAAAGAATGGCTTTCCACGCGTGGTTTGGGCATCCTATCTGCATGCGGTAGATTGGTATAGCTCCTTTCGGAAAGAGAAGGCAAGAATGCATTGCCCTGACCCTTCTTTCACCTCATCCTTCTCTCTGCTCGGGATTGCTTCCCCCCCCCCCCGTCCTTGGCTTCTGCCATTCCTGGATGACTCTTTGGGACTGGGTCTTCTGGAAGGACTTGGCTCCCACCGAGCCTTGGGGCATCATCCCGCCGCTCCGTGGGCCTCTGGGAATCTTGTATCCGTGCCGGACGTCACCTCGTACCATGAAGGCAAGAGGATGTCTATTTTGAAGGGAGCATTTGTGGACTCTGTTCTTTCCCACAGTCATTTAGGAAGTCTTTGAATGCAATGCATACATTTTTTTTAGACCAAGGGCAGAAGGGGTTTGTCTTGATCTGTAGTTCTGGCTATGTTTGCATGGGAAGGCGAGACCTTCTGGGGACTCCTGCCATCTCTAAGTCACTGACTGACTAAAGTTGCCTGGAATCTATTAGGATCCTTCAGTTTCAAGTACTCTGACACAGAGAAGCTGTGTCTTACCTGGCAAGCTGACATCCAATCCTGTTTAAAACTCACGGGTTCCTATTGCCACCTTCTCCCCCTGGCTCCTTTGCTATTTCTGCTTCCTACACTCCTGCATACTTATATCTGATATACATCAAACGCATTGGAAATCAGACATTGATATTCTAATGTCATTCGAAACACATCATGAAAGTTCAAGTATTAGTCATATACTCGAACAAGTCTTGGGGATACAACAATGAATGAGAAACAGTGTCTTTTCCTCTAAAAGCACTTAATCTTGTAAAATAACCTCCAAACCTTCCAGGACTCTAAAGGTGAAGTTGAATTTGTAAGTTAACACAGGGACTGAGTCTCTTTGGATGACAAATGAAAGGCACCCTTGAAGACTCTAATCCATGAATGGCTGGGTTGGGTTTAAGGAGCCCCTGGGAAGTAGCTTGCGAACAAAGTAGAGAATCTCCAAATTCATAGGAATCACAGAAGTCTCAAAGGACTTAGCCTTTCTGCAGGTGGGATCTATAGTTGAAGCCGGAAGCTGCCGCATCAGAATTCTTAGCTGGAAGGCAGAGAACCAGGTAGGGAGAAGGTCAGATGTGGTTTCATGAAGATGTCATTTCACCAAATGATGGCTGTTGGAGCAAAGAAGAACGATCCTAGAAAAGGCAAGGCCAGAAGGGAATAGGAGGGATAGAACCCCTCCTGAAGGCAAGAAGTTATTCCTCACTCTTCTAGTTTATAAGCTGGTTTGCGACCGTACACCCCAGGAATAGTCAGGTGGCATCTAACTCCACCTCTGCTTTCCAATCCCGCCTCTGTCATCCCTGTGTCCTGTATTCCTGTGGGAAAAAAAGAAAGTACAAATGAATAAGCTAGAATGTCCCCATCACAGAAGGAGAATCTCATAGGTACAGAGCTAGCTATCCAGGATGATACACAGAGATGCAGAAAAAGAACAAAATGCAGAAATAAAATCACGAGAGTTTTAACAGAAGAAATACGGCAGAAAAATTGGAAGCATCCCCTGGGAGAAAATCCAGGGCAAAGAGCGGTGAGTCAATAAATAAATAAATAAATAAATAAATAACTGATAAAGAATGTCAGCAGAAGGCAGCAGTAAAGGTATCTCTCTCAGAGACCTGACAAGGTTCAGGGAGGGCAAAACAGAAGCTGAGCTCTCATCTATAATACCCTGTCCCACCGAGGCCAGTACCCCTAGCACCCTAGACCTCTCTCACGTATTCAGAGCTTCAAAGGCCTACAAGCAGAGAAAAGCCCTGAGAAGGAGAAGAGGGAATGGAAATAAAGGGCAGATGCGGGAAGTGTTTGAAGAAACGGGGGAGGGAGAAAATATTCTGGCCATTGGTGCTAAGCACAAGATACGCGAAAGGCTGGAAACATACCCCACAATCATCACATTCCCCCACAAGCCCCTGGTAGCTGCCAGATGGAAGCAAAGGGGGGGGGGAAATGTGGTAGGATGAGGGCCAGATAGTTTGGGGCCACCAAAAACTCCCTAGCTCGTTTATCTGTTCTACTTTTCAATTAAATTATTCAAACTCAGGCCTGATGCTTTATCCGGTGTGTTTAGATGCTACCCAAGATCCAGGCCCTCTTTGCCCTATGTGAGGGCAAGAGGAAGTGCCCTGTGATGCGTGTGCTCTTGTGTGGGTAGTCAGGGGACTTGTCCCACTTTGGTATGGTGAGGGAAGGATATGCCATCATTTGCAATCTCTGGCCTTGACCTCACGTGGGCTCCCAATCCCGTGTTCTGGTTGGTACCGAGAACCAGACCTCTGAGCTCACTCCATCCAATCAGCCTCTGATGCCAGTAGGAGAGAGGGGAGTCCGTTGAAGCTGGTAGATGCCTTTGAGTTTTAATGAAGTCTTCGAAACAACAGCACTGAAATGTTAGGGACCATTTCTTCTCTATTTTTCAACCCATTTCAACCCATTGCAGTAAACATCTATTTTACACTTAGTAAATCACACTAGGATGTCTGCTTTCTTAAGAATTTTACCAAAACGTTGCTTGAGGCTAAACCCAATTCCAGAAACTTTCAACTGCAGCCTGATCCAGACTTCCCTGTGGCAAGCTATGGGCAAGGGGAAGGGGGAGCCACAAAAGGTCTCACATTGCTTGAAAAATGGTCCCATTGCATTTGAGGTCAACAATCAAAAGCCCAACCTAAAAGCTGGGCTCAGAGTCTCCATCAGCTGGGATTTGGGATCAGGCTTGATCCTTTACTGCAGGAGACATGCACCCTGGTGGGGGTCCTCTTGGTGCAGATGTAGAGTCGTCAAGAATCCACGGCAGTCTCGGACTGTTCAGAGAAATTGTTCTTGTTTTAGGGTTCATACAACCCTCTTTTTCCTCTTTCCCCTCAAATCTTCTCCTGCCTTTGTACTTTGGTTGGCCATTCCCTCTGACTTAATAGATACATCAAAAACCCTTTAGAAGCCCTCATCTAATATCACTGAAGATTCTCGCTTTGGTTAACAAGCATTTACTGAGCGTTAGTCAGGCTTCCACTGGTGTTGGGAATTCGGAGTCAACTGAGAGTTGGTTTTTCCCCACTGAGAAAGTCCCCATTGAGAAAGGGACGGGTGGACTGCAGAAAGGGAGGCTGGGCCAGGTGGGCAGGGTACCCTGTGAGGCTCCTTCCTACGGGACTTTACAAACAACGCTGGCTCTCACACACATACACACACAAAAGACAGTGGGTGATTTCCTGCTGGAGATCTCCTAACCGGAGAATAAAGAGTCAGATGGTGAGGATGACGAACGAGGGGCTTGATCTCTTCAGCGGTTATTTTTCTCATAGTTAATCATTGCAAGGGAGGGGGAGAGAAAGGCCGGGCAGCTAATAAGGAGTGTGGGAGTGGGATATCCAGACAGTTTTCCGGGGCGGGGTGATCTGGCTGCACCAACTGCTCCTTGGGTAGTAACATGGCCACCTGTCTGTTTCCCTCCATACCCTTATTCTTCTGGTGGCCAATTCAGGCCCCAGCCATCCCTGCTTGCCTGAGGAAATATTAGACGAGCAAGATAAAAGAGGCACACTCACGTCCTGACTTTGGCAGGCTAGAAAGAAAGAAGTGGAGAAACAAATAAATTTTTTAAAACAGCAATGCAGGGATATAATGGCAGAAACATCGAGACGTGGAGGAAGACAACTAACCATGGAGCAGGGGAGAAAATGCATTACAGGGAAGTCTGAGCAGCCGGGGACGCAGAAGAAGGGGGAATCGCAGGGAGGTGGAAGAGGAAGGACAGAGAGTAGACACAGACATAGTAGACGTAGGAGCTACCGGGGCGCGCTCTTCCCCCGCTGGGCTGTGGCCTGGGCGACTTCATTTTTTTGGTTTCTGAAAAAAAGAGCTGTGGAAGAGACACAACGAGAGACCATGTAGGGAGCAGCCGAGGAAGCCGTGTCGAGAATATGGAAGAGTCTCAGGGTCCAAAAAGCGTCCATTCCTCCCTAACTTACCCACCGTATTCACCGACTCACCCCGACTATGGGTCAGGCGTCTGACCCGGTAAATTTAGCCTGAGGGAATAAAGAAAATAAAGAAATTGGATTGAGTGGAGGATTCAGGCTCTGGGCGTTCCGAGTGGCAGTCTCCACCTGCCTGCGTTATCGGAGTCTAATGTGAACCAGACGGCACCACGCCTGATGCTTGGGCAGCCTTTGAGGGATCGGACAACTGGAACCCATCCATCCTTTTAATTTTTTACGTAAGAGTGATTGCCGGGCAGGACTGTGGAGTGGGGAGCACTGGATGACATCACGAAATGCCTTTCGGAGGTCAAGGTTCGTGTTACCACGTTTAGTGCTCTTGACCAGATTTAAGGATCCCCGCTTTACCAAGATAGAGCAAAAACTCTTTTATATAAATACAAATGTGGTGTATAACAAGACGGCAAAACAGGGCTCCTGTTTTCATCCAGATTCCAAAAGGTCGAGAAAAAAATCGGTGGAAAAGTTTGGCTGTTTTTTAAAAAAAAATTTTTTTTCAACGTTTATTTATTTTTGGGACAGAGAGAGACAGAGCATGAACGGGGGAGGGGCAGAGAGAGAGGGAGACACAGAATCGGAAACAGGCTCCAGGCTCCAAGCCATCAGCCCAGAGCCCGACGCGGGGCTCGAACTCACGGACCGCGAGATCGTGACCTGGCTGAAGTCGGACGCTTAACCGACTGCGCCACCCAGGCGCCCCTGGCTGTTTTTTTAAAATAAAGAACCAAGGGTTACAAAGAAGGTGGTCAAAAATCGATGCCAAGCCTTAGTCCCGCGTGCAGAGTAGGACATGGCTGAGGCCTGGGAAAGGAAAGGAGAAAGTTCCTGAAGCGACATGGCGTTGTACCTCCCCTCCCCTCACTACGAAAAGAAAACCGAAGGGGGATCACCCAGGGCCCTTGATGTGCATTCCTTGGATTTTGCAGATCACGGCACACTGACCCACAGATGGCAGCTAGGAAGGAAAGGGCTGAGGCAACAGGGCAGAGACTCAGCCTTCACTGGGAAGTGGCTCCGTGACCAAGGATAGGACGTGGAGTGGGATGGTTCACTGTGTTTCATTGACCGGATGGGTTGCTCCAGGACGAAACGCGGCCAGGAGCCCATCGTGCCCGGGATGGTTTCCAGAAGGGATAGGGTAGTGGTGAGGAGGAGTATGTGACTGAAAAGGAAGAAGAAATTGCTGACTTGAAGACACGCTTTGCCCATGGCTGGGAAGCACAGTCAAATGTGCTCAGTGAGGTTTCTAAGGGACACTCAATCATCCCCTACAGAAGTGTCAGCCCCGAACATGCACCAAGCCCAGAGCACGCACAACCAGATCCTGTGAAAACCAACTCACTACCCCATTCCTGAACGCTGGGGTGGAAACCAAGGCCAGGAAGGGTGCGCAGAAGCAAAGCTCAAGCCTCGTGGAGAAGCCAACCACACCCACTGCTTACCGAAAGAGCGAGAAGGCTTTAATGGAAGTTCTCTGTTTTGACTATTACACAGGCCTGGGTATTTCAGTTACTGAAATGGATCTGCCTTGTGACTAAAATTGACTGAAGGTAGTCACCTGAGAGTTTCTGGAAAAATTATGCAACCAGCCGGCACTTTTGCTCAAAGGAGGGAAGGAATAGTTTCATAGAACAGATTTTCAGATGGCACTTGTCCCTGAATTGTGGGTGGGGGGCATTTGGGTCTTGTAAGGTGTCAGGGGAACTTTCCTCACTCCTTCCCCTGTCCTTTGGTTTCACAGGCTTCCTTTCAAACATGCCCCACTTTGCAGGACATGTTTCAGCCAGAGAGAAGCACTTTGAGTTTTGGGGAAGGATAGGATACTTTTTTCTCTAATTCCTTGATCCTGCCACATATCCTTGACTCTGCTGGAACACAGCCCTCCCGCCATACCTCTCACTGCGTGATCCTTCTGGCGCACCTCAGACTTGGCTTCTTTCTGAAAGTCTCTGGAATTTCTCCCGGTGAAAAAAAGAGCTCCCCCCAATGACTCCACCGTCACCCCTCCACCCCCTGCTTATGTCTGTGACTCGGAAGTCAGTGCTCTCATTGCCAGTTAATTTGTCCTCAGTCTCTCCCAAAACACTGTAAATTCCTTGAGGGCAAGGATTCCATCTTATTGACTCATTTATTTCACAGGTTGGAGAACTTCTTGGCACATTGTAGATGCTCAGTTAATGTTTGTTGAATCAATGCATGAACACACTCACACCCATACTCCCCACCTTTTACTTTGACGTGTTGAATGTATGCATATTTAATTTCTGGGCAACCGCAAGAATTTCACCTTTAGTGTATGTGACTTGAAAGTCACTTTATCTTGAGGGGACAAGACGTAGAAAATTAAAAATGGAGAAAAAGGATACAGAGAAGAAATAGATTTGTTGCTGAGGGTGCGGTAAAGATAAAGCAGAGGGAAATTAGACACCAAGGAGTGGTGGCCTGGGGGCTAAGAAAGGCCGGGTTGCTCAGCTGTAGGTCTGAAGGCAGCTGGCATACTGTGCCATGAAATTGTTTGGGGTAGGGCTATTATACAAGATTTATGTAAAAAAAAAAAAACAAAGCAAAAAAAAAAGTAGACATTGTTTTAGCATGTGTTTCCAATTTCTTCTAGAATGTGAGGCAACACTAAGTATCTGAAGATCCACTGGGGTTAGGTGAAGTGGGTTATTTGTGAAAGGAAAAGGTGCTGAAAAGATGCTAGGGCAGAAGCCAGCTTGTGTGGTCTTCCCCAGATTTGGAAATAATTCATATAAAACCTCAGGGTCGTAGTCCATCCCTTAACAGTGCCCCAGGGTAGTATCTGGACCTCATGGGATGGCTTCTTTTTTTTTAATTTTTTTTAACGTTTTTTTATTTATTTTTGAGACAGAGAGAGACAGAGCATGAACGGGGGAGGGGCAGAGAGAGAGGGAGACACAGAATCGGAAACAGGCTCCAGGCTCCGAGCCATCAGCCCAGAGCCGGACGCGGGGCTCGAACTCACGGACCGCGAGATCGTGACCTGAGCCGAAGTCGGACGCTCAACCGACTGAGCCACCCAGGTGCCCCTTTCATGGGATGGCTTCTGGATGCACCTTAAGGAAGCTACTCCCAGGGGCTCAAGCTCCCAGCCCCTGTGCCTCAGTGGGACTATGCCTGTAAAAGCTGTTAGAATATCTGCTTACACTGTGACCCAAAGACCGAAGTTTGTAAGAATCGTCCCTGGGACACTCATATAAGGTGCAAAGGAAAAAAGACAGAGCCCCAAAATAAATGAGGAACATCGTGTCTAAGTTAAAGAGATGGGAACTCGAAGGCAGCTTTCATTAAAACAAGAAAAAAAAGAAGTCAATGAGGTAGCATTACTTGAAACTAAATAATTATATAGAGCAAAAAAAAATTTAACTGCTAGAACCATCATACCTGTAATATCTGTAAGTAGTAATTGCACTGTGGATTTTCGAAATGGTTGTAGAAAATGCCTTTTTAGCTCTCCTGGGGAGATTAAACACAAATCAAAGCTCTGTCCAACTCAGGGATGTTGAAAATCTTCTGTGCCTGGTTAGTGAGTCAGAACCATGGAGGAACATTGAGTAGGAGGAAAGCAAATCAGAGATGCAACCACACAGGCTATGAAAATGTGGAGGGGGCAACTGACACAGTATAAAAAAATGGCTTCACTAGGTGTATTATCTGGGGGGGGGGGGGGGAGGAATGCAGTCCAGTGATTAGCGAGCATCTCCTTGAAGTTAAAATGTAGTAAGCTCAGAAAAAGTTTCAAGTAAGCCAAATATGGCTCACGGATGGCATGCGAAGGAAACAATAACAATTATGGTCATTATTAGACTTCCAAACTATGAGGCACTAAGTGAACTCAATGTAAGCCAAAGCCCCGTAAGGCACTAGGAGCAATAAAGGGTCTCCACAGAATCTTCCAAAAGATTGCAAAGCCAAGAGTGCGGCCCCTTGTATGCAAGGCCTGAAATAAGGGTGGTGACAAACATATTCGAGGGGAAATGAGCCAAGAGCGTTGGACAGTGTTGAGATTATCCCTCTTCATCTGCTTTGGAATGGCTTTCCAAAGCTGTAGCCTAGCCAGTTGGGAGGCTGCATTTGATCAGAAGTAATTATACCCTTTTGATGAAATATTTTAGCTCTCTTTCATTGCGTTGCAGTTTCCAGGGTGTTCCTCCTATGAACCTATGAACCCAGAAGACAGGCCAGGAGCACAGCATGTGGCGCAAAGCTCCCTTCTCGCTGTCCGGTGGAGGGCTTTTTACACTACATGGCTGAAATGCAAAAGATAACCAAATTAAAATCCAACATTTGTATCTTTCAAATTCTCATCACCGTACTTAAAACTGCCTGAGATAATCAATTCTCTGAAGTTTCATACATTTTTGGACAAAGTTTTATTCTTTACCAAACCCTTAAATCACATATATTTAAAAAAAAAATAGGAAATAAATTGATAGGAGTTATGGTTTACATGAGTGATTTAAAATTTGATACATATACCTCACAAATAAACGCAATAAAAAACCATATGGATGCTAAGTGCAGCCAATATGAATGGTCAATTTTAACGAAAATTTAAACGATAGAAAGACTAACAGTCTAAATAAAACTCCAAGGGAATGATTGAATTTTGAATTTTTCAGATTCTTTTAATTCTCCAGAATCTTGTTCAAATTTCACTTCCCATTTTCTCAGGAACATATAGACACCCAAGCTTAGATGAGATTATCACTCCATCCTTTAATTAATGATAAATGTTGTCTTAAGTGGTACAGGGTGGATGAATTTCACAGAATAATACGGTTCCCTAGTTCAAAATAGTCTAAGTATTTCTCTGCCTGAAGTGAACACTGAGAGAGGGTTCATTTTTTTCCAGAAATGCTCAAACCCTTGCTCCCTGTGTTGCAAGAAAGCTCCTCGAGTGTAGATTTGTGTCTGATGAATATCTCTCTCCAGCACCCAGCAAAGGGCCAGGAACAGAGTCAATAGCCAGAACTGATGGCTCCTCTTGCCAAGTCCAGAGGGTCTGAACGCGGGTCCATGCTAGTAGCTTCTAATTGCTTCAGCTATTGCAAATGTATCATGGTCAGTGATGAAGACTTCGTATCTCTTGAGCTCTTCTTTTTGGAAACACGTTTGGGCCGGGGCAAGAACCGAAATACCCTTCGCTCATCTTAGTGTTCCCCCCTTGGCCCTCATTAACACGATACTGGCCCACACAGGAGACAGTTGACAGTCACTAAGCTAGACTACTTAGAGACTGCATGCACTCAAGCTGTCCCCAGGCGCAGGGAAAGCCTGGAGATACTCGGGTTGGCCGTTTCATTGGAACGCCAACCTTGAGAAGAGAGGGCAAGACATTTAGAAAACCCAGTGGCCCACTGCAGAATTCTGAGATGTTGCGCCTCTGGATTGACACTATAATGCTTTGAAGAGAAGAAACGAGGATGTCCAGTTTTGACATCCTTCCTAACGGCACAATGAATGTGATGTTTAGGTTATACCCCAATGAAAATAGCTGAAGATAAGAGAATTTAGATCTGACTTTAATTACAACCTTTGGGTCCCCAAAGAACTTTGGATACCGTCGAAGTTTTGGGTTTGTTTTTTTTTTTCATTATCTGTTATATATCTAGCTTCCTCGCTAGATAGTGAATGTCTTAAGAGTAAGCGCTGTGTTTCATTTACCTTTGCCGGTTCTGCATCACCTAATAAGTTTAGTTTGCAGGATAGCCACCCAGCAGGAACTTAAGTAGGTTTGTATTGAATTAACATATAGTCAAATCTGAGCTTGCCACAGTGTCAGATATTGATTTGTTATTTGCATATCCAATAATCTTTGCCGGCATCCTCATTGACAGCAGCATGTCAATTGCACAGGCAGATCAATTAAGACCCAGGTCAACCACAGATGTCGGCATCAATGCCTGAAATCGCGAAAGTTGCCGCTAATAAAGTTTGGATTATTGTTGTGGTGCAACCGTCAGCCAGAATAGTTTTTAAAAGGAAAACTTCCAGTATCTAATTGGATGGAATATTTAAGGGGCGAACATTCAGTGTTCATTTTTTTTTTTTAATGGAATACAAAGAAAATAGAGATAGCTATATGGCCCCAGCGTGGTGGAGTCTTTTCCGCGCATGAAGCGATGAAAGACATCATAAAGAAAATTCTTGGCAAATTTGATTACACAAAAATATTAATACTTCTAAAAACTAAGTTAATATTTTTTTAAAAAATAACAAAAATCTGCCTATTCCCGAGACTGTCCTGTGGAGGGAATTGGAACAAAGGTGATTTAAAAAAAAAAAAAAAGAAGAAGTAAGCAATTTATAAGAGCTTAAAATCTTAAATTGATGAACTAAGAATAGATTTGAAAGAGAAATTTAAATCCCTGATCCTATCTTAGAACGAGCCTGTAAATGACCTCTGGCATGTATGTTTCCTAATGACGAATCTCACCGAGGTTTAGGAGAGTGAAATAGTAATCTTTAATTAAAACTAGTATTTAATGCTCTGGTTCATTCAAGAAAACCCATTGCTAGACTTTTTTTTTTTTTAACATTATTTGTATTTGTAACCAAGTTAAAATAACTAGATGCCTGGCTTTCTTACTGACGATGAAGGTAAGGCCTTGTGTGAACAGAAAAGTCTTTGGGGTTTCAGCTTAGAAAATTTGAAAAAGTAGTTTCTGATGCGACTCTGCCTATAAAATTTATTTTCTCAATACAGTTACAAAGCCCAGGCTCTTACATACGGTAAGGGTAATCACCTTTCAAAATAAATACTAGTTCCGCCCAAAATACCCGCCGTGAGACATTGATTGTGCTTGAGAGGGAGGTTCTACAGTTGCACTGAATGGTGCACTCACTCGCTGGACTATGGTCTTTGTTTTCTTATAGAGGCACAAGACCACATACTTTGAAAATCATCCCTGTTAAATGTTTGGTTCATACCACAGCCTTATCCAAAAGCAAGACACTCCTTTTTGCTCTTTTAATTTTAAGTTTATTTATTTATTTTGAGAGAGAGAGAGAGCACAAGCCAGGGGAGGGGCAGAGAGAGGGAGAGACCGAATCCCAAACAGGCTGTGCACCATCAGCACAGAGCCCGATGTGGGGCTCGAACTCACAAACTGTGAGATCACGCCCCGGGCCGAGATCAAGAGTCTGACGCTGAATTGACTGCATCACGCAGGCGCCCCATGACGCTCCTGGTGAGAACACCAAATGATAAAAAATGAAAGGGGGAAAAAAAACTAATCATTTCAACTAGTTTCATTTTTGCTTCTTACTTGGCCATCTAGGCCTGCCAGGGGTAGCAGAAAGGAAGGAGACTTTGTTCTTCCCGGACAGTCAAGGTGGGAAAGCCTGTGGAGATCATGAAACACAATCCCTTTATTCTGCAAAGAAACTGAGGCTAAGAGTAACTGTCCTGACACAAAGACACTGGTTGGAAGTTTTAGTTTCGTTCAGCTTGTTTGCCATGAGGTTGTTTTCAAAACAAACATCATATTTTACTTAAATCACTCTGGATTTTAGACATGACAAACCCATCTGTGTCTTGGGGGGGGGGGGGTAGTGGGGAGAGCTTACTTAAAATACGGCAGGTGCCAGTATTAGGATAGTCCAAAAGAAAGCTTGTTAATGCTAACCAGTATGTGTTGCATGGCTTCTGCCCAACACTAAGTTCATCGGCGAGTTATAGAAAAAAAAAGAACACAAGCTTTGAAGCCAGACAAATGAGAATGTAAAGCTTCGTTCTATAGCTTACTAGTCTCAACAATTACCTTGGACGTTATTGAACCTCTCTGGACCTCAGTTTCCTCAGCTGTAAAACATACAGAGAGAATATTTTCGAAATTATTGCAAGAATAGGATGATACAACCCCCGAAAAACAATTTCGGTAATCGATACTCAATAGATATTGGCTGTCCTCTGTGGTGAAGGGGTTCACAGAACCCTTGCTCATTCTCTACAGGCACATTTGTCACTAGATTAACTTTCTATCTCTGTTCTGCTGGGATATCTGATAAAAGGCAGAGAGTCAGTTGTGTTTCTAGGCAACACTGTTTATGGTTAAAGTGACCCCTAACTGGGGAATTGCATTCCCACAAAGGGGAAGTATAAATGAAGAAGGTGTTATGACTCGTCTATCAGGGCATAGCCCTGGCAGCTAACCTAGAGACCGTTCCAGAAGATGCCGGTTCCTTGTGGGAACCTGGGGCTTCTAAGCTGGGGCAGCTCCAGCACTTGCCTGAGTGGGGCTAACTACTTCCCTTGCTCAGCATCTCTCACTTGAGGGACCAAAAGAGATTTCCCTTGGACACATGTGTGGATTCTGGAAGGACTATTCTCACTGCAGAGAAATGCCTGATGCTGCTCTATGGGCACTCTATGTCCTTTCTGCACCCCTCTGAGAGCCAGGTCTAGTCTGTAGTAGTCACAGAGGTTTGTTCCCGTGAGGCCAAAAGGACCTAAGTTGAGTGTTGCGTCTTCCCACGGCCATGTGTTGCGTCTCCCGACAGGTGGGAGATACTTAGGACGCTAAGGATACTAAGGACAAGAAGACTCAGAACAAACCTAAATGTTTATTGCCTAGGGGTAAAACCATGGCCTGCATGCAGCCAACTGTATGACGAACCAGAAGGGGTCATTAGAGCGTGAAAACAAACCAGCAAAGGGCTATGGGGACACAACAAGGGAGAGAAATGGCATCGGCTTAAGAGATGATATCTTTCACAGGATAGCCCGTCAGCCAGGTGAGAGTGAGACACTTATGGGGGGGGGGGGGGGGCAAAACATTCCAAACGCAGGTGGCACAGGCAACAAGACCAATGAACTGGAGCCATGGTGGGGAAGTGAGGGAGTAAGGGATACGGGATGAGACAGCAGAACGTAGTCAGCGGGGTTCTCAAGCTACTCACAGGGCTTGTGTTGTATTCGTAACGTAAAGCTGTGTTCTCCAAAATACACAGGGAGAAAGAAAGTGCCAGTAAATCATGAGACAGACAGGAAAGTAGTGGCAGTATCTTAATAAGAGAAGGGCTCCATGCTAGGTGTAAGAGGGCCAAACACGACTTGACGCAAACAGAGAAGGCAAGGACCAGCTGGTCAAGGGCTACGTAAAAAAAAAGGACGTTCAGTGAAAAAGCCATGTTGTCACGTTATGGTGGGACCCATAATCTTAGTCACAAGGACTTTCTACAGCTGTTCCTTTTATTTTTTTTTATTCTATTTTTTTGGGGAGAGAGAGAAAGACAGGGAGAGGGAGAGGAACCGTGAGAGAAAAAGAGAATCTTCAGCAGACTCCGTGCTCAGCATGGAGCCCGACGTGGGGCTCGATCCCACAACCCTGGGATCGTGACCTGAGCTGAAATCGAGTTGGTGGCTCCACGGACTGAGCTACCCGGGTGACCCTACAGCAGTTACTTTTTAAATGTATTTTCAACCCATAAACACATAAATACATTTTATTTACTTTGTAAATTAGTTTTTTGATTAAAAACAAGTTTTTTTAACGTCTATTCATTTTTGAGAGACAGAGACAGAGCATGAGCTGCGGAAGGGGTGGAGAGGGAGGGGCAGAGAGAGAGGGAGACCACAGAAGCCGAAGCAGGCTCCAGGCTCCGGGCTGTCAGCACACAGCCCGATGGGGGGCTCGAACTCACAAACAGAGAGATCATGACCTGAGCCAAAGCGGACGCTTAACCAACTGAGCCACTCAGGTGCCCCTGTAAATTATTTTTTATTCAAGTATAGCCTGCATACAGTATTACATTAATTTCAGGTGTACAACTTAGTGATCCAATGTTATGAAATACTCATCAGGTTAAGTGTAGTCACCATACGAACTTATTTGTATATTTGTACCATACAAACTTATTACAATATTAATGACTATACTTCCTATATTTCCAATATTTCCTGACTATATTTCATCCCTGTGACTTAATTCATTTTATAATTGGAAGCTTGTACCTCTTAATCCCTTTCATCTATTTCACCCCCCACCCCCTGCCCCCCTGACAACTACCAGTTTGTTCTCTGTATGTGTGAGTCTATTCCTGCTTTTGTTTGTTCACTCATTTGTTTTGTTTTTCAGATTCCTGACATAAGTGAAGTCATGTGATATTTGTTTTTCTGTTTCATTTCACTTAGCATAATGTCCTCAAGATCCATCCATTTTGTCACCATGGCAGGATTTAATTCTTTTTTATGACGGAGTAATATTCCATTACGCATATATACCACATCTTCATTTGTCTATTTTTTTAAATTTTTATTATTGTTTTAGACAGAGAGCATGAGTCAGGGAGAGGGACAGAAGGAAAGAGACAGAATCTTAAACAGGCTCCACACTCAGTGCAGAGCCCAAGGCATGGCTGGATCCAACAACTGAAATCAAGAGTTGGTTGCTAAACCACCTGAGCCACCCAAGATCCCCTCTTCATTTATCGATTGATGGACACTTGGGTTGCTTCCATATCGTTTTGGCTATTATAAACAATGCTGCAATAAACAAACAATAAACAAAGGATCCCTTTGTAAACAATGCTGCAATAAACAAAGGATCCCTATTTGTTTTCACTCGGTAAATGTCCAGATTACATGGATCATATGGTATTTCTATTTTTAAGTTTGTGAGGAACCTCCATATTGTTTTCCACAGTGGATGCACCATTTACATTTCCACCAACAGTGATTAAGGATTCCCCTTCCTTCACCACCTCACCCATACTTGTTACTGTCTTTTTGATGGTAACCATTCTGACTGGTGGAAGGTGGTATCTCATTTTATATCACCACCCTGTCATACATCTTTTTCCCAAATGTAGAACAAAAATTAAGTATAACAAAAATTTCCCAAAAGAACATTCAGCCCTATCTACTAGACGCAATGGAAGCTACGTTCATTGATATTTTGGATGTATTTGCCAAGGCAGTAGACTGGCTTACAACCAGAGTCTTGAAATGCAATCTGTAAATCACCATTCTACAGCGATGTTTACCAGTTGCAAGTGGAGAAATCAGCAATCAGTCTTATTCAGAAATGAAGGTGAACACAGGGTAGACATCGGAAAGTCCAAGAAAGAAGGAACTCAGCAGTGCCAACAAGAATGTAACTGAGGCTCCTGACCGTAGGGAAGGAGGCACATAAAAAAGAAATGGGAGTGTGCATTAAGAGGGTGTGAGGCATTAAAACCGTGATAAAAGATTTGCATTTGGAGTTATAGAAACCGGGTGTAAATCCCAGCTCTGTCCGTGTCTGAACTGGGCAGGAGAGGGTTGTTGGATGGTGCATTAGATAGTTTGCAAAGAGCTTCGACCAGTCCCTGGCATATAGGAAGCCCTGATTAATTAAATGCTAGCGGCTGTTAAGCTCTGCATTGGTAGAAGACAACAGGAAGAGTAACCTACCAAGATGTCAGAAAGGGAAAGTGGTGGATTTCAGCTCTAGAAGTTGGAAACTCTTGGAAGCTTGAAAGCTGGGTCTAACCAGTCACAGATGCAATAGAGAGCAGTTGAAGGTCAATAGGGTTAAGAAAGTTGAGGCTCCGAGATGAAGCTGGGCAAACAGCATAGACGTGACACAAACCATCAAGGGAGGTGCCACGTGGAGGGGTAGCTGGGAGCCAGTGCTCAAGTAGCCAAAGAAAAAGTAGAAGAATGTCCTGGAGAGAGGTCAATGACGGCAAGGAGCTTAGGAAGAGAATGGATTAAAAAAAAAAAAAAAAAACCAACCCTGTAATAAACCTGTTATTTGGGAATAAAAATAGGCTTCCAAATTAGCTTAAGTAAATTACTGGCTCCAAATCACATGTTCTTACTACCAATGCACGCAGCGGGATAAAATACTTTGACACATAATTAAATGCATAGAATTTGGTAGATAGAAAACTTCATGACACAGGACCACAATACATCCTAGCGTCCAAATATCCATACTCCTAGAGCTAGGCATTCAAAAATATTTATGGAATAAATGAAAATGCCCAGCTTCGCCACTTCGCCACACAAACCAAAGGAGCCTCAAACACGTCATTACTAAGATGGATATGGTAACACCCACCTCATAAAACGACATAATGTCTATGAGGTACCTGGCACATATAAGGCACTCAGAACATGGGAACTATTATTTTTAGTGTGTGTCAAGCACTGATTTTTTTTTCAACGTTTATTTATTTTTGGGACAGAGCGAGACAGAGCATGAACGGGGGAGGGTCAGAGAGAGAGGGAGACACAGAATCGGAAGCAGGCTCCAGGCTCCGAGCCATCAGCCCAGAGCCTGACGCGGGGCTCGAACTCACGGACCGCGAGATCGTGACCTGGCTGAAGTCGGACGCTTAACCGACTGCGCCACCCAGGCGCCCCAAGCACTGATTTTTAAATGCTTCTTCAGCATTGGTCTAAAACTATATAGTATAAAACATTTTCTATTTCAGGTGGGAAATATGTCCCATTTTTTGAAAGAGAAAAAATGTATTTAAAACTGAAGTATCTAATGTAGAAGTCATTCTATTGTATATTAATTAACTATTCTATAATTATTAATTAATGATTACATAACTAATTAATATATTAGGTATCCCCAAGACTAATGCATGTGACGGTGATTCCCTGGCAGCTGGTCCGCACAAATGCACGGGTCTCGGGTAATGTCAGAAACGTTGGGCACATAGGAGATTCGGACCCTATTTTTTCCTCTAAGAGTGAAAAAAAATGTATGAACCAAGAAACGAGTAAGAAATAGAGTTTTCTCTTTGATAAGCGCTCAAACACGTTGCAACCATGTCAGTCTCTCCTTTCAAACTGGAAGAGTGACACGGGCAGGGCTTCAGAAATCAGAACTAGAGAAACTCTCAACTCTACCTTTTGGTGACTGCGCGATATTGACATGTGTTGATTTGGGGGACTTCCGTTTCGTCATTCGTAGAACGGGAAGAGTGCTACACCCTTCTGGCTAAAATTAAAATACTAAAATACATCTGAAAGTACTAGGGACGCTCACTGAGGTTAATTCCCACTCTTTTTCCTCTGCATTCTTGTCTGGCTCCTTTGAAGGAAAGGGGGTGAGATAGAAAGAACATCAGGGAAAACGGATGTACATTTTGGATGCTGCGAAAACTTCACATACTCACAATCTGGTAAAGATACAAACTTCATCTTTCCTGTGGCAAACCTTGCTCAAGATATTTCACGCAAATGTACGTAGAGAGGCAATGAGCAGTCTAATCTCACAAAACCCGTGACGATGTTGACATTTTCAAACCGTTCCGTTTCCAAACTCACTCACTATAAATCATAAATACACTGACTGGTGATGACTCCACTTGGGATGCCCAGGTGGGGACAGCACCTGTCCAGGGTGCAACAATTGTGGTCCAAAGACCTCCAGAAAGGTAGTGACCTGGGTACGTATCCTGAAGGTTGTATCACACTCTGCTAATATGATTATATTTACCGTGGCACTGGGTGAGCACTAAATTGCAAGGTCAGGTTGTGCCTTTGTTAATCAGAAGTACAACACTGCTGTTCCCATTTCCATGCTTGGTGCATTCCTAAACACAGGGTCAGGTTTACATATGTTGGTGCCGCATAAGGTGAAAGCCAACATTAGCACCAAAATAGAAAAATCTAATAAAACCTGTAAAGCATAAGGAGCCCAATCATCCTTAACAAAATACTAAATAATTTTGTGGAAACCTCCTGTTATTCCTTAAGTACAGGAATACGCAGGCTCATAATGAGATTTCCCCTCGTGATTTTATTTTGGGGATGTTGAATTGATAAGATTGACTCCTTTTCTTTTCTAATTTAGAGAAAGAGCGGGGGGGGGGGGGGGCGGCGGTGATCCCAAGCAGGCTCCACTCTCAGCCCAGAGCCTGACAAGGGGCTCGATCTCACAACCCTGGGATCATGACCTGAGCATGAGTCGGACCCTCAACTGACTGAGCCACTTAGGGGCCCCTGAACTCTTTATCACATGTAGATAGTAGATCTAAAGCTTAAGAAACTCTGTATACATAAGTTTCATTTGCAAGCAGTAGCTATAATTTTTTTCCATTAATTGAAATATGAACATTTATAGTTCTCTATTTTTGTAAAAAGAAAAAAAACTTCCTTAAAGACAAGGAAGCCTTAAATTAGGAATTTTGGAGGCATCTTTCATTTGAGAATCTGAATCTGAAACAATGATACGTTGTTTTCCCCTCATAGTCAAAATATTTGTGCTAAATTTTGTCTGTGTCAAGAATTAGAAGGCGGATTTTCATTTGCTGGATCTTTTTTTTTTTAATGTTTATTTATTTTTGTGAGAGAGGGAGAGAGCGCAAGTGGGGCAGGGGCAAAGAGAGGGGGACAGAGGATCCAAAGCGGGCTCAGCGCTGAAAGCAGCAAACCCAACATGGGGTTCAAACTCACAAACTGCAAGATCATGACCTGAGCCGAAGTCAGATGCTCAAGCGACTGAGCCACCCAGATCCCCCACGCGGGATCTTTTTAGTATATGTATCTATGGGTTAAGAAGGAGGTCCAAGAATATTTTTAAAAAAGATAAAGCTATAGCTGAGCCAGCATTTATCCTTATGGACATGCACACCCCTTCTAAAGAAAATAAAAGTTTGACAATTACGGAGTCAGGCGACTTGCTAAGAATATTCATTGCCTATTTTTCCTTGTGATAAAACTGTTTTCCTCTTTTCCTTATTTCGTGCATAGAATGAGCCAAAAACGCTGAATTGTCACATGGAAATGGTATAAGTCCACAAAGGAAGCAAGAGTTATGATTAGATCCACGACCTTGGTGCTTAGAGGATTGGTAACAACACAAGGGCTCTTTCAAGCACCCTCCAACCCAGTCAAGTATCGTTCATGAACAGGCTGCCTGATATATTTAATAGATCACCTTCCATACCTCCTTTATTATATTTACGTTCTTGAGGAAAAGATATATTGCTTGCTTGTAAAATCAAATGAATAGACTTTCGGTGTCTATTTTGTTCTATTTCCTACTTTTTCACGCAATTACAGTTTTGAAATCTATCCACGTTGCTAACGTGTGTCAATATCCTTTCCGCAGTATACGATTTCCTCATATGCATATCCCACATTTTACTTATCTGTTATTAATGAACACTGGGATTACTTCTAACTCTTCTCCTTATAAATAAACAAATACTAGGAAGATCTCCCCATACACATCACTCTGTGCACACTTGAGAGTTCCCTAGCAATATATAACCAAAATGGCAAGTGAATCATAAAATATAGCCACATTCCATTTCACTAAATATTGCTGATTGTTCTTTAAAATGACTATATCAATTTATATTCCTATCAGCATCACTGTTTAGCCACCCCACCCCCACCAACATTGAAGAATATCCAGCTTTTAACAATGTCTACCTTTTTTTAAGTTTATTTATCTTGAGAGAAAGAGAGCATAGGCAGGGAAGGGACAGAGAGAAAGGGAGAGGGAGAATCCCAAGCAGGCTCCGTGCTGTCAGCGCAAAGCCCGAGGCAGGGCTCCGTCCCAAGAACCGCGAGATCACGACTTGAACCGAGACCAAAAGTTGGACGCTTGACCAACTGAGCCACAAAGGCACCCCGACAATATCCACTTTTAACAAGCGGTGTCTCAAAGTAGCCTTGACTCTGTTTGTCTAGTTATTAGTGAGTTTAAGCATATGCCTCACACACCCATCATCTGGATTTCCATTTTTGTAAATTGTCCATTTGTATCTGGGACTCCACTTCCCTTTGTGGTACAGCATGTGTGCTTACATATGATAGATATTCATCATTTAACAAATGTAAAAATGAAGAGTGTTATTCCTAGTCGTCTGTTACTTTTGTCTGCTGCGATGGCCTTCACTGAATTAAAGTCGTGATATAGTGAAATCCATTAATGTATCTTTTACAGTTTTATACTCTGAATCTTGGTGAAAAGCTGGAGCCATAAAATATTTTCCTATGTTTCTTTCGATCACATAGTCTTAACGTTCACTTTTTAGACCTTTAATCCATCTGGATTCATTCTTTTACATGATGCAGAGTGGTTACCTACAATAAACTGATCTTCCCAGCACCGTTTATAAATGTTTATTTATTTGTAGGAGAGAGAGAAAGGGAGGGGCGGAGAGAGGGCGGGGGGAGACAGAGAATCCCGAGCAGGATTCTTGCTGGAAGCACAGAGCCCGACATAGGGCTCGAACTCACGAACCGTGGGATCGTCACCTGAGCTGAAAGCCAGAGTCAAAGGCTTAATCGACTGAGCCACCCCGGTGTCCCTTCCCAGCATCATTTATAAAGTACTTCACTTCCTCACTGATTCCACAGATTTGTCAAATCTGACAAAACTCTCACATATCAAATTCCCATGTGCATGGATTAGTTTCTACTCTAAATTATTCCACTAAATTTTAAATATCTGCATTCTTTTCACATTTTCTTTATTCCTGTGGCTTTGTTCTATGGTGGAATATCCAGTATAGCTGACTGGATCCCACATGCCAGCACTCCCGTCCTTGCTTTTCTTTTTCCAAATTTGTTTTGTGTGTTCACAATTTTTTTTTAATTTTTTTTTCAACGTTTATTTATTTTTGGGACAGAGAGAGACAGAGCATGAATGGGGGAGGGGCAGAGAGAGAGGGAGACACAGAATCGGAAACAGGCTCCAGGCTCCGAGCCATCAGCCCAGAGCCCGACGCGGGGCTCGAACTCACGGACCGCGAGATCGTGACCTGGCTGAAGTCGGACGCCTAACCGACTGCGCCACCCAGGCGCCCCTGTATGTTCACAATTTTTAAAATTTGTTTAAATCCTATGTATAAGGATCAAGGTTTTCTAAAAAAATTCCTTTCTGGGCTGTAATGAATTTATAAGTTAACTTTAGACAAATTAACACCTTTATAACACTCTCATCTCTCCCAGAACATAATAATATCTCCATTTATGTATATGTGTGTGTATGTATACATATATATGTGTGTGTGTTGTTTCCAAAGTTTTAAATTTCTCTCTGTGAAAGTTTTGTGCATGCCTTATAAAATTAATCCCTAAGTCATCTGTGAATTTTTTGCCACTTAAAATGGTATCTTATTTACTATTATGTCTTCTAGTCTATCATTTCTGGGATAATGGACAAATGTCGGCAACTGTATATAGACCTTGAATCAAGCTATCTGGTCAAATGCCCACTCGTTTCGATACTCTTATCAGTTGATTCTTTCAGATTTTACATGTAATGTACACGGTAAAAATAAACGTTTTGTTTCTTGCCTTTTGTCTCTTATATAGCTTCCTCTCTGTTTTTATTTCCCTGTATCGAACCTCTAGGACTAAGGTAAAAAGTAATGAGGACAGGACGCCTGGGTGGCTCAGTCGGTTGAGCGTCCGACTTCGGCTCAGGTCATGATCTCACTGTGAGTTAGAGCCCCGCGTCGGCCTCTGTGCTGACAGCTCAGGAGCCTGGAGCCCTGCTTGGGAGTCTGCATCCCCCCACCCCTCTCTGCCCCTCCCCCACTCGCGCTCTGGCTCACTGTGTCTCTCAAAAATAAATGTTTAAAAAAAAATTTTTTTTTTTAAACTAACGAGGAGGTTGGGAACCCAGGGAACATTTCTCAGGTTTCCAAAATAACAAAGTTTTCTATTAAGTTTTTGCGAAATAGATCTCAGGACAGACATTTGTCCTGCATTTTTTTGAGTTAATCATAGGCTTTGTCTTCTTTTGGCCATTAATAATGAATTACACTGTGAGATTATCTTCTGTTCAACAACCCTCAAGCATCTGGGGTAAATCCTACTGTTCAAGTGCATGGAGATAGCTCTCCACTGGGCCTGTAACGTCCTTTTCTCGGACTGACCTTATCCAGTTTTAGCTCTAGCGGCTTCACGATAATGAGCTAGACAGATATTTCACTTTTCTCTTAAGGACATGTATGAGATAAGGTTATCTATTCCCTGAAAATGTCTAAGCCTACTTTTAAATGGTCCTTTATTCTTCTGTTACTTATCCTTAAGATATCGAAACCCACACTGACACTTCTCCCTTATCAATTTTTAAAATCTTATCAATATGTTTTCCTCCATTAACTGAAAAGGAAAAAAAGCGGGGGGGGGGGGGGTGGGGGGGCGTTGAGGGGGGAGGGCAGTCTTCTTCTATTTTCATCTTTCTTCAACCCTCCACTCAACCCTCATCTTCCAGGCTGCTAATTTCTGGAGTTTTGGTTCCGTATCGCGAAGGAAGAATTGCTCTGTTATTTAGGATAATGTAGCACATTCCTTACTCTGCGTTCCCCGTCAGTGCTGCTTTCTGAATCTGTTGTCACTGGCTGCATCGGCAAGAATTCTTACAAAGAAAGTTACCGTGCGACAAACTTTATGAAACCTTTTCTTTCTAAAGACCTTCGTTTCATCCTCACGTGTCAATGTCACACATGGACACGAAAATTGACTTTCAAGATTGGAGTTCAGTCTCTTGATAATTGTTCTCTTACGCTTCTTGCCTCTGAGATGTCTGTGGAGGTGTCAGTAACAACCCATTCTTTATTCCCTTGCTGGCATTCCATTTTCTGTCTTTGAAGGATCTTGCGATTTTCTCTGTCTTTGAAGTCGTTAACCTTCCTTCTAACATCTGTAAATCTGGACATGTGTAATCTGAGATCTCTGTCTCTAGTTAAATCTTATTTATTATTTCTAAACATTTCCTCTTCTCATCTTCTCGTTGGTGATGTTTCTACTTCTCTCCTCCTTTTCTCTAAGCATTTCTTTTTCTGTACACTTACCTCCATCCTGTGCACTGGGGGAGAGGTCCTTGACCAACCCATTCAGATCTTGCATCGGTTTTTGACTCAAACTATTAATGTTTATCTACAAAATTATTTTTTAGAACCAATGTTCCCGCCTGGTTCTTGGATGTTGTGATCTCTCGGGGATCCTGTTTCTAATAACACACTCCCTTATTCCTCTTAGGTGTTTTTCATGGCTGTGAGGGCGAAGCAAGAGGAAGTCCAGCCCAGATTGCAGTGACAGAATTTTTCTGCCTTGATGAAGGCCTGATTTCCTCCACTCCTGGTCACGCATGGTCCTCGGGGAATAAAAATGAGTTTATAGGAAACAATTATGGGACACGGGAACAGCGAAAAATTCCAGGAAATAAAGAAAGAAATAGATTCCAAGAAATACAGATATAAAGGCAGATCTCTCTCTGCCGCCATAGCACTTGGGTACCAGTTGTGAATAAACAATCTTTTGTATATGCAGAGGTGTTGGGGGTTTAAGCCCAGGGCAGAACTGCTTGTGTAAAATGAACACATGGGTGGTCTTGGCCAACCAGGCTGTACTGTATTCTTTATATAGAGGATTATTTTATGTACTCCGGATCGAAAAAAAACAATATTTTGTCAAAGAATGACATTTTGGTCCACACAGACCTATGTGTTTTTTAACTGAATAATGCTAGACTTTAAAATTTATTTTGTTTCAGACTTTAAAATAATCTTCTGTCTTATCCCCGCTCATTGCTGGTTGGATCAAATGTATTCCCTTGCCAGTAATTCTAATAGCATGTCCTAATTAACTCATTTTATCTTTTGGTATAAATCAATTACAATTAAAATAGAGTTTGTTGAATCTCAGTGGAGTATTGTTTCATGTTAAAAACATTTTTACTCAAGAGATAAGTGTGATTAACTTCAGTGAGAGGTTAAGAGTTCAAATTATTCTGAGTACATTTCATTGCATTTCTGAAGGCGAGATGATAAATCTCCATTGGTCTTATTAATTTACCCCGATGTCAATTTCAAGCCTTTTTCTCAGATCGGTTGCATGGGGCTTACACCGGGCCTATCACACAGGACTCCCACAACACACTCTCCTAAAGAGGCATGAACGATACGCTCCTATGACTGCCACTTGGCCTTCCCGGAATGATTCTTACCTAAGCTAGTGTGTTTGAGACTGCTCCGTATAAATACATGGACCAGTCACCTCTTCCTCTCTTATCAACGAATAGTATTCCACTGTATGTATATATATGTATGCGCCACGATTTTTCGCTCATTCACAGGTATCGGGGCTGTTTCTAGATTTGGCGACCATGAATACATTCGCTACAGCCATGGTTAGCTGCAGGGATACGTGCTCAAATCCCATGAGCGGCATTGCTAATCAGGTATTTAACTTTCTGCGGAATTGACTTTTCCACCATCATTACCGGTAGAAAGCGAGGCTAGTGGAAAAGGCGTTCTCTTACAAAGCCGCATCGCACATAGAGCAGAAATGAACTATTTCCTAGAGTTTCATTATTCAGCTCCTTGTCAGCACTTGGTGTTGTCAGGATTTTTGTTGTTGTTTCAATGTTAGTCGTTGTAACAGATGTGCAGCGTTAGCTTCTCATGGTTTCAACTTGCCTTTCAGAGACTAACGGTGTTGAACAACTTTTCACATGTTTGTATGCCATCCACATCTCTTCTTTGGTGAAGAAAGACATCAATGACAGGTCCATTCAAATCTTCCTTTTTAAAAAATTTTTTTAATGTGTATTTATTTTTGAGACAGAGATTGACAGAGCGTGAGCAAGGGAGGGGCAGAGACAGAAAGAGACACAGAATCCGAAGCAAGCTCCAGGCTCTGGGCTGTCAGCACAGGGCCCGATGCGGGGCTCGAACTCAGAATTGTGAGATCATGACCCGAGCCAAAGTCGGACACTCAACCAACTAGCTACCCAGGCGCCACTCCATTCAAATCTTTAATCCAATTTTCATTAGAGATTTTGTTCTTATTGTTGAATTTTAAGTTTTTTGTTTTTTTATATATAGTCTGGATAGAAGTCTTTTATCAGATAGGTGGTTTGCAAATTCATTTTCCCACCAGGTTGCTGGCCTTTCCATTTTCATCACAGAGTATTTCAAAGAACAAAAGTTGTCAATGTGATCAAATGCAACTTAGCCTTTTCTTCTTTTATGATTTGTGCTTTTGGTGTTACACGTAAGAATGCTGCCCAATGGATTACAAAGATTTCATTCCATATTTGTGCCTCAGGTTTTATAGTTTTTTTGTTTTACAGTTGAGGACGTGATCCATTTAGAGCTAATTTGTGGCGGGGGGGGAATGTGAAGCATGAGTTAAAGTTTGTATATTTACACACGAGTGTCCAGTTTTGTAGCACCTTTTTGAAAAGACTGTCCTTTCTCCATTAAATTATCTTAGTACCTTGGCTGAAAGGCATACATATTTCTACTACTGGATTCTCCATTCTGTTCCATTGGTGGTTACATCAATCCCTTCAGTAACATCCACACTGTCTTGATTATTATAACTTTCTAGGAAAGCTTGAAATCAGGCAGTGGGAGCTCCCCAACTTTATTCTCTCTCCTCTTTCAAGAATACCTTGATGCTCTAAGTATGCCTTTGTTTCCCATATAAATTTTTAGAATAAACTTCTCAATTACTACAGAAATGCTTGCTGGGGTTTTGATGAAGATATCCTTCATCAGGCTGAAGGAGTCCCCTTTCTTTCTTTTCTTTTTTTTTTTTTTGAAGATTTTTTTTTTTATTTTTAAAAATTTACATCCAAATGAGTTAGCATCTAGTGTAACAATGATTTCAGGAGTAGATTCCTTAGTGCCCCTTCCCCATGTAGCCCATCCCCCCTCCCACACCCCCTCCGCTAACCCTCAGCTTGTTCTCCATATTTAGGAGGCTCTTCTGTTTGGTCCCCCTCCCTGTTTTGATATTCTTTTTGTTTCCCTTCCCTTATGTTCATCTGTTTTGTCTCTTAAAGTCCTCATATGAGTGAAGTCATATAATTTTTGTCTTTCTCTGACTAATTTCACTGAGCATAATACCCTCCAGTTCCATCCACGTAGATGCAAATGGCAAGATTTCATTCCTTTTGATTGCCGAGTAATACTCCAGAGTGTGTGTGTGTATGTGTGTGTGTATATATATATATGTATATGTGTATATATATATATATATATACACCACATCTTCTTTATCCATTCATCCATCGATGGACATTTGGGCTCCTTCCATACTTTGGCTATTGTTGATAGTGCTGCTAGAAACATGGGGGTGCATGTGTCCCTTCGAAACGGCACACCTGTATCCCCTCAATAGATACCCAGTAGTGCAATTGCTGGGTCATAGTTCTATTTTTAATTTTTTGAGGAACCTTCATACTGTTTGCCAGAGTGGCTGCACCAGCTTGCATTCCCACCAACAATGCAAAAGAGATCCTCTTTCTCCGCATCCTCGCCAACATCTGTTGTTGCCTGGGTTTTAACGTTAGCCATTCTGACAGGTGTCAGGTGGTATCTCATTGTGGTTTTGATTTCTATTTCCCTGATGATGAGTGATGTGGAGCAGTTTTTCATGTGTCAGTTGGCCATCTGGATGTCTTCTTTGGAGAAGTGTCTACTCGTGTCTTTTGCCCATTTCTTCACTGGATGATTTGTGTTTTGGGTGTTGAGTTGGATAAGTTCTTTATAGATTTTGGATACTAACCCTTTATCTGATATGTCGTTGCAAATATCTTCCCCCATTCTGCCGGTTGCCTTTTAGTGCTGCTGACTGTTTCCTTTGCTGTGCAGAAGCTTTTTATTTTGATGAGGTCCCAATAGTTGTTTCCCTTGCCTCTGGAGACGTGTTGAGTAAGAAGTTGCTGCGGCCAGGATCAAAGAGGGTTTTGCCTGCTTTCTCCTCAAAGATATTGATGACTTCCTGTCTTATATTTAGGTCTTTCATCCGTTTTGAGTTTATTTTTGTGTCTGGTGTGAGAAGGTGGTCCAGGTTCATTCTTCCGCATGTCGCTGTACAGTTTTCCCAGCACCACCTGCTGAAGAGACTGTCTTTATTGCATTGGATATTGTTTCCTGCTTTGTCAAAGATTAGTTGGCCATACATTTGTGGGTCCATTTCTGGGTTCTCTATTCTGTTCCATTGATCTGAGTGTCTGTTCTTGTGCCATTACCATACTGTCTTGATGATTACAGCTTTGTAGTGTAGCTTGAAGGCCAGGATTTTGATGCCTCCTGCTTTGGTTTTCTTTTTTAAGATCTCTTTGGCTATTTGGGGTCTTTTTCTGGTTCCATACAAATTTTAGGATTATTTGTTCTAGCTCTGTAAAGAATGCTGGTGTTACTTTGATAAGGATTGCATTGAATATGTAGATTGCTTTGGGTAGTATCGACATTTTAACAAAATTTGTTCTTCCTATCTAGGAGAATGGAATCTTTTTCCATTTCTTTGTGTCTTCTTCAATTTCTTTCATAAGCTTTCTATAGTTTTCAGTGTAGAGATTTTTCACCTCTTTGGTTAGATTTATTCCTAGGTATTTTATGGTTTTTTGTACAAGTGTAAATGGGATTGATTCCTTGATTTCTTTTTCTGTTGCTTCATTGTTGGTGAATAGGAATGCAACCGACTTCTGTGCATTGATTTTATATCCTGCAACTTGCTGAATTCATGAGTCAGTTCTAGCAGTTTTGGGGTAGAATCTTTTGGGTTTCCCATATACAGTATCATGTCATCTGCGAAGAGTGAAATTTTGACCTCCTCCTGGCCGATTTGGATGCCTTTTATTTCTATGTGTTGTCTGATTGCAGAGGCTAAGATTTCCAATATGATGTTGAATAATAGTGGTGAGAGTGGAGGGAATCCCCTTTCTAATAATAGTTTGCTAAGAGATTTTATAATGAGAGAATGCAGAACTTTGTCAAATGCTTTTTTTTTTTTTTTTGCATGTATTAAAATGATTATCTGGTTGGGGCTCCTGGGTGGCTCAGTGGGTTAGGCGCGTGGTCATGATCTCACAGTTCTTGAGGTCAAGGCCCACACAGGGCTCTGTGCTGACAGCTCAGAGCCTGGAGCCTGCTTCAGATTCTGTGTCTCCCTCTCTCTGTTCCTTCCTTGTTCCTGCTCTGTCTGTCTGTCTGTCTCTCTCTCTCAAAGATAAATAAAGATTAAAAAAAATTAATGATTATATGGTTGTCTTTTTTTAAGTTTATTTTTGAGACAGAGACAGCGTGAGTGGGGGAGGGGCAGAGAGAGAGGGAGACAGAATTCCAAGCAGGCCCTGTGTCAGCACAGAGCCCGATGCGGGGCTCAAACCCAGGAAACCTCGAGATCATGACCTGAACCGAAACCAAGAGTTGGACACTTAACCCACTGAGCCACCCAGGCGCCCCGATATGGTTCTCTTTTAATCTACTGATATAGTGAATTACATGAGTCTATTTTTGAATGCCAAGTAGACCATGCATTGTTGGCGTAGGTCTGGTTTGGTTGCAATGCATTATACTTTTCATATGTTGCTGGATTCTGTATGCCAATAATTGCAAAATCGCCCCTACTTTTCTAGCTAAAACAAAAGCTTAGACTATTGATTTGAATTCTCGCTTTCTAATATAAACATTCAATTCTATAAATCTACCTGCAAGAATTGATTTCATTGCATACCACGCTTTTTTTAAGAATAAAACCTAAATTGTATTTAAAACCTACGATGTATAATGCCACGAAAAATGTCAAACAGAAAAATAAAGTCTAAGGTCCTGAGCTGGTTCTGGAGCAGAGTCAGGTGCTGGCTGTCCCTGCAGGGGTGCTGGGTCCTGATCTAGCTCCGGGAGGGCATGAGATCTGATGTCTGGGGAATTGGCAATTCTGTTGTGGAACAGGATGAACCCTGGGGGCCCTTTTGCCTTCCCCCCCCCAGCAAAGGTCCCTGTTTGTGGCCCCGACTATCCCTACACGTCCCTGATCCTAGGACAAGTCACAGAGAACCTGGCTGTGAGGCCGGGGGGGCCCACTTCTACACACTTTGCTTCCTGTGAACCCTCTGCCCTCTGATTTCAGAGACCCCTAGGCCTGTGTGCGTATGGCCTGTCCCGGACCCGGGAAGATTCCAGAAGTCCCGGACACTGAGTTACAGCGGATGCCCCTACCATATTTTTATAAATTGGTAAACAATTTTTTAGCAATACGGGGTTTACAGAAAGATGAGAGGAAAGCAACAGAGTTTTTATATATCCTCACTCCCTGCCCTCAGTTTCCCCCGTTTTTAAAATCTTGCATAAGCGAGGTTCATTTGTTATAGTTGAGAAGCCAATAGTAATACATTATCATGAGTTAAAGTTCGTACATTCTATGGGTTTGGACAATAGTGTGATGGCGTTGTATCCATCATTATAATATCATACAGAGTAGTCTCACTGCCCTAAAACTGCCCTCTGTTCCATTTATTCATCCCTTCCCCTCCCACCCCCAGCCTTAACCTTTGACAACCACTGATCATTGTGCTGGCTCCATAGTTTTGTCTTTTCCAGAATGTCCTATAGTTGGAATCATACGATATATAGACTTTCCTATTGGCTTCTTTACCTTAGAAATACGCATTTAAGGGGGCGCCTGGGTGGCTCAGTCAGTTCAGCCTCTGACTTCGGCTCAGGTCACGATCTCGTGGTTTATAGGTTCGAGCCCCGCGTCCGGCTCTGTGCTGACAGCTCGGAGCCTAGATCCTGCTTCGGATTCTGTGTCTCCCTCTCTCTCTGCCCCTCCGCACTCATGCTCTGTCTCTCTCTCCTTCAAAAATAAATGAACATCCAAAAAAAATTTTTAATGGAATTATAAAAAAACATGCATTTAGGTTTCCATGTGTTTTCAAGACTTGATGGTTCATTTCTTACCACCACCAAATAACATCCCGCGGCCTGGATGTATTAGAGATTATATTTACCCATCCATCTACGAAGGACATCTAGGTGGCTTCCAAGTTTTGGCAGTTATAAACATCTGCGTGCAGATTTTTGTGTGGACATGAGGTTTCAACTCATGTGGGCACGATTGCTGGATCCTATGGTAAAAGAATGTTTAATTCTATAAGAAGCTACCAGAATGTCTGTAGCATTTTGCATTCCCACTAGCAATGAATGAGGGTTCCTGTCACCCCACATCCTTGCCAACATTTGGTATTGCCAGTGTTTTGAGCTGTAACCATTCTAACAGGTGTATATGGTAGGTATCTCATAGGTTTCGTTTTAATTTGTAATTCCTTAATGATCTATGATGTTGCGCATCACTTCCTAAGCTCATTTTTCATCTGTATATTTTCCTTAGTGTCTGTTCAGATATTTTGTCCATCTTAAACTTGGATGCTTTCTTATTGTTGAACCTGTGCTTTCATTTTCAGGCACAGTATTTTCTGTTTTTTCCTTCTTACTTTCTCTTTGACCTGTGCGTTATTTATAAGCATGTTGTTTAATTTCCTAGCATTTGAAGCTTTTCCTGGCATCATTCTATTTTTTTTAAATGTTTGTTTATTTTTGAGAAAGAGAGAGAGAGCATGAGTGGGAGAGGGGCAGAGAAAGAGGGAGACACAGAATCCGAAGCAGGCTCCAGGCTCTGAGCTGTCAGCACAGAGACTGACGTGGGGCTCGAACTCACCAACCATGAGATCATGACCTAAGCCGAAGTTGGGTGCTTAACTGACAGAGCCACCCAGGTGCCCCGACATCATTCTATTATTGATTTCTAGCTTAATTATATCATGGCCAGAAAAAATACTTTGTCAGGGTTCAATAACTTTAAATCTGTTGAAGTTTGTTTTATGGCCCAGCGTATGGTATATTTCTCCTTTTAGGTCTATCAGTTTTTTGCTTTATGCATTTTGAAGGTCTGTTGTTAGGATTGTCATGCTCTCTTATTGAATTGATCCCATTATTATGCAAATTACTCATTTCTCCTTGGTAATAGTCCCTTCTATAAAATGTATTTTGTCTGATATTGACATAGACACTTTAGCTTCCTTTTAATTCATGTTTGTATACTATCTTTCCCCCGTCTTCTATTTGTTGCTTGTGTCTCTCTATTTAAAGTGGGTTTTCTGTACATAACAAAGTTGTGTCTTGTTTTTTTATACAGTGTCACAACCTCTTCCTTTTAATTGGGATGTCTAAACCATTTCTATTTCATGTAATTAATGAAATGCATGGTTTTAAATCTATGTAATATTTTTAGTTCTTTTCTGCTTCTTTATCATCCATTCGTCTTTCCCCTTTTTCTGCCTTATTTTAAATAATATTTTTTACTTCATTTTTCTCCCACTACTGCCTTTTTAGTGGTTGCTCTAGGATTTATCATATGCGTATTTAATTCATGACAGTTTACCTTTCAATGACATCATAAGAATTACTCAGTATTTCCAACTCTTCTTTCCCATCCTTGTGCAATAAATAAAGTGTCATGTGCTTTATTTTATATACGACACTTTTTTTTTTTGAGAGAGAGAGAGAGAGGGACAGGGAGGGGCAGAGAAAAAGAGAGAGAGGGAGAATCTTAAGCAGGCTCCCCACTCAGCACAGAGCCTGACGTGGGGCTGGATCTCACAACCATAAGATCATGACCTGAGCCGAACTCAAGACAGGGGCGCTTAACCTACTGAGCCTCGCCGGCATCCCTACGTACAACACATTTCTATTTTTGTTTTAGACAATCAGTTGTCTTTTATTTAATTAAAGTTTTTTTGGGGGATAGTTGTAGGTTTACACACAGTTGTGAGAAATTAGTAAAGATTATGTGGATACTTTCCACAGCGTCTCGCATTGTTGGCATCTTATAAAACTAGACTGTGTCACAACCAGGATATCAATATTGTCACCAAACAGAACCTTCATGGTGCCTTTTTATAGACACACCCGCTTCCTCCTGCACCAAGCCTCCTCCTGACCCCTGGAAACCGCTAATCCCTTTTCTTTGTCCATTATTTTGTTATTTCAAGAGCGTTATATAAATGGGAACATGCATGTTACCATTTGGAGCTGACTTTCTTCCTCCGGCATAATTCCCTGCAGATTTATCCTAGTTGTGGTGTGTTAGCAGTATGTTCCTTTGATTGCTGCCTGGGGTTCCATGGTATGAACACGTCACCGTTTGTGGAAATATTTGCCAGTTGGATATTTCAAATTTACCGTATTATGAAAGAGTTACTACAAACATTCATAGGCAGGTTTTTGTATGAACATAATCTGCCCCCCTCTGGAATGCATGCCTAGGAGTGCAATTGCTGGGTCACGTGATAACCACATGTTTAGATTTTTAAGCAAGTGTCCAACTGTTTTCCTAAGCGGCCATACCATTTTACGTTCCTACCATCTTCTTCGTGATCCAATGTTTCTCTCTCTTTTTTTCTTTTTTGATTCTCAAAACCATTGTTTATTTGTAAAAACAAAAAGCTTTGTAGGTTTCAACCAAGGTCTTGTAGATAGGCCAATAACAGGCTTAATTTTATAGATTTTTTGTGTGTGCGGAATTGTTGGTTTATGCATTAACATTTTACTCCATTATCTGGAAATTTCATAATAAGACTGATTTCTTGAGCCTCTTTCAAATATTATGTTCAAGTTTGCTCCCTCGGTTTCAATTTTATGACTTTTTAAATAAACTCCCATAAGATGTATCTCTATTCTTACAAGAATTTGCTATTATCACTATTTTTCATTTTAACCATTCAGGTAGAAATGTAGTGATAGCCCATTGTGGTTTAAATTTCTATTTCCCTAATAGTAAACATTTTTTCACATATTCATTTGTCATCCTATATCTTCTCTTGGTGAAATGTCTCTTCATATATTTTGCCCACATTTTACCTAGATTGTTTGGTTTTAACTCTTGAGTTTTAAGAGTTCTTTTCATATTTTGGATACTAATCCATTGTGAGATATGCTCTGCAAATATTTGCTCCCAATCTGTAACTTCTCAATTCCATCTCGTTAGGTAGATAATTGGCAGAGCAAATCTTTTTAGTGTTAATGAAGTCCAATTTATAAGATCTCTGCCTAGCCTCAGATCTCAAAGATTTTTCTCTTTTCTGAAAGGTTTATAGTTTTATATTTTATCTTTAAGTCTGTGATCTCTTTTGAGTTCATTTTTGTGTAAAGTGGAAAATTTATTTTTTTCATTTGGGGTGTGTGTGTGTGTGTGTGTGTGTGTTCTTTTTTGTTTTTGACTTTCCACTAACCCCAGCACCATTTGTTGAATAGGCTCTCTTCCCTCCATTAGATTTCTTCTGCACCTTTGTCAAAAACAGTTGCACATATTATTGTGAGTCTGTTTTCTGTTCCATTAATCTATCCATTATCTTATAGCCGTATCATACTCTTTGGACTACCGCAGCTAAAAAAGAAGTCTGAAAATTAGGTCGACTGCTTCTTCTTCTTTTAATCTTCTTTTGCAAAATTTTCTTGGTTATTCTAGCACCTTCTATCTCCTAGACATTTTAGAAGAACATCATGTGCATATAAAAAAAAAAAAAACCTTGTAATTGAATAAGAATTGTGTTAAGCTGGTACATTACATTGAGGAGAATTGACATTTACTATGTTGAGTCTTATTTATGGACAGGGGTATGCTCTGTCATTGATCTGGAAATCCTTTAATTTGTTTCATCAGCAGTTTGCAGTTTGCGGCATACAAGTCATGTAAATGTTTTGTTATATTCACATCTAATTTTCTAAATTTCATTGATTATAAATGGTATTGTATTTTTTTTTTTTGAGAGAGAGAGAGCATAAGCAGGAGAGAGGGGCAAAGGGAGAGAGAGAAAGAATCTTAATCAGTGCAGAGCCCAATGCGGGGCTCGATCCCATGACACTGGGATCGTGACTTGAGCTGAAATCAAAAGTCAGACACTCAACCAACTGAACCACTGAGGCACCCCAATGGTATTGTGCTTTTACTTTCAGTGACCACACACTTGTTGGTATCATATTTATGTAGAAATACAATTTATTTTGTATATATTTATATAGATATAAAATCAGTTCTAGGATACAGTGACCAAGCTAAAGTCCCAGGAGTTCTCTGTTGTTGTTTTTTTCTCTATAGACTCTTTGTCATTTTCTATGTACATAATTCATGTCACCTACAAAGAGAGGCAGTATATTTCTTTTCCTTTCTAATCTACATGACCTTTTATTATTATTTTTTTTATTGCCTTATTGTGTTGGCTAGAATTTCCAGCACTACATTGAGTAAGAGTGATGAGAGAGGACATCCAGGCCTATTTCTCAGGTTTACGGGGTAAGCAGTCAGTCTTTCACTGTTACACAAGCATAATGTCGGCTGCAGGATATTTTTTTTTGTAGATGTTCTTCATCAAATTGAAGAGATTCCTTTGTATTTCTATTTTTCTAAAAGTTTTCATCATGAACAGGTGTTGAATTTGTCAGATATTTTTTCTGCATTGATTGATATGATCATGTGGGGTTTTTTTCTTTATCCTACTAATATGATAGAATACATATTTTTGAATATTGGATCCGTCTTGTATCCCTGGAATAAATCCCACTTGGTCATGGAGTTTTGTTCCTTTTACAAATTCTTGAGTCAGGAAATGAGATTATTAATTGGACACTTTATAAACATATGCATTCAGTGCTATAAATTTTCCTTTCAGCACTGCTCCCACTCTCTTTCCCAAATTTTGATAGGTTGTATTTTCATTTTCATCCAGATCTTTTTTTTTTAATTTTCCTTGAACTTCCTTTTTCATTAATGGGGTTTTTGTTTGTTTTTTTTTTGTTGTTGTTTTTATTTTTTTAATTTTTTAATGTCTATTTACTTTTGAGAGAGAGGGAGAGACAGAGTGTGAACAGGGAAGGGGCAGAGAGAGAGGGAGACACAGAATCCAAAGCAGGCTCCAGGCTCTGAGCTGTCAGCAGAGAGCCTGATGTGGGGTTCGAACTTAGGAAGTGCAAGATCATGACCTGAGCCGAAGTTGGATACTTAACCAACTAAGCCACCAGGTGCTTTTGGATTTTTTTGTTTTTTTGGTTTTTTGTTTTTTGGGGTTTTTTTTTTTGAGAAATGTGTTGTTGACAGGTATTTTGAGAACTTCTTGTTTATTTTCTGTTCCTGTTTGCTAGTTCGATTCCACTGTGGTCACTGCATGATTTCACTTCTTGTAAAGTAAGTAAGGTTCATTTTATGGTATAGGATATAATCTGCCTTGGTATATATTCCATGAACATGTGCAAACGTGTATTTTTGGGTTATAGGGTGGTACATTCTACAAATGTGGGTTCTACGAATATGTGTTCTGATAGTTAATGATATTCAGTTTTTCTATATTCTTGCTGACTGTCTAGTTGTACTATCAATAGCTGAAAGACGCAATGACATCTCCAACTACAATTGTGGATTTGTCTCTTCATTCAGTTCTCTCGGTTTTTCACGGATTTTCGTCATTTGTTCGGTACATACATTTAGGATTGCTGTGTCCTATTGGTGCATTGATCCCTTTATCAACACGTAATATCCTTTGTGTCAATTTCTGATGCTTTGAAGTCTGCTTTATCTGATATTAATATGGCCATTCCTGCTTTTTTTTAATAATGTTATATATATATACATGTACAGATATATAATGTATAATATATATTATGTATAATCTATGTATATTCATTCCCATCCTTTTAATTTAGCCTGTCGATATCATAATACTTGAAGTTACTTGCTTCTTGCAGAAGCATATAGTTAGGTCACTTTTAAATCCATTCTGATAATCTATGTCTTTTAATTTACATAATTTACATATAATGGAATTATTGATGTGTCAGGCCGTAAGTATGTCATGTTATGTTTTGTTTCTCTGTTTTATTTTCTCTGCCTTCCTGTTATCACTTCACACAGCTATTTTAGTAATTGCTGTAGGTGTTTTATTACATCACTGTCTACTGGTGTCCTCATTTTACCAGTTTGAGTGAAGTACAGAAATCTTATCTCCCTTTATATCTCTTTATTCTTCTTGCCTAAAGTTCAGTTGTCTTAATTAATTCCTCTATATACATTTAGAGCCACATCAGAGAGTGTTTTCTTGTTTTAACCGTAAAACATAATTTAGACAACTCAAGAGGAAAATGAAAGTCTATTGTATTTCCCTATATTTTCATTTACCAAGTTCTTTTTTCCTACCTGACATTGTGATAGTCTTCCTTTATCATTTCTTTTCTGTGTATAGAATATACTTTAGCCTCTTTCTTAGAGTAGGTCTGCAGGAGCCAAATTCTATTACTTTTTCTTCATTTGAGAATGTCCTGATTTCCTCTTCATTCTAAAGAAGGTTTTTCCTGCATACAGGCGTCAACAATTCTTTTAACAATTGAAAAATATTGTATAATTTCCTTATGGCATCTATGGTTTATGATGAGAGATGATAGATAAATAGATAAATAGATAGAGGAAGAGGTAGAAATAATATTGTATTGCAAGCAATCGTTTTTACTTATATTTATTTTTAACTCTATGTGGGCATATATATATATATATATATGTGTGTGTGTGTGTGTGTATAAATAAATGAATATTTATAAATATATGTACATTATAAATGTATAGAAAGATAGAAAGAAATTTGTACCTTTCAATGTAGTCAAACTGTGGTTTCTTCTTTTGCTTTTATGTTTGGAGACTTATTCCTGACCTAAGATCAGATCTTTATTCATATTTTCCTCTATTTCCTTTTACATTTTATAATAACTTAGAAGACTTTTACTTTAATGGTCTTTAGTTATATAAGTACTATATTTGTGTTTAGACTCTAAACAAAAACATAATACCTAATTCAAAGGATAATCTCAGGCCTATATTTTGGTAGACTCCAACGAACAATTTATAGTGTTATATATAACACAGAAATAATAAAAGGAATGACAGGAGAAAGAAGAATTGGCTAATACAGCCTGCAAAACAAAAGTGTGTGTGTGCATGCGTGTGTGTGTGTGTGTGTGTGTGTTTGCTAATGCACTAGAAAATCCATAAGCTTTATGGTATAGGCTATAATCTGCCTTGGTATATATTCCATGAACATGTGAAAACGTGTTCTAATCCTACGGCCTACTGAAGGCCTACTTAGACCCATGCCCATTCTTGAAACAATTCATTTATCAGTGTATTTCTCATCCATTCTTTCGTACAGCAAATACTGTCTGAGTGGCTACTTTGTTCCACGTCCAGAGGATATAGCAATGAGCCCCATGGACACTGACCTTGCTCTTGTGTGGTTATCATGTTGATACTCAGCTCCTCCTTTGTGTTGGTGGTTTACAAACTTCAGATGTGCAAAATGTTGACCTAGCCTCCAGTTTCTACGATGACGTCACCTGAAGGTGTTAGGAACGCATCTCCCTAGAAGCGGGGTGGGGTTATAAGAAGAGCGTCCAGTTCAGTTTTCTCTCCCTGATTCCTCCAATAGACTAGAAATATCAGAGCTTCCTAAGGGAGGGAATATTTGCATTGGCTATTGACGAGGTAACTGGAACTGCAACAGGTAGACGCTGAAACAAACACAGACACGCGAAATAACCTGAAAAGCACAAGCTCCCACAGAACAGGGAACAGCATAGCAAGGGAGAGCAGGGTGGATAATGGGAGGGGAAGCCCGGAAGATTAGCACCTGGAAAGCAGTATGCCTGGAGGGCTCAAAGGAAGCAGAAGGGCTTTGGTCAACGTTATGAATAACTTTCTGATATAACAATAACAAACCTTCCTCAAAATGATGACAGTTTTCATACTCTTCCAGATCTGGAAAAGGACAAAGTCCTCCATAGCATTTCGTGCATCGAGAACAGCCTCGATTCAAGTAACAAACAAGCCGGCAGAGAAAAGCGAGTTAAGAACCTATCGCACAAATAATGATAATAAAATAAGTTTAAAGTGTAATGACAATTTTGTTTTTAAAGAATCCCCCGTAGCAATTAAGTCTGGAGCGCAGACCTCAGGGGTACGTTAAGAAATCAAAGGATGCAGACTATGTAAATTCTTAAGTAAGTGCCCAAAAAAAGCAACTTCAGATCTCTTCCGGATTTAAAGAAAGAAAACTCTGGTAGAAAAGGAACAGGTAAATAAATACTCCACAGCATTGTGTCTCTGTATATTAGAATAGCCTAAGTCATGGATTGCAGAATTATTATGGAAATTTATTCTAAAATCTTTTATTTCAATTCTGTTATTAAAAACTTTTGGGAGCGCCTGGGTGGCTCCACTAGGTGAGTGTCTGACACTTTTTTTTCTTTAATTTTTATTTTTGAGAGAGAGAAAGAAAGTACGTGAGCTGGGAAGGGGCAGAGAGAGAAGGGGAGAGAGGATCCGAAGCAGGCTCTGTGCTGACAGCAGAGAACCCCATGTGGGGCTCGAACTCACAACCCGTGAAATCATGACCTGGGCCGAAGCTGGACACTTAACTGACTGAGCCACCCAGGCCCCCCGAGCGTCCAACTCTTGCTCTCAGCCCAGGTATGGGATGGAGCCCCTCATTGGGCTCATTGCGTTGAACGTGGAGCCTGCTTAATGAAGACTCTCTCCTTCTCTCTCTGCCCCTTTCCCCAGCTTGCGTGCTTTCTCTCTCTAAGTAAAAAAAATAACAATAAAAAAATAAATAAAATTTAAAGAACTAAAACACCCGTCGGAGTCAAATTTCAAGTAAGAAAAGTCATTTCTTAGGATGGTCAGCAGGTGGATATTGGTCACTCGGCTGTCCACTTGCAATACAGGATGGGCTCTTTCCCTGACCTTGTTAACAGTACCTGGGGCCGCATCTTGAGTTCTCTAATTTTTTTATACTCTACGATTTTTATGTCTGAACGAAAGATACGATTTATTGTGAACATGATTGTACAAGATTTTGAAAGTTTTTTCCTCCTAAGGAATTTTGAGTTTCTAAGTTTGATAGTCTCCCTTCAATTCGTCCTCATAAGATACGATGATGTTGGTAGACTCAACATAAACGGGATTAAATAGCTAAAGGTAAGTACAGTTCCTAAAGGTTGTGCTTAATCTTCTGAATGCTAGCCCCAGAGAATTGTTTGAAGTTTGGAATTATGACCTAATCTTATCCCTATTACTGTTTCTGTTTGTATTTTTAATAAAATTTCATAAGTAGCTGTTGGCTATAAAATGTTCTAGTTATCTAATATATTTTTCATATTCATATCCACTATATCAATCTCTTTTTTTTAATCGTTGCCAAGCTTTTATTCCTTTGCGCATAAAAGTCGCAAGTTTCAGGGGCGCCTGGGTGCCTTAGTCAGTTGGGCATCCGACTTCAGTTCAGGTCATGATCCCACAGCTCGTGGTTTCGAGCCCCAGGTCGGTCTCTGTGCTGACAGTTCAGATCCTGGAGCCTGTTTCCCATTCTGTGTCTCCATCTCTCCCTGCCCCTCTCCGGCTTGCGCTCTGTCTCTCTCTCAAAAATAAACATTAAAAAGTAACATATTTCTCAATTATTGTATCATTTATATTATTTTATACTTAACTACTAGCACTCCAACGTATAAAATATGAACTATAAAATTTTTCAAAGCGTTTCTATGCAGAGCACTTTACAAAAAATGAATATTAATAAATCACAGTATGTTCAAAAAATGTATTATTTGTATTACTTACATTGTATTCCTTATTAGATATGATAGTGATCTACATGATCATCTGATCACCAATTACACACTGGGTCCAGAAAGTTCCATTCCAAAGGCTTCAGCCTTCCAAAGACCAAGCTTAAACTCAAATTTTGGGCAGAATATTAGAAAAATGGCTGAACTTTTGTGCAGTCCTAATATATATGTGTGTGTGTGTGTGTGTGTGTGTGCGTGTGTGTGTGTGTGTGTGTGTATGGCAATAGATAAAAGGTTCATTGAAAAGACAAACTGTATAATCTATAAAAGCTAATCTTGTTTTGATGTCATTCTCCTTGAACATCTTGCTTACATGTTTGATTAGATCTATTATGTCGAGGGGCACCCGGGTGGCTCAGTCGGTTAAACATCCGACTTCGGCTCAGGTCATGATCTCACAGCTCGTGAGTTCGAGCCCCGCATCCGGCTCTGTGCTGACAACTCAGAGCCTGGAGCCTGCTTTAGAATCGGTGACTCCCTCTCTCTCTGCCCCTCCTCCACTCGTGCTCTCTCTCTCTCTCTCTCTCTCTCTCTCTCACAAGTAAATAAACATTAAAAAACCATTAAAAAAAGATCGATTACATCAAAACAAAAGCCAACATCATATTCAAAAATAACACACTGGAACTCCTGACAAAGTCAAGACTTGATTCACAGATGTCTACTCACTATTGTTCACTAGTCACGTTATTTGACCAGACGGGAGAGTAATGTCTGACCAGGGCTAAGGCAGCCAAGGGTCTGCTTGAGTGAGTCTACACTCCAGACATTGCTTGGAAACCAAAAACATTTGTTCTGTCACAGCAATCAGGACAGCCTAGCCATGCTAAGCTAATGGAAACCGATCTCAAAAAATAATTCCCCGTAAATTTCCTTCTACCAGTTTTCCATGTTCATTTTTTGGAGTGTGGTTTTTTTTTCCCCAATTATTTTTGTTATGCGAGGATAGAGTTTGCAGGTTCACATTAACTATGAAACATAGGGTAAAGAATTCGAATTGCCCCCGTTGTATGAAGCAATAACCAATATTGGTACCAAGCACTCCTCTAATTTAATCCTCATGGAAAAATCGTATACGACATGAATCAGTAGGCCCATTTTGTACATAAAGGCGATTGAAGCTATAATTTGCTCGACACCTCACAGCGGAAAGATGCAAAGACCATCACACTTCCAGCCCAGCATCTCCTCTACCCTAACGCGCCCTGGTCATGTTAGCACCTGTTTTCCTTGGCATCAGATCTGAACAGCTTAATACAGAGCAGCGAGGTCCCTGGAAGTCAGAGGATTTGCTGGGGTTTATGCCAGAGCAAAGTTCCATGCATTTCCCAAGACAGTCACTCGGCCCAGCACCTGACTTTATCCTGGAGCGGGGGGTTGTGGCTCCTGGCAGACAGGCAACCCCACACTAAGATCAGTCTCTGCCCGGCCCTGGATTTCTGCCACCCTCTCTCCATTCCTATAATCACCTCTCAATTTAACACACGGTCATTAATGATGGTGCCATGAGAATGTGATAATATTTCCCTTCCTTTATTGGATAAGTGCATCTGCCGGTCTTACCCCAGATTTCTAACAAGTGCAGCCTTAGATTAGCAAAACCACAGTTCTTTTTTTTTTTTTTTTCCCTGACCCCGGCTTCCATGCAAAGCTCCTAGCTTTCTCTATTCTAAAGTTCACTGAAGTATTTTTCTGCTTTCCTGCAGTTTTTAAGTAGATAATAAGTTCCAAAATTCACCAGCCTTGCGCTGAAAGAAGCTTGTCACGGTGGTTGGTAGCTAATGAAGGCCCCTTTAGTTTATCTTCATCAATTGTCAAATATTTGAGTCCGTGAAGTGGTGTGATAGGTACAAAGACAGATATTTGAAGGGATTTTAACTCATTTGAGCAATTACATGCTTAACTGCCCTGCGATAATCTGCCGGTCTGAGTCTTTTCTACACAGCACAAGTGGGGAGCGTTAGAATAGCTGGATTTAGAACATAAAGGCTTAGTCTGAATGGAAGAAAGGCACCAGAGAGATTAATGGCCAGTAACAAACAGTAGGGCTGCCCACAAGTTATATATCACATAGTTACCTACCAGCAGTGATGGGGGCCCGCTCGCAGAGAGCCCGGGTGGGGACAAAACAGGCCCTGCACAGAATCCTGAGTGCCAACCACTACCGATTGACTGAGAGGTAGAGAATTGTGGGGTTTTTTTTAAGTCTCTAAAACATACAACAGACACATGCCGACAATATACACAGGCATTCCCAAACGCCACGTACACACTCATGCACGCCCCGCGGCATACGTTCATACGTGCGGTAGATGTGTATTTTTGAAAAAAAAAATAGCTTTTGTCAACACACTCATGAATTCAGAGGTTCCTTCCGAGGCCACTCTTCCAGTCGTTAGCTGAGTCTACCAACCCATCATTCCCGTCCTCTAGAAGTGTAATGTTGTTCAAGCAGTAGAAATTAAAAGAAACGTAACACCCTAGAGGGCCGAAATGATTTTGAAAAAGATGAACAAATCGAATTACCCGATTTACAAAATGTCCCACAAAGCCAGAGCAATCAAGACAGGGTGGTATTGTGTAAAGACATACATACAGATCGATGGAACAGAAGAAAATCTTGACATAAAGGAAATAATTTCATGAATGAATATCCTGTCATTAAAAACATAATTCTAAGAGAGCAAATGTCAGGAAAATGGATTTCGTTATTGGCGTTGCTGTGGTTACTAAATGTTGATTTTTCTGCTGTCTTCCCTGGATTGTTTGATATTTTGTTTTTCCAGCAGGAGACGTCTAGAGTGACACCATGTTGATTACATTGAAAGGCTGCGATGTCTGATGAGTTGTTCTTCCATTTCCTCATTTGTTTATTCGCTAAGTCATTTTTTATTCATTTACCTAATGTTTCCTAAGCACCCTTGAAGTATGCAGAGGAGAGAGAGAACGCACACAGGAGTGGGGGTCAGGGGAAGCTGAGTGGAAGGGTGGCTTCAACGACTACTAGGAAGCCCAGAGAAATGGGGAGTTGCAGGCAGTTTGGGGAACTATGGGGAAAGGATACAGCAAATTGGGACTCAGGGCTCTCTACTCTGGGATGCCAAGTGTGGCAACATGACTGAAAGCCACGCCATGTCAACAAGACCGGACTTAACCTGTGAGCGGTGATATGCTGTCAGAGAATCTGGGGGTAAGAGCTGTGCTTCACAGAGGCTAACCTGATAAAATTGTGCCAGGAAAACGAACTAAGAGTGGGGAGACCAGTAGGATGGCTTCAGCATTCATCCGAGCCGACCCATAATGACAAGGAGCTGGGCATGGTAAGGAGAGTGGGGATGGAAAGAAGGAAAGACCGGTGGATTTAACGATATTTGTCCTCTTACATGATGTAGAGGGTGGCAAAGAGGAAGACACAGATGGCTCTAGCACCCTTGAGCCTGGGTGCTCGAGAGAGGAATTGGTGCCACTACCAAAGAAGAACGTGGAGTAAAGGAATGAGGGCTCGATTTGCCAAAGAAGATAACTGTTTTCCCTCAGACACATAGTGTCCATGATGCTGGCTCTGGTCCACAGCTGATCAAAGAGGGAATAAAAGCCCTAAAGTGTAGTCATGATAGCGGGCACAGATATTATGTTGTTTGCGCTAGCATGGTGGTTGACGTTGGGCCCCCTTTGCTTGAGCGTCTCGACCAGGCTCCAAGACCAAGTCCATGGGGCACACCAGGCCTGATGTTCATTGATGATTTCCTCTGTGAAAGCATGGAGCTGACAGCCACGCATTCCTTCATCTCATTTAGTGGCCATGGCAACCCAGGAACACATACTCTTATTCCTCCATGGCCAGGAAGTGTCATAATTAGGTCTCGTCTGACTTCTAAGCAGGAAGAGCTGGTAAGAGGGGAAAGGGAGAGATAAAACAAGGAGAAATCTCTGTAAGAAAACTCTTGGCGTTCAGGAGATGAAGGTATTTGCCTTCTCTGTACCTCAGTTTCTTCCCCGTCAAAATAGGTGACAATCTTGCTTCTAGCTCACAGATGAGAACGGATGAATGAGAGAATCCCACACGCGCCAAGAAAGAGTCGCTTAGCCCTTCTGTACAGAATAATACAAAAATAGATGTGAAAAATGAGGACATAGTCATTCATGGTTGTGCATAGTTTTTACTTAGATTCTCGAATCCTCTGCACTTTCAAGATGCCGTCTGTGTACCTATTGGTTAAAATGTAGTAGCACCCAATGAATCTTTATTGAATCCATGGATTGACAAACAAAAAGCCAACAACTGTATCTATACACTTCTGGGATTCGAAGATGGATTCAGGCTGGAAAGAAATTAAGATTAGTAATTTCAGTGTCCAGTTGCTTAACATTCTAGTGCCACCTACTATCAGTCTCCATAGGAGAGGACAGGATAAGAGGTAAGTGGGTGGCCAGGGATTTGTTGTTTCTAGGTAACAGATGGAAAATCTACATTAGAAGGGAAAGATTAGCAGTGAGCAACTAAATAGTGTGAGAAGGTAGGGGAGCATCTGTATTTAGCCACAAAGTGTGCATAATGAGTCCCAAGGTTTTCATCTAATGGAATCTGATACCCTTTATTTAGAGACAAAGTGACCTCCAAAGGCATGCCTCTGGCTTCATTTACCCATAGGAGAGACAAATTTTTGTTTCCCTACTACTTTTCTTATTCAGACCACTTTGAAGTCAATATATTTGGACTTAGTTTGCCATCAGTAGGGTGGAGTTTCTAATATTGGAACATCGCTGCCCAACTGGCCCATCCAAACATTGACTGTATGCTTCATATATGATGTAGTGATGACTATGTGGAAAACACTGATTGTGACCAATCCCTTCCCTCCTTCCTCCCTCCCTCCACAGGCAAGTACTAAACAATTGGTGAGTGCTACTATTCCTACGGAAGAGCTCCCAATAACAGAACACACGAATATGTCTTCCCCTGACCCAGCAAGGTCTAAGTCCAAAGTAGTCTCACCCAAGCTAAAACAATTTAGAAATGTCTGTTTCATCTCCGCATGCCATTAAATAGGACACCGTGCCCTTTAATATATTGAAACCTTTTAATATAAAATGCTTTGTTTCCACAACATTTGCATAAGATGGCACTCCCACTTCGGCACGACAATTTGAGAAACACGCCCTTTGGAAAAAGAGATGAAAAGCAAAATTGTCGCCCTCAAGGACCCAATCATCTAGCAGGGATGGCAAACGAAGAAAGAGCAGAGCTCGATAAAAGTGATCACGGCACTACACACTGGTCTGCGGGCCAGAAAACGGGGCTCCCGTCTTCCTTTCCTTTGTGAGCATTCGTACCCAATCAGAGGATCACATGACCTAACTTAGCACCTGCCAGAGAAGTTGAAAACGAACGAAGAAGGTGTTTGATCCACCATGACAATGTACCACTCCGTTTCAGAAAGTTGTACATATGGCACCTGGTTTTGAACATTACAGTACCGCTCGGGGCCCCTTCCAGGTGCTGTTTGCCATCTGCCTCCATCCAGAGTGGCGTTGCCCATGCCTTCAGACTGGCACAGAGTCAGACAATACGTGCTCTGCCCTCCTCTGCACCTCACCCAGTCGAGTCTGTGTCCACGGCACAACTAACCAGCAGTTGGGTCCTCCTTTTGCACGTGGGAGCTATTACACCACCTTCAGGCCATCCCGGCCACGTTCTTCCTCCCCTCAATTGGCTGCCATCCCTTGGGATGGCCACGTTGATGGACGGGGCTCTCCTGTCTTCATGCCATCGTCATCTGTGTGATTTTTCATTTGCAATGATCACCTCCAGCTGAATTTCAGAGTGCTCTAGGAGCAGTAATGAGATTCCCAGGCGCTCCTTGGAACCCAGCTGATTCTCTTGGCAGCCACACACGAACTCCACATAATCTGTTTATTCCTATTGTTCAAGTGGCAGCATATGGTGATGGCAAAGAGAGTACCTATGCACTGATGTTGTGAATTGCCATCATTGGCAGTCATCTGACACACTTGGACGGCTGTGTACGGGTGCAACGTGGCACGCGGGATGCCGCGGCGGTCAACAAAACAACACATGCCTCTGCTCTATGGAACCAAACCCTCCTAACTCATACGGGCAGCACTCATTGATTACGATTAGCCTGCCTGCTAACCCGCAGACATGATTCCCTCCATGTCACCAACATAGCCCACGTTTCAAAGCACCTCCATTCCTACAACTGGGAAAAGACTTCTTTCTCAAGGTAAACCTGATGGGTTACTTCTTTGCTGGAAGTCTTCAAGATCCCATCTATTTCCTAAATGTTATTATAGGCCAAACTCCATGGTATAACCCGGCGCATGAGTCATCTCCATTATCTTGCAATCCTCCTTCCATATGGAGCTATTCATTGATCCCCGATTGCACCACTCTCTAGGGCCCCACAGTGCTTCTGCTTAGGATGTTTCTTCCCCCCCAGAATGCCATTCTTCATCCTTCCACATAAAAGAAAAAAAAAACCTACTGTTTGGCTTTCAAAGCCCAGTTTAGATGCTGCCTCTTCTTTATAGGATAGGGACTCACTATGGTCCCCAGAATGCTGTATACTATACCTGCATCTCCACAGCACAGCTTCTGCCATCCCATCATTATTTATCTGTACATCTGACCTTTGAGCTGGCCTGGCCTCCTTGAGAAAAGAGTAACATCCTTCTAATCTTCACTCTGTTCCCTAGCCGACTGTGTGGAACACAGTAGACCCTCTGTCCCCATGTTGTGAACTCCGGCTGTGTCTAGATCTGGGAAAGGCAGGCAGGGTTAGGATTTCCTTCAGAATTAAGGTCAAATGGAAACTCTAATTCATACAGAAGCTAGGAGAAGAGCAGAAATTAAGTGAATAAAGTAGCCTCAGTGGAGACTAGAGCAAACTGACCCACTCGTAATTTGCAACACCCATGACTTATTCTAAGAAAGCGGCCACGACTCTACTCCAGCTAATGATGGCTGTGCAGGACAGTGGATTCGGTGTTGCTAGAGCTTTGGATTCCCACACCCACCCTCATCCGTCAAACAAAGAGACTCCAGAAATCCAAATTCCTTGTTTGAACTTCTCTGGTTTTCAAGTGAGAGAAACTAATTTTAAAACTTCGAAAATAATGTGTAGACCAAAGTACAACACCTTTGCAGGATTTCAACCTCAGCTTTACCTAGCCTGTTTTAATCAGGTTCCAGGGTTGAGCAGGGCAAGTAATGTGTCCCCTCCCCCAGCCAAGTGCCTCTAAAGTGCAGAGGAGAACACAGAGTCAATTAATTACTAGTGTTAATAGCCTGACACTTTTCAAGTGTTGGGGAGAAGCTATGTCGTCAAAGGGGTAGTTTAATACACTAGTCTAAACGTTACCTTTTCTCCACCTAATGCACCCTCAAATTGTCACCTCCAAATATTGAAGCATAAATGTATCTAGAATTTACAACACTGAATACCAGTGGAACAAGGTCAAGCTCTAAGTCTAACGTTTCATATGTTTGAATTCTACATCTGACATCCCCATTCCCTTGGGGCACAACTTTTTAATTATTATTTGTAGATCATCTTTTTTTTTAACCACCTGAGAAGTGCAATTATCACCCTGAAATGCAATGTCTGACGTATCATTTTTTTTTCTGAAATGGAAATTTTACATCCAAGTAGAAACCCAGGCATACAATTTATTCCTTATAGCATCCCTGACAGCCACTCAGAAATATGTGTGTCCAGAATGTGAAAACTAACTCATAATTAATAGTGGAACTCAGATCATTTTAAAAAGAAAAAAAAAAACAGACCCAAACTCTTTTGCTTTCCCATAAGATTACTATTTCCCACTCATTACCATAGCTATTTGTATTCTTAACGCCAGTCTTTGCCCTTCGTACCATCGTGGTCCTGATGGTGAAGTGTTAAGATGAAATTTAATGAATGTAAGGTGCATGTTTATTTTCCATTCCACATTTCACAGATGGCATATTCTCCAGCATACTGACATCTTACCAAAATAGACACCCATGGCATGATTGGAACTCCAGCTAAGTTCCACCTGCAGGTGGTATAACACCCAATGGGTTTTAAATCCAAGAGCTCAAGATGGGCAGTCAGGACACTTAGGACTCAATCATGGTTCCCCAAGATGAAAGATGTTCACCTAGTAGTACATGTCTGCGTTAACAAATGTATATGTTGAATCAATTATTCTAGGAGAGGGAACGGAGTTAGAAGCGTGTGGGAGAAGAAAAAGAGACTTAGCCAAAACTTTGATGGAAGATACCCAGCCAGAGAAAATGACTGCATATAACGTATTGCAACCCCTGGGTTCTGGCTAACTGGTCTATGCAGCATAGACGAGATTATGCCACGTCCAATAAATTCGTTTCTTGAGTAGTCGACGGGATTTGCCCTTTCCTGGACACAGTTGCTATCACATGTGATTCTTGGAAGAGTCGAGCTGAAATCATCCGTTTGGCCAGCTACTAACGTAGTGGCATCTGTTTTCATTGTGACTACCACTATCTAACTGGTGCCAGAATCCCCCATTTGACAGGTCAACAAAGGGTCATCCATTCCGTTCTTCTGCATCTCCTGTAATAGGGAACCCTTGGAAATATCCTTCCTGTATTGAACCTTTCTGTCTTAAGTTTGCATGCTTAAATATAAATCTGAGCTATTGAGGACATGTAAAATAAAATAAGTTTCTCACCCACATGACATCTATATATGCTTTCCCCAAATAGATAATGGTGGCACTCATGAATTACAGCACCTTTTCAGTTCCTGGTTAAATGACCCCGGTTCCTTCCTTTGCTCTGCATGTGATGTGGCTTCTTGACCTTTGCCTGACGGAATGACTCTACTCTGGAAAATAGTTCATAATCACAGACCTAGTACCAGTCAGCTGTGAGCCTTGTGCAAGCAATTGATTATTAGGGAAACTGAGAAAATGCCTTAGACTGGCTTTCTCTGACTTCACTTCTACTTCTGAAAAAGCATTTATAGTTATAACTGTTCTTTTTTCTGCCAAGCCATACTAGTTATACAAATCAGAATATCCAATGACATTTTGATTACTTATTCCTTTGCCCATATTTATTAAGATCTACTCCATTCCAGGCATTGTGATAGATTGGCACTGGGGTCAGAGTTCATGCAACATTTTCCCTGCCCTCGAGGAGTTCTCATTTCTTTTTTTTTTTTTTAAGTTTATTCATTTTTTGACAGAGACAGAGTGAGAGCATGAGCTGGGGAGGGGCAGAGAGAGAGGGTGATACAGAATCCGAAGCAGGCTCCAGGTTCCGAGCTGTCAGCACACAGCCCGACGTGGGGCTCGAACTCACGAACTGTGAGATCATGGCCTGGGCCGAAGTCAGACGCTTAACCGACTGAGCCACCCAGGCTCCCCATGGAGCTCTCATTTCTAATTCGGTCATTGACTCAAATGAATTCTCTGGCAGCTGTTGCCTCCACATCCTACAAATACTGAAAGACTGAAGAGAGAAGTTCTCCCTTCAGAAAAGCTGTCACCATCTCCTAGTCTCAGGGTGCCCGTGAGTACTGGCTGCTAGGTTGCCTTATTACAATGCAGACAAAAACGGAAGATCACTCCCCTTTTCTAGAGTCCATGAGCGAGGCAGGAAGTAGGAAGCTGACAAAAAGTAGGTACTGTCCATGGGCAACGACCTTCGTCAAAGGAGCCAGGCCAGCTGGGAAGTAAAGATCCCTTCATCAGAACCCCACTGCCCCTTGCACGTACTTCTATGTGGCCCTTGTCACTTTGTAAAAATAATTGTCCACTTTCATATCTGATACCCCTGTTACAGCCAAGGCTCTTGAGGGGGATGGTCGTGTTGCTTTCGTCCATATCTAGCCAGAATGTGGCCCCCAATAGACGTTCACGGAACGATCGCTGAACATAGGACTGAGTTTCCATCTCTCTCTACACGGTTTCTTGGCAAGGATCATTCACCGCTCCAAGTTGCCATTTCCTGTTGCCACTGTGAGGATTCAATACAAATACTTTGCCTGTAGAAAAGGAAGTTCTGGAAGTAAGGGCTCGCTTTTACGTCTTCTTCATTATCCCATTCCTTTAGCTGTAATTACTTTGTGATTCATGAACATTACAACAGATTAGCAACTGGAATCTCTCAGAATATACAATAATTTTCGAAGTCATCATCGGATGTTTTTGACAAAAGCATAAAGTGCAAAGATGGAAATAATATATTGAAAACATAGCCTGTAGTTTTTAAGTACTTGATGGAGTCACTTAATGGGTTATGCTCTAATTTACATTTTAAATGAACTTCACAAATTAATCATGCAAGGTAGCCTTCTAGTGGATATGCTTATGAATATACGATGCATTTTATATGGCGCATTCAAGAAGAAAGGATAAAGATGTTTGTCGCGTCTACCGACAATCCTATTGATACAATTGGTTCCATGAAGTTGTCAAAATTTACCAAGAAAAAACAAATGACCTCTACGTTTATCATTGCTAAAGGTTCCTGCTAATTAGCATCGAGAGATATCGTGTTATAGATGCTTCTCTAAAAGCTATCAGCCCTCCAACTCCGTATAGTGACATGGTATCTATCAAAGTCTCAGGGTGCTTGCAGTTCGACAAAAGGCACTCCAAAGAACTGGCACGTATCACCCTATTTGCATTTTTGCATCTCATTATGAACATAATTGCATACCAACACAGCAATTCTTCTTGACTATCTCAAAAAACATTATCAGCAACGTCTGAAAGAAATGCTTAAATGTCAGCTATTGACAAGCCAGAAAAGCTGACCTTTGAAGGTTCTCAGTCTTCCAAGAGGCGCCGTGCTATGACTCACTTCTTAACTTTCTGTCTGTGTTTGATAACAGCAGGGATACAGTGGCTTGGAGAACGGTGGTTTTGGGCGACGAACTGGAGGGGAATCACGAAACTGCAAAAGCTGCAACCAAGTTACCATTCCTGCGAGCGGTTATGGGGGATCAGTCGAATGTTTGCCACGTCAACCCTGAAAACCTCCGGAACTCTGTAGAGCGTGAACATCTACATGTTTGCAGCGGAATTTCTGCAAAACTATCTAGTGCCTTCACATTAACAACGAAAATGAGTTTAGCCATGATTAATGTTATGACAAAGCACTTCACAACCTTTCCCCTACAAGCATGCAACCCATTTTACACATTGTCACAAGTAGAGGCTGAGTGTTCGACAACTACCAACGGCTAATCTAAAACCACCCGGAATCATTCGCACCCTCTCCTTTAAGATCTCGTCTCCCTAGACTGGACATCGGTTGCACGGATCTCATAGTCCATCCTACGCCTGGATCGTGTCATCATCCCATGTTTGAGCTACCTCAATTTGCACAGCAATTTGGTACACGTTTTTCCAAAAGCACTAATCAATTTTAACTCCCATTGAAATGCCATGGAAATGGCTGCCAATGTCCAGAAAATGCTAATCAATTTTGAAAATCTACACCATGGCTTGCATCCCAGATCTTCCACCCAATCCGCATCAAATAGAAATGATAGAAAATGATGTTAACACGTTCAGCCGCTTGTTTGCTTGTTGTAGCGGAGGCATTGGTCATGCTTCAATGGCAAACTAACCGCCTGTCTGGAAGTTCATCCCGCTTGTACTACTTTGGCCGTCTGTGTGGCAACAACGTGAAGTGGCTGTCACACTCGGGTTCAAAGACGGGGATTTCCAGATGAATCCTTCCCCCCCCCCCCCGCCACCACCCCCTGTATTTTGCTTTTGAGGAACATAAGGGATGATTTATTTCTTAGATGGGCAGATATGCATTTTTAATGCTTCTAATTCTCCAAAGATCATCCTCTAGTGGAAAAGCCGCGGCTTTGACAGGCACGGCACACATCTATATTTCAGACCCGTTGCGTAAATCTAGACAGTACAGAAGAGCGAGGGAAGTTTAGGGCACTAAGCCCATGTAAAGGAGCTTCTTCGTGCCACAAACAAATTCACAAAAATGCCTTCTAGGAATTTAGACTAGGAAGGGATCTCGGAAACCAGCCAGTCTAACCTCCCCATCATGAAGGTGCGTCTTCAAAGACCTCCCAGAAAGACATTCCTTCCCATGAATAGCATTCCACTACTCCCCAGGAAGGGAAATTTTACTAAGAGGCCAACCGCATGGCTTCAAAAATTAATTATCAATCCGGGCTGCAAACCTCTTTGAAAACCTCTCCTAATTGGTGTTAGGCTGCTCTACACGTGCAGAAAGCAAACGGCTACCCCCCTTCCCGACAGCGATCGCTCTCCCCCTTAGTCTTCTTGGCCCCAGGGAAAACAGTCCTGTGCCGTCTTTCATTCCCATGAGATGAGACTCCCGGATGCCCCCTCGGTCTGCTGGTTGGCTTTCCCTGCTTACTCCCCGGGTAGTCAATCACCCTCTTGAAACACCCACAACTGCCCCAGGACAGAAACCAGTTCTTCCAGTCAGATCATTGCTTCTGGGACTCTGAATGTTACCGTTCTACAAAAATCTGAGAACAGACAGGAACACCTTGTTGGCACATAAGAAGTTCGTACTCAGCCTTACTCCTTCAACTAAAATCAGTTTCAGTCACTATTTTTATGTCGTGCTTCCCTCTCCTTCTCCTTCTCCTCCTTCTCCTTCTCTCCCTCCCCCTCCCTTTCCTTCTCCTCCTCCTTCTCCTTCTCCTTCTCTTCTCCTTCTCCTCCTCCCCATCCCCCTCCTCCTTCTTCTTCTCCTTCTCCTCCTTCTTTTGCTCCTTCTCCTTCTCCCCCCTCCCCTCCCACCTCTCCCCTCCCCTCCTACTTCTCGCCTCCCCCTCCCCCTCCCTCTTCTTCTCCTTCTCCTCCTCCTCCTTTTTCTTCTTCTTCTTCTTCTTCTAAATGAAGCTAAAAGCCCATAATCTCAAGAGGTCTTCAGAGGCAAACAGAGGGACTAGTCTTTACCCTGGGTCTAGCAGAGTGTTAGCACATCGTGAGCATCATCATATCAGAGATAACAAAATCTAACCGTTATTAAGCACGTACTCAATAGTTGAGATATGACTGCCTACGGCCATTTATAGGATTTATCTCATGCAGTCTTTCTCAAGAGCCTATGAAGTAGTGACGATTACCATCCCCATTTGGTAGATGTGGAAAGCGAGACCCAGAGAGGTTAGGTAACTTGCCTACAGCCACAGAGCCGGAAAATGGTGAGCCTGACCCCAATGCTCTCGTTAAGAAAATGGCCTCTGTAGCAAAAGTTCAGAACCTGTTTGTGACCCTGAGCTAAACGTTGTCTCTTTTATTACGTGCATGTTTTCTTACTGAACTAGGAGAGGAATCTAGGCTCCAAGGTGACGGTAGCTTTGAGGTCCCAGAGGATCATGCAAGCCCGCGTGGTGTTCTCCATTCTGCAGTGGCCCCCTGGAAAAGCAGTAAGGGCTAGGGCGAGTCGAGAAGGCACCAAACATCCATGATTCTTGATTCCTCTGCAGGTCACAGGGCGGGCCGTCTTTAGCCAGACGCGTAGCATTGCTTCCGAAGCTAGACCTGCCCAGTGAGGAACACCAAAGATCCCTTCCTCCCGGATCCTAGTGCTCCCCGCGTGACCGTGCAGTCCACACCCCGACAGAGACGGGGGTGTCCGATGCACATGAAAGTCTGCCAGTCTCAGGTAACAGATATCTGTGTGGCTGTATGTTTCATTCTAAGCTGCCATCTAGAAATCCACTGCGAGGTTGTCCTATTTCAGAGGGAAAATGATGGCCAGCAGGTAAAAATAGCAGAACTGAAAGGAGGCACTGCATTTAATTCCATCTAATTGATGCTTCTGTGGGTGGGAATCGGAGTTCATCTCCTAGACATTAATTAAAGCAGAAATGCAGTGAAATGTCAGTCCTCTGGCTGTAAGGGCCCTTTTCAGGGGGATGCTGGGAAAGTAGGTCTGGTATTTCCCTGCTGTCACAGGGCTCATAATAGAGGGCAGCAAGCTTCATGTGGCCTCAGAAAGTACCCTGTCTCCCAATCAAGAGGCTTTCAGCAGAGAAGGAGTGGACCCTAGGCCTGTAGCCCCCGCAGCTGTATCCATGGGAATCCCCCACCGACGGGCAGAGAAAGAACACTTTGCAATTAAGGGCTCTGAAGTCGGTCCTGTGCATCTGCTGAAGTTCCCAAGCACTTCTCCAAAAGCTATCTTTTACCCACCCACACCGTCGGCAGAAACAAAAACACCGCGCTCTTCTCTTTTAATGAATTATCAATTGACGGGCTTTAAAGAGAGAGGGGCAGGGGGGTGCTGGTTTTAAATTGGGGGAAAAGAAAGGAAAAGAAAAAAAGTTAAGCCGGAATAAGGCAACCTACTTTTCCTAAATTTAGTAGGCCTTGACATCTCCGGAGAAGCGTGCCTGTAGGACACTATACAAAACTCTGAAGGCAAACTGAGCAAATAAATAATTCTGAAAAGAGCACTACATTTTGAGGCCAAATCCCAACCAGACCTGAAGCACAGAAGGCAGTGTGAGGTCAAGAGTGAACCGTTCGGTGCATGTTGGGTTTCTTTGTGGAAGACATAAAATGGGCTCTGCCATTTTGTTCCAGAGACGGGGGGGAGCGGGGGGGCAAGGGGGGAAGAGCATCTGAGAGAAAAAGGACATGAGCTGTTTCTGTGGGGACGCATGAAACGTTCTTGGCAGTAATGCAGAGAAATTACTTTTATGGAGCCCTGCTCATCTCAACTGCTTTTTGCTACTCGAGCGACAGACACAAAACCGGGTTTACCATTAAATTGGGCGCTAGATTTTGTTAGATCAGGAGTCAGCAAACCTTCTATGAAAAGAAAGGTTGGCAACATTTTAGGCTTCGGGGGCTCTGCGTTCTCTGTCTCGTCTACTCAGTTACGCCTTCGCAGCTCCAAAGTAGCCAGAGACAACATATGAAAGAAATAGCCTGGCGAGGTTCTGGTAACACCTTCTTAATGGACACGGAAATTTGTGTTTCCTAAAACGATTATTTTTCACAAAATACCATTAGTGTTCTTTTGATTTTTGTAATCACTTAAAAATGCAAAAACTAACGGCATTCGTAACTCTCAAGCTGTACAAAACAGGGAATGCGTGGAATTTTTCCATGGCTGCCATTTGTCAACCCCCGTCTAGACCACACTGAGCCAGTGCGAGCCTTTCTTACCTGTTCTCAGAACACAAGTTTGAGCATTTAAAACTACAGCTGGTGTGACGGTAGTGGCATTTAATTTTATTCTCCTAAATACTGACGCTAGAGATAGACTGTTTCTTACGGCTCGACAGTGGCATCCAGGTGATGTTTAAACATGTGCAGCAATTATGTTCACTATCGATCTGCTGCCTATGACACAGCAGACACTTTGCAAGACAAGGCACACATGTTAAGGCTGCTAAATCACATGTGAAGTGCATGGCTCTCCTGTGATTTCCGTGGCAAGCACGACAGGTGCATTTCCGCTGGACATCATCTCGGGTGGTCCACACTGCAAATCTGTGACGGGTGCCATTGTATAGCTCCGTTTCACGGATAAGAAAGCTGAGGCTCGCAAAGCCCGGTGGCTTTTACGTAAGACCACTCCACGTGTACCTAGCAGAGCTGGAAGACGAACCCGTGCTTCCCTCTCCTCCGCCTAGGGTGCTCATCCCCTTGACATCCACACTCACAGTCAAGACCTTGATTCAGTCGTAACGACGACCAAACTTAACCTGCCCTCGCGTGAGGCCGCTTCTGGCCTCTAACTTCCCAGGAAACTCGTGTGCTTTGTTTACTCTTAATGTGTAGTGGCAAATGAGTGAGGCCGAGAGCCTACACGTTCTGGGGGAGGCTTGGTAAGTACAAGAACACAGCTATGAAGTTATTGGCATCTCGCAAGTAGTTAAAGGCACTTGTCAGTTCAACTGCCAAATATTTATATTTAAAGAGCTACCCTGTGCTAAACATTTTTCTAGGCATTGAGGATGCAGCAGTAAACAAAATAGACAGAAATGTCTGCTCTCGGGGATTTATGTTACACGGGGGGGAGACAGGCAGTAAACAATAAAATAAGTAAAACATATGCTATGTCAGATGGTGATAAGTGCTGTGGGAATAAAACAAGCAGCGAAGGGTGATTGGGAGTGCCAGAATGGTTTGGGAGTGGGAGAGCGAGACAGGGACAGGCTTTTAAAGAGGTTCGTCAAAGAAGCGTCACCACGGAGGTGGCGGTTGAGGAAAGACCTCAAGGAGAGGAGCGACTCAACCTTTTCCTTCCAGGGAAAGGGGACTGTAGGCGGAAGGCCTCGCGAGAGCAAAGTCTGAGAGTCCATGTGAGGACCTGCAAGGAGACAGGGGAACAAAGCGTAGTAAGTGTGGGGAAGATGAACAGGACCCGGGGGAGGGGTGGCCTGGGGGTTGGGAGGCGGCAGGCAGAGCATTTGGACATGTGGTGCCCAATGGACAGCTTCTGAGGGATCATTGAAGCATTTTTTAATGTTTATTTATTTTGAGAGAGAGAGGCAGAGAGAGCACCTGTGTGCATGGGAGAGGGCAAAGAGAGATTGAGAGAGAGAGAGAGAGAGAGAATTCCCAAGCAGGCTCCACACTCAGCACAGAGCCCAAAACAGGGCTTGAGCCCGTGACCACGAGAGCATGACCTGAGCAGATATCAAGAGTAAGTCGCTCAACTGACTGAGCCACCCAGGTAGCCCTGATCATGGAAGCATCTTAAGCAGAGGAATGGTATAACCTAATCTAGTTCGTAATGTAACAGGACCACTCCAGAAGCTGTATGAACAATAAATTGTAGAAAGCCAGGATGGAAAATTACTGCCATTGTTCAGAGGGCAAGGGGGGACCTTGAACAAGAGGGGTAGCTGTAAAGATGGCGACTCAGACAGTTTGGGCCATTAGAACAAAACTCCATAGCCTAGGTGGCCGATAAACAAAAGCATTTATTTCTCACAGTTCTGGAGGCCTGGAAGTCCAAGGTCATGGCACCAGCAGATCTGGTGTCTGATGAGGGCACTCTTCCTGTCTCATAGATGGAGCTTTCTGGAGTCTTTTTTTTTTTAAGTGTACTGATCCCATTCATGGGAGCTCCAACTTTATGTCTTAATCACCTCCCAAAGGCCCCGCTTAACACCATCTTTCGGGGGGTTAGCATTTCAACATATGAAAGGAGGGCATAAACGTTCAGACTCTCGCGGACAGTAAGAAGGGATCGGACTGAAGTCTAAGACAGCGGGTCGCGCCGGCCATGAGTATGGGGCGGGAAAGGAAGAAGGAACCAAGGATGACCCTCCCTCCCCCGCCCCACCCCCTGGACTCCTAGCTTGAACAGCAGGGAAGATGGAGTTGCTAGTAACTACGGTGGGGAAGACAATGGCAGGAGCAAGTTCACAAGTGGAAGATCAAGGAATTTGGGGACGTGAAGTTCGAGTTGTCTATTAGACACCAAAGCAGGAAGGCCAAACAGAGAGTGGGGAGATTCCAATGTTCCCAAGTGTGGCATATACCACGTGTTCAGGATTAGGAGCAGGGAAACAAAGAAAGCCAAACCCTCCATCCTGGTCCAGCGTGCACATTGAGAATACATCCCGTACAAGCTCCATTACACCTGCTAACTTACATTTTTCTTCAACAGTGTGGAAGTTCGGCCAGGGTCCACCGATTTGAGTATGACACTTTTCGGAAATTATGCTCACTCCTTTCACTAAAATGTTTGACGAGATGAACCGGAGGGTTTGGGCTTAATTTTATTAGAGATTCTTTACTACTGGCACCTTGGGATTTTTCTCTTGTGTCTTAAACCCAGTGATGGTCTTTTTGAAACCTTGATATTTAAAATTTAGTTAATATCATTGAGCTCAGGCTACCACAAGGAGTACTAATATAGATTGATCAAATTACCAAATCCACGTAAATCCTTAACATGGAAATAAAAACCGTTTTTAGAATGATGCCCCAATCCACACAGGTGACGTGTTTTTGCATTTTCTCTCCGTGAAAAACATAAAACGGTGTCATCTATTTTTCCCATGATCCTTCGCACTGATATCACACTGATATCCACGGTTTCTAAAGGGAATCCACTGCACGGGTGGTTGAGACTTCCTTCCACTCTGACAATATTGAGATAGCAAAATTAATGTCAGCTGTTTGTTCAAACTCAAGGGATCACAGTCTGCCTCCCGTTCACCTCCCATACACCCCAAATGCTCATTTGCAAAATCTCTTTAGAGGCAAAAGTCACAGTATCACTTCCTGACTTCCCACCCTCTTTCCTCACTTTATAGAAACAGAGGCAAACACTTCGTAATATGTTACCTTCCATTCATGCCGACTACATTCAATATTAGAAAATGGTCTTCAGAGAACTGTGATTTAGGATAAAGCTTACGTTCCAAGAATAGCTACTCTACGGCATGAAGAAAAAATCAAGAGTCTAAAATGTGCCAATATGTATTAAATACAATTGGGCATTCCTTGTTTCTCTCGTCAGTTGCCAATGTAAAAATCTCAGGATTGGGGATGAGTCTGTATAGAAAAAGTCAGAGATTTTCTCTAAATACGACCATTCGTTGGGGGAAGAGAAAACAAACTCACGAAGGATATCATTTGTTGGTGTTTCTCTCCTGGAGTTGAACTGAACCCCCACGCTTAGAAATGAAAGAGTAATGTTTTATTCACCCGAATTTTGCCTTGGTGCTTTTTCACAGAGAAAACGCGGGTCGGGAGAGGAGACTTACCCGACAATCTCCTGTGCACTGAGTTGGACACGAGGCCTCTAGCTGCAGAACAAGCCAGCGCAGAGGAACCGAGAACAGCAGTCCTGGCTGTACGAGCCACACGGTGGGCCAGCCCCCCGGGTTGAGAGTCGAAGCGTATTCACGCGCCTCGATCTTGGCTTCTGTGCGAGATACCATGTTAACGGTCCTGTTGCCCACTCCGCCCTGGCGTGAGATTTAAATAAAAACAAATTACAGGTCTTAACAGTGATAGATGGACTGCTTTTACATTTGTGTAGAGTATTTTTGCTCTAAGATTAAAGGCTTACGCATTTATCTGCATAAACTAACCCCTGGAGTAGGGTGCCGCTGACATTTTCCAAGAAAAATGAATATCCTAACTTATTCCAAAGAGATGACTTGGTATTTGTATGGCCAGAGTGACCTTTGCAAGTGCCCTTTCAGATTAGGTGCACTACATGGAAAATTGTGCTCTTACAGTACTCCATAAATCATACCTACCAATTTTCTTTAAAGGGGTATGTAAATATCAGTGTACCAGGTGGGTAAACAACACTAACCTCGTACAAATGGCTTGAAAATTGAAGAAAAGCACCTTATTTTGCTGCTGAAATTGCTTTTGAAGCCCAACATCGGGGCTTGGTTTGTAGAATGCATGAAATGATTTGTGCACAGGGAATAGAAAATGGGCTGATGATAACCATCCTCGACACAGTCCTCGTCTCTCTGAGTTCTTTCTGTGATCAAAGATATCATCGCTATGTATTCCTTTTCTTTGCATATCCCAAATGCACGTACATTTTAAGTGACATCTTCATTATCTGCGCATTTCCAAGCCGGTCCGACAGCTTTTCTAGCTGGTTAATATTTCCGGACGAAGTTCACGGAAGTCTTCTTATTTTGAAGTAACACTTCATTTAAAAGGACCAAAGAAAACCTTAGGGAGAAAACTAAACAGAGAAGCTATCGCTTTTGAAACTCCCAAGGTCTTAGTATGAATGAGTACTATTTTGGCGATTTAGTGAAATGCATTAATTGAATCTCCTCGTTTTGAAACAGAAATAGACAAAGGCGGGGGGGGGGGGATGATCCTGCTACCGAAACATTTTAATGGAATGTCTGTGGCATAAGATGCAGCTTGTACTGCACCCGACTGCCATGGATACTGTGAAATTCAGTTTTGTACAGTTTTCACAAGATGAAAATCCTTGACTTTGACCCATTTACGAGCTCGTGGCAAGAATCATGGTGAATATCCTGAGAAGAATGTGACATATAGTAACATCCACATCTCTTACAGACAACTTGCCAAAAGGGTAAGAATTTTATATCGCATAGGGTTTAAATGAATAACTCTTAACACTTCTGTGTATATAAATAGCTAGAAATTTACAAGAGCATTTCAATTAAATATATCTTACCCACCATTCAGTTTGCCAGTTTGCCAATTACTTCTGAATGCTTGGCTTATCTTAAGGGGACAAAATAAACGATGTAAAATTTTGCTTTCTTCACAACCGTTTTTATTTTCTATCTTTCCTCCACTGACAAAAATATTTCTAGGATAAAGGTTTCGGTTTTCTAGTCCTTCGTAATGAGAGATGAGTTTCTGCCTTTTTTTTTTTTTAATTTTTTTTTCAACGTTTATTTATTTTTGGGACAGAGAGAGACAGAGCATGAACGGGGGAGGGGCAGAGAGAGAGGGAGACACAGAATCGGAAACAGGCTCCAGGCTCCGAGCCATCAGCCCAGAGCCTGACGCGGGGCTCGAACTCCCGGACCGCGAGATCGTGACCTGGCTGAAGTCGGACGCTTAACCGACTGCGCCACCCAGGCGCCCCGAGTTTCTGCCTTTTTTAAAGCAATGCGTTTATAAAAATCAGCTCTCCAAATGGTACAGGTAATGCGGTCACCTAAGTTACTTTTCTAGTTCTTTCTTCTCTGGCTAGTAATAGTTGCTATGTGCGAGTAACTTAACATTGCTTTATTCCTACTAGGAAAAAGAAGAAACAAAAATGCTTAGTCATGCATCGGGGCATAGGTAGGTAGGGTGCATGGAGCAGGTTGCCTTCTTTGCCTTAGACACATTCAGTGCTGGGCTCTGTTTTTCCTTCGTTCCTATGCATGGTATTTTGCAGTCAGTACCTATCCTCCTCTGTTGTACCAGTATCAATTATAAGCATGATTCTCGACACTCCTTCCGAACAATATTTCCTAGCCTTCTTATTAAATAGCGAAGGTTGAAAGTTTTTACCTCAGGGGCGCCTGGGTGGCTCAGTCCGTTGAGTGTGGGACTCTTGATTTCAGCTCAGGTCATGATCCCGGGGTTGTGAGATAGAGCCCTGCATTGTCTGGCTCTGTGCTGTGCATGGAGCCCGCTAAGATCCCCTCTGTCTTCCTCTCCCTCTGCCCCTCCCCCATTTATACAGACACGTGCGCGTGCGCTCTGTCTCTCTCTCTCTCTCAAATAAATAAAGTCTTAAAATCCAGAAATCTTTCACTTCAAATTTTTATAAGTGGAGATTAAAAGTACAGTGAATGTGGCAGGGTTCAAGACGGAGACAGAGAAAGAACTCGACCTTAGCCCCACCCACAAACACCACAAATCTACATCGGTATATGGAACAGTTGTCTCTGAAAAACGACCTGAAAGCTAGGAGAACAGAGCTTGTCCCTGAGGGATGAGAAGTTTGTGCCCCCCATCGGGCACCCCAACCCTTGGGAAATGCACTAGAGGAACGAGCCCCCAAAGCAACTGACTTTGAATACCAATGGGGCTTACTTCCAAAAAGATTGGAGAGCTATAGGAAATAGAAAATCCACTCTTAGAAGGCTCACATACAGACCCACTCACCCCAGGACCCAGTCAAAAGCAACAGTTTGAAGGGCACCTGGACCGTATGTGAAGGAAACCCATTTGTTAATCGTAAAGCATCTTTTCGACAAATAGGAACCTGTTGGGACTCTCTTGGGATGGGGAAACTAGCAAGCTTCATTTTTGCACGCCATCTAGCCTGCTAGCTCTGGTAGGTGTATCTTGCCCCTGCATGCCAGGTCACTCAGGCTGACCAAGCGCCCTGTCCCTGCAGGCCACCCCACCACAGCCAGCAGGCACGCCCAGCCCACACTGGGATGCCTTTGGAGTGCCTGGCTTTGGTGGCCAGGACGGATTGCATTTCTAGGCCCTACAGACCTAAAACAATAGGAGAGACAGTCTTGGGTAGGCTACCACACCCCAGAGTGAAGGTCAGTCTTTAGGTTTGTCACACAACCACAAGCTAGAGAAATGCCCCCCGGAAACATGGGCAGAAAGACACCATTTTAATGTCCTTCCTTGGCCTTGCCACATACCACCGACACCTCCCAGATGGAAACTTATACACGGGTGTAGCGCCATCATTTTTGCAACTGTCACCAGGGGACACCTCCAAATCTCTTGTCTGGAAGTCAGCAGGGTTGATGATTACAGACGCACAAGAATGTGTACATTTACATACCTGAAAGCTGATGTCTGAGGAACCGCCTTACAAGTAGCTGGAAACTAGACAATTTCTGAGTCCCCTCCCTTTGGAACACTGAACGGTCTTGGCACACTTTCAACAACTGGGACCTGTCAAGGACAAATCAGATTATTAGACAATCATAAAAGTCCAAGGAACATCCAAAAGCTAGGCCAAGGTTGAACACGAAGGTTCATCTCCTACAAAAGGCCACTGCTTCAAGACTGGGAGATGTAGCTCTTTCACCTAGAACATAAAAACAAACAGAGAGGCGGGCAAAATTAGGAGGCAGGTGGATATGTTTGAAACAAAAGAACAAGACAAAATCTCAGAAAAAGACACTAATGAAACAGAAATAAGTTAGCTCCCTGATGAAAAATTAAACGTAATGGTCATAAAGTTACTCACTGCACTTGGGAAAAGAATGGATGAGTACAGTAAGAATTTCAACGAAGAGACAGAATACATAGAAAAGTACACAGAAGCGGAGAGCTGAAGAATACAAACACTGAAATAAAAAATGCACTAGAGGAGCTCAACAGCAGACTGGATAAAGTGGAAGAACAGATCAGCAAGCCAGGAAACAGGACAGTAGAACTCATCCAATCAGAGCAGTGAAAAGAAAAAAGAATTTTAAAACATGAAAATAGCTTAGGGGATCTCTGGAACAGCATAAAGAAGAATAGGATCTGCATTATAGGGGTCCCAGAAGAAGAAGAGAGAGAAAGGGGTAGACAATTTATTCGAAAAAATAATGGCTGAAAACTTCTTTAGCCTGGGGAAGAAAACAGGCATCTAGCTCCAGGAAGCACTAATAGTTCCAAATAAAGTGAACCCAAAGAGACCCATACATATTATAATTAAGATCCAAGATATATTATAATTAAAATGTCAAAAGTTTAAAAAGATAAAGAGAGTATCTTAAAAGCAACAAGAGAAAACCAATTTGTTACCCACAAAGGAACCCCCATAAGGGTATAAGCTGATTTTTCAGGAGAAATTTTTCAGGGCAGGAGGCAGGTGGAATGATATATTCCAAATGCTTAAAGGGAAAAACATTTCAACCAACTATACTCTACCCAGTAAGGTTATCCTTCAGAACTGAAGCAGAGAGAAAAAGTTTTCGAGACAAGCAAAAACTAAAAAAGTTTATCATCAGTAAACTTGTCTTGTAAGAAATGTTAAAGGGACTTTTTAAAGCTGAACAAAGGGCACTAACTAGTGCTAAGAAAACATATGAAAGGAAAAATCTCACTGGTAAAAGGAAATAGATACAAAAGGTTATATGAAGATTAAAAGACAATAGCAAAATTAACTATATCCATGATAATTAGCTGAAGGATACTGAAAATTTAAAAAATTCAAAACTTGACATCAAAAACAGAATACATGACAATGGGAATAAAACTATGTAGCTTTTAGAATGTATTCAAATTTAAGATGCTATGCACTTAAAATAATAGACTTTTACATATACAGGATGTTATATGTGAACCTCATGGTAACCACAAAACAAATATCTATAGTATACAAAAGACGATGTGAAAGGAATCTAAACATAACACTAAAAACTCACCAAACCATAAGAGAAGTCAGGAAGAGAAGAAAGGAACAGAGAACTATAAAAACAGCTAAAAAAAACCCAATCAACAATATGACAATAAGTACATACCTATAAATAATGACTTTAAATGTAAATGAACTAAATTCTCCATTCAAAAGACAGAATAGATAGGTCCTATTTTTTCATATTTCCTACACGTTTCCTACAAGACTTACTTTAGATCTGAGGACACACAGACTGAAAGTGAAAGGATAGAAAAAGATATTTCAAAGTGACAGAAACAAAAAGAAAGTTGGTATAGCTATGCTTATGTCAGACAAAATAGACTTTAAAGCAGGCTGTAATATAAAGCAATCAAAAAGGAGCATTGCCTAATGACAAAGGGGTCAGCCTAACAAGGATTTAACATTTCTAAATATCTATCCCAACATAGGAGCACCTAAACATATAAAGCAAATATTAACAAGCCTAAAGAGAGAAAATGATAGCATTAAAATAATAGGGAACTTTGATACCTCACTTACATCAATGGCCAAATCATCCATACAAAAAATGAGCAAAGAAATATTAGCTTTAAATGACACTTTAGACCAGATGGACTTAAGAGATAGATATGGAACATTCCACTTAAAAACAGCAGAATACACTTTCTTCTCTAGTGCACATGGAAAATTCTCCACGATGGATCATATGTTAGGTCACAAAACAAGACTCAACAAATTTTTTTTTAATTTTTTTTAACGTTTGTTTATTTTTGAGACAGAGAGAGACAGAGCGTGAACAGGGGAGAGGCAGAGAGAGAGGGAGACACAGAATCTGAAACAGGCTCCAGGCTCTGAGCTGTCAGCACAGAGCCCGACGCGGGGCTCGAACTCACGGACCGTGAGATCATGACCTGAGCCGAAGTCGGACGCTTAACTGACTGAGCCACCCAGGTGCCCCAAGTCTCAACAAATTTTAAAAAGACTGAAATCATATCAATCATGTTTTGTGACCACAATGGTATGAAAGTAGAAATCAATTATAGGAAGAAAACTGGAAAAATCACAACTATGTGGAGATCAAGCAACATGCTACTGAACCATCAGTGGGTCAATGAAAAAAATCAATGGAGAAATTAAAAACTACCTGAAAATAAATGAGAATGTAATACAACAGCCTAAAATCTATGGGCTGCAGCAAAAGGAGTTTTAAGAAGGAAGTTTATAATGATATAGGCCTACTGCAAGAAATGAGAAAATTTTTCAATATACTTTACACCAGAAAAAACTTAAAAAAAAAGAACCCCAAAGTTAGTAGAAGAAAGGAAATGACAAGATCAGAGCATAAATAAATGAAATAGAGAATAAAAAGATAATAGAAAATATCAATGAAGCTAAGAGCTGATTCTTTGAAAAGATAAACAAAATTGAAAAACCATTAGCTCGTCTCACCCAGAATAAGAGAGAGAGCTCAAATAAATAAACTCAGAAATGAAAGAGAAGTTATAATTGCCATAATAAAAATACAAAGAATTATAATAGACTACTATGAATAATTATGCACCAACAAATTGGATAACCTAGAAAAAAATGGATAAATTCCTAGAAACATGCAATCTTCCAAGGCTGAATATGAAGAAATCGCAAATCTGAATAGACTAATTACTAACAAAGAGATTGAATCAGTAATCAAAAACCTTCCAACAAGCAAAAGTCCAAGACTAGACAGCTTCCCTGGTATATGCTACCAAACATTCAAAGAAGATTTAATAACTCTCCTTCTTAAACTCTGCCAAGACATTTTATTTCTAAACTCACTTTGGATCCCATCACTACCCTGACACCAAAACCAGACAAGGATACCACAAAAAAGAGGAAATTATACTCCAATAACCCTGATGAAAATAGACAAATAAAATTATCAATAAAATATTAACAAACTAAATTCGACAACATAGTAAAAGGATCATACACTATGATCAAATGGGATGTATTCCACGGGGCAAAGATGGTTCGATACCCACAAATCAATGTGACACATCATATTAACAAAATGAAGGGTAAAAAGTATAATCCTATCAATATATCCAGAAAAAGCACTTGACAAAATTCAGCATCCATTTATGATTAAAATTTATCAACAAAGTAAGTATAGAGAGAATGTACTTCAATATAGTAAAGGCCATATATAATAAGTTCATAGCTACTTGTGACAAAGATGCCCACTCTCATCATTTTTATTCAATATGGTATTGGAAGTCCCAGCCAGCACCATTAGGCAAGAAAAAGAAAAAAAGGCATCCGAATCAGAAAAGAAGAAGTAAAACTGTCACTATTTGCAGATGACATAATATTATATATAGAAAATCCTAAAGACTCCATCAAAGAACCTGTTAGAAGTAATTAATGAATTTAGTAAAGTTGCAAGAAACCAAATCAATATTCAGACATCTGTTGCATGTCTATACACTAAAAACAATCAGAAAAAGAAATTAAGCAAACAATCCCACGACAACTGCATCAAAAAGAACAAAAACAAAAAACTAAGAATAAAATTAATCAAGGATGTGAAAGACTTATGCACTGAAAAGTAAAAGACACTAATGAAAGATACTGAAGACAGAAATAAATGGAAAGATATTCCAAGCTCATGAATTGGAATAAGAAAAATTGTTGAAATTTCCATGCTACTCAAAGCAATCTACAGATTCAGTGCAATCCCTATCAAAATTCCAATGGCATTTTTCACAAAATTAGAATAAATAATTCTAAAATTTGTATGGAACCACAAAAGACCTTATATAGCTATAACAATCCTGAGAAAGAACAAACCTAGATTTATCATACTCTTTGATTTTGAACTACACTCCAAAGCTATAGTAATCAAAACAGTATGGTATTGGCATAAAAAAAGGCACATAGATCAATGGAACTGAATACAGAGCCCCAAAATAAACCCACACATATACAGTAGATTAATCTGTGACAGTGGAGGTAAAAATATACAATGGGGAAAAAAAGTCTCTTTATTTTTATTTTTTTAAATTTTTTTCACATTTATTTATTTTTGAGAGACAGAGAAAAACAGAGAACGAGCAGGGGAGGAACAGACAGAGAGCGAGACACAGAATCTGAAGCAGGCTCCAGGCTCTGAGCTGTCAGTGCAGAGTCTGACACAGGGCTCAAACCCACGAACCGTGAGATCATGACCTGAGCCGAAGTCAGTTACTTGACCGACTGAGCCACCCAGACACCCCTAGAAAAGTCTCTTTAATAAACAATTTTGGGGCAACTGGACAGCCACATGCGAAAGAATGAAACTAGACTACTATCATGCACCATACACCAAATCACAAAATTGGTTAAACACTTGAATGCATAACTTGACACTATAAAATTTCTGGAAGAAAACATAGGTGGTAATCTCCTTGACATTGGTCTTAGCAATGATTTTTTTTTAACCTGACTCCAAAGGCAAGGGTAACAAAAATAAAAAATAAATGGGACTACATCAAATTAAAACTTTCTGCACACTGAAAGAAACCATCAACACATAATAAGGCAACCTACTAAGTAGGAGAAGATATCAGAAAATCATATATGTGATAAGGCGTCAATATCCAAAATATGTAAAGAACTCATACAACTCAATGATAGCAAAAAGCAAATAACCCTGATTTAAAAATGGACAGAGAAAAAGAAAAATTAGCAGAGGATCTAAATAGATATGCTTCAAGGATACCCAACAAGCACATGAAAGATGTCCAACAACACTAATTATAAGGGAAGTGCCAATAAAAATCACAATGGAATATCACTTCACACCTGTTATAAAGGTTAGTATCGGGGCGCCTGGGTGGTTCAGTCAGTTAAGCGGCCGACTTCGGCTCGGGTCATGATCTCGCAGTCCGTGAGTTCGAGCCCCGCGTCAGGCTCTGTGCTGACAGCTCAGAGCCTGGAGCCTGTTTCAGATTCTGTGTCTCCCTCTCTCTGACCCTCCCCTGTTCATGCTGTCTCTCTCTGTCTCAAAAATAAATAAACGTAAAAAATTTAAAAAAAAAAAGATTAGTATCAAAAAAGATAAGAAATGGCAAGTGTTGGATAGGATGTGGACAAAAGGGAACCCCATACACTATTGATAGGAATGTAAATTGGTACATTTACAGAAAACAGTATGAAGATTCCTCAAAGAATTAAAAATAGAAATACCATACGATCCAGGTTTTCCTCCTTTGCAGTGTTTATCCAAAAACACTAATTCAGAAAAGATGCACGGACCCCTATGTTCATTGCAGCATTATTTGTAATAGCCAAGATATAGAAACAACCTACGTGTCTGTCAATGGATGAACACACATGAACACACACACACACACACACACACACACACACACAGGAATACTACTTAGCCCCCCCAAAAGGAGAAAGTCTTGCCATTTGCGACAACCAACAACATGGATGGACAAATACCGTATGAGTTCACTTATACGTGAAATCTAAAAGCAAATAAGCTAACAAATCAAATAAAAAACAAAATCACAGATACAGAGAACAGATTGATCGCTACCAGAGCAGAAGAGGGTGGGGGTAGTAAGTGAAATGGGGGAAAGAGCTCAATTCTACGGTGATGGATAGTAGCTAGACTACTGGATTGTAGTGGTAACCACCGTGTGCTATATGCAAATAATGAATTCTAATGATATATACCTGAAACTTACATAATATTATATACCAAGTTTACTTCCATAAAAAACTGGAGTGAATGCAATTCCAAAATGTAACCCTATTATTTTTATTTTGTTATTGTTAATGAAGTCCCAAAAGTCTTGATTTTTAAAAATAAAGTTCTTTTTGAACACAAAATTTCAGAGCATGAAAATTCCTAAGTCAGTACAGCTAGTTTTGTTGAATAATACATAGACCTCTGGACTAAGTATCAAATTAAAAATAAGTAGCTTATGCTCCTCGGTCCACATTCTTTAACTGTCTCTGAGGTGGTTGGTAAAACCTTCTCCAGTCTACACCACCATATGCCACGTCTGGAAAATGATATTATTGGAAAGAAAGAGATTTTCACTGAAGAAAAAAACTGTCCATCTACCTCCATTGCCATTCTGCATTTTCTACAGCACCTTATATTTCATAGAACTTTCTTCTTACACCCACTCCTGCCTTGATTCATTCAACAAATATTATTGAGTTCCTACTCTGTGCCAGGGACTGTTCTAGGCCCTGAGGTTATAGAAATGAACAAAAGAAAACAACAATGAAATGTCTGCCTCAAGCAGCAGGATTGCTACAACTATACAGTGAGATCAGCCGGGTATTACAACAGCATTTTCTAAGCATATTGCCCAAGAAATGACCTTGTTTTTCATGTCACCTGAAGTTCAACATATTTCCAAGAATCAAAGAGAGCATTTTGTTTGTTTAAAAATTGAACATGTAAAAGAATATTCAGTATTTTGCTCTTTACCATATTTTCAAATTGTCTTCATTAATAAAACATTTTGATAAATATAATATTTATTATTTAATTTACTTCTAAGAGGGTTTATCCATTTTTCTATAATGGCTAGGTTATATGAATCATTAATATTCACCTTTTACTAGTGTATTTCTATTATTAATCATGATGCTTAGCCTTGACTCCTCCATAAATTTTTTCCACCTGATTTATCCAAAATCAGTTTCTACCGTCTAGATTTTCTACTAAACTTACATTAGGTGTTGTACAATTCAGCAACCACTGATATTTTTTTTAGTACCATTGACTTGGTTTCCCTTATTGCTTTGAAAAACCTTGATAGAATAGCTAATTTCTCACACTTCTATTCCCCCAGCAGCTAACATAATGCAAGCAGAAGGAGTTCAATAATCACATTTCTTTTTGACTAAAAGGTTCTGGGTCAGAACCTTTTGTTTTTAATTTATTACCAAATTCTGGATTCATTAAAACTGCAGGGGATTTGGGGTGCCTGGGTGGCTCAGTCGGTTAAGCATCTGACTTAAGCTCAGGTCATGTCTCCGTTCGTGGGTTTGAGTCCCACATGAGGCTATGTGCTGACAGCTCAGAGCCTGGAGCCTCCTTCTGATTCTGTGTCTCCCTCTCTCTCTCTCTCTGCCCCTCCCCTGCTCACACTCTGGCTCTCTCTCTCAAAACTAAACCAACATTTTAAAAAAAGTTTAAAATAAAAATAAAACTGCATGGATTTTTAGAAGTGCTAAAAAAGGAGGACAAGTTTTTTAAAAGAAAGATTCTCACATTAGGGGGAAAAATGCATTTCACGAGAAAGTCTTGTTAAACAAAACGCAGTAAAACCTTGGTTTGCGAGCATAATTCGTTCCAGAAACAAGCTTGTCATTCAAAACACTTGTATATCAAAGCAAATTTCAAGAACCATTGGCTCAGTTGTGATCATGCGACATTCGACTTCACGTACTACTTGTATTGCGAAACATCGCTCGTTTGTCAAGTTAAAATTCATGAGGCATGTTTGCTCATCTTGCGGAACACTCCCAGAACAAGTTATTTGCAAGCCCAGGTTTTACTGTAGAATAAATTTGCCCATGATGGTCAAAATATATGTGCTTGAATTGAAACTTTTCTCCCTCCCTAATTAGATCTAGAAAGTGACTTTGCATATTTTGCACATTTTATATCAACTAAGTATGGAAGCCAAAAAGATCTCTAATAGAGAAACAGAGTTTAGATATATTTCCTTAAAAATTCTGTTGACTTATCTACACTGTTTTGAGAGGAGAAACATCAAACCCCCCAATTTTCAAAGTGTCGGGTGCAAAAAAATGTAGGTTAAAAAAAAAAAAGGCACAGACCCTTTAAGGTCTCATTTTGCATTTTCAGTTTTGTTTGCCTCTTCCATGAATTTTACAAATTCAACAGAGGTAAGAGGGCTAGACCTGACATAAAATAAAAATAAACGACAGCGTCCTAGTCCCACTGATACTTGGGGCTAAGTTTTACATATATGTTTGGACGATAAGCAGCGCATGATATATGAGTTCATGTTGAACCCTAAAGCCACCCCGTTCACCCCCATTCATAAGCCACCTGTGTTAGTCTGGTTCTCTCTCTTTCGGCAACTTCCGGTAAATGGACCATGAAGAGGCTACCCTGTGCTACTTGGCGAACTGAGAAAAGTGACAACGTCTCCGTTTTATATCTCCAGAGGTGTTCTTAGGTAAAATTCAGGAAGGAGGAGCATCTTTATCCTCCCTTTCTTTTTCTAAACCATGTCTTACCTCATCCCAACACCATCTACTGTTATCATGCTGCCCGCTGGTCTTCTCGATCCCTCCCCTGTGAAACCTCAACCAGATTTATCTACCCTACTGTGTTCCTAAACAAAACTTGCTTGTCCTGAGCTCCAGTTCCTCCATCCATGTCCATCAGTTAGCTGTCCTACAAAAATATTTAGACAGAGACGCAATTACACAAAGCTCTGAATGGCTAATCACGATTTAGTGAGTTACCTCTCCCCGATAGTTCATTGAAGCAGGTGAATTCTTCGTTTTAAGTACAGATTTTTCAGGTCTTTCTCTAGACCAGGGGTGGGCAAATGTTTTCTGCAAAGGGCCACGTGTTAGACGTCTTAGATTTTACAGGTTGTGTGGTCACTGTGGCTCAACGCTGTCGTTGTAGCTTGAAAGTTGCTGCAGGCTGTACATGAATGGGCAGGCGTCCGTTGCCATAAGACTTTATTTACGAAACAGGAGATGGGCTGGTATTGGCCTGGAAACCATGGTTTGACAACACCGTCTACACTAATTCAACCAAATGGGGGGTGTGGCTGTAAGTGGGGAGGGCAGACAGCTCTTCCAACCCCCACATATCCGTACCATATAGCTAAATATCCCCACTGGAAAGTGACCCCGGAGTCAGTGGGGTGCCAATGGACCCAGCCAGTTTCTGGCAACAATTATTTAAGTTATATTGAAGACACTCAATGTCCAATGTCCCCATGTAATTTCCCTCCTACCTTCTGTTGTTTTATGTTTTTAATGAAACAGAGCCAGGGAACCATTAAGGAGAGTCAGCCAAACCTCTCTCTTTCCCTTGGCCGTTAGGAAGCTCGCAGAAATAACTTGTGGTCTGTTAACTCTCGCCTTCTTCAACGTTGACAAGACTTTTTCTTCTTCTTCCCCCTTTGACGTGACTTCTTTTCCCCGATTTGCTGTTAACGACTCACGGCTACTGTATAATGCTCACTGTGGTCGGTAGTGATCCTTTTGGGAAAGCAGTGAGAAGTAAAATGTAGACCCAGGAAAAGTACCTGAGAAACATTTTCTGGTGAAACGGCAGTTAACTTCGTCAACCGTGTCAGCCAAAACGTACTTCAGACTAGTGTGTCTGGCCGTATTGCAAGATGAAAAACGTTTCCCCACGATTGTGCCAACAGACAAAGGAGTCTCTTAGTCCAGACGCCTTCTGGAAGGTGTTATCACCTTCTTTGTTTGTAAGTGACCTAACTCTGGACACTCAGCAATCACATCTGACCTCTGGGAGAGGTGGGACTCTGTCCTCTGTCGGGAAGCTCCTGCTACTGTAAAAGTCGGTAAGAAATTCCCTACTGGTAGCACAGACTTGCGACTTCCTGGGATCATTCAAGAAACTCCAAGGGCCTTCTGCGGAGAGCCAATGTGTTGACGTGGCACAGGAGGAGATGGGCAGAGGGATGGCAACATCAGAAACCATTGCTGAGCTATCTGAAGAATATCCCTAACATGGGGTGTCCCTTCTAACTTATCTCAGGAACTTATCTCACATGGCACCAGTGACCCAGCAGCTAAGAGACCTGTAAGCAATCTGTCCTCTGTCTACAACACAGCCATTGGCTCCACCGCTAGGCCATCAAGGATAACGTAAAACCTTAACCAAACGCTTCCCCCCCAAAAACCTCACGCTCAGCTATAGAAGAATATTTCTAGAATGAGTGGGTCACTCTCACCTCTCATCTCCAGGCCTGTCACTGCCTCCTCTCTAATCATGGTTACACAGCTAAGCTAAGCTGTGGCCAACTCTTTTGGGTAATTGATTATTGCAGTGCAAATTTATATACATATATATTATACATATGGGTTATTGTGTCCAACTTGGTAGTTGGACCCAGTAAAGGCACCTTATGCAAACAAATAGGTGGCTGATGTCCTCAACCTACAGTATCTCCAAATTACTGCAGATACATGTTTAGGACTTCAGACCTGCATTTCTTTAATGTCTATTTATTTTTGAGGTGGGGGGAGGGGCAGAGAAAGAAGGGACAGAGGATCCGAAGCAGGCTCTGTGCCGACAGCACAGAGCCCAATGCGGGGCTCAAACTCACAAACTGTGAGATCATGACCTGCACTTAACCTACAGAACCACCCAGGTGCCCCAACCTGCATTTTTGTAATAGCTTGTGTTCCTTCCCCAAATCCTTCTTTTATGTACCGGGTAAATCTATGCAAATTTTTGTAGTCCTAACGACTCTGTCTCTCAACTACAGATGGGACTGTGAACCACTTCAAGGAAGTCAACAAACCCCAGGGCCTCTGGGGCAATCACCAGGCTTCTCAGGGACCCTCAGCATCTCTGTAAACTGGCTGAAGCATCCAGGGTCAGCTTCAAACCCACGATGATAGTTACCGATCTCTGTCACACCGGGCAGCAGGCACCCCAGCAGAGGAATAGAGATGGCAAGAAACACAAAACAGAGTCCCTAAAATATGTGGCACAACCTACACTATCCCAAGCCTGTTATTTGTTGTTTTAATATATTGCAGACAAATCAATCACAGTCGAGCAAATAGCCTGGAACACACTATATTGTGAATACATGTACAGTTTTCTACGAGGCTTTAAAAACATGAATGATACGGCTTGGGGAAAAAAAAGTCTCTCTTATTTGTTCCATCCCTGAGACTCAGGGGTGCCCAGACTAAGAACCATGCACTGGTAAGGAGCCCTTCCCCATGATACACCTTGTCACGGGGGTGATGGTAATTGACCAGAGTTTTTCGAAGGGGGTGCAGAAGACGAAGAGGAAGCTGGCGGGGTGCCGTCAGGTGCCGAAGTGATAGCACAGTTCTAATGTGGCATTGTGTTGTCAGGCTTGGCTGATTCTCAGATCAAAAGAGCCATCAATCTTCCCCAGATCTATATAGATCTGTCCTGGGTCAGAAGAATAATCAATAACTCTTAGTTCTCACTTCACAAAAACAAAGGAGCTGTTGGTTTGTTTACCTTTCAGATCGTGTCTTGATTAGGGATCATTAGTGGCCATTATGGAATGAAGCTCTATGTGTATCCCTAACTCAGTCGAGTTTACATTTCAGGACGCTGTGTGTCACACAGAGGCAAACCTGCACACCACGTTCGGAGGGAGCTCCAGGGAGCAAGGAACACACGCCAGGGCCAGGACGAAGGCACATAATGAAAAAGCTATTGAGGATTAGAGATGAAGGGACATTAGAGTTAATTTAGCAAAACCCCACATTTTCCAGAGAGAGAAATTGGGGCTTCAAAAGGGCATTAACCTGCTCAAGGTCACCTTGCTGGATAAAGACAGCATGAGTTAGAGATGATGCACCTGCTGTATATATATTTATTTCTGGCCGGCTGTACACGTTAGTTAGGATTCATTTCTATGGGTTGGAGTTTTGTAGATCCCTGGCCGGTTGTTTTCTCCCCTTAGCAAGTAGTAGGCTGTAGCAGAGAGAAAATAAGCTTTGAAGGCAGACAGGCTTGTTGAGTTCAAAGCCTGGTCTGTCATGGACAAACTGAATAACCTTCCGTGAGTTCCTTACCTCCAAGAGCCTGCTTCCACATGGCTGTCCTGAAGAAAATAACATGGGCATCTTAAGGTTTTTGTAAAAATTTAGTAGGGATAATATAATATATATAATAATAATATATATATTATATATATATAGTGGGGATATATATATATTAGTAGGGATAACATATATATATATATATGTAGGTAGGTAGTTTTTTTTTCTTTTTTTTTTTAATTTTTTTTTTAATGTTTATTTATTTTTGAGACAGAGAGAGACAAAGCATGAACGGGGAGGGTCAGAGAGAGGGAGACACAGAATCTGAAACAGGATCCAGGCTCTGAGCTGTCAGTACAGAGCCTGACGCGGGGCTCGAACTCACGGACCGCGAGATCATGACCTGGGCCGAAGTCGGCCGCTTAACCGACTGAGCCACCCAGGTGCCCCTTTCTTTTTTTTTTTAATTTTTTTAATGTTTATTTTTGAGAGAGAGAGTGAGAGAGAACGTGAGCAGGTGAGGGGCAGAGAGAGAGAGAGAGAGAGAGACAGAATCTGAAGCAACTCTGAGCTGTCAGCTCAGAGTCCAACGTGGGGCTTGAAACCATGAACTGACAGGTCATGACGTGAGCCGAAGTCGGACGCCCAACCAACTGAGCCACCCAGGCGCCCCTGTGATTCTTTTTTCTCTTCCAACTTTTATTTAAATTCTAGTTCGTTAACACACAGTGCAATACTGGTTTCAGGAGTCGAATTCAGTGATTCATCACTTACCTACAACACCCGGTGCCCATCACGACAGGTGCCCTCCTAAATACCCATCACCATCTAGCCCATCTGTGTCTTGAACCAAAGAATGGCATGATATAGCTAGTTGTCCTGCATATTGAAATAGGCATCTACATTGTCCTCTAAATATCCCAACTGGGGAAGTGTCCAGAAAAAATGGCGAAGTGAATTTGGGTGGAGATCAGTAATCAGCTCAAGTTTGTTTATATTCTCGTTTTTCACTTTAGTTTCACTTTCCTGTGCCACAACCCTCCTCGTGGGAGGCAATAGAGTCAGTCAATCAACAGAGGGAGAGGAAGCCCAAACAGGCCCGTGACAATTCACATCACACGGTGCCCCTGGCTGGTGACCCTAACAGCTTTCTCGCCACCTCCTGCGTGGGCTCCCTATAAATGGCTTCTGCAGCTACTCTCCTAACTTCAAAACATTTCTCCAGGCTGGGCGTATGTCCTTGTCCTGGCCTCCCAGCCGCCTACCAGAATCTGCTTGGCCACGTTTCTTTTCCACTAAGTCACTTAGCCCCAGATTTCTAGGTCTCTGGATGACAACCCAACTGGACAGTCGACCTAGCTTTGATTTCCTTTTTCTTCCTGAAATACTGCCTTTGCATGGTCTGGGTCAGCAATCCCAGGATGCTTCCCTCCTTCATCTGGGTCGGGGCCGGGGTATATTGTGTGGAATCCCACTGTGAGGGCAAGTCTGCCTACTAGAATTTCCGCTGCTCTTTCTTACCGGTCCACCACGTGCTGCATTGCAAGGGCAACATCTCCCTTGGCGCTTAGAACTAATTCACCCTATACTTGCCCTGTTGTCATTGGAACACAAAGAGGATAAACTGTGGCATTGTCTAGAAGTGAGGGAAAAGAGAATCCAGCTCTAAATGATGAAAAGCTCAGGACTCAGATGCCGCCCCCCCCCCCACCATGCGTCCTTTTTTACTGCTGTTCTTGGGTTCCAGCCATCCATCTCCTGGCAAGACAGCAAGGATGGAAACATCACCCCGCTCTGCAGATGGTGAGCCTCATGCTCAGAAGGTTCACCTACATGCCCATGTCACACAGCTAGGAAGTCCCGGGGACCAGTTGTGAACCTGGGCCATGACTACTCCTCTGGTCAGGCTCTCCCACGAAAGACAGCTAAGTTTGTAGAAGAAGTCTGGGCTGTTGAGAAGTAAGGTTGGGCTGGGCAACTCTGAACAGTGGGGAATTTCAATCTGGGCCATATGAGGAACTGAGGAGTCAGGAGAATTGTCCAAGGGAGAGAATGTTTAAGGGTTCTGGACACAGTAGTGGCTCTCACACTTTACTTTTCTCAGATATTCGGCCAGAAGCAGCCTTAGCTTGGATCTCTGTGATGAGGACAGAACAGGGTGAAAGGAGGAAATAGACAAGAGATCCATATAAATCCTTGAAGAAGCTTTTCAACAAGCAAAACCGTGGGAACAGTGGCCCAGAGGACTTACTGAGCTCCTTGTCGTGACGTGTATTTTAAGCAGAGGCTGTGAAAAACATTTAGTGAGACTGTCAAAGCACAACTAGATGCCTGCATTGATTGATGGGTTACTATGTGCCTGGTATTCTTCTGGAGACTTTCCACCTATCATCCCAGTCAATCTTTCCTTCAACACCCCAAACCGGGTACCACCCCATTCGAAAGATGAGAACAGTGATGGTGAAGGGGGATTAAGAATTTTTCTCAAGGTTCTACAGCTCCCTGGGAAAAGAGCCAGGAGTTGAACCCAGGGAGTCAGGCTGTAGAAGCCATGCCTTGATCAAGAGATTTCGGACGGCCCCGCTAACATTGATGTCATACACAAGCCTCTCTCACTTCCAGGATTAGAGGTAATAATTTCTCCATCTCCCCACCCTCCCAAACAGTGTCCATTCATCATCAAATAGTGATACTACGGTCTTATTTCTTTATCATGTCAATGCATAACACATTAAAATGAACAGTAACTGCAAATAATGATGAGTGTCCATTAAAAGAGAACAAATTAAAGCCAGACGACACATCTTTACCAACACCTCAGCAATGCGCATGACAGGTCTCTGATACTTAAGGACACATTCAAAGAAAATGGCACTTTGAACTATAAATTTATTTGCACGGAGTAGCGAAGCATCGCATGCCCTTGAGTCTATCTCATAGGAGATGCAGAGCCTGGTTTTGACAGCTAGTTCTAATAATAAAAAGGTTTTAAATGTAAGGTATAACGGCATTCCAATCAGCGCCTAATCAGGGTTATGCTTTTCAAATTATATTGTGTCTGCTTTCACCTCCTGCCTATTATCTGCAATAAAAACAGAAGTGCTTAAGAAAATCCTTGATCTATGCACATATATTTTTAATATTAATATGTCAGGCCAGTGGCAATAAGGATATTAGGGAAATGACGGAATTCTCCCCCAGCTGGACATGTTAATTGAGAAGCCAAGTTTTGGAGGCAAAGTTCACATTTGTGCAGATGGCTGGACAATGCCGGGTGTCGGCTAGGTCAGTGTTAGCCCCAATCCTGGCTCTAATGGCTCAAGTCTCTGCTTTCTCTGCGTCAGCTGGTCCCTCTGGGCTGTGTAGGTTGGGGAAGTCTGTCTCTCCATTTATTCTGCCCTTGACTCTGGGGTAGTAATTTCTCTCGAGATGTCAATGTGCTTTCTTTAGAAAGAAGAAAGAAAGAAAGAAAGAAAGAAAGAAAGAAAGAAAGAAAGGGAAAAAAGTTTAATTTTTTCTACTTGGAGGGAATGTAAATTACAGTTCCCGCTGCCCTTCCCCCCTCCCATCCAAAATAAAAAGAGTAGCCACCCTACTTGGGGACCAAAGAATGTTAGAATCATCTCAAAACAAGGAGTTGAGCTCTTGTGGACTCTAGTGACTGGCCCAATGTGTATTTACTTTTTTATCTGGTTAGCGTTAAAATATATCCACGTTTATTGTCAGTTTTCCACCTACCATTTACTGTCTTTAATGTGATTTATGTATCACTACTCACCCTTCAAATACAGTAGTATGGGACCAGCAGTCTTTAATAGTTTCAGTTTCCTAAGTAATATAATTATTTATTATCTCTAATTAAAATTCAGAGTTTGGCTTTCAGCGTGAGTCTGGACGCGAAGCTTGCTTTAATGAAAAGAGCAACCGTGAGTCTAAATTTCTTTATGAAGGAGATAACTTATGTAATCACTGGTAACCTTTTTCAAGAATATTATCTCACTATTTATAAAACAATGCCTTCTTTACTTTAGAAATTTTCATTTGCATATGAAAAAGACGTATTTATTGATGCTTTTGACTGATGCACATTTTTCACTCAGGGATGCTCTTTCCAAATCATTCATATATCACTGAATTTTTCTTTGAAAACCTGAAGCTACCGTCCTTTAAAAGATATTCATATATATGTCTATATATGCATATGCATAAGTAGCCTTCAAGAAAGCTTTCAATTGTTGATTCCTTTGAACAATTTCTGGTTTGAAAACGCAGAACCCTTTCCGCTTCTGAAGCCACGTGTAATAAGCAATGACTATATCCTTTCTCCCTTCCAGAAGCCTGTACCTAAAATCCTTTTCTTCCGGAGAAGAAATCATATTTGTGTCTAACCATGATGAGTTCTAGTTAAATATATTTCAGGCTCTTACCACAGTATCATCACAGACTCTTGCATTTTAATTCACAACATCTTAAAAGTGGTTTAAGTCATTTCACTAATAAACACATTGGGGAAAGGGGGAACCAGTATATAATATCGATGCAACAATTTGCTTGTGAGATTTTTCTCATGGAGGCAAATAAGGCAGGGTTTAAGTACAAGGGTTTTTAAGCCTCAGTCATAGAACTCATCATGTCCCTCTTCAGACTCTCGATTTTGCCAGACCATCAGTTTATAATGAGTCACTGCGATGAAACAGAAACCATGGTTTAACCACCGCCTACAACAAGGGGAAATGAATAGATCAACGACTTTCCCCTCCCTCTTCTCCCCTTGGATAAGCCTCAAATAATTTCCACATCACTTCTAAGATATTTTTTTTTTAATTTGAAACTGAGGACCTATTGACTGAGCTTATGAAATAAAGTGAGCAAGGTATAACTTTTTTCTTTTCCCAGAGCCCTCCTAAAATTTATCAGAACACCATTCTCTCCCGTGCCATCTAATCACACCCATGTGCATTCTCTTCTTAATTAAGCAAGTTAACTTATTTGGCATTTATGTTTTATGCATGAGAACCCACAGCTTCCAGATTACTTCATTCCTGGGCCGTGTAATTCAGAAGCAAAAAGATCCATATAAATATCTTTATCCCGGTTGTGTGAGACAATATCATTGTCAGAAGAGGAATGCATATGCATGCCCAAAGGATCTATCCAAATTAATCAAGATCAAGATGTTGCATCGCCTTAATTTTTGGTCAAGGCAACCATGATGTTTCTTTCATTAGGGGAAAGACTTTTGATTAACTAAATTTCTTCTCTGGACCCAGACACCAAAATAATAAAGGAAGGTACGTGTCAGACCTGATGTATATGGGGGAAGAAAAATTTATTTTTAGGGGCGTGTGGGTGGCTCAGTCGATTGAGCATCTGACTTTTGATTTCGCCTAAGGTCGTAATCTCTCAGTTCACGGGATGGAGCCCCGCTCTGGGCTCTGCACTGACGGTGCGGACCCTGCTTGGGATTCTCTCTCTCCCTCTCTCCCTGCCCCTCCCAGCTCACGCTCTCCCTTTCTCTCTCAAAATAAATAAATAAAGATTTTTAAAAGATTATTTTCATAACTTATATCGACCTCCACCGTTGCTTTATTTATCCGTGTATGTTTTAGATGTCAGCGGCGTGCCAGACATTTTGGGGAACCTGGAGATGGGACAATCTCAGTCTTAGGACTCAGGAAGTCGTAGGAGGTGCTGACATAGGCTCCACTACATCTATTGCGGTGTAAAATAAGGTTTCCTGGCAGAGGGAGAACCCAAGCTGCAAGGCCTTCCAGGTGGAGTTACTACTTGGGTTGTAAGGCAGTTGGCACAGAAGTCAGGAGAAAGGTCCTGGGGTCAGCTTGTCTGAATTTAAATCTCAACTCTGCCACTTAGGAACTGTGTCACGTCTGTTTCCGTTTCCTGGTTCGTAAGAGGAAGATGTGACCAGTTCCCACCTCACCTGGTCTGGTCAAGAATGATGAGTCTAAATTTAGAGGTGGGGGTGGGTGGGAGAGGTGGGCAGGGAGGGTCATGAGGAAGGCAAACAGGAACCTCTATGAGCCACTATGAATAATATTATGAAGATGGGGCAGGGGGGTGGAGACAGGTGATGGCATCCAAGGCTTTACTTTTTGAATGTTTATTTTTGAGGGAGAGAGGGAGAGTGCAGGCACACAAGTGGGAAAGGGGCAGAGAGAGAGAGAGAGAGGAGATAGAATGTGAAGCAGGCGGGACTCGAACCCACGACCTGAGCCAAAGTCGGATGCTTAACCGACAGAGTCACCCAGGCACCCCAACAGCCAAGGCTTTAAATCGTGACTCTGCTTCATGATGCATACTTAAAATCAGACACCAACGAAGAACTCTGCCCAAATCAAAGGGGAAATAGGACAAAATCGATTTTGGTATATATTGATAAGTCACCACATTTGCATTTAGAGAAAAAAAAATCTGCTTTGATGTACTACTATTTTGTGGGACTGTTCATTATTTCACTCAAAGATAATGCAGTAATATTGATTGTTTCGTTCGAAGGTGTGACTGCATGAGGAAGGGTGAAGTTTCTTCTATACAGCATGTAATTCCATTCTGGGGGTCAACATCTGGGAATCGGTGCTCTCTGGGAGTGGAGGCAGGCGTGTGCACTGGCCGAAACACAACTGTAAACTAATGAAACATTTCTAAACAGGGAGTTATATGTCATCAACCCATCATTTATTTCTGAGACAACTGGACAAGCGACAGTTCAAGCTTAACTATTTGCTTTAATTTATTTTTTAATTCGCTTCATTCTATTTTGATGTACAGCGACGAGCCATAAAATTTATATTAGAATGATGAAGGATCATAAGTATTTTTTGTCTGTTTTTGTTTTGTTTTGTTTATTTACACTTCACTCCGCACAGCGACAGTCTCAGTCTTTTGTAGGCATTTTTGTCGTCATGACTTCACATTTCAGGACATCTTAGATCAAGTGAACCTGTTTTTGTAAAATACCGGTGGAACGGTTTAGAACAATACAAAATGCTCCGTTGCATTCGAGCTTCACGCAGAGTCTTTTTCGACGTAACATTCCTTCCTCCTTCCCTCAAAGCAAAAAATTCATCGCAGCTGACCTCACCAAATATTTTTCCATCTAATCATCGAAATGATTCCCGGCACCTCTGTTAAACATTAATGTATTTTGCATTACTGTCAATGGTAAAAATAAGGTATTCTAAAATTAATTTTAGACTGGGTCTCTTTCAGTAATAGGGAATAAATATTGTTGCACTATTCTCAGTGTTAATGCAAATAACAGAAGCCTTGGCGTGTCCACTGACAATTCATTAATCCTCTGGTCAACTTGATTAACATTGATTCACCATATACATGGGCTGTTACAGAATCTGTGCTGTATGTGGTCAGTAACAATATAATTACTTACTGTAAGTGCGTCCACAGATCTGCTCTACATTTCATTATTATTACCACAGCTTATTCACATGAAATTATGGGAGATCTTCAAGTCCACAGTCTTTGACCACAGACCCAAGCAGGTGTTTGCTTAATATTTTGGTCAAAGATCAGTGAGTTAAAGGTTAGGCCAGGGAGAGTGAGAATAGAGGGGTCACCACACTTGCAGGAGGCGGGGTGAGACTTGATCTTCTCGGGTCTGGAACGGTCGAACCCCAAGGTCACCCATTAGTGATCCTGCCTTTAAGGACTGTGAGATGTCAACAATAAATTCACCATGCCAGAACCTTTAACCCTCTTAATGCTGTGAACACCGGGAGCCAGGGCCAAAACCCAGAAGGAGAGGACCCAGGGAGAATTATTCACACAATTGTCTGAGGGATGTGGCATTTATGTCCTTTAGGCTTGCCTCTGTTGGAGCGGACAGCTAGGAAAAAATAAGACTGTTGTTTGATGGCCAAACTTGCCACGCAAACAATACATCCATGCACAGATGTAGACCTTATATAAATATGGTACAAATAGCATTGTTCAACTGCCACATTTTCATCCCGTCACAAGTGTATCCAAGTGACAGAGTCTTCGTGTAAGATCTGTCCCCCTCCACCGTGCTTAGAAACAATCAATCCGTTAAAGATAACGGAATTAACATCGAACGGTAGAACATTTCTTAGCAAGAAAGATTAACGCAGGAAATTTTACAGATTTTAAGAAAGCCTGGTGCTTGGATCTCAAACATAATTTTGCTTCACATACCCATTGGCTATCAAGTAGCCAGCTCCAAATTTATTGCCAACACTTAAAGAGCACAGACAAAGACAGCGTATCTCATGCTGCCATGAACCTTACTGCAGGGAGTATGGAAGCATCCCCCTCGGTGGTCCCTTACGTCACAAGCTGAAGTATTCTGGGAGCAGCGATCCCTGCCAAATACCTTGCATTGGGTTGTAATCATTTCTAAAATCCAATCATTTATCAAATATGCCGCCAAATGCTTTTCAAAGTCGACCCCCCTCCCTCTACTGCATACATTATCTACAGTGGCGATGCTCAGATGTCAATCAGTAATGGACATGCCGACGCTACCGACCCAACTTTTCACGCCCACGAAGTGGTTCCTCCATTTCTCAAACACAGATTTGTGGAAAAGCAGATCGTCACCAGCATGCTTCTCATACGCCTGTGAGACGGAGAAAAATAAGAAAAACCACTCACCCGTCTACAGAGCTGGAGGCACGTCGCAGTCCTAAGAACAGAGCATCCTAAAGTGAGGCGGCACCGAAACCAAGACATGAGGGGCTACGCCGCAGCCCATGGATATTCTGTAGACCGATTTGTTCCACAGTGACACCCGTTGGAATAGGAGCGGCAACGTTCATTTGCTGTTCTTTTTCCCACCTCTGAGTTATGGGCCACCTGGTTTGCCCGCAGACCCAGCATGCATCACATCTAGTGTTTTCCTTGGACGAGTGTCCCAGTTTGGATGATAAATTATAGGTTCGCTCTACCTAGAGGTATATTTGAGTAGTCACCGCGTGAAGGGGATGACCCACGCACTGGGTGCTGAGCAGCTCTGTACAAGGGACTAAGACTCTACCCTTGACCTAAGGAATTTACAGTACAGCATGTGGGAGAGCCAGGGCACAAGGTCTCAGGTGCATGATGCGATGGGAGCAGAGAGGAAAGAGAAATGAATCCTGATTAGGCAGATTCACAAAGGAGCGGAAGCAGGAAAATGAGACTGGGGTGTGGAAGGAATAAGCACTGCTTGGCCCAGGACTCAGGGCATGTGCAGGACAGACACCCCAGAACAGGAAGCCTGGGGCATGTGGTAGGGACTTGGAACATCACTTAAGGAGTTTAGACATATTTGGAGTAACTACAGGTCTGAGAGATTTTTTAACTTTTTTTTTTTGAGAGAACGAGAGAGAAAGAGAAGATGTGCGAGTGAGCAGGGGAGAGGCAAAGAGAGAGGCAGAGAGAGAGAGGGCAAGAGAATCCCAAGCAAGCTCTGCACTGTCAGCACAGAGCCCGATGCAGGGCTTGATCTTACGGAGCATGAGATCATGACCTGAGCCAAAATTAAGAGCCCTGCACTTAACTGAGCCACCCAGGCGCCTCCGGAAGTCTGAGAGATTTTTCGCAGGGAAGTTACATAATCAGATATCTCTTTCAGAGAGCTGTCTCTTCCCACCGTACGTATATATCAAGGGGAAATACAGTTTCACAGTCTATCCCAGTCAATGAAATTTTCTGATCTCTCTTTTTTTTTTTTTTTTTTTTTTTTTTAGCTTTGGAAAAAAAAATTGAGTTTGCCTAAAGAACGTACCAAAGGACTCCAGGAAAACGGTCATGCGCGCTGGCTAGATTTTTTTTGAGACACGTGAATTCAATGTGTTTCTGAACGATAGTTCACACCCCACTGGTGCCCACAACTTATGTGGTGGGTCCAGGGGACCAAGTGAACTAAAAGGGCTGAGATGCGTGAAAGGCCACCGTCGCCGGAGTCTTGCAAGAGGGTCAACTACCACACATTCCTTCTTTCTCATCTCTCTTTCCATCCCACGTTGCCAAACAAAAAACGAACAAAATCTTAAAACAGTAACAACAATGATCGACCTGATGGCAAGCCCAACAGGGAAGAAACAAACAAACAAACAAAATAAAGCCCTTTTCTCTAAGTGGATGAAAGCTTTCCTAAAAGCCTAACGAACTGACAACCAAGAGCTTCTCCAAGAAAATTACGGAGTTATTAGTTTCCATGAATCTGTGTCTAGGGGTGTAGACAGACAGGAAGAAAGCGAAAGACACTCTGACCCCTTGCGAAAATATTGATAGACGTTCCAAAAAAGACCCAGAATCGTGATCAATTAAAGCCCAACTCCTGGTGAGGTTTTAGAATATTTAGCGTATCTTCCAAATGGTCTGCCCCCTCGTCAGGCATACTGTGAGTGATGCTGGGCACACCTGTTTATTTTCCTCTCATTACACAAGTGTATATTTTGGGTTGGAATCATTAGTTCCAACAAATGAAATCCCTATTTTTATTCAAGTAAACATAAGAGATGTGTAAATGATGCTGCAAACTGAGAATATACACCCAAGACAACACAATTATGACAACAAATTATATAAACTTTTTTTTTTCTTAAGCTCAAGTTATATGTTTCCATGTGGGTGATGCGTGGATTGTTGGGATTTTCTTTTTTCCCCCAACTTCCAACATCCTTTGAAACTAACACGTTTTTCTTTTTCTAGTTTTTTTCTTTTGCTAAAAATAAGAAGTGGCTCTAAAATGATCGAGAAAAAAAATATGCTTGTCTAACCATAATTTTTCAGAGAAAGAAAAAAAAAAAAAACCAAGCCGCTTTGAAAACAGAAAGACAAAGAAAGTATATTTCACTATAAATTATTCATCGCACTCATTTTGGATCAATATTTATAGATATTCACGTGCTTTTTATAAAGCTTGGGAGATTCTTTTAAATGTCATAATTTCCTCCTCAAAGCCAATGTCAGAGGCACAGCTTAGCACCGGCAATAAATGAGGACCACTTGAGGCACATGCCCTATTTTCTCCATCCTTCAGCATCAGGGCACTTGATGCACTGTGGGTTTCTGTCACTGTTCTACCAGAATTCTCCATCTCTGACCTACTACACTCTGCCAAGTGGCTGCATTTTGCAGGAAGCAACAAACAGAGAAACTAGTCACTCTTATTCATGGAATAACAACGAAGATGCGGCAGCTGTCTGCGGGGTGCTTAACCGTGGAATTTGGAGGCAGCAGAATTTGCATTCAGTCTCATGAGCCCCCATGAAGCGAGCATGAAGGTTTCTAGAAAATCTGTTTGGTGGGGGGGGAGCCCCTGGCTACACCTCACAGCTGTTTTTGGAGAACCATTTCCTGCTGGGGTTTGCTGAGGACAAGTCTGAAGGAGAGGTTTAGAAGAGAGAGGGGAGTAGAATCAGAGAATGCCCTGTCCGTATCAAATATTACCTGCTTTGCTGCTTTTGTGCTCCCCAAAGTTCAGATGTTTCTACTGTGAAAAAAAAAATCCACATCCCGAGGACTCTCTTCCTAGCCCTTGGCCGGAAACATTGCTGCGGTGAGAGAAAAGCGGAATTCGAACAACAAATGCATCTACGCTGTTTAAGAAACAAAAAAAAATGTTCTTGCACCATTTTCTTTGTACCTTTTTCATTAGGACAGTAGCAACTGTTTCAAAGTATTGACACTAGTCTGAAAGCAGTAGTAATCGTTAGATTACCCACCCTTCCTAATGCAAAGCAATCAGGTCAGGAAAAGAATTTTGGGGATTCTAAGCACAGCAAAAAATCAAAGGGAACATCGCTGTTGTCACGGCCGCCAGCAGGAACAGTTTTCTTTTCTATTCTGTCAAAGAGGGGAGGCCGGTGAAGTTGTACAATCGTGCACGGCTTTGTAGGAGCGAGAAATGAGGTCTAAATCTCAAAATCTAGGAGATAGTGCAGCCAGGTGCCCTCACCTGGGTCTCGCAATCCTTGATCTCCCTGTGTCTCAAATGGGTGCCCCCAAAACAATGGTCGGCCTTTCAGAGGGCAAGAGAATTCAGCAACAAAGCCGGTGTTTACAATGAATGCTCCTGTGAAAAGCTCGCACCCCCTTTATTCTTGGTCTTAAAACGGTCACTTCATTAAGATGGTTCTTTTCAATAAATGCACTGCCTCCTCAAAGTAGTAACAACAATTCACCACCGATGGCATGACCGTCTATAATCTGGAATACTTTTTAAAATGATTTCAGCTGACAGAATGCTTTGGCAATCTTCCAGTCGACGGGAGTTACATCACTGTGAGCAATCACTAATATCAAATAATGCATTTAGACAAAAAGGGCCACATGCAAACTTTGATACATATCAAAAGAGTTACAAGAGCCCTTCTAGAAAATGATTGATGGCAATCTGAGCGCGAGTTTTCCTGAGCAGGCTAGAGGCCACACTCTAGCGAAGAAAGAACAAAGCATCCCAGTTGTATTTATTTTTCCAGTATACAGATGCGTCCCCAATTTCAGCTGTTTTCTTTTTCCTCTCTCTCGATCAAAAAAAAAAAAAAAAAAACACACCAACTCGAGGCCAATGCCAAAACACACCCTTTCTATTTCTGAGCCCCCCCCCCCCCCCCCACCGCTGCATCTCCCGAGAGCACTGATCCTGTGCAGCATGTTGCCGGAAGCCTGGAGACATTTCCTCGGAGTCCTCGTTACAAGACTCCAATGCCTCAGTGACTTTCTGCATCAGTGGTTCCATCTTTGGGGCACGAAGATTGATTTTCTTTCTTCCTCCAAGTGCAAGTCCAGACTGTGTACCCCCTGCCTACCACCCAGAGGGACCGACAATACAACCACCAGGATCAACTTGAAAAACTCGTCCAGGGGGAGCCTTCCACCACCTCTGTGCTACTCACTAGGTTAAGTGCTCCATCTATCAATGAAGGCCAGCCCTGCTGACCCGCGTTCCCACAACGGCCGCGTGCCGTAGCTCTCTGCAGCTGAATTTTTGTCTCCGGCACAGAAAAGCCTGCCGCCCAGCCTACCAGCGCGTGCGTGAACGTCCAGGATGGAATTTTGAACTCGGGGCCTGACACATCACCGCTCGCTCTGGGGGGCTGCAGCGCAGAGGAAGAAGTTCTTTGGTTTTGCGAGAAAATCACGAAGGCGGTCACACATTCGTGCGCCTCTCACCATTGTGACTTGTGGCCGCTTTGGGCACCCAAACCGCCTGGACGTGTCAGTAGATGGCTTAAAAATAAAAGTGTTCCTATTTCAGATCCTGCAAAGTGCCCCGGTCGAGCCGGCTTGGCCGTCTCAGGGAAATATTTGGGTTTTTAATTGAATCGGTTGGGGAAAGGGAAAGGCAGGGTTGGAGGGGCACCAAAAATATCGTTTGCGGGTGGATTATGCTCGGCGCTTCAGAAAGTTTCTGTTTTACGCAAAGGAGGTTGATGCAAGGACAGAGTAGTGGAGATAGTTGGGAGGAATTGAGGCGTACAATCTGAACTCACACGTAATACGAAAACCAGGTTCCACATTTCCCGGCATGTGGCCCAACAAACTTATTTAAAGAATGACCGCATCATTTTCCCACGCTCGCAATTATGTTACATTGTTTATGAGCGTCTAAAGGATGAGGGTAACAATATAGTGTTTCCTAAACTCTGCCTCCATGCGAATAAAAATAAATAGTAATAAATAGAAGAAACCAAACTGGAAAGGCGCTCAAATCACTTTAATCGAAATTACACTATATCGTAGCTAGAAAGAGCATTTGTCTCTTTCTCATCATCATATAATTACTGAAGTTTTCTAGAAGAAAATTGCACAGAATTTTATCTCGTCCTTTGAAGAGCAAATTAAGCAGATAAATATTGCTTTGAACCGACGTAGGAAAATTGGTGATTTCACTTTTTTGAAATGATCCACACAGTCGATTGAAATGGGATTATGCTGGTATGATATTTCAAATTTTAAAAATTAAATTATGACAGTGTTTCTATTTTCAAAATCATCATCTCCACCACCCATCTTTAGAAAAATAAGTGGTTACATCTTCTGCTAATACACCAGTATTAAATGTGGTTTGTTTCACTCAACAGAATGATTTAGTCTGTATTTTGCTTTCCACACCATAACACCTAAATACTTTGCGGTACGAGTTGCCATTTTTTTTTTTTAATCACATCAAATACATAGCATTCTTTGCATCCTGTTTACCAAGACGCTCTCTATGAAGTCCCCCTCGCACTTCCGAAGGACCTATTGAAATAAAATTTGAAGAAAGCGTTCCTAAATGAAGAAAGAAAGAAAGAACCTCTCCAATCTGGAGATTTAAATGCCAAACTCCTACCAAAATGTATCATGGTTATCCGGAGGTAGGAAAGCTTACCCAAAAAAGTAAGCATATGTATATTTAATAATAAAAATGAATAAAAGAGCAGAAGAGAGTCACTGTCCCTCTATTCTCCTCATTAGCAAAACTCTGTCACGCAAACTATCACAAACAAGTCGTATGGACTTAACTTTTTTTTTCATTTTTCTTTTTTCTTTCCCTCTCTTTCTTTCTTTCTTCTTCTGTCTTTTCTTTTTTTCTTTCTTTCCTTCTTTTCTTCCTTTTTCTTTCTTTCCTTCCTTTCTTTCTTTCTTTCTTCCTTTCTTTCTCTCTCTCCCTTTCTTTCTTGGCAGAAGAGAGTGGTGGTTGCAGGGCAGATTAAAATGATACATGTCAAATATCAGTAGCCTTTTAAAGAGTCAATGCCCATGGCCCTTAACCCCCTACAGATGGCAAATCAGGTGCACCGCGAATGAAACTAAGACGATGGCGTGTTGATCGGAGCAAGGAGATTCCAATTTTTACCGCTATAGATAACAGGAATGACATCACATCTTTTCAAGCTGACACATTAATGAATTTAGCAACACCTGAACTTTTCTGGCACGGGACACCTCTGACACCACGAGGTTCTTCTGTGTCAGTAATAATAGGATTCTGTATCATCCACACACCCCCGCTCCATATTTGATGGCAGAATTACCTTTTGGGCCCCTAACAAGTTGACAGGGTTTCATTTTGCTTCCTCTTTTAATGACATCTTCTTTGCAGGTGAACGGGAGGCGTAATGACTTCCTTTTTTGTCTTGGAGGAATCCGAAATGCCATCGAGAGACCTAAGACGTCTCAATCTCGCTTAATGCAAACGGGAAGCCAAGGGTTTTTAAAGGTGAAATGGATCTTGCTAATGAAGAAGCATCGCTCCTCGTGGGGCGTGCATCTTGTTAGTTCGAGTTAGGTGAGTGTCACGGGTTAGGGTTCAAGCATGACACCGGCTGTGACTCAGATGTCATCTTTTATTTACGGGGCCTTTAAAAAAAAAAAACATAACTGGATGGTTGGACAATAAAAACAGAGAACCCTTTCTGCATTTGGGAGCGATCCAGAGAGAAAGGTGATGAGCTCTTGCCTCAGAAATGTGTGATGATGGGGTCCCGGTTATGATGAAGTTCAAATATGTGAACTTTAAATATGTGAACAGCAAAGCCACACTGTAAATACAACTGCCCATTCATGGAGACCAGAAACTCAAGTTTTCTGTTTCTCTGGGTTCTTCAGCCTTTTTATTTCTCCCATGCGTGTGACTCAAATGTTACATAGTTATCTCTTTGTTTCTATTCCCTTCTTTTACACAATAAAAAGGCAAGAAATACAATACGGGTGGCTATCGTTGATTTGCAAAATGGTCATGAAGCCTAAAGGGGGTGGAGAGGAGCCCCGGATTTAAGAAACTTGGCAATGTTCAAACTTCCTACGCATTTCAATTACTTAGACATTCTCTGTTTGCCGTCTTTTCTCTGATATTACTCATCCGGCTGGCCACCACTTGGGGGGAAATATAAGAATGGAAAATTCGATTCATACACTCACATAAAATCCCTTATGGGTGAATAAAGCCAAGCTTCCCAACAAAACCCAACTTCAGGGGCACCTGGGGGGCTCAGTCAGTTAAGTCCGAATCCGGACTCTTGATTCCGGCTCAGGTCAGGATCTCAGGGTCGTGGGATTGAGCCCCGCATCGGGCTCTGCGCTGAGCTTGGAACCTGCTTACTCTCCCTCTCTCTCTCTCTCTCTCTCTGACCCTTCTGCTCTCATTCTCTTTCTCTCTAAATCATAAATAAATAAATATTTTAAAAAACAACAACTTTAATGTACTTGGCTGGAGCTGAAAGGGTCACCCTCAAATTACAGATAAACCACAACCAACGTCCCAAATTACCAAATGGTCATGTTTTCAACCCATCTGAACTAATTAGCAGGCTCCCTTGGCCTGTGTTACCGCTTTGCGTCTCCTTTTTCACCTTAAAATCTGTGATGACCAGGGCCCAAACTTTTCAGATCCAGCAAGTCTGTTTGAAAATGCAGGACCCGACCGTTTTCCAGAGAACGTTACCCCTGCCGCCTAGCTCCCTCGTCGCGTCCTTTTTCTGCTGTTTAGAATCCGTGTAATTATGAACCGTTAGGTTTGCCCCATTACCTTTATGGAACGAGAATTATTCATAAAAGAGGAGGATGGTTTCCCAATTAAAATACTTCCATGAGTCATGGCCCCTGTGTCATTTTGGGAAACACACACACACACACACACACACGCACACACACACACACACGCACAATTACATTTGGTTATAACAAGTAAAATAATGACTTTTTCACCTGTCAACGGCTAGCTTAAAATTCCCACACATGTAGGCCATTTCTGTTTCATCTGCTGTTTGAATTTCAGCTGCTTTGCTTTTCAATGCCTTCGTTTCAGTGGTATCTCCTTTGTGTTGGAGACTCACACACACTGGGTTCTCCCTTTTTGGTGATGGGCTTTCTTTTCACAGTGACATTTCAACATAAACAGTCAATATTCATTACCTCAAAGGAGACTTCCCTCCTATTGCTGGCCAATTAAATACCAGCTGAGATAGGCAGACAAAGGTAAGGGGGCTGTAACACAAGACAGTCTATGAGCATACTTTCTGCTCCCTTAAAGGAAGGAAAATTGTAATCAAAACAAAGAGAGCTGGGGATTTAGGGAATAGGTCTATCCAAGAGACGCGATTCCGTTGGATAGGATGGTCCCCTATCTTTTCATCTGGCACACTGCAGAGTGTGTGTGTTAGGGGGGCGGGGGAGTTGTATTATTTTTTTGTTGTTGTTGTTTTTAATAATTCAGCACCATGCATTTTTGAGGTTTCACCGAGAAGGACAATCGGCCCTTAATTAGTTCCTGACTGAAGATGGCCAAATTGGCATAGGCTGTTTACTCAGATGCTGGTGGACCTGACCTTTATTTTCTTACTCTGCTGACTAATTTGATTTAGCCTGATTTCTGTATTTCTCCAGCACACAAGAGCGACTCAGGAAGCACCACTTAGAACATCTGTTGAGACTGAGCCCTTTATGGTGAACTCTCCACTGTATTGGGAATTACTGGGATGGCTCTGAGACTCGGCAGCTAAGTCCTTCTGAGCTGTGCATTCACTTCGGGGGGCGGGGAGGGGGGGAGTGTTCTTGTCTATTTCCTTGACTCATTAAACAGCTCAACTCCCTCCCACCCCGTCCGCCCCCTCCCCAGGCTCACACACTCTACAAAACACTTAAGAAACCTTTTTTTTTTTTTTAAGGAAAATCAGAGGGTTGTGTGCATTTCTTTTTTTTTTTTTTTTTAATAACTCTGCGAATTTCAAACTATTCGTCTTTTTCCATTTTCAGTATCCTGGGCGGCTCGCGTGTGCCGGGATACAAGACTTTTCCTCCCTGTAAGCGGACTGTGCAATAAATTGGGCATCCCGGTCTCCCTTTGTGGCGTCCTTCCACAAATATGCTGTTGATTTCACCTTCACAAAACCCTCTTCAGTGGCGAGGGAGCCACACGGGGGTGCTGACTTTGATATTTGAAATGTAGCCCCGACTGAAAGAATTGTGGCCCACATTGCTAATGGAACTTGCACCCACAAATTCAACATTTTACTGACGACGGATTTTGATAGCATTCTTGTGCAAAAGAAGCATTCGCAGCTGAAGGTTCCGTGCGAATGGAGCGCACACCCCGTTCACGTTCATAAACATGCACAGACGTCCTAGCTTTGCCATTAACTCTAGAAGCCAAAACAAAGTCACTCTGGACTGTAAGCCTTACTCAGCTTCCTCTAGAAACAGGATGAAAATCAGTGACCAACACTCAAAGCAATGCATATAGTCCAAAATGTGTGTGTCGCATTAATCAGCTGCTTGAGAGAAGTGATATACCAATTTAATTTTCTGAGAGTCCCTCCTGAATTAGTACTCTGCTTCATCTGGTGAAAATAAAAGCACAATTCATTCAAGGAGGTGAACTTTCATTTATTGGGGTGTATTTTTATAAAGAAAAACTTTAGTTCCTGGGGATAACAGGGTTTTCCCCCACCCAAAGCCAGTTGAGGTGAATTTAATCATCAGAGAATTTTATTTTCCATTTGTCCTTCCAGCAGCTAGAGGGCACAAAAGAATGCTTTTACCTTGCTTTCCCTCTCTCTCTCTCTCTCTCTCTGAGTGGGATTATATAGACTCAGAAATAAACAAAAATACAGGGGATGCTGGAGGATTTCACTGCAACTTACTTCCGCGGATGTTAAGTTTTCATATTTCCTTTCTAGCAGGGATCCAAATTCCACACGACAGTACTCCGTGCAAGCGAAGCACCGGAACTTATCTTCCTAAAATAAAGAGTAAATCCCAGAGAAGGAGAAACTCACACTCGGGCACAAGGATCCCAAGTTTGGCCCCTCGTTCCGTTGCTGAACTATTTTGTAAAGCCCTTTGTTCAAAAGCAATATAAACACATGTTTAACCTTTATCGTTCCAGCATCTTAAATATTAATGTCGGTTGTGATTCTGCATTAACAGCATCTATTATTTTTGCGCTAATAAGAGGCTTACAAGAATAAACATGAAAGTCTCGGAGCAACCTTCCTGTCAATTAAGAAGCAGTCAGCAGTCCTTCAAATGAACAGTTCCAGTGGATCTCGGCTACTGGAATCAGAGTGGAAATGCATGCTTCAAGAGCCACAAAAGAGGCTCCGGCCCATGACTAGGTTTTGCAAGCCATGCCCGACAACCACTCATACACCCCCATCTTGTAAAGCTAGCTCCTAATACTCAATGGGACAAGGCATTCTTTTTGGACCATTTATTTGAAAGCATAATAGTTTGGCATTTTTCTGCAAGAAACACTAATAAACCGCAGGAGGAGTCGCATCTGTTGCTGGAGTACAAAATGGGTTGGGCCTCAATAGCATAATATATATAAACACTTTTTCCCCCTAATGAACTGTACCACCCCCTTAGGCATAAATGAGTTGGATCTGGATAGAGAGCCATTTGCCAAATTGTAAATTGCCTACATTTATTTTGGGAGTGCACTAAACAGAGTGCTAATTGCCTTGTTTAGCACTTTCCTTTCTTTCATTTCCACTGGTGTAAAATCTTAGTAAATTAACTCAAGGCTTTTATTATGTAGGTAGCATTTGAACAACCAAGAATTAGTGAGGAGGCAGCATGAAAGGGCTGATAAAAAAGGGGTTGGCTCTACCCATAATGCCATTTATATGTCCCTTGAATTAAAAGGATGGAATTAACTTTTAATCCTTGGGCTCTTTAAATAGCTGATGTTAACGCAGAATGTATTACGCAGCCATTTTATTCAAATTTGCTCACTTAAAATGGGTAGAATGTTAACAACCGTGATCGTATGGGGAAAGTGCAGCTAGCTGTATTCATATACACAAGTGTATATATTAAGATTCATTCCAAATAGCAATTTATGTAGTTGCAGTCAATTGCATAGTCAAGATTTCGGCTTATTGTCAAAGACAAAACACTCCAAAGTCATTAACTCCCACTGCTGTGCGGTAGCCTACGTAAAATGAGTTGGGAGTCTCGGTTGCCATTCCTAACGGACAGGTGTACCTTCAGAAAGACCATCACCAGATTTAGCACGGCACAGAACGCAGGCTGGGTATTTGAATGTAAAGTACAGAGCCCAAAGAGCCCCCAGGGGCTGAAGGTCTTTTACTCTTACAGGTGGCCTCCCACGGGGGGTTGCCCAGGGAGCGTTGGAATCTTACAGATTCAGTCCTCGGGATGAACAGAGATGTTTCTATTCTCAGTGTTCTTGCTTCAACTCTTTTCTTTAGTTGTTGTTGTTTGTTTTTTTTTCCCCTAGCCCATCGTTGAATTCTTTCAAAACCAGAGATGGCCCTCAAATCTTTCCTTTCAAAAGAAAAGATAATCTGTGACAAATGATTTAAAAAAGAAAAGCAACAAATAAATCCATCCTCTGGGTTTTTTTCTTTTTTTCTGGGCACTTTTCTCCCTTTAAAAATCATCAACGTTGTGTTTAGATCGCAGCCTGCCAACACGAAAAACTGAATGATAAAAAAAAAATGCATTTCGATTCCTTCTTATCATTTGTATTAACCTCCCATTTACGAAACTCTGCAGGTCATTATGGGGAGAGGAGAGAAGATAGTTTCTATGAAGACAAATTCCCCAGCTTTTGAGAAGCTCTACCGGGCCTTTATGTAGGTGCACACTTGCTTTAGAAATAATGTCAGGAGAGATAGTACGTTATAGACGATGCCGAGGGGCGGAGGCTTACTGGTTCTGGATAATCACAACAGAAGAAAGTTTGGGAGTACAGAAAGGCAGTCAGCATTTGAGGTGCTGAACGTCACCGTGAATTTAGTTAGTACGGTAAACTCTGTGCTTGGTCATCTTATTAGCCAAAAAGACAGAGTACGTGTTTTGATTCATACTTCCTAGCAATTCAATCAATACCACAGTAACGTCTTCTCGATAGGTAGTACCTTGATGGTCAAAAACAGATCTTGACGTCACGGAGACATGATATAGTAGTAGAATTACTTTTGCTCTTCTGATACAGAACTTGACAATAAAACTCCCCTGTAATAAATATCTGAGGAAAGGCTGAGTGAATGAGAAAAAAAAAAATAATAATACGAGACGCGAGTTTAAGATCGCACCTGGAATAATCACAAATTCAATGGGAGTAATAGTTGTCAATATTATTTAATATTAATCCCCCCTTCCTCCTACACAGACTTAAAAGCAGCTGGCAGCTTTAAGTATGCACATAATTATAGCAGATGCTCCTAGTGTGTATATTACCAGTGGCTTTGTGATGGAACGTATTTGTAACATTTCCAGGCCAGGATGGTTTGCATCCACTTGAGATCGCTAGCTAGAACGCCACATACTTCTCTGCATGCTACGAGGTCAACCTCACCCTCACCCCAAATTGCGGTTATATAGAATTTTTGCCTGAAATAAGATAGGATTTAACGTATTTCTGAAACTAATTTATTTGCCCAGGAAACAAAATGATGGCTTAACTACTAAACTCTATCTGATTTTTTTTTCCCCATTTAAATAGAGAGCATATTTTCAAACGAGAACTGGTAAAGAATGAGATGGGAGAAAGTTGAGAAAGGATATTTTATTTCATTATTTTATTTTAAAGTTGATTTGTTTCTTTTGAGAGAGAGAGAGAGAAAGATAGCGCAAGCAGGGGAGGGGCAGAGAAAGAGGGAGAGAGAGAACCCCAAGCAGGCTCTGCACTGTCAGCACAGACCCCCATGTGGGGCTTGAACTCACGAACCCTGAAATGATGATGTGAGCCCAAATCGGGAGTCAGACGCTCAACTGACTGAGCCACCCAGGTGCCCAGAAAAGATATTTTAGGCTAGGTGACGTATCTTACGTCCTTCATTTGGCAGGGGGCCGGGGGCGGGGGGCAGGGGAGGAGGGAGACGGTCATTTTTAAAGGAGTGACTTGATGACAGTCCTGTGAAATAACAGGTCCATATGAAATAACATAGATTTCTCTCAAGTCCTGTGATAATTCATTTATTGACTAATCCTCCATTAAAGCTACCCCATGCAGAAGACTGGTCTTCAGATTGGAGCTAATTCTATGGTTTTCAACCTCAGTGTTTGCTCTCACAGGAGATTTGGCCCAAGATTTCAGAAATGTGAGCTTGCGTTTCCCATGAGCCTTTCACCAAGGGCAGAAGCAAAGACTGGTCATCTCTTCTTTAATTAAAGAAGTAGTCTGACGAACCATAGGTGGTTCCACCATTTTGTTCCACAGCGTTTTTCGGTGTTAAATCATTAGGCAGATAGTCTAAAAAAATTAATCTGTCATCGTCACCTTGTTATTTTAACAAACCACTATTTTTTTTTATGGGTTTCATTTTAGTCTTTGAAAAAAAAAAGGTAGTGGAACTTGTGATTCTCTACCTCTTAGTTTTTCTCGCCATTCTTCTCCCTTCGCTCTGATCTAATCTGTGACACCGTAATCTGTTGTCAGATTAAAGAGGACCTTTAATGGAAACTTTTCAAAACGATGAGCCACGATTCTTTTGTTCAAAGGAAAAAATGCATTCTTTATAGGTTACTTTCCCAGCCTCTTGAATTTTATGATTCCTGGCATTTGTTCTTTTTTTTTTAGAGGATTCATAACTGTGATGACCTGCCATCCGCTTCCATCTTGAATAAAATTGCCAACTGTTTAATGAGTGTGTTTTTAACTTTACTGGCGAACCAGCCTTGGTACAGGGTGTTTTTAAAGATTCCCTAAAAACTGAGAACAAACTGAGGGTGGATGGAGGGGTGGGAGGGAGGGGAAAGCGGGTGATGGGCGCTGAGGAGGGCACCTGTTGGGATAAGCACTGGGTGTTGTACGGAAACCAATTTGACAATAAATTTCATATTAAAAAATTAAATCAATCAATCAATAAATAAATAAACAAAAGATTCAGAGCTACCTCAGACAATCAAAATGTTGGAAACCCCAACCAAAAAATAAATAAATAAATACTTGGTTTGGTTAAGAAGGAAGCTATAAGTGTGACAGTACCGAATTGGAATACAAAAGTGCCGTGCATACATTTTCACAAATACATCACAAATGAAGCATCAGCTTATCAAGCAAACCTTGGTTAAAGGCGGTGCTTACCTATTAGTTAGCTAGATTGCCATCGGTTAAGTTCTCTGGGTTAACTAGCACAGGGTTGGTTTTCCTCCACTGCAGGCATTGGGGACTTGAAACCTTAGCAGGACCTTAGATGCTAATCCAGAGTAAAGCCTGAGGGAGAGCAGGGGTATATATTAGCAGGTTTTGGCCATGATGTTCTTAGACTATGGTCAAGGTATCAAAACCAAATATACTCTTATATATGATTCTGTGGGTTAGAGTCAATACACATAAGTCCACAATCCCAGAAGTTTTCTGGGACATACCTAACCATGCACGTAGTAGAAAAGATTCTTATAGCACAAACTTCATTAAATATTCAGTCAATTGCGCCACAAAACTGGTCTCCAGAGACCGGGCTTAGGCTAGCAGATTGGCTGAGATTATTTCCAAGAATGAGGTGATGAGTTCTCACATAACCTAATTTCTATCTGTGTGATTTACTGCTATTCTGACTACTAGGTACAAAAGTTCTGTTCACATGTGTTTTTTAAGTATTGTAATATTTTCCATTCTATTCTTGGAGCTAAAGAATATAAACACTTGGTGATTTTTTGATAGGATTTATTGTAAAGAGGATCTTTAACTAAATCTGTTGCCTTTCAAGAGTTTACTCTGTTCTTCCAGCAGGAATTCATTGTAAGAGAAAAAAAAAATCTCAAATGAGCAAAGTCCTTAAACAAAATAACTTAATTGAATCATCATTTATAGTGGCATTACTTTAATATCACGTTAAACATTTGCTAATAACCCAACTCAGAACATGAAATGTCATCCAGCCAAATAAAAGTCATATTCATAAGGAGTCTAGTAACATAGAGGAATACTGACTGAGAAAAAAGTTGAACACAATTTATGTATGACATGATCTTGACTCCGTACGGAAGAAAACTACAAAAATAATTAGAAGAGAATGAACCGTGTCAAAACAGTTATTCTGTTTGAGCTGAAAGCTAAGACTGTGTAAACCTCCTCCTTCTCTCACAGGCTTTACTCTGCAGTACTTTCATAATGAAACGAAAGTAAAGAACTTGGGGGAAAAGAAGGAATTCTTCCCAATGAGGGTTCAAAACAGTTTCTTTGTGGAGAAGGGACCGCAGGTAATGATACAGCCTATACGCACATCTGTCTTTAGCCCGTAACTTCCTCCAACGTCTAGAACAACATGAGAGTCAATGAACCAAATTAGCCGTAGCACCGGAAGCTAAGAGCGGCTCCCTTTGCTGAACTAGAAACAGTGTTGGGACATCTTCTCTATCTTCCTTTTCTCGGGGATAATGGGAGATATAGTACATTTCAGATTTGCAGAAATCCTTGACCTCATATTTCATTTGGGAAGTAACAAATATAGGGAGAAGGTGGTGGTGGGACAGGAAATGACAAAACAAATACAAAAACAGGGGTGCCCGGGGGGCTTAGTCGGTTAAGCGTCCAACTTCGGCCCAGGTCCTGATCTCGCGGTTCGTGGGTTCGCACCCCGCATAGGGCTCTGTGCTGACGGCTCAGAGCCTGGAGCCTGCCTCGGATTCTGTGTCTCCCTCTCTCTCTGTCCCTCCCCTGCTTGCGCTCTGTCTCTTTCTCTCTCCCTGAAAAATAAATAAACATTAAAAAAATATTTTTTTAAACAAATACAAAGAAACAGAGAAAATAATGTGCTAAAAACTCAATCGTGCCACAGGAAAAAACCCCAGTTCCACCAACCAATTTCTTGCAAGATTTTAGCTCCCCCATTTCTTTGCTACCAACATCCCCCGTGACTGCCCTCATCTTCCAGAGGGCACAGCCTCATACGCACACTCATTCACATACATTTGAGTGTGCAATCAGCAATTCAGTTGCCTTTAACAGCACGCAGACAGCTCTTTGTGTTTTAAAAGAAATTTCGCAAACAATATTGGAGTGTGAGGCTTACTTAATCCCCAACTCTCTTACTTAATTCTAACCCATTCTCCAAGTGAGGAAGCTAAAGCAGAGAGATTAAGCCACTTTCTGAAGATCACAAAGTCAGCAGTGGAGGCCGGGCCAGAATAAATTCCAACGGTGTTTCCCTTAAGAGATGCCTGTCACTTTTAATCTACACGGTTAGAGTTTTACCCCTTAAGCCGAACATCTCAGCAATACGTAGTAAATGAATATTAGATAGTACGCTCCTTGGCTGGACTTTGAGGTGTTGGGGCTCTCTGCCCACCAGTCGAAAGAAAATTAAGCTTATTTGAAGAACCTGGTCTCTATTAGTAAAGGGTTAAAGACAGATTATGCAAATAAGATATGGTCGTTTGTCCCCTCCGTTCCTTCTGCGAGCTGCTTTTCTGTTGTTGTTTTTTCTTCTCCTCCAATGGAGAGATTAACCTGGTCCCAATCGAAATGGCAGTCCATATCATACCTTTGCTTTCTCTCACAGCATGGCTAATAACAGCTGGGGCCCGCCAAGCAAGCGTCTTTATTTTTTCTTTATTGTTCCAGACCACACATCCGTGAACCTTCAGCATGTTATGTACTTAACCATGGTCAGGTTGATGTCATTATTTTCTGATTGTCCGGGAGCTCCCGGGGTACTGGCCCATATTGACGGAGAAGGGCTGGCATGCTCTTTGTAGGGTAGCCTTTGAAAAAGAAGCCCCTTGGCCACCGACATGTTTCGCCCAGAGCTGACATCGCGCCGGGCCCGCTGGTCTGCTTCAAAACGCATATCAGCACCAGTTGTGCGCCTTCAGCTTGCTTTTCAATTTGCACACGGTCTTGTTGGAGAAACCTTAGCTGAGCCACAAGCCAATGCTCCACGGAGCAGAGTTTTAAAAGATCTCTGCAAGGAGATGTGGTAGGCACGGGTCACTGTGTGCTTTGTCTAAGTCCCAGCATAGTTATTTGTTGGCTGCCCCCGTCTTTCTCCACTGGTTTTTGGTTTTTTGTTTGTTTGTTTGTTTTCCTGTGGCCCACGCATATTGTCTAACTAACTAGCTGGCTAGCCTCGAGCAGACAAAACCGGGGATGTGAGCACAGAACGTCCAGAAGAGCGGAGCAAAGTGCTCCCCTGCGCGAGCCATCTCCACACTTGGCTTTTACTCGCCTATAAAAACTGGTCTACTTCTTATCAGCTGAGACTGGAAAGTAAGCAACAGCCCTCGATTGCCTCGGGCTTTGATGTAAGCACCCCTGACTATTTCTGTTTAAACTCTAGTGGATGGAAGATGCCTATAAAGATATTAATTAGCTCAACTTGTCACCAGATGTGGTTCACATTCTCCGAGCCAGCTCCGAAATCCTGGAATTTTTATTAGGCAAGGTCATGTTTATGGCTCTAATTAAAGTCTGAGTCATAAAAGACAGAAGATGACATTGTTTGGGGTGGGGGGGAGGTTTGGGGGGGGTGACAGTTTGCTCTTTGTTTATCAACTTTCAGAAATCCAGAAGATTCGTGTTTTAGATTGGTGAGGCATGGCGACTTGGAGAGATTTGGCAAGAGTCTTCTGGGGTGTATGCTCTGAGCAAACTTTTTGAGCTATGCTACAGAAGATGACTGGCCTGTGTCAGAATGATGAGTTACATTTACATGCCGAATTAGAATAATGTCCGTGGTGTAGCCATGCAAAAGAATTCAGTCCTAATTGTTGCCGGACTGGAGACTCATTTATAGGCTATATCGTATGCCAACCAGAGGAGTTAATTGTTTATTCAAAATCGGTGGACAATACTTCTTAACTGTCAGGGCGGAGTGGCAGTGAAAAGGGAGAAAATCCCCCAAATACCTTCGGAATACTTCTCTCCAGCACCCCCTTCCCCACCCAACTATTGCCATGCCTTTAGGACTCTTAGGAAATACTTCTGCTAATTTCTCCCTTGGATGAAAGAAAGGGTAAGAGGTAAAACATCTTCAGGTCTACCAGCCTGCTTAGGAAAAAATAAAAAAAAGTCTTAATTTGAAAAAGATCTGAAGGCCAAAATAGCTGTTCAGTTTCCTTCAAAAGCTTCTCTGACCTCCTTTTGAAGTTCCCCCACCACCCCCCCCCCATCAAACCTGCACACATAATAAGACTGGCCCAATTCTGCTGACGGCCCACATGGCAATCCGTGGTCTGGGGTCCCCAAATGGAATATGTCTTCAGCTTGAATCCTCTGATGACTCCATTGGCACCTTCGATTTACAGTTTCATAAGATCCTTGGAGATTTTAAATGATATTCCGAAATATGCTTATGCATTCTTAAAAGACTCTCTTTTCCCATCTGAACTCTTTTAACAAAGGTATTACACTAAGTACAAAAGCTGTCCAATTTTTTCCAACCTTTGGGTTCTTTCTAAAACACAGTCATTTTGTTAGACATTGAAAATGTCTTGATTTAGTTGTCTTGCTATTTTGGGCCTGTCCTGCCCCCTGCAGTGGTAATAAGGGTGGGGATCCCTGCTGGGCCCTGAAGAATACCATTTCACGGCCGCCACAGAGCTGGCGGCTTTTATTTATGGAGCCAAGAAAATGAATGGGTATTAGTGTCCAAACATTTCAACATGCTCCCGCGGCCATGCACAAAAGGGACTGATTTGCAGCAAATTTCCACTTATTTTCCAAAAGTATTTACCTTGCCAGAGCTTGGCTGATCACTATAATGGCATAGCTGAGGGGGAAAAAATGACCATTTCAGAACCCAGTATATATATATATATATATATATATATATATATATATATATATTCGTGAACCTTAAAAGTGCCCTACTTCTTCTGAATAAAGATAATACCTTTGGTTGCTAGGCTTTTATGGATATGTGGATAAATCCAAGATACTGGGGCCTGGGGTCTGTAGTTCTCATGGCTTTAAACAAGAAAAGACCGCACACAGCCCAAAGAAAGGTAGTTCACATCAGCAGGCCTAGGCTAGACATTAGACATCATGCTACAGGTGCCCAAGGCCATCTTCACACACTCCCAAAGAGTGAGTCCAACGTTTTAGCGTCTGAAATTTGGTCCAGGAATTGAGGGCTCACATGTTCTATACCCGTATTTGCTATTTGATCTCAGGCTAATTGACGGGTAGGCGGTCCTGAGATGCCACAAAACCCCTTCACGTTTTTGCGTTGTGGGATCCACTCATTATGTCAGCAAACACTCGCTGAACACCTGCTATGGGCCAGGCATTTGAAACCTGCCTCAAAGAGACGTTACGAGTGGCTTTAGATGCGATTTCCCGCACATTGGAAGGCAGCCGCTTCGGAGACGTCCCTACTTCTCCATCCGTTCTCCAAACCCTGTCTCTGAACAGGGCTGCTCCCCATTCTCCAACTAGTGTATCATTTTCTCCCCTCTGGACTTGGCTTCACTCTGCCTCGTACACAAGGAATATCTGTTGCGCCAGATCTACACACCAAAGTGCCCCCTCCTCAGATTCCAGCCGGGAGACCCATTCTGCCATCACCTGGCTTCAAAGTCCCTAAGGTGGATGTAAAGTCTCGTTTTCTAATTCCTTTTTCATGTTTTACGACTTTTGTGCTTATCTGTGTGCATGGGCTCTTGGATAATGAAGCCTCCAATGGGTAAATTGATGCCAGTCGTGTCACCTAAGCTTTGTACGCCCTCTGCACATGGCAGGTGACCTCTCAAGGGGGCAGTGGAGTTCCTGATGAAAGAATCAGTTTCCATGATCTCATATATTCCACTGTCTGTTCCCTCCACCACCCCGTCCTACTCCACAAGAGGTGAGATTTACAAGTACCAAGAGATGCATAGATTTTCTCCCAGTTCCTCCAAGATTCACATGTGCTTTAACACTTATGTCCACTGCCCTATGGTTGTAAATCTCTTAGGCGTCCTTCACAATTGTCATCGTTTTATAACTCCAGCGTCTACGCACAACAACAAAACAGTCTCAAACTACTCAGATGAACCCAACCCTAAACTGTGAAAATGTTGCTCACCATGCAAGTGCAGGAAAAGTGCAGTCAATGATAGAAACAAAACCATCAACGATTTCAACCTGACTTCCATCAACTACTAGCTGTAGGACTTCGGGCTGGTTACTTAATTCTCTGTACCTCGGTTTCCTCAGCTGTAAAAATGGGGATAATAATCATTGCTACCTCATGAAGTCACTGTGGGGACGCAGTGAGTCAACATACATAGAACACTTAGCACGTAGAAATTGTTAAACCAGCGTTCCCAAATATTTCACATTTGGGAACCTGTGGGTTTAATTTCCAAAAAGCATTTGTAGTTTTACTCACCGTCTTTGAGGAGGAGATAATAAACCCCTCCGAGGCATACCTTCTCCGATCAAAGCCGCTTCAGGAAAGAATATTGTTCTGCCGTCCCATGTAACAAGATTATTTTTGGAATGGCTTCTTTCAGCGAATTCGGTCTTGTAGGCCTCCGAAGTCCCAGATGTCAAGGGCTTTCTAGTCGAGACTCCCTGGTTGGGCCGCTCTTCTCACAACCGGGTCCGCATTACAAGCTACCAAACTGCCAAAAGGCCTTACGCCTTTAGATCGCCAACGGGCCCTCCATAGCCCAACCATTGGCTTTGCCAACCCACATGCTTTTCTGAGGCATCTGTCTTGGCTCCTGGACTCTTTCATGAAGAAAGGCGTCCTTCTCCCAGGTATTTATGTGATGGCCAGAGTTCCACGGACTTTTGTTTTGTTTTGTTTTGTTTTGTTTTGTTTTGTTTTACTAACAGGCCAGATTGGATATTCTAGGCCAATGGTGCCAGTAACAGGTGACATTACACCTCTTACCTCCCCTCTTTGGCCCAAACTTTCTCATATGTCCTTCTAGCTGTCTTTCTCGTTTGGGGTCTGGTCTTGGCACATTTGGTCAACCAGTCACCAGCGTCCAGTAGGTCAGCTTTTCTCGATGCCCACTTTTCCCTTTTGAGGAACACATTCCTGAACGAAGCCTGATAAGAAACCTGCACACGGCCATCTTGTCACAGTGAACAGAGCTAGTGACACAACAACGAGACACAGTTTCATCCTCAAGAAGCTCACAGGCCGGGGGAGGCCCAGGGGGCCCAGTCGATTGAGCAACCAATTATGACCTTATGGCTCAGGTCATAATCTCACGTTGCATGAGTTCAAGCTCAGCATCAGGGTTGTCAGCATGGAGCCTGCTTGGGATTCTCTCTCTCTCCCCCTCTCTCTCGGCCCCTCCCCCACTCACTCTCTCTGTCTCTCCAAATGAATAAATAAGCTTGAAGAAAAGAAAGAAAGAAAGAAAGAAAGAAAGAAAGAAAGAAAGAAAGCAAGCTCACAGGCTAGCACAAGAAATATATATAGAAAAAAGTAATTACTGGAATGCCCGGGGGGCTCAGTAGGTTAAGCACCTAACTTCTGCTCAGGCCATGATCTCTTGGTTCATGAGTTCGAGCCTCACATCAGGCTCCAGGTCAGAGCCTGGAACCCGCTTCAGATTCTGTGTCTCCCTCTCTTTCTGCCCCTCCCCCACTCATTCTCTCTCTCTCTCTCTCTCTCTCTCTCAAAAATAAACACTAAAAAGATTTTTAAAAAAATAAAGAAATACTCTATAGATAGGTAAGTACAGAACTACATGTGGGCACTGAAACATGTCTACCCAACGTGTGTCAGAATGGGGAAGGAAGAGAAGGGGTGGGGAAAAGTGGATAAGGAGAAGAGGAAGAAAAAAAGAACAAGGTAAAATCGGAATCTGGGCATGTTTTTCTTTGGGAAACTCTGTGAGAAGCAAAATTAAACAGGTTTCCTTATTACAGGACTTCTCAGAGCCTTGAAATTGTGACTATTATGCTATCCAAGACTTTTTTGGCAAACAAAACTAGCCTGTTTTTTCCTTTTATTTTCCGGGTTTACCTGCTGACCTCTTAGGAAAAATAAGTATTCTACCGGATCTGGTTGGAGAAACCCTACACTGGGGAGATTTTGATGGTTATCAGGAAGATTGATGAGTTAAGTTAGATAAAGTGTTTAGATAGAAGCTTACTATCACTGTATTATTATAATTATTAATTATTATTGGAACAGCAGGGAGACTCATCAGTTCCACTGGGGGCCAGAGTCGGCTCAAGAAATCCCTGAATTAGTTTTTTGACTCCGGAGTTAGATTTTCCAGGCAGAAGAGGTACACCAGGCAGAGGAAACAGCGTAAGCAAAGATCCAGGGACGTTAAGCTAGTGGGAAATCACGATGATGATTGCACCAAGTACAAGCTAGCTGTTTTTTACATTGTTGTCTTTTTTAATTTTTTTTGAATGTTTATTTATTTCTGAGACAGAGACAGAGCATGAGTGGGGGAGGGGCAGAGAGAGAGACTGATGAGTCTCCCTGCTATTCCAATAATAACAATTAATAATAATAATAATAATAATAATACAATGATAGCCCGCCAAAGCAGGCTCCAGGCTCCGAGCTGTCAGCACAAAGCCCGACGCGGGGCTCGAACTCACCGACCGCGAGATCGTGACCTGAGCCGAAGCCGGACGCTCAACCGACGGAGCCACCCAGGCGCCCCTTACGTTGTTTTGAAGAAATGCTCTCAGCGTGGGTCAGATTTTTCAATACGTATCATGAACCGCCTGCATCCACATTGTGCCGCTTCTTATACTTTGTAACGGTTCAAGCATTTTGCTGAACTGAAAAACTGCAGTAATTTCTCTTCCTCTCCCTTCCCCTCTCCCTCTTCGCTCCCCATCCCCTCCTCCATCCTGAAATGACAGAAATCAACTGATGAGACACGGACATCCGTGCTTACCTTTAGTGCCGGAGATACTAAGATTGACAGAGCCCCTGGTCGGGGGCAGATGGAATGAGAGAAAAAGAATACATTTAATAAAGCATCAATACGGAACCAGTAAGAGTCGTAACTATTCAACAAATGGTACTCACTTTTTGAGCTGTTCTCACACGCCAGGCGCTGAGCTACGCCCCCCCCCCCCACACACACACATAAGGCAATCCCCACCAGTGAGGTGGTCCCACTTTACAGATAAGGAAACTGAGGTTCCTCCACGCTAATAAAATTGCCTGCGTCACACAGCTAGTGAGTGATGGAATAAGGACTTGAAAACAGACCGTCCAAACTTCAAAATCCAGGCTTCAGCCCCCAGCTGCATCACTGCCTCCAGGAGCTTGTAAAAAACCCAAGAACATGACATCCACGGAACAGCTCCCTGGGCGACAGCATTTTAATAAACAAGGAATCCTTTGAGTTTTTTATGAGAGTCAAAATAGATCGGCAGGAAAACGTTACATTCCCAACTCAGCTGGAAGAAGACTGATTAGGATATTTACATCTCCGGATGCCTACCTGAAGGTTAGGGACCAGCTGTAGAAGGCCCAGGTGGTTGCCCAGGCTCCGGCATTTATTTGGCGATTTGGTGCCTTAGCCTCCTTAAGCCTCAGTTTCCCCACATGTAAAATGGGAATAACAACTTCCTTTCTGCTTATTTTTGAGTTGCTGAGACGATTAAATGAGTTTAAATACAGTGTATGAAAGTAGAGGCTAATATTAGTTACAAACGTACTCTGAACTTGCTAGATGACCAGTCTTTCTCTGAAATACCTAGTTTTGCTACTTTTCTTCTTTTGTTGACATTTTAGCGTTGAAGAAACTCTACATCGAGTCAAATTAAAAGTCCTTCCAACCCGAATATTCTGTCTGGGAGCTAACAGGCTTCTGAGTTTAGTTAGTTATTTCTATCTTCATTCAAATTAGTATTATTATGAAATATTTCAAAGACACCAAAAAAAAAAATTAGAAAATAATACGACAAACGTCCACGTGCCCACCTGATCTCATCATTTTTCCATTTTGCTTTAGTCTTTTATGCCACAAAAATAAATAAATAAGACATCATCAGTACGTGAAGGCCCCTTGTGTGTTTTCCCCAGATTCACCGCTGTCTCTTCCCTGCCCACAGATCATCACCGTCCTGGGGTGGTTCTCTTATTGCTACACAAATTTATATATTCTTCTCACCATACATTTTTACATTTTTACTTGTGCTTTAAATATCAATTTTGGGAGAGAGATAGAGGGCGAGTGGGGGAGGAGCAGAGAGAGAGGGAGAGAGAGAATCCCAAGCACTGTCAGCGCAGAGCCCAGTGAGGGGCTCGAGCTCACCGACCGACTGTGAGACCATGACCTGAGCCGAAGTCTAGAGTCTGGCGCTTAACGACAGAGCCACCCAGGCGTCCCGATGCAATGAATATTCTTATGCTTGTCTCCCTGGGCTCTTGTCGGACCAGATCTCCAGGGCAGGGGTTCTCAGTGTGGTCCTGAGACCAGCACCACCAGCATTATCTGGGAACTTACCCCTCATGCAAATTCTAAGGTCACAGGAGCAGAGTGTAACAAGCCCTCCAGGCGATCATGATGTAAGCTAAATTTTGAGAACTGCCCTTCCAAACCCAGAGCTGAAAGTGGTTGGAAGCAAAGTCTTTGATCTTATGTCTTTGATTTTACCGAGTATTGCCCAATCATTCTTCAAAGAAATGGTTCTTTTTGCTCTAGATCCTCACCAAAACTTTGTATTGGCTTTTTGAGTTTCGAACACCGGCTGGCTGCGATAATAATTGTCCTCTTGTGATTCTAATTTGCACGTCCTTGATCAGTACGTAAGGGTAAGCATCTCGCTATATGTTTATTACTCACGCATGTTTTCCGGTATATCGTTAGTCCGTTTTTCCGTTAATTTGATTTTTTTTTTTGATTTGCAGGATTTTCCGATTACTCTAGACAATAAGCCTTTATTGGGTCGGAGAGGTTGCAAAACTCTTCTAATGTATATTTTCTAAACATTTTTACACTACCTTTCCCCTCGTGATATTTTTATTTTCATGTGGCCAAATTTATCAACATTTTCTTTTATTTTTATACCTTGTCATTTAAGAAATTTAAGAAATCATTCTCTATCTGAATATGTTAAGATATTTACCTATCCTTTCTTCCAAATAAAGTTTTGCTTTTTAAATCCTTAACTTACCTAGAATTGACTTTTGTGAGCCTATTTAATGTTTTTATTTAAAAAAAAAAAAAGATCCAGTACTCGTTTTTGAATTATTCTTTTTCCGCCACGAATGGACAATATCAACCTTGTTATATGTAATGTTTTCATACATGCATTAGCCTGTTGCTAAGTTCCATACCCTATTCCGTGGGTTGTTTTCTACCTCTGTATCGATTCTATATTGTCTTTCTTTTTTTTTTTATTTTTTTTATTTTAACGTTTATTTATTCTTGAGACAGAGAGAGACAGAGCATGAATGGGGGAGGGGGAGAGAGAGGGAGACACAGAATCCGAAGCAGGCTCCAGGCTCCGAGCTGTCAGCACAGAGCCCGACGCGGGGCTTGAACTCACTGACCGTGAGATCATGACCTGAGCCGAAGTCTGATGCTTCACCAACTGAGCCACTCAGGTGCCCCTATATTGTCTTTCTTATTACACTTTTCTCCTCAATCGATATTAGTCAAAGTTTATTTTTGGATTAATTCTATTTTTCTGGTTTTCTATTTCATTAATTTCTAATTTTATCTTTCCATCCTTCTATTTTTCTTACTTTACTGTTCTTTGTCCAAATTGTTAAGCTGAATGCTTAGCTAAATAACTTTCAGCATTTATTTTTTATGATGTAACACCTCGAGCCATATATTTTCCTTTAAGTACTGCCTTATCTGATGCCCATGCAATTTGATCTTTGCTATTTTAGTGTTCACATCTAAATATATTTAAATTTCCTTTATGCTTTCTTCCTGTCCCCATGAATTATTAAAGGATTGTTTTGCATATCCCAACATGTGGGGATCTTTGACGATTTTTTTCTTTGTTTTTTTTCTTTGTTTTTGTAATGTTTATTTATTTTTGAGAGAAAGAGAGTGTGAGCAGAGGCGGGGCAGAGAGAGAGACACAGAATCCCAAGCAGGCTCCAGGCTCTGAGTTGTCAACACAGAACCCGACACGGGGCTTGAACTCGTGAACCGTGGGATCATGATCTGAGCTGAAGTCGGACACTTAACCAACTGAGCCTACAGGTGCCCCACTATTTTTTTCTTAGTCATCTCTAAATTATAGCATTGATCAGAGAACATGTATGTTCTTTGTGATATTAACCATTTACTTCTTACTGACATTTACTATCTTGCCCAAAACATGGATACTCTTGATAAATGTCTTGTATAATTAAAAAAAAAAAAATGTGTGTTCTCCAATGATTGCATGAAAAATTCAATATATTCCCTTTTCTTTCCTAACTGCACACTTTATAATTGAATGCCTCCATCCTTTCATATGTAAAAGCAAAACCAAAATAATCTCTTTAAGTGAATGTAAGAAGCCGCTGATTATAAGGTGAGCCATTATGTAATCTACCACTAAGAAAGGAAATACACTGACAATTACTTTTTAAATTATAAGATATATCCTGATTTCAAAGATTTTAAAATATGAAAAAATAAAAATAATTCTTTCGCACGTAACTTCGGAATCCACTTGCAAGATGTTTCTTTCTGTTCTTATTATCCCCTCAATTAGCTTGTAGGTTTCTGGACTTTTCCTACTTTTAGGCAATTAACACCATAAGCAATTCAGTGTTGAGAAGCCTGTCTTCTTCTTTCTTTGAGAATTACTCTTGATCGTTTGATGTGCTGTGTTAGGTATAGGTATTAATTCTTAACCTTCTTTCTTTAGTCTTCCTAAGGGGATCCAGGAATTCTATAGCATCAATATTTGCCATTCTGTAAACTGCTCATGAAGCTATTTATTATTTATTTATTTATATTTTCGAGAGAGAGAGTGAGCAGGGGGGAGAGGGGCAGTGGGAGAGAGAAAGAGAGAGAGAGAGAGAGAGAGAGAGAGAGAGAGAGAATCTAAGCAGGCTCCACACTCAGCACAGAGCCCAACGTGGGCTTGATCCCACGACCCCAGGATCATGACCTGAGCTGAAATCAGGAGTCCAGTGTTCAACTGACTGAGCCACCCAGGCCCCCTTGCTCATAAATCTTTAAATCAGTTGTGGGTTCTTTTAACCTACACTTTAGTCCAATGTTTCCGATTTTCTATATTTACTCTGTCCTGAACTTCACCTGAGTTCCCATACTGTAATGACTTGTCTGTATTGTCACTACACCCCCGGTGATATTCTCTGATGGCCTTAATGGACATCTCCAGGACCGTGTCCCACAGCCACCCCCACATCAGCTTCCAGCAACCCTCCAGCCCCAAGAGTATTTGCATCTCTTGATCCCAATGGTCTTGGTCTGAATCAATCCTCAACAAAGATCTCCCATTCTAAAATAACCAATTATCCTTTTTCTCTCCCTCACTGTCTTCCTTCCTTGTTCCATATGCAGGCCCTTTGTTTTCAACTATCCCAATTCTGTCTACAATTCATTCCATCAGTCTCCCAGATGAGAAAGCATGGTGTGATCACTTATCCGTCTTAATTCCTCAAAGATTTACCGGTAACTTTGAACACTAGCTATGTGCCAGGCACTGAACTGGGTATTTTAGCACACATTACAACACCTCATATCAACTAGCCCAAGGAGTAGGTATTATTATTATCATTCTCATTTTACAAGTGAAGAAACTAAGGCTCAGACAGAGTGAATAAGGGCACAAAGCTAGTACACAGTAGAACCAACCAATAGCTAACCCAGGTCTCTCTAATCCTAAATACATATCACCTCCCACTCATCCTTATGTTCCATCTACCTAAAATCCTCTTGATTCTTTACATCCTTTTCTTGACTTGCCCTTACACTTTGCTATCATTCTCATCCAAAATCCCAACCCATTTTCTGGCTTGTTCAAATTCCTAATTGTATAGTCACTGTATATATATATATAACAATAGAATCAACATGTCCCTATCAAACAAACTTCTTAGCTAATCATTTCTTTTATTAAAAAGTTACAGAACAAACCTACACATGAATTCTTGTGATCTTCAGGATCACATCCAGAAGCTTCTTCCTGGCTTTCAAAGTCCTCCACAATCTGGCCCTGCCCCACTGATTCTCTTTATTGTTTAGAGCTCCTTGCATCTTCTGGTTCCATTCAGACAGCTCTACTTGGAATGTTTTTTTTCTAAGTTTATTTATTTTGAGATAAAGAGAGAGCACAAGCGGGGTGGGGGGAGGGGGTGGGGCAGAGAGACACAAAGAGACAGAGAAAGAGAATCCCAGTGCAGACACGCAGTGCCGAGCCTGATGTGGGGCTTGATCTCACCACCATGAGACCATGACCTGAGATGAAATTCAGAGTCCACCACATCGACTGAGCCAGCCAGGTGCCCCTATACTTGGTATCTTTTAAACTGGTCTTAGATATGGGAGATGTTTCCATTCTTACCTAACTTCTTAAGAGTATTATGTTAGAGGTGAAAGCGATGAGAAAAATGAAGAATCAGATATAAGATACAATATCTACAGATTTTGGTAATTCTGCATTATTTCCCTATTCCTTATCTTGCCTGGGATTGGTGTACCTACTCCTGAGTGTCCATTGCCTTTTTCTTCTCTTTACTTGATTTGTAGCAGTGTGTGTGTGTGTGTGTGTGTGTGCACGCGCATGCATTTAAGACAAGTCCTATGATGTCATATCATATACATCAAATATCACACATACTGACCTTCTTGGTTAACTCTCTAGGCCCAAAGAAGTCACGGAAGCAGAACTGTTTGGAATTGTCCTTTGACCACCTTGAATGATTCTGGATGTTACCAAGAACGACATCTTAGAATACGATCTCTTAGCACCTCAGCCCACATTGGGCTCAGTCACTCAATCCTTCATTGAAGTGGGTGAGGGTCTGTCTACCAGTGAAGGGTAAGCCTTCAATGGTTCCAGTTCTGGAGCATCTAACTTCAAATGTGACTCAAGGTGGCAGCCCAGAATGGACTTCAAATGCCACATTTGAAGTCATGGCAGTGTATGACTTCAAATCATATATGGGAACAAAGCTTGAGTCTTAAAAGAAACGCTCATTTAAGTTTAATTGTTTTCATGAGTAGCAGAGATTGTGTTCACCCTTTATTAGAGCCAAGGGAGATTTCCAGATGTAATTGGCTATCTTACAAAGAGGAATTACCCAAAACTGGTTGGAAAGGAAGAATAATTCTTATATCCTATGTAGGGAGCAGAAAATGCACTACAAATAAAATACAGAGAACTGGAATTTATTTCTAAGTCCGTTTCTAGGCAGTCTCCATGTTTCATTTGCAAAAGTATCTTTAAGGAAGTCTCTAGTTCTATCATATTGCGATTTTTACTTACTAGCTCTTTTCATTATTTTAAAGGCAAGCATAGTCATTCAAATTCCCTTTTCCTCACCCAAAAATATTTCTCCTTGCCTCTTAGAATTAGTAAGTACAATCTTTTTTTTAAAGTTTATTTATTTTTGAGAGAGAGAGAGTTAGAGTGCAAGCTGGGGAGAGGCAGAGAGAGAGGGAGAAGCAGAATCTGAAGCAGGCTCCAGGCTCTGAGCCGTCAGCACAGAGCCCGATGCAGGGCTCGAACCCACAAACCTTGAGATCCTGACCTGAGCTGAAGTCAGATGTTTAACCAACTGAGCCATCAGTCGTCCCTATTAAGTACAAACTTTGACTGCCAAGGTTCCTTTAGATGTTGGAGTTTCTTCCTGAGTCCAAGGCCATCATGAAACTCTGGATATCTTATATCACTCTGAGCTGGACATTATGCAGAACGTGCAGCCTACCTCACCTATGCCTTGGGGATAGAACTTTCACTAGAAGAGGGTTTCCTGATTGCCTCCTATCAGGAAGCAAATGTCGATATTGCCACTATCAAGCATGGTAATGTTTGAGCTTACTAACCTTTGAAAAATTACTATGAATCTCATCTTGAGCTCTAGCCGGACACTGGGAAATTCTTAGACCTACCCTGCTACCAGAAGGTCATGTAATGTTACTGAAGAGGAACAATGTTCATGAAACAACAGGTGGTGATTATATTCATGGATGAAACCTAATGTGGAGAGCAAGATGAAGATTTAAATTCTAGTTCTGACGCTGGTACAAACTGGTTTTGTTGCCTGGGGTAAGAAACCAAATTTCTCTAGCCTTCCATTTTTCATCTGTAAAATATGGACACTGATTTTATTCGTGGATTTTCAAATGCTATTTTAACCAGTAAAACCTTTGTTTGACTATTTATTTGTACCTGTCTAATATTTACTAGATCCTCTGGAGACTTCAATAAAAGTCATGCATCTGGGGCACTTGGGTGGCTCAGTCGATTGAGCATCTGACTCTTGATTTCAGCTCATGTCAGGATCCCAGGGTCATGGGATCAAGCCCTGTGTCCATGCTCAATGCGGAGCCTGCTTGAGATTCTATCTACCCCCTCTCCCCTGCTCATGCCCTCTCTCTCTCTCTCTCTCTCTCTCTAAAACTCTAAAACAAACACACAAAAACCATGCCTCTTTAAAGTATGTATATCAGAATCCCACAAAGGAATCTCTTTTGTATACAACAACCAAAAAATGATAACAATATCTTCTACTAAAGTTTTGGTTTTAACATCAATTAATGCCTGCTGAGCTTATGTATGATACACAAAAAGATTGGCTCTTCTGGACTGCCATTGTCAACTGCTCTTGGAGCAAACGTTTGTCAGAACAAGGTCAAAGTCAACCCTTTTCTAGTTATGGCTCTTGGCTTCCTAATACAATGGAGAAGGGGAGTATGTGGTTGCTTTTATTCTATGTATATATTTATTTTATTATATACTGTATATTTTATATATTATATTATTTATATATTATTTTTCTATATTTCATATTCATATTATGATGTGTATTTTACATCTTATACATGTTATATATATTTTATTGCATATGTATTTATATTTGTAAGCTCTTGCTTCAAAAGTGATTTAATTTCAGAGGTCTAGAAATCATAAGTCTCTCATCTTTAACTTCCCTCAACTATTCTTGATAGCCAGACTACTATTTCAAGAAGTCTTACTTCAGTGAACTAAACACTTGATTGGTCTTAAAGAGTTAATTCAAGTGCGATTAAAAAAAAAAAAAACTTGTATATATTAGTGTATACATTTATGTACGAGTTAATGTATGAGTTGGTACCTTCAAGAACTTGTCATAAACACTAGAAGGACACACAAGCTACAAATGAAGACATTATATCCCCCTTTAACTCAAAATTCTTTTTGAAAACAAACATCACCATGATTCTTAAATTTTGAAAATCATTTGTAAGCAGAATTCTTTTTAAATATTATTTTTATTGGGGCGCCTGGGTGGCTCAGTCGGTTGGGCGTCCGACTTCAGCTGAGGTCATGATCTCGCGGTCCGTGGGTTCGAGACCCGCGTCGGGCTCTGTACTGATGGCTCAGAGCCCGGAGCCTGCTTCGGATTCTGTGTCTCCCTCTCTCTCTGCCCCTCCCCTGCTCATGCTGTCTCTCTCTGTCTCAAAAATACATAAAAACATTTAAAAAAATAATAAATAAATATTATTTTTATTGATGTTAGGGAAAAAAAGAATGTCTAGGATGTGTCTTATGCTTTCCCCTTTCTTTTGGATGTTTGTTACGCTGGCCTGCTGAATAAATATCATCACCATCGTCACCATTATTTTCTGTAGTAAACACAACAGTGAAGAAAGTGGCCAGCGTTTAAGTTGGGTAGCATGATATCGTACCACTGGTTTTAGTCTTTCCGTTACTATTCTACTGAGTGCTATCACTGTTATCTTTTTGCAAAATGTATAGAAAGCCTAAATTGTTGATTGCACGCTTTTTGATCCAACAATTTCCCTTATAAAAAAATTAATGCCAAGGCAATAAACATTGACTGCACAAAGGTGAATCAAGGAAGACATTAATCACAGAATTATTTGTAATAGAGAAAAATTGAAAACCACCCAAATGTATAACAATAACAGGTTAATTAAGTAATTAACTTAAGGTATAACCATATGTTGGAATAATCTGTAGATATTAAACACGGATGTTGTTGGACAATATTTAGTGACATGGAAAATGTTTACTATATGTTAAGGAAAAAAAGGTCATAAAATCACATGCACAGTTGATGTCAATGCTGTTCAAACATATCTTACATCTTTATCTACACTCATGTTGCGTGAGAAGGGAGGGGGATGGAAAACAAGAATGGAAAAGGAATGGACATAGAAAAGGTTATAATTGGGTAGTAGGTGGGCAGTTTATTTTTAAGCTTATTTAAATTTTATAATCACATTTCCAAATAGACTTTAAAAGAATTTAAATATATTACTTATATATGTAAGTATATAATAAGCATTTATTATATATTATTTATTTATTACTTATTACTTATATATTACCTACTTATATAAGTAATGTGTGAATACATTCTTGCTTTAAAAACTTCAAGTAATTAGGGGTGCCTGGGTCGCTCAGTCGGTTGAGTGTCCAACTCTTGATTTCAGCTCAGGTCATGATCCCAGGTCTTGGGTCCCAAGGTCTATGCTAATCATGGAGCCTACTTTAGATTTTTTCTCTCTCTCTCTTCCTCTCTCTCTCTCTCTCTCTCTGCCCCTCTCCCTTGCTCACTCTCTCTCCCTCTCTAAAAAATAAAATGAGAAAGAATTGTTTAAAAACATCAAGTGATCATACACAATAGAATATCATGTAAAAATTCCCCTTCCCAAATCAACTTTGCCTTTTTTCTTTCAAAACCTTTTCTCTGGATTTAGAAGCATGTATCATTACTTATAGATATACAAAGGTTTGCTTTCTTAATTATATGGAGTCCTACTGCACATATGGTTTTGCAACTTTATTATTTTTAACAATAAATTTAAGAATCTTTCTATATTAATGCATGAAGAGATACACCATACTTTTAAAATGCTGATGAATAGTCCACAGTATAGAATTACCATAATTTCTTTAAGCATTAGTCTACTGATTGATGTATTAATTATCTATGATTGAGTAACAAATTGCCCCCAAATTTCACAGCTAAAAGCCATAAACATTCATTATCTCAGTTCCTGTGATTCAGACACTCAAGCGTGGTTTAGCTGGCCCCCGCGGCTGAGGGTCTCACAAGGGCAGCATTCATAGTGTTGACCAGACCTGCCGTCGTCTCCGGGCTCATCCACCTCCTAGCTCCCTCACATTACAGTTGGCAAATCTCAGGTCCTTCCTTGCTGGATGTTGGCCAAGGTCATCACTTCCTTGCCCCACATTCTCTCCAAAGCGTGGCTTGCAACATGGTAGCCAACTTCTCTTGGAGCAGGCAAGAAGAGAAAAAGAGAACCTGAGAGCAAAAAAGAATAAAATAAAATAAAATAAAATAAAATAAAATAAAATAAAAGGCAAAGTCTGAACCCTAATCCTGGAAGTGCCATTCGATACTTTTGCCACATTTGAGTTCTTAAAAGCAAGTCACCAGGTCCTGCTGACTCGCAAAGGGCGGGGATTCCATAAGGACATGAACACCAGGAGGCAGCCATCACTGGGAGCCATGTAAACAGCTGTTGTACACAATGGGCTCGTTTCCATTTCTTAATCTTGACAAACAATATGATTATGCAGACCCTTGATATGTGCACGCTTGTGCAAATATATGGATATTTCTTTAGGTTGGATATCTAGAAAAAGAATTACTATTCATAAAGTATAGATATGTAAAGTGTTGACAGTTATTATTCTGGTATTCTCTAAAAGGGCAGTGCTAATTTAATTTCCCACCGATTCTGAATAAAAGTGACTCTTTCCCCACTCTACAGCTAAGAATATCACACCCGCCTTTTCCTTAATACTTTGTTTCTTGTTGGGTAAAGCAGCATTTTATTATCTTAATTTACATTTTCTTGATTACTGATGAGATTTGATTTAAACATTTCCCTCTCAGTGAATCTTTTCCTCACCAAATCTTGTGTGTGTGTGTGTGTGTGTGTGTACTCTTAACTATTTGAAAGAGCCAGCCTAGAATATTCCAAGCAGAGGGAGTATTTCTTCTCATCTTGGTCTGTTGCCTGAGGCCAAAAGAACTGTACAGAGAGGGCCTGAGGAATCCTTAGAGATTGTGGGACTCGACTTTAATCTGAATTAACTCATCTCCCTTCTTCATGCCTGTCTCCAAAATATCTCAAGGATACAAAACATGAGGGAGAATGATGGAGATGAAGACTTAAGTAACAAGCAGAAATGGTCACAAATTCAAGAAATTTCATGAAGAGAAAGGAATCTGATAAAAGGATTTAGGACCCTTTAAATTTTTTTTTAATTTTTTTTAAGTTTGTTTATTTATTTATTTTGAGAGAGAGAGCTAGAGAGCAAGCAAGGGAGGGGCAGAGAGAGAGGGAGACAGAGAATCCCAAGCAGGTTCTGTGCTGTCAGCATGGAGCCCGAAGCATGGCTCGAACTCATGAACTGTGAGATCATGACCTAAGCTGAAACCACGAGTCAGACACTGAACCGACTGAGCCGCCCAGGAGCCCCATCTAGGACCCCTTTAAAATGGAAGGTAGAGGGGCGCCTGGGTGGCGCAGTCGGTTAAGCGTCCGACTTCAGCCAGGTCACGATCTCGCGGTCCGGGAGTTCGAGCCCCGCGTCAGGCTCTGGGCTGATGGCTCAGAGCCTGGAGCCTGTTTCCGATTCTGTGTCTCCCTCTCTCTCTGCCCCTCCCCCGTTCATGCTCTGTCTCTCTCTGTCCCAAAAATAAATAAACGTTGAAAAAAAAAATTAAAAAAAAAAAAAATAAATAAAATGGAAGGTAGAAGCTATCTCAAAACAGAAAACACTTGAGATGTTTCCCATCCGAACTAAGAAATAGTCTGAATGCCAAGGTTAATGATGATTCTACCAAAAAAAAAAAAAAAATGTATTTTTTAATATAGTACAGAAACAAAATAAGAGGCACTTTCTGGATTAACTACTAGCCTCCCTTTAGAAAGTTACCAATGTCTCATGTTATTCAGTGCCCAGGAATCAAGAGGACATTTAAACCAAGTGAAATATCTATCCTCCTCTTTATTCTATTTAAGTATGTTCAAATTTGGCCAATGATTGAAACATACAGTCAACCTCATTCAAGATTCTTTTTTTCAATCATCAGAAGTGAAATACACGTAAACTTCACATATGAAAAGGTTTCAATCCTGTCATGTTAGCAAAAAGGAAATTCAGATTTTTCTTTAGGTTAATAATTACCTTTATGTGGCAGTGGCCTTACGTGCCATAGCATTAATTTCGCAGTGAATTATAAACTGCAGGTAAATAGAATTATGTTGCTTGACCAAAGTGTCTAACCTGGCAAGACCCTAGTTTTATGAATAGGTTTTCATTTTGTCACTTGCAGGGTGTTTCAGATTTAAGAAATAGAAAAAGAAAAAAACCCACAAAAACACAACTGTTGAGAGTGACAGAAGGGTGGACAGAGGAATATTTTGCTATGTACCATTACGACTTAATTCTGGCATCTTCTCCCAAGTGTTTGCTAAGTAAGCCTTGCAAAGAGACTTGCTCTGTGCAGGGCATGCCCCAGAGACAGAGAGAGACTCAAGGCACGGACTCTAAGTATCAGATAACTCCCTCAACGGGTAAGAGATTATCAAGATTCCTGGGTGGGTCAGATGATCTATTTTTTTTTTTAATTTTTTTTTTCAACGTTTATTTATTTTTGGGACAGAGAGAGACAGAGCATGAACGGGGGAGGGGCAGAGAGAGAGGGAGACACAGAATCGGAAACAGGCTCCAGGCTCCGAGCCATCAGCCCAGAGCCTGACGCGGGGCTCGAACTCACGGACCGCGAGATCGTGACCTGGCTGAAGTCGGACGCTTAACCGACTGCGCCACCCAGGCGCCCCCAGATGATCTATTTTTGCCCACATGATCAAAACCATCTTTAAAGAGAATCCTTTCCCTATAACTAAGGGTAATAAATGGGGTTTAATTATCTATTTACCCATCAAGTGCTTACTGAGATTCTATTATGTACCTCACCCATTGGCGTAGGCTGGAGACCCAAATTTGTCATGGAGAGGTTTACAGGGGAGTGGTGGCCCCAGACCAGAGAAAACAATAATACAAAGGGATGAGAGCTTCAAGAAAAGGAAACACAAGGGACTAGGAGACCAGTTAGCTATTGGTAATGAACTCATTCTGGAGGGGAGCACGGACGCACGGGTGAGGAGCAGTGTTCGGAAAAATTCAATGAAAAGGTCATGGGACCAACGCTGCTTTAAATTTCAACTACTCGTTATTCTTCTTTCTCTTTTCCTAATTAGTTCCTGCCCCTGTGTTATCAATACAACTGCTCAGTGTAACCAACACAAGTTGTTTTTTTTTTTATTACTATTTTAGGAAGCTAAAAATACTCGTAAAGATTTCCAGGTAAACGCCCACCGTGGCAACACTTGCATCTTGATAAGTGGGTTTTGCTTTCTGACGGGTGCAGGAAATGCTAGCTTGCTTTACAATTATACTTTACTCATGATGCTCTAATAATTTCATCCTAACTCATCGACACTGATGTGTTGTTCCTAAATGTGAACTTCTCTGAGTGATCTTTCAGTCAGTCTACCCTTTGCGCTGATTTTGAAGTTTTTATAAAATAGAGGTAAATATTCCAAAAGAGAATCAGCGAGCTATTTTCATTGCATCTCAGGTCTGCCTCTCACTGGGGCTGTGAATGCCAGGGAGTGACTTCTCCAGGTTTCACGTTCTTTATCTAGTACGGAATGGGTGCCAATAAGTAATCACAACAATAAATAACAACAGCTAAGATAAAATGATTCCACAACCATAAGTAATGTGACAAGCTCAGCTAAAAAGAGTTGCCCCAAAGGAAGTTTTCATCCACGATTTAACTTAATTTTTTTTAAATCTTATATTGAAAAAAACGTAGTTTCAAATATAATAATTTCATTGTAGAAACTGGATTCTTCTGCCTAAACAAACAAAAAAAAAATAGAAAAGAAACCGAAGAATTTAACGTTGACCACCACAATACTCAACTTCTAAATCAATCAATCTTGCTTTATATTTTGGTTCCTCCATGCAAGAGAACCCGCAGGTATTACATTCAGGCTGGTTGTTTAGAGTGGTTTATAATTGACTTGAAATTTGTCAGAACTGAAGACAGGCTGTGACTTTCAGCCAGCGCATTAGCCCTAACATCATTAGGCAAATGATCGTGCTCAGAGGAGGAGAAAGAGCAGGTTTCAGAGGGGCTGAAATCCAGATGTTTGTGAAGACAGCTTTGGCATTGGGTAGAAAGGAGAGCAGTGGTGCTACAGGGTTTGAGTCTCTATTCCAAGCAAATCAGCCTTAAAATTCATTGACCCATATTAACCACTCCTAAATTCTGAAGATTGGGCATGATTCTTGGCACTCATTGTTGCCAGTTCCACATTTCCTCCTCCTTCCTCAAGGTATCCAGTTAAGAATCGAATCAAAGATTCTACTGCTTATGCCAATGTGATGACTACGTCATAGCTCTTATCTCTCTCCTTCTCATCGGTGCTACCACTCTGTCTCTATGTGCTCATTTAGCTGCAACACTTCTCTAAGGAGCCACTTTCCCCTTGCTCGGTCTTCATCTAGTGGTCAACCACCATGGGCTGCTACTTTGCCATTCTTGTTTGTTCTGAATGATATTAGTACCTGAGCTTTGGTCATTGGGACAGGTGTGTGTGTGTGTGTGTGTGTGTGTGTGTATTTGGGGACTGGCAGTGTGTTGTGGATCAGTTGCCCCAAAGAACGAAGTTCTCATAAAGCTGATATATTTATAAAACAGAGGACCTACGAAGATAAGCCAAACGCTGGTGCTTTAAGACAGTGCTATGCAAAAATACTTTTTGTGATGATGGAAATATTCCATGTCTGCTCTACACAAAACAGTAGGCACTTGCCAAATGTTGCTATGGAGTGCTTGAAATGGGAGTATTGTGACCAAGGGACAGAACTTAAAATTTTATTTAACTTTTATTAATTTAATTTAAATAGCCACATGTGGCCAGGAGCTACCATATTGGACAGCCCAGCTTTAAATAATCCAGCAAGTAATACACAAAATGTCAGCTTGCCATGTCAACTGGGAGACACCATTAGTGGGATGGAACAACATTAAATTCAGGTGCTGCCAGGGGACTAAATCAAATGTGGGCTGCAAGAATTCAGCAGATGAATAGAATATAGTGAGTCACAAAGTAGCTGTGCGCTGAGTATTCTTAGAGTAACACAGAAAGTGTGTGATAACAAAGTGATTGTATGTGGATTTTACCGGGACTACTTAGAAACATTGGGAATGGTTTCCGAAGCCAAGCTGGATGGACGGAATTTTCTTCAAAGTTTTGGATCTCCTTGTAAATCTTAAGAAATTGGTACAGAGCCATCAGAGATTCTCTTTACTATAGGAATTCGGCCTCTTCCTTCAGAATGGGCAATTCTGGACTCTTACACAGACTGAGCCTCAGCGAGGTCAAACATCAGCGATTAACAAAACCTAATTCACCCACGTGACCCATCATCATCACAGGTACATTCCGAACACCGCACTAATGATATCGTCCTTTCTCACACATCAGCTCATGCCTTGGCAAAGTCGTTTAAAGCTAAACATGAAGCTCCCCTCTTTGACCTCCGGTGAAGCATGCAATTTTCCAGTTCTGAAGAGTTTCCACCATTGGGTCACTGACGCCTCAAGTCTCCGTGTTGTCTTTGACTGTTTCCACAATATGTCTTGCCCTCAACCCCTCACTGTCTCTACTGATCCAAAGCTGTTCTACCTGTGGGCAAAGTTGTTACCTAACTTAGAACTCAAGAAGATCTGGGGCCAAGTCCCAGTTATTCCATTTTCTTTGTGCATGACTTTGAGCTCCCTTACAGTAACCACTTAAAGCTTTGAATCGCCATTTCTTCAACACCGAATGGGAGCGAATTATTTCTATGTCATGATATGCTGTGGGTAAAAGCAAATACACTAGTAGACAGCTTAATAGCAAAAGTAAAATAAATATTAGTCCCTCTCCTCTCTCTTTTCTTTTCTATCTTCATGTTCTACTAGATTCTTTCATTCTGTGTTTCATTTGGACATCTCTCTTCCTTTCATGTTCCAATCCCAGGTCCTCTCAGCTCCTTTCAGCTTGACTTTTAAAGCCTCTTTGAAATCTAGTTCCTTCCCTCCACCTCCTCTGCCAACAGCCTAGTGCAAACCCAGACCTCTCTCGCCCGTTACAATCGATTCTTCACACCGCAGCACAAATGATTTTTGAAAAAATAACTTGGCCCCCATCGCTTCACTGCTCAAAACTCTTCACTGTGCTGCCCTGATATTTGAAACAAACTCCTTACCATGAACTGCCACGCCCTACGTGTTCTGAGTTGACTATAAGCCCAACTTCATCCCTCAGTAGTCTCTCCTTCACTCTTTCCTGTGTGGCCCTTCCTGTGTTTCCTCCAAATGTCCAAAACCTGTTCTCTCTTACTAGAATATTCTTCCTCTAGATCTTGGGCTCATACCATCACTTCACCAAAGCTACCATGGGGGTGGAACACTGGCTGTGCTCCACCACTCTCTTTTCTTTCCTCTGCGTTTTTTTTCTCTACCTAGCTTCAATCACTGCCTAGCCTTATCATATCAATTTGTTCTTTTGCTTATTGTCCGCTTCCCCTCTTAGGATAAGAACAGGGGATATTCTGTCTCGTTCACTTTGGTATCCCAACAATAAACAATGCCTGGCACCTAGTAGGCACCAGTACGTGATGGGTTTGCTCCAGATATACTGAGATATTCATCCCTATAACTCTTGGGTTTTGAAGATCAGGCACCAGAAACTTCCAGAGTGTCCACCTCTAGCAAAGCCACCTCATCTTTTATTCCAGCATACCATACACAAATTTTCATTATTTATCTATACCGTGGAATGAGAATGTTGAGGAGGACTAGTTTGGGTCCTACCAATGCCCAAGTTAGACTAGTTTGGGTCATACCAAAGCCCAAGTCCAAAGACATCCCCTCCCCAGATTATCCCCTACCCACACTCCCCACAATGACATCCAAGGCTTTCCACCATCTGACACAAGATTCTTTTAGATTTCACCTTTGCAGTTTCCACCCGAACCACTCCCTGCTTGGTCAACAAACATGCACTTCCCCCTCTGGACCTTGCTTTGCTCTTTGTCCGAGTGCCATTCACACAAAACTCCCAAGTGTGTGATTCTGACCTATGCTGTAGGCGCAGTTCAAATTCCACCTCGTCCATGAAGCTAATTCTGATCTACTACAATAATATATAATCTTTTCCTTCCCTAAACAGACGTGGAACTTCATTTGACTTCTCTCATGGCTTTGACTCCCCCTCACTGTTTTCTACTTATTTGTGTAAAACAGGTCCAATAGCTTTTATCTGCCAAATTTATCTAACGAAATTCACTTTTTCTTGTTTTGTCAAGGGTGGGTATGCAATCTCTTTTCATCGCACTCTAACTCTGTACACTACCATCTTTCTTCAAGCCCCCCTTCTTTGTTCTGGAAGCTAAGGGAAGATCACTAAATCTCCTGGCTAGTTGGCTGTCCAACTGAATAGCAAATTACCAGTACCTCCTAGCCCCATTCTTTCAGGCATCTCAAATTTTACTCACCTTGCGGATGATCATGCTGGTGCTTTGAACAGTGCTTCTCAGTATGCCTGTGGCAGGTGGCTACGGGGCCCGAGGGCCCCTGAGGAGGGGGCACAATGGCCACCTCTTTCCCTCGAATTTGGCCCTTACCCACCATTCTGAGACAACATGATAAATCATACTCAACACCCCAACCAGCATTATAAAATGGTTCAGTATCACAACCTCTACACGTACTGAAAGTATACAACAAAGCTATGTGCTCAGAGCAATAAACACTTTTTTAATCTGAATTTTAGCACACTTGTACATCATTTGTTGCACTCATATTAACTAAGTTGTTTGGCAGTCAGCTACAGAATATTTTTAGATATGTAAGGGGGCAAATGTATTAAGACAGTAAGACTCAGCTGGTTAAGCGTCCAACTTCGGCTCAGGTCACCATCGCATGGTTCGTGGGTTCAAGCCCTGCTCTATGCGCAGAGAGCCCGCTTCGGGTCCTCTGTCTCCTTCTCTCTCTGCCCCTCCTCTGCTCGTGTTCTCTCTCCTCTTAAAAAATTAAAAAGAGAGAGAGAGAGAATGAGAGTAAGCCTAAAGAATTGAGAGAGAGACAAGGCAGCCGAGTCTTCCAAAGCTAGGTGCTTTCTCAACTGTGTGCCTTTCTCTCACCATCCAAATAGCAACCTGGCTTTTATCAAATCTAATTCACTCCCCTTACCTCAAGCTTTAGACTGAAGTACAGATTACCACAGAAGTCCACAGAAGACTCTCTTACTTCAGCTCCTGCTGTTTGAACTCCAGCCATGCCTCAGAAGGATCTGGCTCTCTGGAGGCTTGCAGGATCATGTGCTCATAACGTCTGAATACACACCAATCTCTTGTAGAGCCCCAGGCCTACTGTGGGCTGCTTCCTCTGCCTGAAACCTCCCTCTGGATATCAGGTTTGCTAACAACACTACTCAGTTTCATCCACCAAAGCAGCATTGGCTGATCGCATTCATACCCCAGGACTGACGAAAGTTGCGTGGCTGTTATCTTTTTCGTGGGACGTTCATATTAGACCGTGGGTGTTAACCATTCATCTGTCTCTCCGATGGACCTTAGGCAGTATTACGGCAAAGGCCTTCTATTGTTTAACTTTGAATCAACAGGCTCTTGTAGCCCTTCATAAATGTTTGGTACATGAATACATCAGGAACCAAAAAAACTATGTTTATTTTTCAAAGGCCAGTGGTCCCAGGAGACCAACTATCTGAAATTTTACGTGTTCATATTAACCAACTGCTCAGCTCATGGCTGGGCATACGGTAAGTATCTATAGGCAGCACGTATTGGTTTTGCCCTTCTGTATTGGTCCACTCAGGCTGCTATCCTAAAATACGGTCCATAGCCCCTCCCAAGATTCGTTCTCCCTTCTTCCAGCGAGAGTACTTTGATTTTTCTTTGGCGAAATAGTTCTCAAACTTTAGCATGCATTGGAATACTCTGGAGAGCTTATTAAAATTCAGGTGGCTAGGCATTATCTTCACAATTTTTGATTCAGTAGGTCCACGGTGGGGGTCTTAGAATTGGCATTTCTAACAAGTCCCCACCTGATTCTAGTGCTCCTAGCCTGGGGAACCACATTTTGAGAACTGTGACCTTAGGGAAACTACCCTTCCCTATTACAGTTCCCTTTAGAGGAACTGTCAATCAGGTCACCTTTCCTCCACTCACTAAGGGCGTATGGGTGTATGGCAACCCAGGCTGAGGCCTGCAGATTCCCCAAGAAATATTAATATCGAACATAGTAAAGGAAGCTCCAACCAAAAAGCAATGTCCGTGTCTCAAGAAGAAAGGTCCTGTCCACTTGTACTTCCTTCCCAGATCCCTGGGACTAACTTGGCTTCCCTTCTTCTAGACTTTATCTAAAGTGTGGCCCAGGAACCAGCAGGATTTCCTCGCCTGAGACTTTGATAGAAATGCAGATTCTCAGGCTGTATCCCTGACCTTCTGAATGAGAATATGCATTTTAACAAGACCCCCAGGTCAGTTTTACGCATATTGAGTGCATATTAAATTTTATGCACATGCTTTGAAGGCCTGGTTGTTCAGCTATCCATTGACTCCAACACTTACCCCTTGCCCTATCCATACATTGCATTTTTCTCTGAGTTGCCTAAAATGGGTTTATCTAGCTGGAGACCAGTAAACCTTAGCTAATCAGGCACTCACCAAATGATGGGAATTTGTGAGCATGTAATTTGTGCAACAACTTTACCGTGTGCTTTACAAAGACAAATGAGGGTGGGGGAGGAAGCCAAAGGGGTTTTGAGAAACTTTCCCAAAGTCATTCAGCCTGTAAGTGATGGACCAGGCTGACTGACCCCAGAGACCGCGCGCTATATATCTATATCTATAGCCCCCCCTCTGTTAAGGGCTGTTGTTATACGTGAAACTACTGAATATGGAGGGTCATAAAGCTGGAAGGTGCTTTAGAGATCATCAGATCATCTAGAAAAGAAGTAAAGGTTCATCAAGTAGGTAAGTGACCCGTCCAACCCCGTGACCGGATAGCCTCAGAGTTTCCAGTAGAATACAGATATCCCAAGACCCATGCCATCACCAAACCTTCAAAAGTGCTCTCAATAGGCAAAAAAAAACATACCCAGGGAGAGGTATTTGGAGTCATTCGTCTCTGACGGAACATTTGTATTTATTGATTACCTATAGAACGCAGGCTTCCAATCCTTTATCTGTATATCCATTGACTTACATCCATTGACTTGGTGTCTTCTTGGCCAGTGAAGATATGAGAAAGGAAAAGAAGGGACATTTAAGAATGTTAATACAATCATGAAAATAATCAGTTCCCCCCTAAAGCGTAAATCAACTACAGATGGAAATGCTCCACAGAAAGCCATGTTTAAATCTGTAGCTATGTCATTCTACAGCCAATCGATATGCCCACTCATGGTCCTTTTATCTTAGAACATTCTTTTTTACTGACATTACTAGATTAACATTATTAACACTCCAATTTAATAGCCTTCAGTCTAATTATGGGATGCAATTTTCTATGTAAGATAATTCTCAACTTTTAAAGCACAGCTATCTTTGCTAAATGGTTGGAATTTCTCTTCTACACCTGGTGCTTTCTTGGAATATGATCCACACTTATTAAATACACGCTATTTGAGTACTTCTGTGCACTTTTTTTTTTTTTTACAAAGGTCTGAGGTGTTACTTTTATAAGTTTGGGTCTATACAACTAGGAGACAAGAATATGTTGGTAGAAAGCCCAAAGTTTTCTAAATGTAGATGAGCACAGATTAAGAAAGCAGTAATTAATTTCCTTTGACCTTGAGCTGAAATTCCTTTCTAAAGCTGTCATAAAGAGAAAGAGGCCAGAGAGGAGAAGTGAGACCGTGTAACAATGCAATTAAACCCTTGTAATGAGGTCGGGCCTTGGACTTGTTGCAACTGATATCATTATAGCAATGAGAAGGCCCTATATGGATGGTCGGATTTTTTTTTTAATTCATGCTTTTTTTTTGTTTAACTCCTTACCACCAGATACGTACTTTTTTGTAAGGGAAATATATAAGCATTATGTGTAAACAAACACACAATTTTTTCAGATGCAACCCTCAGTTGGCTCAGGCAGGTGATCTTTTGTATGCAAAGCAGGAATGTGTGAAAGTAGCGGAAAGAGCTCAAGATTAAGAGTCAGTCACTGTGTCTCTTGCACTAAGGCTCTTAAGTTACAGGTGTTTCCCATGAGCCAAGGTCAAGCACTAAGTCTTGGGGCTCTGGTCTTGAGTCTCCTGCTAAACAGCTGTGTGACCTGAAGCAGTCCCCGAATGTCTCTGAGCCTCGCTCTCGTTTCATCAAGGCAGAAGAATGCCACTTTCTGGTTTCTTTCATTATGTTTTAGCTCATAAGTCATGAGAATAAATTTTGTCTTAGTCATCCTATCACGAGTGCATCGGTCTTGTCCTCACTGCAAATATTTATTATTTTTGAGGTCAACCATACTTCTCTAAGACTTCTGGTATTTCTATTAGGCAGCTATTGCTGTGATTAAAAGCCCTGGTTCAAAAGCTACTTTGCCATAAAGCACTATGAACTAAGCAGTCACTTAATTTTTCGGTTTCTTTCTTTATCTATAATAAAACGGGCACATTGGAGCACCTGGGTGGCTCAGTCAGTTGAGTGTCCGACTCTTGGTTTCAGCTCAGGTCCTGATCCCAGGGTCACGGGAACAGGCTCCACGTTTGCCTCTGTGCTGAATGTGGAGCCTGCTTGAGATTCTTTCTTTCTCTCTCTCTTTCTCTCTCTCTCCCCTCCCCAACTCTCTCTCTCTCTAAAAGAAAGAAAGAAAGAAAGAATAAAATGGGCATATTAATAGTGTTTACTTCATAGGATTGGCACAAAGAGCCAATGAATTAATGGATGAAAAGTGCTTCGGAGAAAATGAGAGCACATAGTAGGGGGCTTGATAAGTATTCACTCATTACTATTTATCTAAACGATTCCACTCTTAACGTGTTACGGAACCAGGTGGAATGCTGGCGGAAAAACCAAGCGGCACTCGGAGATCTTGGTGGATAGGAGATTTATTTAACACCGGCGGGCTCAGAGGAGACCATCTCTCCAAAGATCTGAGCGTGGAATGCAAGTGGGAAGGGTAATTTATAGTTGTCAGCCTCCATATCTGGGGCGGGGTGGGGGGGTGGTTCTTTTGCGCACATGGCAAACAGGGCAAGAAGAACCCACAAGAGGGGTTTCTAAGCCAGAGATCGGAGCTCGTTTTAGTCCCATGGGCCATCTTATGATCTAAAACTTTATTCATTTTCCCAACACAAGAATCAAAGAGTGACAGATTTCACTGAACTTCCCAGAGAAAGTTCTTCTGTTTCTGGGATCGGGACACATGGAAAATACTCTTTTAAATTAGATATGAAAATGCTTTGATTTCTACCTTGTGGAATCAAGTTGCAAGCCCTCTCTTGGCTATAAAAACAGAATAGTCAACACTTTACATGACATATGACCTTCCCTAGAAAAAGGTAAATGGATGAATCAAATAATTTTATCAACAATGGGTAAGTCAGTGAGAACTTTGAATCACAAGGAATCAGGAAACATAAGTGAGTATATAATAATAAACATGACTTTACGCCTTCCAACTACGCATACTCACCTTTTCTTGTTGCTTATCACTCACTCCATGGCTTTTCCAGATTTTTCAACATCCTCATCAATAATGGATTCATGAAGAATGTGAGGGAGCTTATAAACCAAACAAAGATAATGAAAAATTTTAGAACACCACAAAAATATTTAAAGAAAACAGATATACCCCAAGCACCTAAAGTGATTTGAATACTCAAGTCAAAAGCAAATTGGTCTCAGAGGTTCCGGGCAGACATGGAAGTGAAGAGAAATCTTACATTACACAGTTCCCACGTCTGAGAAAAATGTTCTAAGTCCCTCCACTTCATTAGTGGTTTATTTAAAAGTGCTTACAGCATGCTTACTCTACACTGTCCCGAGAGCCATGCACATGAAGAATAAAGTCTTGTCTACACCTGCAAGGAGCTTGCAGTCTGCCGGCAAACACATTCTTGGCACGGAAATCTAGGATAAATTGGTTCTAACTAATGGATCTACATTAGAAGTACATTAAATAAAATCACGCGTAGAATCTTCCGGCAGGATTTTCCAAAGGACATAAAATTTTATTAAAATGTTAGCTAGAGTTAGATTGCCTCTCTAGGACGATTATTCTAACATTAAGTGGTAACCTCATCAAGACCGCTGTAATTGCAATTGTAACCAAATATCACGGTATAAATATCTCCACATATCTTCATACTCTATAAAATCATGGCTTTTAATTAATTCATTCAGCACATAGTCATAGAGAGTCTGCAGTCGGCCATGTCCTGGGCTCAATTCTGGCTCTGTGGCAAATGAAAACACAGATGAGGTCTTTGCTCACATGGAGCTTACACTCTGACCGGTTCACAAAACTTCAGTGAATCTCTAGGTCAAAACTAGTTTTCTATTTCCCTATCAAGTTGTTTTCAATGATATGTCAGGTATAGAGGTTTCCCTTCTGTCTCTCCCCTCCTTTCAGGAGAAATCCCTTTTTTTTCTTTCACCACAAAATTGAGTTTAATTCACTCTCTTTTAAGATTTTTTTTTACAAGAAGTTGTTTTCATTAAAGAAGATGTATATATATATAGATATATATATCTATATATCTATATATATGTATAGATATATAGATATATCTATATATCTATACATATGTATAGATATAGATATATATACACATATATATACATATATATATCTATATATATAGATATATATATAGATATATATATGTATATACACATACACACACACGCGCACACATACACATACACAACGGAATGTTACTCGGCCATGAAAAAGAATGAAGTCTTGACATTGGCAACAATGTGGATGGAGCTAGAATGTATTTTGGTAAGCAAAATGAGTCCATCAGAAAAAAGACAAAATACTGTATGATTTCACTCATATGTGGAATTTAAGAAACAAAACAAATGATCATATGGGAAGGGGGAAAAAGAGGATAGAGGGAAACAAACCACAAGAGACACTTAATCACAGAGAACAAACTGAAGGTTGATGGAAGGAGGTGAGTGGGGGATGGGCTAGATGGGTGGTGGCTATTAAGGAGGGTACTTGTTGTGATGGGTACTGAGTATTGCCTGTAAGTGATGAATCGCTGAATTCTACTCCCGAAACTAATATTGCGCTGTATGTTAGCTAACTAAAATTTAAATTGAAAAAGAAGTTCTTTTCATTGATTTGTGTGGCACTCTGGTTGACAGGTTGGGTGTTTTTTAATTTTTAATTTAATGTTTAATTTAGTTCTAATTTAATTAACGTTTTAATGTTTCCTTTCAACAATTTTTCTTTTCATACTGTAAGAAGATCATTTGGGATATATTCCTCTTTTTCATTTGACGCGCATTCAAAGCATCTACTTTTTTAAAAAATAAAATCTTTCCATTTGCCACAACATGGATGGAGCTAGAGTGTATCATGCTAGGCGAATAAATCAGTCAGAGACAAATACCATATGATTTCACTCATATGCGGAATTTAAGAAACAAGCCAAATGAGCAAAGGGAAAAGAGAGAGGGGGGGCCAACCAAGAGAGAGACTCTTAACCGTAAAGAACAAACTAATGGCTATGGGGGGGAAGGGGGAGAGGAAAGGGGGATGGGGGAAATGGATGATGGGAATTAAGAGTACACTTATCATGATAAGCATCAAGTAATGTAAAGAATTGTTGCATCTCTATGTTGTACCCCTGAAACTAATATAACAGTATGTTACCTGGAATTAAGATTCAAACTTTTTTAAAAGGCATTTGCCTTTTTTTTATTGACTTATAGTTGACTATAAGTTTTATTAACTTATAGTTACAGTAGTTTCAGGTGTAACAACATAGTGATTTGATATCTATCAATTATCCTCTGCTCACCACAAGTGTAGCTAACATCTGGATTCCCTCTGCTGCTTGTTGTTTTCCTGTGATTTATTCATTCCGTAACTGGAAACCTGTATCTCCCACTCCCCTTCAGCCATTTTGCCCATCATTCCCACTGGAAGTCACCAGTGTGTTCTCTGGATTTGTGGGTCTGTTTCTGGGGTTTTTGTTCTTGTTTTATTTTGTTTTTTTAGATTCCACATCTAAGTGAAATCATACAGTGTTTGTCTGTCTGACTTCTCTCAGCGTAACACCCTCTGGGTCCGTCTAAGTTGTCACAAATAGCAAGACCTCATTCTTTTTTATGCCTGAGCAATAGTGCATTATATTTATTTATATGTATATGTGATATATATACCATATCTTCTTTATCCATTCATCTATCAATGGACACTTGGGTTGGTTCCACATTTTGGCTATTGTAAATAATACTGCAATAAACATAGGGGTACATGTATCTTTTCAAATTAGTGTTTTCGTTTTCTTTCCAGTAGTAGAACTGCCCTATAGTATATATAGTATATAGTATAGTATAGTATCTGTATTTTTAAATTTTTTGAGGAAACTCCATACCATTCCCCACAGTGGTTGTACCAATTGACATTCCCAAAAACACTGCATGAGGAGAAATTCTTAAGAGAAATGGTTGCATCCAAGGACATGGGCAATCTTTATCAATTCTTAATTCATTAGGACAATTTACAAGTTCGCTAAAAATATATAGAAACCTACCATTAACACTTTCCGAATTGGTTTTCTTTCCGTCGACACCGTACTTCATACGTAAATTCTCGGTATTCTTTAAATCTAATCAGTATATCCTATTAGGAGTCTATTTTCCTTTGTATTAATTGTTTCCCCTTGTAGAGGGTATGTCTTTCTTTTTTACTGTTTTACCCCTAACACTTCTCTACCTAGCCTGGAACAGTGAGCATCCGGTACATTGTTCTGTGAAGGACGAAGTACAACCATCTAGCACTGCTTCTAGACCTGGGCTACACATTAGAATCACCTGCACACGCTTTCAAAACCCTAACACCAAGGGTGCCTGGGTGGCTCAGTCGGTTGAACGTCCAACTTTGGCTCAGGTCATGATCTCACAGTTCATGAGCTCAAGCCCCGCGTCAGGCTCTGTGCTGACAGCTCAGAGCCTGGAGCCTGCTTCGGAGTCTGGGTCTCCCTCTCTCTGCCCCTCCCCCTCTCACAATCTCTCTCTCTCTCTCTCTCTCTCTCTCTCTCTCTCTCATAAATAAATACTAAAAAAAAAAAAATTTTTTTTAAATCCTAACACCCAGGCCACGTCCCCAATCAGATCTGAATCTCTGGGGGGTGTGACCCAGGTACCAGCCTTTTTTCAAGCTCTCCGGGTGATCCTAATGTGCAGCTAAGGTGGAGAATCACTGCCTAGAGTCTCACAACTCAAAATGTGGTCCAAGGACCTCCAGTATTAGTTGGTTTAGAAAAGCAGGATCTGAGGCTCTACTGGGCTTAATGAGCCCAAATCTGCATTTTACCACAATCTCCTGGTGATTCCTAACCATTTAAAAGATTAACAAACACCACTCTAGATTAGTTTTCTGACAATTTCAAACCAACATATCCTGGGGCTTCTTAAAACTGTCCCCACTGCTTGGTACCAGAACCTCATCACTGCCTTCCTCCTGCACCTCCTTTTCAAAGTTTATTTATTTAGTTTGAGAGCTCACGTGTGTGTGTGTGTGTGTGAGAGAGAGAGAGAGAGAGAGAGAGAGAGCAGGGGAGGGTAGAAAGAGAGAGGGAGAAAGAGAATTGCAAGCAGCCTCTGAGCTGGGACCCATGGGCTTGAACCCATGAACTGTGAGGTCATGACCAGAGTCAAAACCAAGGGTCAGATGCTTAACCAACCCAGCCACCCAAGCATCCTGGGTTTGCCTGCTTTATAATTGAACAGAAAAATACAAGTTGGAAATACTCAAACAAGGATTCCCTTGGCCAATCAATTACATTCCCAAATGTAATCAATATATCCTAATAGGAGTTTATTTTCCTTTGTATTAATTGTTTCCCCTTGTAGAGGGTATGTATTTCTTTTATACTGTTTTACCCTTAGCACTTCACTACCTAAATTACCTAAATTCCCCCCAAAATTGGAGGCAGGAGAGAGGGCCAGACAGTGACGTCCAACCTGGGAGAGCTGGAGTAGGAAGGTCCCACATAAAGCAAATGTGGACACTGAATACCTGGGAGGGGTCAGGACTGGAATTGCCAAGGCACAGGTCTGTAATGAAGGGGCCAGCAGGCAGGCAGGCAGCTGAGGTAGTAAGAATCCAGGGGCAGAACATGAGTTGGGACCAAATAAACCAGGGCAAGGAAGCCAGTCCTAAGGAGCATGCACTGAATCGGCAGGACAGGGAAGGCAGTTTCTAGTTTCTATGAATGGAAAGCAGTAGCAAGTGCATTGGAGCTGGACAGATTTCTATTTGAATAACAATCCAGCTCTTATAGAGACTGGGAAAGTTATTCAACCTCCTTGATCCTCATCTGCAATCTGGGAATAGTAATTCTCACCTCATGGGTATTGCGAACATTAAAAGTGGCAACACATGCAAAGAGCTTAGAATCGTGCCTGGCCCCTAGGAACTTCTCAATAAATGGAGCCGTTATTTGCTAGCATCTGAAATCTTTTTCACAAACATATAAAACTGAAAGGAACCGAAAAGATAAAGGTTGTGTTTACTATTTTTTATGCCCTCTCTTTTTTTTCCGGTCCACAGCAATCTAAGGAGAATTTAGTATTCCTGGAGGTGGCTGGTACAATCCGTTGAATGGCTGAGTGGATTGTATCTTCTAAGACAGGCATGATAAGACCTCCCATCTCACACACTCTTCTACTGTGACATTGACCCGCCTCCCAACAAGAGGAGAGACCAATGTGACCCCATGCTCATGTGTGGGTACAGGTGACTATGGGCCAAGTGATGTTTTATGACTTCCAAAACTGGGCCATCTCAAGATATTTGTACACGCACCCTAGACACCATGTTACAGATAAGTGGAGAGACCATATGGAAAGGCCACATGTAGGTGTCCTGGCTCATTCCCCAGCTAAAGCCCAAGCCAGCAGCCAACATCGGCCTCCAGCAAATGTGTGCAGGCCTTCAGATGATCCCAGATCCTAATCCGTTAAGATAATTCCTGCCTTTGAGACTTCCAAGCCAAGCCCAGACTCCATGGCCCTCCACCCCTCCCCATGTCCGTTGTGTGTTCCTGACCCACAGAACTGGTCAGCATAATAAAAGGCTGTTCCTTATGCCACAAAGTTTGGGGTGATTTGTTACACTGCAGTTGGTAACTGCAAAACTGATGTCACGATATGTTCTCATGGTATTTAGGATTCCTATTATTCAGTCCTAACAGCCCTCTTTGTGATGGCACTCAGCAATAATTTGTTAGAGGGTACATTTAATTTAATCACAGAGATACCCTTGTGTCCCAGAATTGCACTTGGCTGCACCTAACAAAAACCCAACTAGAATTATTTCCTTGGTATTAAGAAACCCATAAGGAGGTGATTCCGTGGATGATACGCTAACTCTCTAACGCCATCAGACCCAGGAACCTTCTTTCTTTCCATTCAGCAATCCTTAATGTGTCTCTTTCACATTTGTGTTTGTAAAATGGCTCCTGCACCACGTGAGAGAGGCATGGTCTCAATCAAGACAGAGAGAAAGAATAAGGATCAAAGGCAAAAAGCTGACAGTATCGGTCCCTTTATATTTGAGAAATAATAACTTTCATGGGAACACCACCAACAGACTTCACTCGTATCTTCTGGGCCAAAATAGGCATGGCCTCTCTTGGCTGCCAACAGGAGTAAGAAATCAGTTTACTTAGCTACCCTCAGCAAAATTGGAGAATACCTCAAGGGGTGGATTATAATGAGATAACCAGCAACATATGGCATAACTAAAATAGAAAACTTTAGGTGGCTCCGTCGGTCAAGCATCCGAATCTTGATTTCAGCTCAGGTCATGATCTCACAGTCATGGGATCCAGCCCTACATTGGGCTCCGTGCCCAGTATGGAGCCTGCTCAAGGTTCTCTCTCCCTCTTCCTCTGCCCCCTCCCCCACTAGCTCTCTCTCTCTCTCTCTCTCTGTCTTTCTGAAAATAAATAAACATTAAAAAAAATAAAATAAAATAGAAAAAAATTTTAAATAGAAAAAAATCATAGAACGGTCTCTTGAAGAGTTGGAGAAGGGGAGGAAGGCCAGGAAGCTTGCCGGGCTTCGCCATGCAGAAGATGGCACAAAAAGTATGAAGTACACCAAAGATATGGAGGTTGGAGTCAAGGGGTCATAGGTCCACAATGCCACCAGGCCTCCGTTTCCACAACTGTAAATTGGGCACTATGAGAATAGCTATGGAAGAGGGTTTCCATGGAGATGAATTGAGAAGACCCATCCATGTGAAAGCAGGTGACAATGTTGAAGTGTGTGGGAATTCTCTCTCTTCTACAACGTACCTCATGTCACCACCCAGAAGGCAAATGGGTCCAAATCACCTCAGCTTTGCAACTGTCAATGTTCCTTGCCGCTGAACCTCAGAACTCAGAGGAAACCCCAAAGCAGAAAACCCCAGATCTCAGACAGCTTCATTAAACTGGTAATGAGTGAGGAGTGAGGGCCTGCCCGGCATCTTCTCCCAGATTATTGCTGCAATTGCATTTTTGTTTTTTTTTTTAAATTTCCAGAAGCAAAGGAAGTCTTGCTTAACACCAGGCCAGGCCAGGGTTCACCTCACAGACTGCCTATTGGACTGAGTCATGTCCCGGTTCAAGACAAGAGATTCCAAAAATAAGAGTCATCCGTGATACACGGACCTCAGCTGTTGGGAGAATTTGAGCTGAGTGCTTCCGGCAGCCAGCCAAAGCGAACTAGAACTTTGGGTGAGGACAGCAGTAATCATGGCAAGGAAAAATCTTTGCTTCAACATTGACTTCTGCTAGTGTGCGAATGATAGGCTAATCTTTGAAGCTTCCAGATCCCGGTAAAATGTCATCTTCTTTCTGCTCCAACCACGCCCACAGAACAGTTCCCACCTTTCGGAGAAAGAGTGGACGATTCGCCATGAATTTAGCAATTCCAGGAGCGCACAGCTGATGGCAGGGCCTCCGTGGTCTCAGCTCCATGTTTGAGATGCACGATACCGTCACCCCGGGATCACATTTATTATTTAACACTCTTCTTGTGAAAGGTTTCTTTTACATTGCAAATGCCCAGGGTCCTCCTTCTGTCTCTTCAGTTGACCCCTTGCCTTAAAACAAGTGATCAAGGCTGAACACCATGATTAGTATTCAGGAAAGTAATGAATGGCACTGAAATGTAAATGGACAAGGAAAGCACCTTCTATTTTGTAAAATAATTATCCAGCCTAATAATTATTTCCATGACTCTTTTTGATTGATTGAGAAAGGGCAAATCGAAGCTGAGAATTGTCCTAAATCCAGGTAGCGGGGCCCCAAAACAAGGTCACCCTTCAAGTGACATGCCAACAGGCAGATTCTATTTTGATGTTGGGAGGCTGGTTTACACACGTTTTTTGGACACTTCCGGCTTTTTCTTCGTGGGTGGAGAATTACAACTCGGTGAGGGCCAGGGTGGAGTCGTCAATTTCAGAACCAGTATAGACTATAAATTCCTGAAGAGACCTTTCTCCCCTCACTGCAAATTCAACGTAAAGAATTTTTTAGGGGTGGGGGAGAAGATAATTTTGAACATTCACCATAGTTTTTCATACCCTCACAGTCAGGTCTCTGGAAAAATACAAATCAGCAGATTGGTACGTTGCTTTGTTTTCCTTGCACCCAGACTCAGCATGCTCAACCCGCTTTGTAATTTGTGACTCCTTTTTTGTGTGTGATTCTCACTTAGAAATACTTGGTTTAGTTCCCTTTTGTTTCTGTAATAAACCAGAACTAGATTTTTTTTTAAGGAAATCAGAAACAGTCATACAATTATGAAAGTAATACAGTGTCCTTGAATAAGTCAGCAACTATGTCAAAACTCATTTTTTCAAAACCTCTGGTGTTAGGTAAGATTATTAATTACGCTCTGGTTTGTTGCCTCACTCCAGCAGACGTTCACACTGGCCCCGAACTATTTTATGTGGTTTCAGGGAACCCCGTGGTAGTGGCTGAGGCTAGGGTGGTAAATTTGGTGTTTTCACTTAAATCGCTGCTTTCTGAAAGCTTCCCAGACCCGGTTCGGTTACCACCTTCTGTAAAAGCCTTTCCTGCAATCTCCGGTTGGGATCATTCAAGCTTTCCTTCCCAACTCTATATCCTACTTCTCCTACTTAAGTTAGAATTTTATGGCACTCTCGCAGTCGGAGCCGACGGTATAGACATTACATCATGCTACAGCCCACATTAAGTGAGCATTTACCAGGTACGTGCCAAATAAAGCAGAAGGAACCAAGGAGAGAACGGGAAACAAGACCAATGCCCTCTGCTCCCCTCAGGAAGCTCACAGTTTATTGCAGGAAGCAAACCAAAACACACAAGTAAACAAACAAATAAAATAAAATAGTTGTCAACTAGCTCCCATAGGGAAAACATACAGTGTTCTAACGGATATCGATACCAACCAGTAAAATATTAATGAATACAATTAATACACATGGGACAGCATTTTTTTCTATGCATGATTTTGAGTAAAACTAGTGATCTTATTCTAAAGATCTTGCCTGGGGCTCATCTCAGTCCCACTGAATGGATAGCGTTTCCGGGTTGTGCTGTACTCCCCCAGAAGTTTCTTGCGTCTTAGCTCGTATTCGGCTGCAAGCAACGCTCATAGTGGAAGAGGGGCCTCAGACAGCAGGTGGAGGGGAGCAAAACCTCTCCATCAGGATAGCAGGCGGCGTATGATTTGATGGGTTTAACTCTTGCCCCCAGGTTCTTGCGGTGCTCCTGACTGTAATTCATTTTTCCGTATCTTGCCCGTCCATGTTGATTTCACCGTGTTCCTCATTCGCATCCAGTACCTTCTGCTTCATTATCCCAACAGCGTTTCCCTCCCCTTCTCATTTCCAGTTGTTGGTCTTTCCTTTTTCTTCAATATCCTCCATTCATTTTCATCTAGGCATTTCATATTTATCTCAGAGTCTATTTGAACTGTCCTCTTCACATTTCCTTAGCATTTCATGTCTGGTCTTTCTGAGCTCTCTCGAACGATTCGGGCATTTGTCGATGATGTCTCAAAACTTTTAAAACCGTGAGTTAATAAGTGCTGGCAAGGCATAAAATTCTTCAGCCAAACAAATCAACTCTCTCTAAGCTTAATTTTAAAACACTAGGTAAGGGGCGCCTGGGTGGCGCAGTCGGTTAAGCGTCTGACTTCAGCCAGGTCACGATCTCACGGTCCGTGAGTTCGAGCCCCGCGTCAGGCTCTGGGCTGATGGCTCAGAGCCTGGAGCCTGTTTCCGATTCTGTGTCTCCCTCTCTCTCTGCCCCTCCCCCGTTCATGTTCTGTCTCTCTCTGTCCCAAAAATAAATAAACGTGAAAAAAAAAAAATTAAAAAAAAAAAACACTAGGTAAATAAATGCTCTTAAATGCCTGTAATTTATGTAAACAGTCAGTACCTTCTTGCCTGCTTGTGAGTTAATGTCAACAGTTAGAAATTCCCATCACTGGTTTCTGCCGATCATTAGGTGCTATGCATTCATGGGCTGGGTGGTGATGCTCAACTCTGGTAACATATTAGAGGCACCTAATTTAATACACAGACACTCATTCTCCACTCCAGAGAAATCAAAAAAGAATATCTATGCATGGGTCCTTGGCAATGGCATTTTGCAAAAGGTCCCTGGGTGATCTTCATGTGTAGGCAGGGATGAAAACTACGAAAACACACAACAAAACAAAACAAAAAACAACAACAAATTCATGCCTCCCTCAACCCTGGAGAAACGCACTGCAGTGATCTGAATATAGAGCATATGAAAAGCGCTAGGAAGAAACTAAAAACAGTAATGAGGTGGGACTGTCATAGGTGTGTTAATCGCCCCTTTTATATTCTATATTTTCTGATGTTTTCACATCCGGGGCCTCGCTAATCTTAGAAAGACAGTCCTTCTCAGGGCTAGCAAACGCCTACGTGCTATGCAAACCAGCTAATCCAAAACCTGTATCTCTCAACTATGTCTGTCTAGCTTTCACATTCCAGGTCACTATCCAGCTAACCTAACTGCCCCAGGACCAAGTATGTGACAACTAGGGAAAAGGCTACGCCCTAGAGTCCACCGAAATGATTCAAACCAGCCAACCATAAGCCTGCATAGCATGCCTGGCCCACGTTTTCCCCTCACTTGCTCTCCTCCTGACTGACCCCAATGCCTTCCTGTGGGGCCCTGTCCCGCGCATGTCTCCTGTTCTCGGCATCTGTGAGCACAAATGTCCTCCCTCAGGTTAGCATTTTCTGTGTTTGCTTGCCTTACGATACCCGATAAAAACAAATCTTGCATAGACTTTAAAACAATAGGGACGGCTTCTCAGGAAAGGTGACACTGGGCCACCTGGATGGCTCAACTGGTTAAGCATCCAACTCTTGATTTTGGCTCAGGTCAGGAGTACATGGTTCATGAGTTCGAGCCCTGAATCAGGCTTTGAGCTGACGGCATGGAGCCTGCTTGGGATTCTCTCTCTCTCTCTCTCTCTCTCTCTCCTTCTTTTTCTGCCCCTCCCCCATTCACTCTTTATCCCTCTCTCTCATAAATAAATAAATAAATGAATGAATAAACAAACATCTAAAATAATACCACTTTTCTTGATTCATTTTCCTGTACAAAGCTCAGAGCTAGATGCCACAAGAAAACAGAAATTAAAATGACATAGTCTCTTTCCCATTTTTAAAAAAATTGTTAAATCGGGTAGGAGAGACAGAGAAGCAGTTATCTCTAATTTAAGTGGGAGGTGGGGCCACATCCTCTTATCAGGATGTGTGAGCTTTACCAGTCAGAGTGGCTAAAATTAACAACTCAGGAAACCACAGATGCTGGCGAGGATGCAGAGAAAGGGGAATCCTCTTGCACTCTTGGTGGGAATGCAAACTGGTGCAGCTGCTCTGGGGAACAGTGTGGAGGTTCTTCAAAAAAGTAAAGCTAGAGCTACCCTATGACCCAGCAATTGCACTACTAGGTATTTACCCAAAGGATACAGAAGTGCTGATTCATAGGGGAACGTGTACCCTCACGTTTATAGCAGCATCATTGACAATAGCCAAAGTATGGAAAGAGCCCAAATGTCCATCCACTGATGAAGGGATAAAGATGTGGTTTATACATACAATGGAATACTACTTGCAGTGAGGAAGAATGAAATCCTGCCATTTTCAACAATGTGGATGGAACTGGAGGGTATTATGCTAAGCGAAATCAGTCAGAGAAGGACAGATATATGTTGTCACTCATGTGTGGAACTTGAGAAACTTAACAGAAGACCATGGAAGAAGGGAAGGGAAAAAAATAGTTTCAAACAGAGAGGGAGGGAGGCAAACCATAAGAGGCTCTTAAGTACAGAGAACAAGCTGGGGGTTGACGGGGGGGGGGGAGAGGGAAAAATGGGTGATGGGCATTGAGGAGGGCACTTGTTGGGATAAGCACTGGGTGTTGTATGTAAGTGATGAATCACGGGAATCTACCCCCAAAACCAAGAGCACACTGTATACGCTGTATGTTAGCCAACTTGATAATAAATTATATTAAAAAAAATTTTTTTAAATAAAAGGATGGGTGAGGTTTACATTTTCCTTGGGGAACATTTGGGGTTTTAGTATACAAAGTCGCTGTTACGCAGTCTTACAATATTGTTCAGATCTTCCAAAACTGTGTTCATTTTTGCCTACTCGATGGATTGGAATCTCCCAATGTAATTCTCTTTCTCCTTACGTTTTTCACAGGTTTTCTTTCTTTTTCTCTCCCTTTCTTCTCCCTTTCTGTCCATCCATCTGTCTCCATACAATGGGATGCATGTATGGAGGTCCCTATTACTGTATCTTCATTGTGATTTTTCCTGTTATCATGATCTTTCTATTCTCTTCTTGAAACCTCCCCTAAGAGTTGTATTGTGGCATTAAAATTGTAAGCCTAGGGGTGCCTGGGTGGCTCAGTCGGTTAAGAGTCTGCCTCTTGATTCCAGATCAGGTCACGAGCTCACGGATCATGGATTCGAGCCCTGCAAGGGGCTCCTTGCTGAGCAGGAATCCTGCTTAAGATTCCCTCCCTCCATCTCCCCCACTTGAGTATGCTCTCTCTCTCTCAAAAAACTAACAGTAAAGAAATAAAATAAATAAAAAATAACATATGAAATAAATCCAGTGCATACGAATTTTCAAGCTAGTCCATCAGGACAAGGCAGAGGGCATCTGAAAGAAAAGGAAATTTCTAGAAACTTCAACCTCGAATAGGATAAAAGTCTCAGAGTACGACTAACGCTGAAAGCAACGCAGGCCTGAGCCGACGGAGCAGGCTTATGAACTCACCAATAAAAGGGGAAGTATGATTCCTCCAGGGCACGTCTACTTCTGGAGCACAATTAAAACCACCAGCATAATAGATTTTTTCCTCACAGATTGGTAGAGGACTGGATCTATTTCTCACCCAACAGCTCGATTCCAGCAGTTCCTTCAAATCTAAACTTTTCATCCAAACACACCTATGCGTTGGATGTTTTAGGCTAATGTTCTATTCAAATCAATAGGCAAACACAAACGATTTCACGCGGGAAGCTACATTATTCACTCTCTTGTCATTCGCCACTTGATGGGGGCACGGGGGATGGTGACTGGGAGGAACAATTTATTTTTTAATGCGTGCAGCTCATTTTACAGGTTTTCCGAGTTGTGTCGCTAAGAAGCAACGTCTTATCAGATGGGCCCAAAGCAAGAGCCTTAGGTAACAATGAAATGACAGGTGTCACTCACACGCTTTGGAAGTTATAATCAGTACAGAAGTTAAATAATATATCAAAGGACTCCCTGTCTTTTTATGACTATAAAAATAGGAGAGACTGACTACCTCAGCGCTCACAATATTGTGGATATGGGAAGTCTGAACATGCCATCAGACTGTGTCCAGCTGCTTTCCCCACCAAACTTTAATATTTTTCTTTCCTAATTGTAGAGGGGTATGTGGATGCTTTGTAACTGGTGCTGGGATTTTTTTTTTCCCCTCCCCAGTGCTTCTTGCCAAGGATATCATTATGAGATTCTGCAGTAACAAGCATTCTTCGGTTCAAATTTATATCAATTAGTTTAGGACAGTAATTCAATTGGACGGCCCACTGGATTTTGAAAGACTCGCGACCATGTCAAAGTGACGACCTTTTTCCTTCTCTCTCGGCCCAAAGCAATTTTTTAACAAGGAGCCCTGGAAAGAAATGCTGGTTTGATAATTAGTTATTGATCATGGCCAACGCCATGGCAAACGCCATTGGATTAGTCAGAAACCAGCAAATCAGGACATGGGAGTCTCCCTTGTCAAGATTTTGAGGTGGGGGGGGGGGAGAGTGGTGGGAATAAAGCAAAGAGCTGGCCGAATAAGTCATCAAAAATGGCTTAATTAAGTAGGCTTCATCTTTTATAGAGACTCTTTTTATTTTCAAAAGTAGAAATAAATACCTTGAACCTGGGTAGATTCAAAAAAGCTGAATTATCTAAAACCACCAGGTTAAAACAGAACCCCTTAATAGTGTATCTCCATTAAAAACACTATGAAATACCAGAAATGAGTTAAGCAGGCTGGGAGACCACTCAAATTGCTTGGAAACAACACCATGCAAAGTTATTTTGATAAATTAACCCTGCTTTGGCCAGCATTTTTGCCTCCCTAAGATACCATTAACCCCCATGCCCTGAAATGCCCATTAGAAACAATTTGGATACATGCACAAGGAGACCATAACAATTATAGACAGTAGCTTTAAAAGTATAATTGACTTTTTCTGAGTGCGAAATTAGGCACCACTTTAGGGCTGCATAAAAATCTCCACATATGAGCCACTTAATGGAAGGGGAAAACTTAAAAGAATGATTTGATTGTACTTTGAGGGGGGTGGGGAAGGTTTCCATTCGTTGTACGATTTCTTCCAAGAATAGGAAAAAAAAAAAAAAAACACTGAAAGTGTACAACAAGGTGACAACGAAGTCACAACTTCTAGCTAGTTTGAAGGTGGGTAGGCCCAGCCCCTGGGGCTCACAAGCAAGACTGGAGGCCTTGCCATGGGCTATCTTTCATGAGGGGGTTTTAGGTTGAAATCAATCAGCTGCATGACTAATTAGCTACAGTATAGAAATACTCTTAAAAATAATATTATTTTAGAGGTAAATATGTGAATTCAGAGCAGGTGAATCAAACCACTCAGTCTCACCTTACGGTTTTCTCTTTGGGGAAGTTACCTTTTCCCCAGACAAAAGATACAAGTAAAAAAAGCACATATCCACTAATTTTGCATCCGATTTCAAGGAGCTCTTATGATTCCGGAGAGTATAATCACGCCCGAGGGCTGGAACTGTTTCGAGTCAACGTAAGAAAGAGATCAGCGACATTTAGCTTGCTGTCACAAAACGCAAAGTTATGCCCCAAGAATCAGTCATTTCCCTATTTCGAAAGATGGTCAAACCAAATCGGGACAACGATTTGACTGGGGTGTCAAAGGGAAGGCTCGAATCCCTGAGATTACGCACACCCCTGTTTCAAGGTATCTCGTGGCTTCCGGCCAATGTCAGATTCTGTCACATGAGAGCTGTCCATCTCTAGAAGTGTGACAATCTCCTGGAGTTCTTACAACTCACAGCAGCTACAAGGATCCAATTTCCCACCCTCACTTTTTAATGCCAACCTAACCATGAAGATTTAAACGAAATTTTGGTCATTGAGAGGCTGATGTTTATTGCTGTTTATATTAATTCCATCCTCTCAGGAAAAGCAGCTCAACATTGTGTGTGTGTGTGTGTGTGTGTGTGTGTGTGTGTAAGAGATTTTAGAGAATCAAATAAAAAAAAAAATAGGGGCGCCTGGGTGGCTGAGTCAGTTGAGCGTCTGACTCTGATTTTGGCTCAGATCATGATCTCACAGTTTGTGAGTTTGAGCCCCACATCGGACTCTCTGCTGTCAGCCCAAAGTCTGCTTCAGATCCTCTGCCCTCTTCTCTCTCTGCCCCTCCCCCCCCCAACTCTCTCTCTCTCTCCTTCTCAATTCAAAAATAAATAAACATTTAGGGGCGCGTGGGTGGCTCAGTCGGTTGAGTGTCTGACTTGGGCTCAGGTCATGATCTCACGGCTCGTGGGTTCGAACCCCGCGTCGGACTTTTTCCTGACAGCTCAGGGCCTGGAGCTGAGGATTCTGTCTCCCTCTCTCTCTGTTCCTCCCCTGCTCACACGCTGTCTCTCTCTCTCAAAAAAAAAAATAAATAAATAATAAATAAATAAATAAATAAATGTTTATTTTAAAACAATTTTTTTTAATTAGATAAGTAAAATAACTCCTATATGTGAAGACCTGGGACTTCAAAGTGAGTGCTCTAGTCCTGGTTTGACCTTTAATGAGCCGGCTGACCTTGGACACACCGCATCAATTCTCTGGTCTTGATTCTCATCTATGAAATGAGTATGGTGCCTAAACCCTCACTGTTCATAGCGGTCCAGGGATAAACAGCATTGGCGTCACCAGGGAGCTTGCTGAAAATGCAGAATCTTGGGCCCCTAGTCAGACCAACTGAATGGGAATCTGCATTTTAACCAGATCTTCAAGGGGGCTCTGGTCTAAAGGACGTTGTTTTGTTTTGTTTTGTCTTAGGCTTTTTTATTTATTTTCAGAGAGAGCGTGTGTGCATGAGCGGGAGGAGCAGAGAGAGAGGAAGGAAGAGAGAGAGATTCCCAAGCAGGCTCTACACTCAGCACCGATGCGGGCCTCGATTTCACAACCAAACAATCGTAACCTGAGGCAAAAAGCAGAGTCGCACGCGCAACCCACCGACCGACCGAGCCACCCAGGCGCCCCTCTGGGGTAAAGGACTTTCGAGATCGCTTCGGCGCCTCTTACGGAGGTCGAGAGGGGAGGCAAATCGCTTAAATACAAGAGGACGGCCCAACACTTCTCTCTTGTGTCTGTGTTGTGTTGATTCACTCTCAAAAGGCTAGCTTCTTTACCCCAGGAGCCTTTGGGCTCATGTTTATTTTCGCGTTTGGCTAAACAAATGCGTTGTCAGGTGCCCCCGGGCGGGAGGGAGGGGGGAGGGGACGGGGGGGAGGGGGGTTGGAGCAAAATGGGCTGAGGACCCTACTTCTGCTGCCTCGTCCGTCTGACTCAGAAGTTTTCCACTGGGGTCACGGCGCAGGGAATTCAAACCCCTTTAGCACAAGGGCTCATCTCGGCCTCCATCCAAACTAAGAAAGCACAAGAAATAAATAATCTTATCTGTCTTTTTTTTTTTCCAGCATCACCTGATCTGTCAAGTGTGTCTTTAGTAACCCTATGCCAAGCTGACAGATCCCCCCCCTCCCATATCTGGATCGGTGGGGACAGCACCCCACCCCTCGGAAGATTCACTTACAGTAACTGCGGGGACGCCAGCGGAGAATGAACAATAGAAAGTTGTCAAGCCCGACAGCCAGCCCGGGATGTATGAGCGCCGAGCTGACAGCGAGGGCCTCAGAGGGTAAACTGCTTTGCTGGAACTAATTAAACAGATGAAATTATTACATGAATATGCAGATGTTGTTTACATTTTACCATATGGTATTATTTCAGGTAATAACTCGCAGGAGAATCCCTTCCTCTCATCAAGAGGAAATGGGTTGAAAAGAAGGCCCCCCGTGTCACCTTTCAGTTGCTAGGCAGACACTGATAACGCAGGTTTCCTCTCTGGAGTCGCGGGGAGTGTTCGGCCTGGATCCCCCTCGGTGGCACCACAGGACGGAAGCTGGGGCTCCTCGCGGAAGTGATGGGGGAGGGGCGGGAATGGACGTGCCGCCAGTTTGCCAGGGGCAAGTCCGAGCCGACCGACTGGTCCCACGCCACCGCACCTGGCATCTCCTCCAAGGCCTGGGAGTGTGGCTTCGAAACAAGCAAAGCAGAGGACTGGGAAGCCCATACCGCAGAACCGAACCCTCCTCCGAACGAGTCTCGAGAGAGGGGCGCCCATCAAAGGAGACCATGCACTTGGCCGCGGAGGCTGGGCATTAACTGAGAAAGCTTCCGGGAGAGCAGGTGCAGCCCAGCCAAACAGAGCCCGTTGTTCTCTCCACTCGACCCGCCCTTCCTCCCGGTTCCTTGCACATCTCTGTCAACACATTAAAACATGAAGCCAGGGGTCCCTCTGACTCGGAGTCCTTCTTACCCCTCATCACCCGCGTCCACACAATCACCAGGACCTCCGGGTTTTGTCTCAGCAACGACCCTCACGTGTCTTCCTGCCCCACCCCCAACCTCTCCTCGTGTCCCGCCCCAGCTCCCCTCCCCTGTCCCCCAGCATTTGTGATTGAACTATCCCAGCCTCCTTCCTTGGCTTATTCTCTGCCGTTTTTATTAAACCCTTGGCTCCAGTATCAGAATCATTTCCAAAATTCAGATCTCATCGGGCCTCTCCCCCTGGCGTGTCACTGGGTTCTGGCCCAAGCCAAACTCACCGACCTGCTCTGCAAGGCTGTATCTATTCTGTATTCTACCCATTTTAATTCTGTTCCAGTTTTCATACTGGAACTGGCTGGTTCCTGGGCTGTCCCCACACCTGGGACATCTCCTCACTCCCTCCTCCTTCCTCCTAGCCAGCAGCTAATCATTCTTTCATGTTTGTGTTGGGATCCGTTGTAATGATTGTTATTTTTTTAAAGAAAACATAACCATCTGATCTGGTGGCCCTAAAACCCTGCATTATTTACTCCTTGGAGATAAGCGGGCCAAAGAGACTTCTCTGAATTTATCCACACCTTTTCCATGCTCACATCAAACATATGCAAACATATATATGTATATATATATATATATATATAGTCTTTTTTACAGGCCTGGGATCCTATTATTCATGCTACTCTGCAACTAGCTCATGTCACTTAACAGTGCCATGGACATTATCTAGATCAAAAGATAGAAGTAGAACACATTCTTTGTAATGCTGCAAAATATTCCCTGCTGCACATACACCATCATTTACTAAACCATTTTGCTCTCACTGAATATTCAGGACTTTTTCCTTTCTTTACCTTTTTTCTCCTTTCCTCTTGTTTGTCTTCCTTTGCAAGTAAAAATAATACTATGACAAATGTTCTTGTCCGGAAGTCCTTCCACACTGATATCAGCCTTTATTTCCAAAGAATAGGTTTCCCAAAGTAGGTCTGCAGAGTCTAAAGGCACATGTGCTTTTAAATGTAACCGGGGCGCCTGGGTGGCTCTGTTGGTTAAGCGCTGGACTTTGGCTCAGGTCACGATCCCACAGCTCGTGGGTTTGAGCCCTGCGACGGGGCTCTGTACTGATAGCTCCGAGCCTGAAGCCCGCTTGGGAATCTGTGTCTCCCTCTCTCTGCCCCTCCCTTGCTTGTTCTCTCTCTCTCTCTCTCTCTCTCTCTCTCTCAAAAATAACCACTTAAAAAATTAAATGTAATAGATATTTCCAGATTGTTTCCCAAAAAGTTTGCAATAACCTATACTTTAATCAGCAATACATACATGAGAGTGCCCATTTGCCCACATCCTTGATCGATATCCTCTATTACCTGTTTTTAATGTGGTCTTTGTGGCTGTTTATGCCTTGCCAATAAGAATGATAAAACTGTTGCCTTGTTTTCGTTTGTGGTTCCTTCACTGTTAGAGAAGTTCAGCAGCTTTTACTAAGTTCATTTTCTGCCAGGATTTCCTCTTCCTTGAAAACTCTACACGGGTATCTATTCCCCATTTTTCTCATAAGTTGTTTGTTTGCCTTGTAAATGTGGAGGCCTTGGTGGGCTAGGTCTTTGTCTGTTGTGTGCATTGCAACATATCTTCCCAGGCTTGGTCTGTTTTCCTGTAGAGCTTCTTGGTTTCTTCAGTCCCTTGAGACGGTCTTTTCCCATGCTAAGTTTATTCGCATAGTCATTGGATGTTTAATTAGTTTATTTTTATACTTCCTTTATCTTTTGGAAAATTTTCTTGGCTCGTTTCGCTATTTTTCCATGTGAACTTTAAATTCCTTCTGTCACATTCTTCACTCATTCTCAAAAATAGGGATTGGACTTCTGATTAGAATTATAGCAAACGTATATACTAACTTGAGAACGTTCGGTTGACATCCGAGGTTGTTGTATAATGAAAATATTACTCACTATTCTTTCTAACTTGTTTCTTGTTTTTGACCTTCAATGTAATTTTGAAATTTTCTTCACTTACATCCTTTGACTTGTTACATTGTTTTCTCGGAATTGCACTTTTTATTGTATTATCATGAATGCATTCTTTTCTTTTAAATCTTTTCACTTTCAACTAATTGTTTCTATACTTTCTATGAATATCCATATTACCTTATTAATTCTAATTATTTATTTTGTCTTATTAATTCTAACAGATTTCAGTGGCTTCTCAGGTTTATCGAGTATGCCATTATAACGATAAAGATACTTTTCTTTTTCAATAAGTAGCTTATTTCATTTTCTTGCTTTATTGCATAGCTAAAACCTCCCAAGAATGTTAAATAATAGTGATGATTGTGGGAATTATGCATTGTATCTGAAGTTAATAAACAAATTAGTAGAAAATACTGATTTTCGTATTTCAACATTTAATATAGTGTTCATTGTTATGAGATACAGATTTTTATCGTATTTATTGTATTTTGCTATGAAGTGTTTATCAGTAATAGCTTCCAAATTTTAGAAAGTGCCTTTGTGACATTTATTGATTAAATAAATTCTGCTTGTTGATATAATTAATTCTGTTGGTAAAAGTCCAAATGTTCGGGGCGCCTGGGTGGCTCAGTCGGTTAAGCGTCCAACTTCAGTTCAGGTCACGATCTCACGGTCTGTGAGTTCCAGCCCTGCGTCGGGCTCTGGGCTGATGGCTCAGAGCCTGGAGCCTGTTTCCGATTCTGTGTCTCCCTCTCTCTCTGCCCCTCCCCCGTTCATGCTCTGTCTCTCTCTGTCTCAAAAATAAATAAACGTTTAAAAAAAATTAAAAAAAAAAAGTCCAAATGTTCATGTGTTTAAGCTTCTATATGTTATATGTTTATGTTCTATATGTTTACGTTTCTATATAAGTATGTTATTCTTTTTTTTTTTTTTTAATTTTTTTTTTCCACGTTTATTTATTTTTGGGACAGAGAGAGACAGAGCATGAACGGGGGAGGGGCAGAGAGAGAGGGAGACACAGAATCGGAAACAGGCTCCAGACTCTGAGCCATCAGCCCAGAGCCCGACGCGGGGCTCGAACTCACGGACCGTGAGATCGTGACCTGGCTGAAGTCGGACGCTTAACCGACTGCGCCACCCAGGCGCCCCTGTTATTCTTATAATAACACATTGCTAAATTCAACTTAATATATTTTTGAATTTATATTTTAAGCAAAATTGTACCATCTTAAAGGTTTTGAAAGTAAGGTTTTCATAGCTTTATAACCTAAAATGAGACACTCTGGTTTGGATTGGCCCAAAGCCCCGTGAATCAGTGTGGGTTTTAGAACCGTAACATTGGTATCACCTGAGCACCTGTTAAAACTGCAAAATCTTATGCTTCCCCTAAACTACTGAATAATTATCTGCAGTTTAACAAGATCCCCATGTGATTTGAACATACATTGAAGTTTGAAAGGCACCGGTGTTAAATAACACAGTGATTATCCACTGTTTAAAAGTCACATCACACTCTGCCCAAAACCATTTGGACCGGGCACCTATTTAAAAAATGGTAAACAACAGATTAACTTCCTAAATTTTTCTTCTGTCTGTTGAGTCACTGTCTACCTCTTCTTGAACCAAGTCTGAATTGTTATGTATTGCAAGGTAATCATGTTTCCTCTCATTTTTCCCTACAAATACACCAGGATTCATACACGAAATCGCCAAGGATATCCTTCCAACATCTGCAGCTCTTCCCTAGTGCCTAGGCCGCTGCTCCTTGAGCACTGACTTCTTCCTCTGTCATGATACTTATCAGATTTTATTACTGTATCTTCTTTAACTGCCTGTCTCCTCTGTCAGACCCAGGAGGGAAAGACGCCGTGTCTATTGTGTTCATTTTTGTATGCCTGGCACTAAGCAAGGTGAGACACGTAGTAGGCATTCAAGAAATATGCTGAGTAGGGGCGCCTGGGTGGCGCAGTCGGTTAAACGTCTGACTTCAGCCAGGTCACGATCTCGCGGTCCGGGAGTTCGAGCCCCGCGTCAGGCTCTGGGCTGATGGCTCGGAGCCTGGAGCCTGTTTCCGATTCTGTGTCTCCCTCTCTCTCTGCCCCTCCCCCGTTCGTGCTCTGTCTCTCTCTGTCCCAAAAATAAATAAAACGTTGAAAAAAAATTAAAAAAAAAAAGAAATATGCTGAGTGACAACTGAACGAATGGATGGATAGATGGGTAAGCAGAGTGTTCTTAGCGGTAGTGACAGATACATGATTATCTTTGTGTCCTTTGTACATAGCCCAGCATCTTACAAGCTTCTTGGCCCATGGAGGACACTCAAATTGCCTCTTCCTTTTTTAATGTGTATTTTTGAGAGAGAAAGAGAGTGCGAGCAGGGAGAGAGAGGGAGACACAGAATCTGAAGCAGACTCCAGGCTCTGAGCTGTCAGCACAGAGCCTGACCCAGTGCTCGAACCCACGGACCGGAGATCATGACCTGAGCCGAAGTCAGAGGCTGAACCGGCTGCGCCACCCAGGCGCCCCTCAAATTTGCCTTTTAAAATGCAAAGTGCTTTGTAAACTTTAAAGAGATATAATGACAGTGCTTGGGGGATACTATGGTAAATAAAAAAGAAATAGTCTCCAGAGAATCCTACTTACAATCTAGTAACTTATTTTGTTTTTGTTTTAACTTGATTAGGTTTACAGTTTAATGAATTTTGGAACTTTGCTTGCGTTCTCAACTTTCATACCCGCCTAACGAATATCCTCACAGGCAGGAAATCATTGCATGAAAGAATTTTGTTTTTCAAAATCAGACAAAAATAACTTATTGCCAGGGCTAGGAAGTAAGTATTTGATTGTCAGGCTTGACAACAATCAATCTCAAGTTAAAAACAAAACAAAATGAACAACAAAAAAAAAAAACAAAAACCAAAAAAAATCAAAGGTGAACATGAACTCACAAAGCCAACTTCATCCCAGGATACCACAGGAAAACCAAAGTCAGTGCTGAGAGAATAATTGCCTAGAAAGTGTTGAACAATATACCCAATGCTCAGCTCCTGGACAGGTGGGCATTGAGGGCCATCTTGAGACACTGGCGAAGTTCTAGTTTCTGTATTTGAACCTTATCTCATTTATTCTTTCTAGGCATTCCCCAGCTTATGGCCAGATTGTTTCCAAATGGTGGTTTTAAAACTGTTGTTTATAATTCATAATATTGCTCCTGTGAGGGAAGTGTTGGGATCCCAGGACAAACCACAGGAAGCTATTGGGTGAATACATAATGGAAAGTTGGTGTTAAGACGACCAGCCACGTAGCGCATCTGAGGATTGTTTTCTGATCATGTGGGACCCGAGAACAAATATCGAAGTAGACACTTGTATCAGTCGGGGTTCTCCAGAAAAACAAAACCAGTAGGGTGTGTGTGTGTGTGTGTGTGTGTGTGTGTGTCTTAAGAAATTGGCTTCTAGGATCGCAAGGCTGGAAAACCTGACACCTCCAGGGCAGGGCAGGAGGCTAAATTTTCCAGCAAGAGCTGAGGCTGTGATCCTGAATCCAAACTCTGTAGGATAGGCCAGCAAGCTGGAGACTCAGGCAGGGTTTCTATATTGCATTCTGGAATCAGAATTCCTTCTTCTCTGGGAAACCTCAGGCTTTGTTTGCCTCTTAAGGCCTAGGAATGATTAGATGAGTCCCACCCACATTACAGAGGACAATCTTTTCCATATAAAGCCAACTGATCATAGATCTTAATCCCATCTAGAAGACACTGGGCTCCGTAGTCCACTTAAGATGACGGGTCAAATGAAACCTTCGTACAGAGGCTGTCTCCCGTCCCATTCCACAACCACTGCCCCTAACAGCACGGCCTCCTGGCCCCCCACGCCTTCCCCACATGCTCGCTCTGCAAACTCTTCTCGACTCAACGTTATGAAACTCAAAACTCGAACGTTATGAAAACAGCAGTCTGGTTAGGTTAATTTAGAATTTCAGGAATCAAAATCAGAGCTCTCTGTAGTTTGGGAGTGTCGGAGGAGAAGCTTGGAGGAATAACTTGTACTAAACTAGGGGGTCACAAAGCACATTGTGGGGGAGCTGGCAGATGACGGCGGCGACAGAGTGGGCTTGCTCTAGAACGAGGGGTCAGGGGTGGAAAAGAATTCTGACCAGTTGGACCAGCTCCTCTCCGGCCAGCCCTCGCCACATGGGAGCTGTGTCAGTGTTGCCAGATTTGTTACTTTTTTCAAGCGAGGCTGGAAGTCCAGATTTTTATGTGAGATTTCCCAATAAAGAAAACACCCTGCCCGCTGCCGATTTGAGATTCCTCCCCTAACTTTTTTCTTTGATGTCTCTCTTTCTTTCCCGTAATTCTGTGTTCTCACGTCATCTGAAAGTTCAGAGTATCCTCAGTGTGAGCACCAACCCCAGTGGGACGTCTGGGGAGAAGGCGAGGAGAGGAGGAAGATGGGAAGGGCTTATCCCCAGGGCTCATTTGTCCAAAGCCAGAAGGTGGGGGGCGGGGGATTCTAACACAGGATTTTTTTTTTTTTAATTTTATTTAATGTTTATTTTGAGACAGAGAGGGACAGAACATGAGCGGGGGAGGGGCAGAGAGAGAGGGAGACCCAGAATCAGAATCCCAAGCAGGCTCCAGGCCCTGAGCGGTCAGCCCAGAGCCCGTCGCGGGGCTCGAACCCACGAACGCAGATCATGACCTGAGATGAAATCGGACGCTCAACTGACTGAGCCACCAGGCACTCCCCTCTCAGGCTAACTTCTAAAAGAAGGCTAGAAGGAGGAACCATCAACCACTTACTTGCTGATTTCTACAGGCAGAGGTGTTTTCTTATCTCGTTGTGTTTGTTCAGGAAAATCCCCAGGGTACTCAAGACGGGAAGGGGGCTCAGCAAGTCCCAAGGGAGCAAAAGAGCCGCCTACTCATGCCCTACCCTTCCCCTGTGGTCTCACATCTCCCCTGGGTACGGGGCCTGAGGCCATGCGTCCTTCTCCTGCATCTGTGTGAGATTCATCCGAGGGCCTGGCACCGGCTTTCAAAACAAAGCTCCCCAGGTAAGGTAAACTGAGGACAAAATGTTTCCAGAACACTGCCCTCCGGGAAGGAAAGCATTGTATTTTAGGAACTACTCCAGGAGGCCCTTGGAAGCTGGAAGCTCCACCCCAAGGCAATAAATGGGGCCTGGCGCTTTATCTAAAAGTCACAAATGTTTACTGGGTAACAAACGTTATGCGGGTAAATCTGAAAGTTTTGGCGTCGACGGACCTGGTTGTCTTCTCTTAACTGAGAGGCCAGGGACGGGCTTCTGTAACAACTGGCCTTCGTGCCTTCAAGGGGCTCTTGGGTGGTGCCCTTGAACGCGTTCAGAAAATGTCGCAATGGGGAAATTTGCACTGCAAGGGCCCATTATCCGGAGCGTGTCTGCTGGGTGGGCAAGCAGGGAAGTTCACACACGTGCTTATCTCTTTTCCCCACACCTAACTTCACTTTCCCAAGACTTGAAAAAGCCTCACCAGGCCTGAAACTAAACATCGCGACGCGGTCTTTCAGTAGGATTTGCATTTAATCCCACGTCTATGTAGATAAGCGATTAAAACACATACTGTCCTTTCTTTGCTACTTTAGATGAAGAACCACAGATACACCTATCAGGGCCTTCAGCTGTTAGCTCCAAGGCAGACGAGCACCGTTTGCCTCCGAGGGATTTTTCTGTGCCTGACGGTCAAAGACAACGTTCTGTGCAACAACTCTAGGCAAACTGTTGACAATCTCAGAAACCCTTTGGAGCGTGCATGCTACACATGACCACCCTTCCTTGGCTTATCAAAGGGGTGAAGGAAATGAAAGGTCCTAAAATCCTCTAACGTGAGAGATGTGGCTTCCGTATGGGAAGAAAAGTATTCGAGGCAACTGAGATTAGCAACTTCCTGTATCTGGAAGGTATCGTTTTTTTTTTTTACCATGCTCTTCTGAAGGTTTGTACGTTGCATGCCAGATGCAATTTCTTAGATAACCGGGCTTTTCTATTCCTCATCTGCAGCGACTGATAAAAAATGCCATTTTCAGGCACTGAAATTGGAGAAATAAGAGAAAGAAACTTTGTCGATGCTTTCTGTTTCTTACAAAATCTTCATGCAGAGAGTTTCAACCGAAGGCATATTGAAATAACCTAGAATGCTGTTTTTAAAGCGTTAACAGTTTCAGCCCCAGCCCAGATCGTGAAAACAAACTCCCCGGGGCTGACTCGGTCGTTTAAAACCTCCCAGGTGAGGGGTGCCTGGGTGGCTCAGTGGCTTGAGTGTCCTACTCTTGGTTTCAGCTCAGGTCATAATCTTATGGTTTGTGGGTTCCAGCCCCACGTTGGGATCCACACTGTCAGTGTGGAGCCTGCTTAGGATTCTCTCTCTCCTTCTCTCTTTGCCCCGCCTCCACTCATGTTCCCTCTCTCTCTCTCTTTCTTTCTGTCTCTCTCAAAATGAATCAATAAACTTAAAACAGGAAAAAAAAACCTCCCAGGCAAGCCTAAAGTAGCCATGGCTGTAAGCCACCACGATCCCACACATCAAAGTCATACCTAGGGGCTGCCTTTCAGGTGAAACCACCTTTGAGATGACGCCCTTTTCCTAGGCACCTCAGTGGCTAAAAACCTGAATGGGGCTCATGGCAATTCTTCCTCCCAAACCCTGTGCCGCACTGAAGCGTCCACGTGAGTTTCCACTGACAAAAGAACACGCAGTGACACAGTAAGAGAGAATTCTGAGCTATGGCAAAACACCGATACTTTTATTGAAGCGACGGGTACTCCAGGGGTCATTTTTAAATATAAGGGATCCACGGGTTTGGTTTGAATTGGGGGCAGGAGGGATCTGAGCAGACGCTCAGTTAAGCCCAACAAATACCTTGATTTACTTGTTCTGTCTCCACAGTGACCTGCCCCCAGCCCTCACCCACCTGCCATTATCTCGGAAAGCAGACTGGACCAGGCAGGGGCTATTGCTACTCATCAGTTATTTATAACTGATCATTTATAACTGAGCTGGCCGTTCAGAAAGCGCCCCCTCCTAAGTTGTCTATATTAGCGTTTGCAGCTGGTTGTCTGTATTCGTGGCTAAGCATCGGGTTGGACGGGCAGATTTACGCAGGGATGAAGGACCACACAGGAATTGGAACAGAAGCATCCAGGCATCTCTGTGCCGGCCGGGCACCCGGGCATGGTGCTCTGTCAACACCGTCAACACCGGTTGGTGTTCCCTCTCTTCCCATTCAGGAATGGTTAAGGTCTGGAGAGGGCGATGACGGCAACAAAATAAGACACAGACAAACAAACAAATGCTACCTGGTAAGCTGCCTTGGCACATTCACACACCTCCTGGAGAACTCAGTCTACGGAATCAGATAAGTTCACCACCTTGACTTTGAATCAGAGCCTGCACTGGTTCCTGGAGGAACCCCAGTCATTACAGGGGGTTAGTTTTTTGGTTTTGTTTTTTTTTGAATTTATTCCCTCTAGGTAAAATTACAACTAATTTTTCTCGGCAGCACTCAAGATCTTTCGTTTTGTTTAGGGCCATATCCTGAACACCGTGAGATATAAACAATTGGAGAATTTCCAGATGGTGGCAGACTAAAAGTTGCAGACATGGTGGGGTCTTTTGTGCCCGTCCAGGACCCAGGCTCACTCATCCAACTCCTGGATTCGAACTTCCTCAGAAATGTATGTAAGAAATTTCTACTACCAAAGTGAAGAACTCTGGTAGCAGCTCCTGACAAGGGGGTGATCTGGGCAAGTGAGGGGCCCCTGGAGGGAGGTAGTTTTCCATTCCCACGATGAGGGGCTGCCGCAGGCTGCTTCTGGAGGTGGCCCACGGCGATGGGGCGTCACACTCTTCTCGTGGCAAATCTGCATGCGGGGTTCAGGTACCAGCCAAGACATCATTGCTCAGACCACATTCTCTGGGGCTTTCTAGCACATCACCTGGTTGTGCCCCCTGGCATTCCCCTGCACCTGTCATGTTCTGGTCTAGGTATGTGATTACTCGATTATCTTTTGTCTCCCCTCCAAAGGACAGAGCGATCAAAAGAGGGAACTTGGCCGTACTGTTTGCCGCCTTATCTGCAGACCCCATCACTTCTTCAGGTGTCATGGCCACTCAATAAAGACCCATTGAAGAAGCGACCCATTGAAAAAGCGAAGTGTAGGGGAGTGAGGGAACCAGACCAGGAGGACGGTAGGCAGTGAATTTCCCAGGCCCTCTACTAGGTACTTGTGTAGGGAGAGACTGGGGAATTTGGGGCCCACATGAGTCTAGACAGGAGCCCAGAGGAAAGGGGGGAGGTAAAGAGGAAGCACTCTAGACCCTTGCCAACCATTCAACGGCAAGTATGCAACACTGATTTTGGAGACTCTCCAATAGCCTTTGCCCTGGGAATGCAAAGCTAAATATCACGTGGCACCTGCCAGGTCTGAGGCGGGGAGACCAGCTGATGGACAAAAGCACCATTTGGAAGATGCTAGTAACGGTGGGCATCACCGTCACCATCATCATACCGTGGGTTTATTGAGCACTAATTACAGCACAAGATACCAATCCGGGTCATGTTGTGCATGAAGCAACTCATTGAATCCTCACAAAACCACATGAAGTTATCATGTCTATCTTGCAGATCCAGAAACGGAGGTTATATCAACTGTCCAAGGTCACAAAACAAATACATGGGGTGGTAGGTAGGTAGGTAGAAAATTAAGGGGTTGTAGGGGCGCCTGCGTGGCTCAGTCAGTTGAGTGGCCCGACCCTTGATTTCAGCTCAGGTCATGGTCCCAGAGTCGTGGGATTGAGCCCCATGTCCAGCTCCGTGCTAAGGGCCTGCTTGGGATTCTCTCTCTCTCTCTCTCTCTGTCCTCCCTCTCTCTCTCTCTCCAAAAAAGAAAGAAAGAAAAAGAAAAATCAAGTAGTTGTAAAGAAAAAAAATGAGAGAGACAGACAGAGTGAGCACCCTAACAAAACAGCAGCGTAAAGAATGAGGTTTATTTTTCTCATGGGTGGTAGTCTTGGAAGATGGGCAAGCTTCTGGCCACTTCAGTCCCCCGGGTCCTTCCATCTTGTCTCTGCCATCCCCTGTTGTCATCTGTCTGGTTGAAGCTGAGGGAAGAAAAGGGGCAGGTGAGAGGTTCCCACTCCCACCGCCCTACCATTGTCCAGGATCTGGTCAACTCCGTACCTCTCATCACAGAGGGGCTGAGGAGTACAGGTCTCTTAAAAATTGCACATGCCCAGCTACAACTATATTCTTACGGAAAATGACACTGGTTAGACTGGAGCGGGTGGATAGTAACCTTTACCACAGTGGGAAAGCCATCACGAACACCTGACTCCCAAGCGGCAGGACGAGTGTGGACAAGTCAGTCCATCACGTTATCTATACGTGAGGGAAGGTATAAAGGCCAGATCAGAGAAAGTAGGGAGAAAGATTAATATTCCACGTGACCCAGGCAGAGACCGAATACACAGTGTAGTGATCACAGTCAATAATACTGTATGATATAATTCCAAATTGCTAGGACACTACATCTGAACTATTCTCACCACAAAAATAAGAAATGATCATTGTGATGTCATCAAGGCGTTACTGCTAAGGTGACGATCATACCGCAATATATAAATGTATCCGATCTACACATCGCACACCTTAAACTTACCCAATAAACGGGTCAAGCAGAATGAGAGCGGAATCTTCTTCGCCAAGACGACACGGCGTATACCGGATATACGCGCCCAAGCGGTAACAACATGAGCAAATGCAGAAAATGTCATGTATTTCACTTGAGTATTCAAAAGTAGTCTAGTGGGGGTGGCGACAGGGACAGGGGGTGAAAGGGGTCAGGGATCGTGCGGACTGAGTCCGTGCAGAGGCAAGATGGTGAATGACCTTGTATTCCATACTGTGGAGTTAATGACAGTGGATAATCATGACACTTTTTAAGCACAGGGCAGGGTTGGGGATGTGACTACATCTCTTGTTAGACTGTCTGAGCTTTGGATTATCTCCTGGAGGAAGAAGCTGTAAATCTACTCTGACTAACCCCTGTAGAGCGAATCTGATCCCCACGGGAAGTCGGTTCATCTCACAAACCATCAGAACCCTGAGATCCACACTGAGGTCAGTATTGCAAGGTGTTTCACTTCTCCCCCCCAAAAAAAATTTCTTTAACAATTGTATTCAGACATTATCTTCAGATTTTGTGCATAGTTAGCGGCGCTTGGGTGGCTCAGTTGGTTAAGCATCCACTTCAGCTCAGGTCGTGATCTCACGGTTTGTGGGTTCGAGCCCCGCGTCGGGCTCTGGGCTGACAGCTCAGAGCCTGGAGTCTGCTTCGGATTCTGTGTCTCTGTCTCTCTCCTCCCCTCTCCCACTCACGCTCTGTCTCTCTCTCTCTCTCTCCCTTTCTCTTCTCTCTCTCAAAAATAAACTTTAAAAAAAAGATTTTGTTCATACTTACGATTGTTTCTAAGAAATGCTTTTTTTTAATTTTAAATGATTTTTATGTATTGATTATTTATTATTATTTATCATTTATCCAGAATTCCCTCTTGAGGGTCCAGTTCGTGCCTATTCTTGGATAAGCCTCTTAAAATAGGGGGTCTTCACAGTCTTAGGGTCCCGGAGGGCTTTGAAAATCGGATGACAAAGAAACAAAAAAGAAAAAGAAAAAAAAATCGGATGACAAATTAGAATGTACACATACGATTTTGTTGGACTCCTGGGAAACAGAGGCCTATGGTCATTAATAAAGAACCTCACTCTTGAAGACCAAAAAGGGTCTTACCACAAAGGGAGGACCAGCCTATACGTGGGGTGTGTCAGAGCCCCACAGAGTGGGCTTGATTGAGTTCTTTCTTTCCCAGACTCCCGAGATCCCAGAGCTGACAGAAAAGTGTGAGGAGGTCCAGGGACTGGTTTTCCTGAGACAAAAGGACGAACTGTATCGAGAGGTCCCTGCACGTCACAGAAAACAAGCCCAAGCCACATGTCTTGGGAGAGATGTTTGGCCTGAAGAGAGAAACTTGCAATCCCCAGTGGTAATTCAGACCAAACTGGTGGCTGTGTCTTTCCCAGTTTTTAAAAAATGCTATGTAAAAAAAAAAAAAAAAAATGTATTTGTACTAGTTTTGTTTTACTGATGAACATGGCATTTAGTTTCCAAGTCCAAGTTCTAATGGCCCTCCACAGGTTTTGTTATGCAAATTAGCATACCAATTTGCAGATAGGTAATAACTACATGCCTGTCTGAAGATCACCACCGTTCAAACAAGTCCATTGCCATTCTTGGGTCTCCTTAGATATACATTTTTGGGAGATCACGGCTCAAGTTAGAAGTGAAAAATGCTTCTAGCTTCCTGTGACAGTTCCTCTGTCTAGAAAGCAATCAAAGGCTGCATTTTTAGTAACTAGATGCTGTTTTGATGGCTTAATCCCTCTGATTTTACAGTCCAGTCTTTTCTGGGTAGAGTCCCGAACCTGACTCTGAAAGTTCCTTAACTTTACATACACAGAAAAGATTTCAAAACTGATCTGTTCCCGATACCTCCAAGGTTCATTTGATGTGGGCGAACCAGACACAAAAACCAGCCTTGCTCCGAATTCCCCGATTATCTCCATGAAAGCAACAGTGAGAAATTCGTGCCAAACCTGACCCAGCCATACTGAATTTCATGGTGGGAGCTTCAGTTAAGAAGAGTCAAAGATTCCCTGGCTTCTCACCAATCTGTCTACTAATAAATACACTGACTGTTTTAACATACAAGTGAAACAGATGCTATATTTTGCACTGATAGGTTTTCTTGGGAAAAGAATTCGGTGAATGTTTTCTTCAGTTCTTTTTTTTTTTTTAATTTTTTTAATGTTTGTTTATGTTTGAGAGAGAGAGAGAGAGAGAGAGAAACAAAGCGCGAGTGGGGGAGGGGCAGAGAGGGAGGGAGGCACAGAATCGGAAGCAGGCTCCAGGTTCTGGGCTGTCCGCACAGAGCCGATGCGGGGCTCGAACTCATGAACTGCAAGATCATGACCTGAGCAGAAGTGGGACGCTTAAGGAAGGGAGCCGCCCGGGGGGGGGGGGGGCCTTTTGTTCAGTTCTGAAGGATCTCTTTTTTTTTTTTTTTTTTTTGCAATACAGATACAGAACTGCTCCCAAAAGTGAACACTATTTTAAGTGAATTAGACATAGAGTTTACTTCCAGAGTGAACAAGGCAGCCTGCGGTACTTTGCAAACTTTTCGCTCCTGTAGAGATCTCGCAAGTACCTCCAGGGGAGCTAGGAGATTTTTGCTGTGCTAGCAAACAACGTACCTTTGCAGCCTCTGCACCAGGATACAATGTCTCTCAACTTGGAGTGGTTCTATCACTCAGCACATGCTTATTAAGTACCCATGCACCCAGCGCTGGTGGGGAGCAGACCCCAGGCAGAGAAGGAGCCTCAGGGAACTCACAGCCTATCTGGAAAGACGGATCACAAATGAGTTGTAACAGTTAAGGCAATGCGATAGTACGATGCTTGGAAAGGCACTTCTCATAATTGGGCATCCCCCCATCCTGCAGAACTGCTAAGCCCTTTCTCCAACACAGAGAGAGACTCTGAGACGGCTCCTTTAACTGTTTGGATTTTGTATGTCTAGACCCACGGATTTTGTACGTCTAGACCCACTTCCCGAGCAATCTGGATATAGAAGATACTGCGGCATTAGATTACGAGCTTCAGACCCTGGCTCTGCCACTTTCCAGTGGTGTGACCTTGGCCAAGTTATTTCTCTGCGACTTAGTTTCCACGTCTGTAAAATGGGCCCAATAAAAGTACCTGTTTCAAAAGATTGCTTGTCAAGCTTCATAAATGTAAGGGGTTTACAGACTGCTCAGCACACAAGAAGTGCTATAAGTTTTAGATGTGTTTCTACTAAAAACATATATATATATTATATATTTATATATTTATGTATTTATGTATTTATATATTAATATTAATATATTATTAATATTTCACATATTACATATAAATATATATTATAAATTTTAAATTATATTTAAATATATTTAAATTACATACAAATATATATTACAAATATATATTATATATTTACATATATTAATATTATATATATATATATTTGTTCAGTGAATGAATGAATTGAGAATCCTTTCTTGTGATCCAAGTAGGATTCACGGTAATGAATCACATTTTATAAAGCGAGAAAATGAGTTAAGAGTATTTTAGGGTGGGGGCGCCTGGGTGGTGCAGTCGGTTAAGCGTCCGACTTCAGCCAGGTCACGATCTCGCGGTCTGTGAGTTCGAGCCCCGCGTCAGGCTCTGGGCTGATGGCTCGGAGCCTGGAGCCTGTTTCTGATTCTGTGTCTCCCTCTCTCTCTGCCCCTCACCCGTTCATGCTCTGTTTCTCTCTGTCCCAAAAATAAATAAAAAACGTTGAAAAAAAAATTAAAAAAAAAAAGAGTATTTTAGGGTGTTTATTATTTCTTAAGATAACAGATTATGAAGTTTATCTCTCTTATTTAATGGAGGCAGAAGAAGGACAATCATGAAATACATTATTTCGCTTCTAAGAAGAACAACCCCATGGGGACAGAATTGTCCCGATTTTATGGGTTTTACGGATGAGGAAACGGCGTCTCCAAAAGGCTGAGGAACTCTGCACACGGTTAACAGAGCTAGTAAGTGTTGCAGTTGGGATTCAAACCCAAGTCTGTCTGGTCCATCCAGAAAAAAACCTTGCTGCTCCTGGATGAAAACACCTTGCAGGAGGTCTGAAAGATAAGTTAGGCTCCCCATCAGGATTCGAAAGCTCTACAGTGACAGTCAAGATCATGGCTCTGTGGTTCCATGCAGAATCAGCATTGGTTTCCTACCTTAAATTCCCTTCTCTACTTGTAAGTAACCCTGTTTGCTGATCAAGCAATAGTTTCTGTAGATGACTCAACCAAGAAAATCTGGCATTTTCACGTGTTTGATTCATTTCTGGAAATACACAGTCATGAATAAGTCACAATCTCATTAACTCTCCTCCTTGCATCCCAAGCTTGGCTTTTCAAAATCAGAGAGCATTAGAGCTTAAAATAATGCCTCATGATTGACTCAGAATAGATCGTTTTATGCCTGCACTGTTAACTTCAGGAAATAATGATTAAAGTAATCCACAATGGAACAACACAATAACCAGAACTACTGTTTCTTCTTCCTCCTTTTTTTTAATGAGAAACTCCTGATACATAAAAGGATAAAATGATAGCCATTGTTTTCTTTAAAAAAAAATCATGTTATTATATAATTTAGAAGCCAAAGAGAAGATTTTTGAAATCCAAAGGTGATTGTTCATTGTTCTGTAGTTTGGTGTTTGTTTTGGGTTGGAAGATATGCATCCTTTTACTTGGGAGCCGTGTGTTAAGATCATTGTGTCACCGGCTTCGGTGACGAGCTAAAAAATAAGCTCTGATCATCCCCCTATTTCTAGGCTGCCCAGAGCAAGAAATAAACTTTAGGAAATTGGGAAAGTTAAGAATTAGCCCTGGGTGGCTTCGCTTTCATGTCTGCACATGTAGAAAACAGTGGAATACATTCAGAATCCCAGAAGCATTTAGTAATTGGGTACGTGAACGAATGCAGACTCGGGGTCAATTAATAAACCCAGAATTTGCACAATATCACTTTCAGTAGATGTCGTAGCTTGCTCTGACTTTAGGACGTGTTTTAAAACACATTTTGCCATATAGCAGGTATAAAGGAAATATGCCCATAAGCTTTCTGTAATGCTATCTTTGTCTAATGCTTCCGCCGTTAACAGAGCATCTGAGGTAAATTACAGTTTTTTTTTTTCAAGCACAAAAATAAATTTGTGCAACATAGTTTTAGAACTGGTAACACCCTGGCATTTTCACATTTTGGATGTCTCTGGGTCTTTCTCGACGGAGGCGAATGAGTGGAGAAATCCGCATCCACAGGGCCAGCGTTTTGAAAGAGAGCATTTCTAACGGCATGTGAGATTTTGCACCTGTAATTATTTTGGGGTACAAAATTGGCTACACCAATAATTGCTCCTATAAACAGCTAATTGTAGCTGCTGTTAGCCACTTGTGGGTGTAATTAGCTGCTTGCCCTTAATCTTCATGGAATGCCCAATTCTCCCTGTAATTAGTCAATTGTAGATGCTATTACTTTCGCAAGAGAGGAAAGACTGGATTATCTCCCTTAAAAATTGTTAGATCCAATCTTTACATTTAAATCTCGGTTTAGAGAAAGTGTGAAGAGCCATGATTGCGTTCATAAAATGGATTAGAGATAGTTTTACTCTCCGGGCCTGTATCTTAGAGACTGCATCCCCGACCGATGCTACAGGGCCATCTTTGCAACAAAACCTATTATTTTCACCTGTTGGTAGCTGGCCTTATTATTTTTATTTTTAATAATTGTATTCCCACTGGAAATATGTGGAAAATACTTAAGGTATCTCCGTGCACTTACACAACAAAATCCTGCTCTAAAGGGCCTCAACTTTTAGGAAGTTCGTTCATACAAGGGGCTCCTGAAGCTTAATACATTTAGAGGGAGAACATCCGAAAGTCTGAATTGAAACCTTAGCTCTCGCACATGCTAACTGGAGGGCTGTGGGGATGCGGCTGAACTTCATCAGCCTCAACGTTCTCCTCCAGAAAGTGGGGACGACGACTCCCCTACCTATCCAGGTGGTCATGAGATTTGCACCAACGAATGCGGAAACATCCTAAGCATTTGAGAAGTATTTCTTTTTTAATGTGAATTTATTTATTTTGAGATAGAGAGAGAGAGCATGAACGGGGCAAGGGTAGAGGGAGAGAGAGAATCCCATGCTCCGTTGCAGAGCCCTACTTGGGGCTCCATCTCACAACCGTGAGATCACGACCTGAGCGGAAGTCAAGAGTCAGACACTTAACAGACTGGGCCACCCAGGCACCCGGAGAAATATTTCTTACTGCAGCGAGTACGATTCAGTTCTTCATGCTCATTGCATATTGGCTCCAAAAATGGGAGGTACAATAAAAAACAAAAAAATTCTCCCTAGCCGTTACCTGTTTCCTCTCCCGTGAGTTTTCAGAATTGTAGTATTTAAAAAAAAAAGCATGAACATTTTCAAATAGCCAATTTTATAGAGTGTAAGTAATTTTAAGCTATTACCCTCAGGTGGTGGGTATATATGTCTATCTATCTATCTACCTATGTATCTATAGATGGATAGATAGACATATATACCATACTGTGGTACGTTGTATATATAAATATGAACTTATATTACGTGAGTAGCATCACTCTCTGAAGTGACAAGGGATTCTTAGAATTCCAGCCCTCAGATCATCCTCGTGAGCCAAATGCCCCTCCCACTTAAGGGATAAGGTAGGACGGAGACAACTGTCCAGGACGTCAGCCACGGAGCTGACAGAACCCCAGTCTTCGTCCAAGTGTTGCCTGTTTTAGTTTTTCCCCTTTTTTTAATTCTGGAAAGAAAACTCTAAAGTGTTCCTTCACTTTTGGGCTAATTTGAATCTTAGCTTTAAACTATAACATTCCTGGTTTGGGCATACATCATCCTCTGCCCAAGAGAGATAATCAGGATATACATATATATATCATATACATATATACACACACACACATATATATGTATATGTGTATGTATATGTATATGTGTATGTATGTACATATACACACACACATATATATGTATATGTGTATGTATGTGTATATGTATATATATGTATATGTGTATATGTATATATATGTATATGTGTGTGTGTGTGTATATATCAGGATGTATATATATATCCTGATTGTCATATGAGTCTTTGCATGTCTGCACATGGGAGTGTGTGTGCGTGTGCATGTGTGTGTGCGAGTGTGTGTATCTGTGTGGATGTGCGAGTGAATGATGTTGTCATAAAATAGACTGGAAGCCTTGGGAACTTGAAGCAATATCTTTCTCCACTAAACTGCTTTATTACTGCCATTCTGTCCCTCCTGGGCACGCAGTCAGCTGAGACCAGGCCAAATTGGCAGTCAGTCTCAGAGAGCCTGGCAGGCCCGTGATCCCTGGGAGTTCCCAGCCGGTGCCTCTCTCTCAAGCAGCCCTTCTTTCCAAGGGGCAGGAGCATCCCGCGCTCCTGGGCTGCGGTCTTTGCCCGGGCTGTGTCAGAAGCCAAGTCCAGTAAAAATATCCATTCTAACGCCATACCGCGAAGGCCTTCTCTACCTCCCGCGGTATTTTTGTTTGCAGTGACAGTGCTTTCTGCCTTCCCTCCCGATTCTCTGACTCGCTGGCACAGCAGGAATCCTTAAGATGCCAGAATCCTTAGGAGTGGCTGGAAGGAAGGGTCCCTTTGGTGACCAAGGGGTTAAACTGATAACATAGTTTTTCTGGAAAAAAAAAAAGTAATTTGGGGAGATGTGTTGACTGTTGATAAGCAGGCCTGAAATAATAATCGTAGAGGCTGCTTATCACGAGCAAGCAATAGTCCTATGACAATGTTCCAGCTGATGAAAAAAATGGGAACAAAAATTAATAGTGACAGTACTGGTAGAAACAAGCCATAAATTCGATACTAAGTCATAAAATACAGACTAACCCAATAAACACATGCTACTGTTATTATATTAATATTGTTAAAAATACCATAACATTTTAAAAATGGAATGGAGGTAGAGAAGCACTTTTTTTAGTGGTAATTTTCACTCAGTGTCACTTAGAGGCAGAGGGTCTCCCTCTCTTTTTTTTTTGTTAAGCCAAAACCACCGAAACTCTAACTTCGCGCAGGAAAGAACCTGACTTGGAAACAGAACAAGAGCAAGGTGATCATACGTGTACGTCCTACAAAGAGGGAGGGGAGAGGGAAAGGGAGAGAGAATCCCAAGCAGGCTCCGCACTGTCGGTGAAGAGCCCCACGCGGGGGCTCGAACCCACGAACTGTGAGATCATGACCTGATCCGAAACCAAGAAGCAGGCACTTAACTGAGCCACCCGGGCGCCCCCGTCGAAGGCTTTTTTTTTTTTTTTCAATAAACCAAGCATTTTACATCTGTCATGTCAGTTAATCATCCAAAGAACATTTCTAGTAGGACTTCCTCTTCCCCTCTTGGAGCGAGGAAAACCAAGAACAGTTGAGCAAGTTGTCTACAGTGACACGGCTAGCTGATGTCCAAATCCAAGACTGCCTGACTCCACACTGGGGTTTATAAATCAGGTGCAGCAGGGGCCGGAGCCTAAATATAGAGGGACACAAAAAAGAGGTGGTCAGCTATGCCTGAGAACACATCCAGTGAAGGCTGCTGTGGCTCAGAGCCAGTTGATCGTGGCCATTTCCAGACTGGTTGGTTTTTTTCCAAAGCAGCCCAAACCCCAGATTGTCATCTAGCCAGAGAATTTCAAATTCCTGAAATTTAGGAATCTGTGCTCTGGAGCCTGTATTCTCTTCTCTACACTTTCCCTGCAAAGAAAATCCATCTAAACCAAAAAAAAAAAAAAAAAAAAGAGTACCTCTGATTAATGCTTGTTTCACTTTGGAGATTTATCCTTCAAGAAATACTTCCATTCCAGACAATGTGGCATGATAGTATAATCTTTTTTCCTTAAAGTGTTTTTTTTTTTATTATCCTTAAAAGTCCCGAACCATATCACAAATATTAATTGGAGATCAGTGAGGGGTACATTGTCATGTAAAAAAGCAGAACACTAGTCACCGAGAATTTTTTTAATCTGTTTCTTATCATTGGAGCCTTATCACCTTCTTAGAAGCTTGTGCCGATCGCCTGACTTTTAAAGCCCAAAAGACCAATAATGAAATGCCACCCTTCTTCCCGAGAATATAAGCCTGTAGCATTCCTGTTTTAAACTGGAGAAACAGACGAGAGGAGATCATTTGACTAATCAAGTCTGTACAACTTGACAGACACATACATACAACTACCCCATGCTCTCGCTCTGGTTTCTGGGAATGAATTTGATGGGGACCTTTGAATGCACCTGCCCAGGCTGGTTACAATACAACACCTTTGCGCTCCAGAGTCCCTTACTTGCCTCTCTTGAATACGACCAACATGACACCAAATGAGATGTTTATGTAAGTTTCAGGAAATCACATATGATTTACCAAGAACGATTTTCTAGTATTTTTAATCTCCTCATGGCCGGCCTTGTAAATAACAGAAATCAGGTCTCTACCAGCAACGCATTTGATTTCCATTTCTGGTTGTTCCCCCCACCCCTCCTTTATTCCAGCCCTCTGTGTGATAAGCTTTCATTCTCGACAGGACATCAGAACTTGACTTAATAGGGCAGCAGGGGTAAAATCGCCAGCTCTTTACATGTAGGGAATCCTGAGGTACATACAAGCCTCGTTCTAAGATGTGATAACGTAATCTAAAGCCAGGCCTAGCCTGTCAGTTCGGGTCTAAAGGGATTTGATTCAGTGTCAGCACCTTTGCCTCCCGAGGTCACTTTCTGTTCTCGCTTTTCTTATAACAAAAGGCAGGGGCGGGGGAAGGGGACTATGGTGTGTGTGTGTGTGTGTGTGTGTGTGCGTGGGCCTGGGTGTGCGTGCACATACACACGTGTTTTTTCAAGCCCTGTGAATTCCTCAGCTGCTGTTTGTTGAGCACAGGGCCTTTATTTCGGCCTCCTGAAACATTTTCATTAGACAGAGGCCTCTGAAGTAGGCTCGAAACGTGGATTGTGCAACTAAAAATCTTAGGCCTCTCCAGAAGCAGCCTGATTGAAATCAGCACTGTGTCAGGGCCTGTCATATCTCAGAAAAGACATAAAACACACGGAAACATCAATAAGCAACAAGCTTCTGACAGCTCTGAGACATTCCAGCTGACAAGAAGAGAAAAGGGGTGAGGTTAGGGCTCAGGGGGGGTATTTAAAATGCCTAACAGCCAGCCGAAGTGTTGGCAGACTTCAGGGAGGCCGGGAGAAGACAAGATAAAGTCTATCAGGTTATCACCTGGTTCGAGGTGGATTCCTCCTCGCAAGGCCACCGGGATGAGACAAGGACACAACAGCTTGCTCTCGACCCCACCCCCCCCCCTTATTTTTAAATGTTTCCAAGAATCACGCTGCATTTATAGTGTTGCCCAGACAACGTTTGTGCAAGGAAAGATTAAAAAAAAAAAAAAGTTAAAAAGGAAAAAAAAAAAAAAGAAGGGAGAAATCTGTGAGTTAAAGAATTTTGCTTCTAGCCACAATGTACAGAAATCAAAAAGGATTAACAAGGTTTTTTTTTTCATTTAATTTCCTGTACACCAGAAGCTTTTGTTAAGAGATCAGAGATATTGCTATTTATTGAATTTTTAATATGATCTTTATTAAAAGGCAGCACACATGTTTGGTTTTCCCTCTCTGTCTCTCACCCTCCCTCTCTGTTTCTCTCTCTCTCTCTCTCTTTTTAACATGCATGTTTATCACAAGCAAAGGCCAGGAATGAACCTTGGTTGTTTGATCCCAGTGCTTTTATAGTATGTGGGAGCATTCAGATATAGGACATGCTTAAAATTTTAAAAAGAAAACAGATATCTGGCCCTCCACTCTTTTCAATGGTTCTTGGTCTTACAATGCAAGAATTGGTCATTGTGTATTAATCCTTCAAGTATTTGGGCCAGCCGGGAGACTTGTGATGAATGTCTTCTAGTCCAATATGCTCAATCACAAGCAGGTAAGTGAAAGCAAGAGGCAGTCATTTGCACGCTGGTTTATCCCCCTTCGTGGGCTGTGTAGGACACATGTTTTGCTATGTGCAGACTCCTGGTTGTGTTTCCAAGAGAGCTGCCTCTATTAAAAAGGATTAAATGCGTCTGTGGGGGATAAGAATGGGTAAACTTGGATTCCAGAGTCGCAGGTTACAGATTCAAAAGGAGGGTTGTGCCATCTTTTGAAGGCCAAGTTCATCTTTTATATTCTAGAGCGTGTTTCTGTAGACCTCGACGGCATGTGCACGTTCAGCTTTTTCCACACTCAAATCTTATTCGTTTTATGTCCGTTACGTCATGCTCGTTTGGGCCTTCACATAAAACCAACCAATCTCAAAAAGCATAAAAGATAGGGACGCAGTAAGTGATCGGATGGCAGAAGACCAAACAGTCCAACGTTGCCGTTCCAATCACATGGGGGCAATTTTCCTATTATTACTCAGCTTCAGTGTTTTCGTCTATGAAATGAGAGTAATGAGGCCAGGGGTTGTTGTGGGGGCAAAATGAGATATCGTATGGAAAACTGCCCTGTACAGTCTACGATGCTATTCATTTTTGTGATCATCTTAGTGAAAGCCAAAGGAAGAGAAAAGAGCCCAGTAATGAAGAGGAAAGGAATGCTCAACCTTAGGCTACAGTTAGCAACTGCCCTTGGACAAAAATGGAAAGCTGAGCCTAGCATCTGGGTGGCTATGCTGGGGGAGTCCTCAGAGCCATTGAAGCTCTGTCAACAGTTGAAGAACCACCCACGGTTACCATGAATGACCAATTCATTACCATTATGACCAATTATAATAATACAGAAGAATGATATCTGATTTCCAGTGCCTGGTGGCTCCCTTTACATGTATTATGTTCTCTGGCTCTTACAATACTCTTATGAGAAAGTCAGTATTTTTAGCCCCATTTTACAGATAAAAAATTCAGATATGGAAACTTTGAGCTGCTCCCCAGGATCCTATAGCAAAGGGTTTTGTTTTGTTGGAAGTACAGCTTTGCACTTTCTCCCTCTCTTTTCAACACTGTGAATCGTGCAGGTAATCGAAACCCCGGGCGAAAGCTGTGTCTAGCCCCAATACCAGAGGGAAGAAAAAGGAAACGGGGCGGAGCAAGCTCTGAGCCAAGAATTCTCGTGTCTGATAGTGGGTGGAGCCTTCAGTACCCACCATGGCCCGGCCCCTGCAGGACTGAGAGTCCTGCTTTCTTGGTTCCTCCAACCTGGGAGGCTTCTCATTGTTTGGTGACCAAAATCACAGCTAAACTTGAGCCTGCATCATGAGAAAGTGGGGAGACGCAGGAAGTTGTGTCCTCACGTCCACTTTGCTCACTCTCTTTTTTGGTTACGTGGGAAACCCAAACACTTTGCACCTGTAGAAGTTGACATGGTGGCCAGTTGGAAAGCTAGACCGACCCTTTGTCGACCGGTTCAGTGCAAATCTCTCCAGGTTAATAGCTCCTTCCACTTTGGGCTTAACGAGTGCCTAGAAAGCATTTTTTGCCACACAAATCTACGCTAGAAATCCTGCTCTTTTGTCATTTAATGTGTTACCAGCACAAAACCCAACTGCAAGCTCCATTTATAAGAGAATGAACATAGCGTGACTGGAAGCTCATGGAGTCGAGCCCTGTGGTCGTTCATGTATGAACTTCCAGCATCAGGGACAACATCCATTACAAAAGGAAGGCTGAATCATTAAAAGAGACCCTCTTGCTCTATTAATACACTAAAGCATCTCCAAATAAGAGAAAAACTTTAAAGTAATATGTGTGACTCATTATAAATGAGATGATATATACTTTAGGATTTTTAAAAATGCCTATTATTCATTCTCGCATTAAAAACAAAAAAAAATCGGGGCGCCTGGGTGGCTCTGCCGGTTAAGCATCCGACTTGGGCTCAGGTCATGATCCCACAGTCTGTGAGTTTGAGCCCCGCGTCGGGCTCTGTGCTGACAGCTCAGAGCCTGGAGCCTGCTTCGGGTTCTGTGTCCCCCTCTCTCTCTGCCCCTCCCCTGCTCGCGCTCACTGTCTCTCAAAAATCAACAAATATTAAAAAAAATTTTTTAGACCAAAAAAAATCAATTTGGTGAGCACCTACTCTGTGTTGGGGACCGTGCTGGATGCTGGAATTTACTGGTCAGCTCTATGGTCCCCGCATTTACTGGCACAAAATTTCTATTAAGGTAAATTCTGTGGCGAGTAAGAAACTGGTCTGAAGCATGTGATTTTCTCATAAAAATGATGACTTTCTTGATCATCTCCAACGTTCACATTTTAGGCGGATGGGCAGGTAATCACTTAGGCTCCCTAAAGGGGAGTCTTCCAATGTTGGAGGAAATGAGGAATTTGCGTAGAAATAGAAGTTGCAGGGAGCATGATTTTTATTTGTGCCGAAAATATCATTCTGGGGAAAATTACAGTCACCAATACTTTTCAAAAGAAAGGGAACGAGTGAGGTGGGTAATATGGAAAGAAGCTGCATTTCTGTACTATCAGAGCAATAGTTTCAGATGCTAAACATATTAAGTACTTCCCATGACTTTTCATTATACTCTAAAGCTTAATGATCGTTTTTCATGTCTTCGATGTTGCTTATAACATTGAACACCCTTTTCTTTGGATTTTGATAGATGTACATTGGCGTATCATCCTGCTGGAATAGTAAATGTCTATTTCCATGAATGACAAAGCATATTGCATTTAATGGCTGAGCAAGAAAACAAAATCTAGGAAACCTGCACGTAAACAAATATTACAGATCAAATCATTTAGTCGCAATGGAAACTCCAGAGACAGTGCTGTGCCATGAACGTGATGCACTTTTTCTTCCTTATGTGACTGTTCGTTTTGCTCTCCATGTGACATTTTGCCCATAAGAAGTATTTATTATTTTCATATTTGAAAGACTGGTGGCTTTTGTGCCTTCCTTGAAGCTGAAATCAGAAATTCACCTTTTGAATTGATCCAGGTAGTTAACTGGTCTCCATAATTGGCTTACTCTCTCTTCTACTTGTGTGGAAGCTTCCAGGGCATTCCTATACGGGAATATGGTCCTATATCCTGCTTCTATCATGTGTGGTAGAATTTCTACAACTACTTTCAGCAATTCAACACGTTTCATCAAATATCGGGCAGTAAACTGAGCTGAACTCAAAAAAGAATGGGAGAATTATAACGTGGAGGTCAAGGCTTGGACTTTCAGAACAGATCTGCTTTGAAATCCAGGAAAGATCCAGTCCCGGCTGTGAGACTTGGAGTAGGACCTGACTTTAGTCTCTCCAAGCCTCAGTTTTCCCATCTGCAGCCAGGGAATAATACTATTACTGTGAAGACTAAAATAACTCAGTTAAAGTACTTAACCTAAACCGAGCGCCCAATTAACCGTAATCATTATTAAATAACATTTTCAATATCATTTTAGATCATTGAGTTTGAGTAGATGTACTTGAGTTGGGGTGGCTTTTAAAAACATTCTCAAATCCTAGGTCTGGAAATTACGTCACCCTTTTTTCCAACCAGACTACACTTAGTATCCATTCTAGGAGTCTAAACAATCAGTTACCTGAATCATGACACGGTATGTCAATTAGTATAGCCCAAGAATCTTTTATTCTAGGAATTAAATAGAATGCTTATTTTCTGAAGTCTCTGCTTTTTTTTTAACATCCATATATTTTAGTTATTAATTTCATTAAGCCTTAAGATGTTTGAAGGGTCACCGTAATAACTAAAACTATTCAATTAAGACTCATTCTTCTATTCGGGTTATTCATCTCTGGATACCTGATGATTAATCTTGCCATCAGATATTTATGTAGAAACAAATTATTATTTTTTATCCCAAAAGAAAACAGACCATCAGACTGAAAGTTTTTAATGGATGCTATTTACATGCCCTTTTTTCTGTCTGTCTTCCAAACAAATGCTCCTGCTATATGAATCCGCCCAGGAGCATTATCAGAGGCAGAATTATAAAGTAAATCCAAATACCCAATGGAATGTATACAAGTAAAGTTTGTTTGTTTGTTTGTTTGTTTGTTTGTGGGATTGGTGGGGGTGTTCCTTTGGACTGACATTTATGTTGAAGACTCTCAAAATCTTGCTAATCTAAATGGCCTTATCTGCTGTATCCTCAGTGACAAGACAGAACACTACCAGAGGCTAAATTCATGGTGTTTACAGGAAATTTACTTCCCAGATCCTCCTATTTTGTAAGTAAATGCTGGTGCCGTAGGTGGGTAGTTTCCACCCAGGCATATGAGAGACAACTTCTCCAGGGGACTGTTCAAAATAGACACATCCGTGATGTATAGGTCACTAAGTACATTTCTACTTTTGTTTCTTTAACAAATATACTTTTTTTTTTTTTGAGAGAGAGAGAGAGAGAGCAAGTGCAAGGAGAAGCAGAGGGAGACTGAGAAAGAGAATCTTAAGCAGGTTCCACACTCAGCATGGAGCCCGACCTGGGGTTCGATCCCACAACCCCACGGATCGGAACCTGAGCTGGAAATCGACAGTCAGACGCTTAACCGACCGAGCCACTTAGGCGCCCCAACAAATGTACATTTTTAAATTCGTCCCCCCCCCCAAAAAAAATACACTAACTTTTCTATTTTTTTGTATCGGAAGTAAAATGGATATAATAGTAACATTTATACCTCAGAGGCTTTTGTGATGTTAAATTAAAATAATCCTTGCAGTGTACTAATTCCAGTGCCTGACCCCTGGTAAGCACTCTGTAAATGTTTTCTGGTTTTAAACACTACCATTTTATTGTGCTAAACTTAAGTAGATAATTCGAGGGAGTTTGGTAAATACATCATAGACAATAACACTGGTGTAGGCTTCTTGTGGGTTTTTAAGAGTACATACATTTTCAAAAGATTTAAAGCTCCTATCTAGGGGCGTCTGGGTGGCTCAGTTGGTTAAGGGTCCTCTTTGGCTCAGGTCATCATCTCGTGGCTCATGACTTCGAGTCCCACATCGGGCTCTGTGCTGACGGCTCAGAGCCTGGATCCTGCTTCAGATTCTGTATCTCCCTCTCTCTCTCTGCCTCTCCTTCTCTCTCTCCTTCTCTCTCTCCCTCAAAAATAAATAAACATTAAAAAATAATTAATAAGGCTTCTATCTGATTATAATTGCATAGTTTGCACTTAATACTGGAGAAAAGGCTTATGAAGTTCTGCCCCCCCCAAAAAAATCCCACCGATTTTCATATCCTTATGTAAAAATCAGAGAGGTTGAGAAAATGATTGACACCGAGGTCATTATTTTGGAATGATTATCAGAGGTATAATATGAAAAAGCAACTCGCTTTCTGAAGGAATGAGGACAGTGAAAATTATCTCACACTATTATAGTATATTAGCATATATCCGTCCTGACCACTTATTAGAAGCACTACTCGGGCACAAGGAAACCACGAAGTATTGAAGCTTTAATCTCCTTTTTTTTTAATTAAAGGAAGTTGTGACCTAAAATTCATATTCGTCCATACAGTATTGAAGGCAAGGAAAGGGAAAAGGAAATGTTGAATTATGTCCACTTTTTCATCCACGTGTCCAATTGGGGAATGTTTATGATTCTACAGGAAGGGGTACCCAGTGAATCATACAACAGGACTGTGCAAACTGACTCAGTTTTCTGCCCGTATTATTTGCTTTTGCAGTTACTCTTTAAATTGATGCTTTATTCTCTAAAGCCAAAAAAATTCCAGCCAAAAAAAAAAAAATAGACAATCCAAACAAAAAGAGAATCTCGTGATGATGGTTCAAAAAGAGTCAAATTGGAAGCAAGCAGACAAACCCAAAAAGGGGAAGGGGGCATTCTGCAAACAAACTGATCTATTCGCTCTCAAAAAGTCATAGTCATGAGAAAGAGAATGTACTGGTTAAAAAAGACTCAGTGGTGTAACAGCCAACTTCAATATGTGGTTCCATAACTCACCCTGCAAAGGATATTTGGGGCCAATTGTGTAATCCAAGCACATGCTGAATATCAGTCCATGAACATTTACTGACATGGAACGGTGTAGATCACTGATTGGAAAAAGCAGATTACAAACCAGTGTGCACAGTGTGGACTTATTTTGTTGAAAATGATACATGCACACAGAAAGATCCAGAAGAGTATGCATAAATGTTAACAGTCTATAATAATAAAAGAGTTTTTGAAGAAAGGGCTCTACTGAATTTCTATTTCTCCTGCTAAGAGTACTGGGACTTGCTTTTTTTTTTTTTTTTTTTATGTTTTAAACTACATGGACTCAAATATCAAGTGGAGAAAATGTTCCATTAAAGTAGACACATCCAAGGTAACGTGTAATCATTCTCACACATGCTGCTTAAGAACCTTTTGTATTTGTCAGAGTCAAGTTCACTGATCACTTCCTTTTACATTTATCTGACAATCGGGGCTATTTTTATGAGTTAGAGGAAAGCAAACGGGTTTCTCCTTTGCCTGTAGTTATTAGAAGATGCACTTAAAACCCCTGATTTGAAACCATCTGCGTCATGAGATACTGAGCTGGTCCTGAGTGAACTAATGAAAGCCTCTTTGAAGACACTTGAATTTGAGCATCTCAGCTAGTGCTGTGCTCAAACGCCCCACTGCAACCCACAACTTTTCCACGCAGTGAATTCAAAGCCTAGGGAGCGAGTCTTCCTCTGTGAGACTTCACTTCCAAAGATAAGAACTGAAAAAGCATCTACATTTACAAACAATACTTAAATGTTCTCGTGCCCCTTCTGCTACTGATTAAGAACTATTTTTATAAATGGTTATCAGATTCTAAACAAAGTTCATTCTCTTGCCGTTTTCTTCTATCACATGTCCCCATTTTTAATTAAAGCGCCCTGCATTATAATGAGTTTACAATATATTTGCATCCCATTAATGAGCTTTGGAAAAGAACCCTAGCCATACACCCTCCTCTACTCTTTCCGTTTTCAAGTGTTACAAAGATAATTATTGGGGAAATTGCAACTCGCAAACAGGAGTTTCAAAACCACTTGAATTGCAGAAAGAAAGAAAAATGTCACTAAGCCTAAGAAGGTTTTTTTTGTGTGACAAGCAACGGACTCGAGCACTAGCGGTGATCTCTGACAAGATGCTATGAGACAAAGCCGATGACCCAACTCCCCTTTAGGAAAACCACAAAGGTGCAACCTAGGTTAGTGGGCATCTAACCAATTCCTCATGAAGAAGAGTAGGCACCCAGATGTCAAAAAGGAGGGTACCATTCTCATTTGGAGATTGCTCAGCTCAAAAGGCTGGGATCTTGTTGGCAAATTTAAACTTTTGCAAACTTTCTCCCATGATACTTTGGTATTAATCCTACCTCTTACTTTGTGTGTGTGTGTGTGTGTGTGTGTTTAGAAGAAATATTCATTCAGTGTTTCTTGATGTTTGCATTGAATCAGGTCAACTAAGGTTTCTATCATTTTAACTAGAGTACGTAGGATTTTTAATGGATACTGGCTTTAGTTTTCTCTTTTATGAATTTGTAATATTTCACATTATATATTCTCTCTCTCTCCCTCTCTCCCTCATGAGAGGTAAAATCATCTCAATATTCTCTTCCCCATTTCAATTCTTTGATGTAGCATTATCTTTTTACCCCCATGATGAACACCCCTCTAAGGCCATAATCCCTTTTCTCTGCAACAAAAGAATCTGGACTTTTTCATTAAAGTCCAGTTCAGCAAAATACAGCCATCTGTTTGACTCTGTGTGTTAAATGTCACATTGCTTTGATGGGAGAACAGATGCCCAGCTGACGATTCTACAGATATAATTGGATGGGTACCGAATGCCTCACTTCAGGGCCACCTCATAGGTAGGTATTTGGGCTTCACCCAGTTTTACCCTTACTTGATGAACCCAAAGGGAGTGTTTCAGCCATTTTAATATATGTATTAAGTTGTGTCTTAGTTTACACTTTTTGAAGATTAATTCTGATCTTCATCTCCCTTCTTTCGTGGCTGTCATTCGATCCTAGTTTGAAAAATGTCTCCACTCCTCCCCTCCAGTCCTCCCTTCTGAAGACCCTCACCTTCAAGCCTCCCTCTCTTCTCTCCAAACTGAACTTCTTGATGTTTGATTCTCCCACTCCTAATTTTATACTTCCTCCACCCCGGTTCTGAGACCTGGAATAATGCCCTCTCTTTCAAGTCTGCTCCCCGCCCCCCCCCTTGCTTCAAATCCCACCCCTTTCACAAAGTTTTCTTTATGTGGTTGGTGGTATTGGGCAGTGGTCTAGGGAAGTGGGTAATGAATGTATTCACATATGCAGTGGAGGGTGAGAAAATAGAATGGATAATTGGATTTTGCACACACGGGCTCATTAGCCAACCTCAAGACACCCAAACATGAAATGAAAGTAAACGGTCCATGTATCACTTCCTTCTGTGATATACTGCAAATGCTACAAAGGTCGGGGTCAGATATTCTGTCTCATTCGCGTCCGTCTTCTTTCACCAAGGACTAAACAAATACCTCAGAAGGAAGCAGGCGTCCATGGCCTCTCCAGGTGAGAGGGGCAAGATGACAAGATTTTTTTAGTCTGATGAACCTTGGAGAACATTGGAAGAACCTCTAGTTGGTTCACACATGGGTAACTGAGCAAGGTCTGGATACTTTTCCATTCCTACTCAAGGTCAAAGGCCCATTTGTCCCAGAACTGGGATTAGCATCATGTCCCCTTGGTTCCTGATTGCAGTCAGAATCGTTGTCCTTACTTGAAGAGAATTCAGTAGGTAAGCTTAAATTTATCTTGTCCATCTTGGCATCTTAGTATAACCCTACTGGCCATCCTAGGGTTCACCGCTGACCTTCTGGTCAATATTTAAGCTTTCATTTAGTTCTATGGGAACCTAAAATGTGTGTCTGGGGGGGAAATATGGTACTCAGTATTTCATATGCTCTAACATAGTATAAATTAACTAGAAAGGCAATAGACAACCTATAAATAATTTATAGTATTTATTTCTACCCCATTTTTGTGGGATAAGCAAGGGGTCACGAAATTTGGGGTAAGAAGATTTGTGCATCCATTTAAACACGTTTGTTTCCACAGTATATGTCACCGCATATAATGCAGATAGTTGCTAGATGCAAGGACACTTTTAGGACTAATAAAGGACCGTCTTCTACAACCACATTTGGGAGCTCAGATCTAGTTTTGAGCGCATTGGGAAACCATTAAGGGCTTAAGGACAGGCAATGATATGATGAGATCTGCATAGTAAGGAGACCCTGTGGCTGCAGCGGGTGCCTGGTTGGAGGGAGACCAGGAGCAGGGAGACAGTTAGGGTACAGTGGCAACATCTGGTGGAGACAGGCACCGGAGAGCACTGTGAGGACGGCACCCGCATCGCTTCTTGTGTTGAAATGGCTATTACTGGGACATCCGGGTGGCTCCGTCAGTTAAGTATCCAACTTCAGCTCAGGTCATGATCTCACACAGTTCGTGGGTTCGAGCCCTGCATCGGGCTGTGTGCTGACAGCTCAGAATTTAGAGCCTGCTTAGGATTCTGTCTCTCTCTCTCTCTCTCTCTCTGCCCCTTTCTCCCTTGTGTGTGCATCGTGCATGTGTGTGAGCTCTCTCTCTCTCTAAAAAATAAATAACTAAAAATTAAAAATAATAATAAATGGCTATTACTAAATCTCACTCTGCTCTTCCTCTCCCTCTCCTACCTGGAAGTTTCCAAAGGTCTCAACCCCACTTACCAGGCCAAACACATTCCCTCTAACTTCAGCTCAGTCACAAAGCTGAGAGACAAGGAAGGAGTCAAGGGTATGCCTAAATCAGGTGACCTATATTGGATATCAAATCAAGTGCTCCTAGAAATTAATAGCCATAGCTAATGTTTATTCAATACTTCCTGCACATCCAGCTTAACCCACACAACAATCCCATGGGGGGAGGTACTGTTATCATCACTCTGTGGGGCAAAGAAATGAGCACAGAAAAAGAAAAAAATGTGTTCATTGTCACTCAGCTAGCAGAAGGTCTCCAGATCATCTACCTTTTGTGCCCAGACCCTGACTAAACTCCATTGCTTCCCGTTGTTATGACTCACAGCCCATGTGACTGTGTCCAGGGACTGACCAGTACCTATTATAAAATTGCTATGGAAAATGAGTTCCCAGTTCCCCAAAACACATATACATTTCAAGTGAGCCGCACTAGTGGCAAATATGTAAGACGTATTTGAAGGAAACCATAAACGTTGATGCAAAGTTACAAAAGAAGATGCAAATGAATACATACCTTATGCTCCCAGGTCCTAATGCTGAAGATGATAATTCCAGCAATACCCTACCAAATTGATTCATAAATTCAATAAAACCCAAAGCAAAGTAGCAACAGGACTTTTTCTGAAATTTAACAAATGATAATATGTATCCCAAAGGAAAATAGTATATAAGAATAGCCAAGAAAATCTTTAAAAGAAAAGAAAATAATAACTGTGGAAATAGAGACTGCCATATAAAGAACAAACTATATTATAAAACCACAATGAGAGTATTTACTGGTGTTGCCTTAAATAAATAAATCACAATAGATAATAGAAAACCTCGAACCAAATGTATCCAGATAGATAGATAGATAGATAGATGACAGGTAGATAGAGACTGCATTTATAGGAATTTAATATGTAACAATGGACAGATTTTGAAAGAGTGGAGAAATGGCAAAATATCCAGTAAAAGTTGTTGAGAATATTGCCTGTTCAGTTGAGAAAAAAAGAAAAAGACAAAAACAAAACAAAACCACACCAAAAAAGCTACCTCACTGTGGAAGATATTCAAGATAAATTACAGATAAATTTAAAAACTAAAGAAAGAACCAAATTATTAAAAGAAACCCTCGAAAGAATATATTTCATTTAAAAAAAAAACCTTTTTATTTAAAATACAAACTACAGGGACACCTGGGTGGCTCTGTCGGTTACACGTCCGACTCTTGGTTTAGGCTCCGGTCATGATGTCACAGTTGGTGAGAGTGAGCTCTGAATCGGGCTCTGCATTGCCAGCACGGAACCTGCTTGGGATCCTCTTTTTCCCTCTCTCTCTGCCCTTCCCCCGTGTGTGTATGTGTGTGTGTGTGCGCACATGTGCATTCTCTCTCCCTCTCAAAATAAAAAACAAAATAAATAGGGGCACCTGGGTGACTCAGGTCAAGGGTCTGACTCTTGATTTTGGCTTAGGTCATGATTTCACAGTTGGTGAGATCTAGCCCCTCACTGGGCTCCACACTGACAATGTGGAACCTGCTTGGGATTCTCTCTCTCTGCCCCTCGACTGCTCACTCTCTCTCTTTCTTCTCTCTCTCAAAATATATACACTTGAAAAAGAAATAAATAAGAGGGTGCCTGGGCGGCTCAGTCATTAAGCATTTGACTCTGGCTCAGGTCATGATCTCACAGTTCATGAGTTCAAGTCCCACATTAGGTGACCTCGAACTCCGCTTCTGGTGACCATGAGCCCCACTTCAGGTAAAATGTGAGTGCTGGGTGAGCTCCACTTCTCTCTCTCTCTCTCTCTTCCCCCACCTTTTCTCTCTGCCCCTCATTCACTTGCTCCCTCTCTCTCTCAAAATAAATAAATAAATATATAAACTGAATAATAAAATAAATAAAATACAAACTACAGATGCCAAAGAGATCAATAAATCTGGCTTCATCAAACGTGTAATGTATGAGAAATATAACAAATGGAACTCAAAGTAAAGCGATAAACTTGGAGAAAATACTATTGCAAAGAAAACACTATATTTAGAATATAAAAGAACTCTTAAAGGCCAAAGAAATGAAGAAGATCTACCCAATTAAAAAAATGGTATCAAATTAGCCCAAACCAGAAAACGAGAATATTGGAAGACTGACACTTCATGACTTCAAAACTTACTACCGAGCTACAATAATCAACAGTGTGCAACTGGTAAAAGGATAGACATAAAGAACAGCACAGAGACTTCAGGAAAAATGTGAACAAATCTTACATTTATGGTCACTTGACTTTCCACAAGGAAGCCAAGAGTATTTGATGGGGAAGGAGTTTTTCAACAAATGGCTCTGGGACAACTGATATCCACAGGCAAAAGAGTGAAATTGAATCTCTACCTCAAACCATATGCAAACAGTAACTCTAAACTGGTTATACACCTTTAATTATAAGAATTAAAACTATCAACTTTTGGAAGGAAACAAACACGTAGATCTTTGTGACCTTGGATTTTGGTACTACAATGACAGCAAAGCAAAAGTGACAACAGAAAAAAATAGATAAGTAGCACTTTATCACAATTTAAAACTTTTAGGCTTCCAAGGATGCTGTGAAGAAAATGAAAAGACAACCCACAAAACGGGAGAAAATATTTATAAATCATATATCTGATAAGGGACTTGCAGCCATAAAAAAAAACTCAACTCTTACAAGTCAAAAATGAAGGCAATCTAATTTTTTAAATGGGTCAAAGTGGGGCGCCTGGGTGGCCCAGTCGGTTAAGCGTCCGACTTCAGCCAGGTCACGATCTCGAGGTCTGTGAGTTCGAGCCCCGCGTCAGGCTCTGGGCTGATGGCTCGGAGCCTGGAGCCTGTTTCCGATTCTGTGTCTCCCTCTCTCTCTGCCCCTCCCCTGTTCATGCTCTGTCTCTCTCTGTCCCAAAAATAAATAAACGTTGGAAAAAAAAAAAAATTTTAAATGGGTCAAAGATTTGAATAAACATTTCTGCAAGGAAGATATATAAATGGCCGGTAAAGACACCACTATTCATTAGGAAAATGCAAATCAAAAGCACAATGTAATGCCAGTTCATGCCCATTAAGAAGACTGTTATCGGGGCGCCTGGGTGGCGCAGTCGGTTAAGCGTCCGACTTCAGCCAGGTCACGATCTCGCGGTCCGGGAGTTCGAGCCCCGCGTCAGGCTCTGGGCTGATGGCTCAGAGCCTGGAGCCTGTTTCGGATTCTGTGTCTCCCTCTCTCTCTGCCCCTCCCCCGTTCATGCTCTGTCTCTCTCTGTCCCAAAAATAATAAAAAAAAAAAAAAAGAAAAAAAAAAAGAAAGAAGACTGTTATCAAGAAGACAGATAATAGCAAGTATTAGAAATGATGTGGAGGGGGTGGTGCCTGACTGGCTCGGTCAGCAGAGCTTGCTTGCGACTCTTGATCTCAGGGGTGTGAGTTCAAACCCCATGTTGGTCGTGGAGTCTACTTTAAAAAACTGATGTGGAGAATTGGGAAACCTCATACTTTGCTGGTGGGAATGCAAAATGGTACAGACACTTTGGAAAACAACGTGTGGCAGCTCCTCGGAACTTTAAAAAAATTTTTTTTTTCAACGTTTATTTATTTTTGGGACAGAGAGAGACAGAGCATGAACGGGGGAGGGGCAGAGAGAGAGGGAGACACAGAATCAGAAACAGGCTCCAGGCTCTGAGCCATCAGCCCAGAGCCTGACGCGGGGCTCGAACTCCCGGACCGCGAGATCGTGACCTGGCTGAAGTCGGATGCTTAACCGACTGCGCCACCCAGGCGCCCCTCCTCAGAACTTTAAACATCATTATCATATGACCCAGCAATTCCACTACAAGGTATATATCCAAGACACTCGGAAACATGTCCCTCCAAAACCTTGTTCGTGGATATTTATAGCAGTATTATTCACCATAGCAGAAGTACAAGCAACCCAAAAGTCCCTCAACTGATGATTGCATACACAGAAAAGGGTATATCCGTACAACGGACTATTATCCAGTCACAAAAGGAATGCAGGACTAATGTATACAACATGGAGGGAACTTTGAAAACATTACACTCAGTGAAAGAAGCCAGCCATCAAACGCCACACAGTGAATGATTCCATTTATACGGAATGTTCAGAACAAGAAATCCATAGGGACCGACGGATTAGTGATTGCCAGGGAAGAGTAATGGGGAGTGACCATTAATGGGTGCGTAGGAGATTTCTTTTGGGGATCATCAATGTACAACTTTGCCAAACATACCAAGACCACTGAATTGTACATTTTAAAGGGAGTGAACTTCAAGGTTTGTGAGTTATATCTCTATTTTTTTCAACGGGTAACGATGGAACAGAAAATCCACAAAAGGTGCATACGAATGAAGATGGACTGACTCTACTCGATCGGTAATCAGGGAGACACGATAAACATCACAAGGAGAGATCACTTCATATCCATCAGATTTGCAAAAGCCAACACATCTGACAAACCCAAGAACGGGGAGGAGATGTAATGTAATAAAAACTCTGCTGGAGACTGGCAAGACAAATGAGTATCGCTCCTTTGGAAAACAACATGGCAACACTCCGTAAGACTGCAAATTCATGCTTCCATTGCTTCAGCAATCCCACCTCTGGGTTAAACCCTTGAGAAAGCCCGACATGGACACAAGTTCTACTCACATATATTCTTTATATCATTGTCAACAGGCAATGAAAACAATTTGTATTTTTATCAAGGAAGGAATAATTAAATTATGCTATCGCTATACTATAGAATGTGATGCAGGATGTAACAGGAATTAGGCAAATCACTATATACGGACACTTAAAGTTCTTTAAGTCATGTTTTTTCAAATTTTTTTAATTTTTTAATTTTTATTTTTTATATGAAATTGTCAAATTGGTTTCCACACAACACCCAGGGCTCATCCCAACAGGTGCCCTCCTCAATGCCCATCTCCCACCCTCCCCTCCCTCCCACCTCCCATCAACCCTCAGTTTATTCTCAGTTTTAAGAGTCTCTTATGGCTTGGCTCCCTCCCTGTCTAACTTTTTTTTTCCCTTCCCCTCCCCCATGGTCTTCTGTTAAGTTTCTCAGGATCCACATAAGAGTGAAAACACATGGTATCTGTCTTTCTCTGTATAAGTCATACCATGTTTTTTTTTTTTTAATTTTTTTTTTCAACGTTTATTTATTTTGGGGACAGAGAGAGACAGAGCATGAACGGGGGAGGGGCAGAGAGAGAGGGAGACACAGAATCGGAAACAGGCTCCAGGCTCTGAGCCATCAGCCCAGAGCCCGACGCGGGGCTCAAACTCACGGACCGCGAGATCGTGACCTGGCTGAAGTCGGACGCTTAACCGACTGCGCCACCCAGGCGCCCCATTCATACCATGTTTTTTAAAAAACAATTGCAAACAATAGGAACAGTTTGACCCCATTGGCAACTTAAAGCACACCGATTAAGGGCGCCTGAGTGGCTCAGTCGGTGACGTGTCAGACTCAATCTCGTCTCAGGTGATCTCATGGTTCGTGAGTTCGAGCCCGGCATCGGGCTCTGCACTTAGAGCGGGGAGCCTGCTTAGAATTCACTCTTCCTCTCTTTCTCTCTCTCCCTGCCCCTCCCTAACTCTCTCTCAAAATAAATAAATAAAAAGTTTACAGCACACCAATTATACTTTTGTACGTGTAGGTGCACAAGTGTGTACTTGTACGGGGAAAGACCCCCCCCCCGCAAAGATCCATGACGCACAGTTTGCAAAAGTTACCTCTGAGAAAGGACGGGGTGTGCCCGGTAGGACTCTGATTTTATGTGCGTTGCTTGTGTGTTCATTTTTAAGGAAAATTGTTTCTCACGTAAAAACAGGAGGTTTGAAAGGGGGCTAGGATGGGGTGGAGGAGGGAAGAAGGCAGAGCCGGCAGACAGGCAAAGACGGTTGAGAGGGTGGGGAGGGAGGCTGCCTGTCACCGGGTTTGCTGCATGGAATCCCACTGAGTCAATAGTTTCGTAACTATTAAATCACAGTTACGGCTTATATTGACTAAATTCTCATTTATAATGTGTGCACAGCAAAAAACTTCCAAGCGGGCATCCACAGAAACGACTATTCAAATACCCTGTTCTTGGAAATTATGAATAACACTCCCCCATCATCAGCTGCGCAAACCTGTTGGATTAAAGCCATCAAAGATTGTGCACCGAGCAGCAAGACTGCATAATACATGTGCTCTGCCCCCAGCCCTCCGCTCCCTCTGCTACTTTGATTTAAGAGCATTAGGAAACTGTGTAATTTTTTTGGTCCTCTTTTTATTTCCATGGTAATTTATGTCTGTGGGTAAGCATTTTATTTTATCAGAGACATGGGGCTAGAGTTATTTTTCAAGGCGCTTGAGTTTCCCTTTGATGCCCACTGAAATTAAAGGCAGAGAGGCAGACAGTACCCATGCTGTTTGTCACAGAGTCAGAGGTTAGAATTACATTTGCTGCCATTTATTGTGACTATTCCGTGCCAGTAGTTAGGGTAGCACTTCTCATGGGCAATGCAGTATTATTAATATTGCAGACATCAAAACATTTGTGAATGGGATATAATTGACTTGTCACTCACATTAACAATATCCCCTGTGGAATACCATTCCAACAATGGCCGGGCAGAATATTCTTTAGTTATTTACATCTGACTCTTTAAGTCTTAAACCTCTGAAAAAATTCTGAGGATTTATTTTAGCCTTAACGCAAGGTTGTGATACATTTTTGTGTGTGCGCGTTGTATAAAAAAGTGCATAGCAAAGCTCTCTGTCATAGAGACTAATAAATATTTCTACACACAAAGGACCATTTTAATCAATAAGAAACAAACCTTCGTGTGAAACTATGGCCCAAAATTTTAGATGATTTAAAAAAAAAAAAAAGAATTAGGGCCCTCTCCTTGTAAGGGGTTATGATAAAAATTCTCAAATGTTTAATTATTATGTTGTGATTAGACGAATAAAATAAATCCTTAAAACTTTAGCTAAACAAAGGCTTAGAAGATGGTAGAAAGTGAAAAAAAAAAAACCCATGTGAAATATACACTTGGAAGAAAATAGAGAGAGAAGCCATTAGCTAAATTGTAAAATTTGAATGTGGCTTAAAATTCTACGTTTCTATCAGTAGGTTGAAGTTAATTTTATCTTGAAATGGATCCTGAGTCAGGAGCAATTCTCCAGCTAAAAATAAAATTTAAGGCCTCCACTGATTGCAAAGTAAAATTAATAAGGGTTAGTAGTGTGTATGTAAATACTTAGATACCAACAACACAGGAAAACTCAGAGGTATTATTAGACAGTCAGTTTCTAAATGGTATATAACATTTGTTTTACAAGCAAATTGGTTATTTTAAATTAGAATCACGTTAGTGTTGGAGGAAAGGAGAACATTCAGTAGAGTCGAGTGTTTTTCAAGTTACTGTACCTGTGAATTTTTTTACAGCGAGACACGCTGTTTTGTTATTCAAATTTTCATAGGAATATTTAATAACGAATTAATAACAAGCCATTTTATTTACATAAGAGCCTTCTGCTTTTTATTTCCCCCCTATTATCTGCTCAGCTCAGAAAGGATTTTCAGATCGAATGGACTGAGAGTCCTTGGATGGACGTAAATAAATATACACAAGAGTTGCTTGATAGAAACATTTCACTGACATTAACAAACAAATCCTGCTCTGTGACATTCGGAGTGCTCCGAAAGCCTCCTTTCTCTTTCATCTGAGTCAATGTCACAGGTAAAATCAGGTTTTAAAAAAAATCTGCTTGAAAATCTGTTCCACAAAATCGAGGCACCACGCTCGTCTAAGATTAACTAGCTCACCTCTGAGGGGCTCTTCCGTCTTGAGCGGCCTACAAGTCTAACTGAGCCACACAAGCTGAGTCAATCAGGAAATCCAGAACGTTGGGGAGGGGCTCCGCTCAGCTTTCTCCCTGCGGGCGGTAGGAGCAGCTCCGTGGATCACGAGTCACTTGGGAATGTCACTGTCTGGACTTGGGGAGGCCCACCCGAGCTGTGAGATGACAGTTGTTCAGTGTGTAAGTGGCACCAGATAATAATCGAATAGCAAATACCCACGCTTAAGACTTAGACACATTGCCATACAATTTCTCTGGTTTCGGATTTTTCTTTTCCTTTGTAGAAAAGCTAAGAATTTTTATTTGTTTGGGGCTTTCTCCTTACATAACTGTTACATCCAGTCAGATTGTCAAAATACAAATGCTAACCGGGCCCTGCCTACCTTCCCGGGCCGTCGCTGAGAAATCGTGACAAAACCGTCTTTCTTCTTTAGCCTAGAATCAGTCCAAGTTTGAAGAACAAAAATTGGGAACACCTCAGTGCAGAGACAAATAACAACCTAGGAAACCTTATTTCCAAAATTTACTAATAGCGATACAGGTTTCCCTCCCAATTAAATACATGGACAAATTACCAGGCAGCTAGTGTTAAATAAAGACTTTAAAATAAACTGTAGTTTTCTGTTAGTTTTTCATGAGCTCCCGACTGATTTTTTTTTAATCAGAAGTAATGTTCCAAATCTTCCAGTATTCTAGCCTGTCTATATCATGACCCGTCATATAATGACCCCTGAGAAAAAAATAATAATTCCCAGCAAAAGTCAATGTGTGAACATCGCTCCAAGGTGGAAGATGTTAATTTTGCACAAGAACAGCGCTCCAAAGTTTTAGCCTGTGATATTTTTAAGTAGGCTGAGATTGATAACTCCAATAATATCTGCATCTTAAAGCTCGACCTTTTCACGTTCCTTAATAAGGAAAATGCCTAAAAATTATAAGGCACATTTTGGGGCAGATTTGACCAACAACCTGTGTCGAAATGAATAATACCATGGCATCGAGCTAATGCAATTTCATTTAGCCAGACTTGCCTCCACCAAATATTCACCTTTTGTAAGGTTATTATAATGGCTTAATTTAATCTTACCATACACACAACATGGGTATGGTTACTGACTGATAAGGAAACTAGTTGCATTCATTAAATCCTGCTATAAATCTCTTCTCTGAAATACCTATAATATAGCCTTCCAGCAACTACAAGAATGTAATTCCTCATCTTTCTCTGTGATATTATGTAACTGTGGCCTGCAGCTAACTTTCTCTGTAGGTGTTGGGATGGGGCAAGGTCTTTGCAGCCCTGCGAGAGGGTGGTGGGGAGGTTCGAGACCTAGGGAGTCTTTCCGTGAAACTTTGGAGATCGGACAAACCTCAAAATGGAGCAAATCTCACCTCCACTGCGGATGAAGAAATAACATACCGCAAAACTCTTAAAGTACATTTTTAAAGCTCCCGTATAAAGGTGTCCCTTTATATTTTTTATGCATCTATTATTTTTCTCAGAGCAAACCCCCCATATCTTCCCTTCATGGGGAATAAGGGGGTACCTACTGAAATGTGCAGGTCTGTGATTCTTACAGCATCGGTTTCAGAGTCCAAATAATCAACGTTGAAGGGAAAGTCAATTTTTAAGGCCTTTGCAATCTCACTGCGAGCTTCGTTCTGCTGAAACCTGTATAATTTTTTAAAGCATACACATCAAAATATATTTTAACAAAACTGGCATTCTTCTAAGAAACTTTCCAGTGGGCTAATCTCTGTAAGTACATAAAAGTTGCAGATAATCAAGATACTTTTTTTTTTTTTTTTTTTTTTTTTAGGAATGCCTGCCCCACTTATTTTAAAACTCTCTCTTGCTCCAATCTCTGTATTGAGAATTAAAAGAAAAAGAAAAGGAAAAAAAAAAACCTGTTTCAAAGATCTGAAGCATGGACATAAGGGTGTTTTCTTCTCTGTACTGGCAGTTTTAAGATTAAAAGCCTCTGTAGGCTTCTCGGAGTTATCAACCTTGCCCAGTGGCTGAACAGTCTCTGCAGAATTTGTGCTACAGAAACGTTCTCGGAAAGATCTGTCTCCACTCTGATTTTTAAGGCTGTGAGCATTTTTGAAGCCTCCTGGAATTACTGGTATCCTGATTATTTTCTCCTTTTTGGATGAAGACCGTGAAAGCAATAAGCCTAAGTAAGCACTATATGCACATGAGATCCCTATGCCAATCATGCTGAGTGGTTTCATGGACTTGAACCTTGGACGCCAGAGCGAGTGAGTCTGTAGAGTCTCGGAACTAACGACCGCCTGTGTTTTTACTTTATTCTTTCATTTCATTTCATTCGTGGGAGACAGCAAAGTCACAAGAAGCAACTAGTTTTCTCCGTCCTTCCAACTAAAAAGTGGACTCTACTGATCAAGTCAAAGGGCATCTGCCTGAAGAGAAAACTAGCTTATGATGCTTCAGACTGATCTAGAGGGTTTGATCAAGTTGACTACGGCCAGCTGGCTCACCTGGTGGGCCCTCCTGTCAGGGAAAGGAGCCATGTTTAAATGGGAGGGACATCACCAAAGAAGACGGGGGCAGGGGGGGAGGGAGGGGGCTCTCAAGTGTCTCTCGCCCTCCCTGCATTTTCAGAAAGAAGTGAAACTATCCCCACTGTTGCCTGTTAACATCCTTCAGAGGGGACTTGTTTCTGGAAAATCTGATATACAAACACACAAAGTCACAAAATCATAAATCAGGAAGATTTTTCACACAACTCTGCACCATACCCCTGCCTGGGCTGCCCAGAATTGGGCCCCCAACTTTGCCCTGGGAGTACATAAGTCAGCAGCTGTGACTGATGTTGAAGCAGATCTTGCAACTTTAGAGAGTGAAGCCAGGAGAAATTGAAGGTCTCTGCTTTCATCCAGGCCCAAATGTACCTGTCCACACCCCTTCCTTCCTCTCCTTTTCCATGAAAAGTGTCCTTTCTCTGCTCAAGCCTTCGCTCTTCAAATGTTCTCTGGACCTCCCCCACTCTTCAGGAACTAGCTCCAGCCCATCAGCATTTAAAAAAGTGCCAATTCTTTCTTCTTCTAGTAATAACAATAAAATAAAAACCTTCTACTATATCGCTATCTTTTCCTTGCCTATGCAGTGGACTGTCTGATGAGCTGCGAAATTCCCCTCTTTTCTTCCTCCCTCCTCCTCACCCTGCAGCTTTCTTCCATCGGGCCACAAAACCAGTCTCACACTACCATTCATACCCTCCTCCAAAAACATGGATGGTTTTCCGTCACCGCCTTAGAATTTCTTCTAGCATGCCTGTAATCTCCTAACAATGGCACACCCATCTTTCTATTTACCTCCAAGAATTAACAGAGGTTTGTCATCCTTTCTTCACTAAAATAAAAATGTGGGGCACCTGTGTGGCTCAGTTGGCTAAGCATCGGACTCTTGACCTCAGCTTGGGCCGTGATCTCGCAGTTCGTGGGTTCAAGCTCCAGGTCAGGCTCCACGCTGACCTGGGGGGGGGGGGGGAGCCTGCTTGGGATTCTGTCTCACTCGCTCTCTCAAAATAAATAAGTAAACGCAAAATAAAATAAAGTAACATAAAATAAAATAAAATAACATAACATGAAATGAAGTAAAATAAAATGAAATGAAATGAAATAAAATAACATGAAATGAAATTAAATAATAAAATAAAATAAAATAAAATAAAATAAAATAAAATAAAATAAAATAAAATAATAAAATTATAGGCATGGTGAAACTCCCTGGATACCTCACTCCATCCCTTCTCCAAGCCCATTCTCTTCGCCTTTTCCTTTCCTCCCCAGATCCAGCCACTACCACGAATTCGCTGTGTCTTTTCAGTGTGTGTCTCCTTATCTCTATCACATGCATACATCCCATAGTCAAAATACCCTCTTCATCCGCATCTTTTAGAATTTTAACCAACTTGTGTCATGCAGGCATGTAACATGATGTGGGTTTTTTTTTCCAACCCCGAATTATTTAGATGCAATCTACATGGGCCCGCAGGTATCTGAGTCATTCACGTTAGTCGCTACACAGCGTGTCCTCAAGTGAGTGTATCTCACGGAGGTATCCATTCCATACCAGGAGATGCTAAAGCTGTCTACTATTTCTTACTCGTCAAACGGCACAAACAGATACTAGAATGAGCGTATTTCCACACCGTTTTTTTTTACAAGAGTATGATTTCCTCCGGGACGTACACCCAGAAGGGGGCTTTCTGGAAAGAGCCCACGTACGTTGTCACCTTTGCTAGATTTTGCCAAATGGGTCTCCAAGTTGATATCAAACACTGCTTGGAATAATGCTACTATTCTCTCTCACTTTTGTTGCCACTGTCGGATCTTTCAACGTTTGCCGATATGGTGGGTGTAAAATAGCATCTCGCTTTGGTGCGAATTCCCGTTTCTCTGGTTGGAGGTGGGGCTGAGTGTGTTTTCATGTGCTTCTTGGCCCCTTGTGTTTCTACTCATCTAAGTTCCTTGATTACCTCTCGTTCCCATTTTGGGGGGGGGAGGTTATCTTTCCGTTATTGGAGTTAGTATTTATCATCTAGTCTCCCCCCCCCCAGGTGTCAATTAATCATCAAGTCTTAAATAGCCATCAAATCTCTCCACTTTTCACCGTCTCCGAGACTGGCACCACTCCAGTAGAAACTTGCCATGTCTTATCCGAATTGCTGCTGAATCGTTTTCCCTTTCTCCGGTCTTGCAGTCTCTAAGCCATACAGTGAACATTTCCATTACACCATTCTCCTCCTCAAAGAACCTTGAAGTCCTCAAATTGGGCTCTCCACCATGGCTTGGAGGACATTTATAATATGGCCTCTGCCTTTCTCTTCCGTTCCATTTCAATTTCTCTCCTCTACTTTCCACACCCGATGCTCCAGCTGTCATTACCGGTTCTCATAGTGGACCCTGCTCTCCACTGACCTCTTGGCCTTTTCGTCTACTGTCTCTGCCTGGAAGCCTTGCATTGAACCGGCCCCATCCCCACAACCTCCCTCACCTGCATAATTCCTTCTTAGCCGAGAAAGTACCACTTGTTCGGATTTCCCACTCTCAGGTGAGCTATCTCTTCTAGATGCTCCCATGACACATTTTGCTTATTTCCATCGTTGCATATATCACATCATATCCTAATAGCTGTCTCTTTGTCTGCGTCTACCAGTGGAGAGAAGTACAGTGAAAACAAGGACCACATTGTTCTTCTTTTCAGAGGTAACCCCAGCATCTCAGGGGATGCTTGGTTTCGAGGAGTGGCGGCTGATAAGAGAGAAAAAGATTTGATCCTCGGGACTCCAGAACTAAGAAGATAGATCTCACAATGCACTCACTGACTTATGCCAAGTTCAATCCACTTAGGGAAAAAAAAAATCAGAAAACTTTTCAAAAAGACACTTACTGTGCAAACATAACCAACCCATATTTGAATGGCTAGGGTCCTGAGTTGCACAGGACTCTCTGGAGTGTGTGCTTATCAAATCTTAAGGTAGCTTAAGATGCATGGATCTGACCTTGCTCAGAAAGAAAACTAAAAGCACTATAATCAGAAAATGAATATGAAGCATTTTTCCTTGAACACTTTTCTTTTTTCAGAACGTAACTGAAGCTTGAATCTCATCCACACTGTTTATGCACACAACTGGGCATAAACTGTGCAAGATAAGAATTACTCTGCTCTCCATTATACAGAACACGCATTTATTTGATGAACATGTTTACAGCAGGTGCTGGCCCCTGTTAGTTTACACAGGTATGCAGTGTAAAGAAAATATGACTTGGACGGGGATGTTGGTTAGAATCCTGGTTACTTCACCTCTGAGAACTTAACATAACGATCTGTAAAATGGGCATTTTAAGAAGAATTTCCGTCTCCGGATTATTGTCAGGATTTGATCACCATTAAACCGATGTGAAGTACCCCTAAAGAATGCACAAAATAGGCCCTGAATAAATATTGCCATCCTCTTCTTCTTACGGAAGTATCCCTCCAAAAGCATGCCTATCGTCCATCCCCTGCCTGGATCTGCATTTTGAGCTGGAATCTGCATTTCCGAAGCGATACCCAATAATGGATCATTTATGGAGAGCTTGCTAGGGTTCAGACTCTGCACGTGCGCTTTGGAACATTAAAACAACCCCACAAGGTCACATGTAGGAGAATCTCCATGTGCAGAGGTAGAAACAAGGTGCAAGATGAGAGCGGATGCCAGGCAATGGATGATAGATCAAGTTTTCAAGTGACTGTTTCGTGATCACTAAAAATATAAAAATCCCACCAACTGGAAAGGTTTGTCAATTCCTTCATCTTTCTGATGGGGTTACTTATATTTTGAAGGACATGGGGAAACTGCACAATATAGTAAACATCTAGCTATCCACGAAACAGTTTACAAAATTAAGGACAGAAACAAGAAGGAAGATGACAGAGACAGTGATTATGAAGCATAGAGCCCGGTACGTAGTAGGTTCTTTTTTTTTTTTTTTAATTTTTTTTTTCAACGTTTATTTATTTTTGGGACAGAGAGAGACAGAGCATGAATGGGGGAGGGGCAGAGAGAGAGGGAGACACAGAATCGGAAAGAGGCTCCAGGCTCTGAGCCATCAGCCCAGAGCCTGATGCGGGGCTCGAACTCACGGACCGCGAGATCATGACCTGGCTGAAGTCGGACGCTTAACTGACTGCGCCACCCAGGCGCCCCCGTAGTAGGTTCTTAAGGTAACTGGTTGGGGCCAGAGCTGATATTCAATCTCTGCACAACGCCAGACCATGCTGGTTATTGACAGCTTGTATCCCTCCTTGTCGATCAGTACCCAAGTCAACGATTGTGAAATATTCTAGATATCACATTGGTTGAATAAAAGAATAGCTGCATACACGTTCCCTTCTGTGCATACAATTTGATGTAAACTGAAACATTTTAAAATTTCAATTTCTAATTTCAGGAAGTAAAAGAGAGTCAGATACACGTCATGTGATTGGTAGCTAGAAAGTTAAATTCCCAATTCCAAGATCAATAACCAATTGGAAATCCATGATTCACCTTCATAAATTTCTCTAGATGGTTTCTTTCTTAATCATCTGTAAAATGGAAACCATAGCAGCTACTCCTATCTAGTTAATGCTGGTTCTGAAACTCAATCACATAAGTTGGGTAAAAGGATTTTGAGTGTATCTGCGCTGGATAATGCAATTTATCAATCTGGAAAAGCAAATGCTTTTCCAGAGTGGAGTTTATTACAAATAAACGTGTTATTTAAAAATCATTTCTTAGAAAGTTGACCACAGGGATGAAGAAAAATGCTCGGGGAGTAGATATCCTGAATATAGATTGAGTCCATTTTTAGTTTCTTTCTCTTCCGGGGGGGGGCTGCTCACCTTGGACACATGTGTCTCCTATGCTCTTCCAACAGAGAGAGGAGCTCAGCAAATGAGAGCAGAGAGAATTGTCTTCATCGCTGTGCGAAAGGACTTCTGGCTCGAGGTTCCCTGGGAAAATGGAAACTGACCATCACCTACAGTTTGGAAGTGACACGTGAGATGCTGTTGCCTCACTGCAATTTGATTTTTACAAGGGAAATGAAAGGGAAAAAAAAGGAAACAAAAAAGAGAAAAAAAAGCTTCTAGGTTTTATCTTCCTAAGGCTTTTTTCCAACAAAATCTCTACGCAAAAGGAAAACTTTTGAACCTTGACAACGTCTTCTAGTACCGATAATGACAACTACTTAAACCGCATTTAAAAAGTGCTGAGTAGTTGATCCTGGTACCTAATGATGTTACTCATCTCGTCGGCGTCTGATTGACACTAAAAATAATAAATTAGAACAGAAAATGATTTTATGGGATCCGTGGGCTGACAGGCAGGCTAAGTGTAATATCCTCTATTACACTTGTCATTGAATTCTATATGGTTCAGCTCTGAACAAGGAAGACAGGCTTGTACCATGATTTTGTGATTTTTAGCTTCAATCACCTATGTCTTAAACATACAAAATTAATTTGCCTACTTATAAATTCAATGAAAGGTGGGGATCGAAAACACTTTCTCTGCAGTAAAGCAAACGTTACCGTGGCCATCTTACTGCACAGGAAGGAGTGAAATAATAAATTAAAAACTGTCCTTCCCGGTTTATCTAGGATATAGCCTCTGAGATGTCTATCTCCTTCCTCTGATCTAGTAAATTTATAAATTCAAAATCAATAGCCATACCTGCTGAATCACTGGGACTCATTTGGGAAATTATTTGAAAAGAGCTCCACGTATCATCCCATACTACACAATGGAGCCCTAAGTTTGCTTTCAGCAGTTAGCAAACCAAAATTAATTCTTATAATTATTTACAAGACGGTCGGATGGTTAAATTTATAGCAGGACTGTTTTTTAATTTCAGTAAACCGTGATAGATTTTGTTCTTTGCCTTTGGGGGAAGCGGGGGGGAGACAAAGTTCAGAAAAGGGAATTTAAAATATTCCTACTTTTCCTTTTAAGTAATGTCTATGAATCATTGAGGATGATTTTTAATTTTGATTCATTCAATGAGCTCTTCTAATGCAATGATTTTCTCCATGGAAGTCCTTAACCACAGTGGCCATTTGCAGCTGATGATTTTTTTTTATAAATAATTTATAAAGCCACTATACACTTATACTTTTACACTGAAAGAGAGAGGGAGAGGGAACAGAATTGCATCTTAAACTCTATTTACAAATTTACCTTGGCAGGCCCTCTTACTGCCAATAGGAAACGATGTTGCATATTTAATTTGCTCTTTTGTTACAACGGGGCTTAGGTTAGTTAATTTCAATTTTCGATTTCAAAAGCTATCAAATATGGCTCAGATGAGAAATCAATTTTTCTCAGCTGCCTCTGTTTTTGTGATGGGAGGCGCCTCATTGGCTGATGGGGAGCCACGTGACACGGCAAGAGATTAGTTCACCAGACCCCGTGTTGCTGCCGCCTCAATTACTGCCTGCCTCTTGTAATTTAGCCTTATAACACCTAATTTCAAGACAGAACTCATATTTAATTCATGAAAGCTTCCACAAGAGTAATTGTGAAATAAATTGCCATAGAAGATATCCATTTGTGACTCATTTTAATTTTGTATGCTAGTAGCATGCTATTTATTCTACTTGTTTAACACTTTAGCACAAACATTTTTTTTTTTAATATTGAACTTTATGCACTGATAGTCGCACACTTTGCACCATTTTCCCACATTACATCATCTCCTTTGCCGGGATTTCCTTTCACAAAACTCCCACCCAGTGGTGTTTCTGAAGGTTGTTAAAATCAAGAACTTACAATCTTCTAATGATTCAATGTGTTGTTACGCTCTGCACCGAACTTTCAAAGTAGCAACTAAAATCACACCCGATAGCAGATAAATGCTAGGGAGGATGGCAAGGATCATTCCAAGGGCCGAGAAAGAAATAGCGTTTGATTTAATATTTTAAACAAAGGCATTCGTTCCCCACGTTGACGTTTACATTTCAACACTGGTATATGTTTTAAAATTCTTGAACCAAAACATATATATTTCCTGTGTATCCACGCCATTTTGTCTTCCTCCTCCCTGTTGCTATGCCAACAAGGTGGGTGAGGCCTTCTCAACTGCCAAACTCAGCTGTCATCCCTTCACCCTAAAAGCCTTATAATTGCTTTTATTTGCATACGACAATTAGGCAGGATGGCTCACAGCGAGAAAAACCAACCTTTCTCTCCCCAAGTGCACACAACGCCAGCCTGTAATTTATAAAAGATACGCGCCATGTGGCGGAGCACTAAAATAGAGTGATGAGTCCTTTCATCGGATTGTAAGCCATTAACAAAAGAAAACATCCCCTTTCAGGCTATAAAAAATGCCTATCTGGTGTGAACCTGCAAAATCACAAAGTTCCCCCCCCCTCCGCTCCCCCCCGCCTGGACCCTTCACATTCATTATCACATTGAACTCAAAAGGAGTTCTAGAGAAAGAGTTACATTTGGGTGTTTATGAGTAATGGGGTGCAAATAAAATCCACACTAGGCTAAAATTGCATCCAGAGTAGTTGGTGTTTGGGGGTAATTTTCTTTTTCTTCTTCTTCTTCTCTCTCTGTTTTTTTTTTTTTTTTACCTTGTTTTGCATGGTGTCGCGTGTTGAAATGTCATATTAATATAGTCATTATTACCCTTTTACTTCGGGGAAACCATGACAGGATTTTCCAATCAGCATTCAGGTCTGTGAAGGCTCAAGTCAGAAGGAATGTGGATGGTTTAAATCATCCTCTGTTTCGGTTTTCAAAAGGTCTTCAAAAATTAGTGTCTAGTGTAAAAGGTCAAAACATGCTTGGAAATCATTTCGGTGATTTATTGTCATCATTTTTTCTGGTGACTTTAATTCTAATTATTAAGACATTTTAATTTCATTCTTACAGGCTGCATAGAGTCTAAGATAAAATTTTAAACAGATTCCTTGTTTAGCAATATTTTAAGCACCCAATTACGCTGCTAAGGTTTGTTCGGCGTCTTCTTGGAGTTTGTGCCATCAGAGACTTACTTTACAGAATGAGCATCAAATTTGAACTTCATTTCCTCTAAACTGTTCAGCTTTAAAAGTATTATTCAGAACACTAAAATTGTGACCTATTTCTTCCCCTGAGGATCTTTTAAAAGGCAGTCGGCACTCCCGTTTTATTCACAATTCACTGAATAAATATTGATCATATAGGCAATCTGGGTCCAGGATCTTCAAATGGATACAACCTCACAAACCACTCAGCCACGTGTCTGTCTCTATGCTTCAGAGAGGGCTGTAAATTACAATCACATCTCGAAATAGTTTATCCAAATTAAATTCTGTAACTGAGTTTTTGACATCCACAAGCGAACTGCCATGAGGAATCTGCTATCGTAACAAAATAACAAAGTGAAGGGAACACTGAAGGAGTCCCTTCAAAAAGCCATGATGAAATGGAAACCAAAGCACTGATTATCTGGTCGAAAAAAGCCAAATTCCTCCAGAAAACTATGACGAGATACAAAACGCGCTCGCACAAAGGGGGTCAAAGACACGACCGATCATTCACAGAGAAGACATTCAGATGCCAGAAAATGTAAGAAAAACGCTGAGCCCCGCCGACGAGGAAAGAAACGCAAGTTTTAGAAAACATGCAATCCAAGTTCTCACATGTTAGAATGTACGCATTAAAGCCGGGATAACATCATTCTGGCAAGGCATGGAGTCACTGGCTGAGATATATACAGCCCATCAACATGTAGACTGTGACCCCTTTCCAGAGGACGATTTGGCAATGTGCCCTGGACCTTGAAATGGCTTTGATGTCTGACCTGGGAGTGCCACTTCTAAAAGTTAAATTGGGGAAGAATGAACGAGCATATACGAGGGTGTTTGTTTTTACATGCTATTTGCTGTTGCATTAATGTCAAGAGTTTCAAACAAGCTAAATGTACACTCAGCTATAGGATATCCCTATGGTGAAATATCATGCAACCATTAAAAAGCGGATATAGGGGCACCTGTGTGGCTCCGTTGGTCGAGCGACCAACCCTTGGTTTCGGCTCAGGTCATGGTCTCACGGTTTGTGAGTTGGAGCCCCGCATGGGGCTCGGAGCTGACCGTGCGGAGTCTGCTTGGGATTCTCTCTCTCTGCCTCTCTCTGACCTTCCCTTGTTTCTGCTGTCTCTCAAAATAAATAAATAAACTTAAACAAAAATCTGTTTTTAAAAAGTGGCTATAGATGTACTTTCCAGGAATATTTACCTATCCATCTATCTACATGTGCATATATACACATGTATGTATGTAATAGATTATTCCACTCATGTAAATACATATGGAATGTAAGCATATATGGAATGTTTTATGCCATTCATTTATATGTTCGTACACACACGCCATCAGTATGGAAGGATGCACCATAACCTATTAGGAATGATATTGCAATGAGATGGGGAGAACTTAAGAAGGAAATTGTCAATTCCTGTGTTTTGTTTTTAGTTCACAAGGAGCATAACTTTTAGGGACAAAACGTAGCCACGAGTTGACTTTCAAGCAACAGTGTTCTATTTTTTAGGGCAACAGGTACTGAAACTTGTAACATGTGATGTTTTATTTTCCTGGTTTTTTATTTCCTTCTAGAGCCACACTCTTTATTTTTTTGCCCTCTCCTGGATCCCCAGTCTCTGACCTGCTGCTTCCCCCTTTTTCTGTTATACCTAGACTCCCCAAATTCTCATTTTAATTGAACTCCTCCATTATTTAGAGGTTCATCAAGAAGGGATAAACTAATTCTACAACAATCTAGAATCTAACTTGGCACTTTGCTGCCAGCGTTCTTGATATGAATTGAGGAATAAGGAAAGAATCAGAAATGTGCATTTCCTAGAAGACACCTTGCCATACGAAGAAAAAGCAGACCGGTCCAGGTAACTGCGACCTTGCATGAAGTCTGGGCTCTCCTTCTGTCCTACTGAGTGACAAAGCCTATTTACTCTTAGGTTTCCAGCTTGGTCATAGTAAGTGCTGAATTAACAGCTGTTGAACCAACGGGGTGATACCATAAGCCGTATAGTCAAGCAGGAAACTTGACAGCATATATTATTCTATTTATCCTGGCTTCTAGCAGAGGTACCGGCAACCTTTAAGAATTAAACCAGTAAGTTGGGGCGCCTGGGTGGCTCATCGGTTAAGTATCAGACTTGGGCTCAGGTCATGATCTCACAGTTCGTGAGTTCAAGCCCTGCATCGGGCTCTGTGCCGACAGCTCAGAGCCTGGAGCCTGCTTTGGATTCTGTGTCTCCCTCTCTCTCTGCCCCTCCCCCACTCACACTCTGTCTCTCGCTCTCAAAAAGTGAATAAAAAATTAAAAAAAAAAAAAAGAATTAAACCAGTAAGTTACCTGTCCCTGGCAAAGTGAAAGGGAAAAATCAGCTATTTTCCCAGATTAGTCAGCATACAATTAATCAACTTTTTACATAGAAATACCTAGATGTTTGAAGTAAATATATTTGACAAATGATTGGGTTCTGTTTTGCTGAATCTACTTAAATAATTTTTCTTCGCGGTTTTTCTTGGTTAGTTAGTACTAACCAAAATTTTAGGACCCCAAAATGAAAGAATCCAAAGAGAACTCATAGTTGGGAATACACTCGTATTGGAACCATGGACTAAAAATTCCAACACTATTAATGTTTGAAAAACATATTCTCCGTTTTATTAGCACACATATTAAACACAAATGAAATTCCTTCAATTCAAAGAAATCCTGATATGCTGGTTGATCAAAACTGTGGGTGGCTTTTAAGATCTCCTAGAAACAATGAAATGCTCTGTCCTGTTAATTTTATGGGACACACAGACTATGGTTAATCATTGGAAAGGTAAGATTAGATGAAAAGTTTTTCTGAAGACTGTTCTGGTATGTAACGTATATACATTTTTTGAAGGAAAACATAAGAAATTGAATAAAAGAAAACTATGTAGGATAACGTTTCCTAAGATTACCCCTAACTTACACTGGCAAGTCAATAGATTTATGTCACTCTAGGCTCTCTGACTCCATTACAAAATAATAATAACAATAATAATAATTAATAATAATAATAATATATGCATCGTAAGAACAGTGCTGTGTTGTGGTTTTATTATGCAACCCAGAAGCAAGGCAAATACTTTTTTTGGAATATAAGGAATGAATTTGGGACGTATCTGGAAAAAGCGGGAGTTCTTTATCTGCGTTTCCTATAAATCACTTCTTATACTTTTTTTTAAAAGAGTTTTCAAAATTATGAGTGTTATGTTAAGACAGTATGCATAGATTTTGTAATTTTCCCTTACCCACAAGAGTACTGTTCTTGAGATGAAACATACAAATGGGATAGCATCATGAGAAAAATGCCGGATGGGGCAGCTGAATTTTGTCTATTGTCTGCTTCTTCTAAGCTGCCTTTCATCAGTGGCTGGGGCACTGGAAGGTGGGAACGGTGACTCTGACCATTTACCGCCTTGGAAATATGAACATCTGACCGCTTTCCATCCCCAGAGTTGTGGCTAAGCCCGTCCTGTTAGGAGGTATCCTGTTTCCAGAAAAGATGGACCAAATTTATTCCAGGATACTGAGTGCACAATTATGAGAAACCATTACGCATTGTTATTTTTCATTATTACTGTGGTTCGGCTCAGATCATATCAAAGGAGAAAGAGCTTGCACTTTGCTGTTTTTCAAGGGTAAACTGCAGGGCATCGCCTGATAAGACGTGCACCGCAGTATTTGTTGAGAGACATCAGGATTCTTTCGGAAAAAAAACTGTCCAGGCAGAGCGCGGTACCTTTTGGCTGCAGCCACTTCACAGAGCTTTCTTATCTCTTTTTTACTTTCTTCCCGCAACTGTAATCAAAAAGAATCCAGGGGTAGGAACTCTGAGTCTTAAATGCAACCTCGCGCGCAGTGAATATCCGTGAGACATGAATAATAAACTTGGAGATGGGCAAGGGTCTGCTTCTTTTTGTACCTCCGCCCCTGGCCCGCGCACCGCAGGGTGGACTCGGCCACTTTTAGGGAACAAAGTGTCCCCAGCACTACCTCTCCAGCCTCAATTCAGACCTCATCTGAGAACTCCCGAAATGAAGCTGTCACTCAGGGCTGCTTGGGGACCTGTCACCACAACATTGAGCCTTTTCATTTTGATGGGTCAGCCCGCAATCCCCTTGAAAGAGAAGTCCGTGCCACGGTGGTTTCTCTTTCCACAGGAATTCTGAATTCTAATGAAACTCCAAATCGCTCAATAAAGGCAGGGGCACGAGGAAGTAATCCAACGCAGATCTGAGTGAAATTTGTATTTTATCTTTTTTTTTTTTTTCCTCCCCCAGCCCATTATTCTAATCGCTTAGGTGGTTCACAAAGGGTTGGCTCGCAGTTCAGGCGCAAGAGGAATGAGGTGTCCTTTGTCCGGATGCTACACTGAGATTAGGTAGCAGCTCTCTGAAAATGAAAGGCCGTGGCTCAAATTTCCTTGGGTAAATATCCATCCACCTATTATAGTTTGCACCTACAAAGCCACACAGAGCGCACACTAATGTGCGCTGGGCTGATAGAGAAGAGAGAAATTCACATTAACATGATTTTCGTGTGTATTTTTTTGTGTGGCCACGAAACTCTCTTTCAGAAACCCCGCGTGAACCTTTTGCCACAAAATGAAGAAAATAGCATTGCTACCTTCTACTTTATGATCAGAAAGTGTCTCAGATACACGATCTGGATAGCGTCGAACAAATTACTATTTTGCACTGCGTTCAACAGCGTTCACATTTTCGAGATACTTACGTTGAGTGTGGTACACTGTTCAACCCCTATCTTTTCTCGCTTTGGAAAAGAATTGGTAAGACTTCCGCAAGGAAGGCATTGATGCGATTCCCCTCTAAAGTCTATTTCCTATGTTTTTATAGTATACACTAGAATTATACGTGTTGCTTTAAATGCAAAGGCAATTCACTCAAAAGTTCACCAGTGAATTTTCTACCCCTTCCCAATATATTTATATACAACATTTACTGTGTTCCTAGGTCATTTAAAAAGATAGATGGTCAGTAGGTAGGAGATGATAGGTAGATAGATAGATAGATAGATAGATAATAGATAGATAGATGATAGATGTATACATTATATATTTCTAGAAATCGATATAATAAAGCTGACTTTATTGTGTTGTTAACAAGCCAAGCCCCAGCTAACCTCTGTTTTATCACTGAGCTTTCGAAGAGCTAACAAGCAATGTTTAAAATGTTACCACGTCCTTCCCACCCTTACAACTTCGTGATCATACCGTGTTACTTAAAAACCTAAGAGCTACCAATCCATGCTGACTGCCTTCACTATGACACATCACCCTAAATATGTCAACTGCCTGTACGTTAACTGTCCCCAGAACATCTGTTATAACTCCAGGTGCTTTCGTGTCCAGACGTTAGCTGTAATTTTTTTTTCCCAGTTGATACAGAAAATGCAACAGACCATTGCATATAAAACAATTCCCTCCTACTCAACCTTACGGTTTTTGGCGTGTGTTAAGAGGAATATTGGGGGGAAAAATACCACCGATATTCAATTACAATTTCCCTAGTAGTTGTTCCCTGATGCATTTTATTCTTTATGCACGTGCTACCAGGAAACAGTGAAATAGCCTTTAAAAATAATCATAATCTACCCTAGAGAGGAGGGAGGCAGAGAAGGAACAAAATGAAGGTGGAGACAGAGAGAGAGAGAGAGAGAGAGAGAGAGAGAGAGCGCTGTGAGTTACAGCTTTTTCTTACCTATTCTTCGTAAAATATATAGAAATAGTAGGATGAACTCCCAATCCAGGGTGGTCTCAACTATAAACCTCTATTTTGGATCAGATTGATTTAGACCATCAGCCTAGGTTTCACTTGTCCTTATAGTTAATTATTTCTTCTTTCTCCTTTTTTCTATAAATTATTTCTTCTTTCTCCTTTATATATATATATAAGTACATACACACACACACACACACACACACACACACACGCACTAAGGCTTGGGGAGAACTTAAATATTGTAGAATTTTCCAAACTGTCTGGAACAATGGATATTGTTCTTTCTAAAACTGAAGAAGCCGCTAACTTTACCTGAGGCTTTATTTTAGTATTTTGTGGTATTTTCCAAATATGTATTTTATTTGTTGTGACTCAAGGACAGACCTAGAATGTCCACACTCCTCAATCCCCCCCTCAAATTCCTTATTATAGAGAGAAACTGGAAGCTATCTTTTGTTCATTTGGGGATGAATGACCAAGTTTGGAAGCTACATAGTCGATCATGATAACAATGGCAGTGAACCGTGTCTCCCAAGCTTGATTCTGCTCTTGGATCCTTCCCCCTCTTCAGTTTTGAGGCGCAGTAGAGTGTCCATAGTAATTCTTATTTCTTGCAACGCAAAAGATGGAAAAATCATACTCTGACACAAGCCAAAGGGGGAACAAAAGCCATTTGCTGGAAACATTGACCAATTACATCTACGTTTATGAGTGCAGAAAATTGCGTCAGCACCTCAGCATTCCCTGCTTGTCGAGAAAAGTCTTTGCCTTCCACCTGGGAATGCACTTCTGAAGACTTAAAAACATTTCAAATGCAGAGAAACATTGCCCGGTACTGGTGCAAAGTTATAGCAGTTCGTAAAATAAAATGAGCATATATTAACCGTGCAAATGCACAACGGTATTTTTGTGTGTTCAGCTTAACTCTTCGCATCAGTATTTCAGTGGACAGTTGCTTCATACCAACCAGCCTAAAACAGACTTTAACAGAATAAGCTTGGCCCTGAGAAAGCCACCTGCTCCTGGATGTTTCCGTTTGAGCACGGGATTGCCATGACTTGTCCCCTCCTCCCTAACACGTTATTCCTGGCGAGTTGGTTTCCAGGTGAACTTTGGGGCCAGGGAGACCTGGATCTCTGTTTGAATTTCATTCACACCGGGAGTCTGAGTCATCTTATTCTGTGGGAACATGATCGGGGTTTGGGGAACTGGCTCCTGCCACAAATTCATTGAGGCAGGGACGCATCTGTGCGCACCTAGGGTGTGGAGGAATCCATGCTGTCTGTGATGTGTCTGCCATGTTGAGAACAGTTGTTTTTTTTTCCCCTCTCCACTTTGTCTCTCCTTGGTAAGGCAGTCAAAATTCCTGTGAGTTTTGATGGTATTCGAACCGAAGGTTGGAATTCCAAGCAACCATGCAATGAGTTCCAACCCTGCTTACACCTGCCACACCTTGACCAGAAGCTACCTGGGGACGCTTCTCCCCACGCGCCCTAAGGATCCGGCAACTGAAACTCCACGTCTTCACTCACAAAAATAAACTAAAACACCCCACTCTCCCGCCCAACGTCCTCCCCGGTCAGAAGATGCAAAAAAGGTGCTTGGAAAGTGTTTTGCAGCTGGAGGCTGAAGACGCCCGTGGAAGTAAACAGTAATTTTATTAATTGCTTCGAAATAGAAAATGTTGAGTTTAAATCCACGCTACTTTCTTCGGAGTAAACACTAAATACAACAGCCAAGGCGATATGGTTAAAATTAACTTGCAGTTCTTTTCAAGCTGGTGAGATACAATTAAAACATGGGGGATATTGCCAAATCTCATTTGCTGCTTTCTTTCTCGTGAATAATATCTGTACATTCAGGTCTTCATTATACTTCTCAATGGCATAGGAATCCCAGTGCATCTGCTTTTTCTTGATTTTTATCAATGGCAAAAAAAAAAAATTATTAAGTTCCCAGGCAACATTACGTACCGCAATAATGCTTCCCAGGCAGCCGCCCTCCTCTCCCCACTGCCCTTCCTCCCCTGACATCTGTGTGTGTGTGTGTGTGTGTGTGTGCGTGCCCACAGGGGTGTGTGTGCGCGTGCCTGTCTTCCTCTCTGTCTATAGTGTGCAAAATGGCTGTTCCTGACTGCTCACAGTATGCCAAACAGCACTGAATGGGTTAATTGGCATTTTAAAAAGGTAATTGTAAAGTGCAACCTGCAGGGTTATCACCAGAATTGGGAGGTGGATTGTAGGTCTCCCACCCACTGGAGACTCTTACATCTCCAAGAGCAGGATGAAGACAAAAGCAATGCTACCGCTGTGTCTTGATTTCCCATTTCAGCCACGACTGCTCACCCCCGACGCTCTCTTTTGAATTTACTGTATCAAGCCAGTAGTTACAGAAGAGTCGTATGTGCTCTGTCCTGACTATAGAATTACCTTGGGATTTGACTGTGGCATAAATAAGCAGTAAATCATTATACGCGTGGAGTTTTGTTTTGTTTTTTAATCATGCATAATACACCTAGGCAGGATTTGTTTGGGGAGGAACTACAAAATGACCCGAGTCACGAAGAGACCGATATATTCTCAGACGTTTCCGTGACGTTGAGCGTGGAATCGAAAATCTTCCAGTGGGTTTTTAAGCAGGTAATTGTGCAGCGTCCGTAAACGTCGATGGCCTCCGATCGTGACTACCACGGGATGGAGAGACAGCCCCGGCAGGCGGTTACCAGGGCCTGCCCAGCATAACCACTTGGTTTGACTTTGAAGAGAAAGCGATTCATTTTGGTAGTTAGAACACCCTTCATTGTGCTAGAGTAACAGAAGAGGAAGGAAGGCGAACCAGTTCAAGAGGATTTCTAACCGGCCTGGCAAACCGAAGGGGCAAATCATACTCTACATTCCGTCAGAATTCACTGTGCCCTTGCTCAGATGTGCATACTCCGGCTCAAATGCACACACATACACTTGACTCGGAGCCCCGCGAGGTCCAGGCCTGTGTCTTATTCATCCTCCTAGCCCTGGCAGTTCTCAGCACAGCGCTAGAACAGGTGCCCAACGGATATTGTCACATTCAGGAACCATGTGAGATGGAACAGAACTAAAAAGGGATCATTTATGGGGCGCCTGGGTGGCTCAGTCGGTCAAGCGTCTGACTCTTGGTTTCCGGCCAGGAAGCGATCTCAGGTTCATGGGTTTGAGCCCCGCTTGGGATTCCCTCTCCCTCCTCTCTTTCTGCCCCTCCCCCACTCGCACTGTCTCTGCTTCTCTCAAAATAAATAAATGAACTTATTTTTTAAAAAGGGATGATTTATGTGGGTGGGGGATGGGTGAAATGGGTAATGGGGATGAAGAGTACACTTCTCTCGATGAGCACTGAGTGATTACCTGAAACCGACATAACAATGTATGTTAACTGCATTTGAGGTAAATTTTTAAAAATAAACAAAACCAAAACAATAAGGCGGGTCGTTGACTGAAAACAACGTACCAAGGATTGTGAACTTTGGCCGCACCAGAATAGGCTCCAATTCGGGGTGCCTGACTATGGAAAACAAAAACAAACAGCCCAACCCTAAAAGACCACAGTGATTCCGACTCCAGAGAATAAAAGTAACTACGTAGTCAGGATGTATTTTCTTTTGATAACAGTTTTCCTTGATGAAGAAGAAAGGGTCGTTATAAAGATATATAAACCTCTCAGACACATGATGGATCTTTGCTAAAAAAATGGAGACAATATCAATCCACCACACACACACACACACACACACACACACACACATCCTGTTCAATGATTGTATGTACCCTTTGCCCACCAGCCCAACCCTAAGATTCTTGGCTTGAGAACAACCTATCATCCTAGCATTGCTTGAGTAGGAGAGACAGAGCCTTGGCATAATAGAAGTACAGTTGAGCGGCCTGGCAGTCGGAACCTTGATGTTTGGGCAATGCCACACATACACACACACACACACGCACGCACGCACGCCATCCCACTGGGAAACTCTGAATTGGCTTCCCCCGGTCTGCAGCAACCTGCAACGATGCAGGAATCCATACCAGCTCCAGGATTTTCTCTCCTGCAGGCAGCCTCTGTCTTCAGAGAAACAAAGTGGGGAGGGGGGGGGATTGCAAAGGATCAATACCTCTTCTGGTGCAGACAGAAGGGTGAACACAACTGCACTCATTTGGGACTACGAAAATCGTTCCTTTTTACCTCACCCCTTGCTATTTAAAAAAGAAATCTCAATTAATAATCAGTATAATTAGCACCGATTTCCTGTGACATTAATAACTTGGGATAATTTCATTTAATCTATTTCCTCTCCATAGCCAACATTACAACAATGAACAGTTACATTCTCTTTGGGGGGGGGGGGCGGCGAGGGGGGACAGGCTGGTGTAGACTTATCGGCCCGCTTCCGTTGACGGGAATTCATTCACGGGCACTGCCTTAGGTTCCCCCCGCACAGGTATGCAGTTCAACGGTTTCCAGTGGAATCGTGCTGTCAGCCTTCTAGAACGCGTGGACTCTTGCTCCCTCTCTTGCCTTCTGCATCTCTGCTTGCTTGTAGCCCGGCCTAATGCAGCATAATTGAAACAATTTTATTGTCTGGAGCTACTCATTCTAATGTTTCAATGACAGAAAATACTGGTCAATTTGACAAGTTAATATGACTTCAGTGGTCATTTGAACTCCTTTAAGCCATTGGGTGCTAAAATTGCTTGTCACCTCCCTTCACCTGTGAGCAGAACTCAACCAGTATGGAAGGGTGGGGGCGGGGAGGGGGAGGGGGAGAAAGTTTTTCACTGAAAAGCAGCTCTTCCAGGAGTAATTGCGAGTTTTGATAATTGGTAGGACGCTGCCCTTTTTCTTCAATGGCAGGATCCCTCTCAAAAGCAATACTTGACTCTCCCACTTACCATCTTTATGTGAGGCCCGTAAACTTTCCATCTGGTCTCATATGCTAAAGCCTTGACCAATCTCGTCGCTCCTCTTTCCAAATAAATGCAACACTGTCCTTAAAAATACTGACTCGGGGGGCGCCTGGGTGGCTCAGTCGGTTGAGCGTCTGACTTTGGCTCAGGTCATGATCTCACCGCTCGTGGGTTCGAGCCCCCCGTCAGGCTCTGTGCTGAAAGCGTCCGACTTCAGCTCAGATGATAATCTCACAGTCCATGAGTTCAAGCCCTGCCTTGGGGTCTGTGCTGTCAGCTCAGAGCCTGGAGCCTGCTTCGGATTCTGTGTCTCCCTCTCTGTCTGCCCCTCCCCTGCTTGTGCTCTGTCTCTCTCTCCCTCTCAAAAATAAATAAACATTAAAAAAATTTTTAAAAAAAACTGACTCAGGCACTAAGGGATCCAATAAGGTGAATCATTGTCCAGGATGGCGTTTTAAAGACAGGCCTCAAATTTCAGCGCCTGGAGTTTCCCAGCGCTCACCAACGACGGTGGTTCAGCACTTCTTTTTTTTAATTTTTGAACTTTGTTTCAGGCTTTATTTATTTATTTTGAGAGGGAGAGAGCACGAGCAGGGGAGGAGCAGAGAGAGGGAGAGCGAGAGAATCCCAGGCAGGCTCCCCGCTGCTTCAAGGAGCCGGACGTAGGGCTCGAACTCATGAACCATGAGATCATGACCTGAGGCAAAATCAAGAGTCGGAAGCTTAACTGAGGGTGGTGGCTCAGCACTCCTTGCCATCCCAAACCACCTCATACGGCAAGATTTCAACAGCAGTTGCTTTGTAGGTGAGCCGTGAAAAATTAAAGTTATCTTTTCCCCCCATTACTGAGCCATTCCCAGGTGAACTTAGAAGGGGTTACTTTAAATAGAATGTGTGAAGTAAGTTTACAGATATCAAAAACAAAAACCTCACTTTTTAAACTAAATAGCTTTGGCTATTTATTTTGTCTAAATAGAGTTCCGATTGCATTCGGGGGCCCCATGTCACTCTTTTTTTTTTTTTTCTTTTAATTTTTTCCAAGAAAACCCCTGACTCTAATGACATCCGTGAAGGCTTGACCAGCACATGTTGATTTCTCCTTAAGGCAGCAAAAGCATTCTGTACAATTTTGGTTAGGATTCCTTCCTGAAAAACGTCTTTTAAAATATCTCATTTTTGGGGCGCCTGGGTGGCTCAGTCGGTTGAGCGTCCGACTTCGGCTCAGGTCATGATCTCACGGTTCATGAGTTCGAGCCCCGCGTCGGGCTCTGTGCTGACAGCTCGGAGCCCGGAGCCTGCTTCGGATTCTGTGTCCCCCTCTCTCTCCGCCCCACCCCTGCTTGTGCTCTGTCTCTCTCTGTCTTTCAAAAACGAATAAACACACAAAAAAAATTTTTAAATATCTCATTCTTTCTTGAGGGAATTGAATTGAACTTTGTTTCCTTACGTGGCTGGTACCTGGTCATCTAAGCACATACTGCATCCCGGCCGGTGTGACCAGCAAACTTACCCTGCCTCCTTCTACCTCCCATTTTCCCTGGGCTGGGCCCTCCTGTGTTGGCCACGGCTTGGCGCTTTTCTTCGGTCTCATCATTTTGTTTTTGAAGGATTCCCACTCCTTTGCATTGGAAAAATACCTTGCTTGGCGAGACCAACAGATAGACTTTTGGCCCCTTCAAACGAAAGCGTGTATGTAAGTGATTCATGACAAGCATGGTCTTCAACTCGAAACGTCAAAACGGTTCTTAGAACTCTTTGAGTAATTTTTTTCTGATGTTGTCCTGAAAAGACGAAATCCTGTTTACGTCCATACAAACAAATAAGTGGAATAGATTTATCACTCCTACCCTCATACCCACATAGTTACAATACAGTCTGTATAGATGAATGGTACAGAGCATATATTTTAAGATTTTCAATGAAAAGCAATTTCACGAGACTCCCGTTCCTCAGAGAATGATGGTGTCTGGGCCTGGATAGAGGCTCATGCTTTCCCCTTCCACATTTTTTTTTTTTTACCTTTTCTTAGTGTTCAGACCTTCCACGTGGGAACAGAGATACCAAAACTGGTTCCTCAGAACAGAAGGCGGCCTAATTATTAAAAGGAATGGCCTTCCTGCCTGTGATGATCTGTCTATTTGTGTATAAAACCCTACAACTGTGAAGGCCCTCGTGCACCGCAACAAGGAAAAAGGTTGTTGGGGGGTGGGGGGGGGAGAGAAAAAAGGAAAAAAAAAATCAAAGTGCTCAGTCAAGATACATCAGAGAGATTACACAAGAAGAGAAGCATAGTTTTCAAGCCCCCAGAATTCTTGACCAAAGAAGTAGTTAGTCCCAGGTCTACATCAAAAGAAAGCAGCGTTCTGTGTCATTGCTAAGACATTTCTGTGATGTTTTGCCCTTAGTCTCGGAGTAATCAAAAGTCACATTAAAAAAAAAAAAAAAAAAAGGATAGCCTTTCCCTTTAAAATTAGATCATCCCTCGGTATTAATATGCAGAATGAGTTGTCAATTGACCAAGCAACAAATGTACTTCCTCATATCCTCATTTTCACTTCTATCTATGAATATTTTAAAACCCTAATGTGTGCTTGGCCATTTGGGTTTTAAGCGAAGACTTATCGCGGTGTAAAACCCTTCATTTTTATCCCTTAGCGGAGGGCTTCTTTTTCCTTTTTCCAGGGTGTCATTAAAAATCTGATGCCAAGAGCCGGGACTTGGCAAGGTTTGCAATATAATTTGCAATCTGCAGTGTTTGCTGGCTAGCCCCCACCTGCCCCCCCCTCTTTTTTTTTTTCCCCCTTACCAGCCTGCCCGCTAGAGTCAATAGGGGGCATCGCTCATCTGTCTAAAAGAAAAATACAGCATACTAATTAGAATTCTATTTGCCAGAAGCCTCCGAGTTGCTGTGCTTATAGATTTCAAGCTTCTTTTGTTTGAATTAAATTGCCAACTTTTTTTTTTCTTCCTTCTTTGCAGTAGCATGAGAGAGCGGGTGCCTTATTTGATTGAAGGGGGGTGGGGGGGAGGAGGTTGTGCGCGGGAAGTCTCAGCTATGGAAATGCTGAGGAAATGTCAGGGTTGTGTTTAAAAATGCCTGGTATGCTTTTCAGGGGCTGACTCCTGTCTTTCGCAGACTTGTTTTGGGGGAACTGGTGGGAGGGTGGAGAGGTTCATAGGGCAGAGGCTAGCTCTCCAGTGGAGGCCCCCCGCCCTCACCCCTTGCCTGATGCTGAAATTCTGGGGGAGAGCTGACACACTTTCACCCCATGCAAAGCCAGATGGTTCGTGCTCCGAGAAAAAACCTTGGGCTGGGATCACAAAGGTGGTTCATAATGGAAGCAGTCTTGCTTGCTCTGTTCGATATTCCTCCCAAAAGTTGGGGGGCGGGGGGGAGGGAGGCCGCAAGACCAAGAAGCAAAGAAAGAACCAGATTTAATATGAACCTGGCATTACGACCCTCTAATGAAGTTCTTCTGGCCCTTTATTAAAATGTCAAAATTTCCCATGAAGAATTCAAAAATAATGTCCCTGTTCTATGTCAAAAATAACACCCCAGTAGGAAACTTGGGGTTCCACAGAAGTATCCAACTGTTTTGCTGAGGAATCCTCCCGGCATGCAACATAATCCCCGCTGTCAGGAATGCATCCCTGAATCCTATAAAGACCTGGAACTCACCAAAGGGAAGGCCAGACCTATGAATCCAACCTCACAGACACTTACAATTTGCCTCTGAACTAAGCTCACATAAAGGCTTACGGCCGCTATTAAGTTAATTGTCCTTTGAAACACAAGAAACAAGAGACACAGACCCTGTTGAAGACTTACGTACATGACAATGAAATGTACACTCCAAATGTAATTGTCTACAAAATGATGTGATATTTTTACGCATCAATGATAAAGACAAAGTTGTACCAAATATAATAAAATTGTATTGGCTGATGCAACACAGAGATCGGGGCTTCTCTTCCTTAAGTAATTTCATAATGAAGAGAATACTTTGCGATAAAGCAAAATCGCTCAATTTTGCGTGGTGCACCATGACACTGGGGTTAGCCCTCGAGTGCTTTATCCACCCCTCCACCACCCAATAAAATCCCATCTCTTCTTGCCTGTTTCTGGACTATGATAGCCTGTAAATATGCTAAAAACCCAAGAGGGACCTTCGCAAATGAACAAAATGAACCATAACCTGTATTGTTAATGCTGACCTCTCAGCTACTTAGTGTAGTTTTTTTTTTCTTTATTCTTGGACAGTCCAAATCGAGGGAAAAGAATGAGACCTTATTTTTGTGGACCTGTATATTACACGGCAGCGGGTTCAAAGGGAATTATCCCAAAGAAATTGGCTGCACAGGATGCCTGCATGGAACCACGTGTGCTTACAGATGTTGGCAATGCCTTCCTTGCAACTGACACGTTTTAACTGGAGGAGTTTTGGGGTCCGGGCTTTGCCTGAGCAAGAACTTATTTTGGAGATGTTGCTGAAGAAGCCAACATTTCAGGATGTTGAAAAGCTAGCATTTCTTACACCTGCAAGAGACAAGTTAGCTTGCACCGGTATTCCTTTCTCCTTCCATCTCGAAATTTCTTGCTGGGGCTCCAAACCCAGAAGTAAAATAGCGATCGATACTTGCACATGCTTTACTCCCGTGAAGTCCAGAGCCAACTCCGCTCACATTTCTTTGAATTACTTTTCCAATTCCAAGCCTCTAAGAATGTGGTCCTCCTTTATCTCTTCTTGTTATAAAAAGTGGCAGGAGACAGAATGGCAGAATGACCCACAAGATGGCATCTGTCACCAGGGGATTTTTCCTGCATTCTGCAGGCCAAATTTTGTTTGAACTCGCTGTGGCCTCTGTCACATCCTCATTTCCCTCCACTGCTGGCTCTTTGTCTGTATCCCCTTTGCACAGGCCCAGCCTGTTTACCTGCCTTCTGAAACCTTGTCCTTCAAGAAGCCAACGTAAAACTTTAATTTGAAATCGGGGCTCAGAATTAAGCGGCAGCAAGGGTACCCACCGGATGGTGGATTACCGCAGCAGCCTCCTTGAACTTGGGAGTCAGTGACGGAAATGGCTGTCTTAAGACTTTGATTCCACCCTCCCACCCTCCGCTCCCCCCGACTCACACAGACAGGAGGGAGCTGACTGCCACACTGATGAAACCCTAGGTTTGGATTTCTTTTAAGGCAAACGCATGACAAATGGCTAAAATAGAAGTCCCCTGAATTTCAACCCCGGCTGGGGTCAAACGCGTACCTGTGCATAATAATCCCAAGTTCTTAGTTTGCAGAGGAGTCAAGAGTGTAACAGAGGGGAAAGACGAAGTCTTTGAAGAGCCAACAGGTTTAAAAGAAAAAGGATTCATCCCCCAAGGGAGCAAGGACACGGAGAACTTTATGTGTTTGGCGAGGTAGAGACAGCGGGCGAGGTTTGGAAAAATCTGAATATCCAGGAACTGGTTAAGGAGACGATTAGATCTCAGCGTATGAAATCAGTCAATGTGTACCAAAAGTCTCTGCGAGTGTGCTGGCCAAAGGTTAGTTTTATTATCAGAACCATGAAACGTCTCTAAATGTTAAAGTCATTAACTTATTATGACTATTACTTTATCAATATTCTTGGAAATGAATTCAATTCAAATAACAGAGGGGTTTTTTTTGGCTTTTTTTTTTTTTTTTTTTGGTCTCGTATTAATTAACTCTATACCATTCAAAATAATTAAAAGCCAGCCTGGAAAAGGGGGCACGGTGTAGGCGGGAGCTGGTGGAGAGGGGGTGTCAAGGAGGAAGCCAGGGATCCTTACTAAAGCAGCGTCTGCACCTCATTGTGGTGATGGCCCCAGAAAGTGACAAGTTCCATGGACAGCTGCCTTGCCCTCGCTCCACCTTCTTTCGGCACCCTTGCTTCGCCGAGTCAGGGCAGAGGATGGAGGAAGCCTGCCACCGGCGAGGCACAGTGACCCATTGTGTGATCTGATGTGGTGACAACCCCCCTTCCCTTCGGGCGGGGTCTGCGGCCGCCCATCACCACGCGGTGATTCACTGGGTGTCCCAGCATTTCAGTAATGGCGCTAGAAAGGGTCTTGAAGCATTGTAATTAAACTCCTCCACAGCTGGTGTCATGAAACAAATAAGAGAAATGCGTCGCATGTCAAGGACGGCTAACATTTGTGCTTTTTCATAATCTTTTTTTTTTTTTAATCATTGTCGTTTCCCTGTGTTTCCTGTGTGAGCACCATTACTTCTGCTGTTTTTTTTTTTTTTTTTAACTACATCCTGCTCACTTGGGAGTCATTTTTAAGGTCAGCCAGTATACATTAATCCTGCCTCGAGTAAAAATTTACTCCTCGTGATAGAAATGACAGGCCCATACAATCACCCGTGGAAAAAGAAAAAAGTCATTCATTATTTATTTTTAAAAAGCAAAAGTAATGGGCTGTCTTTTTGTACATTACACAAGTGTTACAGGAAAACTCTAGTGCGCGTGTGCGTCTGTATGCGTCTTGTTATAGAAGTGCTATCTCTATAATGTCTCCCTGCTTTTGTGATTACTCCGGGCTTTCTGCACTGGAGGAATAAAAAAAAAAAAGAAAGAAAAGAAAAAATCACATTTTCACAGCACTCCCTTGGAATACGGTTGAAACCTTTCCTTAGAATTTGCCTCCTGCTTACTTTTTGTTTTTGATGCTGTTCATCTCCCAATGGACGAGTCTTTTCTTTTCTTCCCTGAGAGATTGAACCATGCAAGGAAGGAAGGGCAGCAGCAGGCAGAGGGGCAGGAAGGAGAAGCAGAGATCTTTACTGGGTGTGCATTTATCTGTCTCTAAGTAGGACTTGAATATAATTCAGTGAGACACTCCTCTCCCTTTAGAGCTGGGCACAAAAACAAGCTCATGAAATCAAACAAGAGGGCAAGAGCTTATCTTCGCCCAACAAATTTATCAAGAGAGAGTTGGTGGTGAGCTTAGGAAACTGCCATGGAGGGGACAAGGTGGAGATCAAATGTGCTGTTGAGTAAGGAAACGAAGCACAAACTTTGCCCAGAGCTTGGGGACAATGATGCTCAAAGATTAACCCACCCTCTCAATTAACACCTCACATGAAAATCCCCACAAGGTCATGGGATCCGTGCTTCGGTGCGGTCAATCAGCGCCGCCCGCCTCCATACAAACCGAGACCGAATGCAGAATTAACACCGGTCCCCAAGCCCTCGCTCACAGACTCACGTCAGATTAAGCCCTTGCACAGAGAAGATATGAAAAGCATTTCTAATTAGGGTCTGAGGTTACTGGTTAAAATGCAGTCGAGCAGTCTACCAACCATTCTTCTCCTTTTTTATAATTTTAATTAAACTCAGATACTATTTAATTCCTACCTGCATAGATTTAGTGCTACTTGAATGCAAACCTGATAAAGAATACTCCTGATCCCCACTTAGCTGCCACAAGGACTTATTAAAGAGGGGGTGACAGTCTGCAAGATCTTCCAGGAGTCCCTTTGCAATAATTACTTTTCTATCAAATGAAAAGCATAATATTTTTCCGTAAATAGGTTTTTTTTCCCTGTGAAACTTTGACTTCCCTACTCTCTTGACAAAATTGTAATTATAACTTCACTGTAGGGGTTACTCTACCATCAGGCTAGCCATTAGAATGCTTTTTCTTCTTGCACACCAAAGCTCTGTTTTCTCGTGGCTTCCAGAAACTTGAGATGGACGCTGGAGAATTTTTCGCACAAATGTATCACTAATTAGATGTGGGTGTGTTGCTTCTGTATTTAAAAACGCTATCGACCAGATCCTCTTTGAATTGTTAGGAATTCCGCAGTGTCCGAGTCCTTCTGCCATTGTCTGATTAGTAGTCTAGCGTCTTGCTACCAATTTTTAATATCTGCGGTGACCCCGGAAGCCTTCAACAACATCTCCAGCATACTAAAGCCACGCTTCTCCAAAGCGCAGGTCTGAATAATTCAGGATCTGTAACGGCAGTTTTGCCCTTATGAAACCATTTGGGCAACTTTGGGATTCTAGAATCTATAATGCGAGTTTCCTTCCCATGGCCTTTCGATTACTTTCCCAATGGTGGTTTCAAATAGCCATGATTTCAAAAATATTTTTCTAATGTCTTGCTGGAATAATATCAAAAAGTATCCAAATTAATTCCTCTTTCAAGGACTTGCAACAGAACTCCTGCTTCGCCCGGCCTCATCATGCAGCCCCCTCAAATCTCCTATCTGCCGGATAGAATAAAATACGTTCTCAGGTGCCATTTGTTTTTAAGGGTGGCTGCCATTTTTTAATGGCGAAATTAACACGAACACAGGCTGTGCTATCATTTGACAATCTATTTACCGTCTAAAGAAGAACATTTTGAATAAATGATTCTATACGGGAAATGTGCTTACGATCTTCAACTCATTTGACACCTTTCTCAACACAAGATTCATAATCTTAGAACTACAAAGAGGGGTCATGAAATCTAGACTATTAAGTGACTATCTAACATTTTGTCTCTCTCTTTTCTTTTTCCCTCATCGGCCACAGGTTTCAAAAGCATCCAAAAAGGGCTAGACTCCCAAGCAGTCATCTTGTACCCTCAGACCATGGCAGCAACAGGGGTAAGTTCAGTGCTGTTTACAGAAAGGTCCTTCCTGGAAGTTGCTTTGGACTGTGTTACAAAGGGCTCCCTTTCCTTCCTAAAGGAAAGATTTTAGCTGTCTGTAACTTCTGTGGTTTCCATTCCCTACAGAATATCTGCACACTTGTTCCCTACCTACTTTTCAAACCACGCCTCTCATCAACCTCCTCAAGGCTATCTTTCAACCTTGCAGTCTATGCACAGAAATTCGAATACATCCTGAATCTTCCCGCCTCAAGGTTTTGAAAGGTAGCACAGCAGTATGATAAAGAACAGATTAGCATTGCATTTCCTACTTCCTAGCGGGGTGACCACGGGCAAGTTACTTAACCTCTCTGTGCCTCACTTTCCTCATCTGTAAAATGGGGATCATATCCCCACCTGCTCACAGAGTGGCCATGAGAAATAAGTGAGTTCGTACACGTACAGGGCTGAGAACAAATGGCAGCACAGGGGAAACACTTCATTGTTGCTATGACTTACTATTAGCTATATTCTTCCCCTGCCTGGAAAGTTTCTCCCTCTAGAATGAAGACCCCGTGGTCATTTAAGACCTCTGTCTTCTAAAAAAACCAAACAAACAAACAAACAAAACCTTGGTACTCTCCATCAGAATTGGGAACCTCTTTCTTGCCCACCTAAGACATCCGGCATTTACTACAGTGGTCCGTGCAGGTCAGTGGTTTCCTAGCTCTATGCCACAAACCCTCGACAATGTGCCCCAGATTTTGACCAGAGGGTCAAAGCTTCCCCAGGTACAACGGAAGGTCCGTGCCCTTTCTGGAGGTGTGTCCCGTGGCACCAGAGCGTGAGCTCCTGGAGGGCAGCCCGTGTCTGCTTCAGCTCTGCACCCCGTATCTCTAAGCTCAGCGCCGTGAGCAGAGCAGATGCTTGGTAAATGTTTGTTAAATTAAATCTCAGGCAATTTGCTTCGATTTACTTAGAACTCCCTGGGTAAGTAATCAGTTCCTATACCATCCAATGAGTTTTTAATAGCATTTACATTGGACTCTCCATATAGGTTAATCAGAACCAGCTCTCCTAACTCCCCAGCTTTATACTCAGGGATTTCAGACAAACAGACTCAGGTCAGCGCGTTTGCCCATCTTAGTCAAGGCTAAAACAGAGTGAGGAAGCCCCAGCTCGACACGGATTTCTCTTCCATTTGCAAAAACGGACGTGGGAGAAGGAGACTCCTACCACAGACCAGTCGAGTCAAAAGTTTGATTTGCCTGGGACTGTGTTTCCAATGAATGATCCGTTGTTTAAATCGTTGCAAGGGACTGATTGTAGAGTGCTCCCCACCTTCAGAATTGAGATGACACTATTTCAGTATTTGTTGAACATTTTCAAGTACCTGAAATTCAAACAAAAGGACCCAAAATTTGAAACCAAAGATAATTGTGAATACTTGAAACTACTTCTGCTCCATGAACCCTATATCCGACCTAAAAATGAGTGAAATTTACTTTGAATTTCAACTCCTTTCTTATTTTTTTTTCCTTTGCTATTCTCTTACACTTCAGAGTAGCCAAGTATGAGGAAGAAGAAAATCAGGAGTACGGACCCAGGGATAAGCAGAAAACACATAACAATTTAAATTATGGCTCAGTATAGAGAAAATATGTTTTTGATTTTGTTTTGGTTTTTTTTTAGAGAAAATACGTGTCAAGGATCAAATGCTGTCAGTGGGATCCTGAATTTTTTTTAATGTGTGAATTTTTCCCTAGTTATCTTGTCTGAAAAGGTAGTCCTAAGCTTCGTTGCTTAAAGTTAATATTTATTTGATTAGCATGGATGGATACAAAATGACTTGGAAAACATAACAAAATATAAACAAAATTGATCCCTTCAAATATAACACCTGGGAATTAAAACTGATGTTTGAGAAACATCAGCTTGAGAAACCTTGCACCAAGGTCTTGCTTGTCTTATCTCACTTCTGACACCGACTTCCAAAATTAACCAATTGTGTCATACACATTTAGATCATTAAATGGCTTGACTCTCTGTATGAGATTACTAGCTATAAATAGATTTTAAAAGCGCTCTTACTATTACGCATGATAGTTAAGACCTCCCATTTTATAGATAGGAAAACTGAGATTCAAAATGATGTAACACGTCCATCGCTGCACATTGAGAATGCCGGAGAGTCAGGCTCAAAAGTTGGACATCTCTCTTGGGATGCCTGGGTGACTCAGTCGGTCGAGCATCCATCTGTTGATTTTGCCTCAGGTCATGATCCCAGGGTCATGGAATCGAGCCCCCCATCAGGCTCCGTGCTGAGTGTGGAGCCTGCTTGGGATTCTGTCTCCCTCTCCCTCTGCTCGTCTTTCCCGTTCACACACACTCTCTCTAAATCAGAAACTAAAAAAAAAAAATTGAACATCTCCAATCTGAAGTCCACATCCTTTCCCCTACACGTGTGATTCTTTTCTCGAGGATTATTTTGTTTCTTTACGTGTTCATTCCTTCCAAACACCTCTACTGGCAGCCATCTAGAATGGCAAGCATTACTTTAGGCTCTGGGAATACTGTAGCAGACAAAACAAAGTCCCACCCTCCCCAAGTTTATATTATAATGAGAGAAGCAAATGATATATTAACTCTCAGGTAGCAGCAGCAGTTTTGAAGAAAAAAACTGAGCAAGGTCCAGGGCTGAAGCCGACGGGGGTAGAGGACTATTTCTGCTCTGTGGTCAGACACTCTTTGCTTAAGCGGAGACCTGAGAGAGATAAACCACACATGCCAAGGCCCTGCCGATGGGCACCTAAGAAATTAAAACTAAGCTGTAGAAGCCATTCAAGTAGAAATCCTCAAAGAGAAGTAGTAGAAAAAGGCAAATGAACGATAACAGGTCAGCCTGGGTATTAAATATGTACTGGCATACAGTTCCCATACATATAGCTACAGGTAGTTGGATCTATTAACCAGGACTGAATCATCATTCTTAGGGCTTCTAGACCCATTGATCTCGGCATTCCACACAGCAAAATTAAAAAGCAGGGTCCTTCGCCCACCGCTGGCGATGTGCCACCATGCCCAGTCCAACACCGCCCACCTTCTCTGCCACGGCCTGGGGTCAGTTTGCTTCCGTGTCTGTACTTCCGCTTGTATGTATGTCAGACTGAGATCCCCAGGTGCGGGGACCTCACGTCCTCCTCCCAACCATCCACGCCACCCTATCCCTGAAATGGACCACTACGCAATGTTTTTGGAAAGGCTGAATGAATGCGGACAAGTTTCATGCGGCTGACTGTTCGAGACACAGAAGAACAATACGCGACAATTGTGTCGCACGTATCCCGCGCATGTACACGTAGGGACATCATCCCCCAGACCTTCTGCAAAACTATGCGGGAGGTACGATCGGCCCCCCCCCCCCCAATTTCACGCGAGTGAACCTTGAGGCTGAGGGGAGTGAGGGAATGGCAGATCAAGGACAAGACCTTGCTCCCGCAAGGACAGGAAGTGCCTAAGAGCGTGGCCTGACTTCTCCTGCCCTTCCCTCTCCTCCACTCTGCTCTCCTGCTGCCTGATCTCAAAGTGATGACGACAGGCCTGCTTTGCTTTTTACTAGAGGAGAAGTGGGGAGCCACGCACCGGGGGACAACCTTTACTGAACGAGCCCGCACTTCCCGTGGCATGGTGTGCCACAATTTTCTCTTTGGCCACCACAGCTTCGATCACACAGGACCCTGTAAGGGCAGAAGCCAATGAGGCCCTGGAAGTGAGGATGAGGGGGACACGTGGAACTTCGGTTACAGAACTTCCCACTTTCTTCTTGTGAATGTTTACCCATGATTCACTTAACCGAGTGCATGCCTGCAATGGATGTGCCACATTTTTTCCATCCAGGCCTCCGTTTGACTCAAGGACATGCTCAACGTTTCAGATTAATGAGTGTAGGCCCACGGCAAAGCCAGGTTAATATATTTCCTGGTTGCTGAATCTGATAGTCTCCATCTGATATACCATGCATTCATGTCCCAGGGAGTTCAAGTTGCCTGAGACAGTAAATATGAAAATCACAAAAGATTTTATTTCTCACAGAGGCTCTATAAAGCAAAATCTGCATAAAGCAATATTCGGCAACATAAAACAACAATAATGATAACCTAATAGCGATAGGCGGTGCTCTATCCAATGTGTAATTAATATTTTAATTATTTTTCTCGGTAATATCTGCATCCCACTGTGCAAAGTAGCCGGGTCTCGTATTTTTCAAAGATGACAAGATTACCGTTATTAATGTTCTAGGATGTGTGTCTTTATTTTTTACTGTTATGAATGCTACTAATGGGGATGAATACGAGAGTCGTTATGAGGTAAGGAGGTGGTTCATTCTGAGGCTCCCACTTGGATCCCCCGGAATTTAACATTCCATATTGGTTAATAATTTATCTGTGGTTGAAGCCGACTTTTTGTGCATCCCAGCTGTATATCGGCATGTATATTTATGTCTCCTAAATTATTTTAAAGAGCTCTAAAAATAAGTGGCCTATTATCTCACACGGATAGTTTTGATTGAGATGAATAGAATTGTAGAAATAGAAACATCAGAGTTATTTGTTTTTAGCTCCCACCCCACCTTTTTTAAAGAGGATGTTGAGGGGCGCCTGGGTGGCGCAGTCGGTTAAGCGTCCGACTTCAGCCAGGTCACGATCTCGCGGTCCGTGAGTTCGAGCCCCGCGTCGGGCTCTGGGCTGATGGCTCGGAGCCTGGAGCCTGTTTCCGATTCTGTGTCTCCCTCTCTCTCTGCCCCTCCCCCGTTCATGCTCTGTCTCTCTCTGTCCCAAAAATAAATAAACGTTGGAAAAAAAAAAATTTAAAAAAAAAAAAAAAGAGGATGTTGTTTTTCCCGGCAGAGGAAATTATAAACCTTCACCTTCTTAGCCTTAGATCTCAGGGAGATTATCTGTTAAATTTATGGAACACTGTAAACTAGTTTAGTTTCCACAAATTCTAGGCCGGCCACAAACAGTGTCGTGTTTCTCCTGGCGTAAAGCTGGGCTATTGGATACAGTAGCCCCTAGCCAAACACGGCTAACTGAGCACTGGAAATGCAGCTAGACTGAATCGACATATGTCATAAATGTAAAATACTCTCTGGGCTTTGAAGGCTTTGTCAAAAACAAAAACAAAAGCAAAAGCAAAAACATGAAAAACAAAAGACATCAGCTCTGATCAGTAACGTCTTAGTGTGGATTGCATGTCTCAATGATAACACCTCAGGCAGATAGAGTCAGGCTGGATAAGTATTACTTAAATGTCGCAGGTTTGTCTTTAACTTTTTAAATGCAGACTCAAGAAACTGACACATTTCTATCCGGTAACGTTGCTTTAGAGCGCATTCATAACCGGTAAGCAACCCATTTTCCAGATGGGAAAACAGAGTTCACAGAGATCATTTCGGGGGATCCAACTCCAAGCAGGCTGGCTCTAGAAGCCACGTTCTTAACCCCTGTGCCATGCTCCCTTAGAAACCGGCGTCTGGGCCCTCAATAGCTTCACTCCTTCCTTGTGGATACCCTGAGCTCCGTGGTGGCTAGGAGAAGGCTAGAACCATCCGTGCCCCGGCCCACGAGGAAATGTCCCAAAGAGACCTCAACCAAGTCTAAGACAGGCCAGCCACAATCTTTGTCATCGAAAAAGATTCTCAGCTGCAGCGCGGCATTGTCTGCAAATCAGGACGGCCGCCAACTTTCACTGAGATCCTTCTGCGGGGAAGGCGGGAGCTATCATCACGCTCCTCGGCCCCATATTTGCATCAGTGACTGGCACTCTATTAGGATTAGTATCAAGGGGGTGGGATCCTGGTTTCCCCGGATTTGGGTCTTTCACGCCTTCTGATTGATAGCTCCTACTTGTAAAGCGGTGTCCGCCTTTTCCACTGCAGTTGATGCAATTCCGGTTTCATTCATCAGTCCCCTTGAATAGCAACATCCTCCAGTTGGGGAGGGGTGAGGGGGTGGGGGCGCGGGGGGGCGGGGAGCTGCGGTGGCGCTGCTCGGCCCACATTTGCATGCGTGCACCGTCCTGCCAGGCGCTCCGTGGCCCCGCGTCCGCCAACTGACAGGCAGCCTGTGGATACCATCCCTGATAAGTTTCCTGGTTTCTCAAATTATCTGTGTTTTACTTCGCTTTCATGCTCAAAGCATAACAAATTTCTTTGATATGTTTCCGCGTGCTGCGGCATGCCGATGGCGTCAACTGAACGGGCGCGCACCACGGAAAAGGCTGTGTTTGCAGAGCCCAGAAATATCTCCCGCTTCGTGATGTCTTTGATTGCTACAGAAACTCCGATCATTAAACATTGATCAAAGGTGGCTTGGAATCAAATGGCTTTATGCTGTGATGATATGGGTGCACGAGGCAAAGGTCAGGGTGAGGGGTGGCGTGCGGGCCCACACGCTCGTGGAAGAGCTTCAAGGGGCCTCGGATGATTCGCCAGCTTTTGTCCTGTAGCCTCACGCTGGCGACAGGCATGGTGCTAGAATTCTCATGGCTTACGATACCCTTCTTTGGAAACGGAGAGGTGTCACGGGACTACTTCCGCCTTCTTGGGGACATGGTAAACAGAGAAAACTCAGAAGTTGGGAAACAAATGGATAGCAAAGACCGACGGACAGAGTGAGCCTTCTGTAGTTTGACATGAGTTTTATTTCCTTTTTGTGTGGACACACATGTGATATGTGTGCATTGTGGAAAATTGGCAAACCCCAGGGAAAAAAAGCATCTCAGGAACCTAGAAAACTGGCCTAGGAAACGGAAATCATCGATTCACATTTTTCGTTCCTTGCCACGCACAAAGATTGGTTTTCAAGACACGGGCGTGTCCTGTGTGTTTGTTCCCGTTCCATGGACCTTAGCCTCTTTATTTTTCACTTAGTTATCCTGAGCGTCTCTCTGTGTTAAATGTGTTTCTATATGTGTTTATTCCCTTGATTATGGGGATGGTTTCACAAGTACATGCATATATCCAAATGTCAAATTGTATACACGAAATAAGCACAGTTTTCTATATATCGGTTATGCTTCAATAAAGCTGTTAAAAAAACATTCTCGTCTAACTTCTGTTGCAATCGCTGTATAGTAATTCCTGTGGATGTATCGTAATTAACTTAGCTAATTCCTTATGGTGAGGCATAGGCGTCTTTTTTCTTTGTGTCTGTACTGTCTAACACACTGGGGATCACTCAACAGAGGACAGGTTGAAATGGACTCATCAATTGAGTACGCAACGTATAGATCGACTTGCTCATAGACGACGTTATATTCACATCCGTCGCTGTTGGTGGAAACAAAATATCTGAGCAAGGTGAAATCTGTTGAGGTTTTGAAAACCCGTATGTTTTGGTCCAGTTGGGCAATGTCCTAGCGCCAGGGAGAATGATCTCCCCCACCTACAGCGAGATCTCTTCCACACATGCTGCCTTCCATTCTCCCCGGAAACTTGCCACATGTATCACGTTAATCCTGATTATGTGCCCTGAGAGCCAGTGTTGTCATTTGTAGTAATTCCAATCTAGATGCTAGATCATCAGCAGCATCCCAAAGTAATGACCGGAGGGTGCAACTGCTACTTGACTCGGGTGTTACAATTGTTTACTGTTCAACTACGTTGATGTCAGAACGACTGAATCAATGCAAAATGGTTCCTTCGTCTTGTCACTGAAACAGGGCAAATGGCCTTCAGTCTAGGGGAGGCGGTGCTGAGTAATAAGATAGTTCTCTCATCGGAAAAGCGGAAAGTTTAGCTACATGATTTCTTAGCTCTTTTCTTCCTCTGAAATGCTGATACCTGGGGATACTTTCCTTCTTCGTTCTCAAATCAGACCCTGTATCAAATGCTGAGCACATTGGACAGGTTCTTCTTACAAAACGAGGACCACATTCAAGCGTGTGAGTGTTTGGAGAGATTGAGATATAGAAAGATGACAGATAGTACAGGTAGAGGTATATATATATACATATATACATACACACACATATATATACACACATATACATATATACATACACACACATAGATACATATACATATATATACACATATATACATATATACATATACATATATGTGTGTGTATGTATATATGTATATGTGTGTATATATATATATATATATATGTGTGTGTGTGTGTGTGTGTATATATATATATATATATATTTGCTTCAGCAGCTCCCCAGTGGACCCCACTTCACAACATTCATGCCTTCCTTTAAAACTGGGCTGGCCCATGGGGCGCCTGGGTGGCTCAGTCGGTTAAGCGTCCGACTTCAGCTCAGGTCACGATCTCGCGGTCCGTGAGTTTGAGCCCCGCGTCGGGCTCTGGGCTGACGGCTCGGAGCCTGGAGCCTGCTTCCGATTCTGTGTCTCCCTCTCTCTCTGCCCCTCCCCCATTCATGCTCTGTCTCTCTCTGTCTCAAAAATAAATAAAACGTTAAAAAAAATTAAAAAAAATAAAATAAAATAAAACTGGGCGGCCTTGGGATCTACCTTAACCAATAAAATATGGCAGAAGAGATGCTGCCCGTAGGGATGTTTCATCCCGAAGCCTTGATAAGTCCGAGAAGCTTCTGCGTTTCCACTCTTAGAAGCCAACTGCCGTGTGAGAAGTTGATTATCCTTAGACGACCCAGACCCCGAGGAAACCCAAGCAACCCATGTATGTGCTTGGAGAAACGAGGTCCGGGTCCACAGCCTGCCGGTGACGTCCCACCCAGCACTAACCACCAGCCACGTGGACCTTCCATCCATGTCATCACCCAGGGGATGCCATGAACAGAGGGAGAAATGCCCGGTCACCTCGCAGCGTCATGAGACATAATAATGGTCATCACATTAAGCCCCCAAGTTTGGGGACGGCTTGCCGTGCGGCACCAAGGAATGACATATATGGACCACGATGGGGAATACAGAACAAAATAAGAGACAATCCCTTCACATGTGCCTGATGACCCGCATACATACGTACATATGTACATGTGCGTGTGCACCACATTCTCACCAAACTAATACTAAAAAAAATCACACAGTTCGGCTTCACCGCAAAATCCCGTGGGTTGACTCGAGGCAAATTCCTCGCACACTGTGTCATTAGGACGGTGAGGCGAGCCATGAAATTCTTGAATTAACGCGAGGGGTATTTGGTGAATGTTGTTCCTACGATAGATTCGCATCCACGGATTCAGGAATGCACTTTTTCCTCTAGGTCAGGGGAAATTGTATTCCCGAGTAACACAGTTAAATTGAGTGGAACTCGTGCTCACCAAGTTCCAGGATACATAATATGTGTGATAACCATGTCTGATGTGACAGGCCCTGATGGGCTCCTGGCTGGAAATAAAGCCTCCGCCACCGAGAAGGACAATAGGCATTTATATTCCTCTAACCAGCCTCCAGCCTGTCTTATAAGCAGACGTATCTCACTTTGAACACGGGCAGGACTTCCTCCGAGCGATGGTACGAGAGTATTCGTGGACTCCCTCCCTCTCTCCCCCCACCACCCTCCTTTTCAGCCTTCCCTCCCTCTCTCCCCCCACCGACACCCAACCAAGTAAGCGGCATCAACAAAATCACCACCACCCCACGATTTCCCCAGCAGCCACGAAACAAGAACATGAACCTTAACCGGTAGGCTTCCTCACGTGCCAGCCGAAGAGACTTCTTGGCTTCGCGTGATGGTGCGCCAGCCTTTCCTCAGTCTCCCTCTTAAAAACAATACCCATCGTGTAGAATCAGCCACACCCCCACCCCTCTCCTGGTCAAGGCAGAGATAAATCTCACAGCCTATGCCTGGAGCGGCTCTTCTTCTCCACGGGGCCTACCATTGGCGAGAAACTTCCATCAGTGAAACCCCTACTCCCGTGTTATAATTCCCAAGGTAATAGCTCTCCTGCTGTTAGTTCGACTTCAGGCAGCTTTGTACAGAGTCGACAGACGAAGCGGCTGTATTCTAACAAGTGGGCTGGTTCCAAATCACAATGCAGGTGGGGTGACGGCACGTTCCCATGAGTAGAAAATGTTTCACACCAGATACAAGCTTGACGGAGTGTGCAGCCAGGAGCAGGGCATGGGGACTCATCACACTTTGAGGACTTGTTACTCCCTTTCCTACCTCCTGCACAGGTTAACTTTACTCAGTGGCAATTTTCCTCTGTCGCCTCTGACTCACACTCCTAGTTTTCTAAAGTTGTTGGGCTTCCGCCTCTCTCTTCTCTATTTCTTTTTTTTTTTTTTAATTTTTTTTTTTAACGTTTATTTATTTTTGGGACAGAGAGAGACAGAGCATGAACGGGGGAGGGGCAGAGAGAGAGAGGGAGACACAGAATCGGAAACAGGCTCCAGGCTCTGAGCCATCAGCCCAGAGCCCGACGCGGGGCTCGAACTCACGGACCGCGAGATCGTGACCTGGCTGAAGTCGGACGCTTAACCGACTGCGCCACCCAGGCGCCCCTCTCTTCTCTATTTCTTTGGATAAATGCACTTGACCCCGAAGATGCCAAAGCAGATTTGGGTGGCTACCTCCCTTCGGCCCCCTTGTACTTGGCTCCTGAGCTCCCACACCTCTGGCCGGGCCAGAAAGACCCCCAACAGTCAGCTCACGTGCTGTGAGAATCCCTCATCCTTCAAGCTCAGAGGAATCTCCAGATGTCCCAACATGGCACCAAACGAAGACACTTACCCACGAAGAGTGCAGACCTGAAATCTAGCCCCCCAGTTGGTCATCCACCTGTTGGTACCCGCCGCTGTGTTGTGTTTCACGCTACTAGTTCCGTGGAGAGAGCCCATGCGGTAAGAAGTTGGTGGAGCAAAGAGAAATGGCCAGCACTGGCTGATGAAAAAGGAGAGGTGTGGGGACGTTCAGTGGTTAGGATGGGGACAGGCGTCCACACCCAGCCCTCTTGGAAGCTATCTTTTGCGCACCAAAGATGATACACTTCGGCTCGATTTTCTTTTTGGTATGGTTGTTATTTGTTGACCCCTACAGTCGACTTACGGAAAAAAAAAAGTCCTACTGATCTGAGACTGAGATAGGTCTGGTTCATGTCTGAAGGCTCAGTGTATGAAAGGGCACAGTAGTTAGTACTGCCCAGTTAAATATTTGTTGATTGAGTGATAGGTTATATATTTTAAGCATATTTTCCTGAAGGCACATGTAAAATTAAGATGCGCCAACCTCTAAGGAGCAAATGAGTGCTCATCCCGCCGCGTAAAAGTTGCCATGATGTCTCTCTCCGTCTTCTGGTCTGCCACTGTTTATGCCAGCTTGGTAGGAAAAGCTTCCATTTTCCTGCAGAATTTTGTGTGAACAAAGTGCATTTCTATAAAATTACGTGTGGGTGTGTGTGTGCGCCTGTAAGGTGTTAAGCAGTTATTTATAGAAGGAAGATTTTGCACCCTCCATTCTAGGGGACAGTCTGTCTCTGTGGATGTTCCCAGGAGTCACCGATAACTTTTAACAATGAACTTTTTTAAGTCAAATGATATGGAAACACAGCGTGAGCTGCCTATAAAAAAAAACCCACTCTGAATGCTTTTGAAATGGTAGTAACCATCTCTCTTCCTAAGACAGAACTTTTTTAATGTTAGGGATTCTTAAAGGTTCAAAACGTTTGCATCCCTGGGCTTTAAAACATTTCTTTTGGTCATAAATGATCTTTGTTTTATACATCCTGCCACATAAGACCACTTTAAAATCATGAAGCAGTTTGGGGCACGTGGGTGGCACAGTCACTTGAGCGTCTGACTTCAGCTCGGGTCATGATCTCACGGCTCATGAGTTCGAGCCCCGCATTGAGCCCTGTGCTGACAGCTCAGAGCCTGGAGGCTGCTTCCGATTCTGTGTCTCCCTCTCTCTCTGCCTCTCCCCTGCTGACGCTCTGTCTCTGTCTCCCAAAAATAAACGAACACTAAAAAAAAATGTTTTTAAATCACAAAGCAGCGTTACTGGAAGGTAAGCATCCTATAACTTAAATTTTTAAGTCTATTTTAAGGATTCCATTCTATTTCTCGGCTTTGCCCGGCTTCAAGAAGCTGAAGAAAGCATTCACTTATATTTTTATTAACTTTAATGATGACCTTCTGAAAAATCATTTTTTTTTCAACGTTTATTTATTTTTGGGACAGAGAGAGACAGAGCATGAACGGGCGAGGGGCAGAGAGAGAGGGAGACACAGAATCGGAAACAGGCTCCAGGCTCTGAGCCATCAGCCCAGAGCCCGACGCGGGGCTCGAACTCCCGGACCGCGAGATCATGACCTGGCTGAAGTCAGACGCTTAACCGACTGCGCCACCCAGGCGCCCCTGAAAAATCATTTTTAAGTCAAACTTGAGTCATTTCATAAAAAGCAAAATTGTACTTACAATTAATCAATAAAGATGCCAAAATCTTAAGATTCCCTCAAACTCTGGGTATCTCTTTTAATACACCAGAAGGGGCTAAAATGATTTCAATCTTGAAGGTAGCAACAGCTTTGGGCATAGCATTTTGAGACATACTGTACTGGACGCACCTGTCGTGCCACACTTCCCTGAAACCCCCACCACAAGACTTGCTATTTAGAGTGTAGACAGTGCCTTGAAGTCCAATGTTAGGATCCACCCGTTTCCCCAGAAGAGGCAGACGTACATTAGCAGAAGATTGTCGAAAGAGGGGACTTGGAAGGTTAGGTCTGACTAACCCTAAGAGAATGACTCATGGAACACAGGAATGTGCAGGGGTGGTTGGTATGACTATTTCTAGAGCAGAACATGGCGCTTGGCATGATCTAGGTAAGGGCACCGCAATGAGCGTGGAGCAACAAAAAAGTTCTGGGTACAGGGGCGCCTGGGTGGCTCAGTCGGTTGAGCCTCTGACTCCCGATACCCGCTCAGGTTGTGGTCCGGACGTCGTGGGATCGAGCCTTGCACCGGGCTCCATGCTGAGCGTGGAGGGAGCTCGGGATTCTCTCTCTCCCTCTCTCCCTGCCCCTCCCCTTTCTCTCTCTCTCTGTCTCTCTATCTTTCTCAAAATAAATAAGCGAGAGCTGTATTTAAAAACAGCTCTGGGTACAGAGGGAGGGGTGAGCGTGGTGGATGAATAATGGCTGAGCTGTGGAAACAAGGAGAAGCTGTAACTCAGTGGCTTGAGGAATACGCAAGTTGATTTCTTTCTCACGTGACTCTGTCGGTTGCAAGTTCAGATGGTGGGGCCTCCTCAGAACTCACCCGTGGTCTCGAGTACCAACTTGTACCACCGCCCCCTCGGGCGTCATCTTCATCCAGGTGGAGGCAGCTGACTCACTGCTCTGAACTCAGTCCATGTCCTATCCTGAGAGAAGAGAGGAGGCCATTTCCTTGGAGTCCATTTCCTTGTTTTAAGGTCACGACCCGGAAATGGCCCACATCACATTCACTTACGCCCTGTTGACTGCATCTAACCATCAGAAAGGCTGTAAAATCTCACCTCAAGTGGGAGGTCATGTGCCAGCAAAAACTATTTCTGGGAGAAAAGAGAGGAGCGGTTGGGGGGGGGGAAGATATCTAGGAGTCTGGCAAGATGAGGAACAGTCTATTGACGACCATGGAGTGTTTGCTGTAGAGTCAAAACTAACGTTTCCATCACTTTTCCATGAGGCTCATCTCCAGCACGACCACCAGGTACCAGCTTGGCCACCACCTTGGCCATGGCCTGTGTGGCCCAAGGACTGGCAATTTCTGCTGTTCCTGAGAAAAATCTCCTGCATGACAGCATCCGTTTCATGGAAGTTGGCTAATCCCAAGAAGGAAAGGCATTGTTTAAAACTTCAGCCCTTCTTCCACTTTTTTTTTTCAGCCTTTGAGGAAACAATCTTGACATTAGAATTCTGAAAAAGAAGTAAATACTCTAGTCAGTTCTTTTCATTTACTTACATTTGAGTGAGCTGACGGCCAAGCTAAAAGGCACTAATGTATTCTCCTCACTCCAAATACATCAAAGAAAGAATGAAAAGATATTGTGAGTAAAGTTTTCAAAGCTTTTTTCTTTCCTTCTTCTTCTTCTTCTTCTTCTTTTTTTTAAGCTGGCTATTTAATGGAAATGGTTTCTAGGCAGTCTACAGATTATTCTTATTAACAAAATAAGGGGAATCCATTTGACGCTTTGTAAAGAGTAACTTTGCAACTTCTAAGTACTTTTAATCCAGGTGCTTCAGAAAAGTGTTACTCTGGGTTACTGCTTTTAAGGCAGGAAGTCCATACTTGAATGTGAGAACAGCCTCAACGCCAGGTAATGTAACTGCTCCTGAGACTCTCTTGGAAAAATGCCTTAACCTTCTGAGCACCCAACATTGGACACTATTACTAATCATACTTTTATCTTGTTGATGGGTCCCACCTTTAAACTCGTCTATGGAAATGCTGGAGGAAACTCCTCATTACATTGGGAATACCGTCTACACAGACACATGTTTATCCGTGAGGAGGCTTTCCTACCACTCTTTTCCAAGGACTGGCATTCCCTCTCTACCCGAGTGATACCCTGACACCTTTGCACATTGCACAACAGTTAACACATGCCTGTTGTCTTCCTGATAAAATACTGAAAGCTTGACATGGTCCGGCTGATGGGAGTGGGGGAAATGAAGAGGTTCCGGCTGCCTTAAGGTCTGTCTCAGCCTCACTGCCTGAGACCCGAAGAGCCTGAGAAATCATCACAACCGGGTTCTAATGGAGGAGGGTGGGCTCAGAAACTTCTCCTATCCCCAAAGACCTTGTGGGCTTTTATTTTAAAACCCTATCAGAAACAAGGTCCAAAAAAAGGGTTTGTATTCATTTTCTATTGCTGCCAGTACGAAGTACCACAAATTTAATGGCTTCAAACAACACCACTCATTATCTCACAGTGCACGTGCTCTCGGTCTCTCAGGCCAAAATCAAGGTATCTGTTGTCAAAACTCTTATCAACGGGCTCTGAAAATTGGCTCCAAAGCCCATCCAGCTTGTTGGAAAAACCCAGCTTCTTACGGTTGTAAAACTGAGGTCTCTACTTCCTGGCTGGCTATGGGCTAGGAGCTGGAATAGCTCTCTGATCCCTGTCCCTGGGCCCTTCCTTGTCCGAGACAGCAATGACCTCACTTAGAATCTCTCTGACTTTTCATTCTACAGCATCTCTCTGTCTCCAGCTGGAGAAAGTTCTCTGCTTTTAAAGGCTCATTTGATGAGATGGGGACCGTCCCGATAATCCAGGGTAATCTTCTTGTTGTAAATTTGAAATCTTCATTTCATCTGCAAAGTCTATTTTGCTAGGTAAGGTAGCATACTCAGAGGCTTCCGTGATTAAACCACTCTGCCCACAACAGAACACAGAAAACAGAAAGAGCTCTCCTCTAAGCCGGGAGGTCATGCCTAGTCATGGCCAGACTTGGGGAGAGACAAGGTGATGGCGGTCAGAACTACCTACCTGACTCCCAGAGCAAGAGAGGACAAGGACAACAGATCGTTTGCAGCTGGTCGATTGTTGCTGGAAACAGACAAGATCCTAGACAGGTATGGTCAGACCTGTTTTGTGAAAGGCCAGAACTCATTTTTTTAACATATATTTTGTTTTGCTCATTCATCTAGTTAGTTAGTTAGCTAGGGAGTCTGCTAATAAGCCACTAGTTGGCTGTTGCCCTACGATTCTACAAAGGATTATGATAGCCTGCAAAACATATACAATAAAATAGGCACCACAGCAGCAACAATAAATCAAAAGACAGCTTGCTTAGGGATATGCAACTCTCAGTGAAATATTATATATCAGATGGCTCATAAATACACTTTATGAGGGGCACCTGGATGGCTCAGTCGGTTAGGCATCTGACTCTTGGTTTCGGCTCAGGTCGGGATCTCACAGTTTGTGAGCTCGAGCCCTATGTGGGACTCCACACGTGACAGTGCAGAGCCTGCTTGGGAGTCTCTCTCTCTCTCTCTCTCTCTCTCTCTCTCTCTCTCTCCCTCTGCCCCCTCCCCCACTCGTGCTCTCTCAAAATAAATAAAATGATTTTGAAAAATACGCTATATGAAAATTAGACATTGGGGGCTAAGCGGGACATGACGTTACGGCTTCTCCGTGCTTCGTGCTTCCTTCCCATAGGAGAAGAAGTGAGCTTCAATACAACTTTCAGGAGCTCCACTAACAGAGAAGGGAAAAGGAACACAGGGAGATTTTGCTGGACAAAGCACAGCAATGTTCTAAGAAGTTCCTGAAATGATGCACCCTCGAATCCTACCAGCTTTCTTTTTTTTTTTTTTTTTTTCACTGTTATTAACTTCATTTTATTTTATTTATTTATTTTTTTTTCTCTTTCTTACATCTTTTTTTTTATATGAAGTTTATTGACAAATTGGTTTCCATACAACACCCAGTGCTCATCCCAAAAGGTGCCCTCCTCAATACCCATCACCCACCCTCCCCTCCCTCCCACCCCCCATCAACCCTCAGTTTGTTCTCAGTTTTTAACAGTCTCTTATGCTTTGGCTCTCTCCCACTCTAACGTCCTTTTTTTTTTTTTTTTTCCTTCCCCTCACCCATGGGTTCCTGTTAAGTTTCTCAGGATCCACATAAGAGTGAAACCATATGGTATCTGTCTTTCTCTGTATGGCTTATTTCACTTAGCATCACACTCTCCAGTTCCATCCACGTTGCTACAAAAGGCCATATTTCATTTTTTCTCATTGCCACGTAGTATTCCATTGTGTATATAAACCACAATTTCTTTATCCATTCATCAGTTGATGGACATTTAGGTTCTTTCCATAATTTGGCTATTGTTGAGAGTGCTGCTATGAACATTGGGGTACAAGTGCCCCTATGCATCAGTACTCCTGTATCCCTTGGGTAAATTCCTAGTCCTACCAGCTTTCATAGCTGGACATACTTAACCCTTGTGTAGGGTCTCGTCTCATCTCAGACTCGGGGACAGCTCTGGTTCTTAGGTCATTTGAAGACAAATCCTGACTGATGTGAGACACAGAGAGACCAAAATCGATGCAAAGAAGAAGCAAATCTGTCTATCTGAAGCCTTATTCTGGTGCTCCTTTCCTATTCAGGGATGTCCTCCTTACGTGTGGCTTGGTGGTGGGAAACATATCCAGCTCTTTTCTCTGGAGGCCAGCAGTCCACATGTACCCCCTTCCTATCTGCTGGCAACTAGAGAGTGAGTATCCAACGTGATTTGCCTAAACTGATGCTCTTACCTGGGTTTCAGAAGATTAGGGGGCTGTATTCACTCAGGAGCAGCAGGAATGTGCTTGTAGTTGACCCTTGATGCCCACAGTGTGAAGTGTCCAGGCGGGACTCTCCAGGCTTCACAATGGTTTCTGTCATTCCCAGTGCACTCCTTCCTTGCTTAAGTTAGCCAGAGGTGGTTTATTTTGTTTGCAGTCAAGAACTCCACCTGATGTATGATTTGTTGTCTCTGAATTCTTGCTTTGTCTGGCGTTATTGTGTTGGGGATATATGAGACAATGGAGAATGCAAAAATTCTGATGGATTTACATGGAGAATATTGGTAACAGAACAACAGCCCAGGCGCCACATGGTCGAATGTCCAGGGAGCATTCACTGGGCAGGACAGGGACTCCACAAAAAAGTCACAAGTTGGGAACTCAAGAAAAAAGTGATCTGGGACACCGGGGTGGCTCAGTCAGTTAAGCGTCCAACTCTTGATTTCAGCTCAGGTCATGATCTCAGGGTTCAAGAGATCGAGCCCCACATCAGGCTCTGTGCTGACAGTGTGCAGCCTGTTTTGGATGCTCTCTCTCTTCCTCTCTCTTTGCCCCTCCCCCACGTGCATGTTCTCTCACTCTCTCTCTCAAAATAAAGAAATAAACTTCTTTTAAAAGGTGGTCTTTTGCCCTTCACAAGTCCACTGAGTAAAGGAAAATGACATCTCTGCAAATAAAGAATAGGCCTAGGTCCTTTGAATCAGGTCATTTCGATTGCCCTGCTTGCAAATCCTCTTTGCCCCTCAAAGTAGAGTTTCAAGTACAGATATTCTTTAAAGGTCACCAATTTACCTCTGATATTGTTTGTTATTGATAAGAATTCTAGATGATAGCTACATTGATAGATAGATAGATAGATAGCCCCTATGCCATCCATCCTGAGTTTCCTGCAGAATTTCAGTCCTTTGTACAAACTCAGCCTGCCTTAGTTCTTGGCTTTACTATCTACTGCTTCCCTGGGTTTATGATTTTCCAGTGGTTACTAAACACCAATAATTTCATCTCAGTTACTGTCAAATATGCTATTAAATGAGAGTGAGTTTCTTGTTCAGGTTCTAGCAGGTGGAGACGTGTTGGAACAGAAGTACATTCAATTATGAATCTGTCCAGTTGTCCTGTAACCTCCTCAAATAAGAAGGTCACTGAAGAAAGAAGGTCAGGAATTCTGTTCTCACCCTTAGAACAGGTGAGAGACATTTCTGTGGTGGATAGGCCAGCTAATGCCTGAGGGAACACAGTTAAATCCCGAGGAAATGGAGTCGCTAGTTAGTCCTACAGACTGTCCCAGGCAAGATGAATTAGATTAGAACTGGGCAAAAATACTTGACTTCATTTAATATTAATTTCCAAAATACCCAACAAACCAGCCATCGAGGAAGGAAACTCCCAGAGGAATCTACTAGCACAAGAAAAGTCCCTTATTAACTGAACTATCTGTCCCTTCACCGACCCACTTGACCCTCCCCATTCTCCTCTGAGCCAATTTTCCTCTGTTTTGACCTAACATTTGTCTTCCATCCCCATCTATATCCTAGAAACAAATTGTGGTTTCCCTCACCTGAACTTAAGCTCAGACTAGCCTGTCTATGTGAGTCTATGCTGGACCTCCCAAGTGGAGCACCTTGCATCTTTCAAGGCCTCCATCTAAGTTCAGACCCATGTAGCCATTTTTATTAGCTATTACTTCCAATCACAGATAGGAACCCCTGAAATGCCTTCTGATATTATCATAACCCCTCAACAGAAATCTCCCTTACTTTCATGCCCAGAGAAAGAAGAGGAACAACTTAAACATGTTCCAGTTGCCCATAAAAAAGGACCTACAGTGAGCTTGTAGCACATAGACCTTTGAGAGTGAAGGTGTTGGCAGTCCAAGGTGCAATTCGTCATCTTGGTTTATGAATTATTGGGTTTTTTTTAAGTTTTTTTAAGTTTATTTATTTTGAGAGAGAGAGAGAGAGATTGCTAGCTTGAGCGGGGGAGGGGTAGAGAGAGAGGAAGAGAGAGAGAATCCCAGGCAGGCTCTGCATTGTCAGCACAGAGCCCAACGTGGGACTCGAACTCACGAACCATGAGAACATGACCGGAGTTGAAATCAGGAGTCGGACACTCAACCGACTGAGCGACCCAGGCACCCCTATGAATTATTGTTTTAAAACTACATTATTCTACCTTCCTCTGAAGCCATATGCTTCAGCAAGGAGAGAGAGAGAGAGAGAGAATAGCAGGAGCCAGGATCATGCAAGATCTCGCATGCTATGTGGTTTATCTCCATCCCAAGAATAGGAGGACACCAGTGAAAGCTTTTAAACTAGAGCGACATGATGAAATTTATATTTTCACCACTTTGGCTGTAATATGAAAAACAGATTGAAGACGGCAAGAATGGACGCCTGGGCCCTCGGATTTAGGTTGTGGCAGCGGAGACCAAGACATGCGGGTGGATTCCAGAGATAATTAGAGGATGAAATCAACAGAACTCGGTTATAATTTGAATTCGAGAACACGAGAGAGAAGGAGTTGTCAAAGAGAACTTCCAGCTATTTGGATTGAGTCACTAACGGGAAGGGTTATGGTGTCATATACCATAGGAGGACCAGCTTTGTTCAGTTTTGTTAGGTGTGGGAGACAAATTAGAAGTTATGTTTTTGACGATGTTGAATTTTAGACATCTGAGGACACACCCAAGTGAAGATGGAATGCATAAAATGAGAGACTGACGATTGTCCCCCAATATCCATTCTCCTCTTTTTCTATTGTGCAGTAGATCAAAATAAATAGCCACAAATTCTTCCCTTCCCATCTGGAAGTGGAGTGTAACTTCTCTATTTTCTGAATCAGCGTTGGTCACTTTGGACAATGGAACTTCAGCAACCCTGACCCAAGTAGAGTCTTGCAAATGCTTCCGCCTTAGGGCTTGCCCCCTTCCGCTGTACGCACAACCTCGATACCACCATACAAGGAGTCCTAGGTAGCCTGCTGGAGATGAGAACCCATGTGAAGGTGAACAAAGCTGACACCCCAGTTAAGCTATCCCGTCAATTGAAGTTAGTCACACTTGGCCAGAGCAGAAGAATCGCGTGGCTGTCCCAGACATCGAGTGCCATGTAAAATGGTTGCTACTTAAGCTGCTGACTTTGGGGGTGATTTGTTTTGCGGGAAAAGCTAATTAATACAAATGAAAAGAAATCTCTTGTTTTAAGCTGGGCAATCTTTCCAGGCCCCCTTACAGCTAGATACGGCCTTATGACCACATTCTGGCCAAGGAGATATAAAGTGCCATCGCATGTTCTGGGGGATTTTCTTAAACGTTGGCTGGTATGACCATCCGCTTTATCTTCTCTCCTCCCTCACCTCCTTTATCTGCCACCTGATCTGCAGTTTTGATGACTGACGCTCCAGCCATCCTCCTGGAATGCAAGAACACGGGTTCACTGCGGGCATGCAGCATTATGAGTGGGGAGAGTCCTAAGTCCCTGAAAGTTTCATGTGGAAGAACCCCCACCAGCGCTGGACTGTCTGTCTTCATACATTCATGTAAAGGAGAAACAATTCAGTTCTATCTCGTTTATGCCTCTATTATTTTGGACCCATTTTACTTACTGGCAAACCTTAAGCATATGAGTTATAATCAGAGTGCTGGGCTTGCCAAGTAAAACCGCACTATGGTCGTCTCTGCTTGAGCCCGAATCTTCTAAACCACTCGTTTCTGTTCTTATGTTGCAATTCACTGCAGCAAACCATTTAGCTGCTCTAGTCTGGATTTCCCCTGCCTCGTCCAAATCATAGCAATTGTCTGATTGCCTGGGACAATCTATAACTGGGCCAATTAGCTCTTGCTTGTGGTTGAGCTGCACCTTACTCCACAGGCCAAGAGTACCTGGGTCAATCCACATGTCCTGCCCTTGGACACTCACTGATAACACCAACAATTTTTAGTTGCTTCTTCTCATACTCTGTTTACAGAATTAAGGTGGCATGGACCCCCTCTTAATATTAATATATGATATTATATTAACAGGTAAATAGTGCTTTACAGTTTATGGTGTACTTGAAAATATGTTTCCTGTGAAGTATGGGGTTCAAATTTGTGAATTATAGGGGCGCCTGGGGGGCTCAGTCGGTTAAGCGTCCGACTTCGGCTCAGGTCATGATCTTGTGGTCCGTGAGTTCGAGCCCCACGTCGGGCTCTGTGCTGTCAGCTCGGAGCCTGGAGCCTGCTTCGGATTCTGTGTCTTCCTCTCTCTCTGCCCCTTCCCTGCTTGCTCTCTCTCTCTCTCTCTCAAAAATAAATAAACCTTAAAAATTTTTAAATAAATTTGTGAATTATAAAATCAAATTACTGCTGTAAACTACATTTGGCAACGAAATGGGAGAAGATTGAACAAAACAAATTAGAATGAACTAGAAAATAGACCTAGCTCCACTGTATGCAGTGAGGTTGGTTATCTCTGGCGACACTGTTGTTTCATTTATATTATAAATACATATGTGTATAGGATTGTTGAATCATTTACAAAAAAGGATCGTTGAATCATTATACACTTGGAACTAATGTAACACTCTATGTTAATTATACTGGAATTTTAAATACTCACACTGATTTTGCTAAACTTAGAAAATTTGGGATGTTTTCAAGAAAAAGAGCAAATGGGGTACCTGGGTGGCTCAGTTGGCTGAGCTTCCAACTCATGCTTTCGGCTCAGGTCATGATCTCACGGTTCGTGAGTCCTGGCCTTTCGTAGATCTCTGTGCTGATAGCTTGCTTGGGATTCTCTCTTTCTCTCTCTCTCTGCCCCTCCCCCATTCTCTCTCTCTCTCTCTCTCAAAATAAATAAATAAAGTTTAAAAAAATAAAGAAAAAGCGCAAACTCTATAGTCATCTTACTATAAAAAAAAATACATATGTGCGTACCAGATCTTCATGTAAAAGTGATTTCTAATTTCGGTGATAATTTAAAGGTCTGAGAAGCAATGCTCTAGAGAACAGGCACTATTTCCCCCTACTTGTGAGCCACCCTTCTTCTTCGGTTCAAGTCACCCCAACTTTCAATGGGGACCCACCCTCCCTCATTCATACTTCATGGAGAGAGCCGGGTACCTGGCTTCGACCTGCCCAGTGGCACATTATACCCCTTTCGCCATAGAATGGGCTCGAGAAATGAGAGTCCCAGTAACTTCCAATCAGCTCAGACCTTGCTAAGTGAAGGGATCCTCTTCTTTCCACAGAGCTCCAAGATAGGGCACTGGAGTCTCTTCTTGTCCTTCCCCCTCCCGTGTCCCTCCCCTCATTCCCAGGGGCTGCTGAGAAGTTAGCGTGCGAACCTATGGAGGGTCTTGAAACCGTCATACCACCAGCAGACAGAGCTTGCCTCTGGGTGGGGCCGACGCGGAGGAATGTACAGGGAGGGGCAGACCGAGAAAATAGGAGCCAAGAAGATACTGTTCGAGCTCCCTTATCCGGTCATACCTGCAGCCTACCTATTCCTGGAATGTGAGTTGTACCAAGAAATCCCCTCTGGTCCTCAATCACGTTTGATTGGGCTACCCAACCCTCGCAGTGGAGAGTCCTGACCAGTACACTACCTCATTGGACCATCGGAGGAAATGATGTATTATTTTTAAAAGGGGACACCGAGGCTTAGAAAAATTCACCACTTTTACACAAATAACAGAAGCAGAACCTGAATTCAGATCTTCCCACTCCAGAGCCTATATGCTCCCCAACATATGACCCTCGTCTAGACGGGAGTTCAGTGGGCATCTTTGATGCCTTGTTTGAGGAGACAAGTCAGCTTTTATGACTGAAACACAGAATAAGAGCATCTCTGCCAAGTTTTGGCGTCATCTGGCCTTGGGAAATAGTACAGGCACCCGAAATCCAAACATCAGGCTGTTTCCTAGGAATTCGAATGTCTTAATGAGATAAGACTTACAAATTTCATAGGGCGATGTAGGTGGGGCAGGAAACAACGCTGTCCCCCATCATTTTGTTCTTTCATGCTTCCCGCACCTCTGCTCTAGTCTCTTTTTTATGGCTCCCTGCTCCAAAGGTGCACTTTCAAACGACCAATGACAAGAGTCACCGCTTTTTAAAATTGAGATATAATTTCCATGCCATAAAACTCAACTGCCTCTCAGCGTGCAATTTCACGATGCTAGTGTATTCGCAAGGTTGTGCAACCATCACCGCGATCTAATCCCAGAACATTTTCATCAGTCCCAAAGCAATTCCCGGACCCCTGAGCAGTTCCTTATATCCGCCCCTCCTCCAGTCCCTGGCAATGGTTAATCTACTTTCTACCTGTAAGGGTCTGCCTATTCTGGACATTTGCTAAGGTAGAACCATACAGTATGTGACATTCTGTGCCTGGATTCTTCCACATTGCAAAATGTTGTCAACATTTATCCACGTTGTACCAGATTTCAGTGTTTCCTTCTTTTCTATTGCTGGATAATATTCCATTGTGTGCATGGTCCACATTTTATTTATGCATCCATCAGTGAATGGATGTTTGAACTGGTTCCACTTTCTGGCCATTGTACATAATTCTGCCATCACCGTTCATGTACAAGTTTTTGTGTGAACGTAATTTTTTTTTTTTTTTACTTTCTTGGGTGAATATTTTGAGGGACTGTCAGTCTGTTTTTTGATGTGTCTGCACCGTTTTATAAGCCAACCAGCATTTATTATTATTTTATTATAGCCATTCTAGGGAAAGTAAAGTGGCAACTCATCGAAATTTTGGTTTGCATTTCCCTAATGATTAATGGTATTGAGCATATTTTCATATGCTCCGGAGGAATGTCTATTCAAGTACATTGCCCATTTTTCAATTGAGACATTTGTCTTTTTATTATTTTTATTGTTATGAGTTCTTTATAGATTCTGGATACTAGACCCTTATCAGATCTATGATTTGCAAATCTTTCTCCATTCTGTGGGTTATCTTTTCATTTTCTTGATAGCGTCTCTCGAAGCACAAAAGATCTTAATTTTGTTGAAGTCCTATTTACCCATTTTTAATTCGGTTGCCTATGCTTGTGGTATCATTTACAGGAAACCGTCACCTTATTCAATATTTCAAAGGATACCAAGATTTTTTTTCTTAAAGTTATATAGTTTAGCTCTTACATTTACAACCTTGATCATTTTCTGTTTATTTTTATGTAGTGTGTAAAATAGATGTGCGCATTTATTCTTTTTAAAAAATTTTTTTAACGTTTATTTCTTTGTGAGAGAGAGAGAAACAGAATGCAAGCAGGGGAGGGGCAGAGAGAGAGGAAGACACAGAATCCAAAGCAGGCTCCAGGCTCCGAGCTGTCAGCACAGGGCCGGACGCGGGGCTCGAACTCACGAACTGCGAGATCATGACCTGAGCCGAAGTCGGACGCTTAATGGACTGAGCCACCCAGGCGCCCCCTCACATTTACTCTTCCTCATGTGGAGACACAGTGGTCCCCGAATCATCTGCTGAAGAGACTGTTCTTTCCCCATACCAGTAACATTTATTGAGCACCTGTTATGTACTGAGCAAACACTCTTGGCTCTGTGGTTACTGCACTGAAGAACATAGACAAAGTTTCCTCCCTCCTGGGCCTTATGTTTCAGTTGCAGGGGACCCGAGGTCAGGCAGTAGCCCAACAAAGCTCTTCTGCAAAGCGAAGCAGAGACGAGAGGAGAAGCAATCCTGGGGCGAGGTTACTTTTTTTTTCTTTTTTGTATCGACTGATCCAAAGAGGCCTCCCTGCTAAGCCGATATTATTGGCGATAGTTCATTTCATGCTCGCGACAACCTTCAGCGGCAGGCCCCCGACGGCCTTGACTGGACAGATGAGGAAATCCAAACACACCCGAGCCACACAAGGAGGAAGCTCACCGCCGAGAGGGGTGGGCTTGCAGGTGCGTGTAACTTCAACGTGGTGACTGAACGTGTATCTCTTCCATGCAGGTAAAACTCAGCACGGCTCCTTAACGAAAAGGTCCGCGAGGCAGATACCTCGGCGACTTTTGCAACAGCTTTAACAAGACAAAGGTGTGTTGCCCGTTGACAGCAACAGCGGTGGGGATTGCTGGTTGGAGCCGGTTCCCACCGCCCCCTCGTCTCAGCACCCTGGGCCAGGTTTCTCTGCCCCGCTCTCAAGTTTCTTCCTGCTCCTTGCCTTGGGGTCTCTTCTCTTCTTACCGGATGCCTCAACCCTGGGAAATGCTGCCACATCCCAGACCCTTCATGTTAATAACAGCTCTGAATTGCGTTCCAGAACTCAGAAGGTAAAACACACGCACGCACACACGCACACACACACCCTCCGTATTTCTTTATTCTCTAAATCAAGTGACATACCGTTCACACCCCCTACATCCAACATTAACAGGAAGCCCTCCTCTTCCTCTTCCTCTCCTGGGACCTCGCAAGTGTCCCGGGGACCTTTCGTCAGGTCCCCGGTGAGCACACATGTTTGTGCGTCACTCTCTTGACATTGTGGCTTTGGAAGCTGCATTCATTTATTCACTCAGTTGAAGCCAATCATTCATTCGTTCAACAGATCGTTTTCAGGGTTTTTTTTTTTAAGCGTATTTACTTATTTTGAGAGAGAGAGAGAGAGAGAGAGCAGTGGGACAGAGAGAAAGGGAGAGAAAGAATCCCAAGCAAGGCTCCATGCTGTCAGCACAGAGCCCTCTGCAGGGCTCGATCCCACAAATCTTGAGATCATGACCTCAGCTGCAACCAACAGTCAGATGCTCAACTGACTGAGCCACCCAGGTGCCTCTTGACAGATGTTTATCAAATACGTAAACGATGCGTCAGACACTGTGACAGACCGTGGGATAAATGGGAAATGAGATGATCAGGCCAAGGCAGACATGTGATGCTTAGCCCGTCAACAGGTCTCATGCCTAGAAAAGGCCCTTTCACCTCTGGGAAACTACAATCCTCATCACTATCACAACCCACAAACCTTCCTTTTGTCTTTGGGGAACCCAAATACCATCATAGACTCCTCCCTGCCCCCCGCGTACCTCTGAAAGCCCCAAGTATCCTCGTCTCTTCATCTTGAATACACATTCCCCCAGAGTGTCTGGACCGGAGAACGCAAGTTAGCAATTTGCATCTCGAACAGAACCTACAGATACATGCTTTCGGTTTGCATACTTTAAAAAAAAAAAATGGACTTAAATGAGTATTTTTAAATGAGCAATTTTCACATAAACATCCAGATCCCCATTTGCTTTAAAAACTGGAAAGATCGAGGGGCACCTGGGTGGCTCAGTCGGTTAAGCGTCCGACCCTTGCTTTTGGCTCAGGTCACGATCTCACGGTTTGTGGGTTCGAGCCCCACATCAGGCTCTGCGCTGACGTTGCAGAGCCTGCTTGGGATTCTTTCGCTGCCTCTCCTCTGCTCATGCTCGCTGGCTCTCTCTCTCAAAATAAATAAATAAATAAATAAACATAAAAAAAAAAAAAACCGGAAAGATCTGCTTAACCGGATGCCCTTCTAAGGGACACCCTTCTAAGGGACGCCCTTCTAAAATGAGTGCACCCACTCCGGTCCTCCAAGGCCTTTCTGCACTGCCCTGGCCCTCCATATCTTGCACAGATATGGCCCCCATAGGTGCCAGTGACCCCAGTCTATACTTGTGATGGCAGATATGGCTATGGGTTCACTAAACCAGTTTCCTTTCCTGTCCGGGCACAAAGCCAGAATACATGTTCCCTTTACAGTTGCCGCATGGGGCGGGGGCGGGGAGGGGTGTGCCTAAATTCTGGACAACAGTCTGAAGACAGGAGTGGTCCATGGAAATCTCCTACGGAATCTTCCATGCACCCCCTTGCCCATTGGCTGGATGTAAAGGACACAGGTACACAGACCGGGGTAGAGACTCAAGACAAAAGAAGCCTGGGACTGACTGCATAGAACAGAGCTCCCCTGGGGCGCCTGGGTGGCTAGGTTGGTTAAGCATCCAACTTTGGCTCAGGTCATGATCTCGCAGTTTATGGGTTTGAGTCCCGCATCAGGCTCTGTGCCGACAGCTCAGAGCCTGGAGCCTGCTTCGGATTCTGCATCTCCTTCTCTCTCTGCCCACTCCTCCCCACTCGCACTCTGTGTGTCTCTCTCTCAAAAATAAATAAATGTGAAAAAAAATTTAAAAAGAAAAAGAATAGAGCTCCCCTGCTGACTGCCTTGGACTGTAAGGTCTGCTAGACGAAACTTCGTTTTGTATTAAGCCACCGAGACTTTGGAGTTATTTCTTACAGCATTCAGCCCATTTGACAAATACATGATACAACGCGCAGTCCCTTATCAGGGTCATCTTCCAGGTAGGATGACATCTCCAATTTTTCTCTGCAACACGCCAAATCTATTTCTAGTACACACCCAAACCCTCAGAACAAAAGCTGTCCCATCAAGAAAGAGCTAGGAAAAAAAATCTTTTTTTTTTCCCTTGGGGGGGGGTGCAAGTGAGAGAAGGTCAGAGAGAGAGAGGGAGAGAAAGAGGGAGAAGCGGGGCTCGTGCTCAGCAACGTGGGACTCGAACTCACGAACCAGGAGATCGTGACCTGAGCTGAAGTCAGATGTTGAGCCACCCAGGTGCCCTGGGTAAGACCCCTGAAGTTCAGAAAGGTTCGGCAACGCGTTCAAGATCGCACAGCCGGCCGGTCATTTGCGGCACCTGGTCAGGAGCTCAGTCACATCCACCTGCGTGTTTCCCCATCTGGTTTCCTCAGCCTCCTTCCAGGAGGCCCGTGTACTGATTCACAACAAGACAACATAGGCGCTGCCGCCCCGTCACATGCTGCTACCAATTCAGACCGAGTATTGGATCAGAGGTGGGACTGATGGTACTTCATTCGAAACAATAACTAACGATGATTATTTCCATTGTTAGAGTAGGAGAGCACCGGCAGGGTGGTTGGGATGGCTTCGTGGGAACAATAAATCCAAGAAGAGTCAAAGGAACACAGACAAAGCGCAGGCAAGACAGAAGTCACAGCACTCCCGGAATCTCAGAAGAGACATCCTATCACTTTTTCCGTATTCCAGTCTTTTTTTTTTTTTTAATTTTTTTTTTCAACGTTTATTTATTTTTGGGACAGAGAGAGAGCATGAACGGGCGAGGGGCAGAGAGAGGGAGACACAGAATCGGAAACAGGCTCCAGGTTCTGAGCCATCAGCCCAGAGCCCGACGCGGGGCTCGAACTCCCGGACCGCGAGATCGTGACCTGGCCGAAGTCGGACGCTTAACCAACTGCGCCACCCAGGCACCCCATCCGTATTCCAGTCTTTAGAAGGAAGTCGTTGGGTCCAGTCTACACTCAGGAGGGAATTATACAAGAGTTAAGAATACCAGTAGCTCGGGAGGGTTGGGAGCCGCCTACCACACTGTGTAAAAAATCTCGCCCAATTCAGGATTCATCGTAGGCACTCAGTAAAGCGTAACGGCAGTTATTACTATCATCTTTGTCATTGATGAGGAGGAGGAGGAGGAGGATGGAAGAAATGTGACCACAATCCAAGACAAACAGATCTTTTTGAACCCAACCAGTTTGCCCGGGTTCAAACCCGTGCTTGGCCTCTCGTGCGCTGTGTGGCTTAGTATAAATTACATAACCTCTCTCTTCCCTCGTTCCTCATTGGTAACATGGGGATAACCACAGGATTTATGAGACCAACTCGGAGGGTTCCTGTGAAGATTCATTGACATAAGACAGGCACAGTCCTCGGGGCGCCTGGGTGGCTCAGTCGGTTGAGCCTCCGACTTCGGCTCAGGTCACGATCTCGCGGTCCGTGAGTTCGAGCCCCACATCGGGCTCTGGGCTGATGGCTCGGAGCCTGGAGCCTGCTTCCGATTCTGTGTCTCCCTCTCTCTCTGCCCCTCCCCCGTTCATGCTCTGTCCCTCTCTGTCTCAAAAATAAATAAACTTAAAAAAAAAGAGACAGGTACACTCCTTTAGCTCAGAAGCTAGACAGTAGTAAGTACTCGAATACATGCTAGCGAACGCTGAAGTCACCATTATTTTTCCTCTACCACTTGCCGAGGGCTACTCGGGCAACTCTTGCCACCATAACGCCACATAAGAAACATCCACAACATTTCAGGGGCGTAAAACAACAGTCACTGATTTCTTACGCGTGAGTTTGAAGGTCAGCAGGGCAGCTCTGTTCCCTTGTGTCTCTCACCCCCCTTTTGAAGCCAATGGCCAGCCAAGGCATGTTCTCATGACAATGGTAAAGTCCAAGAAGGTAGTCCACTTGCAGATTCACTTGGGTTACATCCGCCAACACCCCAAACCAAGTCACGTGGCCAAACCCGAAACCAAAGGGCAAACAAAAGTACACTCTCCTTTTTGTTGGAGAAACTGAAAGTTTCGCACGGCTTTAGCGAGTGGGATACAGATGGATGGAATGTAAAAATAGAGGCCAGGAACTCAATCTCCTACATCTACCTGCCTTAATCTCACTTTCTTGGAAGAGAATAGTAGAAATCATAACACAGTGGCGGAGGACAGAGAGATAGGCAGAGGGAAAATGAGGTTTTCTCGAATCTTCTCTGGTGAACACCGTCGGGATTGATCTTGTCATCATAAGTCCTCAGTGACAGAAGTATTGCTGTCCTCGTTTTATAGTTCCAGAAGCCGAGCCAGAAAGATTTGCCTGTGGCTTATCTGAATCTAGATCTCTCTTCACCGTGCCACCTACTGCTGAATGATCCTGACCATTATAGCTAAGGTCACTGGGTAGGAAGCTTAAGGCTAGGACCAACCTTGAGGAGGCGACTGGCCTTGATTTCTGATACATGCAGAAAGTCTTCGTTTCTAGGTGGCCACTTTTGCAGAATTAGAAGGATGATTAGAGGTCCTTACAGGTCACTCCTTTCATTTGTGAAGGAAACCGATATTCAGAGAAGTGACACCACCAAATGAGTTGGTGGTAACACCAGGATTGGAAATTTATGTCCAGGGCCCCAGGGCCTTTTCCACCTTCCCTAGCTACCTCCTTAGTTTAGGGCTTTGATCTCTGTCTAAATGCAAATTTCCCTGGGAAGAGACTTTTATCCTTAATGTGATTGATGGTGGGAAGCAGAGTCTGGAAGCATTTTTAAGTGCCTGAGGAATGAAGATTGGCCACAGGAAAGAAAGGACTCTGCCTACTTCACCCTGAACCTGGTCGTCCTACATGACTACCCAGGTGCCTTCATCAGAGCTCAGGTACAGGAGACCGCAGCTTGGGTCTCAGTTAACTCTAGATCGGACGCTTCGCAAATCCTCTAGTCAGACACAGGTTTTAAAGGCTGGCCTTGAGGCCACACCATTAATTAGGGACAAGGGAAAGATTAGACCCAGTTTCTCGGATCCTGGGAATAATGTCAGCTCTCTGCATCCATTCAGGCTGCATTTGGATGACACCTTCCGGGACGTCCAAAGCAGTCAACATATTGCTTGTCGAACACGTAGACGATGTTTGCCTCCAAATGAGCCTTGCGAAGCAGCCACCCACGTTCTTAACAAGGAAATAGACAAAAGTAACCTACTTAGATGCATAACCCCGTGATTCACTGATTTTTGTCTTCCCATTTAATTACATGGCAGGAAATATTTGGCTAAGACATGGCTGCTTACGATATCGACATTGATACCAGGATCAGGGCAGATTCGGGTCATTCTTCCTTTGGATTTTACTTTTACTTCTAGAAATAATATCACCTTCCCTGTCTCATTTGTAACATGATAGCAAAATAAGTGATAAGGTTTAATTGTCTCTGGAAGAAAAGCTTTCAAAAATGTATTCTGTAATATGCAACATATTTAGAGCTTACGATAAGCAACTTCTCTCCGGAGGAAATTTTTCAAGGAAAAAAACCAGTGACTCTAAAAGAAATTTCAGCAGCAAAGTAGATTAAATATCCACCATATTAGTCACAGAGCATTAGATAGAATTGAATTGACTGAGCAGAGGTCAAAGAGTGGCTGAAGTTTTTAGCCCACCAGAGGAGCAATAAAATCCAACCATACTTAAAATCGTTAACTTTAAACCCTTTGATATGAGATCCAAATCCTCACTGCTCATAGCAAGAACTTCCAAACACCAAGGCTGGTAAAAGAATAAATCCCTCAGGAGCTCTACATTTCATGAAACACTTTAATGGAATCGAAGGCAATGGAAAGACACTGGAATTTCCAGGTCCCTCCGAAGAAAATGGAATTCTACAAGGCCTACTAGGACAAACAAATAAACTTCTGGTCTACCCTCCAAAACATCCACAGGCAGATTTGTTCCAAAACGTGAATGCGATGTGTCAAAAGACTTCACGTTCATTTCTGGAAAGAGAGGTAACCTCCAGGATATGACCTTTCCCCTTTCGATTCGCTCAGCCTCAAGGACACAGCTCAACTCTCTTTGCCACACCCTAGGCCCTCCCCGTGCTGGGGGTGCCTGAACTCACATTCATACCTGAGCGTGTTAGCTTCAAGGCTGTCTTGTTTTCTTGTTTTGCTAGAACTGGCTTTTAATTAGAATTGTATTTACGGGGCGCCTGGGTGGTTCAGTCGGTTAAGCACCCGACTTCGGCTCCGGTCTTGATCTCGCAATCTGTGGGTTCGAGCCCCGCATCGGGCTCTGTGCTGACAGCTCAGAGCCTGGAGCCTGCTTCTGATGCTGTGTCTCCCTCCTCCGCCCCTCCCCCACTCGTTCTCTGTCTCTCTCTGTCTCTCAAAAATAAATAAACAGCAAAAAAAAATTTTTTTTAAAGAATTGTATTTACGATTAAACAGAAAGTACATTTGTTGCTGAGAAGCGCGTCGTCTGGAGGATTACCTGAATGCTCTGACATATTGCGGACAATATTTTAGAAAAAGTGGGGTCCAACGTTTTAAAAATAAGTGTGCCAGTTTGTGAGACAAGAACAGTATTTGCAAGGGACCGTGCAGATTATAATGATGCACAGGCAGTCAAGGTTGAACTTGGGGACTAGATGAAAGGACACTGAGTCTCCATGTATGGCAGAGTCGGACCCAAGACAGAGGCGTCCCTGTTCGCTTTCGTTGGATGAGCCAACGGGCCACCACTAATCCTTGCAGTTGGGCAGAACCGTGCACAAATATCATCATCTGACTAAATGTAGAGTGGGAAAGATGGTCCCACCAGAGTCAGGAGACTTCAACACGCCTGTGTATACAAGATGTATACACGGCATCTGGGAAGCTGTTCTAAAACCTTAGACAAAGAGTTTTAGGAAGGAAGTTCAGTGCTTATAAGCCCCTCCTTGTCTGTGTGAGCTTGGACAAGTGGCTTACCTGTCTCCTGCCTCATTTTTTCCTATCTGCTAAATGGGGCGATGGTGACAGTTTTAATTTCATGTGGTTATTGTAAAGATTCACCGAACTAATATACGTAGGCATTAGAACAGTGCCTGGTACATACCAAACACTTAATATTTGTTTTTATTAGCTCTTTAAAAAAAATAATAACTAGGGGCGCGTGAGTGGCTCAGTCGATTAAGCGCCCGACTTCGGTTCAGGTCACGATCTCCTGGTTCACGGGTTCAAGCACCTCTTTGCTGTCGGCACGGAGCCTGCTTCAGATCCTCTGTTCCCGTCTCTCCCTGCCCCAGCCATGTTTGTTCTTCTCTCTCTCTCTCTCTCTCTCTCTCTCTCAAAAATAAATAAATAAATAAATACTGGATGCCTATGGTACAAACTTTAAAAAGATATAAAGCAGGGGCACCTGGGTGGCTCAGTCGGTTGAGCGTCCTACTTCGGCTCAGGTCATGTTCTCACGGTCCATGAGTTCGAGTCCCGCTCCGGGCTCTGTGCTGACAGCTCAGAGCCTGGAGGCTGCTTCAGATTCTGTGTCCCCCTCTCTCTCTCCGACCCTCCCCCGTTCATGCTCTGTCTCTGTCTCAAAAATAAATAAACATTAAAAATTTTTTTTAAAAAAGATATAAAGCAGCACACAGTGAAAACTGAGTCAGCCACCTGTCATTATCCTTGGACTCTCACTTTTCTTCCCTAAGGCAATCAGATTACCATGACTTTAGGTAACCTCTCACAGCTATTATAAACATGTAACATACGTGTGTGTCCGTCCTTTCTTTAAAAAAAAAAATCGATGATAGAATACCCTGCCTATCATTTTCTGCACTTTGCTTGTTTCACTCAATAATCCATCTTGAACGTAGTTCCCTAGCAGACCTTAGAGAGATGCTCACTCGTGTCGGTATCAACACACCAGATTTCATTAAGTAGAAGTGTCACGGTTTTTTAGGCAGTTACTTATTGGTACACGCGTAAATTGTTTACAACCTTTTACTGTCCCAAACGATGCTTCCATGTCTACAGGTAAATAGACATCTTTGCACACATGTGCTTATATCTGTAGGAAAAAAAATGACTACACGTGGCTTTACTGGGTCCGAGAACATGTACACGCTTAATCTTGACCTAATTCTCCAATGGTTCTAAGGAGATCTTCAGATGTGAATATAATTTGTCCAATTGAAAGTATATTACAAACAAAAGGTATTATTTTATGTCGATTTTCAAATGGGGGGCTCTGTTCACCACCCAGCATCATCTGATGCAAAATGCCCTAGAATTTTTTTCACTGGTGTGCAATTAGTTTTACTAAGCCATCCTCTCCCCCAAAGTGATAAAGCTCATTAAAGAAGTCTGCTCAACCCGGGTATCTATGGTAGTTATGGGTGCGGATGCTTTATCCCAATCACATTATAAAAATAGGATTGGGAGCTGGAAAGCAACATGGAAGTTATTTTTCCAACCCTCTCGTTTGACTGATGACGACACCAAGGACACATCATCATATGTCCATGGTTGTATCTGACCAGGGAACACCCAGGACAATCCACGGTCCTCGCTCAGTTTCAAGTGTCTCTCTTCACGTGAGATTACCTCCTTCTTAGTTTTGGAAGCTCATGAACTCAAATCAGAAGACAAGATGCAAAGTTTAAACTTTGAGTTAAACTAAAGTACATTTAGTTAACTAAAGTTAAACTAAGAGTAATTTTAGGGGCGCCTGGGTGGCGCAGTCGGTTGGGCGTCCGACTTCAGCCAGGTCACGATCTCGCGGTCCGTGATGTTCGAGCCCCGCGTCAGGCTCTGGGCTGATGGCTCAGAGCCTGGAGCCTGTTTCCGATTCTGTGTCTCCCTCTCTCTCTGCCCCTCCCCCGTTCATGCTCTGTCTCTCTCTGTCCCAAAAATAAATAAACGTTGAAAAAAAAAATTTAAAAAAAAAAAAAAAAAAAAAAAAAAAAAAAAAGAGTAATTTTAACTGGCTTATAATTCAGGGCTTGGTGGGAAGGACTGCCATTTATGTATCTATCTAACTGGCATCTTGATGAAATAAATAAGGTTCTATAAAAATTATGCTTAACAGGGGCGCCTGGGTGGCGTAGTCGGTTAGGCGTCCGACTTCAGCCAGGTCACGATCTCGCGGTCCGTGAGTTCGAGCCCCGCGTCGGGCTCTGGGCTGATGGCTCAGAGCCTGGAGCCTGTTTCCGATTCTGTGTCTCCCTCTCTCTCTGCCCCTCGCCCGTTCATGCTCTGTCTCTCTCTGTCCCAAAAATAAATAATAAAAACGTTGAAAAAAATTTAAAAAAAAAAAATTATGCTTAACAACAAGCATTTGAGATATCAAAAGTTATATCAACAATGTCAATATTAATGGTTCTTCTCCGATGAGGCGTCCGAAAATATTTTGTATCTCTTATATTTTTTGGCATAGGAAATGTTTTATTTCCAGAGAGATTGTACATGTAGTTTTCTTAGGAATAATTCATTGAAATGAGTATAGTAATACTTTTACATAAGCTGATGAGCACTTCCCAAATCACAATGGAAAACTGAATTATCTCCCCAAATTTAGAAATTCCCCCTCAAACTATAATTCCCTTCAAAGTGTAGATTCCAAGAAGGTAATCAACAGTCATCAATTGGTTGTAGATCCCTCATTTCAATGTCTTACATAGAAGAAGGCGTATCTTGAGTAGTCCTTGTAAATCAAGAAATTGAATTTTAGCCTTACCGCCGCGAAATGTAAATGGTATCACTCTATGTATTATAAATACTTTTTATTTAGAATCAGACTATTTTACGTAACATAAAGGCATATGTGATGAAAGCAAAAACATAAATAATCAAAACCCACCACGGCGTCCCTTAAGAGAGGCTTAAGAATAATGTTTAATAAATACGATGTAGGACTACCAAAATGAGATAGAGGCATCATTCAACCCGCTACAACACAGAGCTCCCGGCAGAACATCATTTATTTACCGCATACACGAAACACCAAAGTTAGAAGCTGATGTGGCCTCACATAAAATTAGCTCGACTACAAATCTCAAACCACCTACATGAAGTGACTAATTACCTCCCTGTTTGTTTGGCTGGTATCATTAGAGCCCATCTCATTTTACTGTTTTTGTATGTGCTCTTACATGTTTCTCCAATTTGATATTATCTGTTACAAACAGTCAGCTACTTAGGGGCTGCTTCCAAAGTATTTTATAACAAGCCCAGACGGGTGCTTAATGAGCCTATTACAAGAGCTTCGGGAAGAAGGGGCTTTTGTGAGTCTCTTCCTGCCCCCTTTCGAGTTTAGAAGGTGAGAGAAAGCCGTTGAGAGAAGGGTTTAAATGAGCCTTTGCTGGCTTGTCCCACCTGTGAATAGCACTGGTGTGTTGCAATTAGAAAGAGGGCGTGGCTCGGGGGGGGCGACAGCAAGGACTTGGGGGCGTAGGGGGGGGACGTCCTCAAAGCAACCACCTAAGGCTCCCGACTGCGGCCGGCTCAGAATCTGAGCCGTCACAGCATCATCAACTTGGACTAATAACTCTTTTCCAGACTCTGATGCTAGTGCCATTCTGCCTCTCAAGTAACAGACTCTGGCTGGGTAAATATATTTTAAGACGGATAATTAGAGTCTGAGTGGTAAGGGGAAATTCCCAGGAACTGAGGTCAGGCCCGCCAACAACCTCTTCCTACCTCAGCCCCTTACCAGCTCTGTGGACGTCAGCAAGTTACTTAGGAAACTTGTTTCTGCCTCACTTTCCCCATCTGTAGAATGGGCATGGGAATAATGCCTCTCTCGGTTGTTTTGAGGAGTAAGGATTGCCTGGAAATTACTTGTTTGGCATGGACTTTTGGCTCTTTTCATCAGCTGTGGCTGTCCCCGGTATATAATAAGGGCTCCCTGGGGATTGGATATATTTATCTCCTCCTCACTGCCCGCCAGAAATCATGGTAGGCACCCAAATGCATATCGAATAAAATTTCCGAGTATGTTAACACACTACTTTTAGTTCAGGGAGGAAAAAAAAACACAAAAATGTAGCTATTATTATGTTTATTACCTACTAGTTTGTTGAAACATTATTTTGTGTATTTCCCCTCGAATTTCTCCAATACCACGACCCCAGGCACAGCAGATACCCGGCCCTTTGAGTATTCCAAAGGAATTGGAGCCAGCAATTCTGGAAGCTTGTGAAGACATGACAGCTAAAAGAGGCTAAAAGAGACCAAATGTTAGGGGCGGTGCCTCTACCCTAGACTGCACCCTACCTGCTGGCGGCAGGAGCTCAGAGGGCAAATCCCGCCAAGCGACTCACCCATGATCCGCCCTTGTGCCAAATCCGATATAGAAGCCATAGAGCCACGGTGCTGAAGTGATGTGAAAAGACCCACGGTTAGGTCAGAACTCAAGTGCGACCCGATGGCCAGTGATGATGGGTAGCAGACAAGTGTTCCCAAGGCCTGGACGCTGGGTCACACCGCAGGACCTCAGGCAGCCCCGGGGAATGGACTTGGGAGAGACAACCCGCACTGCCTGAGACTGCCTGACCGCCAGCGCAGCTTCTAGAATGGCTGCTGGGCTCAAACTAAATTAGCAAAGAGCACAGAAGTGGAACGAGGACTATCTTCTGCAGTTTCGCCAATCCTAAGTTTTAGTCTGCCCCATCACTATTTTTCCTCGACTTTTAAATGTTTGTCTATCGTTAAGACAGAGAGAGACAGAGTGCGAATGGGGGAGGGGCAGAGAGACAAGGAGACACAGAATCGGAAGCAGGCTCCAGGCTCCCCAGCTGCCAGCAAAGAGCCCGAACTCGGGGGGCTCGAACTCACAAACTGCGAGGTCATGACCTGAGCTGACGTCAGACGCTTAGCCGACTGAGCCACCCAGGCGCCGGGACTATCTTTTTAATGTGATACATTTTATGTTGAATTAAAAAAATCTTCCTTGGGGCGCCTGGGTGGCTCAGTCGGTTAAGCGGCCGACTTCGGCTCAGGTCATGATCTCACGGTCCTGAGTTCAAGCCCCGCGTCGGGCTCTGTGCTGACAGCTCAGAGCCCGGAGCCTGTTTCAGATTCTGTGTCTCCCTCTCTCTCTGACCCTCCCCCGTTCATGCTCTGTCTCTCCCTGTCTCAAAAATAAATAAACGTTAAAAAAAAAATTAAAAAAAAATCTTCCTTAATTAATGCTACATTTTAATGGGAGAATGTTGTAACGGCGCTGTATTATGTGCGTGTTAGAGACCATTTTATCCATGAAAGCCTTCAGGATCAGACGTTTTAAGGGGTCTCCCTGCCTGCAAGTATTGCCCTCTCGTCCAATTGGCCAGTGGCCTTATTTTGAGCGGAAAAACAATAACAAAAATATACATACGCTTTAGGCAAGACATGCGTTCCCCAGTGTGCCATGGGCCCCACAGCAAGCCATTTCTAACTGGCCAGCCATGAACTCAATTTGAATTTCAGATTATGGTACAGAGGCTAAAATGGCAATACTTTCAGACATCCTAACCCGCCTGTGGATAACTCCGTCTTCCCTGCATCTCACTGGGTTAATGGCGCTGGTGAGGTTTCTCTGAATGAGAAACAATCCTTTAAAACAAAATAGCTCAGCTCAGAACCACTATTTACCCTCCGGTCCTCTCCGAGAGAGAACTGAATGTGGGTAGCTGACTGCTTTCCTCTCTTTTCTTCCCGGGGGGGGGGGGGGGGGGAGGGGGAATAACGCCTCGTTCAGATCTTTGGCGCAACTAATGAAAATCGCAATATATATATACGTACATATATATATGTACGTATATATATATATGTATATACGTGTATATATATTGCTGCTAATTACCCACGTGATGACCGCTCCAGGTCAGGTTCCGGGGTGATTGGCCTCGTATGCGCATGTCTGACTCTTCACCCTCAGGCTGCAGACTGCAGTTTTGTTGCAAGCCAAAAATCCTTTTTCTTATGCTGGCAGAGTGTCATCTCATATTTCCTGTTTTTAAGTGACATCACCACCACTTTTAGGAGAAATCACGGACCTGTCACCCTTCCTAGCAGAGGCGATCTGGCCCTATTCATGGCTCTGCGGATTCCCCTCCAGGAGTGACCTCATGAGACAAAAAGAGAAACCCATTACCATGCCCATTCAGGTCTTTGGCCTGTCTTCTGAGAAAGCCTGCAAGCCTGAAAACCTTGCTAACTATGTAAGTGACTTAATTTCGATAATGTAATAGTTGACCATTAGATAGTAGACAGATACAAGTGGGCTCCTCTCGGCGTTATGACGTCCAAATTGCTCAACGTTTGGTTCGTGCAGCCTCTTTTCTCTTTTCTTTTCTTTCTTTCTTTTTTTTTTTTTTTTTTTTACTAGCTGGACGTATGTGAAAATAACTTCAAAGATACAAATCATCGGGAAATCTTGAAAGTGGAAAGTAGAGCATGGTTCTTCCGCCTCGATAAATACACAGTCTCGGAAGTCAGAGGGTTTGTATCGGGCCTCGAAATGGGATTGATTTAGGGTCTGAAAGACCGTTGCCTTGATTACTTCCTTCTGACACAAACTCCTCAAAGAAAATGTCTTCTTCCAACCACGTGGGGTTGAGTGTCGAGTGCCTTATAGAGAGCTGATTTCCACCACTGTGGAAATGGTTAAAGAGAGACACCATTTGGAACGTTTGGCATGACTCATTAGAAAAATTATCCAAGAGTGCCGGAGGTTAATCTTGAACTGAGTAGCGATGTTCTCTTGCTGCAAAGATTAGCGCCTGGGTGGCTCGGTCGGTTGAGCGTCGGACTTCGGCTCAGGTCATGATCTCGCAGTTCGTGGGTTCGAGCCCCGCCTCGGGCTCTGTGCTCACAGCTCAGCGCCTGGAGCCTGCTTCGGGTTCTGTGTCTCCCTCTCTCTCTGCTCCTCCCCAACTCATGCTCTGTCTCTCTCTCTTTCAAAAATAAATAAACATTAAAAAAAAAATTTAAGGTACGTTGTCTTGCATCAAGTGTGCCCTGTGTCATTGTTGTTGTCGTTGTTGTTGTTGTTGTTGTTGCAGAAGCTTATTGAACACAGAGCCACCTTTCCACACGAGCTGACAAAGATCCACTACCGCAGTTCCAAACATAGGAACTTGAAATCTGTCCGCCATAATTTCCTCTCATAGGTTTTACGGAAATGTGAAAGCATTCAAAAGTAGCCAAAATGAGCTTCCTCAGTTTGACATCATGAATAGAACTCAATAGAAAGAACACCCTTCTCTCTAACCGGGACACGTAATTCTGTGTGGTTTGGTTTTTGGTGGCACCCGTTGCCCAGACAGAAGTCTGAAAATGGCTCCTATCCATTATTATCTTGGCTTCCTATTCCCACCTAGCTAATTCACTCGTGGGGCAAAATCACGGTCGTTTCTAATTGCGCCCACAGTTACTTAATTACCACAGTAATTGGTCACTTGTGTCCTCACAATCGGAGGCAAATGCCTGATCTCCCCTGCCAACGGCAGGTGTAATTCTTTGTTAGCAGAATTTCCACCTGAAATTAGAAATGACCACGAGAATAACAGGTGCGAAAAGGAAAACGCCTAAAATTTGGGCTGAATCGATAGCTCATTTCGATAAAGGGAACTGGCCATAGAGAAAATAAATAATGAGAATTGTCTCTATGACCTTAAGAAATCTCTGCAGGACATAATGAAAGGTAATTGTAGGGTGGGGCGGGGGGCGGCAAGAGGAGGACGTGAGGAATGGAGAGAGGAAGGTACAGAGAAAGGGAGGGAGAGAGAGGCAGAAAGAACCTAGTCTTGGAGAAAAATAATGCCACCTTATCAAAATGTGCAAGCCACCTCGTCAAAGCTCGCCTGACTTCCCACTGCCAGAATGAGGCTCCAGCGATCAATTTCTTTTCACAGATAACAGATGAGGAGAATGCCTGACACCCAAGCACGTTTTTCGTCCTTAAACACCAGTCCCTCCGTGTCTGGAGGCTTTTCTTTCCCCCCTGAAGGTGTCGTGGGGCCTGGGGAACCACTTAAAAAGTTCCTTGCTATGCTTTTGCCCAAGAAACACAAAGTGTTGGTGAAGTATAAACAGAGAGCTCTTTTTCTTTGACCCACTCTGCAGAGTGATGGGGTAGTGTTGTTAGTTTATGTGAGAGAAAACAGCATAGGCTTTCTGAAAACAGTGGGATTGGATTAAGGCCTTTGTGCGAGCCTCAATGCTGAGGGGAATTAGCAAGAGTTGTAGGCACTTAAAGGGGCCCTCATGCTGAAGCTTATCCCAGATTTTACACAATAAACATTTGAATATCAACAGTGTTTTGCAACTTGCAGCACTAATGTATAAACTTCTCTCTTTTGAAACCCCCAAATCCTTCCAAATGTCTGCAACACCCTCTCCATAAACATATAGAAACTAGAGCAGAAAACACCTAGTCAATGATGTAAGTCTGCTTTTTTAAAAGATCTTTCTCCTTTCTCCCTTCAGGATCTAGAATGTTTTATAACGGCTGGCTAGCGTAAGGACTTCAGATGCTCTATGTCATTTTAATCATTCAACTTTCTTTCAGGCTTTGCATTCTGACATGGGGGGGGGAGGGGGGCGGGGGTCCCAGGAAGGGACAAGGATGCCCGGTTGAGTTTAGGACAGTTTTGACCAAGATCGTTGTTGTTGTTGTTTTAAACATCAGAAGGCAAATGGGTATGTTGTTTCAGAAGGACTCCTGATGAAGTTTTCAAAAAGAAACCCAACTTTGGAGGAAAAGAGCTGTTTTGTCTAAAAGCCTGATGCCTACCTCATTGAGAATCCACATATCCAAGCCGGGTTCCCACCCCAAACACTAATCTGATACCCAGTCATCCTGACTGAAGGCAGGAGACTGATTTTTGTAGCAAGAGTGTCCAACATCAAACAGCTATTTGACGTCCCTGACATTAAGCAAGTTCTATTTTTCTCTTTAAGAATACCAAACTCCCAAAAGTGAAATCAAAGTGTCATAGAGCCTGGGGGGCGGGGGAGGGGGGAAACAGCTTTCAGTCCTCTCTCTTTCCGAAATCGATCAGAAGACAGACATAATATTTTGTTTTCAGGCAACGGGATATTTGCTTTTGGTTGCTGTATTCTTCCGTCCAGTGCTTTGTGTGATCTGTGCAACGGTGTTGCTTTTTAACATTCGCCTCTCTGAATTTTACACGAAAGCAAACACTTGGGTTGCAAGCACATTCTTCGTCGACAATCTACATCAGCAGTTTATGGAACTTAATGAATAAACAGATTCCCTTCTTGCTTTGCAGCATGTAGTGTCTCGAGATGATTCTAAGCAACTTAGCCTGGCGGTAATGTATTCCATCCCACTGAGGAGTTTAGAGGGAAATATACCTACAGTGACCCAACAGAGTGGTAAAACACTTGTTTGAAATTATTTTTTGTAACTGTGCTCATTTCATGCCTGGAAAGGCGGTGGTAAAAATCTCATGGCACTGGGGGCTGGCGGGGGTTGGAGGGGGGGGTGGGGAGGGGGGTGGAGGGGGGGATGGGAATGAAGACATAACTGTCCTGTCCAGCTCTGAGGCATGTTGAAGCTGTTTGCCTATTGAATTTGATACAATGATGTGTAGATGAATAAAGTTATCTCCGGTTCTGAATAGGATGGTGTCAGTGGGAGGGTAAGAGGGGGGAACTTGGAATCTGAAAAGAATTATTTTTTTTTTTTCTTTTTCTTAAAAAAAAAAAGAGAGAGAGCGAGAACTTGAAGGTCAGGGTCCAGCTGCCGGGCAAGAGTAGAATTCAACAAAATGCTGGACAGGCCTAAATAAAGACAACTATAGACACCCAGACGCACATATTGCAAAAGTTGCTTCGCTTCAAGTAACTAATGTATTAACATATATTTCTATAGGCAAAGAGCTATTTCTTTCCTTTAGGCTGTCTTAGACACTGATGAAAACATAACATCAAGAGCATCTGTAAAAATTACAACTTTAATGAAACAGATGAAACAGTCCATCAAAGGTAGGAGAAAAGAAGAAATTTTAATGATTATGGCTTAATTCTAATAGATTATAATTATGATGATTGGTACAAACCAGTTTCTGACTGACATTCCATTTTCCCCCATTTAAGCTTTCATTTTAAAAAGGAGGGGGGGCGGGGTGGGGGGGGGGGACAAAAAAAATCCCAGCAGCCACTAATTATTCTCCAGGATTTGCTGCTTAACTCAATACAAGGCCTTTAATCAAATAGAGTAAAGAGATAAAACCTTTAAATGTGAATCATCACAGAGATGCACACTTTTCCTCATCCTGTTCTTTTCGCAATGGTCTAAAAAGTTAACATTTTGATTTGTAGCAATTCAAGTGCTGTTGATGTGAAGGGACGATCTGAAGAATTTGCAGGTGGTCAGCTGGACTATAGCCGGAAGGTTGGGAGGTTTATGACAGATCAGCTTGATCTAATGTTTGTCATCTGTTCTCAGTACTGCTGATCGCTTTTATACTTTTTTTCAAATGTGGTGGGTTTTGATGCTTATTTTGATTAGATGATGCTTGTCTGTACCCTGATAAGTTTTGAGAAGACAGAGAGAGTGAGAAAAAAGATGCAGAAGAAGGGTCTTGCTCATCGAATCTGAAAATTATGTCCCTCCTGCTACAGGCACAGTGGTCCCCTTTCCATGGAGATATACCTGCGAAAAGCATTCTCGAAAATCACAAGTATGGACGATTCATATATGTATGCATTCATTTTTACTTCCATTTCAAGATATTTTTTGAGCCATCTTCTCTCAAAGCAGGTTGATATTCGGGTCGGAAACATACTACAGGAGAGTTTTGTATCTCTGTACTTTAAAGCAAAACAGTAAGGCCACCATGATGATGCCAAATTATAAAAACTCAAAACGTCTAGCGTAAGGTAGAAACTTGTTGAATCACTCTGTTGTACACCTGAAACAAGTGTAAACTTTGTGTGTCAGCTATCCTTCAATTGGAAAAAAAAAAAGAAAAGAAAAAAAGAAAAAGGAAAGAAAGAAAAATTCAAAGTGACTGAAAAAAAACTTGTTTCTCTGTATTTTGGTCCCAGACTGTTCCAAGTCCAGCGTAGAAATCTAGACTCACAATCGTGAATATTAGCATAGGTTTTCTAAAGGCTGTTTTCACAGAGATTGCATTCCATTTGATGCTTGCAATCAACCTGCAATTGAAAAGTACTTAATTTCAATGAAAAAAACTGCAAACCCTCACAATAATACTTCACGACCGAAATTATTTGCCAAGTGACATAACAGCCCTATATACGTCCACACTTTCCAACGTCCCTTACACTAGAGCCTTTTCTTCTATTCCGCAGTGAAAAAGCCCGGGCCTGATCTATACATGTCACTGCATTAAACTACAGGGTGGCACAGCGTTTTAATCATGACAGTGGTCTCCTACGTCCGCAGGGGGGACAAATGGAGGAGTTTCTTCATCGTGCATGTTGCCAGTAGGCTATTGACACCCTATTGTGCGGTTGAGAGAGGTAAAGTCACCCAGGAGATTATTCAGAACGTGCGATTGTAAATGTTTCTTAAAGATGTCTTTACAGAAAGTATAGTTTCTCTCGTGTGGTCTCCAGGCCGCAGTGCACGGCTCTGGAGCTGCAATTGTTAAAGGCGGGTTTGGTAGCGTGCTGTGTTTAATGCAACTCTTACCAACAACTTGCAGAGATTAGGAGACTGGCAGAATGATGTCAATGGAGGTTTAAGGGCTCTGCTTTCTGAAGTTGCTCTGAGTTAATAATTAATGGGTATCTTTCTTTGATGGTTCTTTTATATTTACATGCAGCTGCCTGAAAATCGGCCACAAAGGAAACTTGATTTTGTTTGTCGTTAATTTTGACTTTGCTCAACCGATGTTTTTGTGCGCCTCCGCGTCACAGCCTTCCTAATTTGGCCTTGGTTGAATGTGGAGACGAAATCCTTGATTAACAGCACTGTTGTTAATTTCTAGGGATCGGTGATGGCGTTTTTTTATGGAGTGAGGTCGTTCTAAGTCGTTTACCATCTTTCAGATGGGCTGAATCCAAGTAACAGTTCAGTGGTGATGCTGATGTTGAGGGAATGTGTTCACAGAGGAGTTCCTGTTCTCGTAAATGTGATCATTTATTCTGAGTGCCTTTAGCATCGGACGATTCTCATGTTCTCTCCTCTGCTCTATTTTTAAAGGCAAGAGGGAGAATGACATAATTGCCCACAATAAGCAAATCTTAAATGTCCTCCCTGTACGTGTCTCCTGTCAAATAATAGGCAACAATTTGCCCAAATTAATATGGAAGATACCAATTAAGAAAAATAAATAAATACCTTGAAGTATATCCAGCCTTGAAGATATTCAAATAAACTGTTGCCATAAAATACATGTAACTTACCCGGATTCTCATTTGCACCGAATCCAGTCTATCTCAAAGGTGTCAGGATGATCTTAGACACAAAACAGCGAATTTAATGTTTATATTATGTGCATGGGATAGACTTTGGTAGCACCACACTTAAAGTCATTTCAAATGTCTTTTTATGCCAAAACAATTCCTGTTGACTCATTTCCAATTTCTAATTATATGAATAATTATTTCTGAATCCCACATTTCTCCCAAATAGCGTCTATTTTAATAACTGCAATTGATACTCCCATCAGTTAATATAATGTCTTGCTTCAGCAAATAACTAAACATCTGCTGGTTGCATTTACTGTCACTGAGTAAATGATTTTATTTAAAAGAAATCATGTAAATTAGAGAGAAGGACAGACTACGCAATTTTCTCTTCTTCATTAGCCAAAGAGTTTCCTTTCCCCCTTAAGATCAGGTTCCATACCTGAAGAAAATTATCTGCCTTCCTAGCTTTCTGTAACAAGGTTACGGCATAAAATCTGGCTCTAGGAAAGCAACATAAAAATAACTTCTATTTGGTTTCAGGATATTCCTTAATGCTCCAACTGTTGATATTTAATTAGCTAACTGGGAGAGTTGAGATCTTTAATATCGGTGTTTCATTTTGCTGTGTTAGGCTATGCTCTGCTATCTGACGATAGCCTTGGATATTAATGAAAGCTTTCGGTCCCTAAATCTCTGTTTGCTACAGACAGGGCAACTAGATGCCTTCAAGACTATATTTCTCAGGTTTTTTTCCCAGTCAGCATTTAAAAGTCTTTTTCTCAGTCCCTTCTAATAGCTACAGATGGCATGCTTTCAAAAAAAAAAAAAAATGGAAGGCTTCCTCATCATTCCAACATGCCCGTGATATCGGTGATCTCCTGTAATTGATAAGAGCATCTCTAGATTGTTTCTATCTGACACGTGTCAGACTCGAAAGCCACAGATGTACTGGGGTCATAATATACTTGTTCATGCCCCTACCTGTTTTCACTGAGAAGGTTAGAAAAAGAAACTGCTCCTGTCTTCCTGGATGTGTGATTACTACTTGGGTTGGACTTGAGAATACCTCAGAGTGATGTGTCAAAAAGATGTGGTGGGGGGGGCATTATGAAAACTTCCAAACCAGAATACTAAAAGGTGTCATGGTCGTGAACACAAAGAGTGCAGAGAAAATATGTGAAGAATTCTTTTAATCAGCACAATCAATAATGCCGTTAAAAATAAAACCTCCGTTTGAAAGAGAAAGCACAAAGTTAGAGCTGTTCGTGTGAAAATGTGTGTTTCGCAATTCAGCAAATGAATCTTACACAGCGCGTATGGAAATGCTTTTTAAAGAAGAGTGACACTTGTTGCAAGCTTTTCTTTTTGATGACATCTCATAATCACACATTAAAAGATACATTTTGTCCTCAAAGGGGTAATTACAAGATCAATATTGCACAAATGATCACGACCAGTTTTACGATTGGTTTCATGTTTCCAGTACTAAAGGTTGTGAGTACTCCATTCAGGAAAGGGAAAAAAAGAACACTGGAATAGTTTAGAGTGCTTTTTATCATCCCTGATTTAATGCTGTTGAAGTTCCTTTTTTAGCTGAAAAATAGAAATGTCCTTTCTCGCTGTTTTGGTCAGAATAGGTCATATATTTCATCATCGCTTTCCAAATTGTTGTACATTTGTCAAAGCTAGAAAAAAATTATTTAAAAGAAATGTTTGACATTTAGGATTATTCAGAGAAAAAAGAGAGGTAGAAATGTAACAACGTGTATGTCCTCTAAAAGAGATTATGCAGATATTTAAGGACCAGAAAACTAAAGCACTACCAGGTTTTCATTCGTTTTCATCTTGAGACAGCTTACCATGACATTGGAAATTATTCTTGCTGTTGATTCTAATAACTTTCCCAAAAATGTATAAGCATCTTTAAAACATGTTACTTCTATATCAGCCACACGAAAATTCAAATCTGTACCTCATTATCTTTATGTATAAATACACTTTCAATAGCATAACACCTCAACTGAGAATATATACCTCATGAAAAATGAAAGGCTAACCCACATTCACTCAATTAGCTTTAAGCTACGACAAGATTAAATATTGTTTTCCCTAAATTGATTTTATGTATTCCTGCTGTTTTTACTGAGTCCTTCGCTTTGTACTTTGGTTAGGTTACCCTCTGCTCAAAAGAAGCCCATCGCTGGAATATTAGAAAATGGGGGGCGGGGGGGAAATGCATCATTGTTCCACGGTAATAGATATTGTTTTAGAATGTTTGTCCTTGAGTTTAAAATAAAAGATATGTTAATAAGTGTCCTATTCAGGACTTTATTCTCCTACACTAAGAAGCTTGTTTTCATTTGATGAAAACTATTAATGCTAAAACAAAAATTGTTTTGAATTCATTTATCAGGGATGTGCACCTACCTCTTTGGTTAAAATCAGTGATCCATTAAGGCTTTCTAGCTTTTTTCCAAGCTGTGAGCATACTGAGTATTTAAGTATGAATAAGAGGGAAGGTGGGGGGTAGGTTTAGCTAAATAAAAGATTGCTTGATATCTTGGGGTTCTTTGAAGAGTTTTATAGGCTTAGAGTTCACAGTTTGAATAAAGGACTTTTTTTTAACTTTTATATAGAGAAATTTGTTAACCTGCATTTCAATTATTGAATAATTAATTAATTACACTAATTACCTTGGTGAAAAAATTTACACGGTGAGCAAACCTAAGCTTAAGTCATAAATTGAAGTGATAGACCTGGTATTGAAATAATTAAAATTGACTAGGATTTCAGTGATATTTATTTAACATAGAACATTTACATGAAAAATACTACGGTATTTGCTCTGGAATATTAGTTCAGTGTCTATCAATGTACTTAAATACTAAACTATCAAGATATTTCATGCAAAAAAAAAACAGATAGTTACGTGTTTGCAAAGTTTTTGCTTTGGGAATTTATAAATATTGGCACTAAAAAAAATAATAAAAATGTTTACTTTAAATAACTTTAAATAATTTTTTATGAAGAAAACTGATTCTTGCTTGCCCAGAAATTATAAAATTATAATTAAGGAACAGAGAGAGTAAATGCCAAAAAGAAAAAAAAAAAGAATGCAATTTTGCCTTTGGAAATTTTGCCTTTTAAAAAAGTTTTTAACACGATCAACATCTACCAAACATTCTATAAATTGAAGACAGAAAAAATGCGTCCTTTTGTACTACCTGCTTTTTAAAGCAATTCTTCTTTATTTACCTGAGAATACTTAAAGAAGTCTTCAAATGCACAAAAGCAAATACAATGAATTGAATCTTGCAGACTTCTGTGAAATACTTTTACAAATGAAAATAAATGAAAGGCAAACAGAGTACCCTTGTTCCAATATTGACACAAACCGATGAGAAACAGAAAATTTACTCTCATTCTGCTCAGAAAATTTCCCCCTCCTAGCAGAACTGTCTGCCACAGTATCATTCCTGAAGGATAACCAAAATGCCGGACTATTCGCCGGTTTACTTCTTGATAGTTAGAATTTTTAAAGAATTATACCTTTGAAATATCTTTTGGTCTTCATGAACTACAACTGCTGTATTGCCTGACACACACGATCCAGGATCCAGAAATAAGTCCAACAGAACGGGTCTAGATATACTTGAACTGCTTTGCTAGATTTTGTTACTCATTATGGACTACGCAAACAAATAGCAATATGTCCTGGTAATTTTCTCTGAGAGAATGCATTTTAAAATCATCACTACCTTGAAATCATAAATTTAAAGATTTTAAAACTTTATCACATCAAACTCAAACTCATAAATCATTACTTTCTTTGTAAGTCCAGCCTTTTAAAATGGCTGCTACAAAATATTAAATATATTGAAGCAAAAACATTTTCTAAACTTGTGCAACTTATCTCCCCATTCTTATTGCCCTTGGAATATATATTGCGGTGGACTTTTATTATATAGAATTATTATTAAGAAGGAATCTTTTTCATAAATTAGAATAGAATGGAAAAGCTACTCTCGCTAGAAAAGTCTCTAATTTTGACAGTCCATGTAAAAATTGTGGAACTGCATGAACTTAGTTTTATTTTTCTTCTATTATAGTCCACAATCAAATAGAAAAGTAATCAGATACATCTAAAATTAATCTTCCCTAAACTCAAAATACTGGCGATATCGACAGTGAAAAATAAATTACTGTAGCAAAATAAAAAAGCAATGTTGTTGTTAAACTCCAATTATCATAATTTAATGCTATTAAAGTAAATCTTAAATGTCTAATCCGTGGCTTTGATTAAAAATTTCCAAATATTTATCTAAATGATTCACAAGAACTTAGGCTTCAAAAAATATTCAAGACAGTATTCTGAATCCCATTCATTGAGGTGTGCACCTGAAGGAAAAGGCGTTTGTTAAAAATACATTTAAGTAAATATTAGTGTGATAATTTTACTTAGCCTTCGATTTGATTGAGGAAAAGTTACTTGACAAATAGCAGTGATGGAGGAAAAAACAAAAGAATTTCTATTTCTTCTTGAAATTTAAATTGTAGAAATAAAGGATCTGGGGTTCGTATTAAAATGTTATAATTCCCTTTTCGATTTGAAATTGAAAAACTTAAAAAAATCATAATTTTTTCCATAAAATTATGTTATTCAACTAAGCAAAATGCTTACTTATGCCGTGCGTTCAAATGCAAGCTGAGATAAAGTGCTTCATATTTTAAAGGGCTTAAGGCATAGATAGCATATTATAATTCAAGGAAAGATATACGTGTACTTTTTAGTCCCGTTAATTTTGAATTATTTGGATGCAAATTATATTGTCGTGCAGAAACCTCAATCTTTAAGGAAGTTTAACACGATATTTAAATGAGTCTACTGTACTAAAATTTAAAACTACTTTTTTTTTCTTTTGATAGTCTGTGCTACATTGACATTTATGTATAAATCTTTTGAAATTTTCACAAACTATAACCGGCACCAATTACAGGGGAAAGTATTGACCTGTATTTACTGGTGGTAACTATCAAAAATACAATCTTTTGCACTATAATTCATGTTGGTTTTATTCTAATGTTTTTCCTATGTGAGCATATATCACTGCAGATCAAAATTATTCAATGGCCTTTTGTCCTACCGTCTACATTCCAAGAATTATCAGAGATGAGAACGATGCCTCATGAACATTTCTCAAATGGTAACAAAATACATTCTAACCATAAATTCCCTCGCTTGTATGTGCAGATTTCAGTTAAATAAAATTTCAAAAAATAAAAATAATTTTCTCAATGTAATTTTTTCTCACAATGGAAAGTCTTTATCATAAACTGGCCTGAGTTACCTAATCAGGAATAGATCATATAGTAATGAGTGGGAAAATTCTAGGGTGAAAAATAGAATAGAGTCTTCCAGAAATAAAAAAAAAAAAAAAAGGCAATTAAATGTAGAGGGAACTTTCTGATAAAGGATATAAGCTCCTTGGGTTATAATATAGTTTTTAAAAAAATTATTAACATTTTTTTTTATGTTCAGTAATTTTATATGTATGTTTGTGTATACATGTTATGTATATGGGCATATGGGTGTCTATATATTTACAAAGTATGTTATATATTTAATATTATATATTTTTGCAATAGAAACAGTTAAAATCTTTAGCTTTTCAAGTGTGACAATATTTTCCATTTGACAAAAGTAAGGCTGAAATAAATCTTTTTAGACATTTTATCAAGCTGGCCTTAAATGACCTCATTGTCATTGTACCTTCCTTTGGAGCCCATGATGAATAGATAGATTTACAAAGTAAAAATCTGAATTGAAAACAGATCATTACTTGAGCTAAAGACTTTTCTTATTAATTTAGTTTACTGATTTGGAGCCTATTAAACAAGGAAAAAAGTTGGCTGTTTTCAAAGTACTGAATTAAGGATTATCATTATTTTGATGAGGCCACCCTACTATGATAGGGCAATGTAATCAGAATGTTGAATTAAGTCAAGCTCTAGTCTGAAAGGAATAAACCGTATTCATCAGTAAATGTTCTTAATGGGAATCCTGAAAATATTTCATTACTCCTAATTTAATTAAGAGGCCTTGAACAGTTAACTATAGGCCCGCATTCATATTCGAGAATATATTATTAGGAAAACCATAAGAAATGGTCCACAGGGTACTGATTTTAACCTGCATTTTTTTTTTCATATGAAAAATAGCCTTATTAACTTGACAAACACTCGTGGCCTACACAGTTCTGAAACTTTGCAATGTCATCGACTATACGTTACCAATAGAAACCCGCTGAAATCAACATGTTAGTTAAACGGTAATTTATAAATATTTATACAGGGGTTTATGCTAATATGAAGTTCAATTATATTGGCCTTATCTATATAAATAATGGATGTGCGGGCCTATCAATAAGTGGACCTCGGAGTAACGTATAACGTTCAGAGAATGTTTATCGACAAGCATTGTCTTGCATTATTTTCACCTATGCGCAGCATCGCTGCATGGGGGCCATACCGGAACTACATTGCAGGTGTTTTCAGTATCAGATATAATGCAAACATCTAGCACGATGCCAGGCTCATAGGAGGCAGGACAGAAATGGGAGAAGCTGTCAGCAGTATTATGAGAAGGTGCCTCTCCCTCAAAGCATCACTGCATCGTTATAGCCCGGAGGAAGTTCACTCGCTCGCACACATCTCCCAAGTTAAGTCCTCTGGCCAGCTACACATTGTCTCCGTATAATAAGGCATTGCCATGTAGGGTTACACCTAGCATTAAGAAGACATTGGTGCGGGGTGAATATTTCCGATGAAATCTATCAAACGGGCTCGGGGGAGACGTGTCTGTAGCAGGGGGAACCCACGGTGACAAGCCGAAGCCTGGGTCCTCAGGCTTTGTGCACAGCCGTAAGTGCACGTGCTGGCCGCCAGAAAGAATGGCACGAATTGAACGCACAACTGCACGAAGCCACACTTGAAACTTCTCCCTCTTTAGTTTCCTGTTGGGCTGGATGTCAGCTTGATTTGCTCCTTCTTGCTCTCTCTAATAAAATGGCAAGGGGACTCTGCTAGACCTGCAGGCGAAGGGTCCTGGGCCACACAATCCATTTGGTGCCCTTTCTGATAGAATTGCTCTGAGTGACAGTGCAGGGTGAGGGGATAAAGCCTGGGTATGATCTGATGAGCGTGGCTCGACTGGGGGCAACTTCCCTAGGCAGCTAAATTAAAAACCTCCCTGCAATTTTGATCGTAATCACCCCCTCCGAGGCTGTAATTGGGGACAGTCACTTAACTCTTTCGCTCCTTCCAGATTCAAATGTGCAGTGTCCCTTTCCACCACACATTTATTAGATGCCTCCTAGGGGACTCAGATGGCATGCCTGCGTGACCTCCCCAACACAGGATGAAGACAGAGGGGATTCGACTACATCAAATCTGACCAGCCTCATGCATTGTTTCTTCCTTCTTATTTTTTGTAACAGGGAGGAAGTGACATCTCTAAAATTAAAGTGCCAAAGGTTTGGGCTTTTTCAAATGCTGGTTATTAAAAGCCCGTATTTGGGGCGTCTGGGTGGCTCGGTCGCTTGAGCGGCTGACTCTTGTTTTCAGCTCAGGTCATGATCCCAGGGTCATGGGCTCAAGCCCCGCGTTGGGCTCCGTACTGAGGATGAAGCCTGCTTGAGATTCTCCCTTTTCTATGTCCCTCTGCCCCTTTCCTCCGCTCAGTCTCTAAAAATATATATAAAGAAATAAATAGTAAATAAATAAATAAATAAATAAATAAAGCCCACATTTATAAAATAACAAAAGATTATATTGTAGATGTTGAACCTAGAATCTGTGGAATGAAGGGAGTCCTTTAAAAATTGAAAAGCACTCTGAAAAAAAAGCTATTTAGGAATGAAGATCAAGCTGGAGAAAATCTAATCTTCAAAAAGCTTCCACATGAGGGAACATCTGATGGCACCCTGAAAATCCTCGGTCACACCGAAGCACGTCTATCTGACCCCTAAGAGAGCTTGCTGCCTTGTCGTTTCCTTTTGTGTGCGTTTCTTTTGTAGCAGGGGGGTATAAATGATTAGGAATTAGAGGCAAAGCAGGGTGATTCCAGAAGGTCTCCAAATCCCCACGCAGTCTGAAAGATGATCGTGGGGGTGGGAGAGAGGATTGCATTCAGTGTAAGAGACGCTTACTGAGTCGTGGGGGACCGGGGAGGCGCACAGGACAGAGGCTCATCCCTCGCTCCTAAGGAGTTCGCCGTCCTTGGGAAAGAGAGAGGGCACGCACGGGGACCTATCACCCTCATCCGGACAGGAGCACACGCTCACACAGGTACACACACACCCAGAAAACACAGGAGGGCTGCAGAAAGAGCTGAGGAAAAGCCCCAGAGTTGCGGAGAAGTCCATCTTTCACCCAGTAAAGACATCTCTGAAATAAAAGGTGGCCTCTCTCACGGAGCCGAGCTGTAATCGACACCGCTGAGACTTGTAAAGTCATCCCCGTGACCTCAAGGCTGACCCAAACGGGGCTGGGGCCAGACAGTGGAGGGCTGTGCTGTGGGTATGGTAGTCGGGACCCAAGCGGCTTCCTCTTGCTTGCATTCCCCTGAATTACCGGGGTGAGGAAGCACGCACGTTCAAGGGGAGAAGAGAGACAAGTGCATCGGGAACCGAGCCCGTTTCCGTGCTCCGGAAGAACCCATCTCTGCGGCCCAGCAGGCTGGCATACTGTTCACCAAGCGTGCTGTGAATGCCAACCCCCAGCTGGCTGCTTCCGGGGGGCAGGGATGAGAAGACGGTCGCTTTCCGCTTCATTTTGACCACAGTGCCTCGGTCACAGCCAAGCGACAACGTCACCCCCAACTGGATGGCAAGTTAGGAGCCAGCAGCGGCCCTGTGCTGGGAGACCCGGCGGGCAGGGTGGCCCCCAGGGCCGGGGCGATTGACGACCATGATCTGTAGCCATAGCTGCCTTTGCGGAACAGAAGTGTGACCCTGGAAGTGCCCGTGGGGTCTGCTGTGTGCATTCCACCCGCGGACACCCTGACTCGTCTTCTCTGTGCTCTGATAGACCAAGAACCGAGGGAGCCTGAGATATTTGCACATTCACACCAGGGCCCAGGAAACGAGGCTCTCGGTCCGTTAATCTGTCGCATAGTACAGCTGACTCCTCTCTCTCGCCGTTCGTGAGTTCGAGCCCCGGGTCAGGCTCTGCGCTGGCAGTGTGTGGAGCCTGCCTGGGATTCTCTCTCTTTCTCTGCTCCTCCTCTGCTCTCTCTCTCTCTCTCTCTCAAAATAAACAAACTTCAAAAATAAATAAATAAATAAATAAATAAATAAATAAATAAAGCGGGCCCGAACCGAAGGGATCCTTTCTTTCATTTCCTCCGGAGACGAGCAGCCCACACCTGGGAAATGTGAGCCCAGAACACACGCGGCTGGGATCCTTGCTCCGTGCTCTCCCCACGACACAGGAGAGGTCTCGTTGCTGCTCGGGTTATGGCTCATAACCCATTCATTTAGCCCCCGCAGGGCCAGGCACGCTCCAGAGATCTGAAAGTGAACTTGTTGTCATTCCAGCCCTCAAAGAACTCAGAGCCTGGGGGGGGGGGGGGGGCACAGAAATTGCTAGAAATCGCAGCGGACTGTCCAGCAGCGCGCGGCGCTGGCTGAGGCCCACACAGGCGAAGGGCAAGGGTGGCCTCGGTGATCGTTCCTCATGTTCTGGTTTCTTCTCCTTCCTCCCCCAGATGGCGTGCCTGAAGATCTTCAGCTGTCCCGTGGAGGGTCTAGGAACATCTTGGTGAGGCGGACGACAGATAGACGTGCATGTAGCGTCTCACCAGACACACCGAGAAGGAGGCACCGACGCAAGCCGGCCTTCCATGTGGGAAGAGACCCACGCCCGGAAGCCATCTTGGACGGCCGCTTCCGCAAAATGGAAGGACACCCACCGTGGCTTCACGCGTGGCCTTCAGTCACGGAGCAAGCTGCGAAGACATCTGAGAGCAGAGGGCACGCGTGGGGTGTACACAGGGCACTGGTTTCCCGCCTTCTTGCCCCGCCCCCCCCCCGGGCCTCTTGTTCCACAGAAGTGTGGGAAATGCAAGCCGCACACCACACACCGCGCACCACGCAGAGCAAGAGGCCCCCCGAGCAAAACAGCTCTTCGGTCTCCATCCCACCGCGTAGCACACCCTTGAGATTATTGATGCCACGTAGTTCCTTCAGGAATTTTCAATGTGTTCCCGCCGAGCAGCAAATCACCCGCCATCCAGAGTTCTGATGTGAGCAGCGTGAGTTTCTCGAGGCTTCGCAGGAGACATATGCGAGGAGACATATACTTCCTTCGTGAGAGGCCGGCCCAAATGCATGGACCGTTTCTTCCTCCCAAGGGGGTGGGCTTCTTTTCCAAAAAGTTTGCCTTATGACAGCCATCTTGAAAGACACGGAGGCAAGTCACTAAGTAGGTTACAAGGCTTGCTGGTGAGGAAGGTGCTAGGGGGCTTTATCCTGGACAACTGTCCGGATGGGGCACTTCCCTTCCAGGTCGGTAATGGGCTCTGTGGACCCAGCTGCCCTTCCCTGGCCTGGATGATGGGGTAAGGGGGTCCCGGCTCTGTGGCAGGAGATTCTCTGACCCACAGTGAGATGTCCCGGAAGTGAAGTGTGACGAGATGGGGCGGCAGGAAATTTAACCTGAAGGAACACCTGAGCCTGAGGCTGCCATCTGTAGTTGCTCCCCAGGGTCCTTTGTGGCTTGGGATAAGCTGCATTTGATGCCAGGAATGGGACTCAGTGAGTGCTGTTGCCATGGGATTTTTCTAGAAGCACGGAGGAGCTCTTACAGGAGTCCCCAGATGACTGTAGAACCTCTAGACGTTCCCCCCAGGAGGGTAGACACTATTGCGCTTTTGTTCAGTGTTGCCTTCTCAGGAAGAAGCACGGCCTGGCACTCAATGAGCATTTGATGGACATCAAGAAATGGACCCATTCCCTCCCCTTTCCTATCCAAGAGATGTCTGGTCCAAGATCAGGACATCCTTTGACTCTAATCTCCAGGCACCGCACTGCCGTCATCTGAATACGGAAAAGCAGCCAGGCTATGGAAATCAAAACAGTACTTGGGCGCAGTTATAAGACACTCTGTTTTAAGCATCTCCATTTACTTATTTAACTTCACTTCAGCACTGAAAGGTAGATACTGCTATTATTTCCGGAAGAGGAAACTAAAGCAAAGAGAAGATAATAGATTAGTTGCCCAAAACACACAGCTAATAGCTAACAGATCCAGGATTGTGAACCCAACAGTCTGCTACAACACGCCAATACTTTCTTTTCTCAAAACCAGTGGGTTTTTCTGTATGCAGGAAACCTGGACCTTCTAGAGAAACCTTGTACTTCAGAATTGATGATGATGGTGTTTTCCCCAAATTGAAGAACAATGAGTAACAATGGCTCGCTCAAACTCTTTCTTTACACATACCTTGAATTCTTTAGATGATGAGCTATCAGTGGTTGGGGTTGCCTGGCCCACTCACTCTCCTCTTCCCCTCTCCCCTCTCACTCTCTTCTAATTTCTGGGCTCACTAACTAAGGAAAGTGAATAAACACAGCAATGGACTTCAGCATAAAGACGTAGACTCATTGCGTGCATCTATTTTTATTAATGGACAATAAAAGTTTTTTTTTCCCCTAAGGGAACAAACTTCAAGAGGCAGCAAGAACTGAAGATGTTACTATAACATCAAAATTTTCAAAGCTGTAAATCAGAGAGAAAAATAGCTGACACACACACACACACAAAAAAAAAAACCAGGATCCTGTGAAAGACCTAAATGTAAGACAGGAAGCCATCAAAATCCTCGAGGAGAAAACAGGCAAACCTTCTTTGATCTTGGCCGCAGCAACTTCTTGCTCGACACGTCTCCGGAGGCAAGGGAAACAAAAGCAAAAATGAACTGCTAGGACCTCATCAGAATAACAAGCTTCTGCACAGTGAAGGAAACAATCAGCAAAACTAAAAGGCAACCGGCAGAATGGGAGAAGATATTTGCAAATGACATATCAGATAAAGGGTTAGTATCCAAAATCTATAAAGAACTCACCAAACTCAACACCCAAATAACAAATAATCCAGTGAAGAAATGGGCAAAAGACATGAATAGACACTTCTCCAAAGAAGATATCCAGATGGCCAACCGACACATGAAAAAATGCTCCACATCACTCATCATCAGGGAAATACAAATCAAAACCACAATGAGATACCACCTTACACCCGTCAGAATGGCTAACTTAACAACTCAGGCAACAACAGATGTTGGCGAGGATGTGGAGAAAGAGAATCTCTTTTGCACTGCTGGTGGGAATGCAAGCTGGTGCAGCCACTCTGGAAAACAGTATGGCGGTTCCTCAAAAAACTAAAAATGGAGCTACCCTACATCCCAGCAATTGCCCTACTAGGTATTTATCCACGGGATACAGATGTGCGGTTTCGAAGGGACACATGCACCCCAATGTTTATAGCACTATCAACAATAGCCAAAGTGTGGAAAGAGCCCAAATGTCCATCGACAGATGAATGGATAAAGAAGATGTGGTATATATATATACACACATATATATATACATATATATGTATGTATATATGTATATATATGTATATATATGTACATATATATAATGGAGTATTACTCAGCAATCAAAAAGAATGAAATCTTGCCATTTGCAACTACATGGATGGAACTGGAGGGTATTACGCTAAGTGAAATTAGTCAGAGAAAGGAAAAAGCCATATGGCTTCACTCATATGAGGACTTTAAGAAACAAAACAGATGAACATGAGGGAAGGGAAACAAAAATAATATAAAAACAGGGAGGGGGACAAAACAGAAGAGACTCATAAATATGGAGAACAAACTGAGGGTTGCTGGAGGGGTTGTGGGAGGGGGGATGGGCTAAACAGTAAGGGGCATTAAGGAATCTACTCCTGAAATCATTATTGCACTATATGCTAACTAACTTGGATGTAAAATAAATAAATAAATAAATAAATAAATAAATAAATAAAAACAGAATCCTAACCTCGCACGGGAAAGGCACACAACTGACCAGGTTCATACCAGCCATCCTCAAAATGTTCGAAACTTAGTGCTACCACACAATTCGGAAAATGGGCCATGAATAATCGGTGTTAACACAGGGATTAAATGCAAGTGTGTTTTTTAATGTTCACTTCGTTATTTTGACAGAGAGTGGGAGAGGGGTAGGAAGAGAGGGAAGGAGAGAATCCCAAGCAGGCTCCGTGCTCAGTACGGAGGTCCACAAGGGGCTCCGTCTCCCAACTGCGAGATCACGACCTGCACCCAAATCAAGAGTCAGACGCTCAACCGACTGAGCCACCCAGGTGCCCTGAAAGCATGTGTTTTAGATTCTCGGAAATCTTCCCATTTCTACACACTGGGGTGACGAGTTCCTACTCCACCCTAGCAAAAGATGAGCATTCCAATCTTTGACTAGATGGAAAAAAAAAAAAAAAAACAGAATCTTTGGACCGGGGAAACACCAGACACATCTCAGGGAAGTTTTCATATGCAATCCAAGAGAATTCCAGCACCGGCTGCTACGGGACCCACAGCCCTCCATCTGCTATGGTTCCAGAACGCTGGAAGCTTGACCTTCAAGGCAGAGGTTAAAAGACCTTTCAAACGAGTTACTGCCTTCTTCCCAAAGACTGAAAGATGCTGAGCCTGGAGATTCCCCAACTAAATGGTCCACTTGCACCACACTAAAGCTCTGCTCCCAGATGGTAAGCTCCAAGAGACTTCTAGAATTCCTTTTCCTTTTTTTTTTTAAGTTTTTATTTAAGTTCCAGTTACTTAACCTGCCATGTAATGTCAGTTTCACATCTATAATTTAGTGAGTCAGCACTTCCAAACGTCACCAGGTGCTCATCATGCCAAGTACCCTCCTTCATCCCCAACCCTGGGTCTCACCCACCTCCCCTCTAGTATCCATCAGTTTGTTTTCTACGGTGAAGAGTCTGCTTCTTGGTTTTCTTCTCTCTTTTTTTTCCGAGCTGGTGCAGCCACTCTGAAAAACAGCATGGAGGCTCCCTCAAAAACAGTTAAAAAATGCAATTCCCTTTTCTGAAACACAAGGAGGCAAAGAGAAATTATGGCACCAGGAAAGCCTCCAACATGAAAGACGGAGACAAGAACACACAAAGAGAAAAAGCAACTTGAAGGGACAGAGATGTTAAAATAAACTATCATTCATGTCCCCTCAAAAATAAGAGAAAGTGGGGCGCCTGGGTGGCGCAGTCGGTTAAGCGTCCGACTTCAGCCAGGTCACGATCTCGCGGTCTGTGAGTTCGAGCCCTGCGTCAGGCTCTGGGCTGATGGCTCGGAGCCTGGAGCCTGTTTCCGATTCTGTGTCTCCCTCTCTCTCTGCCCCTCCCCCGTTCATGCTCTGTCTCTCTCTGTCCCAAAAATAAAATAAACGTTGAAAAAAAAATAAAAAAAAAAAAAAGAGAAAGTAATGCAATTGGGAGCCGATCAGAAAAAAAAAAAACATAATTAGGAGCAAAATACAATAAAATAATATCCTGTAAGACACTATTTTTTTTTTAATTTTTTTTCAACGTTTATTTATTTTTGGGACAGAGAGAGACAGAGCATGAATGGGAGAGGGGCAGAGAGAGGGAGACACAGAATCGGAAACAGGCTCCAGGCTCTGAGCCATCAGCCCAGAGCCCGACGCGGGGCTCGAACTCCCGGACCGCGAGATCGTGACCTGGCTGAAGTCGGACGCTTAACCGACTGCGCCACCCAGGCGCCCCAAGACACTATTTTTTTAAGGAAGATTTAGAAGAACTAACAAAGAAGACCGTTCGAAATTAAAAGTATAATAGGGGGAGTAAAAGCATCAGTAGAAAGGTTAGAAGTTAAAATTGGGCACTTTTAAAAGACTAAAGGGCAGAGACAAAAAGGAAATTAAAAAAACTATGTGACTGTCTCGCGTGTTCACGGTATGTGAACAAGACCTACCCAGAACCTTCAGTATCTACATAACAGAAGTTCCAGAATGAACAAACAGAAAGATTAGGAGGAAGTCATCGATGAAGTAATTCAAGAGATTTCCCCAGAGCTAAAGGATATATATTTCCAGATGGAAAGATGCCCATCGAGTGTCAGACGTAATGGATGAAAATAGATCCAAACGAGCACATTGTCATGAGCGTTCAGAATTCTAGTGACAAAGATAGGAGCCTACTATCTGGAGATGCAGGATAGTGGGTCATATAGGAAGAATAAGGTATTAGAAGGATTTTCAACGTCTTTATTTTTTAATGTTTAGTTATTTTGAGAGAAAGAGAGAGTGCGTGCAAGTGGGGGAGGGGCAGAAAGAGAATCCCAAGCAGGCTCCTGTCAGCTCAGAGACTGATGTGGTGCTCGATCCCACAAACCATGGGCTCATGACCTAAGCTGAAATCAAGAGTCGGATGCTTGGAGCCCCTGGGTGGCTCAGTAGGTTAAGCGTCTGACTCTTCATTTCAGCTCAGGTCATGATCTCACAGTTTGTGGGATAAAGTCACATATTGGGCTCTGTGCTAACATCATGGAGCCTACTTGGGATCTCTCTTTCCCTCTCTCTGCCTCTCTCCCTCTCTCTCTGTCTCTCTCTCAATAAAGACCATGGGGAGGGGAAAGGAAAAAAAAAGTTAGAGAGGGAAGGAGCCAAAGCATAAGAGACTCTTAAAAACTGAGAATAAACTGAGGGCTGATGGGGGGGTGGGAGGGAGGGGAGGATGGGTGATGGGTATTTAGGAGGGCACCTGTTGGGATGAGCACTGGGTGTTGTATGGAAACCAATTTGACAGTAAATTTCATATTAAAAAAAAGACATATAATGAATGGAAGGAACACATGGGTGTTTTGGACGGTGCTTGGAATGTCCTCTATTTTTTGATCTGCACAATGGTTACCTGGTTTTGTTCGGTTTGTGAAAACTAGTTTGAATTATATACTTACTATCTGTATATTCTTCTATATGAGTAACTTCATGAAAAGATTTTTTAAGTTTTTTGTAAAGCTGATATATTGAGTGATGGTTACTATGAAATTCATTATCTTCTACATATATGGTTTATGCCTCATATGTGGGGTTTATATGTAACAATAAAATGATTTAAAAATGGGAAAAAAAAACATTTTAAAAAATCTTCAAAAAAAAAAAAAGAGTCAGATGCCAGGTGCTGACTGAGCCAGCCAGGTGCCCAGGACTTTCAACTTTTTAACAGTAGCACTAGAAGCTAGAAGCCAATAGAATAATGCCTTTAACAACCAAGAAAGAAAAAAAAAAAGGTGTCAACGTAAAATTCTACTTCTGGCAAAACTAACAAACAAATATAAGAATGAATATAAACATTCTCAGGCACGTGAGTCGCAAAAACATTTTCCCTCATATGCGCTGTCTCAGAAAGCTACTAAAGGATGTACATTACTAAGTCAAGGGAGTAAACCAAGGAAAAGAAAGATACAGGAGAGTGAAAACAAGATCCAAACAGGAGAAAAGCGGAGACAGTCTCCAGAATCTCAGGTGAAGGAAGGTTGGCAGGTTGGGAACTGAGCCCGAGATAAGAATGGCAACCAGCCCTGATGAAGACAGCTCCATGAGAAAAGATACAAGTAATAGAATACAGAGTGTCCCTGAACGTCTTAACAAGAATGCTGGCATGGCCTTAATGATATAAACAATGAATTGTGATCTAAACAAAATTTCAAAATAACTTTATTGGAAGAACAAAAACATTGAAAAGGGATGCGTTCGCTTAAAACTGAAAAATCAAGTAGTGAATATACATGCACAGCAGTTAGAAATAGGGAAAGATTATCAAAGATAATCAGAAAAGTCAAGAAAGTGGCTGCTCCTGGGGAGAAGTAATGTAGGGAGGGATGCAGGCGTCTACTGGTTTTCCTAACAAAACTCATAGAGCAACTATGGCTCTATTAAATTGTGTGCGTGTATAACTTGATCTTTTTTTTTAATTTTTTTTAAATGTTTATTTAGTTTTGAGAGAGAGCATGAGGGAGGGAGGGACAGAGAGAGAGGGAGACCCAGAATCTGAAGCAGGCTCCAGGCTCCGAGCTGTCAGCACAGAGGCCGATGCAGGGCTCAAACCCACGAACCGTGAGACTATGACCCGAGCTGAAGTCGGATGCTTAACCGACTGAGCCACCCAGGCGCTCCTAATTCGATCTTTTTTTAAAGTTGTTTTTTATTTGTTTTGAGAGAGAGAGAGAGAGAGAGAGAGAAAACATGAGTGGGGGAAGCGTAAAGAGAGGGGGAGGGAGAGAATCCTAAGCAGTTTCTGCACTGTCAGAGCAGAGCTGATGCACGGCTTGAACTCACAAACCATGAGATCACATATAACTTCACTTTTTAAAGGAAGAGTGGCTTTGTACTTCTGAATAAATTGCCTCAGACAGGACACTAGCAAAATATCAGCATCTCTCATTCAAAAACACAAAAATCCTTGCATTGACAAGAAAGAAGGCAAAAGCAGAAAGGCAGCAATCAATATTTGGTTTAAATGACCTCAATATCAATTGAAGTTACACCCAAGGAAAGATTCCTTGACCATCCATGTGGCACACAGCCATGCAAAAGGAGTGGAAAACTTCAGGAAAGAGGAAGGAGAATCGCCCGTCTCTTGTTCAAACCATCTTGCATGCTTTTCATACAATGGTGCTAGTTAGCGATTCCTAATCTATTCCTACAGAGTTCTTCACCTGTTAGCAGGTTTGCTAACTAAAACAAACCCTTCAAGCTCAAGGAATCGCAAGAGATGTTAAAGGAAAAAATGTTCCCAGGATGACTTGTTTCTCTATGAGGGGAAAACTTAACATTTGTTAAATGGAGTGGGGAAGAAAGCTCCTGTGTTTACAGAAAGTGGCGTTTCTGCCATAGCACAGTCTTGCGGCGTCTTCACAGATGGAAACCACACTGCGTTGCATCCATCACGGCCCTTGACAATCCCCATTTGGGGAAAAGACATCTATATTCCTTACCCAGCATTCCACATCCCTGACATCTTCTTATGCCCCATCCAATGTCTTGTAACCCATCCCCCCAAAAAGTGGGTAATTTTGACATTGATAGGGCACTAGTAACACTCGGTTATCATTAAAAAAAGAAAAAAACATAACAAAACAAACAAACAGACCTGGTTTAGAGGAGTTCCCACCTCACTTGCTATAACCATACCTCATTCCTCTCCGGCCCCAGAAAAGCAATGTCAAAAAAAAAATGAGGAAATGAGGGAGACTTTATCATAGTAAGACCAAGATATTACCAACTGATTACTAAGAACATACCCCCACATACACCCCAACAATGCAATTGAGAACCTTTCCTGTGATATCTGTATAGATAAATACTGACGGCATCCCTTCTAGGTGCCCACCATTTGAATATTTGAAGAAAGTTGCCAGCCCCGCCCCCAGAGTCACCTTGGCAGAGGAGGCATTTTTTTAGAATGGAGTTGATTCCCAGTTGGAAGCTTTATCAAGTATTCGTTAAGAATTGTAGTTTTATTTTACCTAATATTCACGATTTTCTTTTTGTTTTCCTCACACTCTCCCCCCCATTAATGGATCCACCTAAGCTTAAAAGAAACTAAAGACTCTACATCCTTTCAAATCGTTTAGCTGCTATTGACCTCTCCCTCCTGCTTTGATACATCAGTTGGCCTTTTTATTTTACATGTAAGCTCACATTCTCATATTTTCTTTTTTTTTCTTTTTTTTTTTTTTATTATTTATTTTTGGGACAGAGAGAGACAGAGCATGAACGGGGGAGGGGCCGAGAGAGAGGGAGACACAGAATCGGAAACAGGCTCCAGGCTCTGAGCCATCCGCCCAGAGCCCGACGCGGGGCTCGAACTCCCGGACCGCGAGATCGTGACCTGGCTGAAGTCGGACGCTTAACCGACTGCGCCACCCAGGCGCCCCACATTCTCATATTTTCTTTATAGAATCTGGTCTTGTAAGATTCAGCCCATCATCCCAACCTGTTGTGAATAGTTTTTGTCTTGACTTTCTGAGCTTTAGATCATGCTCACGTGATTGACAAGATCCATGTATATCCTCAGTGATAAAGTTGACATTTCAGTCAAGGGCAGAGCCAGGTGGCCAGCTGCTAGAGACTTCCCTTTGGGTGGATCCAGATCTATTAGTTCTTTGGTCCTAAGATCATACTCTGCCCCAGTTGTAGCCAAGCAAGAAAACCATTCAAAAGCTGATATGGCAGAGGGGCATGTCTCCTAATTAGTCCCCAAGCCAAAGACTTATCCGACTATGTCCCTCTTTTCTTTGAACACCCCATATGTGGGTGGTCTCTTTTCCTGTTCTATTCTTCTAGATCGTTGCATTCCATTACTAATCTTTTGGCTGTCTTCCCTCTTGTTCTGTTGTCAGACTATGATGAAGCATTCTTTCTACTGATACTGAGCTGCTTTCGATTTCTATCCTAACAGCTCATCTCTCATGATGAAACACGTAAATGCCCCATCTTTGAGATCACTTCCCTCTCTCGTCTGTGTGTCTGTCATAGGGACACAGCAGAGCATAGTGGTCAAGAATGCCAACTCCCAGGGGCACCTGGCTGCCCAGTCGGGAGAGCAAGCGACTTTTGATCTCGGGGTTGTAGGTTCGAACCCCATGTTGGATGTAGAGATTACTTTTAAAAAAATAAAGAATACACGGGGCACCTGGGTGGCTCAGTCGGTTGAGCGGCCGACTTCGGCTCGGGTCATGATCTCACAGCTCGTGAGTTCGAGCCCCACATCGGGCTCTGTGCTGACAGCTCAGAGCCTGGAGCCTGCTTCGGATTCTGTGTCTCCCTCTCTCTTCCCCTAACCCACTCACATTCTGCTCTGTCTCTCTCAAAAACAAATAAACAGTAAAAAAAATTTTTTTAATAAAAAATAAAAGAATACAGACTCCTGAACCAGATGACCTGAATTCAAATTCTGGCCACACCTTTCACTCACTTGGTAACCACTTACTGGCTTTGCATTTTCTTTGTGCCTCAGGAGTTTTGCTCAACACTTATGACTAACTCCCAACCCATCGCCACCACCTCTGGGCATTTTCGAGGCCCCAGATCGTTTTTAGGTTAGTAGGGTAATGAACTTTAGTTTCCTTCATCCTCTACCCTGTGATTTCAGTTATTTTCCCAATGCTGCTTAAGTAAATTCTCAGTCAGTATGAAATTCAGACACTTACTAAGCAAATGCATCTTTATGACAAGTGTCCGTGTCCTTCTGGCCAGCCAGATTCTGCCCCTAAATTCCTCTTATACAGAAACTGAGGAGCCACCACTGGCCAGTGGGAAGTCCCATGAAATCGGACAGATCCTGGGTTCAACTCACGTCTCTGCGTTCAGATCTGCACCTTTGGGAGCCAAAGAGCTTCTTGCGAATGATGCAAAGAATGATCTGGGTTCAGGTGCAATTTCAAGAGAAATAGCAAGGTACGTTTTGTTTTCCCAAACAAGCAGAGAACTGGAAAGCTTTAATTGGCCGTATGAAAATCATAAGATATTTCTGCATCAACAGGCAGGACAAATTCATTCTAGGGGGTTATTAGATTAGGGCCCAGTAAGAGGTTCCAACACTTACGAAGATAGAGACAATGATTCAGAGTTTTAAAAATGGAACTAGGCAGGAAATGTTCTTCTGGGAGGGCTGAGCCTACGAGGGCTCCAACAGCGGTCTATATCAAATAAAACAAGTTCTTTATCCCTGCGATGTCCAACAGCTGTTTGCCATTTCCCCTAAAAGCAGCGGGAAATTGGCGTAAACGGCGAGGATTTGAGTTCGACATAAGGAAAATATTCCTGACAGTAGGGGTTGTTAAACAATGGAACAAGTTAGCAATAACAATTGTGGAATGGGTTTCCCAGGGCTCTTTGGACATTGTACCCCGTTTGTCTGGGAGGTTTTGATATAACCTTGCCTATTGGAGACCTCCTAGGCTCCTTTCCAGCTCCCTGGTTGTTAATTAGTTCAGCATGCTTTTGCATTAATAGCATTATAATCCTGGTCACAACTGATTAAAGGACAAAAATCAATTTCCCACTCAAATCCCCCAAACAAGAAGGTGTTTTTCTCCCCCCCGTGCCCCAGAAATGGGATGGTCCGTGCATTTTCATTCACATGTTTTTAATTTCTTTGGGGAAGTTTTCAAATGGAGATTTCCATAAACCAAAGTTTAGCCTAAGAATACGTTGAATTATAAACTGGTGGAAAAGCTGAATAGAGATGTATAATGGAAACATTAACAGAGCTTTAGCAGGGACGGCAATAGCGTGTCCCTACAATGCAAGGAAATCATGTTAAAGTAACTGCTATTGTAGATAAGGGGGTGCCGCTCTTAATAATGGATTTTTCATGCATTACTTCTATGCTTTTAACATTTTTTCCATCATGAATAGTGACCTTGGAATAACGCTAAGAACTATATTTTGTATTTAACCTAAATACCAAATTTAAAGACTTAAATAGATAATACCAAGGACTTGATTCCATGCTGCTAAAGACTGCGGAAGGTTGTAAAATGCTCCTACAAACTCATATGTAATGGAAGTAAATCTTTTTCTATTGCAAATATGCGATACATAACTACTTCCTTCCAACAAAGCCCAGAATAGTTCACGGAAAGGGAAAAATTGTAACTGAATTGACAGGTAGATATGATGCAGGTGCAAAGGGGTGGGGAGGGGAAGAGTTTCAGTTTCCTCCCGATAATCCTCATAACACCCCCTCAAACCACCCTAAAGATGTTGAAAGCAAAAACAGCATGGGCCACCACAGCTTCCAGTAACTTCTCCTAATCCTCCTTTCAGCCAGACCGCTGTCCTAAGACTCTCCACCTAAATCCTAGAACTCCAGCATGTCTCAAGGTAAGCATACCCAATTCATTGGATATGTAATTATCCCGCTCCTAGGAAAACCGGAAAGTGTGCATTTAAAGTCTGCTGGCCCATGCCACCTCCGTGAAGACCTGATCGTTCTTCCCTGGCATTTCATCCATCCCCTAGGGCCAGCCTACTTGTCACCCTCCATTGTTTTTGGTCTGTCCCTGCCCTGATCGTGCTCATCTCACTGCCCGACCTAGTCTCCTTATCTCAGAACCAGGAGGCCGACCAGAAGACCTGATCAATTGGCCAGTCCCCTTGTCTGGCGGGAGAGGGATAGACGAGTCACTAGTGAAATCTGAATAAGACTGCCTAGTGTTAAATGCTCCCTGCTCCACCGCCCCCTGTGAGTGCTTGGACAGAACACGTGCGTCTTTGCTTCCTTTTTCCCATCCAGAAGATGGAGGGGATAATACCACCTAGATCTTGGGGTTATTGGAGAATTACTGGGTTAATACGCATCCAACAGTGACTGGCACAAGTGAACCCGTAATAAATGTGAGCTTTTGAACTGGCAATCAAGAGATAAGACCTAGGTTTCTCCAACAGCGATCTACCTCTTGCCTCTCGTCTGCTCTGGGGTCCAGGGTTAACCAACCTCCCGTCTGCCTGTTTCCCTTCACTCTCTCCAGCTAAGAAGGAAAGGCGGTCTCTCACCTTGGTACACCTCTTCACATGTCACTTTTGATTCGGTTTCCTTTAAACGAAAACAAACGCAAACAAGCAAAAAAACAAAAACAAAAACAGAAACAAAAAACTTTCTCTGAAGCAACGACCAGGAAAGCGTTTCACCTTCCTCTTCCCAGTCGTCACAGGCTATCAGATGAAAAGAATCATTTTTTTCAGCCATGAAACTTTAAACAAAAAGAATGACAAGAGCTTAAAAGCGTAAGTCTTATTTTTTTTATTAGAGTAACACTTACATACAAGGTCACCTTTGTTTCCGGTGTGTAGCTTACTGACTGAACGTTTCTATCATTACTCAATGCTCATCACGTTAAATGTAGTCACCATCCGTCATTATGTTATTACAGTATTATTGAGTATATTCCCTATGTTGTACCTTTCACGTCCATGACTTACTTATTCCATAACTATAAGTTAGTATCTCTTCATCCCTTTATCTATTCAGCTATCAGCCCACCCACCTCCCCTCTGGCAACCACCAGTTTATTCTCTGCATTTAAGGATCTGTCCTTCCTTCCTTCCTTCCTTCCTTTCTTCCTTCCTCCCTCCCCTCCTTCCTTTCTTCATTTGTTTTGAAGGGTTTTTCTAAGTTTATTTATTTATTTTGTGAGATAGAGCACAAGCTGGGGAGGGGCAGAGAGAGAGGGAGAAAGAGACTCCCAAGCAGGCTCTGCACTGTCAGTGTGGAGCCTGACGCGGGGCTCAATCCCACGACCTCGAGATCCTGACCCAAGTCAATACCAAGAATCTGACACTTAACTGACTGAGCCATCCCGGCACCCCATTTGTTTTGTGTTTTAGATTTCACATATAAGTGAAATCCTTGGGGGGGGGGGGGGCGGGGAACGCCTGGGTGACTCAGTTGATTAAGCATCCGGCTCTCAATTTCAGCTCAAGTCATGAACTTACAGCTCATGAGTTGGAGACCCACATCAGACCCTGCCCTGAAAACCCAGAGCCTGCTTAGGATTCTCTCTCCCTCTACTCTTCCTTGCCCTCTTTCTCTCTCTCCGAATAAATAAACTTTAAAAAAGAAAAGAAAAGAAAAGAAAAAAGAAAAGAAAAAAGAAAAGAAAAGGAAAAGAAAAGAAAAAAGAAAAGAAAAGAAAAAAGAAAAGAAAAGAAAAGAAAAAAGAAAAGAAAAGAAAAAAGAAAAGAAAAGAAAAAAGAAAAGAAAAGAAAAGAAAAAAGAAAAGAAATCCTATGGTATTTTTTTTCTCTGTTTGACATATTACACTTAGGATAATACCCTCTAGGTCAATCCATGTTGTCACAAAGAGGAAGATCTCATTCTTTTTTATGGCTAAGTAATATCCATGTGAATGGATAAAGATATATGTATATATCCATTCAGCAGTCAATGGATATTTGGTCTGCCTCCATATCCTGGCTCTTGTAAATAATGCTGCAATGAGCATAGGGCTCCATATATCTTTTTGAATCAGTGGTTTTGTTTTCTTTGGGTAAATACCCAGAAGCGAGATTGCTGGATCATACGGTAATTCTGTTTTTAATTTTTTAAATAACGTCCATGCTGTTTTCCACACTGGCTGTACCAATTTACCTCCCCACCAGCGTTGCATGAGGGTTGTTTTTCTCCACATCCTCGCCAGTACTTGTTATTTCTTTTTGATTCTAGCCTTTCTGACAGGTATAAGGTGGCATCTCATTGTGGTTTTGAGTTTCATTTATTTCCCTGATAGTGACTGATGTTGAGCATCATTTCATGTGTCTGTTGACCATGTGTATGTCTTCTTTAGAAAAATGTCTATTCAGGTCTTTTTAAATCAGATCATTGGTGGGGGGTTTGGGGTTGAGTTGTGTAAATCTTCTATAGATTTTGGATATTAACCCCTTATTGGATATATCATTTGCAAATACCTTGTCCCATTCAGTACATTGCCTTTTCATTTTGTTAATGATTTCCTTCACTGCACATTGAGTTTTAATTAACTGGAGTGAAAGTTATTACCAAAGTACTAGTCCAACTACCCAGATATTTTCGGGAAAGATAGGGTGGAAATATAAGCTGGAGACTAACACAGTGAGAAGGACGAGAGAAAGGAAAAGAAAAGTGCATAAAGGAAACCGCTACATTTCTTGAGCACTTACTACATTTTTCTCTTTTAATCCCTACAACAATCCAGTGAGTTAAGGATTTTTATTTCCGGGTGAGAGACTGAGGCCCACAGAGCTACTAAGGTGTGGATCTTGGGATCTGAGAACCCAGATCTATCATATTTCAAAGCTGGTACTCTTGACATTCTATAAGCTCATACCCAGCTTAGGTGCACGTTCAGCCTTTCCTGTTTCTTAAAAATAACCAGATTAATCTTGCACACTATCACAATCCGACGTGTCAACTATTCAAAGAAAGAAAGCAGCTAACAAAAGTAAGGTTTTGATGAAGTTGGTTTAATAACTTGTTACTTTGATTCTTTTCCCTGTGGAGTGAATACTCAATAATGCATCTTCCAGAATCACGCCCGCTCTCTTTCTGACCTTCCTTACACCGGGTCTCATAGCTTCCTTATTTATGTAATATATTTTCAAGTCTGCTTCAGGAAAGCATCAGGCTAAGTGCTCAGTGATGCCACTTTGTACCCAGACCATTCTTCTTTCCAAAAGACACTCCCTTCTGCAAAATGTCCATGTTCTCACTCCACACAACAGCTTGGAAGTCCGGGAAGACATTAATCAACTCCAGCTCCCCCGCCAAGGGTACAACCTTGGGCAAGTTCCTTGGTTTCCTCGCTTTTTAAAACAGGTGTAACTCATGAGATCTCATAAAGATGAAATGAAACGGTATATACAAAGTCTCAGGTATATAATGTGCCCTCTGTGAATGACCGCTATAGATGGTGTTGGTCATGGTGAGGCCTGATGACTCATTCTACAAAGAATGGCACCTTTTCTGGGGTCAGAATGTTCATACTATCTTCCTTCCCCAGATGGTCCTGAAGAAACCTCACTAAATTCTGGCTTTTTCTGTATCTTTTTATCAGCCCCTATGCTGGTGGTCCATAATGTCCTTTTTCAAGATGAAGACTCATTTTTAACACACACACAGCACTCACTGGTATCTCATAGGATGATAGCTGTTGACTGATTGAGAAAATGGCTGTCGCCAGACCCCTTTCCCATACATCAGGAACCCTGCTCTCAGTTTATCAAGTCCCTTCTGTTCAGAAATTCTCTCTCCAAGCACAATATAAGAAAATAGGTCTTTACTCACCGAATAGCAATCACATTCCTGTTTCTAGGCCTGCCTTCTGTTAAGAATTACAAGGTCACCTGGATTGGACTCTTGGCTATTCTGAAACTCCCCTGTTCAACTTTACAGAAAATGCCTTGATTTACTCTCACAGATGGTTCGTCATGTCCATTGTTCATGAATTTTTAACAGTTTAATACTCTGAAAACAACTTTATTTCCCTTTATTTTAAGTTCCTGGCAGAGCATGTGGGAAAGAAAAGATCTCACTTGACCTTTTGTACTTACAACACAGACATCCAATAAATATCTACTAATTTGGTTCATGATGTTGAGATTTAAAGGAGATATTTGCATTCTCCATACACGCCCAACACTTTCCCAACTCTGAGTTTTCCCTCCCTAGAGGTATTTGTCTTCATGTTCAAATTCAGTCAGGGCTTCTAGACGCCAGTAATGCTCCCACACCAGCTCCTCTATGAAACTCCTGGAAGCTTGCCTCCAAGCTTGGCCAGGACTTTCTGTCCCTAACCACACCACATTGGTGCCAGCTTATCACCAAAACCCTGGCACAACACCCCACAGTCTTCATGATTATCCATGCCTCTACCCACACTCTCTCTCCTAATTCCCTCCACTCTACTTGAATCATTTTCTTGTACTCAAAAGTTTGGCCCCTGGGTCTAGGTATTATTTTTCTTTTATTTCCAACACCCTAAGCTATATTAGATACTAAACCATGGAGTCCGGGAGGATGGTGACTGGCCAGCCTCACTTCCTGTCCTTGCAACCTCCAACTGTTCCTCTACATGTCCACTTGCCTTCCTGCATACGATATTGGCATCTTGCTTAGAACAAACTCGGGGTATTCCAGCGTCCCACATCCACATAGATTCGCATGTAAACCAAACACAAGGTAAATGGAAAAAAGAAGGGCTTATATTTCCTATTACATCTGCTATCTGATCATATTTCAATTCTAGACACGTTTTCCATTGTTATTTTCCGGGCTCAGTTAGGTTACTGGAATTACAAGGCAAAGATTATGGATATGAAGCCCATTACCCGTGAGTTCATATGAGATTAGGGTGCTAAACAGTGGGCCCCCAGGACTTCTCTTACCCACAGGACTGAAATGATTAAGACAGAGTACCATTAGCTATAGCTATAGCTATATAGATATAGATATAGATATGGAGATAGATATAGACCCCAGCTAATTTATTTTCTTTCTTGTTGCCTAACACATCATACAATTTGGGAACCACTTTAGTGGTTACTCAATCAACAAAGACCATCACACCCCGGTATTACTTTTTACCTAATTGCCTCCCTCTTTTTCGGAGGCCTGCCCTCCACAGCCGTGGAGTGTGCTTTGACTAGAAGGAAGGGGTCAAGGTGCGAAGTGACTACAGTGTTAATGTAGGTGTCACATAAATGCATTAGCTCGGTGGACCAAATAAGGGACAATATTTTGATGAGAAAATGGCATTTAGAAGTGCTGGTGCATTTAAAACATTTTCCCGGGGTGGTTACATTAGCAGACCTAAACAATCAAGGGCCAGGAGGCGTTGCTGCAGGGACTGTGGGCTTAAAAAGTTACCCTTGTTCTGACACCTATTAATAACCACCTTTGGAGAATTATAAAACACAGCGAGAAGAGAATTGTTCGTCTCTGTGCCTGCAAATATTCCATAACTCTGGCTCATACCGACCGAAAAAAAAAATCTATACAGTATAATATATGTTTATTCTCTGTGAATAAGAGGCTTTGGGCTTTCAGAAATCTATTGTATGTGATTCTAGGTGCCAGCGGCACTTGGGACCTTTTCCTGACATTTCCTACTTACGGAGCAGATCAGTTGCAAAGGCACAATGTGCCTCGGCAAAGAATTCAGAATGCATGTGCTTGTTCCAGCTTTGAAAGAATTTTCACTCCCTAGGCTAAAGAAAACCTCAACACATGGGGAAAAGAGAACTTTTCTCATCTTAAACCTTTTGATTCAACTGCCTCCTGCAGCAAGTTCTGGAAAGGCCTTCATTCGCATCGACCGCTTACATTTTTCACTGGAGGGAGATGATTTGGAGGGAAGGGAGGAACCTCAGGGTCTGTTGATGTTGAAGGTTGTACAATCAAATGCCAAGGCCAGCTTGTTTGACAGAGTTAAATTCACACGATCATGCTTCATGATGAGAAGAAGCTTTGTCCAACCTTCCGTTTCTACTGGAATTACTCGTGTGGGCACCTTGAAATCTTCCGCCACTGATGTTGAACATGAACGTTACTGGAGAAATATCTGGCCCTGAGGCACAGAATTCCAAACATGGAAGACCACCAGGAGGAGTGAAAGATCCTGTGCCTTTTTCTTTAGTCAGCTTCTTTTAGCAAAAAAAAATTAGCAAATTTGCTCTTGGCCAAATCGGAGTGCCTCCATCTGAAGAGTCTGCCTTCCAGGTACACAGCTTCTTTGACAGAGCTCAGAGTCTCCGGGCAGCTGCTGTGAAGTTTACCCCAAAAGAGAGATTCCCTCTGGCCAGACCAGTAGGGGCTGTGATAAGCTAGTTGGGGTGTTCAGTCTTTCACAAAACTTAAGAGGGATTACAGGGAAGACAAAACCTCAGCGTAAGTTCAGATCTGAGGCCAATGTCAGCCCTCAGACACAGGCTCAGCAGGCAAAGCAAAGCCAGTTGGAGAGGGTTGCCCGCGTCGGAGACAACATCAGCAGTCGGAAGACACGGATCCTGTATGAGATGTATGTCTGCAGAACCAAGGCAATAGTGGCGTCACGTTGGCGTTCAGAACTTGACGGAGTTCTTTCCTTATCACAGACAAGCAAACTGAAGTACAGAATCATAAACTCATGAATGTTCAGGATCGGAAAGGGTCTTGGATGGTTGTGTTCTCTGGACGTTCAGATGCCCGTGGCCATGTCATCAGCAACTTCAGCAGGTACCATATTTAGCATCAGGGTCTCTACAGAGCATCAACTCAACAGCCACTGCGCTTGGCCCTCCTCAAGTATCATTCCACTGATCTTCCCATCGACTCTCTGACTTGGGTATTACTGGCCCATCTTACACAGGGAGAAACTGAGAAATTAAATGACTGGCCAAATCCAGAGGGGCTGGGATTTGAATGTTAAGTGCTCTGTTACTTCCCTAATCGGTCACCCCATATCCACTTGAAGACCGTTGACAATAGGAAGCTCGGTACTGTGCATAGCAGACATTTTTATTTTAAGACCCTTCCCTTTGTGCCTCCACAAAATCAGCTGAATTTTTACCCTTTCATTGAAATTCTGCCTACTAGGGCCCTGTAAGACAGGTTTAATCTGTATTTTATGTGGAAACCCTGAAACCAGCAAGAGACAGTAATTATGCCTCTCTATTTAAGTCTTCTTTAATTCAAGCTAAATTCCCTCCCCAACTCCTTTACACTTTCATCATTGTAACCAATGAGATGACATCCGAGCCTCGAAACCCAAGCTTTTCTAGAGCAGGCTCCTTTTCTTACTCATTCCTCATCCTCGAGACTCAGCACTGTGTCTGGCACACAGTGAGTTCTCTATAAATGCTAAAGGGTATACTTAGAAAGGGTATAAATGCTTAAATGTTTGTCTTGAAAGCTGTAGCAACGTGGAGGTTAGAGTGGAAGAGAGCCAAAGCATAAGAGACTCTTAAAAACTGAGAACAAACTGAGGGTTGATGGGGGGTGGGAGGGAGGGGAGGGTGGGTGATCCGTATTGAGGAGGGCACCTTTTGGGATGAGCACTGGGTGGTGTATGGAAACCAATTTGACAATAAACTTCATATATTGAAAAAAAAAAAAAGAAGAAAGCTGTAGCAACTTTTCACCATCCTTCATAGAACGTGGAGCCAAAATGAAATAGAATCTCCATGGGTGATCTGGCCTTTAAGCCGGGGAAAACTAGCACAGCCCTTCTAAGGATGCTACATTACTCTTAATACAACATGGAATGGTGTTAGGATTTGACTCCCTGATTACCCTGCCTATTCATGCCAAAATTAGGGGAAATGAAGCTCCAGGTCTTTTTGTATGTCATCCTAGAGCAGTAGCTTTAAGATCTAGGTGCAGGACCTTATCCCCCGTAAAGCTGATGCTAAGCCCATGGTCCAGCCTGCTAGTCTATCTATGGGGCTCCTGCGGTCTGTCATGAAAAACAGCCATTTCCCCTTCTGCCTTGTTTTATTCTCGAATGAGTGAAGCCAGACACCAACGATCTCACCTCTACCATGCAAGGAAAATCTGTCATGGCTTGGTTTTAAGCTCCTCTTTTCCCACAAAGTGAATTTCTCTTGACTCCGCATTAGCAGATGTTCCTAATCCCAGCCTCTAGAACCAATCCTGATCCTGGAAAAGAGACTTTGAAGGAGCTTCGTACTCAGAATCCGAGCCTCAGCTCAACCTATTTCATCCAGCTCTGATCCCCTGGACTGCCGATTAACTCCTTGGTGCTCTGGTCCTTGGGTTGGTAATTAGACTAGCGCATTAGCTGCACGAGGACCATGTTAGTTCAATTAAGCTAGGCTATGTGCAGGAACAAACAAATCCCTAAAGCTCAGTCAGTAACAAACCCAACTTTGTCTCACACTTATGCAGCATTGGAGAGTTCGCTTCTAGACAGATTCCATTTCACAGTGCTACCATTTCAGCGTGTGGCCCTCACAGTCACCACAGCAAGAGAGGGAGCACAGGGAGCCCACACCTGCCCTTCAGTGCTTCCTCCCGGATATCACATAAGTCATTTCACATGGCACCAGGGGTCAGAACATGGAGAAACACCTCCCCACACACACACCCAACAGCAGGGAAGGCTTCCTATGTGTCTTGGAAGAGTAAAATGACACAGGACTTGATGAGCACGGGGTATTGTCTCTGCTACAATTGCTGTTGCATTCTCCCTTCCTTCTTTTCCTCTGGGACCAGCTTCCTCCCCAAACCAAGCATGGTGATAAGGACGCTACTTTTCTGATGCTTCCCGCCTGCTATATAGCTCTTATCATCACTTCTTCTTGGCTTCCTCACTGACAAGCTCCAAAGATTCCTCATATCAATCAGGACTCCTGCTACAGATAATAGAAAATTCCACACACAGAGATTTAAGCAAGAGAGGGAACTCACTACCTCATGTAGCAGCAAAGTGCAGATGTAGATTTAATTCTGAACTCACGGTTCGAACAGTATCATTGGGATTTGTCTTCTCTCTAGCTGTTGGGCTGTGTCTAATTCCAACATTGGCTTCATTCTCGGGCTCCGCTGAGGGCACCGGACGCACATTATCACAACATCAAGGCATGTTCTGGGCCGACAGAGTAGTGAGATCAGCTCCTACACAACTCAATCAGAAGAGCCGAACACCTGTCTCCTCGATCCTGATTAACCAGCCCAACCAAGCGCACATCCCTGAGCCGATCGCTGTCCCTCGTGAGATCTGCTGCCTGGATTGGCCACGTCTGGTCACGTGGTATTTCCTAGAGCCGGAAGTGGGACTGTGCAGGAACCACGTGCACATAAAATAGGGTTATGGTGGATCCCCAAATGAAAACTTGGGCTTTTCACAACATAACTCATAGGTACTGAGAGGCCACAGGCCATGACTGTCCACTGACCATCACTTAACTTTGTGTCAACCAGCCCCCAATGGCGGACCTTGATGCTGGCTGACCTGAGCTTCAGCTTCCATAGCCTTTGCCAGTTGACCTGCTCCTGGTCCAGCCCCTGCAACATCTGCCTGGCAAGACGCACCCTCACCTCAGTAGTAGATTTGGTTCTAGATCAAATGGCCACCCAAGGTAGCCATTCTCACCAGCAGAAACTAGACTGGCCTGATTGGATTGAGAAGAGCCTGAGACCACCTTCAGGACAAGTAGCAGTACTTTATGCAACACCCTACGAGGTAATCGATCCACCAGCCCCAAATGTCACTACCACCTAATTGGCATTTCTCCACCTTATTTTATAAGGCTCTGGGGAGAGTCTGCATCAATTGTCTTTCGGAAATCCATACTCACTTATCTCTACCTGACTTGTAACTGCATCCAAAAAGGAAATGAAGTTATTAATCTGGCAAGATTCATTCTCAGCAAATCCACCCCGGTTCCCAAGACCACCACTGCCTTTGGTCAAGGGCTCGCAAACCATCTTCTTAATAATCCATTCTAGAATTTCACTTGGGATTGACATTAAGCTCACAGGTCTACAGTTTGCAAAATCCTCTCTCCCCCGTCTCAAAAGCCAGGGCTGTTCACGTCGGCCTCCTGTCTCTCGGCACTTCCTCCTCTTTATGAGAGGAAGCTAATGGGGGATTTGCCTAATGTCTCTTAATGAGGCAGGTGCAGAGGCAGGATTAGAAGTCAGCAGACCGTGAGGGTCCAGGCTTTTGCTTCTCCTTTTCAGCTGTGACCATTTCCCCACCCTGTGTTTCCGAGATGAGAGCTCCTTACCAGCACTGCCAGGCATAGGATCTCTTTTCAGAAACTGGCCACCTTCCCTCTCCCCTTTATGTGCCTCTCCTTGGGCATTGGAGTGGGGGGTTGAATGGGAGGACCGTGGCCTGAGGTCTCTGTGTACAGCACAGTCCTGATCCCCAGTGAGGGACGATCTGTGTCACTGTCATCGCTGTGACTGATGAGTATTCCTCCGGTTCATTTTTGAATGGAATGTTATGGAGTGATTTTACCTGGAGGTCCTCTGAATCTGAACGTAAAGGAACTGGGGGACTCGGGATCATTTCTGTGCCACGCAGCAGGTTGGAACTGCCTCGTAACCCCCACCACCCAACCAGCCTACGCTTTCCTGAAAATGTGCACCCTCTGAGCTGGTCTCATTGGGCAGAGCCGCCTGCCTTTTCATTCCCATTTGCTTATGTGAATGCATTCACTTTTAAGTATCTGTCCAATTTCCCATCTTGCCCTTGAAAATCTCAACTAATCTAGTATAAAGTAATCAGAGAAAACATGTTACACCACCGTTAGGAGCTCAACTGCACAAAAGCCAAAGTGGCGCTGGCCACGTGTCTGGGCCGAGTAGATTTGCAAATTGGTGTAAATGCACTTGATATTGATAGCTCTGTAATTTCTAGAAGGGTTCAGAATGCGAGTGATGTAATTAGGTTTTATTGGAAGTTTTCCTTTAGACTTCAAAGAAAAGAGGGGAGAAATCAATATATTACCTTGCTATGAGGTAAAAGTAAGTGAGTCATCCATCCGTCTTAATTTATTCCATGAACTGAGGAGAATAATGTTCACCTTTCTGGATCATATTGTGCAGCGTGAATAGATACCGTACTAATTTTTAAAGGCTAAATTCAACCTTTCCACAAAGCATAAAGATTATTTTTCGCTCATGACTCACAATATAATTGAGTGTAGAAATGAATCATGAAATTTGTAGGTAACCTTTTATAGCAATCTATATACTTAATATGTCTTTCACTCTGTGTCACTGTGTGGATCTTATGGAATGAAGACCTTAGAAGAAATTAGAACACCAGCAACAAAGGAAAATAACAGACCAAATGATAAAACCTCTGCCCTTCTCCATGTGGGGGAGGGGCGAGAACACATTTCGCTGGGCAAAGAGGGCACAAAAATTTGAAGGGCCCAATTTGATCTGAGCCACCTCTCAGTGCTATAAACTGAGGCAGACCATTAATAGCTCCAAGACTTGGCTTCATTATAATAATGCACACTTAGTGTATCGGTCAGCTACTGCGGTGACTGTCCTGTAACAAACATTTCTTAAATCTGACTTTGGATGTTGGCTAAGGTTCAGCTGATTCTGGCTGGACTTAGCTGAACTCGGCTGGACTGCGGACTTTGGGTGAGATGGAGGTTTGCTCTCCATGTTTTCAATCTGGGATGTGGGGTACACTCTTCCCATTGGAAGAGGTCAGAAAACTAAGTGAGATGAAGGAAAACCCATGGAGCCTCTTACAGCCTTCGTTCCTAACACTGACACTCTACGTGCCCATAACCAAAGCAAGTTTCTTAGCCAAGCCCAACATCAATGGGATAGGAAAGTATTTCCACCCATAGTGAAAACGACAGAGGTGTGGGAAAAGGAAAATATGGGCAAATGGTGTATTCTATCCCCCTTCACATGGTTAACATAAGGATGTTATGGGTTAAGTTAGATAAAGCACCAATCACATGTTAGGCACACAGAATGTACTAGCCATTGTTTGACCATCTAATTATGTAATTAAGAGATCCGAAGATTATCAACACATTTTCCCAACCTTGATTCTGAGGAGCCCTTATGAGCTGGCATTTTAAGCACTTGCTACTCAGCCACAAAGTGGCTTGCCAAAGAAATGTTTTGCCCATTTGACGTCATACATACCAATACTCTGGATGTGGCCAAGATACAAACCAAGGAATGTGTCTGGAATTGGCATTGCTTGGTTACACTTTCCTACACTTATTGGGCAGATACAGACAGGCAGCTGCCCTCTTCTGGGTCATCTGGTGAAACCGTTATAAGCGGTGTTACTCCATAAAGGAATCAATGAAAATTGTCATGATTTTTGGTCCCAGCAGAGCTGCTACTATGTAAGATTTCACAAAATTCAGAATTTCATTTTTTTTTTGAGTTGGTGTTTTCCAGGTTTTTTTTTTTTTTTAATCTCAAGGCAGTTTTCTGCGTGGGGAAAAAAAGGGATCACTTTAGAAAACACATTTTATAGTTAAAAACAAATTCTCATACAATATGCTGGGCAGGCAAAAGCAGTCCCGAGATCCTGTCCAATTCTTGCTTATCTCTCCTACAAGTAAAAGTCAATCTTTCTGCACCACCTTCTCCTCAAGTTTAAAGAGACAAGATTGGCTTCGAAAACCTTTACGATCTTCTCAAGATCAAACATTGTGTAATCCCAACTTAATTCTTGCTCAAATCGGAAAGTGCCTCAACAGATATTTGGCCCAGGTGCAGAGGTGATGTTGGTTGTCAGGGATGCCACAGGCAAAATCTTGGTGAAGTATTCAATCCAAAGGGTTTTGCTAAAGCTAAAGCTCTATGTCGCCATTGGATTATTTCCCCCTCTTTTCCACCACCAACATTCAACTTTCAACACACGCCCCAAATCTCTTCGCGACTCTCCATTCCCAGTGCGATCACCTTGGTCCAAGCTTCCCTCTCTCATTTGCACATGTCCTCATCACCGGCCCCCTGTTCTCCACCCAGCATTCCGAACACTGTTTGTAAAATCAAAATTAGATCACTCCTTCTTTTGGAACCCAATGCCTTCCTCTTACTCCTAGGATAAAATTCCAATTCCTTCCATGGACTTCAAGGCCCTACAGCCCTGCATATCCCCCAGTTTCTTCTTAGTCCTCCCTCCTCTAGCCACGTGTGTATACTTTTGGTCCTTGATCACGTGAACTCACCTCCTAGCTCTCTTATTCCATCATTCTCTCGTGCTGGATGTGTCCCTAGATTGAGCTGACATTGTCAGCTCCAGTGTCAAGTCCTCAGAGAACTTTCTCGACCATCTCATCTAAAGGCTCCCCCTGCACACCTGGGTGTCTATCATATTACATTTTTTAGGCTCTTTATTGCTATGTGAAATCGTCTTGTTTATTTGCCTGTTTTTTACCCTAGTACACAAGCTCTGTCAGGCCCCTGCTGGTCCCTTAGATGCTAAAAATACTGCCTGGAACATAACCAGGGCTCCACAAATAGCTGTCAAATCAGTGATGAAAATAATGAGGTGAGCTGGCATATGGTACACCTCACCAGCTCAGAGACAGGGAGAATTAGTCTCCCGGTGGCCCTTCGAGGGATTGGGACTGTGTTCTCCCTGGAATCATAAAGCAAAACTTGAAACACCAGGTGTCTCTTTCTCCTGAGATGAGTGAAGACTCCAGAAGTTACTGAGAGAGAGAGGTGGGGTTCAAGGAGACTTCCCTGAGGTCAACACACAAACCGTTCAATGTCAGGATGGCTTTCTTGCTTCAAAGGAGGGAAAGTCCCAGGGACCAAGAAGATCTAGGCAGTGAGCATCAACAGAAATCATGAGTTAGCCCTAAACATGATTCCAGCTTAGCCCTTAACTTCTGACTTCTGTCTCTCTCTCTTAGTCGTGGGTCCCTTGTCCATGACATGGAAATAATAACAACAGTGATTGTCACCCGACGGGCTTATTGAAAGAACTAATCCAGTGTGTGTGAAAAGGCTCTGGTACATAGTATGCGCTCAGAAAATCCTCATTTCCTTACTTTTGTGTAGGTGATTGCATCCATTAAGATGTTAAGACAGCAAGTAAACCCCTGAATAAAAGGGGTTGAAACAACAGCCACTCATTTTTCTCATCTGACACGAGACTGGAAGAGGTGGTCCCAGAGCCCAGTCACCACAACGGGGCTCGCACAAGATTGTCTCCACCTTCTCCATCCACATAGGTACAAAACCACCACCATGGCTTTGATCAGCTGACCTCTCAGAGCAAGTGCTGAACGATGAAGGCAGGTGAACATACTTCTTTTAGATCTTCTCTCGGGCTCTCTGGATCGGTCTCTCTCTCTCTTTTCTGGCAGTACCTTGGATATGTCTTTTTCTACGTCCACTTTCCACCTCCCCACCTCCTCCACCCTCCGTGTGCCTTGGAGGTTGACCTTCCTGAACCTAGATAGCCTCCCTTGGTCTCTGCCCTTCAGTTGCATTTGGCTTCCTCCTCTTCTCCAGTTGGCTGCATACCTTGGCTGAAAGCCACGGCTCCGATTGGGTGGTCCTCTCCAACAGTGACAACTAGTCTCTCTGGGTTCTGATAACCATTCTCCATGTGCCCTTTCGATCCTAGGGTGGTAATGTCCCTCTCTGATTCTAGCTCCACCACGGATCTCCTTAACCATCCCTTGCAAGTTTCCCTTAACCTGGCTCCGAACTTTGCAGTCACTTGATTAAATCCTCCTTAATGACCCTGTCTGAGTGAGCCATCTGTTTCCTGCTGGGACCCTGACTGGTACAGGAAGAAAAATGTTTCTCAGAAGCTGTCCAACACTCCCATCCCACTTCCTGCCTGTCCCAACCCAAAAGGGAGAAAGAGAGAAAGAAAGAGGGGTAGGGGAAGGAAGGAAGGGAGGGAGGGAAGAAGGAAGGAAAGAAGGAAGGAAGGGAGGAAGGAAGGAAGGAAAGAAGGAAGGAAGGGAGGAAGGAAGGGAGGAAGGAAGGAAGGAAAGAAGGAAGGAAGGGAGGAAGGAAGGGAGGGAGGGAGGGAAGAAGGAAGGAAGGGAGGGAGGAAGGAAGGGAGAGAGGGAGGGAAGAAGGAAGGAAGGAAGGAAGGAAGGAAAGAAGGAAGGAGCAAGGGAAGGAGGGCGGGAGGCAGGGGGGAGGGGAGGAGGAAAGGAAGATTTCCTTCAGATCTCTCTCTAGGATAGAATCATGCAATGGAGCCTGGGAAACAAGTATCTGACATTTCCAAATAACCACCATTGGGTAGTTAGTGGTGGGCAACCCATAATGTCTTCCTTAGAGGTACCCCAACGCTTTACCAAGAGAAGGAACGATGTTGATGGGCAGAGCAGGAGTGAAAAGTCAGATGGGTGGCCCACTCCTGGTTTTCTGAAAACCCACAGGAATTCTCATGGCTCATGGTTTGCCAGCAGTTACCATGGTTACGGGGGTGGTGGGCAACAAGAATCCATTCCAGAGTGGGGCAAGGAGGACGGAGGGATGCCAGCCACCTGTCAGCAGACTCATGGAAACTCTCTCACGATGGCGAGAGGGGTCTTTGGCCAGGACAACGACAGACTTTTAGATCCTCCTAAGCCAGCCTTGCTTTTCACACTGAAACCCAAAAGAGAAGTGCGTATTGTTGTGGTCGTGTTGTGGTCATGGCTGTTTTGCCCCAGGTCCTTCCCTTTGGGTCCTGACACAGACAAAAGCACAAAATTCTTTGTTCCTTGAGGGAATTGCAAGTACATACATAACACACAATTAATTCTTTTTATTTTTTAACGTTTATTTATTTTAGAGAGAGAGAGTGAGCAGAGGAGGAGCAGAGAGAGAGGGAGACACAGAATGCCAAGCAGGCTCCAGGCTCTGAGCTGTCAGCACAGAGCCCGACACGGGGCTCGAACCCACAAACCGTGAGATCATGACCTGAGCCCAAGTCGGACACTTAGCTGACTGAGCCACCCAGGCGCCCCAAATTCTCAATCAGCATGAGCTAACAAGACGGCTGACATCAATGGGGACCCCGTAGGGATATTTGGATGGTCATCTATTGGACTGGGTGTATGGTCCTAAATGCCTTTTTTGCTTTCTGTCACACACAGCGTCACATGTCCTTTCCGACTGGCCAGGATACAAAGTCACCCTGTTTTCTGCCTTAGTAAGTAGTTTGGTTCTTGTTTTGTGTGTGTGCATGTGTGTGTGTGTGTGTGTGTGTGTGTGTGTGTTGTTTGTTTATTAGTAAAGAATCCAGGCTCTTAGCCATAGGGAAATAAAGGGAAGAGATCTTAATAAAAAAAAAAAAAGAATGTATTCAGGCATTTAACTCATGTTATTTATCCATCCCCTTGGATGTTGCATATAAACTTGTTTGCCCTGGTTTCTTCTTTGTTCATAAGCCTTTTATGACACCCACCAAGCTTGTTCAACACGCACACTTTATTATATGCATTTGTCTTATTTATTGAGTGTATCCTACTAGAAAGCAAGAGCAGGGATTTTTGAGTGTTGTGCCCCCTGCCGTATCTTCAATACCTAGAATGATAGCTGGCACATAGCAGGTGTTCAATAAATACTTGTTGGCCATAGGATTGTATTAGTACTGGCACGTGAATGAATGACGGAAGGTAACCTCTGACCTTGCCTGCTGTCTGGAGTTTAGACAATAGCTGGCTCATGACGTCACTCTACACTCTGCCCGACAACATGCTCAGACTGTCCAGGGAATGAGTAAGAGGCCTGGGGCTTTGGGGATGCCACCTGAAAATTCACACCCGTATGGGGTCCCTTGAGGCCCTGGGTGAAGAGATCTAGCCAGTAGCTTCTCTATTTTGGCCACTCTTAGTTGAGTGATGGCTGAGCAGGTGAACGTATAGCCATGTCCGGAGAGGGTGGTCCCCGAACAGCCTTCTGGAGCATCACCTTCAACTAGCACAGAGGGTGTTGCTGCCCCTGGCGAGTTTCTGGGAGTGTCACACCATATTTGACAAATCCTCTAGGCTGACAGTTGGTCCTATTTTTTCCGGAAAAAAGGGGAACACTCCAAAGCCTAAGACAAGGTGCTAAACTTAGCAACAGCTGCCCAGTGCAAGAGTTGGGAGAGGAGGCCATGATGAGGAAGGAAACCTTCATTTCCTCCCTACCTGTGACCCCAAGAAGACCAGACAGATGTACAGAACACCTGCAGCTTCAGATCCTCCGCCGGGTCCCACACTCACAGACTCACTACCCTGGTGGACAGACTATATTGTGTCATTCCCAGATTGGAGGGCCAGTAGCCGATGTTCTCCTCCATAGAATCATCCTTCATGACTCTCACCCCCCAGTCCTTCTTTCTGGCCAATGCCACGGTCTGGGAGGTCTGCACATTGGTATAGCAGGGTTCACTTTGGTGAATCCCAAAGCGAGGCATTGAACGAGAGAATTCCAATCTCTATGCACCAAAAACTAGCAGTAAATCTCGAATGTCTTTTTATCAGATCACACGCTCTAAAGATTGGTCTCACTCTCAAAAAAAAAAAAATATGAAGTAAGCAGAGAATATTTGATTCGGTAGGTTACATGTGTCAACATTTGCAGGATTAGAAATTAAAATTGAGAAGTATTTCAAATGTTAATTTTAATTAATTCTAGGATAACCAAAATAAACCATCGCATGCTAACATAAATAACACATTTAATGAAAAATAATAATCGCAAAAAAAAAAAAAACCTGTGAGGAGAGTAGGCTTGTTTGACGTTTTTATAAATCCATTCAAAGTTTGGCTTGATAAAAAAAACAGCTGGAGTCTCATGTCTGCTTCTGCATTTTATCTCATGTAATATCACACAGCTTGCAGCCTCTGGAAAGTTCCACTGTAAACTCACGAGAGAATAAAAATGAAAAAGGCAAAAACAACCTTCGTATTATTATGAGAGTCATTTTGACAATTCTCATCTATTTGTCCCCCTCCACATTGAGGCTCTGGCCCAAAGGACAGGGACTCTTCTCTGGGGGAAGACGAAAGAAATTCATTTTTCAAAGAGATCAGTCTCCTTCTTTTTTTTCCCGAAAGAAATAGATTATTTCCTCCTTGCTAGTTATAGTCATTTTGTCCAAATCAACCAAAGCGTTCTACATCGGTGGTTTGAGGAGTTTCCTAGGCAGTAAGCATAAAAATTCCATAAATGTACTCTAATAGAATATGCCAATATCCACTTATACCCTTATTTGAAACCAGTGGTTTTCGAACTTACTTTAACCATTGAGCACTTTATTTGAACGAAATCACATAAAAGCTCATAAAGACAATATAGGCAACGATGCTGTAGTGGAAATTGGCTCAGAGCCCCTGCTCGGCCTGCCCTGTGTCTGTGCCCCAGCACCTCCCCGCCCTGCGCCCCACCCCCACTCGCCCACTGCCACAGGACCCCCTGAGAGGGAATTTCAAGGATTCTCTGGGACAGCAGAGCACAACGCGAAAGCCAACGAGTCAGGCCATTGGACATCCATCCTGGGTCACCTTAACTTATATTCCAGGCTGCCCCTCAAATTCTTGGCCCAATCCCAATGTCCCCTGTTCCAAATCCCAGATCCAAACCCATTTCACTGATAAGCCAAGAGTATAGAAGAGTAATCCCAAGAAATAAAAATTAAAGCAATAACGATGACATGTTATACTCATCCTATTGGTAAAAGTTTTATTCTAACATATTAAATACTATAAAGGATAAGGAAACATAGGAGTGCACTGTGCATGGGAGGGAAAATTGATGCAATTTTGGACAGAAATTGGGCACTATCTAGAGAAGCTGAAAATGCATCTTTCGTACAATCCAACACTTCTGCCCTGATCCATTCTGTTTAGAGAGACTAAAATGTGAACATAGAAGACCTACCCTAAGATATTTGTTACAGATTCTTTGTCATGGCAAACAAAAAAAAATGGAAAAGATTAATGTACACTAATAGAAGGAAAGAAAAATAAATTGGGCTTTATATGCTGAAATACTACAGAACGGTTTGAATGAACGAATTCAATATATTATATACATATGATATATAATATATATATCTATCAACAAAGGTACTTCTCAAATATATTAAGCTAAATGAAGGAGAAAACTACCACATGATACTTTTAGCACATAACATTTATATATGAGTTTAAATGCTAGGAAATATTATTTTGGAGGTATTTATTAATATAGAAAAGCATCCAAAACAGCTGGAAGGATATGACGGTGGTTCTTTCTCATGGAGGCAAAGGTGGTTTGGGACTGGGCAGAGTATCGAAAGGACTGCTATTTTATCCGGGATGTTCTCTCTCTTTTTGATTGTGTGTGTGTGTGTGTGTGTGTGTGTGTGTAAATGCAAAAAAAAAAAAAAGATAAAATATTAACAGCTCTTAAATCTAGATCGTGATGACACGGACATACATTGTTTGATTCTGATTCCGTATTTTTCAAGCCTCTGGAAGTTTCGAAAACTGAAAGCAGCCCACAGCAAGTGCAGTTAACCCTTTTTCGAATGCTTTGTCCTCGTGACAAAGGGCAACTTAATCCTCCAGGCTTAGAAAAGCTCAATACAGCCGGCAGGAGACAACACGAGGTGGTCCACCTTAAGAACCCACGCACTCGGCCCTTGTGCACTACTGGATTCTACTCTCACCCCACCTCGCCCCACCCTGGAGCCAACCCAAATTCTTTCTAGGCTCTACAGCCTGGGTTTCCCAGCTCTAAAAAAAAATGGTGCACGATGAGCCCATGTGTAGCCCTTCTGGAGTATCCATTCTTACCCATTTACCTAAACCCACAGAATCACAAGAGCGTGCTCTACATCTGCCAAACCCGAAGTGAATAAACTATTTGCAAGCAGAGTTGCTGGTGACCGAGCTATTCATGGTAACCACAGGACCCAGAATTGGAGCCTTCTAAATCATAACAGGCTGGAGTCTACTCAGTGTTAGTGGTCAACATATTCCATCCTTGAAATGGGGGGGGGGGGTTGGGGGGGGCGGCAATAGATACACCCACACTCTGAACTATAACGGGTCTCCCGGGAGTGTATGCAGACTGCAATCCAATCAGAGGCTCCGAAGCGGGCTCTGCGTGCACAGCAACGAGCCCGGTGGAGACTCGAACTCACGAACCGTGAGATCACGACCGGAGCCAAAGTCAGGTGCTCAACCGACTGAGCCACCCAGGAGCACCCAACGAAAAGTATTCTTAAGGACTGTGATTTTATTTATTTTTTTAATGTTTGTTTATTTTGGGGAGAGAGAGCGCGCGAACAGGAGAGGGGCAGAGAGAGGGAGACACAGAATGTGAAGCAGGCTCCAGGCTCTGAGCTGTCAGCACAGGGCCCGACGGGGCTTGAACTCCAGAACAGCAAGATCATGACCTGAGCTGAAGTCTGATGCTTAACCGACTGAGCCACTCAGGTGCCCCAAGGGTTGTGATTTTAGAAATGACCCTACGTAAAGCAATAATGCTGATACTTATTTCATTTTAAGACTTAATCAGAAGTCTTCAGCATGTAGCTAGAGTCATAAAAGTGGCCATTTCTTTTTTTTTTAAGTTTATTAATTTTGAGAGAGAGAGAGAGAGCAGAGGAAGGGCAGAAGGAGACAGAGAGAGATAATCCCAAGCTGGTGCACGCAATGAAAGTGGAGCCTGACTCGGGGCTCGATCCCATGAACCGTAGGATCGTGACCTGAGCTGCAACCAAGAGTCAAGGAGCCCCATAAAAGTACCCATTTCAAGCCCAGCACAAAGTATTTCTAAAGACTGTGATTTTAGCAAGGATACTGTAAACACCAATAATGCTGATACTTGCTTCACTTAAGAAGTAATCGGAGGTCTACAACAGGAGGCATTTGGGGAGCATGGATTCCCCATTCACTCCTCTGTTAAGGTGAGGAGGGGAGAAGGAATCTTCCTCCTTCACAGTGAGTCTGCTTCATGCTTCTCTCCTTACTCTAACATGGAATTCACAGAGCTTCAAGGTGCAAGACCAAAACGCATGTCCTCAGCTTCCAAATAGCCACAGCCCAATTTTGTGAAAGTCCTCCGGGTCAGTCCTGATTTCCAAAATTATCTGCCTCGCCAACAAGAAAACCCACCTTTAAAAAATGAATTTCTCTCATTAAAGGAAAACAGAGTTGCAGTGAATATTCTTATGGCTAAGGTTTTGGGCGCACTCATGGTCCTTTATACTACTGGCCGTTCCCCCCAGAAAAAGAAGAAAGAAAGTGTCTGGGCCAAGAGAATTAGTTAAGTTCACACTAGCATTAAACAAGCAAAGACGTATAAAACGCTTAGTGGCAGCCTGGGAGCTAGCCAGTTCTCAACAAAACATAACAATCGGTTATGCAATCAGGCAGCCAAGATCGGGATGGCATACAATATTTTTAAGACGTGGGAAAAGAAAATAGAACGCCACTGAAACATGTTCACAGTATATTATAAGGTAAAAATAATCTTTTTCAAAATAGTATATGCCCTATGATTTCATTTGGTTTTTCATATATCAAACCGGTTACTTTGGCGAAGTAACATCGCAATTTTTGATTCATTTTGTTACTACGTCTTCGAGAATCGGAGCCCGTTGATTTTTTTAAAGACGGGAAAGTTTGTTCTCACAGGAGACACAGAACGCAGGCCGGCTCTTAATGGAAAATCACGAAGCGTAACCGAAGCTGCCTTTCCCCCAAGCCTCCCCTGCCGTTAGAGCCTGATGATTTGGGGTAAGACAGGCCACACTTGGGTCTTTCCTGCTGACCAGCAAAGGAACGGGGGCAAGATTCACAAGCTCCTTGGGTCAGTTTCCTCACTTACCAAGTAGGAATCATGGGTATTGTCATACTTCCTAGGGTTTTGTAAGCGCTAAATGACACAATACACTTAAAGCACTTAGCATAATGTGCCCGATAGGGACAGAAGACTCAGCAAATGTCAGCTACTGTCACAATCATTTGCCAAGACCATGGAAAAATAATGAGCTACCTTCCTACTTTAAGAATATTAAAAACTTTAAATCAGACCACGCTTGGAATTTCTGTAGCCCTTCTACGGTTTCCTATTTATTCTAGAAAATTGGGGCATTTGGCAAATTTCCTATTTGGGATATTTTCTTTCATCAGACTTTTCTTTTAGCCTGAGGATTAGAGGTGAAGTTCAAAAGTTCACCAGGTCTATTTTTAGCTTTAGTTGGTCGGATAGCTTTTCTCTAAGAAAAAAACCTTCCGTGAAAAAAAATATGCAGAAAGATTATGACATTACTATCCTAAAATAGGCTCTACGGACTGGATAGACAGGCCAGTTTATTTAAGAAAGATCTGTATCACAGAAAGAGAAAATTACAGTGATTATTCTTAATGGGGTTTTTTTTTTTTTTTTGAGAAAAATGTCTGGATTCATCATTCCCATTTTTGTTTTTTTTTTATTTTTTTTAATGGTTATTTATTTTGAGAGAGAGAGAGAGAGAGAGCACACTAGCAGAGGGGGAGAGGCAGAGAGAGAGAGGAAGGGAGAGAGTCCCATGCAGGCTCTATGTTGTCAGCACAGAGCCCGATGAAGGGCTCTGTCCCACCAACCGTGAGATCCTGACCTGAGCCGAAATCAAGAGTCAGCTGGAAAAAAAAAAAAAGTCAGCTGGATGTTTAACCGACTGAGCCACCAGGCATTCCTTATTTGTTTTTAACTTAGAAACCCACTAAACTACAGATAAGGCATCTTCAAAATAGTGTGTGTGTGTGTGTGTGTGTGTGTATTGACTCTTACAAATAGAAGTACTGGGATACTTATTAGATGGAACGATACTGGAATAAAATCAGATGAAAAGTCACTCTTATCCCAGAGACAATAGAAGACAGCCCAGGAAAGTGCCCTACCCTAAAACTGAATAATGAGGCCCAATAAATATCTATGTAGATGAAGCAATAGAACATTCTTGGCGGTTTTTATTTAAATATCATGCTCTGGGGTACCCATAGAAGCATTATTATCGCAAGACCACGCGTGTGATTATGGGATAGAGAACATGTGACCATTGGGCACATAATAGATTTGTCTCCAATGGAGCCCCCAACGTGAAAGGCAAGTGGGTCACTTGAATTCTGCACAGGGTTCACATCCGCCCCAGTCAATACATTTTCTCGTCAACCCATTCTACTCGAGGTCTTTCGGTACAGGAAGCAAGGTGCTTTGTGGGCCACTGCCGTGCCTTAAGTCCTCCTAGTCATTGCTACACCTCTTGAGCTCCCGCAGCACTTAGCGAGTTACCTCCCTTTCTTCTTCAGACTTCCAGTGGTAAAATGTGGTGGAATGTCAGTACACATTTGGTCCCGGCCGCCCATTTCAATGCCACCTACGCTAGTTCAAGTTTTACTTTCGAACTGAATTATAATGATTTATTAAACGCCATGTCACAGTCTAAAGACCCTTCTCTACCTCCCTCCCAACTCTGCTGAGGAACAGGAGGTGGAGGCAGGAAGACCGGGTTGGAACAAACCACTGCATTCATGTCAGCTGTAGAAGGAAGCCATTGACGCGGACGGCTGCCGTGGCTCTCGTAGCGTGAAGAAGAAAGGGCTGTAGGAACCAGCTGATTGTGGTTCACCTTGCTAGCCACACAAGGCAGTTTCCTTTGCCTGTGGCAGGGATTGGCAGGGAAAGAAAAGGGAACACACAAACTTAGCCTTTACCTCCTACCTGTGGAACATTATTATAATCTACACAAGAGTCCTCGGACTTTAAGGAATTTTCCTATTCCCTAGCCTTGTGTTACTTTTGTAAAAAAAAAAAAAAAAAACATATTTGTGAGGTTTATTTGGAGAGAGAGAGCACGTGCACGAGTGGGGGAGGGGCAGAGAGAGAGAAAGAGAGAGAATCCCAAGCAAGTTCCACATTGCCAGCGGGCAGCCCGACGTAGGGCTTGATCGCACTATGAGACCACGACCTGAGCCAAAACCAAGAGTCAGACTCTCAACTGACTGAGTCACCCAGGCACCCCTTGTGTTACAGTTAAATAACAGATGTCACAGCATTGCACTCAACAGCATGACACACGCGGTGGCCTCCCCTGATCATCTGATAGCGACTTCAGGGTGGTGACCGTGTCTCTTTCCCACTCTGAATCTAAGGCACGGCCTGACGCTCAGGAGATGGTCCAAAAGCCATGAATAAGCGAACAGCTGGGTTTTAGGCTGGCGCCCAGTTGAACTACATATACACTCACGAAGATACCTGCCATGTCGTCTGCTTCTCGGCCACATCGCTCATGCCAGTATCTCTGCCTAGAATCTTTGCTGCCTTCCTCTTCTCTCTGAGAAGAATCTCATCCTTCAAGGCCCCAGTTCAAACTTCCATTTCCTTTGTGAAGATTTGGCTATGCCACTTTCTCAGTGTTGACCTGCCTGAATACGTGCCTATCACTTGTCCTTCAGTTTGACATAAGTTGTTTTGTTTTTGTTTTTGTTTTGTTTTGTTCATGTTTTTGTCTCTGGTCTTCTCAGTAAAAGAATGCATTCCCAAAGGATATAGGGAGACTGTATAGCAGATCTTAGTAAGAGTCCCCAAACAACCAGAAATTCTACACAATGCTGATAAACAGATAATTTAAATGAGTCATTCAAATGGGTTCTAAATGTGACAGATTCCACAATACTTTGGAAAACTCTTTGGTGTTACCCACGAAAGCAAAATATGTGCATACCGTGTGACCCTAGCAATTAAACTTCTGGGTCTGTGTGCATCAGAAGTGTGCATATATGTTCTCCAAAACCTATCACCTAGAGTGCTTTTTCGTCACAGCTAAAACTCAACAATTGTGCAATGTTTTCTACAGTAATATGTCTGCAAATGAAAAAAAAACTGGGTTTCTTTCATGTTTTAATCTTTTTAAGGTATATGGGCTATTTAAAAGCAATTTTTAGGGGCATCTGGATGGCTCAGTGGATGGAGCGTGTGACTCTTGATCTCGGGGTTGTGGGTTCAAGTCCCGCGTTGGGTGTAGAGATTACTTAAAAGTCTTTAAAAATCTTTAAAAAGAAAGCATTTTTTAGAAAAACATTAGATTTTAAAAATTAAGACCATATTGGGGCACCTGGGTGGTTAGCTGGTGAAGCATCTGACTTTGGGTCAGGTCATGATCTTGTGGTTCGTGGGTTCAAGCCCCGAGTTGGTTCTCCCCTGCCAGTGTGGAGTCCGCTTCAGATCCTCTGGCCCCCTCACTGCCCCTTCCCCCCTTGTGTGCACTCTCTCCCCCTCTCTCTCTCTCTCAAAAATAAATAAACATATAAAATGGAAAACAAAATGTATGACACACAGAGAACAAGGGGGTGTATGAATGGAAATGTATTAGTACAAGATTCTTCCACTATATACATAAAGTGGTACAATATTATTTAAAGCCCATCTGTGATAAGACAATGTTACATACTGTAAACTCTATAGCAACCCCTTAAAAGTAAAATAAAGCAAAACAAAAACTAATAAATAAATAATGAAGAAAAAATGGAATCATAGCAAGCCAGTACAAAAGAAAAAGAAAAAAGGAAAAGCGTAACACAAATAGCCCAACTGTAGGTTAAACTACAACAATGTGATAATTGCACCGGTTTAAACACATCAAGTAAAAGGCAAATTTGGTCGAATCTGATTAAACTATGCAAGACTCAACCATACGCTAACTCCGAGAGAGATCATTTCAATATAAAAAACAATAACACGTTAAACATGCAAGAGTGGGAAAAGATATATATGCAAATACTAACCCAAAGGAAGTTGAGTGGATATGGTATTATCAGACAAAGTAAATAGAACAATAAATATTACCAAAATAAAGGATATTGTTTAAAGGGGATATTTTGTAATGATAATTCGTCCAGGAGACAAAGCAATTCTTTATGTGTATGCACTCATTAACTGAGCTTCGAAATACATGAGGCAAAACTGATAGATCTAAAAGGAAAAATGAGCAAATCCACACTTAAGTTTGAAATTTCCACATTCCTCTTTCAGTAATTGATAGAACGATTAGATAGAAAACCAGTAAGAATTTAGAAGATTTGGACAACACTATCAATCAACCTGACCTTTATAGGCATTTATAGAACATTTTCCAGCAACAGCAGAAAACACATTCTTTTCAAGTGTATACAGAACATTTACCAAGACAGACAATATTCTGAACCATATAAGATGACTCAATAATTTTAACTGAAACAAAAAGTGTGTTCTCTGACCACAACAGAATTAAAATTAGAGAGTGAAAACAAAAAGACATCTGCAAAATCTGAAAATATTTGGAAATTCAGCAATGCACTTCTAAGTGTCCAAGTGTCAAAGAAGAAATTACAAGGGAAATTAGAAAGAACATTAACTTGATAAAAAATGAAAGCAAAATATATCAAAATTTGTGTGCTATCACTAAAAAATTGTGTGCTTCTGGAGGGATATTTATCAGAATTAAGTGCTTATATTAAAGAACAAAAAGAAAGCAAGTCCTTGACTCACGTTTTAATCCATTGAAACTAGAAAAAGAAGATTAGGTTAAAGCCACAAATGAAGAAATGAAATGATAAAGATAAGAACAAGAACTACAAAATGGAAAACAGGAAAACTGTTTGAAAAGTCAGTGTTCTTGAAAACAACAGCTCTAGCTAACCTAAACAGGAAGAGAGAGAATACACAAATTACTCTCATCAAGAGCGAAAGAGTGGACCTCACTACAGATGCTTCAGATTTTAAAAGGTTAGCAAAAGAATATTATGAACAACTTTATACCAAGACATTCAACAATTTAGATGATATGGACAAATCCCTTGAAAGATAACAAACCATCAAAACTTGCTCATTCAAGAAGAATTAGCTAATGCCAATCGCCTTACATCTATTTTAAAAATTTACCTTATGGGGGCGCCTGGGTGGCGCAGTCGGTTAAGCGTCCGACTTCAGCCAGGTCACGATCTCGCGGTCCGTGGGTTCGAGCCCCGCGTTGGGCTCTGGGCTGATGGCTCGGAGCCCGGAGCCTGTTTCCGATTCTGTGTCTCCCTCTCTCTCTGCCCCTCCCCCGTTCATGCTCTGTCTTTCTCTGTCCCAAAAATAAATAAAAACGTTGGAAAAAAAAAATTAAAAAAAATAAAAAAATAAAAAAAAAATAAAAATTTACCTTATGGGGGCGCCTGGGTGGTGCAGTCGGTTAAGCGTCTGACTTCAGCCAGGTCACGATCTCGCGGTCCGTGAGTTTGAGCCCCGCGTCAGGCTCTGGGCTGATGGCTCGGAGCCTGGAGCCTGTTTCTGATTCTGTGTCTCCCTCTCTCCCTGCCCCTCCCCCGTTCATGCTCTGTCTCTCTCTGACCCAAAAATAAATAAAAACGTTGAAAAAAAAAATTTAAAAATTTACCTTATGGTTATAAAACCTTCACACAAAGAAATATCCGGAGCCAGATGGCTTCACTGGTGAATTCTACCAAACAATTAAGGAATGAATAATAGCAGTTTACATAAACTCCTCCAGAAATCAAAGAAGGAGGAAACTCATTCCAACTTATTTTATGAGGCCTTGGTTTGGCCATTACTATGAAATGTAGACAAAATTTACAAGAAAAATTACTTGCAGACCAGTATCCCTCATGAACATGAACACAAACTTAAAAATTTTTTTGAAATCAAGTCCAAAAATATGTAAGTAGGGTATTACAACATGACAAAGTGGAGTTGATCCCAAGAATGCAAAATTGGTTTAACATCTGCGAATCAAACAATATGGTTCACCATATTAACAGACTAACAACAACTACAAACTGATTACTTTAAGAGAGGACAAAAAAGCATTTGACAAAATCCAACATCTATTCATCACATGGTAAACTTCCTCAACCTGAGAAAAGGAATCTAAAAATCAAAAGAAAAAACAAAAACTACAACACCATACTTATTGGTGAAAGACTGAAAGCTTTCCCCTACAGCAAAGGAATGAGATCAGATGTCTGCCCCCAATACTCATAATTCAACATTCCACTAGAGGTCCTAGCTAGTGTAATAAGGCAAGAAAAAAATAAATAAAAAGCATATATATTGAAAAACAAGAAGCAAAATTTTCTTCATTCACAAACAACATGATCACCTAGGTAAAATATCCTAAGAAATCTATGTTTTTAAAAGCTACTATAATTGACTTTAAGGTCAATGTCCTAAAAAATTAATTATATTCCCATATATTAGGAATAAACAATTGTAAATAGAAATATAAAAGTTGTAACATTTGCAACAACATTAAAAACATAAGTTACTTTGGGACACATTTAACAAAATATGTGCAAAGCACCACTGAGAGAAATTAAAGAATACTTAAATAAATGAAGCAAAACACCATGTTCATATGTTCAGTATTGTGAAGATACCAATTACCCCTAAATTGATACATATGCTCAATGAAATTCTAATCAAAATATAAGAAGGAATTTTTGTAGGAATAAACAAATGATTCTAAAATTTATATAGAAATCCAAAGGACCCAAAATACCCAATTCTGATAAAAAAGAATAAATTTGGAAAACTTACAGTTTCTTTTTCAGACCTATTAGAAAGCTACAACAATCATAAGAGCATGGTATTGGCATGAGGTTAAAAACTAGTACGATGGAATAGAACTGAGCGTCCCGAAACAAACCCAGACGCATAAAACAAATGAATTTTCAAGAGAGATGCCAAGACAATTCAATGGGAAAAGGATAATATTCCCAACACAGGCATTTTAACAATTGCACAGCCTTACCTGAAAAATGAATTTCGATGCTTATCTCATCATCAACAAAATTAACTAAAGTGAGGGTGCCTGGGTGGCTCAGTAGGTTAAGCATCTGACTGTTGATTTTGGCTCAGTGCATGATCTCACGGTTTGTGGGATCGAGCCAACAACCGACTGTGCTCTGAGCATAGATCCTGCTTGGGATTCTCTCTCCCTCTCTCTCCGCCCCTCCCCTGCTCGTGCATGCATGCTTTCTCTCTCTCTCAAAATAAATAAATAAACATTTTTTAAGTTAAATAAAGAAGATAATAGTAGACCTAATATAATGGCTAAAACTGTTAAACTTCCAGAAGAAAATATAAGAGAAAATCTGTGACATTTGCCAAAAATATGTTTGCCCAGATGAATTTTTTGGATAGGACAGAGATATTAACTATTCTTTAAAATTTTTTTAATGTTTATTTTTGAGAGAGAGAGAAAGAGAGACAGAGCATGAGCAGGTGAGGGGCAGAAAGAGAGAGAGAGAGAGAGGCACAGAATCTGATGCAGGCTCCAGAGCTCTGAGCTGTTAGCACAGAGCCCGACACGGGGCTCCAACTCACAGACTGCGAGATCATGACTTGAGCCGAAGTCAGATGCTTAACCGACTGAGCCACCCAGGCGCCCCAGAGAGACATTAACTATTAAAAATATATACAGGGTGCCTGGGTGGCTCAGTCAGTTAAGCATCTGACTTTGGCTCAGGTCATGATCTCGCAGTCTGTGGGCTCGAGCCCCGCATGGGGCTCTGTGCTTCCAGCTCAGCGCCCAGAGTCTGCTTCCGATTCTGTGTGTGTGTCTCTCTCTCTGCCCCTCGGCCGCTCACGCTCTGTCTCTCTCAAAAATAAATAAACATTTAAAATTTTTTTAAATAAAAAAAAACATACGAATTAGATTTCATCAAATATTTTTAATTGTTCTCTTCGAGAGACTCTTAAAAAATGAGAAAGAAAACTATAAAACGAGGGTAAAATGTGTCCAAAAGATCTCTGTGAAAAAGAGCTTTTATCCAAAACATAGAAGAGGACAAACAACCTAATGTGTAAAGTACACAGAAAGCAACAGAAGAAGATACCTGAAAGACCAAAAACAACTACATGCAAAGGTATTCAACATCATTAGTCATCAGGGAAATGCAAATCAAAATCACAAGGAGTTTCTACTACAAACTCATTATAATGGCTAAAATTAAAAAGACTAATGCTATCAAGTGTTGGCAAATGTGTGAAACTGGAATTATCTTTTGTGCCCCTAGTGGCATGTTAAATGGGACAGCCACTTTGGAAACAAGTTTGGGATGTTCTTACAAAGTTACGTATACATCTACCCTGTGACCCAACAATGAAAAAGAAAAAACTACTGATACACAGAGCATCGCGAATTAATCTCAAAAGCATTATAATGTACCAAGTGGAAAAGGCCAAACACAAAATACCATGTAACGTATCATTCCATTTATATGAAGGTTTAGAACAGGCAAAACTACAGTGATTGAAAATATATGTTAGTGGTTGTCACAGGCCAGAAAGGGACAGGATAACGAGCAGGAGAGAATCATGTGGGAGAGAACCACGCGGGAGAGTGATATCATGGAAATGCTACATCATGATAGTGATGACCACACAACCATCTGCATTTGTCAAAACTCATCACAGTGTCTCTTAAAATTGGTGACCTTTGTTGTATGTAAATTATACTTCAGTGAAGTTGAGTAAAAAGTCTTCAAAGAGAAAAACTGTAAATATACGTGTATGTAAACCCATACACACACGCACACACCACACGGTATTACCCATGGATATACTTTTTGAATGAAACCTTTACATCCATGCAGAATAAAGTGCCCGTTATCCAAAATAATAGCTGTAAAAATTGAGTCTTCAATAAAATTTTATATATACTTGTTCGTTTGTTTCCTCCGCACTCAGAAATTACGATCCATACGTATGTTCTATACAACGGTATATGAAATAGCATTTTCAGTTTCCCTAAACACTTACTCACTGTAGCCCTTGATGTAAACCATACCGCAAAAGAAAAAAAAAAAAACAAACTCCATTTTTTAGAGGACAAATTCAGACTAGGGTTGATGAAAAGCTAATTCCCAATCCATGTTTAAATATATTTTATCAGACTATTTCATTTAATAATGTTTGTGAAGAGGTTTTCCATCTGGTTGGGTAACTATTTCTTAAAGAAAATCTCAAAGCCATGGTGATTCCATCATCGTATTGTGACAAGAATTTAGTATTTTTCTTACAACACACAGGGCAGAATTCAAGGTTAAGGGTAAAACACCAAAGATTTGCTTCAGGAGTAATTTTAATGGTAAAGGAACCTTGACTCTTGCCTATTATATTACTTCAACTAAAACTGACCTTCAACATATGAAGATTTCATTTTCGCAAATAAATGGCGGGACTGATGTCTTTTCTTAGAATCACAAACAGTAATCAGTGTGCTTTCAAGGCCACAATCTTTCTTTTAATTCAAACTACAGATAATACAGATAATAGAACGGAAGTCATGGGAGGGCACTAAAAGCTAAAGTAATCTTTGTTTCTTAAGAACACATAACTATTTACTTAGGGGTCACATTCTGCCACTTTCCAACATTATCAACAGTTATCATATTTATCCTGTTAACAGGATGGATTTATTGTTTGTGTATAATAATTTGGGCCCAAGCTGCATTGATGTGTTTTACGGCATGTAGTCAACGCCGATATATTGCGGGTCTATAACCGCTCCATAAACTGCAGATGCCATCATTGAAATGAATGAGCCCAAGTATCTACTGAGCTGTTTTTAATTATATGTTTATCTTTCCTCATTCCTTTGACTCACATTTTATTTATACCACATGTGGTTACATGTGGTGGAGAAGCAATTTTAGGAGGTTTTGGAAAACCCTAAGCAATCATCTCATTTTACTCAGCAAAGCCACATTACTTACATTGACAGCAATTATGTCTCTATATATCATAACATTCATACAATTTCTGGTCCCTTCCAACCACACTATTTCCATTTGAATTCTCCTAAAGACAGAAGACTTTTAAATGAAGCTTATTCATTGGTCTTGAAATTTTTAATGATGCTTTTGTGTTCATAGTTATAACCATGACATAACATCTAGACCTAATTATTTAATTAAAATATGTCATCCTCCGCTAAAAAGAATCGCAAATATTTACTGAAAACGTTAAATCATCGCAGGAAATAATTGCCTGTAGATGCAATTTAAAGAGCTATTTTGATTAACAGCGTGTATCTATACACGTAATACCTTTGTTTTGACTTAACGGGGGCTGGAAGGAGAGCACAAATTAAAATTCTCCGGCTGCCCCAGAGCCCAAAAGCCAAAGATTCTCAAGAACCGACACGGTCATGGGGCGCTTGGGGGCTCGGTCGGTTAAGCTTCTGACTTCCGCTCAGGTCATGCTCTCATGGTTCGTGAGTTCCAGCCCTACATCAGGCTCTCCGTTGATAGCACAGAGCCTGCTTTGGATCCTCTGTCCTCCTTTCTCTCTGCCCCTGCCCCACTTGTGCTATCTCTCTGTCTCTCTCCAAATAAATTAAAAAAAAGAAGGAACCGACATGGTCATTTTCCACCTGAATGGCTTCTGGCTCATGCTTTCCAACCTCAGCCTATGCTGGTTAGTGATACGTAAGGTGACTTCTGGCCTTAGTTTCTTTGATGTGCACTTCAACTGCCCATGAAATGGAAACCTCTCTCCCGTGTCCCCCTGGTGCCCGGAACCCCAACTCAAAGGCTGCCTTTCCTGACCTCTGCCCTAAAGGCCAGGACCCTAACCATGAACTGTGGCTCACTGCCTCTTACCACCCATGACAATGAATGCTAGGCTTTTTCTTCTGCTCTTACGCTAGCCTCCTCTATCTTGAACCCCCCCTCCACACCTGAATCTGCAAATGCCTTTCAGACATTTGACACTTATGCCTCTAGGTCCCTATACCACCTGGGCCAGACTTCCTGCTTCTCCCAGAATCCCTTGCACGAAGCCCACTTGCATGATGCCAGTGGCTTCGAAATCTCACACTGCCCTGTGTTTTCATTTTTCTATTGCCACGTATAAATAATTACTATTTTATCTAAGCTTTTTTTTTTTTGTCTGTGCTCGTTCTGCTGCATAGTATCATGAATAAAATATCACTGGGACGACTTCATTGAGAGAAGGAATGTTCTCTAGCTTTAAAACTCAACATTATCTAATTGTTCAGAGTATCTAGTTTAAGAGAAGTCTGGGGCTGTGAGTTTTATCATCAGCATCGGGCTCTTAGAGAAATCTAACAGGTCGTCTAGAGATAGCAGAGATTAGAACAGAGTATTGAGACACTGAGAATAATTACCATTCCAAATCCACTTACGTACTCGCCACTTTGGACAGGTGAAGGGTCAAGGGCTTACCAAACAATTGTGTGCGGTGGTTCCAAACAGCTGGATACAGCCAGGCTCACACGCGCAATTTAGTCCCCATCACACTGGCTGTCACTTACACTCAAAACACTGGCTCAAGAACTGTCTGCTTCAGCTCACTTGCTATAAACCAGATATATACACCCAGCCAAGCGCACGGGGAGGTAGGCTCCTCCTGGGACATATTTCATCACAAAAATGGAAGCCATACATGACTTCTGATAAACATTCTTGACTCTTTGGAGAAGGAAATCTCAACAGGCCAATGGTTTGTTTCAAAGCCAGGAAGGCAGCCGGTCGAAAGCGTTGGCATTGTTCCCTTTTGTTTCTTACGACGTCAGTTTCAGCCTGAATCCGAGTTTATAATTCTGGCGGGGGGGGGGGGGGTTCTAACTTAGAACTTAGTTCATTACCTAAAGCATTTCTGAGAGCTGTTTTCAATGGTAGACAAGACTGAACTTGAAAGTTCAGACGCTTGTTGGTTCATCGATCAACTATCTATTGCTATGTATTCTGTGCTGGACACTATTCTAGGCGTTGGGAACTCCGCAGGGGGCAAAGAGCAGGTAAAACACTGTCTTCTTGGAGCTTACCTTCCGGTAGGGGAGAACGACAAGAAAACAGAATTAATACATGACAGTATGCCAGGCAATCATAGGAATTATAAAGAAATGAGAAGAGGGTATGAGCGAGGTGGGGGGGGGGGGCGAGGCAATAGCGGAGGTAGGACGGTCAGGAAAGACCTCTTGGAGGAGCTGAATGGAGACCCACGTTCCTGAAAAAGAATGACCCAGGTAAAGAGTGGGGTGAGGAGTCTTCCAGAAGAAGGAAAAGAAGAACCAGCGTCCTTGAGGCCGAGAAAAATGGCCTTCATCTGTTCAGAGAGAAGCAAGAGACCAATGTGTCTCGAGCTAAGGAAGCAAGGGAGAGAGGTTAATGCTCTCCAGCGTGGTCATTTCATATCACATTAATTTTTTTTTTCTCCCCATAGCAGGCCGAGAAAATGCTGCTTTAAATCAAGCCTTTCTCTCCTGACCTCCAACCTGCCTGAGAAGTCACCTTTGTTTGAATTAATTATTTAATCACTTTCATCACACATGACTTCAAGAACTGCCTTGTGTTTAATTCAAGACAGTTGGCTTTCTCTTTGAAGACAGATTAAAAACGGAGTGGCAGAATAGAGAGGTGGTGTCTTAAGCTTAGGGCGGCTTCAGAGAAGCGCGGGGCGGAGGCGGGGGGAGGGGGGGTGGCCCAGAGCTTTCCTTTGATTCACAAGAGCTGTTTAGATTCTGGCAGTGGGAAATTTCCCAAATTTACCCAAGTGACAATGTTCAGTTCACAGAACAGGGAGCATGAGCTAATATAATAAATAAATAAACCCAGGCTAGGAGCCACACCTGCCCAGCCCCCATCATGATGTGACCAAGGGGTTCTGGAGACAAGAGAATGGGCGGGGGGGATGGCGGGGGGCGGTAAGCTGGGTTAGAAACAAGGCAAAACCCCATCGGCCAAGCCTCCTTCACGGGCCCGTGTGTGATCTGCGGGCTCCAAGGCTGTCTGCTTTATCTGATTATTATTATATTATTAGTAGTAGTAGTAGTATCAGACAGCTGTGATCTGCCTTCGAACCCTGTCACCACCATTCAGAGGAACGTAAGTGATATGATTAGGGAACATGGCATCTTGTGTAATCGGTCACAGTCGCCCTCCGAGGGTTTGGGGAACACGACACACACTTCCAGGGCTGCGTGACAGCGACTCGCAGGATGACAAGAGTTCCACTCATGTCTCCGCCCCGTGCTTACACGTCTTGTCTCGGCCACTATGTCCAACTGCTCCCGCTGTGCCCAAACAGGCCCAGCAAAGTGCGTCTCTCCGAGGAAATCCGTGCATTTGGGAATCCCTCCTTTTCTTACTGGTTAGATGAAAACTTTGCACCTGCCTCTGTCAAACGTGTTCTGCCTGAGGGAATTTTCTAGTGAGCCAAAAACTTTACCTGTAAGCATTCAAATAGTTCTTCTTGCAATGCAAATTCGGTGAAATCTTATAAAACCAGGTTTTTTAATGTTTATTTGTTTTGAGTGAGAGAGAGACAGAGACAGAGAGAGCAGGGGAAAGGCAGAGAGAGACAGAGAGAGAGAGAGAGAGAGAGAGAGAGAGAGAGAATCCCAAGCAGGCTCCACGCTGTCAGCACAGAGCCCAATGCAGGGCTGGAACTCACGAACCGTGAGATCGTGACCTGAGCGGAAATCAAGAGTTGTAGGCTTAAATGAGCCACCCACAAAACAGGGTTTGTTGCTTGAAAATTGGTAGTAAACCTTCTTCTTTTCTCTGAAATAATTATGACTTAACAGTACCCCAAGGTCAAAGAAGTCTCATTTTTATTGTATGAAATGAAACAATGAAGTCCTTGGGGTAATTTAAGGGTTAGGGCCGTTGCCCCCTTGTAGGACAGCCAGTGCAGGAAACAAACCCAGTAGGGGACCCTAGCTCTGCCGCTCTCTAGCTCTGTGATCTCGGACAAGTTGCTTAACCTCTCCGAATCTGCTTCCTCATTTCAACGTTTATTTATTTTTGGGACAGAGAGAGACAGAGCATGAACGGGGGAGGGGCAGAGAGAGAGGGAGACACAGAATCGGAAACAGGCTCCAGGCTCTGAGCCATCAGCCCAGAGCCCGACGCGGGGCTCGAACTCACGGACCGCGAGATCGTGACCTGGCTGAAGTTGGACGCTTAACCGACTGCGCCACCCAGGCGCCCCTGCTTCCTCATTTCTAAGAAGGGACATCATAAAATCAGCCTCTCAGAGTTGTCCTGCGCATCTGCGCCAATCAACGTTCTTAGCTGCCAAGAAGAGAAAGGGTCTCCAGCAACTTGAAGCGGAAAAGAAGCGTTTAGAAAGACATCGGGTAACTCACTGAATTAAAGGAACACGTGGAAAACTAGACACAGGAAATGAAGAGGAACCAAGAAGCCAGGAAGCAGAGAGGCGAGGACAAGCCGGGCTCCCGGCTGTCCAGTTGGAAGGACCTCACCAGACGCCCCACCATCAGATCTTTTTGCCGCCGTGATAGGGGCGTGATATCAACAGTCTCTCGTTGTCTCTTTACCATCTCGCGTGCTTCTGCCCTCCCAAAACCCACACCACAGAGATGCTCCCCAAAGAAGAATGGGTTCAGCTGCTGGAAAGACGAGCCATCTCCTATACGAGTTAGGTGAGGGACCTACGGTAAGCGTCTCTCGCAGCACCTGGCACGTAGGACGGACTCCAGAAATGTCGCGTTTCTACTCCCAAGCCTTTTTCTTGGCTTCCTGATTACCGGCTAGTCCTTCCATACCTGCCTTTCCCCTCCAGAATTATTAGGCCTTCCTGACTGAGCTGGCCCACCAGATTACTAAGCTGCTCTCAACGGTGTTGCAGCGGAAACGTTTCGCTCCTGAGACCGTGAAAAATGTCGAACAGAGTAAAGCACTAAATAAATTTAGGATATTTTATAGATATTGTTGTCACGTTAAACTTAGATTCTTGCTTTCAGAGAGGTGACGTGCGCTATCAGCGAGATCTGGACTATGACGGGGACACTCTAGCCAAGGGACTCTTATTCCCTTAAAAACAACAGTTGGAGAGTTAGGGCTAGGAGGACGTCTGTGTGTTCTACGTGCTTTCGGAATCCCAAGCTGGAGTGAGCTGGTGCCCTTCTGGGAGAAGCAGAGAACCGTTGTGAGCGTTACACCAGATAACAGAGATACAAAGCTCCCAGACCGATGGCCTGGCACCTAGCGGGTAAAGTTTCCTCAGATGCTTCTCACTCATTAAAAGACTGTGCTGAGATCTTGCTGTCTTCCCTCCGTACCTGTTGGGGTTTTAAAAATCCCCAGGCCCAGACTGCACACCAGACCAATTATATCAGAATCATCTGGGGAAGAATCCAAGGCGCTAGTACCTTCCGTAGGCTTCCTCCCCGGCCCTACATCCCATTACATTTGATTCATCTCCAAACCTCCTCTGTCTATCCTGGCCGCCGCCACTCTCCCGGCACCAGGACTAGGAATCATAGGTATTCATGTTCTTGCCATCACCTAAGGAGTTACCAAATTCCTTCTCTGCCTTCTCTCTGATCAGACCACGCTCCGCAATACCATGGCCCAACCTTTAATATATATTATACCTAGACTTCTTTATTTTTCTCAAAATCAAATCTACGTACCCCGCCTCTGGATTCGTCTTCCTAAAATGTCACTTCCTTTTTGACACCCTTACGATTCATCCATGATGAGTCTTCATTCCCCATTAGATAAACTCCAACTTTGTCATCCTGGCAAGCAAGGTCTTCACAATTTTCCAAAAAAAAACCCAAAAAACAAAAACAAAAAAAACCCTGCTTTACTCAATCTACCAGTAATCAATCAATCCACTAGTAATCATTACTGATTGGTAGAGACCAACCAACATCCTCTCTCCGCCTTATGCACCCCCTTGAGGAGAGGGTTCAGAGATTCTTGGCAGCCAAAATAGACATTTGGTCCTACAGGGAGTAAATGGACCTGGGTGCATGAGCTACTCACCCTGCTGAGGGGAATCAGCTCCCCTAGGACACTAAGACCCTTCTAGAAATAATCTCTTGCATAAAAAAAAAATTAAAAAAATATATAAAAAAATAAATAAAAAAAATTAAAAAAATAATAAAAAAATAAAATAAAAAAGTAAAAAAAAAAAAAAGAAATAATCTCTTGCACGCCACCCTGGAATCCCAGAGTGAACTGAATGCAGCTTACCCAAGTTTGCTACTGAATCAGATATCCTTTGCAAATAAATAAATACATAAGTAGGAGATAGATGGATAGACAGATGACAAATGATGGATGGATGGATAGATAGATAGATGATAGATACAGAGATAGATAGGTAGATAGATAGATAGATGATAGATCTGCCCCAGTCAGATCTCCCTTTTAAAAAAATCAATCTTCATAGAATTTGCAAACCATTAACTCGTTCTAAGAACCACTGCATGCCAAACATATTCACTTTTTTCAACCACTGTATGCCATATCGTCCTCCTTTTATAGATGAGTAACAGATTCCCCGTAGTCAGGAAGCTAGCTCTCACGACTAGCGAAAGCCAGGAATAGAACTCAGTCCTCTTTGTCTCCAGACCTCAAATCAGAGCCATTGAGTTTCAGGGCTCCCTGAGCTTTAGAGCTGGAAAGAACCTCAAAGATGCCGCGCTGATGCTCTCGTTTTACTGAGGAGGAAATAGGTTACCTAAATCTTACCTGGTCACGGGGCACCTGGGTGGCTCAGTCGGTTGAGCGTCCGACTTCGGCTCAGGTCATGATGTCACGGTTCGTGGGTTCGAGCCCCGCGTCGGGCTCTGTGCCGACCGGTCAGCGTCTGGGGCCTGCAGATTCCGTGCCTCCCTCTCTCTCTGCCCCTCCCCCGCCGGCACTCTGTCTCTCTATATCAAAAAACACATAAACATCAAAAAACTTTTAAATTTTACCTGGTCTTGCAGGACGGAAGTGTCAGAGGCAGAACAGGAATCGGAGTCTCCTGTCTCCCATGAGCTTTTGCTAACTCAACTCGAGGAATCTGGAACAAAACCGGACCCATCGTCCCACCTGATCCCACGCTATTCTCACCACCTCAAAGTGCCCCTGTTTTCCTTTTCTTCTCACCCAAATCCTATCTCTTCCTCCAAAGCCATCGTCCCCCGAGCACCCTTTGTTCCTCTGCTTCTTCCCGGATTTGGTCTATAGTGGTCCTGCCTGTATTTACCAGGCCATCATTTAATCACGCACCTTCTGGCATTGTTTCCTGCTTATTTGTTATGAAGACCTTGTCTCCCTAAGGAGATTTTACAGGCTTTCTGCAGAAGCCATCTGATTCTTCCTGAGGGTCTCCACACCGTCGGTAATCCCCGAAGCCTTGTGAGGGACAGGGTAGGGGCTCACTAAATGCGTGCTAAGTGAAATTAAATCTCTGTAATACTAACAAACAGCCCCGGTCATCAGTAATAGTTGCTTCAACCCCCGAATTTATTTTTTGAGTTGCCTTTACATCTGGGCATTTCTCGGCGTATTCAATGAACGTCCAAGACGAAGGTTAAGACTCTGTGTTCTCCGCGGTCTTGGGTGACCAGAAGGCCAGGGAGAGCTGACAGGTCTGTTTTCTTAAGTCCTCTTCCTACGACTGTCTTAAAATATTAATGATGTCTTCTTTTCAAATATAAGGGAGCCGATGTTTTTGTATCAATTCCAAGATGGATGGTTTAAAATGCACTTTTCTGAATTGGGTTGATTCGGGTCAAGGCTTAAAAGAAAAATGTGTGTATGGATAAGTAGTTAGAGATTAAATCCGTAAACAGCCCTCCATTTGCTAATGCTCTTTTGTCCTTCTGGGTGTTTGTTGGTTCTTTTTTTTTTTGCCACAAAATAACTTGAAGAATGTGTTGACATCCAAATATATAAATGCAACCCATAAAATTGATCTAAGTGAAAAATGTGTTTTAGGGTACCAATTAGGGTAAGAGTCAACAGACAATGTAACAAACATGAGGGGGGCGGCGTCTAAGACTTAGTGGCAAAATTCCGCAAATTCCAGCATCTATATTTTTCTTTCTTAGGAGCCCCACATGCTTCCTCTTTCTCTGTAGACAACAGCTTGTGTTTCCTCCCTGTATGTGTCTCTGGCTTTTCACAAAAAGTGTTAACTACCTGCCTCAAGCTTAGGCAAGGAAATTAACATAAGATATTTTCATTTGACCGTGATCGCATGAAGCCCTCTCTAATCTCATTTGGCACATTACCCATCAGATTTATGGAAATTCTCGATGAACTCTGACACTGAAGTGTAACAGTGGCAAAAACTGTGTGTGAGATGCGGCTGTGGTGTTCACCAGGTATGCCCTTGACCTTGGCTACTGACCGACTCTTTGCCTGGGTCTACTAGTCACCCTGGAATCCAAAATGAAATGTGCAGTAAAACCAGGCTTCCAAATACGCGGCACCGGGGCTGATTAGAGGGAGAGGGGTAAAAGGAATTAATAACGAGGGGAATTAAGATAGCCAGAAACTGCAAACAGCAGGGATCCTATTTCCACGGAACTTGAAAATAAAGTAACAATAGAAAGGGCAGTCCTCTAAGTAAATAATAATTTTTTTTTCCTCTTTCGTGGTGTCCATGTTATTTAATGCCTCGACTTCTTCCATCATTTGAACCATAATTTCAACGGAATTATCAAAAGGAAAAGTTGTCAAACCTCACAAGCTCGTGATCTGACCATTGTAAGTAATATGTCACAGATGGGGGGAAAAGAATTTTTTTAAGCCATGTGGCAGCAAGGTGCACCATAATAAGATTGATATTTGAAACCACGTTGGTAAGCTTCAAACAATTCACGCCTTGCAACCTTATCATCTGGCACAGCTCCGAGGTATTAGAGAGGAGGTGGGGAGAGGAGAAATTATGGGGAAAAAATAATTACGAATTTCCTTCCAGCTAAGCAGTATTATCATCTGAAGGGGGCACAGGGCGGTATCTGTAGTTATCCACTGAGCCCAACCCGCGTCGTCAAACGTACGCATTTTTGGTTCCAAAACTGAGTGCCAAGTCAGCCCTCCCGGTTTGAGTTCCCGCTCTGCCATTCATTAGCATGTGTCCTTAGGGACGTCGCTCAACCTCGTCACACCTTGGTTTTCTCATTTTACAGGCCTACCTTGCCTCTTCGTGTCTGCGTGAAAGTCAAAATGACACCATTGGTACAAAATGCTTAGTACTGGACCGAACGTATTGTTGATGCTCCAGATATTGGCAGCAGTCTCCTTTTCGTCCCAACAGATGGGGAAATGGAGCTCAAAAAAAAAAAAAAAATACATGGCACACCCAAGCAGGAACCCCACGCTTTGCTGCTTTCTAAAAGGATAAAACAACACAACTTAACGTTGATCACGTCTACACATTGTACCGAGAGGACTGTCATTCGTCACTATAAATTGCCACCCTGCTACCCGGAAGATCTCTTGAAATAGATTTTTCTAAGCCACCTGAAGTCCTTGGTTAAGCAAACATGACTACCGGGGTGCCTGGGTGGCTCTGTCGGTTAAGCGTCCAAATCTTGATTTCAGCTCACGTCATGATCGCATGGTTCATGGGTTCAAGCCCACGTCGGGCTCTGAGCTGACAGTGCAGAACCTGCTTGAGATTCTCTCTCTCTCTCTCTCTCTCTCTCTGCCCCTCCCCCCACTCGCCCATGCGCTTTTTCTGTCTCTCTCAAAATACATAAACTTAAACATTTTTTAAACACACATAACTACGTATTTTTCTTACTGAACTACCTCGTTTGGATTGTTTGGGTTTTTGTTCTCGAATGTATGATGGCAAGAAGCCAGGCTGAGACGTGTTCAACCCAACTGCACAGTAGAATCACCATTTTTAGGACTGGCTAAAAAAAAAAAAAAAATCCGATCCCACAATCCCGTCTCATCCACTGAGTCAGGACCTCCAGGCCATGCGGTACCTGTGACTTCGAATATTTAGAACACTGTCTCTGGTGTTTCCAGATCTGGGGCAAATCTCTGGGAAATGTTGATATGATAAATCATCTTTCGAACGTGATGATGGACAATTGCGGAGTGCGATGGAAAGTAGGAGATTTCACAGGCTCTGAATAGTCTTTGTTGTTGGCTGCTGTTGTTATTAACTCCTTTGTCACCGTATGTCCTAAAGATATAGCTTACCTTTTTCACAGCAGACAAATATATGCACATACGTGTAAGTAGTATTTTTCCACCCACAGTGTTTTTTATTCCATATTCACACTTCTGCAGCCACAGCAGCATTGAAACCTGTGATTACCCATCGCAAACTTGGTTTTGGTGCCATTTCGATAATCTCTCTGTCTGAGGGTTACTTGTTACGCAGCATCTATAATGCCACCACAACTTTCCAGTCTTAGATGGCTTTAAAAGGTTGGGGGGGGTGAGAGGGAGGGGAGGGTGGGTGAGGGGCACCCTCCCCTCCCTCCCACCCCCCATCAACCCTCAGTTTATTCTCAGTTTTTAAGGGTCTCTTATGGCTTGGCTCCCTCCCTCTCTAACTTTTTTTTCCTTCCCCTCCCCCATGGTCTTCTGTTAAGTTTCTCAGGATCCACATAAGAGTGAAACCATATGGTATCTGTCTTTCTCTGTATGACTTATTTCGCTTAGCATCACACTCTCCAGTTCCATCCACGTTGCTACCAAAGGCCACATTTCATTCTTTCTCATTGCCAAGTAGCATTCCATTGCGTATATCTGTAGAGATGTCTGGAGCATGGAAGAAAATGCGGACATACTTCCTATAGCCTGAAACCTTGAACCACAGGGCACCCTTTTCCCCCTTTCATCTTGATTCTAACCCACTTTTTACTGACTCTCCATTTAACCGAAGAAACCCTTACGTGCCAGCATAGTGAGAGGGTTCAGAGCTTCTTGGCAGCCCAAACAGAAATCTAATCCTACAGGGAGTGAATGGACCTGTGTGCGTGAGCTGCTCACCCTGCCGAGTGGAATCAGCTCCCCTAGGACTCTAAGTCCCTTCTAAAAATAATCTCTTGCACCCACCATGGAATCTCAGAGTGAACGGAATGCAGCTTACCCGGGTTGGCTACCAAAGGATCAGGTAAGACAGCCTCCTGCCGTTGAAATCATGGGTTAGAAAATGAGCAGGTATCAATGCTCAACCGCACCCACCCAGGAATAAGGGAGTGCCTCTTGGGTTATTCAAGGGAAATGTGAAATAAAGCCCTTGTTTTATTCTTGGCGGTAGCCATTTGCCATGACTCTTTAATGCAGTGAAACAAAGAAACATGGATAAGACATCGTAATGGAGTTTGAGTGAAATATCCTGGGGATGCAAGGTTTCCTTTCTGCTATAATTGCATTACTAGTGATGCTCCATTCGGCCGAAATGGGACTACCAGTATTCATCTAAAAGATGCCCTAAGGCTTAAACCTTCCCCAAGTGGTGAGTAAGGATGGTGGGAATGTGGTTGGGGAATTTAAAACCCACTCAAACATCATTAATTAGAAATTCCCTGATGAAATTAAACCTTTGTATTTTGTGGGGATCATTTCGTGACACTCTGAGTGATTCTGTTGTGCGTTTTTTTTTTAACTGCGCCCTGCTCAGAGCTGTTTTTAAGCACACCAAATTTCTAAGAAAACCCGCCACATTAGCGATGTTTTCCCAAACATCCGAAACTAACAGATAAAGAAGCTGAAAAATTTTAGAGAATCGTACACTCAAGTGGCTTCCCTGTGCCTAGCTAGCTCCAAGGCCCGAGGCAAGACTTTCAACCTCGAAATCCATTGTCATCACTGAATACCCTCATCAGGCAAATGGGTGGAATCATGTGCCAGGAACCTTGGGGAATGTCAGGGGCGTTAATGATCTGAAAGCGAGCAGAGCCGGCGCTGCCATGCCTAGGAAAGGGTAAGAATTATTTTCCCTCATTTTACTTCTATTTTAGCTTCTGCAAATTTCCAACACAGAAATCCAGGGAGATAATAGAGACTGAAGATTCACTAACCCTTACCAGAGAGCTCAGCGGCAATCCATCGACCTCCTAAAACCCATCGTAATTGTCACCTGGAAGTTGGTCCCTGTGATCAGCTTTCAGTCTAAGGCATGAGATGGGTATCTTTAATCTCCCACTTTGCAGGTGAGGAACTTGAGACTTAAGGAATCTGAGTAACTCAGGTCACGTATGTAGTAAGAGAGAAAACTGGAAGGTCCAACCAAGACCACAGCAAAGACATTTGGCCTCTCCCCACACAGTTGATTGATTCAGAACTAGGCTCAGAACGGTAATGTTGATAGTTTCTCCGTCTTTTTTTTTTTAATTAAAGTTTTTATTTGAGTCTACAAATCTAGATGGCTGCATTGTAGACTATTACAAGCTACTCACTTGAATATTATTGAATTGGAAGTCATGCGGAAGCTGGCGAGGCTAGGATTATAAAAAGATGTTCATCTCATCTCCCAACTAATAAGCTACAGATACTGATGACGAAGTCGTCCAATCTGTTGACTATTGACATCCACGCACCTACACAATTAGAGCACGTACTTAATAAAAGGAATATCTTTGTGAACAGCTTTCAACTTGTCAATGAGTTTCATTCTTCCTCTCTCCAGTGACTCCATGAGGACACTTAGCTTTGGGACCACAGCCTATGTTAGAGACCCTGATGGTGCATCCAGGAATTTTTCCAAGGCTTCATTATCTACTGTTACCAGTGCAACTATTCCAGTGGTGAAGTCAGATGTGCAATTGTCTGGGAGCCGGGAGAATTGGCTCCTAATCTTGGGTGGGTGACCTTGGGCGAATCACTTAAACCCTGGAGGCTCTAGAAGATGGTATGGTTTTATTTTCCAGGTAGATGTTTCTTTATGAGGCAATTTAAATAGCTCTCTCTCTCTCTCTCTCTCTGTTTTATTTATTTACTTATTTATTTATTGGTAGCAACTGATAATCCAATAAAATAGCAATTAGACAAGGAGGTTTTTCTGTATCCACCTCTGACACAATAGTCTGAGAATAAGGATTGCTGTCTTTATTAGATAACTAATTAAAGCAGCAAGCGAATTTCAAGGCTCAGGGTGTGGTACACATGCGTTCAAGTTTGCAGAATGCGTGGAGATCTTGAGTGTAACTTCTGTCATTTCACAGAAGTAAAAGGAGGATTTACCGTACCAATATTAAATCCCAGATCCACTAAAACGATTGTATGAATGGGATTTTGTGTCTTTTTTAAATCCTGTGACCTTTCCAGAAAACCATCCAACCAAGGTAGGATGCCAAGGCCAGTGGGTTCACCTAAAAGTCCGGCTGGTGAACTTGGGTAGCCATGGCTGCCCAGATGCTCAGTCAGAGCTAAAAATGTTACAAACCCTCGGAGCATGACCGCCAGTTGTAGTTATTTGGTGGAGCTAAGACAACACAACAAAAGCATTCACAATGACTTCATTTCATAGGTATTTTCACCTCCTGAGTTAAATATATGTTTGTACTGCGTGAAATTTTACAACCCACAGATCTTAATTTAATCATTGAAAGGGGACAATAAAGATACTGACAGCACTTTACAAACGATGTTTTCTTTGACTCATTCATTTCAATAAATACATATTGAGCCAGGCTTGGGCTGAGTCCTGAGAACAGCAGAGTGAAAATGAACAGCTGCTGCCTTTAAGAACGCTACAGATTTTTTTTTTTTAACTTTTCTCAAAATATAATGGATCTGATCATCTTCTCAAAAATCTATGCCGTATATATTGCATATGAAGTCCAAAGGGCCTGCTTGGGAGTCTCTCTCCTTCTCTTTCTCTTTCTCTCGCTCTTTCTCGCCCTTTCTCTCTGCCCCTCCCCCAATCACACACTCTCTCTCAATATAAATAAACAAACATTAAAAAAAAAAAGCTGTCTTTCTTGGGGGCACCTGGGTGGCTCAGTCAGTTAAGTCTCCAAACTTCGACTCAGGTCATGATCTCATAGTTCGTCGTGAGTTTGAAACCCACATAAAGCTTTGCGCTAACAATGCAGCTCCTGCTTGGGATTCTCTCTCTCTCTCTCTGCTCCTCCCCCTCCAGTGCGCTCTCTCTCTCTCTCTCTCTCTCTCTTTCTTTCTCTCTCTCTCAGTCTCTCAAAAGAAATAAGTAAATTTTTTTTAAGATATCTTTCTTTGGTCTTTTCAAATGTTTCTTTCCCTCAAAGCTTTAATTATGAATTGTTTTTTAATCTGTTTTATGGCTTCCATATTCTTTTTTGGTAAGAAGTTTAAATTGGTATCTTAGAGAGTCTGAAAACATGTTTTTTCTGCCTAAAATATTTATCATAATATTAGACACACACTTTTTTTCCCATAAGATGTTAAAAAAAACAATAATTTTACATTTTTCTCACAATATTTAGGGGGAAAGCGTCTCTTTTCACAAACATAGTGTATGTACACACTTAGAGTGACAGAAAATTCGTGTCTATTCTGTGATCTTTAAGCTTCAGATTTTTAGACATTTTTATGGTCATAGATCATGATATACTCAGATATCTCCAATTCAGATATCTCCTGCTATTTACAGGACACATTTACCGATTAGTTTTAGTTGTTTATTTTCCGTTTGTTTTCATGAATGAAAAGATGAACGATGCGGTTTAAAATATGACTCATGGTTAGTTGTAGGCTATCTTGAACATTTTGTTCGGCTCAGAGTAGCAATGAATTCTTTTTCTAGATGCATAGGTAAAGCAGCAACAGTCCGTGATCATGGACTTAAAACTCAGAGCTAGGTCTGAGGGACCTTGGGCCCTTCCCCTGAGCCTTCGTTTCCGTGCGTACAGTGATGATGCTAATGTTCCCTCCTTCACAGACTGTTGGCAGATTAACCGGACGATGTGTGGAAAGTGCCAGGCGCGTGGCGGGCACCCAGTACGTGGACCGTATTTCTATGGTGCTCTTCTACGTGAATGTAGATGTGTTTGTGCTGTGATGAACCCAGTGAAGGTGTTTAGTCTCTAGAAAAGACAGCCAGAGTTTAGAAACAGTTGCTGGACTTTATTAACATAGGAAACCTTTCGTTAATCCACGCTAGGTAATACTAACTTTTAATTAATTAAAAACCTGACTGCGTACTAAAATGCCTTACTGTTTGATTAATAGAAATAGATTAGAAGGCAATGTTTTGTCATACTAAAGGTGCTTTCGATTGCACAACCAGAGAGAGAGCAAATGACATGGGACACCATCTAAACAAAAATCAGCAGCTACTAATGAGGCTTGTTAGTGATGCTAATCTATGTAAATGTTATTAATTGAGAACATCTATCTTTTATCTCCAACATTTGGTAATCAGGCAATTAAAAAACAATGACATTCCCGGTGGTTGTTCTTCCTGGGTTTTTTTTTTTTTTTTTTTTGAAGTGATCAAAGAGTTCAGAATAAGAAAAAAGAAAGTCCCTTATCAAAAGGTAGGCCTTGCCTTGGGCTACTAGGCCTCATTAAAGGCAGAAAAGCTCTGTTGATCACCAATTAACCTGATTTGTAGGAACTCTGATAAAGACCTCGAACAACAGGAGTTTTCTTACTATGGTAAATGACACAGTTTGTTGACAAAAATAAAAGCTATGCATTGAAAAAAAAAGAAAAGAAAACTATAAAGGAGCCTTTGGCATTGAAAGTCAGTCTACACACTGGGGCCCGTGGACTGGGGAGAAGGGAGGTTCTGCCCCTCTGGTGGCCTAATCCCCAAGCCCAGGGAACCAATCCCACCTTGATTTAGCCGGGTAGAAACAGGACGCAAAGGTGCCTTTGCCTTTCTACCATCTTGTAAAATCTCTGCCTGCTTCCAATTAAAGCAGACAATGGATTTTCTCAATGACGTGAAAAATGGTGGGTACCTTACAGAGTGTGCCCACATTCCTGGAACAATAAAATTCAAATCCAGGATTGTCTTGGCACCCCATTGTTGAAGTTCTCGAGTATTCAGCCCTGAAATCGAACGTGGTTTTAAATTACGCCGGACAATTTATATTGTATGTTTTACACATGGAAGGTATAGTTGATAGGAGAAATAACAGTAAAGACAGCAATAATAATAACAGTTATCTGTTGGGCACTTACCCGATATGCACAGCACTAAGCACTTGGCAATGAATTCCTCCAATCGATGTTCACGATAACCCCGTGACGCGCATTCCATTCCAGAAATGGATGGATAGGTAGGGATAGACAGATGCTTGATACGACTGATAAATAGATAATAGATGATAGATAGAGAATAGACAAATGTCCTGTATTTAGCACCCCACTCAAAATTCATACTTCATCAACTACCGTTCAAAATCGTTTATTTTAAGCAGATCCAATTGGGTCTGTCTTTCGTTGAGGTTTGAAAGTTCCTTGAGAAACCATTTACTGTTTAAACCGAATTTCCCAGGTGGAGGGTCAACACGCAGTGTAAATTTCCCAACAACAGAGTTCGTCCGCTAGGGATTCGGGGTAAGGCAGCCAAAGCAAAGGGTGGCTGTTTTCAAACAGGCTACAGAACTAGCCAAAGGATATAAATCTTAGAGAAATCTTAGGATTTTAGACCTCAGTGTGTGTGGATGTGGTATTTCTGGCTTGTTTTTGTTTTGTTTTATTTTTTTTTTATTTATTTTTTTTTCCTTTCCACATTGTCTCAAGTGGCCCAACACAGGCTAGAAAGCAAACAGCAGAAGCACTGCCCATCATGGTCATAAAAATCATTTGCTTGATCATGACCCACTTCAGGAACAGCCTAAAAAGGAATATTTTACCAGGACAATCAGACTCTATTCTCAGGGCGCCTGGGTGGCTCAGTCAGTTAAGCGTCCAACTTCGGCTCAGGTCGTGATTTCATGTTTCATGGGTTCGAGCCCTGTGTTGGGCTCCGAGCTGACAGCTCAGAGCCTGGAGCCTGCTTCAGATTCTGTGTCTCCCTCTCTCTCTCTCTCTGCCCCTCCCCTGCCTGTGCTCTCTCTCAAAGATAAATTAATAAACATTTGAAAAAAAGAAACTCTATTCTCATCCTTCTTACCGTTATTTCTTATTGTATTATAGTTGTTGATGGTTGATAGCTTCAAATCAGTATGCATTGGAAAATATTGTCACTTTCATATATTGTCTTTAAAATATGAGGTCTTTGAGAATTAGAAACGTTTAAAATACTGGGTGTGCATACTGATCTATGTCTTCCATTGGATGGTCAAGGATAGACTGTCGGGACTAAAAGACAAGTAAGCTGGTTAACAGTCTGGGCCACACTCTGACTTTAGTCTTATAATGTGATGAAAAAGATTTAGGGACAAGACTGACGGAGATTCTCTGAACCTCAGTAACTGCCTGTTGATGTGGGCGGATGCGTAAGCTATAGGAAAAGGCCTTATTTGTGTACTTGTTTTATGTGAGCTGATACTTTCTGAATCTTGGGTAAAATTTGTAATAGACTACATTTGAACATTATCGTAAGGCCGCGGTTTTCAGATATTAATGTGCATAAAAACTCCCTGAGTGCTTGTTAAAATTCAGTGAATCTAGCGTAAGGCTTTAGAATCTGACTGAGCCTAAGAGACACCCCCCCATATGTGTACACACACGCACACACACACATGCACGCACACACACACACCATCTCTAACCAGTGATTCTGTTACTAGTAGTTCGAGAAGTAAAACAGCTCTGAAGGTGGTTTTACTTCATCCTAAATAAATAAATAAATAAATAAATAAACAAATAAATAAAATGTGCTGAACGCTTCTGTGTGTAACGGAAGATGTCCAGAAGCTACAAGATACTTAATTTCTTTCGTCCCCTCCTATCTAAGGGACGATTACGAAATAAATTCCAAGCAAGACATATGGTAACCGATCGTCAATTGCATTTGAAAGCTAGAGAATCCATCACCGGAGATTCAAATTCATGGTACAATAACAATTTGTAACAATTTTACAACAAGAAATTAATCATGTTAGCCCCAAGTCTCGGATATCGGATTCTGTCTTCATTTTAAGGACTTACTTAGCAGTGGAAAGGAAACATACACGAGAGGAGAGGAGCAGGGGAACAATTGATTTATTGATGAGCGATTTGGGGGAACCATCAAGCGACCTGGAGCGTGGGCAAAGACTGTAGGTCACACCATCTGCGGTTTTTAAATGCCTTCCTCTGTTGGCTCACCTCTACGTGGTTTGACGTAAAGGGGTCCCTGGACAACTGCCCGGTGGCTTTCTGGCTGTCCTCGGGCCAGCTAGAGCTGGTTACGTGGTTGCAAACACCAGCAGGTAACTGAGGTGTGTGCGGAGGGTTAAACAGTAGGATGACGAGAAAGAGGCTCAAGTCAGGTGCGCACAATCTAGAAAGTTTTGACCCACGGCCGAAGCAAGCAGCGCTCAGAAGAAGAGAGATAAAGAGTGACAAGGATGGCTTGGTGAAGACGATCCTGACAGCCACAAAGGGAGCAGGAAGGGGAGAGATTAAAAGTGACATAAAAAGGGATTGCCTGGCTAAAGGTCTTGGAACCAATAGGTAATAATTTGAATATGACCCAGAAGCTAATGGGAAGTCATTGGAGGGTCTTGAGAAAAGGAGAATGGAAACAGCAGGCATAAAAGATTATCGGAGGCACAGAAGATTGGGCCAATTGGAGGATAAGAGGCCAAGGGCTGGGGAAGGCTGGCGGGGGAACCCCAGGCCAGAGCGGGGCCCTGCCGCAGGCAGCAAAGCCAGGCAGGTTAAGTGGCTTGTCCGGGGGTCCCCTTGGGAGTTTCTTTGCTGGTTTATCAGTGTTCTGTATACATGTATGCATACCTTGTCTTATTCTCAACACAAGATTTAACATAGTCTGTTTATCCTGCGTATCTACTCCGCCAACTTCCAAAAGCGTTTACCAAGTAAGCTCTGAGTCAAAATCAATCAACTCAACATTTCCAGGGGGCAGATCTCAGGCTTCAGTATAAAAAAAAAATAAAAAAATAAATTAAAAAAAAAAACACTCAGAAAATGACAACGTGCAGCCAGGTTGAAAACCACTTTTCCAAAGGCAGAAAGGGAACAGATGTTCTCACGTCCCAGATGCTCGGCACTGATGACAAATTAGAGAGGTTCTCAGTAGCTAAGGCCAAACAGGACGTGCCCTGGGTGAGCAGTTTTCCTTTCTAGCTAAAAGACGGGACCCGCACCAGTTTTCGTTGACATTTTGTCCAGAAACTAGACTCAAGTCAGAAAGAAGTGTATTACCTTTTTATAAGGGTTTTGTGGAAAAGTTGCTAACGTCAAGTACAGTTTTAAGAAAGCGGTGCGCACACTTTGTCCAAATGTCCTCCTGCAGACGATGGTAAGTCACCAGGTTCACACCAATAATGTGCAAGTCAGGAAAGCCTTTACTCCAGGGACCAGGGCACAATGGCGCTATGGCTGGTTCTCCTCCTCCTCTTCCTCCTCCTCCTCCCCTTCCTCCCCTTCCTCCTCCTCCTCCTCTTCCTCCTCTTCCCCCTCCTCTTCCCCTTCCTCCTCTTTCTCCTCCTTCTCCTCCTCCTTCTCCTCCTTCTCCTCCTCCTCATCCTCCTTCTCCTTCTCTTTCTCCTTCTCCTCCCCCTACTTCTCCCTCTCTTTCTCCTTCTTTTTTAATCGAACACGCTAAACGAATATGAGATGTTTGAACAAACCTCTAGCAGATGCCGCATGGTCAACAACCCATGAAATAATCCTCTAACGAAACCTGTAGTGAAGATATTTCCTGATCTTATTTAAGCTGGAAACTGTATGCTTTACACACCGGACAGGAAGAAAAGTTGTTAATCTTCATTGCTTGTCTTTTAAGAGTGAGACTTTTTTTTCAAGTTCAGAAGGAGGCCAACCCTATTCAAAAAAAAAAAACCAAAGCTATTTTTGTTTTTTCTTCAGAGAGAGCCAATGTTTTCATCTGAAAGTGGGCCTAGTTCTTTTCGGGAAGTGCAGATACCTGGTTGAGACCCAAAGTTGTTTGTCTGATACCGTGGAAAGACAGCGAATCAGAAATCTCTGATCTTCCCCCCAGAATTGTGCTTCCCACACTGCCCCTCCCTGCTTTCCAGTCCACATTTCCATGTTAGATGTTAGGATTGGACTCTCAACATGAATGCAGAGGAGTTAAAGAAGAGAAAAATAAAGAGACTACAAGATTTGATAATAAGGTAGAAGAAGAAAAAATAGGACAGAGGCATGAAAACCGGAAATTGGAAATTGCATGCATTTGCCTAACACCAGAACACCCAGGCGAAAAATGAGTGCTTTAAGAAGTCAGCGATCTGGCTGCCTGGCCATGATATCAAACATCTGGTCATCTGGGGCATCTGGAAGGCTGTCTGAATTCTACATTTCTCCAGCTGAATGTTTAAGCGTCGCTTGGACACCATCAGACAGCCTTTATGGAGAGCGTGGCGGAGAAGATGGGAAAAGAGAATACGGCTTACTTAGTGGGAACCAAATTAATCTTATCACTAAGGTAGAAAAGTTGAGATCCAAATAGGGGTCTAGCTGGTTAAATCTGGATCAACGGAAAATACGCCACACACACACACACACACACACACACACGCACACACGCACAAAACCCTAAACAAAGAGCAGCAGTAATTACACCCACATGAAAGAGGGGCATGAATTAAAATTTCAGCAGCCGACCAGAGAGCGTGCCTCGCAATATGGCGGGATTGCTGTAGTTGTATTAAGACGTCTTAATTATATGATTGATGTGGGCTTCAAAAGAAAACTCAGAAGCCACAGTGGCTCTGAGGGCATGAGTATTATCGAAAGGATAAAGACAGCTTCCCCGGAAGAAAACCACTCTAAGAGGAAGCCTGGGAGGTTTGCCTGGCAGAACTAATCAATAATGTCTTGGTTTTATCCATATTAAGTTTAATAAAATTTGATGACATCATGATTGAAGATCCCACACACAATTATGGCAACATCAAAGGTATCCCGTAGCATACGTTCAGCTTGAGAAGTATAGCAAATCAGAGCCTGAATGTATATGACACACAGACCCTGGGAGGGCAAAGGGACTCTCTGAAGTCACTTCGGCCACATTTATGAAAAGCTGTGTAGGCTTCCTCACCAGCTTCAGCCCTCTCTTCCCTCTCATCCTCCCGGATTTCCGACCTCAGACTTCGGTTATTTTTTTTTAATTTATTTATTTACTTTGAGAGAGACAGAGCACGAGCAGGGGAGGGGCAGAGAGGGGCTCCCAAGCACATTCTGTGATGCCAGCCCAAAGCGCCATGCTGGGCTCGAACCGGTGAACCGTGAGTTCACGACCTGAGCCGAAACCAAGAGTCCGAGGCTTAACTGATGGAACCACCCGGGCACCCCTGATCTCAGGATTGGGAAACGAGGTAAAAGAGCACGCCCCCAAAGGTAGCTCCAAAACCGGCCAAGTAAGCCAGCCTTGCTTGACCACATGCCGCGAAGCCCGGTGAGACCAGAGAATTCCAAGGAAGACGCAGCCTCGCAGAAAGGGAGAGATCTGGTGAAATCTCCACCCGGTCCCTTGCAACAACAAAAAAAAAAGGGGGTGTGGGGAGAGGACTTGCTTGTCAAATTTCAGATGCCGTTCTGCAGAACAAAAGAAGAAACTGAGACCCGCAATTATCTCGGCTTTAAGAGCTCAGCGCAAATCGCGTTAATCCCCCGGACTTTGTACCGCCGTCAGATTTTATTTTCTCTTCAACAGGTGTACAAATTGTTTGGACCGAAGCAAGAAAACACCACTCAGCCCCCAGGGGCTGAAAACGAAAGCGGATGATTTTAGTAGTTGAGTTGCTGTTGGTCGCTGGGTGTTTTCTCCAAGAAAGAGAAGACTTTCTTATTCCCATCCGTGGCATTTGTTTTCATCAGATTGGCAGCTGAGAATGCTACAACTGTCCTCCCAAAAGCGGTTCAGTTAAGTGAGATTCACTGGTTTTATGTCAGAGAGGCAAGGCAATTTTGCTGGCTTATTCAACTCCAACTATCGGCCGGAGGAAATCATGAATTTCAGTACAGTCTTTCTGGTACTCATGGTTGCTAACCATTTAATTGTATTTGTTTATTTGAGGCAGGGGAGGATTAAGAAAGAGAGAGAGAGAGAGAGAGAGAGAGAATCTCAAGCAGGCTTAACACTCAGTGCAGAGCCCAAAGGGGGGTTCCATCTACCGACCATGAGATCATGACCTGAGCCGAAATCAAGAGTTGGACACTCAACCTACTGAACCACCCAGGAGCCCCTGATAATCATTTTATTTGAGGATCTCTTACCACCCTGATACCTAACCAATGTGACTGACATGACATATTACAGACGTTGGCTTTTTTTTCTTTTTTCACTTGGCTTTTAAGAAAATAATAAGGGCGCCTGGGTGGCTCAGTCAGTTAGATGTCTGACTCTTGATTTCGGCTCAGGTCATGATCCCAGGATCGTGGGATAGAGCCCTGAGTCAGGCTCCATGCTGAGCAGGAAGCCTGATTAAGATTCTCTCTCTCTCTCTCTCTCTCTCTCTCTCTCTCTCCCCGTCTGCCCCCTCCCCCACTCACTCTCTTTCCTTCTATCTAGAATAAAATTTTAAAATAAATGAATAAAGTAATAACTTGTAGGTCCCTCCCCCAAAAGTCATAAAGTCATGATGAGTTATCAACAAATCAAAAAATAAAAATAATAAAAACTCAGCTTCTAAAAATAGCTGTTTCCCTGAGAGTCTTGTTGGGTTCTGTTTTTGTCTCGTAACTTCAAGCAGATGAGAGTTTTCTAGGCGAAAGTGAAATGATCTAATATTGTCAAGCACAACCCCTTCATTTCCCTATCTGAGGGGGTGGACAACCAGAACTGTCAGAGTCGGGCTTTGGACTCCAAAGTCACCTTGGTTTTGTCACACCACACGGCCTTCGATGAACGAAACCAACACAATACCATATTTGAAATATCCTCAGTCTTCTAGATTTCTCCCAGGGTATTTTCTACAGACATGTAACAGAAACTTGCTGAGGTCATTAAGACACCAAAGATGAGGGGACATTCGTCTCCTGGCATCACAGCCCATGACTACCTTGAGAGCCAATATTCCCACTGGTAAAAGGCTCTCCTGCAGTAGTTCAGATCTACTGAGAAGCAGAAGCCAAGGTAGGATTAGCCATACAAGAGATTTGACCAAAGAAGCCCGGCTGACTCGGCCAGGAGAGCCTAAGATTCTTAATCTCGGGGTTGTGAGTTCAAGCCCCACATAAAGATTATGAAAGAAAGAAAGAGAAAGAAAGAAAGAAAGAAAGAAAGAAAGAAAGAAAGAAAGAAGAGATTTGACCTCTTGCATTTGTAACGTGGGGGCTCCCATGGCAGAAGCAGGGCGGGTCCTGAGAAGGTTACTACCAATTCGAGCGCCCCTTCACAAGGAAGACGCCACATCCCTCTGTCCCCTTAAGAAGGAGCCTTGATTTCCTGGCCACGTTTGGGGACTCTGTCTTGAACTCACCAGAGCCGCCGTCCCCAGTGAAGAGTGACACCATTCGCTCTGATTGACCAGGGCTGGCGGTAAGAGAGTGAGAGTTAGTGCTACGTGACTTACACAGAGTGGGTAGAAAGATGAAAATAAAAGCTACTCTGTGCAGACAGGAGGGGTGAAGGGTCCATTGAAAATCAGAGAGATTAGCAGCTCATCACATTATTTGTGGGTTATCAGGAGACAGAGGTAATGAAAGTGAGACCTATATCCTTGATCAATAAGACTTTGACTGCATTTTGAGTTCATTTTCCCCCGCCGAGAGAGAGACAGCAGGCTTACTATTGATCACCGTGTTAATCCATAACCAGACTGGGCCTTCGCCTGGTGAAGCAAGCAGGAAAAATAAGATAATAAGCAGGAACTCTTGATCTTTTATTATGGTGTGCTAGATAATCACTCTGACTTTTAGTTGACCTGATTTTGCCAGCTTCCTAACTCCACTGTATGAAGGACCCCTTTTGAAAGACTGGAGGCCGAGAGTAAGTAGGCCAAGGGACAGTCACATCGCCGTAGGGCCCAGCGGTCAGAAGGCAGTGCCTCCAGGCTCCACCCCCCGAAGGCCAAGTGAGATTCCGTGTCGATTGCATCTGTATATATTTTACTGTCTATTTTATACACTTGTCCCGATATGTCAGAATCACTAAATCTCAGCGTTTTTGTATAAGCGAATTGCCAGCCACACGTGTCACTCTCCTGTCGAAGGAGCCGACCCCGTTTAGCGCGTAGTTACGCCAACGGGAAAAATGGAGACGTTTGAAGTTTCTGTTGCAGTGACTCGACGGTCTCATAAAAGCCTACGGGGCCGCTAAACGTCAGCGCGGTTGCTGATCCAGAACCATCGGAGAAAGCAAGCAGTTTGTCTTTTCCTTCAAAACCTCCCAATCCGGCCTAAATCCTGCTGTAATGTAGGCGTTTCCTGTCCTGCCTTAATCTGTAAGAATATCAGCTCTTTGTCGGCGACTCAATATTGACTCAGGACTGTTTTTGCTGACATTTAGACCAGCTTTACCACGAAATCCCTCTGATAGCTGTGTGCAAATTAGGAAAATGTGACCCCTCTCAGCAAGCACAGCCCAGGCAGCCGGGGAGGTAGGATTTCAGCCTGCCCCCCCCACCCCCTTCCCCCCCCAGGGAACAGGTGTGCACAGCCCCCAGGGGAGACCTCGAGGCCCACCCGACTGCCAAGAAAGCGGGTTGATGGCGTGAATTTAGCCGGTCTAATAAGACTTTGCACAGACACGGTTTACTTTCCGCTCTCTGTGTCCTTGTCCCAAGTCGGCTATTTCTCATTTAGATTGTTCCTGTGATTTTCCAACTGAGTTTCCATCTGGTTCTTCAAGATGTTCACCCTACTACCCAAAGAGCACCTATTAGTAAATGGCAACTTCTTGTCACCGCCGAGTTAAGGATTCAGGAACAAAAGAAGGGGAAGGGTGTGTGCGTCAGTCGGCGTGTTAGTTGGATGAGAGAGGAGGAGAGTTCCATTTTGGAAGCATGATAATACTTCAGCTGCTCGACTTCAAATTCCAGAAGGATCCATCTGAAAGCAACACATTTAACGAAATGCCTTCATCTCGTATCCTCGGGCTCTTTACCTTTGGATAAGCAGGGACGTTAAACCATTGAAGTTCCTATAGTTGTGAGGGGTGGGGGGGGACTGAACCCTAAGGCAGAACTTCTGGAGCTGGGGCCAGAGGTACTGTCACAAAACTGAGCCTTAAGAAACTTGAAACAGCATAGGTTACTAAAAATCTCATTTTCACAGTGAAAAGCACCTGCTTGGAATTACCATACTCAGTGCTTGGGATACATAAGTAAGGACCTCCCTCTAGCGTCAGGGAGGTCCACAAAGTTCTCCCTGCCAGGGGCACCTAGGTGGCTCAGTAGGTTAAGGATGACTTCGGCTCAGGTCACGGTCTCACAGTTTGTGAGTTCTTCGTCAGTTCGAGTCCCGGCTAGGCTGTCTACTGGCAGCACAGAGCCTGCTTTGGATTCTTTGTCTCTCTGTCTCTCAAATGAATGAACATTAAAAAAAAAAAATTTTAGGGGCGCCTGTGGTTGGGCATCTGACTTCAGCTCAGGTCACGATCTCACGGTTGGTGGGTTCGAGCCCCCGCATTAGGATCTGTGCTGACAGCACGGAGCCTGGAGCCTGCTCGGGATTGTGTGTGTGTGTCTCTCTCTCTCTCTCTCTCTCTCTCTCTCGCTCTGCCCCTCCTCACTCACACTCTGTCTCTCAAAAATAAATAAAAACATTAAAAAATATTTTTTTTAAATTTTAAGTTCTCCCCCAAGCATTAAGTATCCCCCCTGAGGGGGTGTGTTAGTATCGATTTGCATTTCAAATGTAGAAAAGATTGTTGAGGAAAGATTACTATTTTAAAATGACAAAAGTCAGGGGCAGCTGGGTGGCACAGGGTGTTGATTTTGGCTCAGGTTATGATCTCACAGGTTCCTGGGATCAAGCCCTGCATCACACTCTGCACTGACTGCAAAACCTGCTTGGGATTCTCTCTCTCTCTCTCTCTCTCTCTCTCTCTCTCAATAAATAAATAAAATTTTAAAAATTTAATTTAAAAAGTCGACCACAATTGGGGCGCCTGGGTGGCTCAGTCGGTTAGGCATCCAACTTCAGTTCAGGTCATGAGCTCATGGTTTGTGAGTTCGAGCCCCACGTCGGGCTCTGTGCTGACAGCTCAGAGCCTGGAGGCTGCTTCCGATTCTGTGTCTCTCTCTCTCTCTCTCTGCCCCTCCCCTGCTCATACTCTGCCTGTCTCTGTCTCTCAAAAATAAATAAATGTAAAAAAAAAAAAATTAAAAGAAAAAAAAGTCAACCACAACTTACCTAAAGCCCCCAGAAAACAAGCCCCTCAACTGATACACTGGGATTTAGGGATGTCAGGACCGGGGGAAGAAGGTAGAGTCAGTTTTGAGTAACAGATGCTAGACTATCTCTGCTGGTCAGCCAATGACAAGTTGCCCCGAGGCCTTAGGCAACTTCTCTGAGCTTTCCTCTCTTCTGGAATGATCCAGATGGTCATTCCAACTTTAATGTCCCATCATCTCCCCTGACCCATAAACTGATCCTAGAAGTCTGTTAAATAACAAAAATTCAGGGCACCCGGTGGCTCCGTCAGTTAGGGTCAAGGTCCATGAGTTCAAGCCCCACGTTGGGCTCTGTGCTGACAGCTCAGAGCCTGGAGCCTGCTTCAGATTCTGTGTCTCCCTCTCTCTCTGCCCCTCCCCTGCTCACACACTGTCTCTCTCTCTCAAAAATAAACATTTAGGGGCGCCTGGGTGGCGCAGTCGGTTAAGCGTCCGACTTCAGCCAGGTCACGATCTTGCGGTCCGTGGGTTCGAGCCCCGCGTCGGGCTCTGTGCTGACAGCTCAGAGCCTGGAGCCTGTTTCTGATTCTGTGTCTCCCTCTCTCTCTGCCCCTCGCCCGTTCATGCTCTGTCTCTCTCTGTCCCAAAAATAAAAAAAAATAAAAATAAAAAAAAAATAAAAAAAATAAACATTTAAAAATAATAATTAAAAACTTACAAAAATTCAACTAAATAAATTTGAAGGTTTAATTGGCCTAATTAAGTGATTAATCCATCGACCAGAACCCCATTTAGCAAATACAGAGAAGCTCCAAGGATGTGTACAAAATGTAAGGTTTTATAGGAAGGAGGATGGGGCGAGGAAGTTTTTGCAAAAGAAAAGATTAGTCCACGTGAGTCCACCTTCCCTGAGGAGGAAGGTCGGGGTAGGGTGGGGGGTCTTCTTAGGTAGATCCTCTGTGATGGCTCCTGGGTGCGGCCCAGAAAATTCCAGACTGATTAGCTTAAAATTCTACCCCTCGGGTGGTTGAAACTGCAACGAAGTCTTAGTTTGCTGTCCTGGGAACAAATGACTCCACCTTAGCCTTGGTCTTGGCTGCGACTTGGCCAAAATCTTTTCGATTGCCACCACAAGAAAAGAAACCAAAGTTCATTATGTAATCCATTGGGATGTTCCTACGAGTTTAGCTGGCCCTCATTTTAGGACACCAAAAATAATTGCATCGAGTAGATGTTACTCAAAAACAGAGTTTATAAAAGCGGGGGCAACCTGTAACCGCTCTGTAAAAATACTTGTTTTTAACTTCATAAAAATTCAGGTCTAGCTTAAATGGAGAAATGATGGGTTTGGAGATAGCTGCAGAAACCCAAAGAGAAAATTCTCTTATCAACAACTTTTTTTTTTCCTTCATTTTAAGGAGAAGACAGGATCTTCAGGGAAAATATGATGCACGCAAAAAAATGTCCCAAGAGCAAAATATTCCCAAAAGCCACGGTGGTCGTTTTGTAGCGTAAACACTAAGCTTTCTGTCCTATGCTCATACACAAATGCAGATTCCTGACAAAATCGAAATCATGTTCTAAATATTATTCAACTTGACTTTTTTTTCATTTACCCTCTAGGATCATTTCTCCACACTCTTGAATGTTGTCAGAAAACGAGAGAACAGAGCCTTGTCATTGTAGTCTCCTTCTTCCTCTGTGTCCAATGTAAAGTCTACTTGCCTCATGTGTCAACGGGCCAAGGTAAACTGGGTCCAATTCTGAAAGACAAGATGAATTCCCAAATAGCTTGCCTCGTTTAGCGATTAGACCATTTGTTTCTTGAAACGTAGCAACGAAATGGTGATTTCCAAGGGGGCTGTCATCTAGAACTGATTTTCCAAGCGGTTAGAATAAAAAAAAATAAAATTAAGGCCCCCGTGCCGGAAAGATGGTTGGAAATGTTGCCGTAGGCGTAGGCTCTACCTTTGGGTGTTTCCTTCCTTGGTGCTTTCAGACTGCTCTACCAGAACCCCACAGGTTGAGTGGCTTGTAAACAACAGAAATGTATTTCTCACAGCTCTGGAAGCTGAGAAGTACATATCAAGGCACTGGCAAATTCAGTGTGTGGTGACAGCCGAATTCCTCGTTCAGAAATGGCCGGGTTGTATCCTCACTCGGCGCAAGGGGTGAGGGAGCTCTCTGGGGCCTCTTTTATTAGAGCGCTAACCCCACCCACGGGGGCTCCCCCCCCTCGTGACCCGATCCCCCTCCTGGTACGACCATACTGGTGTTAGAACGTCAGCACTCGAATTTTGGGAGGACACACACATTCAATCTCTTGCAGGCACTGTAGGACCCTATCTACTCCCTGTAAATGTCGGGAGACACCTTTGGAGGAAATAAAATAACCCTTATGAGTAATCTTTTTTTTTTTTTTTTTGGCTTCTCTTTTTACTTATTTTCCTTGCTATCACGGGCTTGATTTATTTCATTGGTTTCCCTATGCCTGGGAAAAATACAATGGAAAGAGTCTAAAGCCACTTAGAATGTTTACTTTTGCATTTGGTCAGCCAAACTTGGACCAGCACTCTTGTCCACCGGGATTCCACCGTGCCTGCGATAAAAAGAGGTTTTATTCCACTAAGCTAGTTAATAAACACATATTTTCTTTAAAAACATTTTTTAATGTTTTTCTGGGGGGGGGGAAGGGGCAGAGAGAGAGGGAGACACAGAATCCAAAGCAGGCTCCAGGCTCCGAGCTGTCAGCCCAGAGCCCGACACGGGGCTCGAACTCGCGAGCCCTGAGATCATGATCCGAGCCAAGGTCGGCCACTTAACCAACTGAGCCGCCCAGGCTCCCCAATAAACACGTATTTCCAAGAGCAGCTCGGAAATCCTGAAGTATTTTTAAGATTTCCATCAATCGACCCATCCCAAAGCTGGTTGATAAGTTTCTCTGCAATAGCAGATAGCCCCGCAGGCAGGCAGAAGCCCAGATTCAGGAGGGAGGGCAGGTATAATCCCTGCCATAAAATTTCTCCTTTCACCAGAGTGGCAACTACCAGGCATCGCGGTCGGCTTTTTCGTTTATTCCAACTATTTAAACAGCTCTCCGCTGTAGGCGGTGTTAGCTCCATTGGACGGATGAGAAAATGAAGGCTGTGAGATCTCGAAGCCCTAATTAAAATGCGTGTGATTTCCAAGGTGGTAACCGTGGACACTCTTATCTTTTCCTTAGAACACTTAGTAGAGGGGCACCTGGCTGGCTCAGCCGGAAGAGCACGTGACTCTGGATCTCAGGGTCATGAGTTCGAGCCCCACATGGGGAAGAGGGAATGGCAGTCTGGAGAGGGGAATATGTGGTCCCCAGAGACAATGTCTTCCTGTGTCCAGGGTTTTAATGACACTGGAAGCCTTTAATCTCTGCCCATAAAATGTCTTGGCATTCCTGTGGTGGGTATTACCTCAGCCTTCAAAAGGCAGCGAGATTGGACATTCTCCACATCTCCTCCCGCCCCAAAATTGTAGACTCCCGAAACCATCCCACAGATACATTTGTCACCAAGAAAACTGGCGGTCATTTCAGACGGGGAGAACCACACAGGCTCTCGCTTGATGAGGTTCCATACGCTGGGTTGTCTCTGGAGAAGGTTCTTTGACTCCTGAAGAACAAGGCAGGCGTGTTGCGTCCAGAATGCATTATTTCGGTCGAGAAGTTAGGGTTACTTCTCAGGCCAGGATGTGGTTATGGCACCCCAAATTCTTAAGTCTCTTGGTACCACAATCCAGGACAGCAACCCCAGTCCCGTCTATTTTTGCAAATTCTCGTGCCGTGCTCATAAAAGAGAGAATGAGAGAGGATGGCATGAGTCATTCAGATACATCACGCGACCAAAAGAGTACTCCCCGGGACTCCAAGAATAAAACATGGTTCTTCATGAAACATTCAAGATGCCTGCTTTTCAGTGATGCAGTGGTTCCCCAAGTTCTCTTATCTCAACCAGAAAATGGAAAAACAAAAACGGCACATGAGAAAGTGAACATCTCATGAGCTACAAAGTTTATGCTGTCAAGTAGTTTTGTTTTTTCTTTTTTTTTAAATTTTCTTTTTCTTTTTCTTTTTTTTTTTTAATTTACATCCCAGTGAGTTAGCATCTAGTGCAACAATGATTTCAGGAGTGGATTCCTTAGTGCCCCTCCCCCATGTAGCCCATCCCCCCCTCCCACACCCCCTCCCGCAACCCTCAGTTTATTCTCCACATTTAGGAGTCTCTTCTGCTTTGTCCCCCCTCCCTGTGTTTATATTCCTTTTGTTTCCCTTCCTTTATGTTCATCTGTTTTGTCTCTCAAAGTCCTCATATGAGTGAAGTCATATGACTTTTGTCTTTCTCTGACTGACTAATTTCACCTAGCATAATACCCTCCAGTTCCATCCACGTAGTTGCAAATGGCAAGATTTCATTCTTTTCGATTGCTGAGTAAAACTCCATTATATATATATAATTATTATTATATATATTAATGTTATATTAATATATATTAATATATTATATATTATATATAACAACATATATTATATATATATAAATGGATGGGATGAATGAATGGGATGAATGGATGGAGGGATGAATGGATAAAAAAGATGTGATAATATATGTACATATATTATGTATGTATACATATATATACATATACGTATACGTATACATATACATATACATACGTATATATATTATCACGTCTTCTTTATCCATTCATCCCTCGATGGACATTTGGGCTCTTTCCATACTTTGGCTATTGTGGATAGTGCTGCTATAAACATGGGGGTGCATGTGTCCCTTCGAAACAGCACACCTGTATCCCGTGGATAAATGCCTAGTAGTGCAATTGCTGGGTCATAGGGTAGTTCTATTTTTAGTTTTTTGAGGAATCTCCATACTGTTTTCCAGAGTGGCTGCACCAGTTTGCACTCCCTGTTTTTTCATTAAGAAAATGTTTGGGGCGCCTGGGCGGCTCAGTCGGTTAAGCATCTGACCCTTGATTTTGGCTCAGGTGATGATCTCATGGTTTGTGAGTTCGAGCTCCGCATCGGGCTCTGTGCTGATGGTGCAGAGTCTGCTTGGGATTCTGTCTGCCTCTCTCTGTCCCTCCCCTGCTCAGGTTCTCTCTCTCTCTCTCTCTCCCTTCTCTCTCAAAATAAATGAATAAATTAATTAATTAAAAAAAAAAAAAAGAAAATGGTTTTTGAGGGGCACCTAGATGGCTCAGCGGGTTAAGTGTCTGATTCTTGATTTCAGCTCAGGTCATGATCTCACAGTTCCTGGGATCGAGCCCCAAGTCGAGCTGTGCACTGACAGCACAGAACCAGCTGGGGATTCTCTCTCTCCTTCTCTCTTTCTGACTCTCCCTGCTCGTGGGCACACACACACACACTCTCTCTCTTTCAAAATAAATAAATAAGCTTTAAAAAAAAACTTTTTTGAATATGCTTTTTTTTAAGTTTATTTATTTATTTCGAGAGAGAAAGTGTGCGTGTGAGCAGAGGAGGGGCTGAGAGAGAGGGAGAAAGAGCATCCCAAGCAGGCTCTGAGCTGCAAGACCCTGGAATCAAGACCTGAACTGGGTCATGATCAAGAGTTGGACACTTAACCAACTGAGCCACCCAGGTGCCCCTGAATAAGCTTAGTTTTAGATTTTAATGTTAAATAATCTCTACACCCAACATGGAGCTCAAACTCACAACCCTGAGATCAAAATTGCATGTTCTACAAACAAAGCCAGCCAAGTGCTCCTAAATACACTTTGAACTCTACAGTTGAACAATAAAATATTCACAATTAGAATACAGTAGAAGTCTAAAGGAAAATAAGGAACTATTCCAAATTCTTAATCAAGTATTATACATGATGCTTTCACTCATATACATATGCTTTCACTCATTTCTCTTTTCTCCAACCCACGAAATACTAGAAAAGGATTTTTTTTTAAAGACATAAGTCTACAAGAATAGGGAGAATGAAAGATAATATTAAAGCAATCAAAGTTTGGAATCTATAGAGCAGGTGAAAAGCTGGTCACTGAATTAGCAGATCCCAGAAAACTGAATCATAAGCCAAGCATGAAGGAATCTATGAACAGATATGAATTACATAAAATAATCTCCAAGGATGCAAACATGCATGGCACCAAATATGCCTAAAACCTATAGTGAGAGGGGAAAGAGAGATTGGGACAGTAAAATAAAGAAAAAAAATTTTTTTTAATCTGCTGAAGAACAAGTCAAATATCTAGATCTTCTTTTAAGGTCACATACCCAAGAAATAGCCCACCCTCACCTTAGATACAAAGGACTGAAAGTTTATTCTCTGGGGCAAAATTTTTCAAAATTTCAAAGTCAAATGATCTCTAACTTAGATTTCTATACCCAGCCAAACTAAGTATAAAACTAAAGGCTAAAATAAAGATACACTCAGATGTGTCTCTAAAATTTTCCTTCCATTCACTCTTTCTCAGAAAGCTATCATTTTGGGGGGCCTCTGGGTGGCTCTGTCAGCTCAGCATTTAGCTCTGGATTTCGGCTCAGGTCATGATCTCACAGTTCATGGGATCAAGCCTCTCATTGGGCTCTGTGCTGACATTGTGGAGCCTGGTTGGGATTCTCTCTCTCCTTCTCTCTGTGCCCCTCCCCAGCTTGCATTTGCACTCACTCTCGCTCTCAAAATAAGGAAATAAACATTTTTTAAAAATGAAGATATTTATTTCTCTCCACCATAACAGTCTTGAGCGGGGAGGCTGGCTGCTGGGCCAAAGCTGGGTCCCAGTAATTACGGTAATAACAGAGGAAAGAAAACTCAGGAGAGTGTGCACACAATGTTTTAAGGACCAACCAATGAAGTGGCATATATCACTTCTGTCCTACTCTGTCATTTACATGGGCACATTTCCCTACAAAGAGCCACTGGGGAATTTAGTCTCTGGCTGGACAGCCACATTCCCAGCATGCTCACCAGCAAAGAAGGGGAGAGTGGGGAGAATCCACTGTGGTCACATTCTGAGACCAAGAAGAAATGTCTGACTGTACACTCCCACAGTGAATCCAAGAACATAACTACTCGAAAAAGGCCAGATGGGAGCAGAGACCAGTAAGAGCACAGGAGAGGCCACATAAAGCCAAGCTCTTCCTCCTCCCTGACGACCACAGGAAAAAGCAGCAGGGAAGGAAAGAAACCCAAAACACTGTGCATTGGCCCCGAAGAGACAGTTTTGCAGACAGTTGAAAGCAGAGAAGCTTGTATTTCACTAAGCGGCACGTTGAAAGTTCAAGCACCCACCACCAACCCCACTATTACCCTCCAAGAAGGTCGGTCCTCATAGAAGCATCCAATCCAATATCACGAAATAGAAAGGATGCATTTTCTTTGCACATCTCTGGTAAGTATGTACCAGAACCAACCCCCACTGATGGACATGCGCGTGCTTTCATCTTTTCCTTTTATTTATTTATTTTTTTTTCAACTTTTCCTTTTAAACAGTGCTATGATGATTGCGTGTGGGCACACGTGCACACCCGTTCGTGTCAGTGCATTTGCCAGATTTGTTTCCTTTGGACAACATCTTAGCAAGGAACCGCTAAATTGAAGGGAATATGCTTTTTCTTTCTTTTTTTTTTTTTTGAGAGAGAGAGAGTGCAAGTTGGAGAGAGGCAGAGAGACAGAGAGAATCCCAAGCAGGCTCCGCACTGTCAGCCCAGAGCCTGATGCGGGGCTCTATCTCACGAACAGTGAGATCATGACCTGAGCTGAAGTCGGACGCTTAACCGACTGAGCCACCCACGCGCCCCAAAGGGAATATGCTTTTTAAGGTTGCAGATATCTCTACGGAAGCCAATTTGACAAAAATTATATTAAAAAAATAAATAAAAGGTTGTAGATATCTCTTGCTAAACTCTCTCTGGTAAGGTTGTCCCAACTTACAATTCCACAGCAGTGGAGTACTAAACTCTCCTCATTCTAAGTGTTGGAAGTGCTTTAAACACTTCATAGGAAATTCTTATCTTGAAGTGGCCACCTAGAACATTTTGTTTTTGTGATGCATCCCGTACATTGAATAAGGATCAAAACTGAGAAACTGGTAGGGAAGCGTTAAGCTCAGTAATGGGTTACAACTCATTTCTAATCGCGTAATGCGACGTTCGGTGCTAGGTGCCGTAGAAGCAATACTGAACTGAGACCCAGAGTCACTACACTCAAAAGGCACTTCTAGTACTAGGAGGTGTGTGACATTAATAAATCATTCTACCTCTCTGGGCTTCAGTTTCTTTATCCTTACGAAAATAGGTGATAGAGTGGAATGTATTAATTTCTTTTCCCATAAAGTATCGGAAATCTTAACGATCATGAATGTTCTAATTTTCACTGGAGTCAGAGACCCTAGCCTAAAGACTAAGCCACGCATGACTGAAACAGAAAACTCAAAGGAGAAGAAATGTTTCATTTTGTACTGTCACCAAAATAATCTCACCAGAAACCTCATTAAGGATTCCCCTATGCAAGATAGCAACTGTTGGCTTAAATTCAGATGGATGGCTGCAGCTAATGTAAAATTTTCAGCATCATTTCACTTAAATTCAAAATTCAAATTCTACAAACATGTATTGTGCCGGGAGCTATTCCGCGCGAAGAATATAAAGCAGTGACCCTGTCCTAGAGAATGTGACAACATAGTTAAGTCATTTTCTCTCAGTAGGTTTTCAACCTAGAATTGTTTCTATTTAAATGACAGGAGAGAATACTAAGACTAAGAAATGCCAAAAGTAAATAAAATGTCCCAACTGATCTCAACATTGAGACTGACTTTTGGCAGTTACGTGCAGACTTTTCTTCATATTTAATATTTTTTGCATATTGTGCAAATAAATGGTTTTAATAGATGACACCGTGTGGGTCTACAATCTTACTGCTAACGTATACTAATTTAGTATTAAAATGAACTATGGATACATCTAATAATGCTTGAGTCAAAGTTTCAAAGTTAACAGAGAAATATGATCGACATCAGCAGAGTAACATGTTATATAATACAATGACTTAATTTTAAAAATTAACTCCGTGTAATTAACTATTACACCAATTAAGCAATACGTAATTAAGTAAGTTGTAGTCCCTGACACTTAGCCACTTCATCATAAAAGCGAAGCATATTTTTATAAACAAATAAAATAAATATGAAATCTATTAATTAGATGTGTGGTTGGAGCTAAGAATAAACATGAAGAATAAAAATTATCTATTTCCACAATCTGTGTAATCGGAAAATAGGCCTTGCGATGCAGCACATAATTATTATATTAGCACAGAGTGGTTGGTATGCGATGTGACTCAGTCCCTCAGTTTGGATGCTGGCTCTGCCGTGTACCGGCGACTTAACTTTATTGGTTCATCAGTAAAATGAGGACAATAATGGTGCTTATCTCATCGAGTCTTTTTCAGAATTAAATGAGATAATGTACAGACAATGTTTAGCATAACCCTTGATGCCTGCAAAATCCTAGGCATGAGTACCACCTAGTTCGTTTGGGAAATGGTCAGCTTCGTGCACAGTTTAATGTCAAACAGAATTCGGTGTTCACGTGTGCATATACAGCCTGGTTCATCTCTGTGACTGGTAGGAGACCTCGGAAAATGGGAGCATAGGAGTTGTGTCATTTCGGCAAAAGTTCTATCAAGTCCTGTCCTTCGGCAGCTTCCTCCTTTCTGTTCGAGGGAATCAAGGTATTGTTACCGAAATCCGCACCCGCTCCCACTTGCAAACCACTTTGGCAAACAACGTCTGATGACGTTTCCAAAAGAGAACCTACACAGACGGGCGCTTTGAGGGGAGACAACAGAAAAATGACGCCGGCCAATGTCAAGCGAAGAAAATCTGTTGGAAGGAGATTAGGAACAGGAAGGCTATAGAACCAGGTTTGGGAGCAGATGGGAACAGAGGCGACTCTTGAGGGTAGAGGCAAGCCCCCCAAGGCCACCCTCACTATAGGGGTCTGCGGGGTAGGGGCACCTGGGTGGCTCGGTCCATTGAGCACCCCACTCTTGATTTCGGCTCAGGTCGTGAGCTCACAGTGCATGAGTTTGACCCCTGCTTGGGACTCTCTCGCTCCCTCTCCGTCTGCCCCTCCCTTGTTTTCGTGTTCAAATAAATTTGTCTCAAAATAAATAAATAAACTCAGTAAAAAGGAATCTCCCGGCCAGAAGTATCTGGCGAGGATGGTCTTACACCTGCTCCCACCTATCTATCAGTCCCGGAACGTGGCACAGGATGGGTGGCATTCTGGACAACCTCACGACCCGGGGTGGTCACAGTCAAATTCATGAAGAATCCATGGAACTTCGTGAAGATAAAACACCATTGGAATCACGTCGTTGGAGGTTGGGGGGCGGGGGTGGGGGGAGGCAGTGACACTCCTCCCTGGGGAGCTTCGGCAACCACAGTCTTTTCAAGGACTCACGCTGGGAAAGGATTCGTAAAACCAGGAGACATTATACGCTAGCAGAGTTCCCGTGTTGTCTGGGATTACGTAATGCCATGTCTGTGAATATCCTTCATAAAACACAGCCCCGTCTGCAAATGCAAAGTGGCGAATCAGCCGCACCAGACACGTATTAGAAAGGTAGACACCATGAAGGCGGCTGGCTCAGTCACTGGAACATGCGACCTTCCATCTTGGAGTCGTGAGTTCGAACCCCACACTGGGCGTAGAGATTATTTAAAAATAAAAATCTTTAGGGGCACCTGCGTGGCTCAGTCGGTTAGGTCGTGATCTCGGGGCCCGTGAGCTCGAGCCCCACATCGGGCTCTGGGCTGACCGCTGGGAGCCTGGAGCCTGCTTCGGATTCTGGGTCTCCCTCTCTCCCTCTGCCCCTCCCCGCTCGTGCTCTGTCTCTCTTGCTCTCAAAAATAAATAAAACATAAAGAAAATTTTTTTGAACAAAAAATCTTTAACGAAAGAAACATTGACACCTATGTGCACAGAACCTGTGGGAGATAAGCCATTCTCTTCCCTCGGCCACTGTTCCCCTAGTCTCTCTTTTAACAATATCAGGTTTTAATCAGCAAAAATGAGTTTAAGGAATTTTTTTTTTTATTTTAAGAATTTTAAGAAATTGTGGTGAGGAAGAATACATAGGCGCCAAGTATACTAAATACACATACAGACACACATGCACCCAGACCCCATTTTATAAAGCTACGAATAAAATAATCCTCGTGCAGGCTTAACTGGTAATATTCAGGTATTACAAAGAAGGAACTCAGGATGGGGAAGGCTTTCTAGAGAGCCTGTCTCTGGAGCTGCGATCACATAGGAATTCAGGGGATGCTCTGACATTAGTATTAGGGGGACTAATTTGTTTGCATCTGTTAAATTTACAGTGCTTAACTTTTCAACGTCAAGACTGTCAAATTTCCAGGAAATGTTTTATTCTCTCCATTTCCTTTGTCTGCAAAATGAAGCTATCACTGAAATATTTCCAGGGAAATCCCAGTGGAGATCTTTATAGACAAAGGGGTAATTGCATAGATGGAATGAATTGGCTCTAAGACTTCGTACATGTAGAAAGGCAAATATATTCTGATGATACTGAAGTTAGCAAATCTGGGGTTTGAGAGGTAAAAGGCACAGAGTTATGTAGGTGCTTGATAGCGACAAAGAAGGTAAAGGAAGTTTTAGGGAGAAAAAAAGCAAGTTGAAAAATATCTTTCTTTTCTTTTTTCTTTTTTTAAATATTTATTTTTGAGAGAGGGACAGAGCATGAGCAGGGGAGGGGCAGAAGAGAGGGAGACACAGAATCTAATGCAGGCTCCAGGCTCCAAGCTGTCAGCACAGAGCCCGATGCGGGGCTCGAACTCACGAAGAACCGTGAGATCGTGACCTGAGCTGAAGTCAGACTCTTAACCGACTGAGCCACCCAGGTGCCCCAGTACCTTTCTTTCTAAACAAGGTTCAAAAACCTATACATTTTACTAAATACTAAAGACTCTTAACCGACTGAGCCACCCAGGTGCCCCAGTACCTTTCTTTCTAAACAAGGTTCAAAAACCTATACATTTTACTAAATACTAAAGAATCCAAATTATATTAAAGTTCTGTGAAATGGAGACAAAAACAAATCCCATTCATTTCTTTTTTTAAAATACCATTTTCTTTTTTTTTAATTTTTTAATGTTTTTTTAATTTATTTTTGAGACAGAGACAGAGCATGAACGGGGGAGGGTCAGAGAGAGAGAGGGAGACACAGAATCTGAAACAGGCTCCAGGCTCCGAGCAGTCAGCACAGAGCCCGACGCCGGGCTTGAACTCACGGACCTGAGCCAAAGTCGGACACTTAACCGACTGAGCCACCCAGGCGCCCCTCATTCATTTTCTTAATAATGCCTTTTATTAAATAGAACTAATATTTTGATGAAGCAGTTTATCTTTTTCTATTTAATTTTTATCTTTATTTATTTTAATGTTTATTTTTTTCTTGAGTGGGGAGGAGGGAGACACAGAATCCGAGGCAGGCTCCAGGTTCCGAGCTGTCAGCACAGAGCCCGATGGGGGCTCCAACTCACAAACTGTGAGATCCTGACCTGAGCTGAGGTCAGAGGCTTAACCGACTGAGCCATCCAGGCACCCCAGATTTTTATCTTTTTTTAAAAATACCTTTATATTCTGAGAGATATTTGCCTACCCCATATTCTTAAAGAATATGATTATTGCTTACACTTTACATCGTCTGTCTGGAACTATAGTTTGTATATGCTATAACATAGGTACCATATTTTTCATTTTCCCATCTCAATTGTTCCAGAACAATTTATGGAAAACACCTTCTTTTTTTTTTCACTGAATTGTTCTGTGTCCCTGTTGAAAACTGACTATATATGAGTGGGGCTGTTTCTGGACTATATTTTGTTTCATTAGCCTATTTGTCCTCCTTATACCATACAACACTGCTTAATTGTTATAATTTTACAATAAGTCTTGAAATAAAGTGCTGAAAGTTTTCTCACTGTCTTCTTCTATAACATGTTGGCTATTCTAGGTTCTTTGCACATCTATGTAAATGTCAGAATCAGCATGTCAATTTCTTCCAAAAAAAAAAAAGTCTGGAACAGAGCTAGCGTATCTGTCCTAAAACAGTCTACCTCTGGACTTATCCATGAGGCAGAAATAAAATGCCTTTTATTGAAGCCACTCTCATTTTGGATGTCTTTCCAAACTTCATTCTAATTGCTACAAGCTTTGATTGGCTCTGACGGACTGCTCGCTAAGCTCTGGACCAGTCGCCATGGTCAAGGAAGCATAATGGAGGCATCCCCACCAGAGCCCCAAGAACTGATTGTGGAGAAGAGATGGCTCCCCAGGAAAATGAGGGCAGGAGCTAGAACTAGAAGCTAGAGAGTAAGGGGTAGGTAATGCAGCATAGATCTACCATCCCACCAACGTAGCCTCAAAACTAAACAGGCTGGAATATAACATGCCTTGATTTGTTTTGTGTTTGACCTTTTTTTGAAAAAACTCATTTGCTTTAAAATGTGCGCCCAGCCATCCAGTTGCTTATACACTCTGAAGTACAAACAACAACATCCGGAGTGAAGGACGGTAAAACCTTGGCTTCTGAGCCCAATTCGTTCTGGAAACATTCTTGTAATCCAAGGCACTTGTATATCTAAGTGCACTTCAAGGACCTTTGGCTCAGTTGTGATCATGTGACGTTCGGCATCACTTACTCTTCACATTGCAAGACATCGCTCGTTTACCAAGGTAAAATTTATTGGAAATGTCTGCTCGTCTCGCAGAACACTCGCAGGATAAGTTACTCGCAATCCAAGGTTTTGCTGTGTATAAAAGAGACGTAACTATGTAGCGATCCCACAGATCCCAGACCACGGTCCTCTGAACAAATCTGGCAAGCCAAGTCAGCTATGCGAGAATCCAGAAGTTATGAGGACAAACTATTGTCCCTGCCATATGTGGAAGCTTCAGAAGGTACTTTGTTGGTTTGTTTCTGCTTAGTTTAACTTGATTGGCACTAACCAAACAAGTCCAAATAAAAATAGGAAGAGGCATGTTTTCAGATTGGAAACTTAATTTGAAAAGTGGGCAACGGGATGCCTGGGTGGCTCAGTCCTCCAACTCTTGATTTTGGCTCAGGTCATGATGTCACAATTCATGAGACTGAGCCCCGCATTAGTCTCTGCTCAAGCTGCTTGGCTACATCTCCAATGGATGCTCGGCCGTGGCGTTCTGGGGATTACTTCCTCTCTCTCCTGTGCTCACCTCCGACGCCATCACATCACCGTCTGAATCGTGCCTTCCCGAGTCTTGCAGACAGAAAGAACCTTAAATGTCAATAGAACGCCAACCTCCTCATTTTCAGATGGGGAAAGTTGCAGGTAAGATCTCTAGGAACTTTTCTCAAAGGTGAGCGAGTCTCCTTGCCCTTGAACAGGAGATATTTCTGTTTTGTATTTATCTTATTTCTTCCCCGTGGTTCATTTTGTTTCTTCTTCTTCTGAAGTCATCTATCAGAAAGCTCTCTGTATGCGTCAACCAACCAATTTAAGGTACTGAACCTTAAAACAAGTGAAGTGGGAGAACAAAGACAGACTTCCAGGGTTGAAGTGCATTGACGGCCGTGATGGTATATTTAATTTAAAGCAATTAATCCGAAGGATTATCAACCTCCTGGCAGTGTTTGAACTCATAACCTGTCTGTCTACAGTGTTGTGCCAGACAGATGTAATTACCTGGACAGGATCCCAGGCTTCAGATCTACAGTACCATGCAGGTTGTTCAAGGTCAATAGCAATGAGGGTTGTTCGTAGCCAGCACTCAACACTTCTCCGGGGACTGGAGACACAGACTCTGGAACACCTCCAGAGTCTCCTCAGGTGGTCACGAGCATACTGGACTCAGGATAGAGACCACTCCGCCTTCACATGGCCTATCACCCCATACATGGTGCCCCTAGAGACTACCCTTTCTTTAGGAGCTCAGGGTCAAGTTCATGAGCCACTGCTACTGAGGGAATACGACTTCAGGCAAAGCTTTTTGGTACTTCATCTTGATTTCCTTCTTGTTTTATTTTATTTGCTTCTAATTTATTTTATGTGGCAATATAATTGACATTTTCGTTAGTCACTTTGCGTCCTTTATGGGGCAAGGTATGATTTTTATCTGATACTAATTTTACTCTATCAAGTTATACTACTGTGTGCGCATGTAAGTTTGGAAGTATCCCAGAAGGAGCATAGGCTTCGGAACCATGCTGCCTTCCTTTAAATTTCTCCTCTGCCACTTAGTGTCTGTGCGACCTAAGAGGAGGTATGCAACTTCTCTGAGACTCAGTGAAGTAGGAATGAAAATATCTATCTCAGAAACGGTTGTTCGCACTAAAGGTAGCACAGAAAAAATACCTTGCACATTGCCCAGCACTGAGTAATCACCCGTGCATCACTGAATATACTTACTTATGAAGCTGGTTATGTGTAAAGTGTTTAGGGGTGACCCTATTTCTACACAGGATTGAGTACAAGCAAGAAAAGCAAAACTCCACAAGTAGGACTACATCAAACTAAAAAGGTTCCGCATGGGGCACGTGGGTGGCTCAGTCAGTTAAGCGTCCGACTCTTGATTTAGGCTCCGGTCATGATCTCACAGTTCATGAGATCGAGCTCTGCTTTGGGTCGTGCATGGAGCCTGCTTGGGATTCTCTCTCTGTCTCTCTCCGTCCCTCCCCTCTCTCTTTCTCAAAATAAATGAATAAACCTTAAAAAAATATAAGAACTTCTGCACAACCAAAGAAACCATCAACAAAATGAAAAGGGAACCTAAAAATGGGGGAAAATATTTGCCAACCATATGTCTGATAAGGGGTTAATATTCAACATCTATAAAGAATTTATACAGCTCAATAACAACAGCAGCAACAACGACAACAAAAAAAACCCCAGCCCAATTTAAAAAAAAAAAAAATGGGAAGAGGAACTGTGTAGACATTTTTCCAGAGAAGACATCCAAATGGCTAATAAGTACATGAAGGGATACTCTACATCACTAATCATCAAGGAAATGACAATCAAAACCACAATGAGGTATCCCCTCACAACACCTGTTGGAGTGGTTAGGATCAACCATTCCATCGTCCATTGTTGTCCATTGTCAACCACTGTTGACAAGAGGCCACAGGTGTTGGCAAGGATGTGGTGACAATACAACACTCGTGGACTGTTGATGGGAAATGTAAATTGGTACGGCCACTATGGAAATCAGAATGGAGGTTCCTCAACAAACTAAAACCAAAACTACCATACGATCCAGCAATCCCACTTCTGGCCATAGACCCAAAGGAAATGAAAGCAGGATCTCAAAGAGATGTCTACTCTCTCATGTTTATTGCAGTATTTATGCACAACGGCCAAGATATGGAAACAACCTAAGTGTCTGTTGATGAGTCAATGGATGAATGGATAAAGAAGAGGTGATACACACGCGCGCGCGCACACACACACACACACACACACTGGAATATTATTCTGCCATGAAAAAGAAGTAAAGCCTACCATTTGAGACAACATGGACCTTGAAGGGATTATGCTAAGTGAGATGAATCCGATAGAAAAGGACAAATACTGTATGATATCACTTAGATGTGGAATCTGTGGAATCTAAAAAAAAAAACAAAAAAAACAAAAAAAAAAACCTAGCTCATAGACACAGAGATCGGAATGATAGGTACCGGAAGCTGGGAGGCGGGGGAAATGGGCAAATGTTAGACAAAGGGTATAAATGTGTGGTCAGATGAATAAGTTCTGAAGATCTAATGTACAGCATGATTATAGATAACAATACTGTATTACATACTTGAAAGTTGCTAAGAAACTAGATTCTCAAATGTCCTCACCACAAGAGAAACGACAATTATGTGACACGAGAGACGTGTTCGCTAACACTACAGTGGGAATCATGTTGCAATATACATGTTGTATCAAATCAACATGTTGTACACCTTAAGCTTACCGAATGTTTACGAATAATAACAATAAATGAACGGGATCCAGCATTTCCTGCCAAGTTAACCGGACTGAATCTAAGCACATTAATACTGCACTGCTTCCCCTGCCCTAATGCAAAAGTGCCAGCTACAACCTTTCCGAAGGTGTCACCTTGATACCGGGAGGGAGGGAGACAGGAGAAGCAGAACAAGAGGAGTCAGGGAGACTCCCTGAATTGATCAAATGAATACCCAACAATAACCAAGCCAAAGGGGGCAGGACTACGACCGAGTCCTGGCTTACATAGTCACGGGCAAATGTCGGTCTCGGTACCAACAGAGAACTTGCAAGAAATCCCAATCAGAGTCGCTTACTATGAAACCCGGAAGTCTGTGATTTAACAAGCCCTCCAGGCGATTCTTATGCACATCAAAGTTTGAGAAATGCTGCTGGAAAATACTCATGATGGAAGGCACCCATAGCCATCAGCCGGTCCAGATGGAATAAGCACCAGTGACCCATAGGCCGGATCCAGCCTCCAGGATTCTTCGTCCGGAACTGCGAAATGATATTTTAAATGGCCACCTTCACATTTTGAAGTTTGGAATTACTAGGCTATCTTGAAAAATCAAAACCTGTGATAAAATTGAATCTGTGTTTCCACAAGGTCACATTTAACAAGGGGTCAAACAGTGGCACCCCTCTTTAGAAAAGGTCCATGCCGTCCGTGTTGCCATGGTCCCCACCGCTCTCCATGACCACACCTGGTCCCCACAACCCACCTACAGTCCCCTTCATGCCCCCGTGTGCATTTGGAATGATCAGTCCCGATCTGGTTCCACGCTCCCATCCCCCCAATCGGGAAAGTAAAGCTCGTGTCAGAGAGTTTAGGAACATTCAGCTAGCAATTTAGGAACAGGATAATGTCTTCTATAAATGGGAGCTACCATTACAATATCATTTATTAACAGAAAAAAAGAACTTGGAACCAAACCCCGGCTCGGGGATGCTCTCTGTGTTGTGGTTCTGTATCTTCTTCCTTTGTGGCTGTCCTTGATGTTTACGTTCATGAGAGTTCTCCAGAATGTTATTGGGAAAAGGGAGGCACGGTGTAATTTGCTGAGCTTCGCAGGAAACCATCTAAGAAGCAAACAGTTTTGTTCCCGCGCGGGCGACATCTTGTCTCGGTATTACATAGTCAAAGTGTGTCATTTCTAACAAATACCAGCAATCACGCTTGGAAATGGTATGCTTGTGTTTGTGCGGGAAGAGGTTTCTCATGTATCTGTAAAATGCGGATTTTTAAAGCTTCCCAGGTGATTCCATTTCATGCAACCAGGTTTAGGAAACACTGATTTGCTCAACCCCAACTAACACAATTATCTGCTCTCTGCCACCCCTGACAGATGGGATGGTCACTTTTATTTATTTACTTAATTTTTTTTAATGTTTATTTATTTTTGAGAGAGAGAGAGAGAGAGAGAGAGAGGGAGCACGAACGGGGGAGGGGCAGAGAAAGAGGAAGACACAGAATCTGAAGCAGGTTCCAGGCTCTGAGCTGTCAGCATCGAGTCCGATGTGGGGCTTGAACTCACGAACCGTGAGATCACGACCTGAGCCGAAGTCGGACGCTCAACCGACTGAGCCACCCAGGCGCCCCAGGATGGTCATTTTTTAAAATGTTTATAAGCCAATCGAATTATTGGAAAGTTCTTTTTTATACCGAGTCCACTTTTTTATACTGAAGTCCACCACCTGCAATGCCTGTTTCCTACTTGATCCCCTTTGAAAGCTCTATTGGGACATTTAGCACATCCCACCCCAACAATGTCTCAACTGATCTTTATTTTATTTCGGAACTGACATCCATTACAGTCATCATCCTCAGGAGTAATGATGAGATTCGTCCCCTATGAAGATCTTCTGTCTCAGACGCAGAGCTAGGGACTTTGGATCCCTTCTCTCGCATTCTCAACAAGACAGAGAAGTGAATTCTATTACCCACTCTTTCCCTGGCAAAGCCAGAACGGGGGCCAAAGCTACACTGTCGTGCTAGTCAAAGCTACAACGGCCTGGCACCACTTGGTAGCCAGATCTGGGCATGGAATGTTTTAAACTGGGAGCTTCCTGATCTACAACACTATATTGTCAGGTTTAAAGTGAGTAAGCATATCAGCGCGTCATTTGTTTTAGACGCAGCCTCAGGTCTGACTGGCTGGGGGATGCACCCTGGAAGACGCCAGCATCGGCCTGCAGAACGCATCATCCATCACATGCGTCCATCTGTAAGCGCAGGCCATTGGAAATGAGCTTGTCGGGCCCTTAAGCGCAAGACAACAGTCTCAATAGAATAAGGGGAAGGATAGCGGGGCGCCTGGATGGCTCAGTCGGTTGAGTAACTGACTTCGGCTCAGGTCACGATCTTACGGTCCATGAGTTCGAGCGGCGCCTCGGGCTCTGTGCTGACAGCTCGGAGCCCGGAGCCTGCTTCGGATTGTGTGTCTCCTTCTCTCTCTGCCCCTCCCCCACTTGGGCTCTGTCTCTATCAAAAATAAGTAAAACATATAAAAAAAAATTAAAAACAACAAATAAGTGAAAACTTAATTTAAAAAAAGAACTGTAGCCCCATAAGTCCAATGAATGCTCCCCAAAATACAGAAAAAGAGCTACACAGTGGTCTAACGTGCTCAACAACCATTCGTCTTACCTTGTACAACAGGCGTCATAAAACCTACGTGCTTCAGATATGTGCGGGAGTTCCATGTGTCTTTGTCACTTAGCCATGAGTTCATTTCAGAGAGCTCCAAGATTTCTTTTTTTTTTTTAAGTTCAATTATGTATTATTTGAGAGAGAGAGAGAAAGCGCAAGTGGGAGACGGGCAGAGAAATAGAGAGAGAGAGAGAGAGAGAGAGAGAGAATCCCAAGCAGGTTCCATGCTGTCAGCACAGACCCCGACACGGGACTCGATCCCACCAACTGTGAGCTCATGAGCTGAGACGAAATCAACCGGCAGTCGTTTAACCAACTAAGTCACCCAAGCGCTCAGAGACCCACAGATTTCTGCTAGGATTTTATTTCATGGTACTGCATCCTTAGGGACAATGATTCTACTGGAGATGCGTTTGTAACATGTGATTTTTTTCTTATAATTTACCGAGTGGAGTCAGGTGTGTTAAACGCTCGTTTACCTTCCGTTGTAGATATTGTTTCAAATTCTGTTGGATGGCTGTTTCAAAAGACAAATAAACGTGAACTCCAATTTATGTTTTTATTTTTAAGTGGCTTCAACAAATTGGGTCTTTCCTAATTGAAAGTTATTCGGTTTGATTACACAGCCTCAAGAACAATAGCAAAGTCAGTTTGCAATCACTTGATTTATTTCAAGTTTTCCCACTCTGCCGTTATTAAATTAATTCACCTTCTAATAAAAATAATTCCTAATGTTGAGAAAATACAGATAAGTAGAGAGAAGCTTTATTAAGATCATCAGTATTAAAACTAAATCCTTTTTTTCTCATTAAAGAAGATACAGTCAATTTAATTAATTCACATTAATCCCTAGTTGACATTAAATTCATCTAAAAATCTACACTCATAGAGATTATTAACACTAAGCCATAAAAAATGTTGAAAATGATTAATATATAGAAGAAACACAGTTCTAAAAATTCAAGTGATTATATTTTATAACGTTCTATAGGGGCGCCTGGCTGATTCAGTCAGTAGAACATGCGACTCTTTCTCTCCAAGTTGTGAGTTCAAGCACCAGGTTGGGTGGAGAGATTACCTAAAAATAAAATCTTAAAAAACAAACAAGAAAAAAACCCCACTCTCAGAGCACCTGGCTGGTTCAGTCAGTGTAGCATATGACTCTTGGTCTCTGAATTGTGAGTCTGAGCTCTGCCTCAGGTGTAGGGATTACTTAAAAAAATAAAATCTTAAAAGAAAATAAAATAATAAAAATACTTGCGATTTAGAAAAACAAGAAATCAGAAAAATATCTTTTCTTTTTTTTTTTAATTTTTAAAAATGTTTATTTACTTTTGAGAGAGAGAGAGTGCGCACGCACAAGCAGGGGAGGGGCAGAGAGAGAGGGAGACACAGAATCCCAAGCAGCCTCCAGACTCCGAGCTGTCAGCACAGAGCCCGACACGGGGCTCGAACCCACGAACTGTGACATCATGACCCGAGCTGAAGTCAGATGCTTAACCGACTAAGCCACCGAGGCGCCCTGAAAAGTGTCTTTTCTAGAGAAAAAAAAATAGAAAATTTTACTAGGATATTGATTTAGGATTGATATTTCCTTCTACATTAACTGAAAGTGACCATGGGATAAAAATTGAGCCCCAAATTATTTTTATACCTACACCAGTTCAAGTCTCGTTTTGAGAGACAGCTCTATTTTGTGAAGCTTTCTGACATTTTATTCCTTTACTTTTTCTAGAAAAGGAAAATTATTATAAGATAATCAATAGTTCACCTCCAACATTTTTACATCATTCCAGATTGTAAAGCTATCTATGGACCTCTAGTTACCGGTAGATGTCCGGTGACCTATTTTGATTCTGGCTTTTTAAATCTGTTTTCAGGCTATAGGCCACTTAACAAAGACTGTCATCATGTGTGTTCAACCCTAATTTCAGACTGAGTTCTCATCCCAAGTCCATGCTGATCGGCCTTATAAGAGTTTAACTTTGCTTAATGAGCTCCTTCATACAGGGTTCAAACCTTCTACCAGGGCAAGTCAAGCTGAACAGAACAACTGTCTTTTCAACGTACACTGACTTAAAGAACTCACCCTTCACATCAAATGACAACAACGAGAAACAGACTTGTATTTTATCCAGCTTTTCAACTGCGTGATAAGCTCTGGAGCTAATTAATTTAATAGACTAAAAGATGCCCATTTTCTTTATTTACTTTTTTTTTTGTCTTGATCAACATTAGCGTGCTTGAACGAACACCTCTATTTTTCTTAGAGTTTTAAAGCTTCGTTTCATGTGGGAGAAAAATGGCTAAATATGTCAGGGTTTATCAAACAGAGCCTTGCTTTTTTGGCTGGTCCCTTTTGCCTTATCTAGCAAACACATTACCCTCTCCATCAAAATGTGGTCGAGCAAACAAGGCAGTAAAGCCCGCACACATAACCAGAGCTACCTTTAAACAGCCTCTAGACTCTTTAAACTCAGCTAGAAAGCTGATTAGGTCCCAGATCTTGCGTATTATCTTATTTTTGATAGCTGTGCTATGAAAAGGCAATAAAGAAAAAGCTGTCTAATAAGAAGGCAAGTTAAAGTGTCTGCTTACTTAAGAGGTATACTTAAAAGGAAGGAGGAAAAAAGAACTATGTAAACTAGTGGAACTATTTGCAAATCTCAAAGGGAGCAATTGTTCAAAAAAAAAAAAAGAATTTATTTGTGAGTTAAAGGGGAGCCACGATATTTCCTTAAATCTCAGCATTCACATACAGGAAACAACTTCGTCGTGGCGTATTTTCCTTTCTGGGGATATTCTCGTATCTTTGCTTAGTACACTGTCGACAACTTTGAAGCTGTTGTTTGTTCAAATGGGAGAGAGTCAAAGATTCCTTCCAGGCCTATGCAATAACCACAAAAAGACACACAGGAAGTTATGTATATTTCACTGAGGTTACCTTTCCCTGATCTAAGAGTGAATTAATTAAAAGGTGAGAAAATACTTAACACTGAAACTGACTTGAAATATCTGAGATGCACTTTTCCTATCAAACACAGCAATGGCAGGTATTTAGAAGGAAATATGTCAGCCAATGAGCAAATTGCATGCCTGTTTTTCTGCATCTTAAAGTCACTGAAAGTCCAACTTCTTGGGACTCTACAGATTTTTGGCGTATGTGCAGAGTGGAAACAGACTGGCTTACCCCACGGAGCAGGTGGAAAAGAAAAGATGTGAAAGGGATATGGAATGCTGATTTAAACAGATGGGGGGGTTGATTCTAGGTGGCAAGGTCAATGTTAACATGTGTAAGAAAACACCAGCTCCTGTCTGGACGTGTTTGCAAGATTTGGTTTGGGAAGTGACATAAAATGAAAACTATTCCTACCTGAGGTTCTGCGATCTAATTGTAACAAAAGCAAGTCATATTCTGTATCCTTGGAGGGTGACTTGGAGGGACTGGGGACGGGTGCTGTTAGCTGCCATTCAAGGACTCTGGTTCCATTTAGCCCAGATCTTGAGTTACTATCTGGAATGGCACTAGATCAGCTCAAAAACATAAAGAAAGATATCCCATAGTTGAGGCAATGCTGATTTTATTCCCAGTCGAAACTGGCTTTGTCTTAATTCCAAAAGTCAACATGTGAAAAAAAAATCAAACCCTGAAAAAAGTGTATTATCTAACTCTATTCCTTTTCATACCAAGACTCTAGTTTTTAATCAATATCCTAACATGAGGAAATGAGGAAACATCCTTTTCTGTTAAAAAAGAAATTTAAACTTGGGGCGCCTGGGTGGCTCAATCAGTTAAGGGTTTGACTCTTGGTTTCAGCTCAGATCATGATCTCACGGTTCCTGAGTTCGAGCCCTGAGTCAGGCTCTGTGCTGACAGCGTGCAGCCTGCTTGGGATTCTCTCTCCTCTCTCTCTCTCTCTCTCTCTCTCTCTCTGTCACTGTCTCTCTCTCTCTCCTTCTGCCTTTCCCCTGCTTACTCTCTTTCTCTCTCTCAAAATAAATACACTTAAAAAATTCTTTTTTAAACCTTTATTTTTTTTAAGTGTACTTGTTTATTTTGAGAGAGACAGAGACAGTGCCAGCAGGAGAGGGGCAGAGGGAGAAGGAGAGAGAGAATCCCAAGCAGGTTTCATGCCATCAGCACCGAGCCAGACTCAGGGCTCGAACTCAGGAACCGTGAGATCATGACCCGAGCCAAAACCAAGAGTTGATGCTTAATTGATTGAGCCACCCAGGTGCCCCTAAACTTTTAAAAAAAATTTTTTAATGTTTTATTTATTTTTGAGACAGAGAGAGACAGAGCATGAGCAGGGGAGGGGCAGAGAGAGAGGGAGACATAGAATCCGAAACAGGCTCCAGGCTCTGAGCCGTCAGCCCAGAGCCCGACGCGGGGCTCGAACTCACGAACCATGAGATCATGACCGGAGCCGAAGTTGGACGCTTAACCAACTGAGCCACCCAGGCGCCTCTGTGCCCCTAAACTTAAAAAAAAAATTTCTTTAATACATTTAAACTTGAACAGCTTCATAGAAGATAATTCCTAGCACATAGGAAAAGAATATCATAAAACCCAGAGGCTGTTAAAATTTGCCACGAAGGACTTAAGTACATAAGGCAAAATGGGGGGGCAGTGTGCTGGCATCCTTACCAAACCAGGGGCTAAGAAGTCACATAGCTGTTTGCCTTTTTAGAGGCTCTTAGCGGAATTTTCCTGTGACTCAGCCTACAAACTGTTCAGTGGCGTGCCAACCACACCCTGCAGCAGCGTTTCAGCTTGACATTTACAAGGAAGGCGACTTTCTGGGGCTCAGGAGACTGGGAGCAAGACAGTCATCACTCGGCCCCAGGGATGGTTTTGCACTGCAGTTCAGCGCCTTCATAGAACCACTTCAAATACAGAGTTGAAGTTTTGGAGTCTAATCGCAACGCTCTGGGTGACCGTAAATAAAAGCACTGTTGGGGTGCCTGGGTGGCTCAGTCGGTTAAGCGTCCGACTTCGGCTCAAGTCATGATCTCGCGGTTCATGAGTTCTAGCCCCGCATCAGGCTCTGTGCTGATGGCTCAGAGCCTGGAGCCTGTTTCAGATTCTGGGTCTCCCTCTCTCTCTGACTCTCCCCCGTTCAAGCTCTGTCTCTCTCTGTCTCAAAAATAAATAAACGTTAAAAAAACAAAAAGCACTGTTGTCAATAACACAACGCGACACTGATGCAAACGGTGGTCTGCGATGTTAGCAGATGCCAGCCTAGTAATAAATACACGGCGGACGCTGCCTTAGGAGCGTCGTGTCTTAACTCGCTCCTTACAGCAACCCCCGAGGCAGGCACTATTATAATTTCACTAGATGAGGAAACTGAGGGGCAGTGAATTGTAGTAACGTGTGCCCAGGGCTGCAGAGCTAAGAAGTGGTCAAACTTCAAACAAGTTCAGTCGCGTACGTGTCTGTGCGTGAGCATGTATGAAACGTGGCAAAGGTGCCCCTTGGAAAGAAATGGGAGCCCAGCCAATTTATTGGTCTCCCCCGGAGACAATATAGGAAAGTATTTTTTTTTTTGTCATTATTGGGGGTAATATACATTGCATTCTATTAAAGAAACCTGGCGGTGGATGGCTTTAAAAAAAGGTTTATTTTCAATGCAAACCAATGATTTGTAAAAACGGTTTGGGAAAAGGCTGCAAACTGATTTACAGCGTAGCTCAGAATTCCTTAGCTCACCTCATTAAAATGTGGAGATTTCGTTCACCACAAATTGGCCTTTCCTTCATCTTGCTTCATTTGCTACCTTAGGGCCCCCTGACTGACACTCTGTCATAGGTAAATATTTCCTTTGTCAGCCTACCCTTTTCTCTGTCTCTGTGGATGTTGTGTCTGTACTTACTTTTGATAATGTCTGTTTTTGTCCGCAGAAAGACGCATGTCCTGGAGTTTTGCAAATAGTTTGGGTCTTGTCACTGAACACCATCTAGGGATAAATAGCAACATCAAAGGATTAAGAAAAATTGCTGAAGTTAGTATTGTCAGCAAAGAAGGTATGCCATCAGAGTCACCCACACCTGCCCCAAGTCTAAGGGACAGTTAAAAGGAAATGTTCGCTGGAATGGAAAGTAGAGATCACATTTGATTAATCTCTTTACCATCATTATAAAGTACACAATCAAGCCGAAAGATGCATTTTTGTGAATAACAGCACGAAAGGGAGGGAAATGAATGAATGAGTAGATGAATGGATGAGAGAGTAAGAAAGTTTTAATTATAAATGTTGCCATTGTTGCTATCACTGGGATATACAAGAATTTTTCCTGCAATGTTAACCTAAGACCTGACGAGAAAAAATAATTACTTTAGATGCGCTGACTTATTTGGGGGGCAATTATGCACTTAACATCTTTTTAAAATGCTATGAATCTTCACCCTCCGGTGCAGCATTATATACTTATGCAATTAACCACACTGATAATGACCTTCCCATCTGATCTAGAATGACAAAATGAAACTCTGATCGACAAAGAGATTCATAACAGTGCTAAGGTGGCCTTTCCAGGCTTCATGAGTCATCCCAAGAGTTTCTGAAGGACAAACATAAAAGTAGCAAGCACAATAAACAACAGTATGTCTATTACTGAGAAAAGAACACACATTTGAAACTTTACTTTTATACACACACACACACACACACACACACCCGTTGCTAACCCGATTAATAGAAACCCAAGAAGATGCACCAAAAAACGTGTTCCATTTTTGGAAACACTATTTTTTCAAGCACAAATTAGTACCCATACCCATGCGTACTCTGTTGGTGTTAGTTTTTCAAAAGTCAAGGAGAAAGCTCCTTTCCTCCAGAAATCTCATAGGAAGTAATTATTCACTGGTCCGTCAATAGGTAGTGCTAATTTCACTAGGATGTGCCCAGATCATTAGGATCATTTACTTGAAAAGACCCAAATAGTATGAAAGTGTATGTATGGACAGTTTGTTCTTGTGGGGGGGAAAAGAATCGTTTTCTCACCCACGGGGTTGGGGGTCTGGGGCCATTGAATATTAGTAACAATCCAGTCTGCTGCCAGAGGAGGTTAGGAACCAATTCCCAGTGCAACCTCAGAAAACTGTAAAAAAAAAAAAAAAAAAAAAAAAAGAACCATTTTGTCTCCGTGCCTACTGCTTTCCACATCCCATAGCTGTTATTGAAAGAGAGCAAAGGAAAAGCAAAAGAGAAGCCCACACTATTTGACATTTTCACCACGACACCCAACCACCTTGCCACCCCCCAGTTAAGGAAATGTTAGCCCAGCCACAAATCAAAATGACTAATCTGATTACACTTGGGGAACCAGAGTAAATAAAGGTTGTGTGCCCTGTAATTACCCACACTGAACCATCTCAGGAGGTATTTAAAATATTTGGGGGTTGCAGGTGGAGAAAGGTTTCTTGGCCGTAGTTGTTCATTGAAACCTCTTACAGGATATATTTTTTTTTTGAAACCCAGCCTGTGATGCAGAGCCTGCTGGGCTAAATTATGAACCAAAGGCTTTGGGGTGGGAACAATCAATCAAAATACCTGGGGTAGTGTGTAATGTGCATGATCTTGTCAGCATGAGCAGGCTGCCCCTGAACACGGTCCCTCAGCAGGTTAAATAAATATGATACTATAGACAAACCGACAGGATCACACGGCTGCATCAATCAGCTGTTGATAAAATACAATCTTCCTTTAATACACGCTGCGAAAGTTATTTAACACTTACAAAACCTATATCCATTTCTTGTCCTTTTTTTTTTTTCTTTCCAAAGTGTTACTCTTTTCAAGAGCAGGGGGAAGAAGTTGAGCCATCTCGGGTGGAGGAAGGGGATTTAATGGACCCAAAGAAACAGACGCGGCAGCCTAACCTGGGGGAGGGGTGTACAAATAACAGCCGTGGGGGTGGGGGAACCGGCCGGAGCGTTCCCCCCCCCCCCCGCAGAATGCAAACCATGCCTGAAGCTTTGCAATGGGTCTCAAAAAAAAAAAAAAAAAAAGTGGATACCCTTGTTGAAACTACCCCCGCAGGGAAGCCCCCCGGGTGCACAAGCAAACGCGCGTTATTTCAATTCCGTTCTTATTTCAGCTCTGCAGTTTGCCTGCCTCTGGAGCAGATGAGAGAACCATTCCGGATTTATGGGGGGGGGGGGGATGGAGGGGGGTTGCTGGACAGGAAATCATTTAACAGGCAGGGGTGGGGTGGGGAGGGGGGCTCCAGTGAACTTAGAAAAGTGACCCCATAGACCCGGTGGTTAAGGGGTGATCGTGGCTGACTGCACACCGGTGAAACTTGGGGGGGGGTCAGTACTAGGGAAACAGGGAGACAACTGCCCTGAGTTCGCAGCGAGGGTGCTAAGCGCCTGTGTGCTCTGTGGCTTGAGAAAAAGCCCATCGGTGATTAAGGAGCCACTCTCCCCGCTTGCAAACAGGCGACAATGACAGGGGGTTGGTGCCAGGACCCTCCAGAGCGCCGGCCCAGGCTGGACCGTAAGTCGATTTTGACTTTAACCTTCGCCTGGCGCCCGCTGTCCCCCCACCCACCCACACGCGGCCTCCTGGCCTCCACTGTAACCCCGGGGTCCTCTCCTCTGTCGCGCGTGGACCCGCGACACCGCGCGCCCGGGGCAGGGCCGGGCGGGGAGTGGCCGAGCGCCGGGGAGGGCGTCGGAGGCCAGGAGTGGGGGGGAGAGCCCCGGGGAAGTGCCGACGGGCTGTCTCTTAACGAGTGCAGATTAATGTCCCATCTCACACTAAGCTCTCCTAAGTGCCGTCGCTCCAGCCCAAACACTGCGAGCGTGGCGAGGCGTCGCCTGCCACTCAAAACGCCGATCTTTCCCAGCCTGTTGAAATAACCCGCCGGGGCCGCCGGAGGTGCTGACGGCCACGTTTGTCAGCGCGCGGAGCCGCGCGGGACCCTCCTCGGCGGCGACCGGGGCTCGGAACCAATCCAACGCGCGCGAGCGCGGCCGCACTCGGCGCGGCTCCTCCCTCGGCCACGCACGCCCTCCCCTCTGGTTTCCCGAAGATTCGCGCGGGGAGAGGCTGCTTTTGGGGACCCAGGGGTCTGCGGCGGGGGCGACTTAGGTCGCCGCGAATCGGCTCCTTGCCCCGCACTGTCGCAGGCACGCCTGGGCGGCCCGTGCCACGTAGGCGCAGAAGGCGACAGATGGAGACCCGGCAAAGAACCGGACCGGGACGGCCGGTCTGCACGGACCCCCTCGGCCCCAACAGGCCCCAGTCCCCCGGCAGACTCCCTGCCCACGCCCCACGTCCAACTGGGAGGCTCCGTCCCCTGGGCCGGAGGCGGGGAGGGATCCAGGTGAGGGAGGGAGGAAAGGAGGGATCTGGCTCTCCTAAGAGCGCTTTCCATCCCGGAAACTCGCTTGAGGTCCCCTCCCGACCCCCGACCCTCTCCCCCCGGGTGCGGCTTCAGCTCGCGGTGGCGGCGACCCGGGCCTCGGGGACGGGGGGAGGCGCTGGAATCCTTGCAGCCTTTTTGGAGACTTGGCGCTTTCAAGAGCTCTTTACCTGAAACTGACACCCGCAAGCACTCCCCGGGGACCTGTTGGGCAGATGGAGTGGCAGGGCCAGGCGGGGCCTGTTGGCGAGACACGGGGACATTTGTCATGGGTGACCCGGCACCTCGGCTTCTGAGCCCACGCCGGCGCGGGGAGGCCCGCGCTAATGTAATAAAGCGAGAGCGACAAGAGGAAAGGCCTCTCTCGCCCCGGGGCCGCCACATGCTCACTCCGTTTTACTGTCAGGGCTGGTCGAGGCTGTGGCTTCATTTCATATTCCATTAATATTTACAGCAGCTATTGAATTTCCCATTACAAAGTTCACCATACACACTGCTAATATGAAATTTTAATAGTATTGTGCACATTATGAAAAGTCCCACCATTAAGAGGGGACGCGGGAGGGTCCTAGGGAGAAGTTGCCCTGGGAAGTTATCCTCCACTGAACGCTTGAAATGCCCCCCAACGCCCCCCTCCCAGGTCATTACATGAATTCATTTGCGACTATTACCATAAAGACGCGAAACGGTGGGCATTTTATCAACACGGAAATCAAAAGCGAAGGAGGGAGGCAAGTGGGTAAAAAGCCCGCTGGTTAAACTGAGTTTGCAAAGTTGTGCGTGTTGGTGCTTTGCCGTGACTTACGGATGTTTCTACACCGCCGCAGCTAGGCGTCCCTGGGGGGCAAGGGGGCGCCTGAGGAACCGGCAGAAGTTTCCAGGTTGGGCTGGGTTCTGGCCGCAGCCGGTCCGAGGCGGAGGCTCCAAGCGCCGGCGGGGCGGTGGGTGAGGCCGCCCTCTCCTCCCCACTCCCCTTCCCCGCACGCCTGGCTCTAAGCTCTAGAAGTTCCCAAGGCTGCAGTCCTGGGGTGGCCCCGGGGGGAGGGGGAACCTCCCCCGAGAACCGTGTCACCTGTTTGGCAACTTCTCAGGACTGGCACCCTAAGTTCGGGTGATTCTCTGGCAGGAAGATTGCCCTGAGAAACGTGGTTCCCTTGCCACGTGTTTTGCAACGGAGCAGCGAGGGGCAAATGCTACCCTGGAGGGAAAAGGAGAGGAGGGGGAAGGAAGAGAAGGAATGTGGCCTGGACCGTTGGAAGGGCGGGTGCACACACCCTAACCCCAAGGTCCCGCCGACCAAAGCGGCAAACCCAGAGGCTCCAAGATGGCAACACCGAGCCCTAGGATACAGTTTGTCTCGACGGCCCCTCGAGGGCTGCACAGTGGAGCGGGGGCGCTGGGGCTGGAGACGCACCGTCTGCGGCAGAGGGGCAGCGGGGGGCGGAGGGCGTCCCCTTCCTCCAGAGCTCGCAGGCCGGTGGGTCCGTGCGCCCACCTTCCGCTCAGGTCCGAGCCCCGCCCACCTGGGTGCCGCCCCCCAGGCCGCCCTCCGGAACCTGTCGCCTTCCCAGTCTGTGCCATCATAAGGACAGTCAACTTCCTGGAAGACCCAACCGGCCCCCGAACCCCTCTTGCCTCTCGCATTTAACCCCATCCTAGAGTGGATAGTCAAAACAGAAGGCGAATCATACGTATTTGATTTTGTTGGGGGCGCACGTATGGTGTCATAGCGCTAGGCTGCACTAGGCTTTCACACCCCCTGCCCACGCACCCTCACACCACCCCCTTCCCACACTCCTGGGGTGTAAATTAGGGGGCAGTACTTTAGGCGCCACGGCGGGGTCTTAATAGGCTTGTTTCTGCCATGAGACGGCAATTTCTGAATCTTTAGGTTACTTCTCAGCTACAGGAAAATGACAGTGACAGAAGGTAAAGATGGGTGACATTTCCACAGCAAGATCTGGTGTCGGGTTTTTTTTTCCTGGGTTTTTAAAAATTATTACTATTATCATCATTCCCCCAATTTTGTCTGGTTTTTTTTTTCCCTTCAGCCCCTAAATGTGTCATGCTTTGTCACATCCTCTGTGTGTGTGTTTAGAGAACATTTGAATAAAAGGCTCGATGCCAGGTATTGGTGACACAGGGGGTGGAATTTTCAGCCGCTCCACAAAGAGTTGGCCGCCTCTATTTGCATAAGGTCAGAGTAGTGCTTCTGATAGAACTTTAGCAGCATCTCTGTCTCTTAGCAACACTCTTGCACTCTTGGTCCCCGCATTAAATTGACTGGTCCCTTCCTTTTCTTCCTTTCATTGGGAGGCTTACAATAAAATGTCACCCTTCCAACCTGTGCCTGTCACCCAGTAGGTCATCTGTATCTCCCCCCTCCCCCTCCCCCAGCTCCTCCCCTCCCCCTCCCCTTTCTCTCCAGCTCCAATTAGAGGAGGAGATGTTTCATTTGGTGGAGTCCCAAAACGGTTTCATTTTATTGTGTTAATTCATATTAATACCATTTCTCCCTTTGTTATTATTAAGAAAAAAGCCCTCGTAAACAGAGGCGCGATAAAGAGCAAATTTCCATCCTGCCAGCACCTGCCAGGCAATGGGCCTCCGAAAGGGTAATAAGGCGAGTGCAGAGAGAGAGAAAGCGAGGTTCGGGTCAGCCTCCCCACCCATTTAGTTGATGCAAGGTTGAGTGCAGCCGGAAAGCCCTAGAAGCACTTGGAATGTGCCAGGCAGCCTCTTGGCTCTGCGATGGGACACGGTGACAGGATCCAGATGCTGATAGGTGGTGTTAATGGAGGGTCACGTTTGGACAATAGTATCCATCACTTGCCTCCTGGCCCCTCCGTCAGACGGAGTCGTTTCTGACCGCTCCATCACTCAGGTTTGGGATGGATTCAATTCTTACCTCCGCCCTGGCAACGGGATATACGAATCTCTGCCCAAAGGACATTGTTATTATTAGTATTAATTATTATTGTTGCTGCTGCACCTCTCCCTTTGTTCCTTTTTTAAAAGAAGAAGCTCCTAAGTGTTCCAAAACCCCTTCCTATTTTAGCCTAACCAACAGCTGCCCAGTTACTAAAGCCCATGGGATAATGGCCGCTTAATTAACACAAAGCAACTTTTGTGTGCATGCCTGAATGATTATTGCTGATTTTTATAATATTATCAGTTGCCTAAATTAAATCGCCTCTGGATGTTTCCCCAGGTCTTGGGAGAGTCCAACTTAGGGTCTTGGCGCTCTCCTTAAAAGAAAGTGAAGAACTCATTTCCATCAGGTTGAAGATCAAGAAAACTAAAATCCCGGGACGCTTTTCGCAAAGGGAATTGGGAATCAGATGTCAGGTGTTGCTGAAGTCCCTTTACACTCTTGGCTCTGCTCGCCTGGACAGAGAAACTGAACCTTTTCTCAGAAGAGTGGTTTGTTTTCTGTAACACCCCCTGGAGTGGGGCAACTGGGAACGTAAAACACCCTGCTTTTCCCTGGTATTTTCACAAACCCTGGCTTCGCTTTCTCCTCTTTTCTGCCTAGCTTGCACGCCCTGTAATTCCTGCACTGTATTGCTAGATAAATGTGCAGGTAATGGGGTCTGAGAAAAGCAATCAGGGTTAGAAGTCAACTAGCTCCTCTTTAATAATTCACGTGTCATATTTCTTCCACTATGTCAAGTTTGCTAAAGAAGATGGACAGGGGCTGACGGGCAGCCACTTGAGTTTATTATTCTCAGCCTCAGAAGGGAGGAAACCCATAAAAAGAGATGTTCCCGCTCTTCCTACAAAGGGGCTCAGCCAGTTTGAGGCTTCCTCAGAATTCTATGTTGTCTTGCTGGCCCTGCTTTCCAGTTCTTCTGCAAGCTGACTGGAAGATTTGTAAAGATGGGACAGGGGAGCCAAAAAATATTCCTGGGGACTTTGCGGATTTCCATGTACCTCTCCTTTCCTCCTCACTAGTGCCTTCATTCTGATTCTCTTCCCAGTGGCAATTCTGTTCCCATTTTTTTGCCACAGTACAGAACACCTCTGCCAGGTCAATTTCAGTCAGTTACAGATGACAACTCTTGTTTCAACTTTCTTACACATGACCTTTCTCCCTTTTGCAACTTTTTCCCTCCTCCCGGGGCACTGTTTGTGACAGCTTCGCGTATCTTCTACTTTTAAATCTCTCTGTCCTCTTTTCTTTTTGGAAGGGTGTGTGGGGGGGTGAGATATGTGATTTTCTTCACTCAATAATTGGCTCTTTCCAGAAAGAGGGAGGGGCACAGTATAGAGAAATCAATGAAGTTTTAAGCATATTTAAGTTTGGTTCTGGAGAACAAGTTGGTGTGTGTGTGTGTGTGTGTGTGTGTGTGTGTCCAGACTCCAAAAAGGAAGAGAGAACAAAAATATAAATAAAGACTGATTCTTAGGTGGTGAGACTGTGCCCCAACACAGAAATGAGCATCATGTTTACGCAGTTTTCATTCCCCTATGGCTCTTGTTGCCTCATCAGATTTCTAAGCTTTCCAGTGTACACAGACCAAGCCCGGGAGTGATTTCGTTTACAATTTCTCTCTCCCAATCTTTTCAAAAAGCCAAACATTAGAGGAAGGTTTATCCATGGTGAGGGCTAAAACTTTTTCTACGGGTTACTTTTTCTATGAAAAGAACCCTAGAGTTCTGCAAACCTTTTAGCTGATTGGTTGTTGATGGCCAGGCGTATAAAGAACAAGCATTTTGCATGTTTCGGTTCTTAAGAGTTTGCCAACAAAAATAACCCAGTAAATCGGTCTTTGGGGGAAATATAGTTTCATCTTCAAGGTACTAATGGCACACGTCATGACAGAAAAATAGTATCTCCTATCCTATTCATTCTGTAACTTCAGTGCTATAAAAATTATCTATTTTAGGCGCCTTTTCCACTCAGTTTAGTGGCTCTTTAAATTCAGCGTCTTTTCTGCAGCAGGTGCCCACCGTGGGCACTCACGACTTGTTTTTCAGCCTCAGTTGTTACAATATGAACCTTCCCAACTTGTAGATCTATTTGTCTGTCTGACAAAGTGGTTGGGGGGGGGGAGGGACGTTTAACCGAAAGTTCCAGTGGAACAGTAAACAATGGTTTATTTAAAAAAAAAATCAGGCATATTTGACAAGAGAATAAATAGTTTTGGAAAAAAAAACTATCAGTAAAAGATTGTATTGAGGTTAGAAAAACTAACTTGGGTTTACACCGGTCTTGTTGCATGGTGTGGGGGAGGGGTACAATGTGCCCAAGACCCTGCTTCCAAGAAACTGTTTAAAACCACTCCCTACAACTTTTTCGGGTTGATACGTTTTATCCGCTTCACTCATCAGCCAAGCCCTGGAACAATTTTTCAAACACCCCTCAGGACCCAGCCCTCTTTCTTGAATGGGAAATACTGATGGACCCTAGCTGTTTGTTTACAGTTTATCTAATTTCTCTCCCTCCTCAACGATAGAGGTTCATGTTTTATTTGCATAATTTTTTTCAGACGGGAGTCGGGAGGGGGGAAAGAAGGATCTGTAGGCTTTGGGGTTTTGTTTTTGTGTTTAACGCATTTTGCTATGGCGCGCTAAGCACTGCTGGCAGAAAGTTTCTAGTTTTCTGGCTTTCACTGAGTTCGAATCCTTCAAAGCAACGAATTTTGGACAGAGGCTTGCTTTTGAAACTACTAGCCACGCCTTCTCGAGATACGAGAAATGGGGCTAGAATTTGGAGAAACATATCACCCTTTGGAGGATACAACGTTGCCCCCCGCCCCTTTTGTCCTGCATTTCTGCAGATAACTGAGCCACCACCCCGACCCCTACTCCACTGGCATCCCCAGACCAACCCAAATCTTGCAAGCTCACTTCCCTGTGGGGCGCTGGCTTTGTGCTCTGTTTGGGGTCCCCTACCCTACTCCGAGTTGAGGGCCAGGCGAGGCAGGTCTGAGCACTCACAGAGACAAAACTATTTTCCACTGGCGATGGGTGATGAAAAACATTTGAAACGCTGCCAGGGAGAGAGAGAGGACGCGTTCCCCACCCTGCAAAATCAGCAGACTTAGCAGAAACCCCCAAGGCCGCATCTCCCACCTTACAGAAAATAAAAGTCTGCTCGATTCCTTTTTCTTTTTTCTTTTCTTTTCTTTTTTTTTTTTTTTTCTGTTTTAACTAGGCGAGAGGATGTAAACTCAGAGTAAACCCAAAACAACTCAAAGGAGATCTAGGGGGAGCGTGTGGGGGACACATCCCTGTTCTCGCAGAGGTCCGCAAAGAAACAGAGCCGGGGAGACAGGGAAATGCACGCTTGCCGCCTGGAACCTAAGACGCAAATTTGCGCGCCGGGAAAGGGGTGGGTGGCGCGAATTTTCTGGGCCGATCGCGGGGCCGTGGGCGGCGCGGCTCCGGGAGGGAGGGCGCGGGTTGGTGGGACCCGGCGCCCTAGGGCGCAGGGGGGCGGTGCCCCGGCCCCCGCGCGTCGCCCCGCGGGCCCCGCGCACCCACGCGCCGCGGCGCCCACCCGGATTCCATCTCGAGCCCGGCTCACACCTATCATTTGAAGCCATCTTCGCTCTGTCTTCCAAACATCTCGAGCATTTGTGATTCCACCCGCCGCTCCTTCTTATTGAGTTCTCCGTGTCTCTCGGCAACTTGTCATAACCTGTAATAAAATGCCCTTTCTGGCGGGAGGTAGCGTCCAGAGGCCAGTCTTTCCATTTGCAACTGATAGCCGAGGACAGGAGCCGCAGCGGCCTCCCTTTTGTCCGCCTCCGGCTTTAACTCCTGCGGGGCCGGCCCCGCGCTCCCAGATGCCGGCCGGGTGCGGGTGCGGGTGCGGGTGCGTCCCCTGCAGCCTCCGGGCTCGGCTCTGGGAGAAAGTTCTGGGCTTCTGGGGCTGCGCGCACACGTGTTGCCAAGGCGTGTTCCTCAAAATGAGAAGAGGCTGTTTGCACATTTCGTTTCTTCTCCTCCTCCTCCTCCTTTTTTAATGGGGTAGGGGGTGAGGTTGACCGAGAGGAACAGACCTGGATAGGGTCACACTGAATGATCCCGAGGTCACCGCGGCCAGCATGGGGGGGTGGGGGGCGCTTCTCACTGGGCTGGTTCTTTAACTGGGCCGAACCATTTCCTTCATTAGGGAGACCCATCCTGTAATTCTTTTCATAACATGTGTTCGAGATTTTTCTATCCGACCTGTGAACGTTAAGGGTTCACACGGGACCCCGGTGTGAACTCACCAAGGATGGGAAGCCCCAGAGGGCCAGGGCGTTCGGCTGCCCAACCCCGGATGTGCTATCTTCCTGCAGGGGTGAGCCCCCACCCCCCCAAAGCGCACTCTGGCTTCGCAATTCCCCCCGCCCCGTCCCAGTTGTCTGAAACACCCCTCTCCAGCAGCCACCATTATGCATTTAGAAGGACCCCCGCTCCGAGATGTCACCTTAGCATTCTCTAAGGTCGCTGATGGGAGAGGTGGAATCGACCAAATATTTTTCATGTGACTTTCACCATCTGTGACAGAAGTCGCCCGCTTGGGGAGGAGGATGGGGAAGGCCGGTAAGGTTGTGTCAGGACTGGGAAAGAGAAGCCAAGCCAGGATCCCTGCCACCTGTGTCATTGGCTTATCTGTTTAAAGAAGGAAGTAGGGTGGCCAGGCAAAGAGACGGTGTGAGTGTCCCCTTCCTGAGCCCGGAGGCCCCCTGTCCAACCCCACAAGTCTTCCAGGTCCCCCAAGCGAGGAGGGGGGCTGTGAAGTTATTCTCATCGAGCTGTGAGGCAGAAACAGCCTTCCCCGATCTCGCATCCTCAGCCTGCCTCCCTTGACCTTCTCCAAAAGAGATGCCCACTGACTCTGGTCTGTCCAGTTGAGATTCCAGACTTCCTGTGCTCACCCCTCTCTGCCAATTCACACACTGTCTGCTGATTTCTTTCTACGCCCGGAAGCCAGTTCAACCTTAATAAGCAATACTTGAAAAACCCAAACCACGTTCTGTCCCCCAAAGGAAACCTGCAGAAAATGGCCAGCTGAACTCTGCAGGCGATTTCTTTGGGGGCAGGGGGGAGTGGGAGGGAGAAGGAAGAGTTTGTGTCACAAATTGTGATAAGAGACGGAGAGTGGAACCATGTGATTTGAGAGTAGCGGTTATTTTCTTGTTCCTCCCCATCAAAGTCCATTCTGTTTAGTTAAGCAAAACAAATGCATTTCTGTCTTCTGCACGGAAATTGGGGAGGAGTTTAATGGATCTGGGCAAAGTTAAGCAGGGGAGGCTTTTAATCCCCCGAAAGAGAGAAAATTAAGGGGAAAAATAGCAAGAACACAGAAAAGGCATTTCTAGTTGAGCAATTGTTTTAGAAATAGTCCACCGCGCTGTTTCTTGCCATCCCTCATTTCTCCTTTGTTTTATTTCTCAAGCTTGATGGGTCGGTCTCTAGGACGTCCCGGGACGTGGGCATCTGAAAGTGGTTAGTTTGCTATCAGTTGGGCCAGTGCTCCTGCCTTTATGAAGGTGATTATTACTGTCCCTTTTAATCTCTGCACAAAGCCAGACTCCCTGTCCCCCCCGTGTGTCCTACTTTTTGTAGAAACTACGAGGTTGCAAATCCTAGAAACAGTATTAATTTAAAACACTGTTCGGAAACACTCAGGACATATTTGAGGAGCCTGACAATTATAGCCCCATTCTCCCCAGTTAGCTCATAGGCTCTATTCAGAAGGAAGCCATTTGGGGGCATGTAAAAGCCAGTAAATTTCCCGCCGCACAAAAGAAACGGGTGCTTTCTGCCCACTGCCTATTTCCACTCGAAAGCGAATAATGCCCCAGTTACCACCAGGCCTGACTTGATTTATCTTGGTTAATAGGATTAACGTGTCAGCCCCTCTCAAGAATTTCCAAATGCAGATCTGGAGGGTCACTGACTCGCTGGTGTCTTTTTTCCTCTCTGATGGGCATAATGATGCACCTCCAAGCAGAGGGCCTTTGTCCGGTGAGGGCAGGCAGATTATCTGTCTCCAGTGAAATAAGGCGTGTTGCCACCACCTTTGCCAAGACTCAAAGCCAGAACCCAGTCACTATAAAATAATTGTGTCACTGCCTCACCAGTGCCCTGTTCGTGTTTCATTTCTCTTTTGACCGTAATTGAATGGTTGAAAAGCAAAAATGTAGACAAATTCCAGCCGTATGGAGATCCGTTTCTTCCTCCACTACCTCGGCCCATCATTAGATACTTTCCCTCTCTGCGCAGGAGGTCAGAGTGTATAAATATAAATTGCATTTTGCATTACTTCTAGATGAGTGAAGCTGTCAAAGCAATAATATGAGCTTTCAGTCCCACATTCTAGCACTTCTTTCCCATTTTTTGGCCAAGAGGTCATGTGCAAATTGAACGTGACAACCCAGAAGACATGTCCAACAGACTCGTATTGTTACCCCGCTCCGCCGCCTGGCTCATAACAACATTAAGCCCACATTAGTCTCCAGCCTCCTCCGCCAGACAGGAACTCCTAACCATGGGACCTAGGCTTCTCAAAAAGTTCACTTCGATGCTGACATGTCGTCTGAAAGTGACAAGAAGCACTAACCTAGAATATTTTTCATCCAAGATGCGTGAGGATGCCATCCTCGGAAAGACCGGGCCAGTGTCTTACAAGACAAGAAACCGAGGAACAGGTGAAGAGCCAAAGAGCCCCCAATACACACACACACACACACACACACACACACACACACACATACTTGCTTCTATTTGCAACTACTGAAATTTTCCAGAATCCAATGGTAATGTGGTTGGAAATCATTTTCGCCGTTGTTCGAACGATGAAGGTGTCACTCAGGAAGCCACCTTAAAATATGGATTGACCTTGGACTCTTAATAGCAAGTTCTGGTTCGCAATCGCATAACACAGAGTTTTAGCAGGGTACCGCCGTGATTAAACGATAACCCTCCTCAAACGCTACGGTAGCAAAAGAATTAGAAATTGCGATCAATCCGAAGGAAACTCAATGGCTTAGAGGATGGGTAATTGGCTATCAATGTGACCCATTCTTGTCTCGCCCAGATTGCAGTTAACGCAGAGCTGTTGTTCGCTGACAGGGTGTTTGATGGCTTCTAGGAAATGAGTGGCTGTTTTCGTTCCTGTTCCAAATGGACAGGTGTCTACATCAGAATTGGCAACCTGGTTGGCACGCTCCAAGAGTGGCCAAAGAGCGAATTGTTTATGGCGAATAAACTCCCCCCCCCTCCTGTGACGCTCGTGCACACGTGTGAGTGCTGGCAGTGGGGAAGGGGCAGCGATGGAGACACCGGAGGCAGAAAGATTGGTACAGGTCCTTGAAACTTCAGCAGGCTGACGCCCTTTGTGTTCTGGGTGGCCGCCATATGTAACCACATCGCCCCCGCAGCCACTCTTGTGCCTTACCAACCTGCACTCGAAGTGCACCGATAAAAGTCATCAAGAGGTGCTTAGCCGTGGCCAGGATGCTCCGATTGGTCTCGACCGCGAAAAAATAGATGAAATAAGGCGATTTTTTTCAAAAGTTTTTTTACACTTTCTTAAATAAGTTTTCTTTTCGTACATCCTTCTTTTCTCACAGAAAGTGTCCTGATTCTTACTATGTTTTATTGTTTATTTTGACATATAGTCTTTGCAACCCCAAGTTATGATTTCTGCAAACGATTTCGACTTCCTGAGCGTTAACAACCCCGTGTATGAGTCACATGCTTGAGGGGAAAAAAAAAAAAAGCATTCACTGTATTGCCCCAGGACCTGACATCATCTTATCATCTAACCTCTACTTTCGCAAGTATTAAAGTTGTTTTAAGTATAGGAAAAGCGCAGACTTCGGCGCGGGGCGTGACCTCACGGTCCATGAGTTCGAGCCCCGCGTCCGGGCTCTGTGTTGACAGCTCGGAGCCTGGAACTGCTTCGGATTCTGGGTCTCCCTCTCTTTCTGTCTCCCTGCCCTTCCCCCGCTCGTGCTCTGTCTCTCTCAAAAATAAATAAACATTAAAAACAATACTCCTTACTTTACAAACTTGTTTGAGGCTTCATGAGATAGCATGCTTCCCACCCATCTGGAAAGGACTTAGTCCTAAATCCGTGTGAAGCACCATCACTTCTGTCTTGGAAACTGAAGTAAGCTCGCTAAGTGCTGGAATCTTCATCTGTAGGACAGACGTAACGGCAATAAGGTTGTAGATGTAAAGCGTGGGAGACGTTTGCCGTGGTGGCCGAACCAGGAAAGGCCTCCGGTAAATGGGCAGTGGCTTGTTGTGGCCTCATTCAGAGATCCGGGGAAACGAGTGAAAGACTCACTTCGGAAAGAAATGCATTCTTCGAGTGTTCCACTGAGCAGTTCATCACGCCTGGACAGAGAGGCTAAACTGGGAGAGGATGGCTTGGATGAAGGCAAGCTGAGAACAAGGCCCGGTTGTCTTTCTTTGTCCCATGACCTTAACTCATACCTTGGCCTCGCACGAATTCGTCCCACCGGGGTGGGGATGAGAAGCCCTTGCGAGAGTGGGTTGGAGTAGACAACCCAAGTCCACTCTACTGCTGAAGAAAACAGAGGAAAGGAGACTCAGGGAATGTGTTTCACTGACCCAAAGAGGAGTCTTAAGAGCTGAAGGAGAATGTAAACAGTTGGAATATATTGTTTACTTCCTGCTACAATACATTCACTTCTGCATATAGGATCAAACCTTTCTGGAATTCGTACATAAGAGTAGACTGAGGTGCCATTTAAAGACGCATCTTAAAAGAACTTAAAGAGACCCTGAAGCCAGCGGCCTTCAGTATCTGTAGACGGAACTTGGCGGTTCTTGGGAAATCTACCCTGCCTGGGAAGAAGCCATCAGCCCTGGTTCTCTGGGAGCTTTACGTTAAGCCAATGGCTATGTTTTATTCGGGCCTTTGGAGGGGTGGGGGTGGCCTATATATCTGGAATAATATTTCACGTTGAAAATAATTTTTCAAAGTTTAGGAGATACCCTGGTATATCAGAGTTCATGAGTATAATCTCCCTGGGGGATGGGGGAGTTGATAAAAACTGGAAGTTTCCAACCTGAAACCATTTATACATCACTAAATAAAATGCTTGTGCGGGATGTATATAACACTTCTGTATATAAAACCAAACATTCCTTGAATGATTAGAAAGAAAGCCACTTTGTGCAGCTAGACCCTACTGCCGATTCATTGTGTCAGATTTGGGGTGTGTGTGTGTGTGTGTGTGTTTCCACTGTATCAACTGCCCAGTGATATTTAAAACCTCTAATGTCTTCAGTTCAGCAATAAAGCCAGATGGAATTGGGTTCACTCCATTCTCCCTAAACATAACTGCCTCATCCTGGAAGGGTAAATTAGATTTCGGGAAAATTAAAACATAGGCAAAAAGAAGTAACTCGTCTACGCAGTCACCACTGAAGACCCACATAGCCAAGTGTGTGGCATTTGCCTGTCATCTGCTTTGCTGACCATAGGGAGCGGCTCAAATGACAGGCACACAGATGGACGCATTGTGTGATTAATGGCATCTACCAGGCCTGGTGGGGAGAATGCAGGAAACGGTGACAGACATGAGCTGGTCCCCTTTTTGGTTAATGCTCCTTCCAAGCTTTGAAGTAGAAAGGAATCAGGAAAAATTCCAGCCCCACTTTTTGCTAGAAAATCTGAAGGCACCCTTCTTGCTTTCTCCAGGATCATTTGCCAAGAGCAGACCTTTGATGGGTGGCTACACCAGCCATTTGATTGACCCATCAAAATTACATTCCCCCTCCCTCCTTTTTTCCCTTCCTTCCTTTGTTCCTTCCTCTCTCCCTTGCTTTGTTCTTTCTCCCTCCTTGCCTTCTTTTTTCTCCTCTTCCTCCCAAGCATTGTCTCACCTCAGCAACCTCAGAATGCAAACTAGCCTACCAGAGTGGGCTCTCCACTGAATCTCTAAAGAACAGATTTGGAAAGGTGTGAAATTGGGAAGGGTCCGAGCAGGCAGCATGGAGATTTATACCAACTTCCAACTTGGTGCCCTTGGACTTCGCCTCGGTCACTGTCTAGCCAAGTGGGTCATTCCCAAACGTGGGACTTCTAACACGTCAAGAATATGGGAGACCCAGATTCTACTACTAGAAACGGGCCAAACTTGAAGCCACAGTCTTGGGATCATACCCAAGTTAAGAATTCTTTCCTTTGCTGTCTTTTATATATTTAATTTGTCTTAAAAATAAGTAATAAATACATGCAGGAGGTAATAAAAGGTGAAAAATATTCATCTAGTCCTATTTTTCAGCCCCCCTATCCAAACTACCAATGCCCCCCTTTTAAAATTTTTTTTAATGTTTACTTATTTTTGAGAGAGAGAGAGAGAGAGAGAGAGATAGAGACAGAGCATGAGTAGGGGAAAGGCAAAGAGAGAGGGACACAGAGAATCCAAAACAGGCTCCAGGTTCTGAGCTGTCAGCACAGAGCCTGGTGTGAGGCTCGAACCTACGAACTGTGAGATCATGACCTGAGCTGAAGTTGGACGTTCAACCGAGTGACCCACGTGCCCCACCCCCCCCCACTTTTAAAATAATTGTTTATTTTTGTGAGAAAGAAGGAAACACAGTGCAAGTAGGGAAGGACTGGACAGAGAGGGAGACACAGAATCGGAACCAGGCTCCAGGCCCTGGGCTGTCGGCACAGAGCCCGACGCGGGGCTCGAACTCACGAACCGCGAGATCATGACCTGAGCCGAAGTCAGACACTTAAGGGACTGAACCACCCAGGTGCCCCAGCAACAACCCCCCCCCCTTTTTTTAATTAATAGACTTTTTTGGAGCAATTTTAGGTTTATAGAAAAATTGAGTGGAAAGTATAAAAAGGTCCTATACCCCCGTGCACCTCTCCCCACCTTCCCTGCCGATGATTAACATTTCGCTTTAGTATGGCACATTTGTTAGAATTGATAAGCCAATATTGAGGCATTATTATTAGTTACAGTTCATAGTTTGCATTAGGGTCACTCTTTGTGTTGTACCTTCTGTGGGTTTTGGCAACTGCGTAATGACATGTATCCACCATTATGGCATTATAAGAAATAGTTTCACTGCCCTAAAAATCCCCTGTGTTTTACCTAGTCATCTTTCCTCCCCTAAAAAACCTCTGGAAACAGCTGATTTCTTTTTTTTTTTTTTTTTTTTTACTGTCTCCATACTTTTGCTTTTTCCAGAATGCGAGTAGTTGGAATCAGACAGTATGTTGCCTTTTCAAGCTGGCTTAACAATACACATGTATTGGAGGAAACTTTTGTTCCATATCTGTGCATGGCTTAAAAGTTCATTTCTTCTTTATTTTAATGTTTACGTATTCATTTTGAGAGAGAGAGGCAGGGGGCGCGGAGAGAGAGAGAGAGAGAGAGAGAGAGAGAATCCCAAGCAGCCTCCACACTTTCAGCACAAAGCCCAATGCGGGGCTTGATGTCACAAACCATGAAATCATGACCTGAGCCAAAACCGAGAGTTTGATGTTTAACCAACTGAGCCACCCAGGTGCCCTGATAGCTCATTTCTTTTTCTTGATATACACTATTCCAGTGTCTGGATGTATTACACTTTGTCTATCCATTCACCTACTGAAGGACATCTTGATTGGTTCTAAGTTTTGCCAATTATGAAAACAGTTGCTATGAGCTCATGGGCAGGTTTCTGCGTGGACAGAAATCTTCAACTCAGACGGAACTCAGAATCGCCAAGGAATGTGATTACTAGGTCGGATGGTAAGAGTGTGTTTACTTTTGTAAGAAACTGTCAAAGTATCTTCCAACTCAGTGTGGTTTTTTTGTTTTGTTTCGTTTCGGGTAGTTTTCAAGTACATATCGGTTAGCAGAATAGGTACTTAGCAATGATGGAAACCCAGACCCCACCAACAGCACCTGATAGACACCAAGGCAAGAGCTGTCACCGCCCTTTGGAGGAACACAGAGTTTGAACTTGAACTTGATCAAGCTACAGGGGTTTACTTCTTGCCTTGGCTGCTTACTTGTTCTGGGACCTCAGGCATTATTTTGTTTCCTCAGCTGAAGTTAGGCTTGGTAATAGTACCCAGACACTAAGGATCTGAGAGGTAGTGAGATATCCCAGTTGGGCACACCACTTGGTACAAGTAAGTGCTCAATTAATGTTCATTATTTTTATAGCTTATTACAAAACCCAGCATCTTTCCCCCCAACCCCTTCCCAAAATAGCCAGTATATTCTTTCCTGATGAATCTGTGTAACAACGCAGTCAAGGGAGCCAAAGACAGAACAGTTCGATGCATCGTATAATCTGGTGAGGAAAGAAAAAAAAAAAAAGTGCCACCGCTAAAATAAAAAGAAATCAAAACTAGAAAGGAAATGTCTTTCCGTGTTGAAGGTTTTGATCCACAGAATAAATTCCCTCACTCTCCTCTCACCCCGGATTCCCATTAGTGTTTCGCTGGCTCAGAATCCTCTGGGATGAGTCCTGGATTATGAAATGCCCTCTCTCTGGTGGCCTGCCAAAGCCTGTTCTGCAGACACCCAGGCTAACCTGGCACTGGCTCACGGTAAGAAGCCTCCTCACCCCGAGGGCCTGACTAATGCTCATGTTTTTCCTTTCTCAGACAACTCCACAGGCAGGCGGAGCGGGGAGGGCCATTAAGCAATCCATGCGGTGATTTTTTTTTTCTTTCTTTCTTTGGGCAATTCTTACATGATGCCATAATGATGTGTGAAAAATACAAGCGCCGGAGCTGTGTCTCTTTGTGCTGGGTTTGTTTTGGAAATTGACAAACAAGCCCAAAAGAACTTCTCTCCTGTGCATTCCTCATTAATAATCGATGGCTCCCCGCAATACCCGCGCCCGGGTGGAAATGGAAACATCTGAGGGCACCTACCAGCTAATTTGCCTTCACGAGATCAGATAACTAGTTTTCCTGTTTCAACTGCATGGGCAGGGTTTAGGTGTCATGAGGTCAGAGTGTATGGAATTTTTTTTTTTTTTTTTTTTTTTTAACTAAGGGTAAACAGTGAAACCTGATAACTTATTCAGGGCGTATGGCTCAAAAGCAGGCACTCGCTAATACGAGTCATATCGCGTTAGTAAAGCACGACACCAAGGGCAAATTTGGATCAAAATATTTTTGATTAACTGTAAAGCTGAAATCTGACGGCAGGGCCCAGAATCCTGCCAAGGAATCACAAACAGGGTGGGTTTGGAAAGTTGAACCGCAGGACACGTGGGTCTGTTGGAGTCGTCCAAAGGGCTGGCCACAGCCAGGTTTTAAGACCGTTCAGCCCATTGGTCCTGTGGGAAGAACAGGAAGAGGGCAGAGGGTCAGAATGAGCAACGTCTTTCTCTTTCCTCTCTCCCACCCCTGCTCACCATTCCTAGCACAGCTTAATGGCATCATGAGAAAAAGAGAGGAAGGACAAAGGAAAGAAAGACAGAACCAGTCCCCAGGAGACATCTCTCTCTCTAAGTTTGCTTTGGGTGCACTGGGAAATCCCTCTTCTTTTCTAGAACATTCGGTGCTTAAAGGTCCAGTCCGGTGGGTCGGGATCACGATGAAGGGCAACGTGTGTCCAGAATCAGACAACAGAAACCAACCTGAGTGCTGGGTCGACCCCCTCCCAGCTCTGGGCCACGAGCCCTTAGCCCTTGTTCTCTAAGCCTCACTCTTCTTTGGCTGCCAAATGGAAATAGTAACAGTAAGGAACATACCCCCCTCGAGCTGCTGTAAGGATCCCAGAAAACAACCGTGCCCAGCACGGTCTCCGGTGCATAGTGAGTGCTGAGTCTCAGTTCCTATGGCATCACTGTTGCCAGGGGACTACCCAGCTACGGATATTTGTTTTCTGTCCGGAACAGGAAATAGGCAGGAACGGGGTTGGCACCAGCAGGGTTCAGGCACGGACACTGAGGCTGGGGGTTTCAGTGGCCTCGGATGCCTGAGCCAGGCCGGTCTTTCAATTCGGTTCAACAAATGCACTGTGAGAAGCTTCTCTGCAGAAGACCCAGTAAGGGGTTGTCACCAGGATACAGGTGAACCCCACATGGTCCCTGCCCCACCGGCACTCGGGGGACACAGGGGGATTCCACAGACGCGGCTGTCCGGTAAATGATGCCGTGCCACGTTGCAGACAGTCCCTCAAAATAAAAGATTGGCTTCTGAATCTGAATTAACAGATACTCACCCTGACCCCTGTCCTCCACAAGAAATATATATACATGGAGATACATACATATATATACACACATACATATATATGTATATATACATGTATGTATATATGTATATACAATATATATGTATATACTATATATATGTATGTATATATGTATACGTAATATATATGTATATACAATATATATACATATATATACAAATATATATATATTTGAATAAAATAATTTCTGATTAAAATCCTTTGAAAATACACCCTGCAGGGGCACCTGGGTGGCTCAGTCGATTGAGCTCCCACATCGGCTCAGGTCATAATCTTGAGGTCTGTGAGTTTGAGCCCCGAGTCGGACTCCGTGTTGACAGCTCAGAGCCTGGAGCCTGCTTCTGTTTCTGTGTCTCCCTCTCTCTCTCTGCCCCTCCTCCGCTCACACTCTGTTTCTATCTCTCTTTCAAAAATAAATAAAAACATTAAAAGAAGAAGAAGAGTAGGTGAGCAGATAGTCTATTAAACTGAGCAGTTGAGCTAATTCATCAAGAATTATTTGGAAGAAGGATGTGGTCCCACACTACATTCTTTTTTTATTTTGATTTTTTAAATGTTTATTCATTTTTGAGAGAGAGAGACAGCATGAGCGGGAGAGGGGCCGAAAGTGAAGGAGACACAGAATCCGAAGCAGGCTCCAGGCTCTGAGCTGTTAGCACAGAACCCAGTGTGGGGCTCGAACCCACGAACCGTGAGATCATGACCTGAGCCGAAATCAGATGCTTAATGGACTGAACCACTCAAGCGCCCTCCCCGCAGCCCCCACTGCATTCTTGATGTCCCATGCGTCAGAACTCCAGCGGCAAAGCTCTGCTGGGCTCGGGGGAGGCCTTTTCGAGCAAATTTTCTTTCCCACTTAAGGCTGACTACCTCTCGGCATCCTGTCAGTCATGGGGACACGGATGGATACATGCAGGGGGCTAGAGCTTTTATCTCCGGGCACATTCGGAGCCCTGCATTTATCTTTCTGCACCAATAAAAAGAGGAGCAAGGGGAACATGACCTTGACCTTTAATTTTCTTTCATTGTCAACCAAGTAACCCTCTCCCTGGGTGAGAAAGTTAAAAAGTTGCTTGATTTTTGTGGCCTTTATGGCTTTGGCTACAGGAAGGAAGGAAGGAAGAAGGAAAGAAGGAAGGAAGGAAGGAAGGAAGGAAGGCAAAGAAAAAGAAAGGAAAGAAGAAAAGAAAGAGAGAAAGAATATTTTGAAAGCTAATATTAAAGTATGAAGTACCTGAAAAGGCGTCTTCTAAGTTATGTGTGTCTGATACTGAGGAGCACTTGTAGAGACATCTCTCTCTACAAGGTGCGCGTCTTTGCTGGTTTACAGACAAGTTACCTTTGCTGCTCCCAGCCCGTCTCCCTGGGCTGCCCCTACCCTATAGCCAGGTCCCCATCCAGAGAGCGGGAGACAGGGAGGCCGATGTTTGGTATGTTCTTGAAGGTCTACTGTTCTCTTCCTTGAAGTTCTGAAGCCACTTCAAAGAACTTCATTGTAATAATTGCAACTCTACCTAATCTTTATTCGCTTTGGGGAAAAGTACGCCCTCTGGTCCCCCAAATAGCTTTCCAAACACTGTCGTTACTCTTTTCAAAAGAGTTGCCGGCACTCCGAGCTCTGATGGCCTCAGGAGCAAACCCTCCCCTAGACCCCTGGCACCCACCCATCCAGCTCCGATGGGTTCTTCTGCCACAAGGTCTGTGTGCTTTGTGGATGACTTTTTCTCCCCCTAACTCCTTCTTCCTCCTTCGGCCAACTTCTCCCCATCCCTCCCACATCAGTTTTAACATGGTTTCCCACCAGAAACCTTCATCCCCCCCCCCCCGCCCCCAACCAGGACCTGGCCTCTTCATCCACGGGACTCTGGTTCCCAAAAGATGACTAATGAACTTTATGCAATTGTTTTTTCGAGGGTTTGTTTCCTGCTCTGTGAGCTCAGGGACTATTGCCTTCTTACCATTGTGCCTCAGCGCATGCACAGAATAGGTGCTTAGTAATCTTTGATGGGAGTCAAAGAGAAAAGACAGAAAGAGACAGAGGGAGAAGGGAAGGAGAAAGGGAGGGAAGAGGAACAAGAGAAGAAAGGCATAAAAAGGTGTCACTGTGGAGGCATTTCTAATTTGTCGTTACCCCCCCCACCACACACACACACACACACACACACACACACACACTCATTGGCCTCTCTTTCTCTTTGTTCCTCCCTCCTCAATTTTCTCCTCTTTACAGAAACACGAAAATTAAAATAAAGTTAAAAGCATCCCTCTTTCAGTGTGTACCCCCAATTTAATCCTTCGTTTTGGTCATTCTGGGCCCCCACAGTTCAAATGTATTTCAAAGCCAATTTACCCAACAAGCGCGAAATATCATTCTCTCTCACACAACATCTCAATGAATAAATGGCAAGATATGTCTTACTAAAATACAATTTTTCCATTTAAGTTTTGAAAATCTTACAGAAGTTTTAAGACATCAACAAATTCCATCTTGACAATGACATTAGTTTTGCAAAAACTAATAAAAAGAAGCCACCAGGAACCATATTACTTGGGGGATGCAGGTGGGAACGAGGCACCTCTTGGCAAAAATCTAGAGAAAACGGGGTCTTTGGAGAGCTAGACATTTTAGTTAAATTTTTATTTCATTAGTAACTAATGCTTGAGGTGTCCATTTAGTTACTCAAATGATGTCTACCCTACTTAGGAAAAAGAAGAGTTGCTTGCCCCCAGGGGGTGTCAAAATTGGAACAAAGTTGTGTCCAAACCCCTTTAGGACATTTCCCGTAGGATAGAAAGTCCCAAGCTATACAGGGCTGTATAGGGACCAGACACTACACAGTGTATGAATTAGATAAAAATCCTTCCAAGAAATTTTCCCTTGCTTTCAATGAATTTCTCTTTCTTTGGTGTGTGTGCAGAGAAATCAAGAAGACAGAAGGGAAGAAAGAAAGAAGGAAGGAAAGAAAGAGAAAGAAAGAAAGAAAGAAGAGAAAGGGAGAGAGGAAGGGAGGAAGGAAGGAAGGGAGGAAGAGAGGGAGGGAGGGACAGAGGAAGAAAGGAAGGAAGGGAGGGAGGAAGAGAGGGAGGGAGGGAGAGAGGGAGGGAAAAGAGGGAGGGAGGAAGGAAGGAAAGAACATAGTACAAAAGCATCACAGAAGAGAATACTACATGTTCCTTTGTGTCCTGTCTTCACCTCTCACTTCCTCACCTGAAGGAATGATGTGATACAAAATGGCAAAACTCCAAGGCAGGGCAAGAAATTGAGTGCACTGTAGACTTACTCGTGATGGGAGATTTCAAAAGTTGGCATTACTAAATCTGGGCTGGAAAATAAGAGAGATTTACTCAGGCATGTTAGGCATTAAAGATATGTACTGGCCAGGAAAACTGATGGATCCTTATTACACTGTCCCCAAAGAGACCGCACTACGCGGCGCAGTGAATGCTAAAGAAATTTAAAGCAAGTTATAGGAAATACTTCTTCACCTGGTAGAATTCATTCGGAGGAATTCGCTGCCACGGGCAGTCATAAAATCAATCACTGAGCTGGATTTTTCAAAGGGGCAGGATAATGCATGACCCACTCTGCTGGCGAGTTGGGAAGGATAGAAGCAATCAATTCGCCTGCTTCTAGGAGATCACAGTTGATTACAAGTGGGGTCAGCGAAAAGATGTCCCCCACACTTGATCAGGATAATTAAAAAGTCTTTGCCCGTGCTCACACGTCCTGGAAGGAAATCGGAAATAGGATATAAAGATCAAATGATCTGATCCAATATGACAAATGTTTTTTGACAGGGACAAAACATTAAACAATGCCCAGATCAATTCCAGGAACTAATTATAGGTGTTCCTAAAATGTGTTTTTTTTTTTTTTTGCCAAAGCATTTTTGTTTTCTGGCCGTATAAATATCACACAACGTTTTCGTTTTTTGATCTGATTCTCCGACAAGTATTCTTGGAGTACGTCTACCAAACCTGATCACGCTTAACATTTATGACTTTGCTTTTTCCCAGTGGGAAGTGGAGTTCAGTCGAAAGCTGCGAATGCAGGGGAAATATTGGCAAGACAATGCTAATTTGGGGGCTGTCATGATGAAGGTCGGTAATAAACATCTTTGATAAAGTCATCACAGGTTAAATTCAGCATCTTTTTCCTTTTAAATCGATCTCAGCTCTTTACCTTATTTTTCTTGGAAACGTGTTGTCTCTAGGACTTCCCTTTGCACTGCCACGGATGTATCGAAAGCAACATTGCAGAGAAAGACAAACACCATACGATTTCATTCACGGGTGGAATTCAAGAAACAAAACAAACGAACGAAGAAGAAAGAGGCAAACCAAGAAACAGACTCTGAACTACAGAGAACAAACTGATGGTTACCAGAGGGGAGGTTGGGTGGGGAGATGGGCGAAATAGGTGAGGGGGATTAAGGAGGGCATTTGCGATCAGCTCTGCGAGATGTACACAGTTCTTGAATCCCTATATTGTACACCTGAAACTAACATAACACTTTATGTTAAAAAAAAAAAAAAGAGCAGGGGCGCCTAGCTGGCTGAGTCGGTAGAGCCTGAGACTCTTGATCTCAGGGGTTGTGGGTTCGAGCCCCACGTTGGTGTAGAGATTACGTAAAAATAAAATCTTAAAAAAAAAAAAAGGAATATTGTACCTTTGCCATTCTAACTCATGAGCTTCAGAAAGAGACACTAAAAAGGCATTTCAGGTGTCACTGGAGCCTGCATTTGTGTTTGGGCACAGTCTACGAAAAAGGGAAACTTTGCTTTCCAAAATTACAAAACAGAGTCTTGAACAGGTCATAGTAAAACCGAGTCGCTGAATTTCACAAAAGTGCAGCAGGGCTGAAAAGCCATCATTGTCACCTCCCGAGAACCAGGAAGCGTTACCGACCTTAAGGGACATTGATCTGTCTAGTTTTATCACCTAGGTTAAAGAAAAAGCAAACATAAAAAGCAAAAGGTGTCTGGAAGTGCTCCGCAATTTGAAATCGTAGTTCTAATCTGAACTTACAGACATCCTTG